>NC_058085.1:310682172-313082172 GCF_014858855.1 Bufo gargarizans
AATGTTACAAAAAACCACATGCTTTCAAAGGGTGTCCTAATTTTTTCACATGACTGTAGGGTACACACATCAGTGCCCATAGGTTGTTAACAACCACACGCTGTGTCCACAGCAGCCGCATATCAGTGGCCTCACATTGGGACTTAGTAGCCACATGGTTGTCATTACAGTCCTGCACGCACAGCAGTGAGCATATTATTAGGGGTTCAAATCAGTACCCATATTGCAGCAACCATGTAGTCAGCCCACATACAAAGGGCTACCGCATAAGGCAGCAGCACTCACGTTAGTGCGTCTTTCAAACGTCAGCACTCGTCTTAAGATACGAACGAGTCCGTACCCAGGAAAAAAAATAAAAATGGGGGGAGGGTCCTGTCATGATTTTTTTTTTTTTTCTTTTTCTTCTTCCTGCGCTCTCAAGGTCTAGACATTTATGTTCTAGTGGTATTGTAAAGATATAAATGTTATTATTGTCCTGTATAGGTGTCTGCCAGTGCACTGGGGTTTCAGCCATTTATTTTGATTTTCTCACAAGTCCTTGCGCTGGTATATATATATACGAGTGTTACGGTTGTGCCAGGCTCACGATTCATTAAGTTGACCAAGGCTCTATTTTGGTGTTTCAGTTGCAGTGACTAGAGGTAACCATCCTTCAGGATCTGTTAAAAAAAAAAATATATATATAAATATATACATGTACAGCCATAGTCAGTTATCACTCGGAAAAAAAATAAAAAAAATAAAGGGGAATCCTGCCATGCATGCTGACTTGTTTTAGTCCCATTACAGGTTCATGCACGCATAACTCTGTCACATCTTTATACGTGACGAATCCCCATCACGACATCAGGCACTTCGTCAGGGCTATTAAACCTACAACAAGGCAGTTCTATCATGTAAGACAGCCAATAACCACTTGTACTAACGCAGAATGAACCAAAAAACCAATCAAGTGGAATATTCTATCAAAAAATATATTGTTTATTATAAAATGTAGAAAATGGAGAACAACAGGATGTTATTACAATACACAGAAGAATACACAGGGTGAGCACTTACAAAACAGACACCATGTTACTGCACAAGATAATGTGCAGCGTGGTACAGTCCAAAGGGATAAGATAGAAACTGCGGCTTCAGGGACCCCAAAAGTATCTGGTATGATGGTAGCCCCAATACGGGTATGGTGTATTCAACACCGCAGATACTATATGGACTCTAAAGTCTCAGCAATAATATCCTGATAATGTGGGCATCACAGTCAGTCCAATGTAACATAAAAAGATATGGCAATAATCCAATAGTACAATGAATAGACACCTAATTCTGTGGAACCTGGTGAGGACACATGCAAGGGACCCCACAAATCAACACATGCTGTTATGGACCGTACCTGAAGACATGGCGGCAGCTGAAGTGACAGACCCTGGGCGCAAGACCTCGACGCGCGTTTCGCCTCACGGCTTCGTCAGGAGGTATGTAGCATAAGGTGGACAGGGTATATATAAGGCATGATGGAGGTGGGGCGATGGATACAACTAACCTAAATTCGGCACATATGTGAGCCACACAAGCGGGCGCGGGATGCTCCATGATAGGCAGCGCCATCTTTCAGCGCGTCCACGTCTGCACACCGCGCATGCGCGGCGACAAAAGCAGACGAGCCGGAGCGCATCAAGATGGCGTCACCCAGCGCATGCGCACCCCGCGACCCCCGTGGAACGCAGGTGAGCCGCAGACTATATCTCGCCGGAACTAGAGGAGCAGGATGTGATCACCCAACCGCCGAGATGCTACAGGCACGCATAATCGTAACCTCACCAGGTCCCACAATCACCGGACTTGTGATGTACCAAGAAGGGACATCGGTATGTCATGGCATAAAAGATATAAACAACCATAAAGCAATAATAAATAAAAATATATAAAAATATTAAGGACGTGACCACTATATGCTAGAAATGGTGAAAATAGTGACATGTAAGGGGTCCATACGAATAAAATCATAATAATGGCGTTTATGATGAGACCCTATAATTAAATACATCATGGTGATAATAAAAAAACGTATAATGATAATAATAGAGACCAAAAGCATTTAGTGTGTAAAGATACATAGCGGTGAAACCGCATTATAATA
The DNA here is from genome assembly GCF_014858855.1 of Bufo gargarizans. NCBI lineage: Eukaryota > Metazoa > Chordata > Amphibia > Anura > Bufonidae > Bufo > Bufo gargarizans. The sequence goes on from NC_058085.1 coordinate 310,684,313, forward strand.
GGTATCGTGCTCATAAATATAAATATACATAAAAGTGAAAGAAAAAAGAAGAAAAAAGAGAAAATTAATATATTAATAAAATTATAGAATATGTGAATTGGTGTTCTCAATCATATTCACAAAATCCTATAAGTCGACATGGCCAGTGGGGAAAATACAGTATAACTAGACATTCGCTGATGTTCCTGGAACAATTGATAATGTATACCAAATGTCCTATGGACCCGCTGCGGAGGCAATGCGGGCGCATCGGGCGGCGCCCCAGGCAACAACAGGTAGCCAGAGGAGCCACCCAAGGCGCCCACAACCACCCACCCAGCGGGATCACCACAAAAGTGCACGGAACCAGCACCAAGAGCAATGTAAGCAACTAGTGTTGGGGGAACCGGGGCACACTGGTTGGAACCGCAGGTGCCGAGGAAGACCAATATCAGGCCAATCCAAACCCTCAAGACACCGCAATAGGTTGTAGAGATCAACATAACAAGGAAGATAATGTTGACGGAGCCCAATATGGTGCCCCGCCATCAAGGATGTTAGATATCATATGCATATGTTGATTGAAGATCTCACACACATCCTTTCTTCTAAAGATAAATCGTCCCGGTAGGTAGCTCCATCCCGGTAGGTGACTCCGTCCCGGTAGGTAGCTCCATCCATCAGCACCAAACTCGCAATGAGTATTAATCTCAAAAAAAGGAAAAAGAACAAGAATTACGATATAATATGATCTACCAAAATAATAATGAAACCTAAAAAATAATATTATATACCCTGTAATAAAATTCGCGCATATTTCATAGAAAGGGAGAAAAACTATTGGATTCATTAAGGCCATATGGGGTGACAGTATCGAGGTTGACAATCCACCTGGTCTCTCTGCGGAGTAAGGCCACTTTAATATTACCGCCTCTGGATCCCAGGTGGATTCTGTCAATACCCCTCACCTTCAACCCCCCTGGATCAGATCCATGACACCTCCGAAAATGTCGTGGAACCGCCTGCAGTGATTCCCAATCCTTCTCAGGAGTGCCCGCCGCTGCTCGAATCTTACAGACATGTTCCAACACTCGTGTCTTCAGAGCTCTCTTTGTCATGCCGACATAAGAGAGATTACATGGGCATGTCAAAAGATATATTACAGCCACACTATTACAATTAATAAAGTGTACAATCTTAAAATCTTTGCGGCCTGAGGAGTCACTAAAGGCGGTAGAACGGATCATAAATTTGCAGGCGGTGCAAGCTCCGCAAGAGAAAGATCCCCACTTGGGGCCCCTACTGCCAAAGATACCCTCCCTAGGTGTAGAAACATAATGACTCCTAGTAAGGATATCGCGCAAGTTGCGCGAGCGCCTCCACGTGATCTGAGGATATGTGGGGAGACATACCGCCAGATCACCATCTGTGTGAAGTACTGACCAGTGTTTCCTCAGAATATTCTGAATAAGCTTCCATTTGGTATTAAAGGGGGTAATAAATCGCACACATGTGTCCCGATTATCCCTTTTCTGAGCTTTACTCACCAGCAGGGAATCTCTGGATGTTTTTTTAGCTCGTTCATAACCACGCTGTATGGTGTTGTACTGGTACCCTCTTTCGAGGAATCGTTGTGTCAGCACACTAGCTTGCTGTTCAAACTGTTGATCGTTGGAGCAGATCCTGCGAGTTCTGAGGAACTGTCCGGTAGGTATTGCGCGGATCGTGTTGGGATGGTGAGCAGAGGAGGCGTGGAGAAGGGCATTGACGGCCGTAGACTTTCTGAAAAGATCGGTCGACAAATATCCATCAGACCCCTTACTAATCATTATATCCAAAAATTCAACATTGTTAAGGCTATATTTCCACGTAAGTCGGATATTACGTGTATTCTGGTTGAGACGAGCCAAAAATTTCTCTAAGGCCGGAATGGTGTCATGCCAGAGGAAAAATACATCGTCTATATACCTAGACCATAGGAGTGCGGCATCATATCCCGGAGTGTCTTGGACAATTTCTCTCTCCCACAGCCCCAGGAACAGGTTGGCATATGAGGGGGCACATGATGCCCCCATAGCTGTCCCCTGGAGCTGTAGGAAGAGGCGGTCCTTAAATAAAAAATAATTATGCGTAAGCATAAACTCTAATAATGTCAAAATAAATTCAATCATACCATTATCATAGTCTGACATGGTTAGAAAGGATCTAGATGCCCGCACTCCCTGGTCATGGTATATAGACGTGTATAGCGACTCAATGTCGCATGTAACAAGGACCACATCTGGATCGGCGTGGATCCCATTAAGTCGTCTCAGCATGTCAGTAGTGTCCTTAACAAAGGAAGGAAGGGTCTCTACACTTTTCTGAAGGAAAAAATCGATGAACTTGCCCACATTGGTGCACAAGCTGCCGATACCCGAGATAATTGGACGCCCCGGAGGGTGAGTACGATTCTTGTGCACCTTCGGGAGCAGGTATAGGGTAGGTTTGACTGGGAAGTCAACCTTCAAACCTTCCATCATATTGGTCGTAATAATGCATTGATCACAAGCTTCTGCCAAAATGTCGTCCAATTTGTTCTTATAAAGTGTTGTTGGATCACTTTCAATTCTGCGGTAGCATCCCTTGTTATTGAGTTGCCGAAAGGCCTCCCTTTCGTACATCTCCACAGGCCATATCACGACATTCCCCCCTTTATCCGCAGGTTTAATCACCACGTCTCTCATATCTTGTAGCTCCCGAAGTGCCTGTCTCTGCAAACGAGTCAGGTTATCCTTACCAATATGTACATGGTCTATATTTAGATCTTGTTTTACTAGCTTCGTCAGGGCTGTCACGTCCTCAGACTCAATGTAAAGCACTGTCACGCCTTCAGGCACATTTGGTCTAGTCTGTCACGTCCTCAGACTGGGCGTAAGTCCTGTCACGACTTCAGGCACACCCGTCAAGTCTGTCACGTCCTCAGACTCGTCGTAAATCCTGTCACGACTTCAGGCACACTCGACAAGTCTGTCACGTTTTCAGACTCTATGTAAGTCCTGTCACAACTTCAGGCATACTCGATAAGTCTGTCACGTCTACAGATACGACATAAGTCCTGTCACGACTTCAGGCGCAAGCGTCAAGCCTGACACATCCGCTGCTTACTCTAGGTCATGGCCAAGTCAGTCACGACCATCTGCAGTACGGGTACATGCCTTCAGTCTTAAATAAACATGGCCACTTAGCAGTCAGTCCACGGGCAGGCATGATCACCTCTTCATGGTAAAGCGCTAGCTATTATGGCTGTACATTTCATTTATTGTTGTACACCGGGTGGCACATGGTGAATAAGGGCTACACAGGGTGGTTGTCCTTCTTAGTAGCATATCATCTCCTTGGGCACGGTTCTGGAGTTCCATCCACGCTTAGTATCACCTGTGGGCACAGGAATAGTCACTCGTTCAAAGATAAATAAATAAATAATAAAATAAAATTGTGTCTTTTAGATGGAGCTGCCACAAGTTCAGGATCCACTAGGATCAGCATCATCCCAAGCGAGCAGGGACCTTCAGTCGGATAGAGATGCCGCCCCATCATTAAGGTCTTGGACCGTATCTAAAATCATGACGGAGCTATTACACGGAGGGATCCCATTCCCAGTATCCGCCAGTGGTCCAGCCAAGAATTATTTTCTACAAACACCATACAAACTTCCGTCACACAGTTACATGCCGCGATCAATAATATTGCTTCTTCCATGTCTAGTTTTCAATCTAGACTAGAGGCTATAGAAAACAGGGCCACCACCTCCGGGGCTACTGGGCAAAGACCACTGACTCCGTCAGTCCTCGAAACAACCGTTGCAACTTTTCCCCCAAACTTCCCCAATATTGCGCCATCACACTTCATACCAGCCAATATTAGGCAGGATATTCTAGACGGTAAGGACGTGAAAGCCTGTTTGATCATTGCTACACACGAGGTACCTGATAATAAGACCATCGCCTGCGGCGAGGTATCAGTCATTCTTAAATCACGGGATATCAGGTTAAACCGCAAACTCAGTATCACAGAATTTGTTCTGGCATTTAGCCTGTACCGGGACATAGTTTGTTCCATGTCCCCCAATCGTCGTGAGGAATTGGATTTGTATATTTATAAAGTACTGGACCTAGGCCATAAAGACTAGAGGCTATAGAAAACAGGGCCACCACCTCCGGGGCTACTGGGCAAAGACCACTGACTCCGTCAGTCCTCGAAACAACCGTTGCAACTTTTCCCCCAAACTTCCCCAATATTGCGCCATCACACTTCATACCAGCCAATATTAGGCAGGATATTCTAGACGGTAAGGACGTGAAAGCCTGTTTGATCATTGCTACACACGAGGTACCTGATAATAAGACCATCGCCTGCGGCGAGGTATCAGTCATTCTTAAATCACGGGATATCAGGTTAAACCGCAAACTCAGTATCACAGAATTTGTTCTGGCATTTAGCCTGTACCGGGACATAGTTTGTTCCATGTCCCCCAATCATCGTGAGGAATTGGATTTGTATATTTATAAAGTACTGGACCTAGGCCATAAATACGGACGAACAGCATTCTATGATTACCATAGATTTTTCTCCGCTAAGGCTGCGGCATTACTTACACAATTCCAGCACACGGTTGACTGGTCAGTTACCGATACTGAGCTATTCTGTCGCCATTTTGTGAGGTTGAAAGCCCCCGCGTGTTCCACACGTGGTTCCCACTCCCATAGCGCAGAATGGTGTTCCTCTAGTAACCCTCCAGCAGGCTGTTCCCAGACAAAGTATGCATCTGACAGTGTATTGCCAAAGTCTGCGATAGGGGTAGACAAATTAGGCAGACCCATCAAATACCTAGGCAAGTCACAGATTTGCAATAACTTTAATTACGCAGGGTGTTTTTATAGCCAATGTCAGTTATTGCATCTGTGCACTAATTGCTTCAGAGCTCACCCCAAGACAGCATGCCCACAGAAAGGCCTTAATACGGCATGACTAGGCAGAGTACACGTGGATGCGCTAGCTACCTTCTTGGCAGACCATCCTGACAAACAATGGGTGGATTTCCTCCTCCGTGGTTTTACCGAAGGATTCCATACAGGTAAGATATTTTTACCACAATACGAGTGCAGGAATTTAATGTCAGCTGTCAGGTACCCCGAGGCAGTGAGTAGTCTCATTCAGTTGGAGTTAGAGAAAGGCTATCTGATAGGACCATTGCGTCAGCCCCCATTCAAGTGCTGGAGAGTCAATCCTATAGGTTCAAATAATAAACGCCTCATTTATGACCTGTCAGCGCCACATTCTTCAGACATTCCTAGCCTCAATGCTCTTATTCCCTCCGAGGAATTTGGCATGAAATACGCATCTATAGATGAGGCAATCCCAGTCATACTATCTTTGGGTAAGCAGTCATGGCTGTCAAAGGCAGACATCACTGATGCCTTTAAACTTTTGCCTATTCACCCCCAACTAACTATGGCAGTGGCATGGCATTAAATGGCATGGTCTGTACTATTTTGCCAATAGTCTCACATTCGGTTCAAAATCAAGCCCATGGCTGTTCGATCAGTTTTCCAAAAGTCTGCACTGGATTCTTGAAAACACCTTCAGTGCCCATCACGTCATACATTATCTAAACGACTTTCTGCTGATCAAACCTCCATCTCGGCCTCCTAGGGATTTAGGGGTTTTAACTGAAGTCTTTGGGAAGCTCGGAGTCCCAGTAGCTGACCACAAACTCGACAGCCCGCACACTAGATTGACTTTCTTAGGCATCCAGCTTGACACAGATACATTACAGGCTAGTTTGCCTCAGGACAAATTACAGAGAGTCAGAGATACGGTCCATAAGTTAGCCCAAGCCAGCATTTGTTCCAGAGCAGATCTTTAGAGTTTACTGGGTATGCTCAATTACGCCATGAGGATTATCCCGCAGGGCAGACCTTTCATCTCCAGACTTCTTGGCCTGCTTCCGTTAACTACAGATCAAGATAGCCAGGTGAGGTTATATCAACAAGCTTTGGCCGATCTGACCATGTGGGACCTGTTCCTTTCCAATTGGAACGGTATTTCGTTTTTCACTCCTGCAGTATCCAGCAAGTCTCCGGTCCTCCATACTGATGCTTCATAAGCAATAGGGTTCGCGGCCATTTACGGCAGTCACTGGCTGGGCAGCTCTTGGCCGTCCGAGGTCACGACCATTCCTGGGTTTTCCCGATCTTCCTCTTTATTTGAAATCTACCCTATTGTTACGGCAGCACAGGCATGGGGAGCTTACTGAAGCAAGCACACAGTGTTAATCTTAACTGACAATGCAGGTCTGGCAGCCCTGCTAAATAAGGGTAGATCAGCTTCCAGAGAGATCATGTCCTTTATGAAGTGTTTTATCTGGTTGGCTTTGGAACACCAATTCCATTTAGAATTTGTACACATTCCCGGCAAGGTGAATTTAGCAGCAGACACACTGTCCAAGTTTCAGTTTTTCTTTCAGATTTCACCGGAAGCGAACTCAACACCAACTCCAACACCATAGAACAACCTGTTAGTCATGGGTGGGTTGAGGGGGCACCTGGATACAGCCAGGGTTCTCATTCAGAAGTCTTTATCCAAGAAAACGGCAAGGATTTACCAGACGGCATGGTCCCATTTCACTAGGTTTCAGCAGTCTTGTCCGCAACAGGGTTTGGATCACATCACATACCTACTTGCGTTCATAGCTTTTTGCCACTCAGATCTCAAACTGTCCCATGGAACAATCAAGTTATATTTAGCCGGTATACAACACTATTGGTATATTTCCTATCCTGACAGGTCATCTTTATTCTTAGCGCACCCTATAAAAGCGATCCTTAAAGGTATACATAATACATCAGCTGTGAGTAAGATTTCCAGGAAAACCTTCTCAGGTGAAATGTTTAAATCCATTTCCATAATCTTAAGCGCAAAACCTTTCGGTTTGAAGACTAGCGCCTTGATCAAAACAGCCCTGTATTTATGTTTCTATGGATTCCTACGTCCCGGAGAATTCATGTGCCCTATCACTAGCAGTACCTTCATACAAAAACAACAATTAAAATGCCAAGGTTCCCACTACGTCCTTACACTTGACCACACTAAGACCACTAGACCAGGCGAGACTACAAAGGTAAAATATTTCCCTACGAGTAACAAATGGTGTCCAGTGGCAGTCTTGAACGAATGGTCGATATTGATCGAACGTGCTCCACCCAACTCCCCTCTTTTAGCAAACAACTCTGGCCCGCTGAGCACTCATATATACGTGTCTTATTGCCTAAACTAAATGTCGATCCATTAAGCATTACCGGCCATTCATTCAGAATAGGAGCCGCTTCAGCCGCCTCTAAGAACAACGTACCGGTTCACATTATAAAGAAACTGGGTCGTTGGAAATCGCTGTGTTACACTCGTTACATACCCAATCCTGCACGAGATATGTCATTGGCTTTTCAGAATTTGCTGTCATAATGTGTTTTCAATACAGTTCGTTGTTTTCTCACTACCGTGTCTTGTATTTTTGGCCCCTTTAGGCTACCCTTTACAGCAGTTCCGCCACTACTCTACTGCTATGCGTTAGGTTACTGTCACTCTGATACTCGATCCGAGCACAAGTATTTGTGGGAGGGGAGGCTCCCGCACATCCTATTTAAAGCACCGCTGTGCACTCCCCCCTGTCAGCTACCTCAGATTCTTGTCCATAGCAGCGGTGTGCCCCTCCCACCCAACACTCATATCATCCTTACTTATAGGGTGGCCCCCTTTAGGCTACCCTTTACAGCAGTTCCGCCACTACTCTACTGCTATGCGTTAGGTTACTGTCACTCTAATAGTTGATCCGAGCACAAATAATTTTATCTTGGGCTATTCTTGTATCTCGGTCCAAGAATTCCCACATCCATTGGCATAGTTATACGCTACTGCGGGTTGGTTTCTCACACTATATAATCCCGATAGCGGACCGGGCTTATATCAAACGAGGAAATGGTGGCAGTCTACCGGTTTGAGATAGCACTGTTTCACTGGGGCAGGGAAAAGGCCCTCTCAACCTGTTAGGGTTGTGAGTGAGTGTGGAGTTACGCCGGAGGCTGCTGTCATGGTTTCTTTTGTGACAGGGGTCAGAAGATCTAAGATACTGACTGCACATGATCTGATGTGATCTGACAGCCTCTTTGGTTTCACTTGTTTCTGTGTTGTTGCTGGTTATGACCACACCTCTTGTCTCAGGTGTAGCTTAAGTGGTCATTCCAATTCCTCTATTTAGTCTGGTCTCACCCATCATGCTATGCGGTTGATAGCTTCTTTCTGGTTTTGGAAGTGCTGGTGTTTGGTTCTCCATTGAGTTCCTGCTTGTCTGCATACTTCGAAGTTAAGTGTCTTTTCCTATTTTCTACTTTTGTTGTACCCCCCCCCTATCATTTAGTATTAAGACTGAGGAAGTCTCCTGTTCCTTCAGCTGGGAAGGAACAGGTCATCTTTTGTCCTGACACTATCTCCAGGGCACTTTAGGGTCAGATAGGGCTCTAGGTCCTGGCATATGATTATTCCTACCATCGAGGTCTGTTCATACTGATAGTAGTCAGGGGTCGGTCTAGGGATTCTCTAGGTGGTGACCTTTCCCCTTTCCCTAGATTCCAGGCCTAGTAACTTTTCCTTTAGTGTGGAGTTTACTACCCCTTAGTGTGGAGTTTACTACCCACACCGCAACGTGACATTATCAAACGCCACAAACCGTAATTTTTGTTTGTGTCAGTGAGGCTAGGGATCCAATCCCTGCACTGTTTAGACAATTGCAGTGTCTGTCTACTGAGGCAGCTTACCTCCGCACACAGATCCAGGGATCACAGGCTGCTGGTGCCAGTAGTAGTTACCAGGCTTTTCCTGAACCTAAGGTTGCACTTCTGAACAGATTTTCGGGGGGAAGTGATAATTTAATTCAGTTTAGAGTTACGTCCGCTCTCATCTGGGGATGAGAGTCAAAGAGTGGGTATTACCATATTGTTGCTTAAAGGGGATGCTCAGTCTTGGACTTTTTCTTTACCAACCGGATTACAGTCCCTCTGGTCGGTAGGTGAATTTTTCATCGCTCTAGGCCTTATCTATGATGACTTGGATTTGATCTCCCTGGCCGAGACCAAGTTACGGGGTTTATAGCAGGCAGAGCGTTCTGCAGAGATCTATTGCTCTGAATTTAGGAGATGGGCTACGAATACTGAGTGAAATGATCCAGTTCTCTGTTGCCAATTCTGTCAGGGATTATCCGAGAGGCCAAAGGACGCATTGGCCTTTCACGAAAATCCTTAGTCATTGGAAGCGGCTATGATCTAAGGTCCATCACTCTCAGGACGAACTATCATATAACGTGGCGGCTTCCTCTGACACCTTGGGTGGATACACTTCTGAGTTCATTCCTTGTGATGAACCTATGCAGTTAGGGGGAGCTACCCCTGGGTCTGCTTGCAAGGGTTTTAGTTATAAGCAAGGAGTATGTTTTTTTCTGTGGAAAAAAGAGTACATTTTGTTAATGTTTGTCCTTACGTTCAGCGTCAAGGTGAAAACAAAATTACAATTTTTTTTTTTTTATTCCCATCTTACTGTAGGTAGTGTGGGTGGGGAGTCAGAAAGCTTACTTTTGTCATTTACTGGTAATACCCAATTTCTCCTGTCTGCCGAGGTGGCACTAGAGTCCAAAACTGCGGGAATTGAGGTGTTTATTGACAGTGGGTCTGGGGTTAACCTAGTTGATGGTCAGTTCATCCATTTGCATGGGTTGACAACAAGTGCATTAGAGAAAAATATGTCTGTGTTTGCAATAGACTCTGCACCACTTACTCAGAAATGTTTGTCACAGATGGTGCTAGACATCTGTTTAAAAGTGGGTGATTTTCATCAGGAATCCATTTCGTGTTTTGTGCTGGAGGGTCTGCCTGCTCCGTTGGTTCTGGATTTACCATGGTTGTGCAAACATAATCCTACCATTGACTGGCAAGCAAGACAGATTCTCGATTGGAGTGATTATTGCATGGACAACTGTCTTATATATCTCTTTCTGTCTTGACCACTAATGCTGTTCCCTCTTTCATTTCAGATTTTTCTGATGTATTTTCTGAGAGTAGTTACCAGGGTTTACCCCCACACTGGGAATATGATTGCCCTAGCAATCTTATTCCAGGAGCAAAGTTGCCCAAATCTAGGTTATATAACCTTTCTGAACACGAAAGAGCAGCCATGCGGGAGTATATTGCCGAGAGTTTGACTAAGAAACATATTAGACCTTCCAAGTCCCCAGTGGCAGCAGGGTTTGTCTTTGTAAAGAAGAAAGACGGAACTCTTAGGCCATGTCTGGACTTCCTTGAGCTCAATCGGATTACGGTCCCTGATCCGTACCCTCTTCCTTTGATTCCTGACTTGTTTAACCAGATTGTTGGTGCCAAGGTATTTTCCAAGTTGGACCTAAGGGGTGCATATAATCTGGTCAGGATCAAGGAAGGGGATGAATGGAAAACGGCATTTAATACCCTAGGCCATTTTAAGAGTCTGGTCATGCCATTTGGATTAACTAATGCTCCTGCGGTTTTTCAGCATTTTGTTAATATCTTTAATCATCTGGTGGGGAGAATTGTTGTTGTGCATCTGGATGACATACTAATTTATTCTCCAGATATGGAGACTCATCAGTATCATGTGAGACAGGTGTTACAGATCCCAAGAGAGAATAAATGGATGCTAAGATGGAAAAGTGTGTATTTGCAGTTCAGGAAGTGCAGTTCCTGGATTACCTACTCTCATCTTCAGGTTTTCGTATGGATCCAGAGAAGGTCCGTGCTGTGTTGGACTGGGATCGACCCGAAAATCTGAAAGCGCTTATGCGGTTGTTGGGGTTTAAAGACTACTACCGTAAATTCATTTTGAACTAATGTGATTAAACCTTTAACGGACATGACTAGGAAAGGTTCTGTCTCAGTCTGGTCTGATGCAACATTACCAGCTTTTTCTGCGGTGAAGAAATGTTTTGCTTCTGCTCCTATACTGGTGCAACCAGATGTGTCACAGCTATTCATTGTGGAAGTTGACGCATCCGAGGTAGGGGTAGGAGCAGTCTCGTTGCAAGGTCCTTCACCTAGTAAATGGTGCCGATGTGCATTCTTTTCTAAGAAACTCTTGGCTGCAGAAAGGAATTATGACATGGGTAATAGAGAGTTGCTGGCGATTAAGATTTTGAGGAGTGACGTTATTGGTTGGAAGGAGAAATTCATCCTATTACTGTGCTTACTGATCACAAAAATCTGGCTTACCTGGGGTCGGCTAAATGACTGAACCCAAGCCAGGCCAGATGGTCATAGTTTTTTTTACCACCTATCGCCCTGGGGTTAAGAACATCAAGGCTGATGCTTTGTCATGTAGCTTTCCTGGGAGGAGGGGGGGGGGGTGATTTGGAAGATCCTGGTCCGATATTGTCTGAAGGGGTAGTTATATCCGCCCTATATCCCGACCTTGAGATGCACCGGCGTCCTCCGGGGAAATTGTTTGTTCCTTCTGAATTACGTCACAAGGTGTTCAAGGAACATCACTGTACGCTTCTCACAGGATACCCTGGGGGCAGATCTACTGTCGATCTCATCTCTCGTAGATTCTGGTGGCCGGGGTTGTGTAAGTGTGTTGAGGACTATGTGTCTGCTTGTAGTACTTGGTACTTGTGCACGTGCTAAGGTGACACATACTCGGCCTTCCAGATCTTTACTTCCATTGCCCATCCTGTCCCGACCTTGGACTTATTTATCCGTGTATTTCATCACAGATTTACCGAATTCTACAGGAAAAACTGTGATTTTGGTTGTTGATCGCTTTAGCAAGATGGCGCACTTTATAGCTTTGCCAGGTCTACCTAATGCTAAAACTCTTGCACAAGTGTTTGTCGATAACATTGTGAAATTACATGGTATTCCTTCTGATGTGGTGTCTGATAGGGGGGACTCAGTTTGTTTCCAAATTCTGGAAGGCGTTCTGTACTCATTTGGGGGTACAATTGTCCTTCTCTTCGACCTTACACCCTCAGTCGAATGGACAGACTGAATGCACTAATCTGAATCTGGAGACTTATCTGAGATGTTTTGTCTCGGAGAACCAGGAGGAGTGGTCTTCATTTTTGTCTTTTGCCGAGTTTGCCATAAATAACTGTAGACAGGAGTCCACTAATAAGTCACCGTTTTTTGGAGCATATGGGTTCCACCCGCAATTTGGCGCCTTTTCTGGTACGGAGACTTCTGGTCGGAATAAAGGAAGGTCACAAGGGGACGCCTCAAAATCCTCAGATGAGTCCTCATTGGGTGGCTCCTCTTCCAGTTTTTTTATCGAGGGGAGGGGGGAATTAAAATCAAGTGGTAAACATTTCAAAAAAGACTCTTTCATATAGCGAATTGCGAGTACTCTCCAGAGGCCTTTCATTTGTTCCTACAGTAAATTTTGGCCCCTTTTCCTGGGTGAAGGACATCAATTTATTTGTGTGTAGATTAAAATGGTACAAATTCTATAGGAACAATGATAGAGAGGAGTGCGCCAAGTTGGTCATCCCTTAAGATTGTCTGGAGGGTACTCAGGATTTTGGAGTCAAGAATGAGGGAGGATCAAAAAATAAGAGGACAGGGTCCGTTTACTGACCTTAGCTTGAAGAGTAAAAGAATGCCACCACAACAAGATACGTCTGCCATTGATATCTTTTGCAGACTGGTCACACATCAGATTAAAAAGATATCTATGGATAAGAATCAGCTGTGTAATTTAACAAGGGATGCGCTATCTGCCCTTGAAAAAAAAGAGTACAATTATAAAATCATCTGATAAAGGTGGAAATATTGTACTTCTTGATCATTGAGACATATCTTAAAATGTGCTCTTCATAACTTGATGATCGGTCGTGTTATAAAGTGCTACAATCTGATCCTATGGAGAAATATTGTCAGGAGGTAGCATCTATTCTAGAGGAGGCTTTTGAATGCAAGTTAATATCTATGGACAAAATTAAATTCCTGACCCTGAATAATCCACAAATTCCTACGTTCTACTCATTACCTAAAATACACAAGGGAGACCAATAGTCTCAGGGTTGGATTCCCTTTCTCAAAATATCAGCATTTATGCTGATAGGGTTTTACATACATTCGTTACATCTCTACCATCATACATAAGAGATACTACGGACCCTATGCTAAAAATACAGGATATTGCTGTAGAGGAACATATTCTACTAGCTTCCATTGATGCCCTTTACAGCAGTATACCTCATGAATGGGGAATGAAAGCGATACAACATTTCCTGGACACAAGGTGGGTTGAATTTATCCACATAATACATTCATAATGAATTTACTCAGTTTTATTTTGATTTACAACTATTTTCTCTTCAAGTCAAAATTCTACCACCAGCTCAGGGGCACCGCTATTGGTAGCCCATGTGCGCCCACTTATGCGAATTTGCTCCTGAGCTGGTGGGAGCAAATCCTCTTTTGGGGAGAGATATTGATGACAGCCTGGTATTGTGGGATGGAACAGGGGATTCCTTCAAGACTTATGTTAAAAAACATACTGAAACATATCATAAGGCTACTAGGAGAAATTGCTCTGATGTGCCTACGTCTTTCCAACAATCTAGAGATCTTAAAAGAGGTTCCTGGAAAGGAGGTATCCTGAGGAAACTCTAAAAGAAGCCTTTAAACACTCACTAGGCACAGACAGGAAGGAATTACTGAAACCCCAAAAAAGGAAGAGCTCTGATAATCTAATGAGAATAATAGGAACATTCGATAATGCCCAGGATAAGGTGTTAAATATACTCAGGACACACTGGAATATACTACGTACAGATCATGATTAAACAGAGATTCTATTAAACAGAGATTCTTACTCCTTATCCCTCAGTGGCTTTCAGAAGAGGCAGATCTCTCAGAGACCGCTTAGTACATAGTATGTAAGTCACACAAAGACCCATAGGGACATGGTTGGATATAAAACCAGTAGGCACTTATAGATGTGGTGGGTGTGTAGCCTGCTCCATTATTAATGTGTCAAAAACAAAATACAAAATGTGGAACTATGAGAATTGTAAAACATCAGGGGTGGTCTATTTGATCACATGTAGTTGCCCACTTAACTATGTTGGTAAGACAAAACGTGAACTGAGAAAAAGAATTGGTGATCATTTGGGGGATATCAAACACAAGAGGGATACCCCTATAGCGAATCATGTCTTGCAGGTCCATAAAGGCAATCCACATGCTTTTAGATTTCAGGCAATTGAAGTGATTAACCCTTCCCCTCGTATGGGTGACTGGATTAGAAAAATATTGCAGAGAGAAGCAAGATGGATCTGCTTTCTAAAAACTATCCATCCAGAAGGGCTGAATGAACAACTTTCTTTTAGTTGTTTCTTATAAGAAAATACCCCTTTAAGAGATATATAATTTATTCCTCCCCTTTCACTAGCCATATACGTTTTATGGCCCATTTGTGGATTTATCTATTACACTTAACCCCCTTTTTTTTTCATTTTTGGGCATATCCATATAGTGGACCCCCTTACATAATTCTTGTTGCTCAAGAGGAGTAAATATATTATTTCCCTTTCCTTCTCTGCACCCCCCTTTTTCCTTAGTTTCCCCAGTGACAAAATATTCTAATAGTACTAAATGGAAAATTGAAATTCAATAAATATCTCTCCCCCATTATAATTGATAACACAATGGGCATCATTGTAGGTGACATAACTCTTGTTATAGTGGAATTGCATCATATAAATAACATTTTTATTTCAAGACATGGAGGCTCCTATTGCATAAATCTCTCTTTACTGACAACCACAACAGCAAAGTATTGTTAAATTTGTTAATCATTTGATTTTCCCCTCTGTGCCTGTTTTCTTATATCCTTGCCCCCTTCATATTGTTTCTTTACTATATTGCCTGTAGATTTATTATTATATACATCATTTATTCTTCCACCATTTCTCTGGTGTCTCTGTTCACCCTGCCCCCCTTCCTCTTACCGTCAACTTCTCCCACCGCTCCGCTGTTCGTTCCTTGCCCCTCCGTCCTTCTTGCTTTGGCTCTCCTCTTTTGGACTCTCTGCGTCTTGCATTATTTTGCGGCCGAGATCTTGGCTGCTCGCGTGTTTTCGCCAGCCATCTCTCCGACTAGGCTCCGGACTCCCCGCTTTCTTCTCTCCTCTGTTTCGCCCCCCCCCCCCCCGTCGTTCCAGGTCACGTCCCCTTCTGCTTTCGTTCCGAACCTCCCAATAGTGGACAGCGGCTCCACATGTGCTCCTTTCTGGGTCTAGGGAAACTCTTCCTGTTAACCCTTCCTGCGCCAGTCAGTGCTCCCTGCACCTATCTGCATTTCCCTGAGCAGTTAGATTCTGTATTTTTCTCTCACGGTTTCTAATTATTCTCTCCCAGTCTCATCCCCTACCATGTCTCGGCAACATGGTTCCCCCAGCTGTCACCTCCGATCCGGAAGCTCCCCCACCTCTGTGGTCTCTACTTTGTTTAACTATTTCCATCTACCTGCACACTGTCTACTTAGCAGCTGCAGTTCAGAGTATTACATCTTCATCCAGTTCATTTAAATGATGATCCAATGCAGGGGTATACCTAAAAGCTCATGGGCCCTGGTGCAAGAGTTCAGCTCGGGCCCCCTTTCCTCAGGGCTTTGTGGTCAGGAGCAGGGAAGCACATAGTCTTCATGCTGCCTGATGCTAAAATTAAACTGGACCACCCCCATGCCAAATTATTGGTCTAACTCCTTCCCTCCAGCCAGAGGTGTAACTTGACCAGCATGCACTTTCTATAATACTGATGTCTTCTTATGTGGCACAAGGGTCTTTGGGCCCCTCAGACTCCTGAGCCCGGTAGCGACTGTTACTCTGCACACCTTATAGCTATGCCTCTGATCCAAAATTGCGACTAGTAAGTAGATGGTGTGCAGGTAGATGGCCTCATGCAAATACTGAAAAGGCTGCAGCACTCACATGAGTGTCACAGCCCCTTCAAACACCTGATCAGTGAGACCCCCATATATCTGACATTGGTGTCCTACCATGAGAATAGGCCAATATCAATATCCTGAATCTGGAAAATGCCTTTAATATAAGACATATCATTGTGTACTTAAAACTAAGAAAACATTTTTTTTCACTTGGAATGGGAATGTTCTACAACGTTTTACATCAGTGACTTTGGTTTCAGTTCAAAGTAACGGTGTCGTTAAATTTTCTTACAAGATAAATTTGGGTTGCATACGAGATTTGTAATCTATCATTGCTGGCATATCAACTATCTACATTCCGGCAAAATAAGCTTTTTTCCCTGCAATTATAGCCGTTTATAAAATCACAAAATGTGTCTGAGATACATGGCAATAATTCATCATCTAGACACATTTGTTTTGGCAGGATGTCATTCTAATTAGAAATAAAAGGAAATATTGCATTATCATTTTGCCTGTCAAGAATCAAATTGCTGCTGTTTTTTACTACTAAGAGGCTGTGAGAAATATTTACTGGCAAAGGTCTTGCACAGCCGGAGTATGGGGTACTGTCCCCTCCAAGTGTCCATACTATGTGAAGTTTCCATTGCCTCAGCATTACTACCACACTCTGCAGCCTTGGAAAACATTGAATTCCTCAGTTGGGAGCTTGGTATGTTTGGATATTTCTTTCTCATGGAAAACAAAGCAAAAAAAATGGATTATAGGGCAATTATGTTGCAATAATAAGAAAAAGAAGTTTAACTAGTAGTCAGTCTATGGCTAAGGGCTCTTTCACACTTGCGTTCTTTTCCGGCATAGAGTTCCGTCGTGGGGGCTCTATGTCGGAAAAATCCTAATCAGGATTATCCCAATGCATCCTGAATGGAGAGAAATCCGTTCAGGATGCAGCAGGATGTCTTCAGTTCAGGACCGGAATGTTTTTTGGCCGGAGAAAATACCGCAGCATGCTGCGCTTTTTGCTCCGGCCAAAAATCCTGAACACTTGCCGCAAGGCCGGATCCGGAATGAATGCCCATTGAAAGGCATTAATCCGGATCCGGCCTTAAGCTAAACATCATTTCGGCGCATTGCCGGATCCGACGTTTAGCTTTTTCTGAATGGTTACCATGGCTGCCAGGACGCTAAAGTCCTGTTTGCCATGGTAGAGTGTAGTGGGGAGCGGGGGAGCAGTATACTTACCGTCCGTGCGGCTCCCGGGGCGCTTCAGAGTGAAGTCAGAGCGCCCCACGCGCATGATCGCATGGATCACGTCATCCATGCGCATGGGGCGCTCTGACGTCATTCTGGAGCGCCCCGGGAGCCACACGGACGGTAAATATACTGCTCCCCTGCTCCCCACTACTACTATGGCAACCAAGACTTTAATAGCGTCCTGGCTGCCATAGTAACACTGAACGCATTTTGAAGACGGATCCGTCTTCAAATGCTTTCAGTTCACTTGCGTTTTTCCGGCGTATAATTCCGGCAAATGGAGTACACGACGGATCCGGACAACGCAACTGTGAAAGAGCCCTTAGTTGTATAATCCTTTTGAAAGATTTTCCACCTAATATTAAAATTAGTGTGGTACTGCTCATATTAATTGACAGTAGTGAAAATTGAATTCTAGGAAAAATACAAGAAAGTGGATGTGGATCTACTACGAAACTTAAACAGTTTTAGCTTGGGACTACTCCTAAGGGTGTTAACAAATTGGCCCCAGTGCCGGACCAGCCCACCAGAGTACCAGAGGATCCTTCAGTGGGCTCAGGCTCTTATACCAAAGAGGGCCCCAAAGGTCCAGGAGAAAAATTCCTATTTGGAGCTGCCTTTGGAACCACTTTCTACTAGGGTATGCTCTAGGCCCTGAAAATTATTTCCTCTGGTGGGCCTAAGGAACCTTAATCCAACGTGAGTGGCTCCCCTAGTCTTCACCCTTTACCCCAGTAGAGGTATTTTTATTAACTCTGCTTGTGAGAACCCCTAGGCTGTTACCTCTTGGAGTAATCCCTGCTCAAGTGACTGCTGGTCATGGGATTTAAGAGACACCAGAGCAGAACACAGGGAAAACCATAGTCAGGGACAGGCCATGGTAAGGACAGTTAAAGTTTGTATGATACTACAAACATTCAGAGGTCAGAATAGGCAGCTCAAGGTCAGAACGGAAATCAGACAGAGGTCAGAAAGCAAAGTCATTAAGCAAAGGGTCATATCTGTGAAACAGGCAGAAGTTGGTACATGGGTACACCTTTACTGGAACCTAATGAACTAGAACATATTGCTCAGGCACTGTCCTATAGAGAAAAGTGCCTCAGGTACCCCATGGCACTTGGGGAACAGGGGCAGAGAGAATAAATGCTGGCAAGAAGCAGACCGCGGTCTGTGGGACTGACTAGAGGAGAGACATGCTGGCGGGTTCAACCCAGGAACAGGGGAACGAAGCAGAAGAAGCAGCGGGCATGGACCACTTCCATTAAAAAGTTGGCGCTTATGCAGCAAAGGATTAAATAGGTATTTTTTTTTAATATTCTGGACAACACTGGCCACATAAAAGGTATAATCTTAGCTCTTCCACTTTACTCTATTATCCTGAATTACTTTACCACAATTGTTTTTAAGTTACAACAACTATGTGATTATAATTTTTTTATACTTTATTGTGTATTATAGCTGCACTTCTCAGTTTTTTGTAGTTGTACTCATCAATATTATCAATATTTTATTCGGGAGTTTAATAGTCACATGGTTGTATTAGCAATTAGCATGTTGAAAATTTAGGCGGAAAATCTGCATAAAAATTCCACAGGTTTTCTGTGCTATTTATGTGTGGTTTTCTGTATGAGGGTTTTTTGGTGCTTGGATTGATATGTGGTTTAAAGGCCTGATTTCAATAGGACTGTGCACGTGGAATCCACACCAAGAATAAACATGTTGCTATTTTTTACCTATTACTTTGTACTTGAACTTTGGTAATGGCTAATGAAATGGCTTATAGAGTATGCAAATGATTTCACCAAGTTGATGAAGATGCAATCAGATGCTGCAAATCTCTCTAGTTTCAAGCAAGAGAGTATGATTTTAAATGACAGTTGACAGTGTGACATATGGTGAAATTCACTAGTGCCACGTAATAAAACTGCCATTTCAAAACAAATTACCTTGAGAAATTCTATAATGATCATTTAGCAGAGGGTTACAAATAAATTACTATGTGATGAGTACTTTCAAATCATACAATTTGCCTAGAAGTTTTAAATGACTACATTTCATATATAAAAGTTACTGTTGTGAATTGGGTTGGATTCACACACTTCTGGGATCCGCAATAAAAAGTAACAATAAAATGTGCATATTAGTAGAATTTTCACACTATTTTACCAGCACTGTTCATTTCTTTTTAAGGCCAAGATCAGTCATGAATAAAGAGAAGTATGAATGTTTTCATAATTTTTTTTTTTAGCCTTTAAAGGGTCACTGAGTTTTCAAAAACGTTTGATGTGTTATAGAGACATATGAAAGGTTTTACTTGATAGGGATACCCAGACCGGGCACTACCATTCCTACACCCTGCTACTTTCTCTAATGACTAACCAGTAGTGTTGCGCGAGCACCAAAGTGCTCATGTGTTCTACCGAGAACAATGGAAGTCAATGGGAGAGCCCCGGGCACCCCCTGCTCGGAAGAGAAGAGAGTGTCTGGTTCACAAAAAAAGGTTAGAAATTGATGGAAACCCCATCAAAATGGTTTGGAAACAACATTAGCGTATAGCTGGATTCATCTTGGGCTCCTATTATCTATGACATAAAATAAACAACCACACAAAGGCTATATGCCAAAAGCCAGGTATATGTAAGCCATCAATCTATCCATGAGACAGATGGCAGGCTTAGTCATCATACCTTACAATGGCAGCCTTGTGCACTATGAGACATTTCAAACCAGCTCTCATCTGACTGAGAGGCAATAAGCCTCAAAGTTAATTCACATCTGTTGGATGGCTTGGGTGGACCTGCGCATCTAGATCAATATCATTAGGGAGACAAAGTTTTCTGATTGTCCTAACATAATATTCAATAACCTTCAATAAGCTAGTTTTGGGGAAAATTTTTAAATTAGCTTTTCTGGCAAAAAGGACAAGGGAAATAATTATTTTTTATGCCTGCTGATGTTTGACATGCTAATTTGCATATGTTTTTCCCAGGAACTAAGAGGTGCAGTGCCTAGCCTTCAATAGTTATTATGTATGGGGGGTTCTCCTTAGGCTGCTTTCACACTAGCGTTCGGGTGTCCGCTCGTGAGCTCCGTTTGAAGGGGCTCACGAGCGGACCCGAACGCAGCCGTCCAGCCCTGATGCAGTCTGAATGGAGCGGATCCGCTCAGACTGCATCAGTCTGGCGGCGTTCAGCCTCCGCTCCGCTCGCCTCCGCACGGACAGGCGGACAGCTGAACGCTGCTTGCAGCGTTCGGGTGTCCGCCTGGCCGTGCGGAGGCGTGCGGATCCGTCCAGACTTACAATGTAAGTCAATGGGGACGGATCCGTTTGAAGATGCCACAATATGGCTCAATCTTCAAGCGGATCCGTCCCCCATTGACTTTACATTGAAAGTCTGGACGGATCCGTCCGAGGCTATTTTCACACTTAGCTTTTTTTTTGCCGTTTTAATGCAGACGGATCCGTTCTGAACGGAGCCTCCGTCTGCATTAATATGATCGGATCCGTTCAGAACGGATCCGATCGAACGCTAGTGTGAAAGTAGCCTTAGAAGTGCATTTTATCATTAGGGAGGCCAAAAAAATAACCATTAGGCTATCATATGCCAGGCAACACTACTCGTTTCTAGGAAGAATTCACATATTTTAATTTCGCTGGCATCAGATAAGTTTAGTGTTCTTTTATTTTTTTTTGGAAGGAAAACTAATTTGAATGTCTTTCACAGAAACCCAAATGTATGCAAATTAGCTTAGCAGACAAAACGGAAAAGAAAATATCCTGTCTAATTCCAGCATGATTAAGATATACCAATTTTCATTTATTTTCCCAAAAGACAAGAGCATTGTTGCCTGGCATACAATACTCATTGGGAATATTTTTTGGTCTCTCTAATCATGAATAGTGATGAGCGGCAGGGGCAATATTCGAATTTGTGATATTTAGTGAATTTGTGGGTGAATATTTGTCATAAATTTGCAATTTCAAGAATTTGAAATTATTTTATTGTGCATGCGCAATACGGGCGTGGCCTAGTTTTGCTAAAATTTTTAAACTGCCAGAAGTTTTCTGAGAAAATGGTTGGCAGCAACTTTCGCGAATGTGAGGAAGAACTCCTGATCACGGTAAGTAATTTTACATTACAGCACTGTTTATGATTACATTTTGCATGTATGGCAGAACAATAGCTTTATAGACTGTTTCAATATATTCGCAATTGTGAATAATGCACATATTTTTTGCACAATAAATACAACTTCACATTTTTTCAGGTCTGAATAGTTATTACTAGTGATGAGTGAGCATGCTGGGCCGAATACTTGTGCTTGAGCGCCATGCTCAAGTCTTCTCCCCGCACGTTTTGCGGCTGCTAAGCAGCCAATAAATGTGCAGGTAAGTACTGCCATCACTGTAAGGCTATTAGCCATCTTGGTTAATGGCATTACAGTGATTGGCTGGCCGGAATGTGTCATCCGGTGCTATATAGCACCCGATGACGCGGGTTAGGCTCCTTGCGAGTCAGGGAGAGCTGCGCTTAGGAAGACACAGATAGTGTAGGGAGTGTAGGGACAGATCGTATTTTAGTCAAGTGAATAATGATTCAAAGACCCAAAAGTCCTTTTAAGCAAAGTAGTACGCAATTTTTTTTTTACATACTTTGAAAAATAGTGATTCTTTTTCTATATAAAGGGTGTCTACAGTGACTGGTGACATCTGTGCAATACCTTCTGTGTGTCAGGGGCAGAGATAGGAAGAATATTAGTGAAATTTTTATTTTTTCCCATAATCTATTTACATTTTAGCTGTAAACAGTGTCAACCGGAATTTGTCAGATCTGCGCTGCAATACCTTGTGTTGTTATCAGGCCCGGATATAGGCAAAAAATTATAATACAGAAACAATTTTTTTCCCATAATCTATACACATTTTTGCTGTCAATGGTGCAATCCGCGAATTGTGTGATCTGCGCTTCAATACATTGTGTGGTTGTCAGGGCCAGATATAGGAACAAAATTATAATACAGAAAACACAATATTTTTCCCATAATCTATAAACATTTTTGCTGTCAACGGTGCAATTCGTGAATTGAGAACTGCTCTTCAATACATTGTGTGGTTGTCAGGGCCAGATATAGTGAAAAATATAAATATAAACTACATCAGAAAACAGTGTCTGTACCGCAGATTCCAATAATCTGGGACTAAAATACTTTCCATATTCTGTGTGTTTCTGTGACATATACTGTCCTGCATCAGAAAACTGTTTCTTTAGGACAAATTCCAAAAATCTTGGCCTAATCTAGTGTCCATATTCTGTGTGTTTCTATGACAAATACTTTACTGCATCAGAAAAATGTGTCTTTAGGCCCAGATTTTTGGAATTTGCCCTAACCGAATACGCTCTCTGATCATCTTCCTCACACCATGGAGAGGCTTGCCAAGCGGGTGATCCCGCACTCGGATATTCCGAGGAGCTCTATCCAGCGCCACTATTACATTTTTCCCTCGCACGCAGCACGCTTGAAGAGGGACCTGAGATATTGTGCCCTGATTCCCAACCTCTTGAGCCTTCACAGTCTCAAGAAGATGACGGTGGTGAATGGCAATCATTAGTTCATGAGGTGGATGATGATGAGATACAGTTACCAATCACTGAGGTTCTGGTTAAGTCAAGTCAGGAGGATGAGCAGAGTCAGGAAGTGGAAGAGGAGGTGGTCGACGATGAGGTCACTGACCCAACATGGGAAGGTGAATAGCCGAGCGAGGACAGCAGTACAGAAGGAGAGGGATCCGCAGCACCGCAACAGGCTGGAAGAGGCAGTGGGGTTGCAAAAGTGAGAAGTCTGCCCACACCAAACCAGCCTGCAACCGTTACACCGAGCACCCCCATGCAGAAGTCTACCTTGCCATGGGGTAGGTGTTCCGCAGTATGGCGCTTTATTGAGGAAAGTGCAGACGACAAAAGAGTGGTACTTTGCAATCTGAGCCATAAAAAAAATGAGCTGGGGCGTGAAATCTAGCAACCTCACCAACACCAGCATGATCGGCCACATAGCATCCACCCTAACAAGTGGGCCGAATGCCTGGGTCCACAATCTAGGTCTGCAGGTCACACAACTGCTTCATTTTCCGCTGTATTACGCACTGCTGGCCAATCTCCGGTCAAAGGCGCAGGCCCGGATGCCCCTCGCACTGCACCTGGACCTTTGTATGAACCATCAGCAACAACATCCACTTCCCTGTCCCAGCGCAGCATCCAAACGTCCATAACACAGTTATTTGAACGCAAGTGCAAATATCCACCCATCCATCCACAGGCCATAGCACTAAATGCACAACTTTCAAAATTACTAGCCCTTGAAATGTTGGCATTTAGGCTTGTGGACACTGAGGCCTTCCGCAGCCTGATGTCGTCAGCCGTCCCTCAGTATGCAGTCCCCAGCCGCCACTATTCTGCACGGTGTACAGTGCCAGTCTTACACCAGCATGTGTCCCAGAACATCACCTGTGCCATGACCAACGCAGTTACTGGGAAGGTCCACTTAACCACGGACACATGGACAAGTGCTAATGGCCAGGGATGCTACATTTCCCTGACCGCACACTGGGAGAATGTTGTGGAGGCCGGGAGTGAGTCGTACCCTGGGATGACACAGGTTCTACCCACGCCCAGGATTGCGGGCCCTACTTGGTGGCGGCTTTGGAGCTCGGCAACCTGACACACATCCCATGCCTAGCCTACGTCTTAAACTTAGTGGTTCAGCGGTCTACCAAAACCTACCCCAATTTGCCAGAGCTACTAGTGAAGGTTTGCCGCATGTGTGCCCATTTCCGCAAATCGTCCACAGCTTCAGCCGGTCTGTCAATGCTGCAGCAGCGTTTGTGGCTTCCATCTCACCGACTGTTGTGTAACGTGAGGACGCACTGGAACTCTACGTTCCACATGTTGGCCAGGTTTTGTGAGCAGCAGAGGGCAGTTGTGGAATACCAGCTGCAACCTGGTCATCACCTTTCGAGTCAACTGCCACTATTCACAAGCGAGAAGTGGGCATTGATGTCAGACCTCTGTGAGGCTTTAAAAAACTTTGATGAATTAACGCAGATGGTTACTGGCGATAACGCTATTATTACCATAACCATCCCACTGCTGTGTCTACTCAAACGATCACTGCTCACGATTAAGGACGACACTCTGAATGTGACAGATGAGGCACACATGTCTGACTTCATGTTAGGCTGCCTTTCCAGCGACCCTCGCGTTATATATGCATTTTAGATAACACGAATTACTGGGCGGTCACCCTTCTCGATCCCCGCTACAAAGAGAACTTCTCATCTCTTATTCCTGTGGTGGAGAGGACGAGAAAAATGGTGCAATACCAGAAGATCCTTGTTGGAAAATTGCTCCAAAATTTTCCATCTGACAACGCTGGCGGCAGAGTCCATACTTCTTTAGGCAACCGAGAAAGGGAGACAATGGGAACACACAGCTAACCTAACAAAGGCAGGGCAACACTCTCCAAGGCATGGGACACTTTCATGACACCCCGCCAGCAATCTCACCCTGAAGTGTGGCCTAGTGGTACAAGGAGGGAAAAGGTTTGGAAGATGGTGAAGGAATACATAGCAGCGTCCTAAATGATCCCTCAGTGCCTTACAACTACTGGGTGTCCAAGATGGACATGTGGCACGAACTTGCGCTCTACGCCTTGGAGGTGCTGGCCTGCCCTGATGCCAGCGTTTTGTCTGAGCATGTATTTAGTGCTGCTGGTGGCATTATAACAGATAAGCGTATCCACTTGTCCACTAGCAATGCTGAGAGGTTGACTCAGATAAAAATCAACAAGGCCTGGATTGCCCCTGACTTCTCAATTTCACCAGAGGAGATCTGAACTGATGATGAACACAAAAGCAATTTTAATCTATAATTTATAATGTACTCAATCTACTGTACTGTATTCCCATGCACCTTTTGAACCACAAAAAAGAGAGTATATGGTTAAAACTTGTTTTTTCCTCCTCCTCATCCAGATTGTCTATATTCCCTCTACTCTAATTTTTTTGATAGGTTCAGCTGAACTGCAGGCCCTCACACCTAATGTTTTAGAGGGTCAGCTCAGAACCAGGCCCTCGCCCCTAATGTTTTAGAGAGTCAGTTCAGCAGCAGACCCGCACCCCTAATGTTTTAGATGGTCTGATTAGCAGCAGGCCCTTGCCCCTAATGTTTTAGAGGATGAGCTCAGCAGCAGGCCCTCGCCCATAATGTTTTAGTAGGTCAGTTCAGCAGCAGGCCCTTGCCCCTAATGTTTTAGAGGGTCAGTTCAGCAGCAGGCCCTCGCCCCTAATGTTTTAGAGGGTCAGCTCAGCAGCAGGCCCTCGCCCATAATGTTTTAGAGGGCCAGTTCAGCAGCAGGCCATAGCATATAATGTTTTAGAGTGTCAGCTCAGCAGCAGGCCCTCGCATATAATGTTTTAGAGTGTCAGCTCAGCAGCAAGCCCTCGCCCCTGATGTTTTAGAGGGTCAGTTAAGCAGCAGGCCCTCGCCCCTGATGTTTTAGAGGGTCAGCTCAGCAGCAGGCCATTGCATATAATGTTTTACAGGGTCAGCTCACCAGCAGGCCCTCGCCCCTAATGTTTTAGAGGGTCAGCTCACCAGCAGGCTCTCGAATATAATGTTTTACAGGGTCATCTAACCAGCAGGCCCGGACCTATGTGATATACAGGTTGTATTGGAATGCCTCTTCATTGTAATTTCTGGCAGGATTTGCACTTTATATTCAAGTAAATATACAGGAAAGAATGTTTTTAATCAATTTTTACTATAAAATCGATTTTTTACTTTGGTTTTGTGCGTAAAACCTTAATTAGATTGTGGGCCTGGTGATCACTTTAAGCGCTTTTAAGCTGCATCAGCATGGTGATAAAAATGAGTGGCGAGATGACATGGTGTGGAGATGGCAGCATGAGGAGGACATATAGTGGCACAATGACTGAGTCTGGATAAAAGACTGAGGCCACAGATTGCTTAGAAGGATGTAGATGGAAACAATCTGTGGAGCTGTATCACGGTTACCTGCAGATTAATGCAGACCAGGGCCGTAGCTATAGGGGAAGCAGGGCCCTGACCCAGAAGGGGCCTATCCAGGAGGGGGAGGACTGAAGGTAAAATTAAATACAGTGACAGTATAGACAGTGTATAAAACTGATGGAACTGATTTTTACTAGCCACAGGAATGGGGGCGGCATGAAACTAAGGGATTGCTAAAAAATTACTGTGGGATGCAGTCCCAGTCAAAAATTTGGGGCCCAGTCAATTCTAGCTACACCACTGATGCAGCCCACAAAAGCAAGTTGGGTTTATCGATTACAAAAGCTTAATTATATTGTGGGCCTGGTGATCAGTCTAAGGCCTTTTAAGCAGCATCCGCAGCAGCAGCATGGTGATAAAAATGAGTGGCAAGGTGACATGGTGTGGAGATGGCAGCTCTGGATAAAAGAATAAGGCCACTGATTGCTGAGAAAGATGCAGATGGAAATAATTTGTGCTGTATCACAGTCACCTGCAGATTAATGCAGCCATCAAATTCAAGTTGGGTTTGTCTTGGGTTCCACTTCAGCTCACCAGCAGGCCCACACCTAAAATCTTTTACTGGGTCAGCTCACATGCAGGCCCGCCACTCATGCGGCCTTGCTTTGATAATGATTCCCCGTTATCGGTGATGACCATGATAGGCGCATAAAAGAACATCAAAAGTTGGTAGGGAAGATATCCAAATGGATCGTGGATGTGCAATCAGGCAGAAGTTATCTAGAGTCAACAAAGCGTCAGCAGGGCGTCTCCTGTATAACGTTTTATCATACAAAATACAGCAGTGACATTTTTTTTTACTCATTCAACAGGGAAGAGTCCTGTATTGTTATTTATCGTCACTACCTCCCAATTCGGGAGTGGGTAATTGCCGTGCACCTGCTGCCTTCCTTGGATTTTTCTGCTTTAATAACTTGACCCACCCTCCCCACCAAATCAGATTTCAGCCATTGACCTCCCTTGGATGTGGTAGCTCTTTTTCTCAAGCTCCCTCTCCGGCATCGAACCCTGATTCCCCATTACCCGTGATCACCATGGTAAGCGCATTAAAAAAACATCGGAAGTTGATAGGGCAGACATCCAAATGGATTGTTGCCGTCATGGGGACGTGCAATCGCCCAGAGGTTATCTAGAGTCACCAATGCGGCAGCAGGCCCTTGCCCCGAAGGTTTTAGATGGTCAGATCAGCAGGCCCTTGCTCCAAATGGTTTTGAGGATCACCAGCGGGCCATCAATCATACTTTTTCAAGGGTGTGTATGATGCCCTCCTTTATGTGTAACAAAGGGTGTTTTGGAGTGCTGGTTACTTGTAATTTTTGGCATTTTAGTGCATAGGCTTAATGAGTGTAGAAGTCCCACTACCTGAACAATTGTACCACAATGTAAATGAGGCCCTCCATTATGTGATATACAGGCTGTTTCAGAATGTCTCTTGCTTGTAATTTTATTGCAGAACTTGCATTTTATATACAATTGAATATACAGGAAAGAATGTTTCCTAACAATTCTTCCTGTAAAATAGATTTGTGGGGGGTTTTGTGCGTATTTTTGTCAGTCTGTAAAAGTGGCGTACAACTCGGACAACATGGTTCCAGGCAGCGACCTGGGAGTCCAAGATGCATCCAGACATCGTCCCCATGGTGTTCTCGATCCACTTCGGTGGTGTTTCTGTCACTTTATGACCTTTTCCAATGGACCAGGCACCCTCCCCTCTTCAGAGCAGGAGGTGCCTGGTTGTCTCCCTTGACTTCCATTATACTCGGGTGCTCGGCCGAGGTAGTGGCAAATAATAGGCCACTCATAGCCTTTAAGAAGTGTCATACAATAAAAGACCAAATTGTAAGGAGTAGGTTCAAGAATAAGGTAACCAGCAATTGGCTGTCATCAAGTAGACCCCAGGGCAACTTGAAGTGTGGGAATTGCTCCTTCTGCAATTACAATAACCAGAATAAATGTTTGTCTTTTTTTTTTTTTTTGGGGGGGGGGGCGGTTGCACCCTGTTACGTAATTCATTACTTGCAGAAGTAATTATGTGGTCTACTTGATCACTTGCTAATGTGGAGCCTTCTATATTGGCAAAACTATTCGCCCTCTATTTGCGAGGTTTAGAGAGCACCTAAATAAAGGTTGCACTAGGCTCATTGAGCATGTTTGCAATGAACATGGAGGCAACCCGCGGTGCCTCTCCTTTGCAGGGATAGAGTAGGTGCACTCCTGCAGAGAGAATCCATGTGGATCATAAGAGCTGATGCCGTAGGTCCTTTGGGACTCAATGATAGAAATGATCTAAGTGTGTTCATTTAACCTTCAGTTCTGCCACTGTAAAGATGTTATCGTATTCAGCTGGGCTCGATCGTATGGGAGGCTGCAGAGGAGTAGAAGCGTTGTGGTTGCCTTGACAACCAGACGCAGTGACGAATATAAGATGCGCCTGTGGGCGCTATTCAGTCACTGGCCTGACGATGCCGCTTACTTCAGCTGTGTTTCACTGCACCATACGCTCCAGCCCGAAGTGTTCATCTTTCAAATTATCAATTTCAATTTCAATCATCATTCTGTATACAAGTAAAAGTCCCCGTCCATCATAACATTAAATACATCCCCCACTTAATTTGCATTTGTTATGAGTTGTTTGTCTAAATTCTGAACATTGTGTGATTATAGGGGTTCCCATTCCCTCCGTCCACCGCAGGCCTTCCACGGACGAATTGGAGGTGGTGGTGGTGTCAGCCAAAGAGGGGGAGGCCAGACCCTCCCAGCAGCAGCAGCAGCAGTATGATGTGCCACCCCCACCCGATGTGGGCGAAGAGGTGGAAGAGGCTGGACCCTCCCAGCAGCCGTATTCCCCCCCCAGCTCCTGATGATAATAAATAGAAGGAGGAGGTTGTCACCAGCCCCCGCCAGGAGGGTAAATATGTGCACATAGCAATATAATTCTGCATCCATGTGTCTTAATCTGAATTTCAAGTAATTTTCATATATTTTTTTATCCTAACAGTACTGATTAATTAAAAAATTAGGCAGATGCAGCAGCAACATGATGCCAGCATGCAGGAGATGCAGAAGCAAATGTGGAAGCAGAGGCGGAATATGGAGGAGCTGCACCGCAAATGGATGCAAATGTTGGACCTTTATGACCAATTAAAAAAGTTGCCTTAGAATCATGTTTGTAAATAAAAAAAATTTTAGTTCTAACGGGTGCTTTCGTTTTTTTATAGTGTTTTGTTTTAGCGTAATTTTATTTCAATAAGATTGCAGCAAGGCCCCTTTAGTCCAGGGTCAAACTCATCAGGATCAGGACAGACAGCAGCAGCAGGAGGTAAATGGTAGTGGTGTAGTATAAGGCCTACACATAGCTTGTCCAAAATCATCAGGATCAGGACAGAAAGCAGCAGGTAAATGGTAATGATGTAGTATAAGGCCTACACATAGCTCGGCCAAAATGATCAGGACAGACAACAGCAGGCAAATGGTAATGGTTTAGTTTAACCACCTCAGCTTTCCTAGCTTAAACACCCTTAATGACCAGACCACTTTTTACAATTCTGCACTACATTACTTTCACGGTTTATTGCTCGGTCATACAACTTACCACCCAAATGAATTTTACCTCCTTTTCTTCTCACTAATAGAGCTTTCATTTGGTGGTATTTCATTGCTGCTGACATTTTAACTTTTTTTGATATTAATCAAAATTGACCAAAATTTTTGCAAAAAAAATGACATTTTTCACTTTCTAAATTTATTGTTCTACATGTCTTTGATTTAAAAAAATGCAATAAGTGTATATTTATTGGTTTGGCTAAAAGTTATAGTGTTTACAAACTATGTACAAACTATGGTGCAAAAAAATTAATTTACGCACTTTGACTTTTTGAGCACCTGTCATGCTTCCTGAGGTTCTACAATGCCCAGACAGTAGAAACACCCCACAAATGACCCCATTTCGTAAAGTAGACACCCTAAGGTATTCGCCTATGGGCATATTGAGTTCATGGAAGTTTTTATTTTTTGTCACAAGTTAGCGGAAAATTATATATATATTTTTTCTCTTACAAAGTCTCATATTCCACTAACTTGTGACAAAATTTTTTTTTTTACATGAACTCACCATACCCCTCACGGAATACCTTGGGGTGTCTTCTTTCCAAAATGGGGTCACATGTGGGGTATTTATACTGCCCTTGCATTTTTGGGGCCCTAAAGCGTGAGAAGTAGTTTGGAATCCAAATGCGTAAAAATGCCCTGTGAAATCCTAAAAGTACTCATTGGAATTTGGGCCCCTTTGCGCACCTAGGCTGCAAAAAAGTGTCACACATGTGGTATTGCCGTACTCAGAAGAAGTAGGGCAATGTGTTTTGGGGTGTATTTTTACATATACCCATGCTGGATGAGATAAATATCTCTGTAAAAGACAACTTTTCCCATTTTTTTTATACAAAGTTGTCATTTTACAGAGATATTTCTCTCACCCAGCATGGGTATATGTAAAAATACACCCCAAAACACATTGCCCTACTTCTCCTGAGTATGGCAATACCACATGTGTGACACTTTTTGCAGCCTAGGTGCGCAAAGGGGCCCAAATTCCAATGAGTACCTTTTAGGAGGGCATTTTTAGGCATTTGGGTTCCAGACTTCTTCTCACGCTTTAGGGCCCCTAAAATGCCAGGGCAGTATAAATACCCCACATGTGACCCCATTTTGGAAAGAAGACACCCCAAGGTATTCCGTGAGGGGCATGGCGAGTTCATAGAATTTTTTTTTGGGGCACAGGTTAGCGGAAAATGATTTTATTTATTTTTTTCTTACAAAGTCTCATATTCCACTAACTTGTGACAAAAAATAAAATTTTACATGAACTCACCATACCCCTCACGGAATACCTTGGGGTGTCTTCTTTCCAAAATGGGATCACATGTGGGGTATTTATACTGCCCTTGCATTTTAGGGGCCCTAAAGCGTGAGAAGTAGTTTAGAATCCAAATGCGTAAAAATGCCCTGTGAAATCCTAAAAGTACTCATTGGAATTTGGGCCCCTTTGCGCACCTAGGCTGCAAAAAAGTGTCGGGAGCTGGTTAAGGCCTACACATAGCTAGGCCAAAATGATCAGAACAGACAGCAGCAGGCAAATGGTAATGGTGTAGTATAAGGCCTACACATAGCTCAGCCAAAATGATCAGGATAGATAGAAGCAGGCCAATGGTAATGGTGTAGTATAAGGCCTACACATAGCTCCGCCAAAATAATCAGGACGGACAGCAGCAGGTAAATGGTAACGGGGTTGTATAAGACCTACAAATAGCTAGGCCAAAATCATCAGGACAGACAGCAGCAGGTAAATGGTATATATAAACACATGCCACGACACAGCTCCAGAAAATGTGCGTTTATTTACCCAAAAGCGACGTCTTGATCCAGACAATGGGACCTTTCTCAAGCAGTTACAAAAGTGAATGGTGCCAAGTACAAATACAAATATAAGGTGATTATTCAAGGAAAACTATTAATAAGTGAATTGCAATAATGTGTTTGATTAGTATTGTGTCTAAAAATTAAGAATACTGTTTTTTAAGGGGGTATCTGTGGATGACTGACACTGTTATGGGGGGGATCTGTGGCTTGCACTGTTACAGGGGGGGGGGGATCTGTGGCTGACACTGTTACAGGGGGGATCTGTGGATGGCACTGTTACAGGGGGGATCTGTGAATGGCACTGTTATGGGCTGGGGGGATCTGTGGGTGGCACTGTTATATATGTTCCATCCACAGACCCCCCAGCCCATAACAGTGCCATGCACAGACCCCCCCAGCCCATAACAGTGCCATTCACAGATCCCCCCCCCCGTAACAGTGCTATCCACAGATCGCAATCCGAACCCCCCCCACCCGCCCGCCGCCGCCGCCATACAAATATAAGATGTCATATAGAATTAATAGTTATTAAACATGCCCCCCAACTCCTATTACTACCTTACATCCTAATCGCTTCTGTAAAATTTAGGCCGGCCGGCCGGCGCGTCTCACTGACGTCACTTGCCTGCGCCGCCTACTTCATTCATAAAGTAGGCGGCGCAGGGTGACACGAGTTACGCTGCCGCCCGCCCGGCCTGCCTGAATTATACAGCAGTGATTAGGATGTAAGGTAGTAATAGCAGTTGGGGGGCATGTTTAATAACTATTACTTGAATATGAGATCTTAAATTAGTATACCGGAGCGGCGGGGCGGTGCTATACTACACTGACTGCACCGCCCGGCCGCTATTGCCGGCCCCCAGCTCCTCCTCCCAGTCCCTCCCCGAGTCCCCGCTCTGCTCATACATCGCAGCTTGCGATGTAAAACTGGCAGCATTCGCCCCATAAGATGCAGGGGCATTTCTCCCCCATTTTGGGGGAAGAAAAAGTGCGTCTTATGGGGCGAAAAATACGGTAATTCATCATAATTACATATTTCAAAAAATATGTCCAAAACCAATTGTGTCATTAAAATATCAGGTTTACCGATTAAAATCATAATGGAGGGGCCAAGAAATAACCAGCATGGGTTAGTTCTTGGCCCCTCCAGCAGAACAATAGAATAGCTTTATATCCAGATAGAGTGCTCCAATATGTTCACACTTGCGAATTTTCAGCAATTTCTGCTACATTATAGATCAATCTAACCTACACTGACTATCTCCCACTAATTATCTAATTTATATATATAAGTTAACTGTCTAATGTAATAACTAGTTTTGATCGAGCACCAAAGTGCTCGGATGCTCTGGCCGAACACAACGGGATACTCGGGTGCTCTACCGAGCACCCGAGTATAATGGACTTCAATGGGACAACCCGAGCATTAAACCAGGCACCCCCTACTCTGCAGAGAGGAGGGTGCCTGGTTTATAGAAAAAAGTCAGAAATTGATGAAAACACCACAGAAATGGTTTGGGAACAGCATGGGGAGAATGTCTGGATGCATCTTGGACTCCCAGGTCGCTGCTAGGAACCATGTTGTCCGAGTAGTACGCCACTTTTACAGACTGACAACAATACGCACAAAACCGAAAAATATATCAATTTTAGAGGACAAATTGTTAAGAAACATTCTTTCCTGTATATTTGCTTGTATATAAAGTGCAAGTGCTGCCAAAAATTACAAGGAAGACGTACTCCGATACAACCTGTATACAACATAATGGAGGGTCTCATTCACATTGTGGTACAATTGTTCAGGTAGTGGGACTCCTACACTCAGAAAGTCTATGCACTAAGTGAAAGGGCTACCAGAAATTACAAGGAACCAGCACTCCAAACCACTCTTTGTTACACATAAAGGAGGGCATCATTCACACGCTTGAAAAATTATGAATAATGGCCTGCTGGTGACCCTCAAAAACATTTGGAGCAAGGGCCTGCTGATCTGACCATCTAAAACCTTAGGGGCGAGGGCCTGCTGCCACATTGATGACTCTAGATAACCTCTGGGCGATTGCACATCCCTGTGACGGCGAAAATCCATTTTGATGTCTGTCCTATCAACTTTCGATGTTCTTTTCTGCGCCTACCATGGTGATCACGGGTAATGGGGAAACAGGGTTCGATGCCGGAGAGGGAGCCTGAGAAAGGGCTACCACATCCAAGGGAGGTCAATGGCTGAAATCTTATTGGCTGTTGCTGCCTTGCCTTTTTTTCCTAATTGCGAACAACAAAGAGAGGGTGGGACAAGTTATTAAAGCATAAGTGTCCAAGGTAGGCAGCAGGCGCGCGGCAATTACACACTCCCAACTCGGGGAGGTAGTGACGATAAATAACAATACAGCACTCTTAAGAGGCCCTGTTATTGGAATGAGTACACTTTCCGTTAACGAGGATCGATTGGAGGGCAAGTCTGGTGCCAGCAGCAAACTTGCTCCCGGCCTCCACAATGTTCACCCAGTGTGCCATCATGGTAAGGATTGTGTTGACCAGACTCTTGGCTACTGAGACTGGGACTTGTAGGTGAGGGCCTGCTGCCGCTTTGTTTACTCTGCCCTATCAACTTTGGAGCAATTTTTCAACAAGGACCTTCAGGTATAGCACCGTTTTGCTTGTCTTCTCCACCAGAGGAATGAGAGATGAGATGTTCTCTTTGTAGCGGGGGTCGAGATGGGTGAACAACCAGTAATCTGTGTTGTCTAAAATGCATATAACACATGGGTGGTGGGAAAGGCAGCCTAACATGAAGTCAGCCATGTGTGCCACAGCACCAACAGGCAATACTTGGCTGTCATCATCAAAAGGTGAGCTGACCCTCTAAAAGATTGTAGGAGAGGGTCTGCAGGTTAGCTGACCCTGTAAAACATTATATGCGAGGGCCTGCAGGTAAGCTGACCCTGTAAAACATTATATGCAAGGGCCTGCAGTTGAGCTGACCCCGTAAAACATTATATGCCAGGGCCTGCAGGTGAGCTGACCCTGTAAAACAATACTGTATATGCGAGGGCCTGCAGTTGAGCTGACCCTGTAAAACATTATATGCGAGGGCATATATGCGACAAATAACCATGTTGATATGATGGAAGAGGAGGATGAGAAAAGGAAGATTTAACCATATAACCTTTTTTTGTGGTGGAAGGGGTGCATGGGAATACAGAATATT
This sequence comes from Bufo gargarizans, assembly GCF_014858855.1. Lineage (NCBI taxonomy): Eukaryota > Metazoa > Chordata > Amphibia > Anura > Bufonidae > Bufo > Bufo gargarizans. The sequence goes on from NC_058085.1 coordinate 310,719,262, forward strand.
GAGCACATTAAACAACAAATTTAAACTTCCTCATCCGCTTTCCTCTGGTGGAGTTGAAAAGTCTGGGGCAATCCAGACCTTGTTCATTTTCATAAGAGTCAACCTGTCAGATAAGCAGATACGCTTATCTGTTATAATGCCACAAGCAGCATTAAATACACGCTCAGACAAAACGCTGGCGGCAGGGCAGGCCAGCACCTTCAAGGCCTAGAGGCCCAGTTCGTCCATCTTGGACACCCAGTAGTTGTAAGGCACTGAGGGATCACTGAGGACACTGACATTGTCTGCTACGTACTCCTTCACCATCTTTCAAAACATTTCCCTCCTTGTGACACTAGGCCGTGCATCAGGGTGAGGGCACTGGCGGGATGTCATGAAAGTGTCCCAGGCCTTGGAAACTCTTGCCCTGCCTCTGTTGGAACTGCTGTGTGTTCCCCTTGTCTCCCCTTCTCGGTTGCCCAAGGAAGTACGGACTCGACAGAGTTGTCAGATGGAATTTTTTTTAGCTATTTTTCAAAAAGGACTTCTGGTATTGCACCGTTTTGCTCGTCCTCTCCACCTGAGGAATGAGAAATGAGAAGTTCTCTTTGTAGCGTGGATCGAGAAGGGTGAACACCCAGTAATCCATGTTGTCTAAATTGGCTATATAGTGCGGGTCGTGGGAAAGGCAGCCTAACATGAAGTCAGCCATGTGTGCCAGAGTACCAACAGGCAAGACTTCGCTGTTGTCATCATGAGGTTCACTCTCAATCTCCTCATCCTCTCCCTCCTGTCCCGAAAGGTGTACAGGAAACAAGACAATGCAAAATGAATATATGACTCACTGGATCCAAATTTAAGGAACAAAAAGGGAGACCCTTGCATCAGGCCTGGCTCTCTCCCTTACTGCTCAGCCTATGCGATAATCCCAATGGTGGATGATCGCATATCCTCGTACCTCGACTGTATAACACCTGAACACCCTACAATAGTGAAGGGACACGACCACCGGCTCCCTACACTAGACACGGAGGGAGTCAGGGTCACCTGGGATCCAGCAAACAGAAAATCACAAATGAATGTACAACACTTAACTTGTAGAAGACTGGGAAATAGGATCAGCATGCACACACACTCCAGGAAGCAGTATAAACCGCACACTAATGCATTATGGGGAGGAATTTAAAGGGATGCAATCAGTCCAACTACATGACAGCTGAGAGAGGCTAACGAGATGAGGAACTGAAAACGAAAAAAAGAAAACTCAAGGAGGAGGTTCTGAAAGGCTTCTGTCAGAGCTTCTCAGCTGTCTGGTTGTAACACCTCCTCTTCTGCCCACCCACGCGGAACAGATGGAATTAAACTTCCATGGGTACTACCCTCTGTAAAGGAGGCCAAAAATGCAGTGGGTCAGGATATGGATATAATAGTCTATAGTTTTCTTTGTGACGCCAATTGCAGAGTGCGCAGGGTACTAACACAGGGCCCTTTAAGGTGTTGTAACTCACATACCAGGTTAGGAATGCCAGAATGGTGTAATGTCTCTGTGTGGTAATTGCAATAGTGTCAACGGTGTCTCCTACCTGGGAACGGCTGAACTCCTGGATCTTGGCTCACTTGCAATAAAATGAGTGTGTTGCTAGTAGGATAATTGAGGGATTTGCAGCAGTAATTGAGATCCAGACTTGGAATAAAGTTTCAGCTTTCATCCAAGTGAGATACAGCATTAGTCTGAAGTCCCAGCAGGTATTGGCAATGTGTGGCAGGAATCTGACTTCTGCTCTATCATGTGCCTGGAGCTTTTTGCAGGAAAGGGACGTCTGCTTAGTAGCTCTGTAATGTGGCAGAAATGTATCTTCTGCACAATCTATCATCTGCTGTCTTGGGGACTGACTAGCTGAGGAGGAATTTGGCTTCTCCTGGGGTCTCTGGACGGTACTCACAGTTATCTTAACAGGGTATGCTTCTTCCTGGAATACTGGAGGTGGCTGCTTGTTTCTACCAGCTGAGGCTGCAAGGCTCAGGCCTGGGATGATGATCAATTGTCTTAGCCAAGACAAGATCCTGGCTTTGGATCCCTATATCTGGGAGCTCCTAACATGCACACCCTACCCCTAGCAGGGGTGGGTTACACACTAACACTAACTTCCTTCCCTCTCCATGAGGCAGGACATGGGAGAGCCCACTCTGCTCAAAGAGGGGGGAGCTAAACTGAAATAAACTATTCCAGTCTAGAAACGCTAAATTGTAGCTAAGCCCTTGCTGCACCCTGGGGTTAAATGTGAGCACTGAATTGTTGATTTTGCCCACCCGTAGTGTTGGTGGTGCGGCCAGGTCAGGGATGAGTGGCTCAGGTTCTGGCTGCGGCTGTTCCCTGAAATGTAATCTGCCATCCTGAGTTTCTTGAAGGCATCTCACTTTCCCCTTCAGAGCCTGGGTCCTCCTGCCAGGTCTCTATAATAAGGTATAAATACTGTGAGGGGGCACATAATCTGGCATAACTACTGTGAGAGGGCACATATGTGGGCATAACTGCTATGAGGGGGTACATGTGTTCCAATCCCCACCCATAAAGCTGCAGACTGGAGGCAAAATGGGGGCACAACTGCAGTGAGGGGGCATAAAAGTGGATATTTTTACTGAGGGGGCACCTACAATAATCTGGAATAACTAATGTGAGGGGTATAAATACTGTGAGGAGGCACATAATCTGCCATAACTACTTTGAGGGGGCACATATGTAGGCATAACTATCATGAGGGGGCACATATGTGGGCATAACTACCGTGAGGGGGCACATATGTGGGCATAACTACAATGAGTGGGCACATAATAAGGTACAACTACTGTGAGGGGGCACATAATCTGGCATAACTACTGTGAGGGGGCACATATGTGGGCATAACTGCTATGAGGGCGCACATATGAAGGCATAACTACTGTGAGGGGCACATAATCTGGGCATAACTACTGTGAGGGGCACATAATCTGGCATAACTACTGTGAGGGGGCACATATATGGGCATAACTAAATAGAGGGGGCACATATGTGGGCATAACTACAATGAGGGGGCACATAATAAGGCATAACTACTGTGAGGGGCACATAATCTGGGCATAACTACTGTGAGGGGCACATCATCTTGCATAACTACTGTGAGGGGGGCACATATCTCGTCATAAGTACTGTGAGGGGGCATATATTTGGCCATAACTGTGACGAACTGCGACCGCCGCGGCCACAATACGTCACGAAACCGTCACAGCGCCCCTAGTGGTCAATCCGCAAACAGGCCCCCCCAGCCACTTCCAGCACACCGACAGTCTAACTTGAGTCCGTACAGTCGATAGGCTGAAAGCGCAGGGAGTGGACCTCCGATTGACCGCAAGTAAGCGTGCGACGAACTGCAACCGGAACTACACACAGGGTAGTTTAACTGCCACCACCTTGCAATTTATGGGAGCAAGGACCCCACTATCTAGATAACACAACCGAGTAGCTTTCCCTTCGGAGAGGCTAGGGTAAGTTTTTGCAGTGTTTGAAAACAGGCATATGGCTAGAGAAATGACTTGGAGGTCATTTATTATATATCTATATACAATACAAATTATCACGATGCACAGTAATTATTAACACAATAATCAAGGAGAGTATAGTCCAATAAACAAAAAGAGAGAAAAGAAAGAAAATACTTAGTTTCCGCAGAAAAGATGTCCGTTGGGGAAATAGTCCGTTGCAGGGGTCAAGTCCAAGAAGCCTTTGTCCAGTGTAATATGCCTACAGCCCACAGGTTCTCTGGCTGAGGCCCTCTTTAGGTGTTGTTAAAAGTGGAGAACTCCTTTAGCAGATTCTAGATGTGTTATAAAGGGTCTCAGAATCAAGGCGGGGAATTGAGAGTCCGCCTGCTGGGGCCGGCTGTATTCCTGAGGTGAATGTCAGTTCTGAAATATGGCATGTGCCATATCGTGGGATATCTCCGCTGTACACAAGTAACAAGCACATATTCACATTCCCTACAAAATATGGAGTTCAGGGATACCAAATATTACTATTATAACTGGTTCTATAATGGGGTAACACCATAACTTTACCTGGGCACATCTTAGAGTTATGTTTGTCCTATGTAAACGTCCAGTGAATTCTGAGTGACACGATGATGTAATTTTTACGTCCGTAAGATGCATGGTCTCTCTTGAAAAGGTAAAAATCATATCTCAGATTCATGTTGCAGTCTGGGAAACCTTGGTGCCGGCTTGTCTGCAGCAAGCCAGCTTACAGACCCTGATAGCAGCGACACCAATCGGCTCCCCCCAGGTGCCGTCTTCACACCTAGCTGTGATATCTCTTCAGGAAGAGAAGTTCTTTTGTCAACCATAGGAAGCCAGCTGTAATTGCGTTATCTGCTAGGCATCTATTGACTGACTTGAACAAAAGGACTATGTTGTTCTCTGGGTACAACAGAAGAAGACGCTCTGAATAATCAAATTGTAGGTTCTGGGGCCTAGGGAAATAATATTGATAATATTGGGAGGACAGTTCAATATTCTCGCGGCTCATCCGTGACAATAACTACTGTGAGGGGGCACATATCTGGGCATTATTACTGTGAGGGGGGAACATATCTTGTATAACTACTGTGAGGGGACACAAAAGTGGGTATAAGTATTGTGACAGGAATAAAGGTGGGTATAGCTGCTGTGAGGGGCCACAAGGAGGACATAACTATTTTAAAGGGACCACAATGTGGTCATTAATACTGTGTGGTAGCACTTAGGGGAAATATCATAGATTACCCTGCTCTACATTCAGTCTTACAGGACCAGCACAGCACCCCCTGCTGGTTATTTCACAGGGGCAGTCACCCTCCCTTCCTTATGTGATTATTATTTTTTTCTCTATCACTACAGGGACCTTATTCCGGATCCAGTGGACATCACGCCAATGTCAGCGACACTATGGATGAGGTAGGACCAGATTTTATTAGTTAGGGCTGGGCAGCTATAGGGGGTGCCGAGGTAGCAGTCGCTACCGGGCCCAGGAGCCTGAGGGGCCCTAAAGACCCTTGTACCACATGAGAAGACACCTGTTTTATAGAAGGTGCATGCTGGTAAAGTTACACCTCTGGTTGGAGGGAAGGTGTTAGGTCAAGAATTTGGCATGGTGGGGGGTGCAGTTTACATTTTTGCAGTCAGGCAGCAGTAAGGCACAAAGCAATGTGGGCCACAAAGCAATGAGGGATAGGGGGCCCAAGCTAAACTCTTGCACCAGGGCCCATGAGCCTTTAGCTATGCCCCTGCTCCCACTAACTATCTGAATTATATATATTAGCTACCTTTCTTATGTACCTAACACCCTGCACTGGAACCTAACAGATACACTATTCACTAACTAACTTACACTATCTCCCACTAACTATCTGTATTATATAAAGCTATCTATCTAATGTAATGTATGATGACATAGCAAAGCACAGAAATGACACTCCTCTCTCTCACAACTGCAAAAAACTGCAGGAAATGGCTGCTGGAAAGGTTGTTATATAGTAAGGGGTAGGCAACTTTCCTATTGGTCGCTAGGGATGTTGCTAAGCTCAGACAAAGACATTGCAGCCTTCTCATTGGCCCACAAGCTAGAAGCAGGGAGGGATCTTGTACTGGTAAAAAAGAAAAATGTAATATTCGCGATTACAAATATATAGCACTATATTCTAAATATTCGTAATTTCTCGAAGTGCCGATATTCGCGATAAAAATATGCGCTTAGAATATTTGGGATCAACACTAATCATGAAGTGCACCGCAAACAGTATTCCCCAAAGCCAGTCAAATAAGCAAGGCAATTCTGAGTTTAAAATAAAAATGGAAAAAAAAAAGGTTTGCATTATGGCTGTACTTCTTTGTGCAATCATAACTGTGAAGGAATAGATCTTTTTCAACCTAATTATTCTTCTCTTCAGCTGCAAAGCTAGATTTCTCTCAGAAGTGGGGGTCACTGTGCTGCTATGACATCCTCTTCCTTACTTCCTGCTACATTTCTTGTCAGCTCCAGAGCTCACAGAACGGATAAGGAGGCTGAGGCCAGATGCTACTATGATCTATAGAAGCAGTTACTTTTTTCAGACTCGGGAGTGCAACTAGTTCTGACACTCTCCTACTTACCAGGGATGGATCTTGCCTGACAACAAGCAGTGGACTGCAAATTTGGTGGAAGTCAAAACCCTGCATGGAAAAAAAGCAAAGCATAAATGAGATTTGTCAACTTTACTTCACTTTTCTTATACTGTATTGCGCTGCAGTTTTTATGAAAATCCACATGGAAAAATCATGCATCATAAATGGCAACGTGGGCAGGTGGCCTTAGAATGATGTACATCCTATTAGGCCTTCCCTCTGTCTAAGCCAGGCATCCTCAAACTGCGGCCCTCCAGCTGTTGTAAAACGACAACTCCCACAATGCCCTGCTGTAGGCTGATACCTGTAAGCTGTTCGGGCATGCTGGGAGTTGTAGTTTTGCAACAGCTGGAGGGCCGCAGTTTGAGGATGCCTGGTCTAAACACTTAGATCCCTTTGTTGCTATTGACCGTAATATCAAAAAGTTTAGTGGATCAAATGGCCATGATAACAGTTATCTCTGATCCTGGCTGTCACAGCCTAGTGTCAGCTGTACGTAACAGCTGACTTCAGCTGCAAATGGCACTAGCTCAGCTCCTGAGTATGTGCAAACTACAAGACATAACTGCTCATCGAGATGTAGATAATTACTCAGAATCTTGCCATACAGTTATTTTGTATTGTGAGAAGAGGCTAAAATTAACACGGCCAAAGGTTTTTTGAACAAGTAAAACTTGGAGAGGAAATGAAAACACCACGAAAAAAATAGCAAAACACTGAGGTCGCTATACCAATCCTGTCTAAAATGTAGACAGTGTTTGGTGCATGGGTAGATATTTTTTCTTACAAAATTTTATGCTGGAATTTTGGCACAAAATGCTGCATCAAAAACTGCATCTCTTTTCCTGAGAACCATCCCTCCCTCTTTGTAGCTGGCCAGCTAAGACCTGTCCTAGGTTGCTAATATGGCTTATATATGTTTATACAGCTAGACCTGCCAATAACCTTAATACAGTTCCTCTGTTTGTGTGTTAAAGACAAAAGCAAAGTTATTTACAGTGACTTCATGTTTGGATGACATATACCTGTTATATATTGTGTTCACAGAAGCAGAAAAGATAGTATGCCTTTAAGATTCATTATATAATGTAAGGTAAGCTCAAAGACACAGCAGACACAACAGAAAGCATATAGTTAAGCTGTTGTTATTTAGATGGAGGTAAGACCAATCACAGCCAGCCTCACACACAGCAGGAGTCTTGGCCAATCACAGCCAGCCTCACACACAGCCTGTGTGGGAAATTTTCCTAGCAGGAGCTGCTGTAATCATTATTCACCAGAGAGAGGAGCTGAACAGACATTCACTCCATTAAGAGCTATGTTTTATAGAAGCAAGAGGCCAAAATAGGTATTTAAAACAGTTGTATAATGTTCCTACTCTTTAATATAGTGATTAGAACTGTATACTGAACCTTCTGTACTGATACCTGCTCTGACATTGTGGAGTAAACTGGATGATATAATTATAAAGCAAGCAGACAAAGGGGGTGTTATTGTTGTTTTGGATGCAGGTCTGTATGAAAAACAATGTTTATTAATGTTACAAGACATGTCAGCATATACAAAAATTAACATCAGACCCCACACAAATATTCAAAAAAGAATTGGAAAGACTGGTAGTGGAAGGGCTGCAATGTGGTGTTATTACCCTTAATGGGAACCTGTCACCAGTTTTATGGTGTCCTAACTAAGGGCAACATAAATAAGTGACTGATTCTCTTAGCACAATGCTGGGTCGCTTTCTTTAATTGACCCAGTCAATCTGCCAACATCTTGTATTGAAAAGCTTCAGCTGATAATGATGAGTCATGAATATTTATAAGTTCCTGACTTTCCCCGCCCACCTGCTGCTGAATGACAGTTTGTTTCCATAGGAATCAGCAGCAGGTGGGCAGGGGAGTGGCTATAGCTCTGAATTAAATATACGCTGGACTCAATGACATCACGCCGGACTCTAATCAGCTCATTAGCATGCGGCATGCGACAACTTTGTGTGTATATTATGAGGTAACCATCTGTCACACCAGTAAGTGAATACATCTAAGGTACTTTTAAGTAGTTAATGATTGTATATAATTAGTTAGATTATAATCAAATATCCACAGGAGCGGTAGCGGTATGACGTAGCGGAGTAGCTGCGTAGGCGTACCGCACGTCCGCATGGGTACCGCCCCCTTACTCACCCGCCTCGGCCCGGCGTCTCGGCGTCTTGGCCCTCTCACCTGCCTTGCATTCTCCAGCGCGGTCTATTGAAACCGGACCGAAGCAGGGAACTATCGAAGCTGTTAAGCTGTTAAGCTACCGGACGGCAGTCCTGTTGTGTCCTTGAAAAGAATGCGATATGGACTGAGGTGGTCCTTGGAACAGCGCCCGCCTGATGCCTGCTTGTAGCTGACCTAAAAAGATCATCGGAAGCCGTCCGCTGCGAGGTGGGATCGCTGACTACAGATGACCGGTGGCGGAGAGGCATATATCGTACGGCAGTGATATACCTGATATACCTGATGGCCGGCTGCTGAAGATTGGTGAGATCGCTTCTGTGTCAAGCTACCCATTGTCATCCCTTCCAACTAACCAACGTCTCATACTCTAACCCTGCGTGTATGGATGGCTGTCGCCCGCTCGGTCCAGCTTCGGACTATTTGTTGACTACTGGCTATCGTGTCAGCTAGGAGCATGACTCCGGCATATATTGTTGAAATGGCAATACGGGACGACCCCGTGACAATCCCCTGTGAAGTTGATGGTTGGTGAAGGAGGGCTGGAATCTCGACATTCTTTTGATACAGGGGTGTGAGCCAATTGTGCGGTCGGCCTTTATGTGGCTCTATGTCACTCTCTTATTCGATGTCGATTTAATCCCTCAACGGCTGTAGCCTATTCATATTCCCCTACGGTGAATGCACATCGATTACGTGGCCGTAGAAGAGTGAAACTACAGGGAATATACAGGGGATTACGGGGATTTATTGTCTGATATTCTCCTTTATAATAAGTTAATAGAGGTTCCCCTTATGCTGTCGCGCTGAGTTTGACTGGATTGATTGGACTGCCTCCGCGGCAATTTGTATGGGGGACTATCTCCCATTACTCTGGAATCTCAGGGAAGGACACTATTTGCTGACGTCAATCTGGGGTCCTAATTGTTACTAGGCCTAACCAGGGTATATGTGGTGAGCGGTGAAGGTGTCCGTGACCCTTTTTTTATTATTACCGACTCCGCTTGTACCACTGATTTGAACAGGTGCCTAGTCTCCGTTGACATTTGTTTTCACACGTTGCTGCTGGTCAAGCCTCTGATACTCATCGATTTCTATGCTATGTAAATAACCGCTGTCGCTTTTATATATGTATATGTCCCAAATAGGTTTATATAGCTATACCTCCCCCCAGAAGGGTTTGGACAAATCAATGCCAGGTATGCATATAATTTCACTCCGCTACTGGATAGACACAATTATAAAACCAGATGCTGAAACAGTGTTAGGATATTCGCGATAGGGGGCGACACTGCGAGAGCATTCGCCTCTGGAACAGTCTACCCTTTTTATTTCCCTTCTTATTTCTCCCCTACTTGCTTTATACGGTGTATCCTCGTTTGAAAGATTTGAAATATGCCTCCTAAATACAACAGGAGATCCGGGGGTACGGGATCCCCTAGGGCGGGTGATGGCAATAGTCCACAGGCGAGAATGGATAAATATCTGAAATCGCCTCCACCTAAACAGAGGGGGGGGGGGGGGGGGGGGAAATACCCGAGCTGGTGGAAATACAGACAGACCCACCAGTACAGACTGAACAATGTATGAGATTTGACATTATTGAGAACAAATTAGCGGACATATTATCGGTAGTGCAGATCACCAATCAATCAGTTTTAGATGTCTCCACCACCGCACAGACACTGCAGACTGAGCTTACTCTCATCAGAGAAGACATGAACAAAATTAGGGCCGGCATCTCACTTGTAGAAACTGGGTTATCCAAGGTTCAAATAGAACAGCGACAGATGTAAAAAAAAATAGAAGAATTGGATAAAGAAAACAAACGGATTAATGCAAGATTAACCGATATGGAGGATAGAGCACGCCGTAACAATCTCAGAATAGTGGGCCTCCCAGAGGGGGTAGAGGGGGGGAACGCCGTGGCGTTTATGCAAAAATGGCTGATTGAAACGCTAGGATCCGGCGGAGACACTCCTGCACTGTGTGTGGAGAGAGCGCATAGAATCCCTGCAAAAAAGACTCCGCCGGGTGGCCCCCCTCGAGCCCTCTTAATTAGGATACTATCCTCTAGTGACAGAGACTGGGTGCTTCGACGCAAGAGGGAACTAGCTGAGACTACTCTTGATGGCCACTTGATACAGATATACCCCGACTTTTCCAAGGATACCCAAAGTAAGCGTAGGGAGTATTTTGATATCAAGAAAAGATTACGGGATGGAAACATCAAATATTCTATGTTATATCCTGCCAAGCTAAGAGTGGTGTATAGAGACACTGTAATGTTTTTCCATTCACCTAGAGAAACCTTAGAATGGTTAGATTCTGTTAGGGATTAGACGTCGGGTTTCGGTTGATGTGGCAGGAGATTGACCCAATGTAGGGGGTGGGGGAACAGCGGGGGCGGCCCATGGACGGATGGGCGAAATGTAAGAGGTTGACAACGATGCTTTGCATCAGTGAACCAGTAAGGGGGATATTGTGGGGTGGGGGTCAAAGGGGGTGGGTGGGTAGTGGGCGGGGGTGGACCCTGGCCTGGTTGCGGTTGCCTTTGGGGGGCGATGGACGCCTCCTCTACAATTCATAATATGACCAATAATAGAGTTATGATATGGAATGTGCGTGGACTGGCTGATAGAACGAAACGGGTAGTGGTTTTTGATCTGATTATTCGACATCTCCCCGCAATAGTAGCCCTACTAGAAACGCACGCTACACCTAATATCCCAGAATATCTAATAAAGAGATGGGCAGGGCATCAGTTCCACTCCGGCTTCTCGACATACTCCCGAGGGATCAGTGTGTATGTACATCAAAGCATTGACTTTATCCTGCTGGACCAGTCGATTGATAGAGATGGGAGATACATCTTCCTCTATGCTCAATGGAACGGCAGAAAGTGCGTTCTTGCTTTCCTGTATATCCCGCCACCGTTCACAATGACAGTCCTAAAGCAGCTGGCGCTTTTTATGCATAATATAGAGCGATCTCCGATATTAATATGTGGTGATTTTAACTGCGTGCTTGATCCGGCGCTGGATAGAATTTCAGTTGTCCAGAAAAGTGCGCAGGGAAAACACGCCCTACTTCGAGGGTTTTGTGAGGAGATAGGATTAACAGATGTTTGGCGATGGCTCTATGGCAACAAACAGGTGTTCTCTTGCTTTAGTAAAGCGAGTATATATATATATATAGTGCTATGTCTAGGATTGATATGGCCTTGGCCAATGATCAGATGCTTGACTCCATCTTAAAAATGACATATGAGATCCATGGCATCTCCGACCATTCACCGATTTTACTGGTGATGAAGACCGGACAACAAGCTGGGATTAGTAGATCGTTCAGATTGAATGAACACTGGCTAACCATACTAAATGACTCTGTAGGGATAGACAAAGAACTTATACAATTTTGGCAAGAGAATATTGGCACAACACATGTCCACTTTGTTTGGGATGCCATGAAGGCATTTATGCGCGGGCTTTATTTTTTCCAGAATAAAAAAGAAAAAAAAATGAATTCTTTGAGGGGCAAAAAAAGTTGGAGGCAAACATTGCATATCTGGAGGGTTGTATCCGAGTACGGAATGATGCGAATATGCGCACCAAGTTAAAATCCACTAAAGATCACTATACCACCTTTATGAGGAAAAAAGCGCAGGATCAACTATTCTTTATGGGCTATAAAGACTTCTGCGAGGGAGGCACCCCGAGTAAGCTATTGGTCTCTATTATAGCGAATCAAAAGCCCCCCCAAAGAATTAGACAAATACTGACGGGTGATGGGCGCAGATTGGAAAGAGGAGTGGAGATGGAGGGAGAGTTTTTTAATTATTTTGACAATTTATATCGATCCGGCGTGGTGGATACAGTGACCAAAATAGACGACTTTCTAGAACAGGTTAAGATCCCGGTGCTGTCGGACTCGGACTCAGCCCCCTTGAGCGCCCCCATTTCTCTGGAGGAGCTACAGGCGGCTTTGCATGAGACCCGGGGTTCCTCGGTGCCCGGATCGGATGGACTCCCATTTGGCATATACAAGTGCCATGCGGAGGTGCTCCTGCCCGGACTGTTGCAGGTCCTAAATGAGTCTAGTAAATGTGGAAAGCTGCCCCCGTCTTTGACTGAGGCAACGGTCACACTGATCCTCAAGAAAGGGAAAAAGGGCAATAAAGTTGAGGATTATCGCCCTATATCGCTGCTTAACGCGGACTATAAAGTAATTGCAAAAGTTCTTTCCAACAGGTTAAAAAAAGTAATAACCCGCCTGGTCCATGTAGACCAGACAGGGTTTATCCCCGGGCAACAGATACAGACCAATATACGTCGGACCATCCTTAATATTCAGATTGGAGGGGGGGAGGACCACTCCATCCTGTCATTGGACGCCGCTAAGGCGTTCGATCGGGTGGAGTGGTCCTTCCTCTGGCGTGTTATGCATAGGATGAATCTGGGCCAGGAATTTATTGGATGGGTCAAATTGCTATATAGTGAAGCAACAGCCAGAATTAAGGTTAACGGGGTGCTCACCCCTGCCGTTTCCCTAAAGCGGGGGACACGCCAGGGATGCCCCCTCTCTCCACTCCTCTTTTCAATTTTTATGGAACCCTTCGCCTGCAGGATACGGGCTGAACCCGGTATAGTGGGCTTTGGGGGGAGAGGGACGGATGATAAGATCTGTCTATACGCAGATGACGTTCTACTCTATCTGAACGATGGATGGAGAAGCGTCCCTGATGTTATGCGGATAACAGAGGAATTCGGCAGAATTGCCGGGTACGAGATAAACTGGGCAAAGTCTGTACTCTTCCCCATGAACCGGATGCCTCCCCTGAACGACCTCAGGGTCAGAATTATTGCTCAAACAGACCATTTAGACTATCTTGGGATAAAAATTAGCAATACCATTAGGGATTATAATAAGCTAAACATTACCCCTTTAGTTGGGAAGATAAAAGAAAAAATAAGGGTTTGGCAGAAACTTCCGCTCTCGCAGATTAACAGGATTGCGCTGATTAAAATGGTTCTGCTGCCTTGGATATTGTACACGGTTAGCTCTTGTCCTGCTTGGATTGAGGATAGTGTTTTCAATTTGATTGATCGCTTGATAAATGACCTGATATGGGGCAGAAAAAGGGTCCGCATTAAATTACAATATTTGCGAATGGCGGCAAGTAATGGAGGCCTAGGCCTGCCACATTTTCAAATCTATTATTTGTGTGCACAACTACAATGGTGTGTTAACACTGGGGACGGAGCACTACTATCCCATATTTTAGGGCAACGTCAACAGCAGGTAAATAATATTCTTAGTATACTGGAAACCGGGCTGCTTCAGCGCGCGGATTATTCCTGCCCCATTGGGGCTGCACTACAGAAGTCCTGGAATAAAATCAAGGTACTGATTCAGGCTCCTCAAATTCTGGACTTTTCCCCGTTATGGGATAACCCTGCGCTTACAGGATTCCTGACACTTCACGAAAATGAATATTGGACTCGAAGAGGTATCACATTAGTTTCACACATATACACGAAAGGGAAAATTAAATCAATAAGGGAACTGATTCAACAGACACCAATAACTGCATTAGAGCACTATAGATACTGCCAATTACAACACGCATTAGCATGCACGCTTAAAAAAACACCTTTGATAATAGCCACTCAGAGGTTTTTATTATTTTGCTATAACATAGTAGGGAATAAAGTTAAGATTTCACTAATATATAGGAGATTTATTGAGGAATTAAGCACTATCACTAAATTCAAAAGTGTAGATAAATGGAAGACGGATATTGGGGAATGTAACCCTTCACAATGGCAGGAAATATACCAAAACATCAAGAAGGCTTCCCTTTCACGACAACACCGATTGATACAATTTAAAATAATACATCGCTTATATGTTACCCCGAGTCTCTTATCCAAAATGTATAGCAACAAGGGTCAAGAATTTAGCTGTCTGAAATGCTCTCTCGTAGCCGCAGGGCTTGTACACATGTTGTGGGATTGCCCGGCCATTAAGACTTTTTGGGGCAGCATACTTCAGACAATGGCGGTAAACAGTAGGAATAGCCCCCCCTTAACTATCCAAGTAGCTGTGCTTGGACTTTTCCCCCCCGAGTATAAAAATAGAACTACCAAAAATGAACAGGCGTACTGGCTGAAGGGATTTCTATTGGCCAAGGTGATAATCCTGAGACAGTGGGTGAAAGATAGATCACCAACAATAAATGAATGGCAAAGTTTAATGACGAGAATAACAGACTTTGAGGGCATAAAACGACGCGGGGTGAGTTATGCCACAGGAATGGGCGTATAGAGAGGGGAAATGGCGAGAAGAAACATCCTGATTGGAACTGATGACCACCCACTGGCTGTGGCTACGGCCTAATTATAACCTAATAAACTACTATGCACCCTTAAATAACAAATACTACCAGCACAGTCCACACTAAGCGGATTTGATACTATAAAAGCTTTGAGAAATATCCAAGAAAGGGGTAAGAGCGCCCTATCGCCCCTCGCGGCGGCCGCACCAGGCCAGGTGTGATGGGTGGGGGGATGATGAGGGGGGGGGATGGGTTTTTGGGTTTTGATATTTATGCCAGAGAATTGATATTAAGCTGGGTCACCCTGATTATAGATGTTTTTCTATACATGTATGCTTTTTGGTACGGAAGTGACACACTGTTTTAAATGTATTTGTCATATGTGTTCATTCCCTGTGACCAAATATCTGTTTTATATTGTTCATATTTAAGAAAAAAATAATAAAGATACTAAAACTGAAAAAAAAAAAAAAATATCCACATGACAGGTTCCCATTCAAACAATCTGAATATTTGATTACAGCATATCCAGTCCTTCCAATTTTTCAAGCCTTGCCCAAGGTCCATAAAAATTGTTTCCCTCCACCACTCAGACCTATAGTTTCAGGCATTAAGTCATTAAATGAAAGGCTTTCTGAGTGGGCTGACAGCCTACTCCAACCACTAATTGGATCCATGCCTGATATTATACGTGACACAAAGCATGTACTACAAGCAATGCATAACCTCCAGTGGGGAAAAGAGATTTTCTGGGTCACTGCTGATGTTACAGCATTATACACTTCCATACCTCATGATCAGGCTATATCTGCGTTACAGTGGTTTTTGTTAACATACATCGATTACACTCCAACTTTGCGGGATTACTTATGTACAGCCATACATTATTTGTTGACGCATAATTATTTCATGTTTTGCACCTCGCATTATTTACAAATATCTTGTGCGTCTATGGGGGCAAAGGTATCGCCATCATTTGCAAATATTTTCATGTGTTTGTGGGAACATCAATATTTGTTCTCTGACAACAATCCAATTATTAACCACCTGCAGTGGTACGGTCGCTATATCGATGACCTGTTGTTTATATGGGTCGCAGATGTGGCGACCGTACCGGATTTCATAAAATACATAAATAATAACGCTAATAATTTGTGCTTTACATATCACTGTGATCCTTTGGAAATTTCCTTTCTTGATTTGAATCTGACAGCCTCACCAGACACAGGGAGGATTATTACATCCACTTATAGAAAAATGATGGCAGGTACCACTATACTCCATGGTAAATCATGTCATCCTGCACATACAATTAAAGGTATACCTGTAGATGGATTAGTCAGAGCAAAGCGGAATTGCACATGTGAACAAGACTACCAAAAATAATCCACTGACATAGTTCAGAGACTAATGAGACGCAGTTATCCTGACTGGAGTGTGAACAGAGCCTTAAAACTGGTCAGTCAGAGAGACAGAACTGAATTACTCAGAGATGTGGACACACCCAAAGGGAAATCACAGGATAGAAACAGAGTGGTGTTTTCAACTCCATATAGTCCACAATATAACAAAATTTGCCGAATTATAAAAAAAAACACCTGTCAGTTCTTCAAATGGACCCAGGTTTTGCTGAAGTAGTCAGTGTGAGAATTCAGTGTGTAGCAATGCAAGCAAAGACATTGGGTAATACTTTATTCCCCAGTCTATTTAGAGAAAACAGCAATAGCAAAAATAAAACTTGGTTACAACATAAAGTTACAAATACCGGTAAATGTTGCTTCTTGCACAGATAACCAAACATACATGAATACAAAATACATCAACTGTAACACATATGGTGTAGTTTACCTAATTACCTGCAAAACTTGCCAACTCCAATATGTAGGGTGTACATCTGGCTCCTTAAAAATTAGGATTAGACAGCATTTGTCGGATGCAATCAAAGATGACAATAAAAACAGAAACACATTCCGCTATATCTCAGCAGTCTCCCATCATGTCTTACACTATCATGGAGGGGATGTGAGTCACATTATGGTACAGGGTATTGAAAAAGTAAGATTATATGAGAGGGGTGGAGATTTACAGAGAAAACTTTTTAATTGTGAGGCGTTTTGGATATTCAAGCTTAAATCATGTGTCCCCCATGGATTGAATAGAAAACAAGATCTAATCTTACATTATTAATCTATGTTTAAAGATTGTCATGTATATGTCACCGCCAGATCTCTCAGAAGTTCTGATAGACGTTCTTCAGTACCTCCTGCATGATGTTCTTTTGTTTTGGTTTCGCTTTGACATCTCTTCTCCCTCTCCCAGCTGTCATCTATTAGCAGTGATTGCCTCCCTTTATATCCCCTCCCATACTGCCTCACTTTGTGGTTTATACTACTTCCTGGATTGTACTCAGTGCTAGAAGTTTGCTAATGCTGGTTTCTTAGATAAGTCTATCCCTTTATTTGTGTTTTCCTGTTGGCTTGATTCTAGGTGACCCTGACTCCCTCCGTATTTAGTGCAGGAAGCCGGTGGTCGTGTCCCCTCACTATTATAGGGTTTTCAGGTGTCACTCAGTCTAGGTACGAGGACATGCAACTTTCTATCACAGAGATCTTTGCATGGGCTGAGCAGTTAAGGAGAGCTATAGGGCTTTAATAGGGCTCACCCTTTTGTTCCTTAGTTTGGGATCAAGTCAGTCGGATCTTTATTTGTTACTTCTTGTTTTCTGCAACACCATTCGCGACATTATAAACCGCCAAAACCGTCTTAAGCATGGATCCGCTTTCAGCCGTGAAGGACCACATGCGGGCTCTTTCACTGGAGGTCGCAGAGCTCCGTAAAACTGTGTCTCAGTTTCAAGTGACTGGTTCTGCTTGCGTTCATGGAGTTTGTTCTGAGCCTAAGATCTCGCTTCCGGATACCTTCACTGGGGGTAGTGAGAATTTTGTTTGTTTTAAAGAGGCTTGCAAACTCCATTTTCGCCTACTTCCCCATTCCTCTGGTGATGAGGAGCAGTTCACTGCTCAGGGATAGTGCTCAGTCTTGGGCCTTTTCACTGCCGGTGGGGGCACGGCTCCTCCGATCAGAGGATTAATTTTTTGTAGCTCTGGGTCAGATATATGATGATCCGGATCGTATTGCTCTGGCTGAATCTAAACTGCGTCTTTTATGCCAGGGTAAACAGTCCGCAGAGATATACTGTTCAGAATTTCGGAGATGGGCAGCTGATACTGGTTGGAATGATGCTGCACTCCAAAGTCAATTTTGCCATGGTCTTTCAGAGGGATTGAAAGATGCATTTGCCTTTCATGAGAGACCTAGCTCCTTAGAGTCTACCATTCCTTCTTGTCATACTCAGTCCAAGGACAGTGGGACGGTCTCATTCAGTGCGCAAGGGTCTCAGTTTCTCTCAATCCCCCTGAGCAGGAACCCATGCAGCTGGGTTTGCTTTCCTCTAACAACAGAGGATTCAGCTCTCAGAGGAGGGTTTGTTTCTGTTGTGGAGGTATTGTCATGGAACCATGAACCAGACGTACAACAAGTGATGAGTGGAAATAAGAAGGCTTTATTGAAAATAAAGCTGTAAGGCAAAAGTCCAAACGGATGGCTAAACCGAAGCAGGGTCTTGCGAAACCAGAGATCAGGAACCAGAAGGGTAGTCAGATGAAGCCAGGATCAGGAATCAGCAGGGTAGTCAGACGAAGCCAGGATCAGGAACCAGAAGCAGCAGCAGTCTTAGAAGCATGTGAGCACAGGAGGACCAAGCAAGGAACTGAAGCCACAGACCTCCTATATATATGAGCTAGGCATCCAGCTCCTCCCAGTGGGAAGGAGGAGCCGCAGGGTGGGAGGCTACAAGAAAACCCAGAAACCAAGATGGCCGCCAGCACATGTCAAACGAAGGAGAACAGCAAGGAGCTAAGACCATGACAGGTATAAATCATTTGGCAAATGTTTGTCCCTCTAGGAGATTCAGGGAGTTTTTTGAGAGTAATAAAGAAACAAAAAGAAAAAAGTCCGCTAAAAACGTTCCATCTGTTACAATTGCCAAGGTTGATGCGGAAATTGAAGGTTTTCTGTTTGCTTGTAGTTCTCGTTTTGTCCTACCTGCCAGGGTGGCACTAGAGAGCAAGAACAGTGTTTGTAAGATTTTTGTAGATAGTGGAGCAGCTGTCAATCTCATTGATAATCAATTTGCTAGAACACATGGTTTCCAGGTATGCACTTTGGCAAAGGACATACCTGTTTTTGCTATTGATTCCGCTCCACTTTCTCAAAAATCGTTAAAGGGCATAGTTCACAATATCCATTTGACTGTGGGTGATGCTCATGTTGAGGATGTATCATGTTTTGTCCTAAGCGGGTTACCTACTCCTCTAGTGTTGGGGCTACCCTGGCTCACTAAACATAACCCTACCATTGATTGGCAAGCGAGGCAAATGAATGGTTGGAGTGACTTTTGCAGAGAGAATTGCCTCTCAATGTCTCTTTCAGAGGTTTCTACTAAGACTGTACCATCTTTTGTCTCTGAATTTTCAGATGTGTTTTCTGAGACTGGTGTTCAGGAGCTGTCCCCTCATTGGGAGTACGATTGCCCTATTAATCTCATCCCAGGCGCCAAGCTGCCTAAATCTCGTTTATACAATCTTTCCCAACCTGAAAGGGTCGCTATGCGTGCTTATATCTCTGAGAGCCTGAGAAAGGGACACATACAACCCTCGAAGTCACCTGTTGCTGCAGTTTTGTTTGTTTTTTGTTAAGAAAAAAGATGGTTCTTTAAGACCATGTTTGGATTTCAGGGAGCTGAACAGTATCACAATTCATGACCCTTATCCGCTTCCTCTGATCCCGGACCTGTTTAACCAGATTGTTGGGGCTAAAGTTTTTTCCAAGTTGGATTTAAGAGGGGCATACAACCTAGTCAGGGTCAGAGAAGGGGACAAATGGAAGACGGCCTTTAATACCCCTGAGGGCCATTTTGAGAATTTGGTTATGCCTTTTGGTTTGATGAATGCTCCAGCCGTCTTCCAACATTTTGTGAACAGCATTTTTTATCATTTAATGGGGAAATTTGTACTAGTGTATCTAGATGACATTTAGATTTTTTCTCTTGATTTCAAAACTCATAGGGAACACCTACGTCAGGTCTTGCTCATTCTGCGGGAGAACAAATTGTAGGCTAAACTGGAAAAATGTGTGTTTGTGGTTCCAGATATTCAATTTCTGGATTTTCTCCTCTCCGCTTCTGGTTTTTGCATGGACCCCGAGAAGGTCCATGCTGTGCTTGATTAGGAGCTTCCTGAGAATCAGAAGGCGCTGATGCGCTTTTGGGGTTTTGCCAATTATTACAGGAAGTTCATTTTGAATTATTCCTCAGTTGTTAAGCCACTCACTGATATGACTAGAAAGGGGGTAGATTTTTCCTCCTGGTCGGTAGAGGCGTGTAAGGCCTTTTCTAGTATCAAAGAGAGTTTTGCTTCCGCTCCCATCTTGGTACAACCTGATGTCTCTCTGCCCTTTATTGTTGAGGTGGATGCTTCTGAGGTGGGTGTGGGTGCAGTCTTGTCTCAGGGTCCCTCTCCTGCCAAATGGCGTCCGTGTGCCTTTTTCTTGAAGAAACTCTCCTCCGCAGAGAGAAATTACGATGTGGGAGATAGGGAGTTGTTGGCCATCAAGTTAGCTTTTGAGGAAACCCTATTGCCGTGTTTACTGACCATAAGAATCTGGCCTACTTAGAGTCAGCCAAGCGTCTGAACCCGAGACAGGCCAGGTGGCCTTTTTTCTTTTCTAGGTTTAATTTTGTTGTCACGTTCCGCCCTGGGGTTAAGAATGTGAAGGCGGATGCCCTGTAACGTTGTTTTCCGGGAGGGGGGAACTTTGAACACCCGGGTCCCATTTTGGCTGAAGGGGTGGTGGTCTCTGCTCTTTATCCTGAATTGGAGGCAGAGGTTCAGGCAGCCCAGGCAGAGGCTCCTGATCTTTGTCCTCCTAGGAGGTTGTTTGTGCCTCTCACTTTACGACACAAGGTTTTTAAGGAGCACCACGATACTGTTCTTGCTGGGCACCCGGGGGCAAGAGCCACAGTGGATCTCATTGCTCTGAGATTCTGGTGGCCGGCGCTTCGTAAGTTGGTTGAGGGTTTTCTGGCAGCCTGCGAGACCTGTGATCGTGCCAAAGTCCCTCATTCACGGCCATCAGGTCCTCTCCTCCCGTTACCCATTCCTTCCCATCCTTGGACACATCTGTCCGTGGACTTCATTACGGACCTGCCTCGTTCCTTGGGGAAGACTGTGATTCTGGTGATGGTGGACCATTTTAGCAAAATGGCGCATTTCATTCCTTTTCCTGGGTTGCCCAAAGATAAAACGCTGGCGCAGGCATTTATTGATCACATTGTCAAATTGCATTGTATTCCTTCAGACATAGTCTCTGATAGGGGCACGCAGTTTGTTTCCAGATTCTGGAAGGCTTTCTGTTCTTGCTTAGGGGTTCGGTTGTCATTCTCTTCTGCTTTCCACCCGCAGTCGAAAGGCCAGACAGAGCTCGTCAATCAGAATCTGGAGACATATCTGCGCTGTTTTGTGGCGGAGAATCAGGAGGATTGAAGTTCTTTTTTGTCCCTTGCTGAGTTTGCTTTAAATAACCGTCGTCAGGAGTCCTCTGATAAGTCACCATTTTTTGGTGCATATGGGTTTCATCCGCAGTTTGGGACATTCTCTGGAGAGGGTTCTTCTGGTTTACCTGATGAGGAGAGATTCTTCTCGTCTTTGTCATCTATTTGGGAAAAGATTCAGGATAATCTAAAGAGCATGAGTGAGAGATATAAGCATGTGTCCGGAGTCCACTCGTAGAAGGAGGGGTACTGTCACCGCCAGATGTCTGAGAAGTTCTGATAGACGTTCCTCAGTACCTCCTGCATGATGTTCTTTTGTTTTGGTTTCGCTTTGACATCTCTTCTCCCTCTCCCAGCTGTCATCTATTAGCAGTGATTGCCTCCCTTTATATCCCCTCCCATACTGCCTCACTTTGCGGTTTATACTACTTCCTGGATTGTGCTCAGTGCTAGAAGTTTGCTACTGCTGGTTTCTCAGATAAGTCTTCCTGTTGGCTTGATTCTAGGTGACCCTGACTCCCTCCGCATTTAGTGCAGATAGCCGGTGGTCGTGTCCCCTCACTATTATAGGGTTTTCAGGTGTCACTCAGTCTAGGTACGTGGAAATGCAACTTTCTATCACAGAGATCTTTGCATGGGCTGAGCATTCAAGGAGAGCTATAGGGCTTTAATAGGGCTCACCCTTTTGTTCCTTAGTTTGGGATCAAGTCAGTCGGATCTTTATTTGTTACTTCTTGTTTTCTGCAACACCATTCGTGACATTATAAACCGCCAAAACCGTCTTAAGCATGGATCCGCTTTCAGCCTTGAAGGACCGCATGCGGGCTCTTTCACTGGAGGTCGCAGAGCTCCGTAAAACTGTGTCTCAGTTTCAAGTGGCTGGTTCTGCTTGCGTTCATGGAGTTTGTTCTGAGCCTAAGATCTCGCTTCCGGATACCTTCACTGGGGGTAGTGAGAATTTTGTTTGTTTTAAAGAGGCTTGCAAACTCCATTTTCGCCTACTTCCCTATTCCTCTGGTGATGAGGAGCAGTTCACTGCTCAGGGATAACGCTCAGTCTTGGGCCTTTTCACTGCCAGTGGGGGCACGGCCCCTCCGATCAGTGGATACATTTTTTGTAGCTCTGGGTCAGATATATGATGATCCGGATCGTATTGCTCTGGCTGAATCTAAAATGCGTCTTTTATGCCAGGGTAAACAGTCCGCAGAGATATACTGTTCAGAATTTCGGAGAACACAGGCGGGCACGTTCACAGGATCGGCCGGTAAGAGACATGATCTACAGCCTGCCAGCGGCGATCATTCGCTGGAAGGCTGTAGATGTGATTTTTTAAACCCCTAACAGGTATATTAGACGCTGTTTTTATAGCAGCGTCTAATATACCTGCTACCTGGTCCTCTGGTGGTCTCTTTTGTTTGGATCGACCACCAGAGGACACAGGTAGCTCTGTAAAGTAGCACCAAACACCACTACACTACACCCCCCGTCACTTATTAACCCCTCATGAACCCCTGATCACCCCAAATAGACTCCCTGATCACCCCCCTGTCATTGATCATCCCCCTGTAAGGCTCCATTCAGATGTCCGTATGTGTTTTACGGATCCACACATCCATGGATCGGATCCGCAAAACACATACAGACGTCTAAATGGAGCCTTACAGGGGGTGATCAATGACAGGGGGTTGATCACCCCATATACACTCCCTGATCACCCCCTGTCATTGGTCACTCCCCTGTCATTGATCACCCCCCTGTAAGGCTCCATTCAGACGCCCGTATGTGTTCTACGGATCCACGCATCCATGGATCGGATCAGCAAAACACATACGGACGTCTGAATGGAGCGTTACAGGGGGGTGATCAATGACAGGGGGGTGATCACCCCATATACACTCCCTGATCACCCCCTGTCATTGATCACCCCCCTGTAAGGCTCCATTCAGACGTCCGTATGTGTTTTGCGGAGCCGTGGATCTGCAAAACACGGCATCGTGGATCCGCAAAACACATACGGACGTCTGAATAGAGCTTTACAGGGGGGTGATCAATGACAGGGGGGTGATCACCCCATATAGACTCCCTGATCACCCCCCTGTCATTGATCACCCCCCTGTAAGGCTCCTTTCAGACATTTTCTGGGCACAAGTTAGCGGAAATTGATTTTATTTATTTTTTGCTTTTTCTTACAAAGTCTCATATTCCACTAACTTGTGTCAAAAAATAAAATCTCACATGAACTCACTATACCCCTCACGGTATCCCAATTTTTTTAGACATTTATATTCCAGACTTCTTCTCACGCTTTAGGGCCCCTAAAATGCCAGGGCAGTATAAATACCCCACATGTGACCCCATTTCGGAAAGAAGACACCCCAAGGTATTCGCTGAGGGGCATATTGAGTCCATGAAAGATTGAAATTTTTGTCCCAAGTTAGCGTAAAGGGAGACTTTGTGAGAAAAAATAAATAAATCAATTTCCGCTAACTTGTGCCAAAAAAATAATAATTTCTATGAACTCGCCATGCCCCTCATTGAATACCTTGGTGTGTCTTCTTTGCAAAATGGGGTCAAATGTGGGGTATTTATACTGCCCTGGCATTTTAATGGCCCAAAAGCGTGAGAAGATGTCTGGGATCCAAATGTCAAAAAGTACCCACCTAAATGGAATTTGGGCCCCTTTGCGCATCTAGGCTGCAAAAAAGTGTCACACATGTGGTATCGCCGTACTCAGGAGAAGTTGGCGAATGTGTTTTGGGGTGTCCTTTTACATATACCCATGCTGGGTGAGATAAATATCTTGGTCAAATGCCAACTTTGTATAAAAAAATTAGAAAAGTTGTCTTTTGCCGAGATATTTCTCTCACCCAACATGGGTATATGTAAAAAGACACCGCAAAACACATTCCCTAACTTCTCCTGAGTACGGAGATACCACATGTGTGACACTTTTTTGCAGCCTAGGTGGGCAAATGGGCCCACATTCCAAAGAGCACCTTTTGGATTTCACAGGGCATTTTTTACAGATTTTGATTTCAAACTACTTCTCACGCGTTTGGGCCCCTAAAATGTCAGGGCAGTATAACTACCCCACAAGTGACCCCATTTTGGAAAGACGACACCCCAAGGTAATCTGTGAGGGGCATGGCGAGTTCCTAGAATTTTTTATTTTTTGTCACAAGTTAGCAGAAAATTATGATTTTTTTTTTCTTACAAAGTCTCATATTCCACTAACTTGTGACAAAAAAGAAAAACTTCCATGAACTCACTATGCCCATTACGAAATACCTTGGGGTGTCTTCTTTCCAAAATGGGGTTACTTGTGGGGTAGTTATACTGCCCTGGCATTTTAGGGGCCCAAATGCGTGAGAAGTAGTTTGAAATCAAAATCTGTAAAAAATGGCTGGTGAAATCCGAAAGGTGCTCTTTGGAATGTGGGCCCCTTTACCCACCTAGGCTTAAAAAAAGTGTCACACATGTAGTATCGCCATACTCAGGAGAAGTTGGGTAATGTGTTTTGGGGTGTCATTTTACATATACCCATGCTGGGTGAGATAAATATCTTGGTCAAATGCCAACTTTGTATAAAAAAATTAGAAAAGTTGTCTTTTGCCGAGATATTTCTCTCACCCAACATGGGTATATGTAAAAAGACACCGCAAAACACATTCCCTAACTTCTCCTGAGTACGGCGATACCACATGTGTGACACTTTTTTGCAGCCTAGGTGGGCAAATGGGCCCACATTCCAAAGAGCACCTTTTGGATTTCACAGGGCATTTTTTACAGATTTTGATTTCAAACTACTTCTCACGCGTTTGGGCCCCTAAAATGTCAGGGCAGTATAACTACCCCACAAGTGACCCCATTTTGGAAAGACGACACCCCAAGGTAATCTGTGAGGGGCATGGCGAGTTCCTAGAATTTTTTATTTTTTGTCACAAGTTAGCAGAAAATTATGATTTTTTTTTTCTTACAAAGTCTCATATTCCACTAACTTGTGACAAAAAAGAAAAACTTCCATGAACTCACTATGCCCATTACGAAATACCTTGGGGTGTCTTCTTTCCAAAATGGGGTTACTTGTGGGGTAGTTATACTGCCCTGGCATTTTAGGGGCCCAAATGCGTGAGAAGTAGTTTGAAATCAAAATCTGTAAAAAATGGCCGGTGAAATCCGAAAGGTGCTCTTTGGAATGTGGGCCCCTTTGCCCACCTAGGCTTAAAAAAAGTGTCACACATGTAGTATCGCCGTACTCAGGAGAAGTTGGGTAATGTGTTTTGGGGTGTCATTTTACATATACCCATGCTGGGTGAGAGAAATATCTCGGCAAAAGACAACTTTTCCCATTTTTTTATACAAAGTTGGCATTTGACCAATATATTTATCTCACCCAGCATGGGTATATGTAAAATGACACCCCAAAACACATTCCCCAACTTCTCCTGAGTACGGCGATACCACATGTGTGACACTTTTTTGCAGCCTAGGTGGATGAGAATAGGCATTTCTATAATAGGGTCAGAGGAAATTGTGGGATGCACAAAGCCGGTATCCATATTTTGCATACCCATGATTTGCGGACTGCAAAACAGCAATGGTAGTATACATGAGGCCTCACTTTCTATAGCTTATCTTTTTCTGATAAAACCCATTTTAACTCCTTGAAAAGGAATGCATAAACATAAAAATGGTAGCAATATGTACAATGAAATTCATTATTTATTGTGTCCTGGCCCATATTTTAATTCAAAAGGATGATAATAAAAAGTAAAATAGTATAATAATAAAATATCTTTTAAATGTTTCACATTTTTTCTTTCTGTTCTTCTCAAATGCTTTAGATCAAATATGTTGCTTGAGCAATTTGCCATAGCAGAAATCTTTACCCAATTTCTTTTGGGAATTTGCAGTCAGAGATGCTAAATCACTCCCCCGTTGGTCATGCCTCACGGCAGTTTCCCTAAATCTGAAGGGGCTCATTCACACGGGCGTATAAACGGATCCGCACCCGTTACGCAAGGTCTGCGGATCCATTAATTTCTATGGGCCCTCAAAAGATGTGGATAGCGCACCGTGTGCCGTCTGTATCTGTTATCCTGTACTACGGCTCCGCAGAAAAGATAGAACATTTTGGACAAGAATAAGCATTTTCTATTATGTTTGCGTCCATGTGCGGTCAGCAAATTGTGGAACGCACATGGCCGATGTCCATGTTCGCAAAGCACTACGGCTGCCTGAATGGGCCCTAAGATAGAAGAGTCTCAAAGCAGATAAGCCATTGTTCTCTCTGCTATTCATCTGCACACTTGTTTGCTTTACCCTCTTACTGAGAGTCTTGAACTCAATTCAGTTAATTGGAACGTATTATCAGAAAACAAGCTATTGATAAAATTATGTTTTTATGTTGGTCTGGGACATCGAGTGCCTATTGGCTTGGGAAGCATTACACAGACTTTGATTCCCTACCTACTGCATTTACTGGATCCTTTAATATGCCATAAGGAATAGGGAATATATTTAGTCCTGTGGGTTGAGGGGATGCATCTTGCTTTTAGGAGACACTTCCAAATCTCCACTGAACCCTTTTACTTTAAACAGCTGTCATGGTCGAGGATGCGAATGATCATTCCCATAGTAAAGCCGGACAATTCCACCCACACAGCCTCAGACATCTAATGGTGATCCCTGCTCATTCATTCCTAAACAATGAAGGGTGTCTCTGCCTTGATTGGAACAGGTAATTATTGACCATTTGCATAGAGACACTGCTCCAGGGGTGGTTTTTACTGTTTAAATACCACACTCTTTTGGCCAGGACTTGTGTTCTACACCCTTGCTGCTAGTCCATACGGCACCTTGGATGTGTTGTCTTCTTTCTGATACTCTCTTTCTGGCCCCCTGTTTATTTATTTATGAAGCTTGTAGGGACCAAAAGTATTTAGGGCCTAAGAAGGGTCAGGGCTGCAGAATTACTCTTTTCAGGGTAGCAGCCTGACAATCCATTAGGGCAAGTATGTGAAGGACTAGAATAAAAAGAATTATATTCATACAGCTAATCTCAACATTAAAGGGGTATTCCGGTAGGTAAAAGTTACCCCCTATCCACACGTGCGACTGGCCGCTCCGGTCATTTCAGGGAAGAAGAAGGGGGCCTGCAGGGGGTACGGGGCCCACGTTCTCGTGATCAGTGGGAGTCCTACTGTTGTGGATAGAGGATAACTTTTATCTACCAGAATACCCCTTTAAGCCTACCTGTTTCTATGCACTGTCAAAATATGTCTTCTGTGCTAGATAATAAGGATAGTGCCGCAACACTTATAGGAAGTGTTTTTCTACTTTACTTATATTTCATAGGCAAGTTTTTATGCTGAACGTGAAATGGAAGAATGGTGGACTGACATGCACACTACCTTTCCATTCAGAGAGGGAACTCGGCACCCCTTGTTTTCAGGATCACAGGGGATGCCATTGGTTGGACCCCCATGATCTTATATTGGAGCAGTATTTTATTGAATAGAATTAGCAAGTATATGTTAAAGGAACCAACTATGATTAGACAGATGGGATACAGGTAACCTGTCCAAACAAACTGTGCATTTACTGCCTGACTTGGCTTTAGCTACCCGGCTACCCTGAGCTAGTTCACAACTAACCCTGCAACAACTCTATGACTACGTGGGCCTACAGCAGAATAGATGCCCCAAAACAGGCACTCCCACTCAGGAACCTAACTAGCTAGCTATGAATGGTTCCTCTAGGTGGTATGGAGTCATATTTTGCACTCAGCAGGTAGCTGTTAGCAAGTGGAGCAGACAAGCTGAAAAGCCATAGTTGCCAGGGTCAAAAACAGAGCAATCAATTTTCAAAGCGGAAACAGTATCGAGTTGCAATAACAGAAACAAGCCAAGTCAGAACCAAGAGAGACAGAGGTACAGAGATAAAAAACGTAGCACTGTCATTAAACAGTGTGAGGTCAAACAAAGTATTGCAAAGTAAACTAACACACATAAGTAGTGGGTTAAACTTCAGTAACTGGCAGAGAGCAGTCCCATGGCAGGAAGTAGTGCACCTATCCCATAGCAGGAAGTAGTGCACATATCCCACATATGGAAGTAGTGCACATAGCCCATAGCAGGAAGTAGTGCACATATCCCATATCTCAAACAAAATCCCTTTCTGATTCTCTGCTCCAGAACAGGCTTCTGCCTCTCCTACCTATTTGCCTTGCTTCTGGAGCAAAGACTGTTGCAACAAAATAACATAGGAAAGATTGCATTTTTTTTTTATCAATAATTTCTCTCTCTCTCTGTATATGTTTGTGTGTTTACCTATATCTATCTATCTATTTAAAATTTAAAGTAATCAAATAATTTGTCTGTAATAATATGGTTTAAGAATAGAGATGGCCTTGCGGTTCGCCCGGTGGTCGTTTCGCGGCAAACTTTGCTCGTTCGCGATTCGCTGTGCATGCAAACATATGGCGATGTTTTCGCATGCGCCATATTCTTTTGCATTGCGCTGAACTTTGACCTATGACACATTTATTAGGTGGGACAGGACAGCCAATTGAGCCGTTTCAGCACATTGACATACCCCCACCCTATAACAGAATCTATCTTGCAGCCATTTTCCATTCTGTGTTTTGCCAGTGTAGGGAGAGGTTGCTTTGTGGAAAAGGGACAGACTGTTAGGGACACCAAACACTAGCTAATAGGGCCATAAAAGTCCTTTTAAGGACTGGTAAAGGTGTGCTATCGATAGGTGTGATATACGGAGGGGTGTGATATACTTATATTATACTTTCTAACATAGAAAATATATTATAGGGCATTTGTATTGTGCAGCAGTTGTGTGGGGTTCTGCTGTGATACCGCAGCTATATAGAGGGACAAAGGGAATAGCTAATTGCAACTGGTGTAATATAACTGGTGCCCCCCCCAAAAAAAAGATTGAGGAGTGCGATATACCTGCTTTCATAAAATAACGATTAAGGGGATTGATATACCTGCTTCCACCAAATATTGATTGAGGCCTACAATACACCTGCTTCCACAAAATACTGATTAAGGGGGGTTTGATAAACCTGCTTTCACAAAATACTAATTGAGGGGTGCGATATACTTGCTTCCACTTTTTAAGGACCAGTTCAGGTCTGAAGTCACTTTGTGAGGCTTTCATAATAGAAACCACCCAAAAATGACCCCATTCTAGAAACTTTCCATTTTAATACATTTTTTCCAGTAACAAAGCAAAACTCAATATTTAATATGTAAGGTGACAAAAAAATACCTTTTTTGACCGTGTTCATCTCAGGGGTTAGTTTATGGGGTATTTTTATAGAGAAGATTCTTTTGGATGCGGCGATACCTAATATGTCAATTTTTTTTTAATGTGTTTAGGTTTTACACTATATTATTCTTTTATAAACAAAAAAAACATTTTAGAGTCTCCATAGTCAAAGAGTCATATTATTTTTTTTATTTTTAGCCGACTATCAGGTGGGGCTCATTTTTTGCAGGATGAGAGGACGGTTTTATTGGCACTAATTTCGGGGGCATATGATTTTTTGATCGCTTGCTATTGCACTTTTTATGTTGTAAGGTGAATTCAGTCTGTTCACCTGAGGGGTTAGGTCATGGGGTATTTTTATAGAGCAGATTCTTACGGACACGGCGATACCTAATATGTCTATTTTTTTAAATATACCGATTGTAGTCGACAATACTATCGGGCTTGAGGACCGATGCCGCGGTACCTCACACAGGGAGAGGGGTGATGCCGTTACCGTGAATTGTGGACAGTACAAGGACATCCCTCTTGTCCTTATATCTAACCACCAACAGGTTTCCGCTGGTAAGGGCTCAGGTCTCACCCCTGGGGATAGGTACCTGGAGGGGGTGGGTAGGGAGGCTGTGTAAATTTTTCCGCATGGTCCCACAAGCGGACGTTGATCTGGAGGCGAGGGACTGGAGCAAGGGGATACTAGTATAAAAGGTATATATGTACAGGAGGTAATCCTTATCTAGCAGTGGGTGCA
This sequence comes from Bufo gargarizans, assembly GCF_014858855.1. Lineage (NCBI taxonomy): Eukaryota > Metazoa > Chordata > Amphibia > Anura > Bufonidae > Bufo > Bufo gargarizans. Next base: position 310,749,618 of record NC_058085.1, read on the forward strand.
TAAGGTCCCACACAAGTTTCCCGCTAACACTCAGAGTGGGGGGACATTCTGGGGGTTGAATACGGGAATCTCACCCCTCGTACACACAAAACTTGTAAGTGTACCCTGAGATACTCTCACAAAGTTTGTACAACTTCACGCCATACCTCCGCGCTTCGAGGGAACATACTGGCGGAAAAGAAGTCTCCCCTTGAAAGCAATGAGAGACTCATCAACCGCGACCTCCCTTCCAGGTACATAGGCCTCCCAAAATTTGGCCTCGAAGTGATCGATGACCGACCTGATTTTGTACAGGCAGTCATAGGCAGGATCATCTCGGCGGAAACATGCTGCATTATCTGCATAATGCAGGCATTTCCGGATGGCCTAAAACCAGGTACATGTCATGGCCGTACTGTAAAGTGGGGTCTGGTAGAGGATGTCCCCACTCTATTGATACCTGACACTGGTTTTTTTGACTAGGCCCATGTGCAGCATGAGACCCCAAAATGTCCTCATCTCAGCTGAACTGACCGGAGTCCAGCCACCAGCCCTAGCCAAAAAGGAGCCCGGGTGTTGAGCAATGAGTTGTTGGGCGTACAGGTTCGTTTGCTCCACCATCAGATTGACAAAGTGGATACTGAAAAAGCGACTAAAATAGTCATATTCAGTATCTGGATTCCTGCTTGGCCAACAAAATCAGGAATCAAAGGCTCTGGGGTACACCATGCAAGGTCACCAGTAGGGGGCCCCGGAGAACTTAACTGGTGGGCTGGAAAACTAGTACGAGCCCCAGAGCTGCTCGTACTAGTGTGGGCCACAGGGTCCCTGGCATGGCGGTCCACTTGCTCCACCTAGCGGCATCTCTGCCGCGTTGGTGGCTCATCATCATCGCTAGATGATGAGGAGGATGTGGGTGACAAAAGGAAAGTGGGGTCATCCTCACTGGGGCTCTCGGAGTCAGAGGCAAGCAGGGCGTATGCCTCCTCGGCCGAGAACATCTGGCGGGCCAAAGGGGAGTGTGTGTGTGTGCGTGCGTGTTAAACTTTATTTAGTGTGCGTGGGGGCACGGGTGTTCACAGAATTTGCCCTAAAACTAACAGAAAAAATAAAATTAAATAATAAAAAGCCCCAAAAATTGGAAAAATAAAATTAAATGATTCAAACTCGCTGATCAGCCGTCCGAAGCTGACCAGTGGTGGGGTGTGTGATGTGCTAACAGTGGCCGGATGCTAAGAGTACTGGCCACAGTCAGCGTATGCAGAAAAAAAATAACTGCTTGCGCCCCAAAAGATGTGGGACAGGGGGACAAGCTGCAGCACCCCTGGGGGGTCTAGGGTCACACAGATGTGCTGAGGACCCCAGACACCCGATCAGGGTGATGCAAAAAGAAAACTTTTTTTTCCCCTAAACTTTCCCTGACTATCCCTACCTATCTAAACTCTCCCTAACCTGTCCCTATGTACCTTTCTCCTGGATCCCGACAAAGAAAGGATGAGTAGGCAGAGCTGCAGTAAGTTTAAACAGCCCGTCCGCCCTGCAGCCAATCATAAGCGATCCTGAGAGGTGATGTCACCATCGCCTCTCAGGATTGCAGGATGGTGATTGTTGGTGTATTATCACACCACCAATCACCATCATGTTCTGGGTTATTGGGACGCCAGAGACCTGAATAATCTGGAAAAGCAGAAAACCGCAGGTCTGAATTGACCTGCAGTTTGCCACAATCACCGATACGGGGGGGTCACAGGGTGCCTTCTGATTGATTTCAGCAGGCACCCAGTTGCGATTACTGCCCGCCTCGCGGCGGTGATCGGAAATACACATGATGTACCGGTACGTCATGTGCCCTTAAGTACCAGGACATCATGAAGTACCGGTACGTCATATGCCCCTAATAGGTTAAGGGGATTGATTAACCTGCTTCCACAAAATACTGATTAAGGGGTTTGATATATCTGCTTCCACAAAATACTGATTGAGGAGTGAAATATACCTGCTTCCAGAAAATACTGAATAAGGGGTTTGATATACCTGCTTTCACAAAATACAGATTGAGGGATGTGATATACCTGCTTCCACCAAATATTGATTAAGGAGTTCTATATACATGCTTCCACAAAATACTGATTGAGGGGTGTGATATACCTGCTTCTACAAAATACTAATTAAGTGGATTGATATACCTGCTTCCACGAAATAATGATTAAGGGGATTGATATACCTGCTTCAACCAAATATTGACTGAGGCCTGCGATAAACTTGCTTCCACAAAATACTGATCGAGAGGTGTGATATACCTGCTTCCACAAAATATTGATTAAGGGGTTCTTTATACCTGTTTCCACAAAATAGAGATTGAGGGGTTTGATATACCTGCTTCCACAAAATACAGATTGAGGGGTGCGATATACCTGCTTTCAACAAATATTGATTAAGTGGTTCTATATACCTGCTTCCACAAAATATTGATTAAGTGGTTCTAGATACCTGCTTCCACAAAATACTGATTAAGGGGATTGATATACCTGCTTCCACCAAATATTGATTGAGGCCTGTGATATACCTGCTTCCGCTAAATACTGATTAAAAGGTTTGATATACCTGCTTCCACAAAATGCAGATTGAGGGGTACGATATACCTGCTTCTACCAAATATTGATTGAGGGATTCTATATATCTGCTTCCACAAAATACTGATTAAGGTGATTGATATACCTGCTTCCACCAAATATTGATTGAGGCCTGCGATACACCTGCTTCCACAAATTAATGATTAAGGGGATTGATATTCCTGATTCCACCAAATATTGATTGAGGCCTGCGATATACCTGCTTCCGCTAAATCTTGATTAAGGGGTGCGATACACCTGCTTTTACCAAATATTGATTAAGGGGTTATATATACCTGCTTTCACAAAATACTGATTTAGGTTTGTGATATACCTACTTCCACAAAATACTGATTGAGGGGTACGATGTTCCTGCTTCCACCAAATATTGATTTAGGCCTGCGATACACCTGCTTCCGCAAAATTCTGATTGAGGGTTCCGATATACCTGCTTCCACCAAATACTGATTGAGGCCTGTGATACACCTGCTTCCACAAAATACTGATTCAGGGGTGCAATATACCTGCTTCTGCAAAATACTGATTAAGGGGTTTGATATGCCTGCTTCCACAAAATACAGATTAAGGGGTGCTATATACCTGCTTCCACCAAATATTGATTAAGGAGTTTTATATACCTGCGTCCACAAAATATTGATTGAGGGGTACAATATACCTGCTTCCACCAAATATTGATAAAGGGGTTCTATATACCTGCTTCCACAAAATACTAATTGAGGGGTGCCATATACCTACTTCCACCAAATATCGATTGAGGCCTGCGATACACCATCTTCCACCAAATATTGATTGAGGCCTGCTTCTACAAAATACTGATTAAGGGGTTTGATAGGCAGGTTTCAACCAAATAATGATTGAGGCCTGCAATATGCCTGTTTACACAAATACTGCTCTTCTCTAGGGACTTTGGCACAGGGTCATTTTGAAAATGACAGGCAGAGGAGGAAGCAGGCCATTCCGTAGTTGTGCTAGGGGTCAGGCAGGTGCACCAGGCCGGAGCCTAAGTGGGAAGTTGGAGAAGGTGCGTGCGATTACGTCAAAGGACGCACCAGAGTTGGTTAAGTGGCTCACTCAGCCTTCCGCATCTGCACCCTCCTCATCCTCTCTATCTGCACCCTCTTCACTCTCTGCTGTGTGCACCCCCAAATACTCCACTACTGCCATAGCCCCTCCACTCAAGTGAGAATAATTATTTTCCCATCCATTTCCAGACTTTATCAATGCGCATCCATTCTTGGCATTGGATCAGGAAGAGTAGGTAGCAACGGCTGCCACCCAGTGGCCTGACGATAGTACCCAGATCAGCCCAAGGAGGGTGGTCCCCGCTGTTTCTGCCTACTACCAGATCTCTAAATGTCAGTGGTGGTGAAGGTGCCGATGATGACATGTTGATGGACATCACGTGGGTGCCCACAAGAGAGGAAAAGGAGGGGAGTTCAGAGGGAGAGACGGAGCAGCAGATAGGGAGGAGAAGGAGGAGAAGCAGGCAAAACTCACAGTGCACCGGAGGCAAAAAGCAGACTGCAAATGTATCTGGAGCGAGCCATCCACCATGCACGGTCACATCTTGCGCTCCCAGGACGCCGACACATGGCTCCGCAGTGTGGGCTTTTTTTAACGTATCCCCTGCTGACAATACAGGGAGTGCAGAATTATTAGGCAAGTTGTATTTTTGAGGATTCATTTTATTATTGAACAACAACCATGTTCTCAATGAACCCAAAAAACTCATTAATATCAAAGCTGAATATTTTTGGAAATAGTTTTTAGTTTGTTTTTAGTTTTAGCTATTTTAGGGGGATATCTGTGTGTGCAGGTGACTATTACTGTGCATAATTATTTGGCAACTTAACAAAAAACAAATATATACCCATTTTAATTATTTATTTTTACCAGTGAAACCAATATAACATCTCAACATTCACAAATATACATTTCTGACATTCAAAAACAAAACAAAAACAAATCAGTGACCAATATAGCCACCTTTCTTTGCAAGGACACTCAAAAGCCTGCCATCCATGGATTCTGTCAGTGTTTTGATCTGTTCACCATCAACATTGCGTGCAGCAGCAACCACAGCCTCCCAGACACTGTTCAGAGAGGTGTACTGTTTTCCCTCCTTGTAAATCTCACATTTGATGATGGACCACAGGTTCTCAATGGGGTTCAGATCAGGTGAACAAGGAGGCCATGTCATTAGATTTTCTTCTTTTATACCCTTTCTTGCCAGCCACGCTGTGGAGTACTTGGACGCATGTGATGGAGCATTGTCCTGCATGAAAATCATGTTTTTCTTGAAGGATGCAGACTTCTTCCTGTACCACTGCTTGAAGAAGGTGTCTTCCAGAAACTGGCAGTAGGACTGGGAGTTGAGCTTGACTCCATCCTCAGCCCGAAAAGGCCCCACAAGCTCATCTTTGATGATACCAGCCCAAACCAGTACTCCACCTCCACCTTGCTGGCGTCTGAGTCGGACTGGAGCTCTCTGCCCTTTACCAATCCAGCCACTGGCCCATCAAGACTCACTCTCATTTCATCAGTCCATAAAACCTTAGAAAAATCAGTCTTGAGATATTTCTTGGCCCAGTCTTGACGTTTCAGCTTGTGTGTCTTGTTCAGTGGTGGTCGTCTTTCAGCCTTTCTTACCTTGGCCATGTCTCTGAGTATTGCACACCTTGTGCTTTTGGGCACTCCAGTGATGTTGCAGCTCTGAAATATGGCCAAACTGGTGGCAAGTGGCATCTTGGCAGCTGCACGCTTGACTTTTCTCAGTTCATGGGCAGTTATTTTGCGCCTTGGTTTTTCCACACGCTTCTTGCGACCCTGTTGACTATTTTGAATGAAACGCTTGATTGTTCGATGATCACGCTTCAGAAGCTTTGCAATTTTAAGAGTGCTGCATCCCTCTGCAAGATATCTCACTATTTTTGACTTTTCTGAGCCTGTCAAGTCCTTCTTTTGACCCATTTTGCCAAAGGAAAGGAAGTTGCCTAATAATTATGCACACCTGATATAGGGTGTTGATGTCATTAGACCACACCCCTTCTCATTACAGAGATGCACATCACCTAATATGCTTAATTGGTAGTAGGCTTTCGAGCCTATACAGCTTGGAGTAAGACAACATGCATAAAGAGGATGATGTGGTCAAAATACTCATTTGCCTAATAATTCTGCACTCCCTGTAGTGTTGCCATCTGCAGCCTGTGCTGTCAACGCATAAGTCGTGGTAAGTAGAGTTGAGCGAACACCTGGATGTTCGGGTTCGAGAAGTTCGGCCGAACATCCCGGAAATGTTCGGGTTCGGGATCCGAACCCGATCCGAACTTCGTCCCGAACCCGAACCCCATTGAAGTCAATGGGGACCCGAACTTTTCGGCACTAAAAAGGCTGTAAAACAGCCCAGGAAAGAGCTAGAGGGCTGCAAAAGGCAGCAACATGTAGGTAAATCCCCTGCAAACAAATGTGGATAGGGAAATGAATTAAAATAAAAATTAAATAAATAAAAATTAACCAAAATCAATTGGAGAGAGGTTCCATAGCAGAGAATCTGGCTTCCCGTCACCCACCACTGGAACAGTCCATTCTCAGATATTTAGGCCCCGGCACCCAGGCAGAGGAGAGAGGTCCCGTAACAGAGAATCTGTCTTCATGTCAGCAGAGAATTAGTCTGCATGTCATAGCAGAGAATGAGGCTTCACGTCAGCCACCACTGCAACAGTCCATTGGCATATATTTAGGCCCAGCACCCAGGCAGAGGAGGGAGGTCCCGTAACAGAGAATCTGTCTTCATGTCAGCAGAGAATTAGTCTGCATGTCATAGCAGAGAATGAGGCTTCACGTCAGCCACCACTGCAACAGTCCATTGGCATATATTTAGGCCCAGCACACACACAGGCAGAGGAGAGAGGTCCCGTAACAGAGAATCTGGCTTCATGTCAGCAGAGAATCAGTCTGCATGTCATAGCAGAGAATGAGGCTTCACGTCACCCACCACTGCAACAGTCCATTGGCATATATTTAGGCCTAGCACACAGGCAGAGCAGAGAGGTCCCGTAACAGACGATCTGGCTTCATGTCAGCAGAGAATCAGTCTGCATGTCATAGCAGAGAATCAGGCTTCACGTCAGCCACCACTGCAACAGTCCATGGTCATAAATTTAGGCCCAGCACCCAGGCAGAGGAGAGAGGTCCCGTAACAGACAATCTGGCTTCATGTCAGCAGAGAATTAGTCTGCATGTCATAGCAGAGAATCAGGCTTCATGTCAGCCACCACTGCAACAGTCCATTGGCATATATTTAGGCCTAGCACACAGGCAGAGGAGAGGTTCATTCAACTTTGGGTAGCATCGCAATATAATGGTAAAATGAAAATAAAAATAGGATTGAATGAGGAAGTGCCCTGGAGTCCAATAATATATGGTTATGGGGAGGTAGTTAATGTCTAATCTGGACAAGGGACGGACAGGTCCTGTGGGATCCATGCCTGGTTCATTTTTATGAACGTCAGCTTGTCCACATTGGCTGTAGACAGGCGGCTGCGTTTGTCTGTAATGACGCCCCCTGCCGTGCTGAATACACGTTCAGACAAAACGCTGGCTGCCGGGCAGGCCAGCACCTCCAAGGCATAAAAGGCTAGCTCTGGCCACGTGGACAATTTAGAGACCCAGAAGTTGAATGGGGCCGAACCATCAGTCAGTACGTGGAGGGGTGTGCACACGTACTGTTCCACCATGTTAGTGAAATGTTGCCTCCTGCTAACACGTTGCGTATCAGGTGGTGGTGCAGTTAGCTGTGGCGTGTTGACAAAAGTTTTCCACATCTCTGCCATGCTAACCCTGCCCTCAGAGGAGCTGGCCGTGACACAGCTGCCTTGGCGACCTCTTGCTCCTCCTCTGCCTTGGCCTTGGGCTTCCACTTGTTCCCCTGTGACATTTGGGAATGCTCTCAGTAGCGCGTCTACCAACGTGCGCTTGTACTCGCGCATCTTCCTATCACGCTCCAGTGCAGGAAGTAAGGTGGGCACATTGTCTTTGTAGCGTGGATCCAGCAGGGTGGCAACCCAGTAGTCCGCACAGGTTAAAATGTGGGCAACTCTGCTGTCGTTGCGCAGGCACTGCAGCATGTAGTCGCTCATGTGTGCCAGGCTGCCCAGGGGTAAGGACAAGCTGTCCTCTGTGGGAGGCGTATCGTCATCGTCCTGCCTTTCCCCCCAGCCACGCACCAGTGATGGACCCGAGCTGCGTTGGGTGCCACCCCGCTGTGACCATGCTTCATCCTCATCCTCCTCCACCTCCTCCTCATCCTCGTCCTCCTCGTCCTCCAGTAGTGGGCCCTGGCTGGCCACATTTGTACCTGGCCTCTGCTGTTGCAAAAAACCTCCCTCTGAGTCACTTCGAAGAGACTGGCCTGAAAGTGCTAAAAATGACCCCTCTTCCTCATCCTCCTCCTCCTCCTCCTGGGCCACCTCCTGTTCCATCATCGCCCTAAGTGTTTTCTCAAGGAGACATAGAAGTGGTATTGTAACGCTGATAACGGTGTCATCGCCACTGGCCATGTTGGTGGAGTACTCGAAACAGCGCAACAGGGCACACAGGTCTCGCATGGAGGCCCAGTCATTGGTGGTGAAGTGGTGCTGTTCTGTAGTGCGACTGACCCGTGCGTGCTGCAGCTGAAACTCCACTATGGCCTGCTGCTGCTCGCACAGTCTGTCCAGCATGTGCAAGGTGGAGTTCCACCTGGTGGGCACGTCGCATATGAGGCGGTGAGCGGGAAGGCCGAAGTTACGCTGTAGCGCAGACAGGCGAGCAGCGGCAGGATGTGAACGCCGGAAGCGCGAACAGACGGCCCGCACTTTATGCAGCAGCTCTGACATGTCGGGGTAGTTGTGAATGAACTTCTGCACCACCAAATTCAGCACATGCGCCAAGCAAGGGATGTGCGTCAAATTGGCTAGTCCCAGAGCTGCAACGAGATTTCGCCCATTATCACACACCACCAGGCCGGGCTTGAGGCTCACCGGCAGCAACCACTCGTCGGTCTGTTGTTCAATACCCCGCCACAACTCCTGTGCGGTGTGGGGCCTGTCCCCCAAACATATGAGTTTCAGAATGGCCTGCTGACGTTTACCCCGGGCTGTGCTGAAGTTGGTGGTGAAGGTGTGTGGCTGACTGGATGAGCAGGTGGAAGAAGAGGAGGAGGAAGCCGAGAAGGAGGAGGTGGCAACAGGAGGCAAAGAATGTTGCCCTGCGATCCTTGGCGGCGGCAGGACGTGCGCCAAACAGCTCTCCGCCTGGGGCCCAGCTGCCACTACATTTACCCAGTGTGCAGTTAGGGAGATATAGCGTCCCTGGCCGTGCTTACTGGTCCACGTATCTGTGGTTAGGTGGACCTTGCTACAGATGGCGTTGCGCAGTGCACACTTGATTTTATGGGATACTTGGTTGTGCAGGGAAGGCACGGCTCTCTTGGAGAAGTAGTGCCGGCTGGGAACAACATACTGTGGGACAGCAAGCGACATGAGCTGTTTGAAGCTGTCTGTGTCCACCAGCCTAAATGACAGCATTTCATAGGCCAGTAGTTTAGAAATGCTGGCATTCAGGGCCAGGGATCGAGGGTGGCTAGGTGGGAATTTACGCTTTCTATCAAATGTTTGTGAGATGGAGAGCTGAACGCTGGCGTGTGACATGGTTGAGACGCTTGGTGACGGAGGTGGTGGTGGTGGTGTTGGTGGTACATCCCCTGTTTGCTGGGCGGCAGGTGCCAACGTTCCTCCAGAGGCGGAGGAAGAGGCCGAGGCGGCAGCAGCAGAATAGGCCGAGGCGGCAGCAGCAGAAGAGGTAGCAGGGGGAGCCTGAGTGACTTCCTTGGTTTTAAGGTGTTTACTCCACTGCAGTTCATGCTTTGCATGCAGGTGCCTGGTCATGCAGGTTGTGCTCAGGTTCAGAACGTTAATGCCTCGCTTCAGGCTCTGATGGCACAGCGTGCAAACCACTCGGGTCTTGTCGTCAGCACATTGTTTGAAGAAGTGCCATGCCAGGGAACTCCTTGAAGCTGCCTTTGGGGTGCTCGGTCCCAGATGGCGGCGGTCAGTAGCAGGCGGAGTCTCTTGGCGGCGGGTGTTCTGCTTTTGCCCACTGCTCCCTCTTTTGCTACGCTGTTGGCTCGGTCTCACCACTGCCTCTTCCTCCGAACTGTGAAAGTCAGTGGCACGACCTTCATTCCATGTGGGGTCTAGGACCTCATCGTCCCCTGCATCGTCTTCCACCCAGTCTTGATCCCTGACCTCCTGTTCAGTCTGCACACTGCAGAAAGACGCAGCAGTTGGCACCTGTGTTTCGTCATCATCAGAGACATGCTGAGGTGGTATTCCCATGTCCTCATCATCAGGAAACATAAGTGGTTGTGCGTCAGTGCATTCTATGTCTTTCACCGCTGGGGAAGGGCTAGGTGGATGCCCTTGGGAAACCCTGCCAGCGGAGTCTTCAAACAGCATAAGAGACTGCTGCATAACTTGAGGCTGAGACAGTTTCCCTGGTATGCATGGGGGTGATGTGACAGACTGATGGGGTTGGTTTTCAGGCGCCATCTGTGCGCTTTCTGCAGAAGACTGGGTGGGAGATAATGTGAACGTGCTGGATCCACTGTCGGCCACCCAATTGACTAATGCCTGTACCTGCTCAGGCCTTACCATCCTTAGAACGGCATTGGGCCCCACCATATATCGCTGTAAATTCTGGCGGCTACTGGGACCTGAGGTAGTTGGTACACTAGGACGTGTGGATGTGGCAGAACGGCCACGTCCTCTCCCAGCACCAGAGGGTCCACTAACACCACCACGACCATGTCCACGTCCGCGTCCCTTACTAGATGTTTTTCTCATTGTTATGGTTCACCACAACAACAAATATATTATTTGGCCCAATGTATTGTATTCAAATTCAGCGGGATATAAATTTGAGGCCTAGTATTTAGGCGCTGGGTGACCGGTATGGATTTAGTGACAGAATTAGACTTGGAAATGCACAGAAGCGTGTGTGTGAAGTTATTCTGAATGACCCTATGTGCACCTTCAATATTATATACCCTTTTAGGGATAGATTTCAAATAGCTCTGATATAGCAGAAACCACTAAATTATGAAATTGCTAAATTGGGAATTGTACTTCAACCCAGAACAAAAAATGTGCTTTGACGGACACTAAATATCTTGCCCAGCAACAACAGTACAGCGGTGGGTAACGAGAGATTTAGAGGGAATTAAATTTGAGGCCTAGTATTTAGGCGCTGGGTCACCGGTATGGATTTAGTGACAGAATTAGACTTGGAAATACACAGTAGCGGGTGTGTGTGAAGTTATTCTGAATGACCCTATGTGCACCTTCAATATTATATACCCTTTTTGGGATAGATTTCAAATAGCTCTGATATAGCAGGAACCACTAAATTATGAAATTGCTAAATTGGGAATTGTACTTCAACCCAGAACAAAAAATGTGCTTTGACGGGCACTAAATAACTTTCCCAGCTACAACAGGACAACGGTAACGAGAGATTTAGAGGGATTTAAATTTGAGGCCTAGTATTTAGGCGCTGGGTGACAGGTATGGGTTTAGTGACAGAATTAGACTTGGAAATACACAGTAGCGGGTGTGTGTGAAGTTATTCTGAATGACCCTATGTGCACCTTCAATATTATATACCCTTTTTGGGATAGATTTCAAATAGCTCTGATATAGCAGAAACCACTAAATTATGAAATTGCTAAATTGGGAATTGTACTTCAACCCAGAACAAAAAATGTGCTTTGACGGACACTAAATATCTTGCCCAGCAACAACAGTACAGCGGTGGGTAACGAGAGATTTAGAGGGAATTAAATTTGAGGCCTAGTATTTAGGCGCTGGGTCACCGGTATGGATTTAGTGACAGAATTAGACTTGGAAATACACAGTAGCGGGTGTGTGTGAAGTTACTCTGAATGACCCTATGTGCACCTTCAATATTATATACCCTTTTTGGGATAGATTTCAAAGAGCTCTGATATAGCAGGAACCACTAAATTATGAAATTGCTAAATTGAGAATTGTATTTCAACCCAGAACAAGAAATGTGCTTGAACGGACACTAAATAACTCGCCCAGCTACAGCACTAGGGACAGATTTAGCTGGATATAAATTTGAGGCCTAGTATTTAGGCGCTGGGTGACCGGTATGGATTTAGTGACAGAATTAGACTGGGATATGGCCAAAAAATGAACAGACTATTGCTGGTTAAATGCACTTGGTGTGACAGCTTCACCCTGATGTAGGCTTTAGCCAAAAAACAACCACACCATTGAGGGTTAAATGCACTTGGTGACAGGCGCAGCTTGCCCCTGATTTTGTATATGGCCAAAAAATGAACAGACTATTGCTGGTTAAATGCACTTGGTGTGACAGCTTCACCCTGATGTAGGCTTTAGCCAAAAAACAACCACACCATTGAGGGTTAAATGCACTTGGTGACAGGCGCAGCTTGCCCCTGATTTTGTATATGGCCAAAAAATGAACAGACTATTGCTGGTTAAATGCACTTGGTGTGACAGCTTCACCCTGATGTAGGCTTTAGCCAAAAAACAACCACACCATTGAGGGTTAAATGCACTTGGTGACAGGCGCAGCTTGCCCCTGATTTTGTATATGGCCAAAAAATGAACAGACTATTGCTGGTTAAATGCACTTGGTGTGACAGCTTCACCCTGATGTAGGCTTTAGCCAAAAAACAACCACACCATTGAGGGTTAAATGCACTTGGTCGCAGCTTGTGCTGGCGCACCACAAGACACAAAATGGCCGCCGATCACCCCAGAAAAATGAGACTGACAAACGGTCTGTGCAGCCTAAAAACAGTGAGCAATTGAGGATCAGCAGCTCAATGATCCACAGCTGCAGATCGATCAGTTAATCAAGTCCTTTGGAGGAGTTAATCTGCCTAATCTCGCCCTACTGTCGCAGCCGCAACCTCTCCCTACGCTAATCAGAGCAGAGTGACGGGCGGCGCTATGTGACTCCAGCTTAAATAGAGGCTGGGTCACATGGTGCTCTGGCCAATCACAGCCATGCCAATAGTAGGCATGGCTGTGATGGCCTCTTGGGGCAAGTAGTATGACGCTTGTTGATTGGCTGCTTTGCAGCCTTTCAAAAAGCGCCAAGAAAGCGTCACAAAAGCGCGAAGAAAGCGACGAACACCGAACCCGAACCCGGACTTTTACGAAAATGTCCGGGTTCGGGTCCGTGTCACGGACACCCCAAAATTCGGTACGAACCCGAACTATACAGTTCGAGTTCGCTCATCCCTAGTGGTAAGCCTCACCTAGGGATGACTGCCTTAAGAAGGCACTTGGCTTCCCATCACCGAGCCCAGTGGAAGTAACACCATCAGAACCCACAAAGCCACACTCTCGGCGCTCCCCATCCTGCCTCTTCTCCTTCTCCCTCCTCCCATTTGTCCTCCACTCTACCTTCCACTGTGCCATTGTCGCGTTTATCTGGCAGAAGGCAGGCTTCCGTGGCCCAAATGTTCGAGCATAAAAAGTTGATGATGCCGGATAATCCTCTTGCACAACAGCTGACCGCCGGCTTGTCTGAACTGCTAGCCCGCCAACTACTGCCTTATAAACTGGTGGAATCGGAGGCCTTTAGAAAATTTGTGGCCGTTGGCACACCGCAATGGAAAGTCCCCGGAAGAAAATATTTCTCCCAGAAAGGCATCCCAGAGTTATATGGCCACGGTCAGTATCAAGTGAATATATCTCTGGCACACAGTGTCGGTGCCAAGATACATCTGACCACAGACATATGATCTAGCAAACATGGGCAGGGAAGGTACATAACTTTTACTGAACCTTCTGACGGCCGTCAAGCATGTAACCCATAGCAGCCATGTGAATTTGGTGTTACCACCACGGATTGCATGCAAGCCTGCCTCTTCTTCTCCTCTTCCTGCTCCATCCTCAGTTTCCTTCTCGGATGACACCTCCTTTTCCACTGCTACCGCCTCTTCCTCTGCACCCCCCAAGCTCCCCAGAACCTATTCGACGTTCCAGGTGAGACGTTGCTATGCTGTGCTGTGGCTGTTGTGCCTGTAAGCCAAGAGCCACACCGATCCTGCACTGCTTTCAGCTCTGCGGTCACAGGACAATCAGTGGCTAACCCTGCTCAATTTGACAGTTGGTAAAGTGGTGTGCGACAACGGTGTCAATCTGCTGAGCGCGCTGAAACAGGGCAAAATGACACATGTGCGGTGCATGGTACACGTCCTGAACTTAGTCATGCATAGATTCGTTGCCAAATACCCTGGTGTCCAGGATGTCTTGCGGCAGGCCAGGAAAATCTCTGGCCATTTTAGATCTTACATGGCCATGGCTCGCCTTGCTGATGTTCAGCGGCTACACCACCTGCCCGTCAGATGTCTGATTTGTGACAGCCCGATGCTCTGGAACTCAACTTTTGTATATGTTTGATAGGCTGCTCCAGCAGCAATGTGCCATTAACGACTACCTGTACGAACTCTGCAGCAGGACAGGTTCAGGGGAGATTGGTTTCTTTTCACTGCGCCAGTGGCTGCTCATGCATGATGCATGCAGACTTCTGCGGCCATATGATGAGATCAACAAACTGGTCAGTCGCTGCCAGGGCACCATCAGTGACATCGTACATTATGCGTTCTTTCTGGAGCGTGCATTGCGTTGTGTCATTGATCAAGCCGTGGAGGAGCAGGAGCTGGAAGATGAGGAAGTCACAATGCTGAATGAATTCCCAGGGGGGACTATTCCATCTGAGAAAAGTCAGCAGGAGTATGAAGAGGAGTCAGAGGAGGATGGTGGCTGGGGGGAGGAGGAGAAAGAAGAGCAGGCTTTGAGGGGGCCTTTAAACGTGGCTGGGGTGAGGAGACCAAGGACGACCTTCCCCTGTGCGATGAGCTAGAGCCAAGGCGCTCCACCGCTTCCAGTTTAGTGAAAATGGAGGCCTTCATGCTCCAGTGTTTGAAGGGGGACCCCCGTATAAGAAGCATAAAGGGCAAGGACCAATGCTTGGTGGCAATGTACTTAGTCCCTCGGTACAAACACAAAATGAAGGACATGTTACCAGCATCGCAGAGGGCTGTCAGAATGCAGCATTTCCAGGCTTTGTTGTGAGAGATGCTGCATTCTGCTGTTGCGGGCGCTGGCAGAGGAATGTCCACCCACAGCAAAACAGGTGCGGGTACCAATCCTACCGTGCCTGCAAGAATAGGGCCATTTGAAAATGTGTTGGTCACTTCGGATATGAGATAATTCATGCAGCCAACCCATCGACAGCCGACCTCCGGATACAGCCTCAGGGAACGCCTAGGCCGACAGGTGTCCTACTACATCGGGTTAACGGCCGATGTGAACACTCTGATAAGCGAGAGTCCCCAGGACTACTGGGTGTACAGGCTTGACCTGTGGCCAGAGCTGGCACAATTTGTCATGGAACTCTTGGCTTGCCCTTCGTCGAGTGTCCTGTACGAAAGGACGTTCAACACAGCAGGAGGGATTGTGACCGAAAAGCGCACTCGCCCAGCTCACGACACTGTGGACTACCTCACATTTCTAAAAATTAATGAGACATGGATCTTGAAGGAATTCAACACCTGTGACGACCATGTGTAATTGAATTTCCCCATGTCAGCCCACACATATCCGCCACCACCCAGAACAAAGAATGGTCCTTGTCTTATGTAAATACTGCGGCATAAAAGGCCTTTTCTGTCAACAGAATGCCTCATTTTTGGGGCCTCTACTCCACTGGCCTACAGTAAAACTTTTATCCAGTGACCGCCAAATGTGCCTCCAGACACATAATCACTAGTACTTTTCTGTCAGGTGGATGCCTAATTTTTGGGCCTGTACTGGCCTACAGTAAAAATTTTAGCCGGTGACTGCCTATTGTACCTCCAGCCACATCATCAGAAGCTCTTTTCTGTCAGGCGAATGCCTAATTTTTAGGCCCTGTACTGGCCTACAGTAAAATTTTTAGCCAGTGACCGCTTAATGTACCTCCAGCCACATAATCACTTGTTCTTTTCTGTCAGGTGAATGCCTAATTTTGGGGGCCTGTACTCCCATGGCCTAAAATAATTTTTTTCTAGGCTCCAGCAGGCACATTGTTGAGAGTTTCCCTTTAAGACGCATATAAATGGACCCTAATTAAAATACATATTTTTTGTGGGAATTTTTGCCATTGATCCCCCTCTGGTATGTCACAGTCCATGTTGTGGGACTATCACGGATGGTAAAAATATTTCTTTATTAGTTATTATTTTAAAATAAATGAACCAAACAACTATAGAAAACTATTAAAATTATCAGTGTCTGATGGAGGGTACAATTGGAGTGTATGAATGTATTTGCCTTTGTCACATGTAGCCACTGTGGAGTGCAGTGCCTCCCATTCATTTATATGGGGTATAGCTGCACTTACAAGCCTCTGCTAATACTTTGTTTGTGCATTCATACAATGTGATGGCAGATTGGGCGCTCCTATTAAGATCCTTTTATCGTTCGGCCTTTATATTCAGGCTGGACAACAATGAAACAATGTTGCTAAGTTTGTGTGTACTTTTGAAGCTGCCACTAGTCTGCTCAATTCACTTGTCTCTAGGCTACACTCTACACTTCTGTGCTACTGACTGCTCTATTTCATCCATAGAAGTCACTGTTCGTGCTAAACCGCTCATGTGGCATGCTCAATTCCACTCCTCAATGTCTGGTGCTGTCTCTGCAGCGTACTCTTTTTTACTAGTCCCTAACATTTCAGGCACTGTTTAAAATACAGGACGTCATACCACCCCTCCCGACATGTTTCGCCACGCTCGGTGGCTTCGTCAGGGGATGTGGGGTATGTGGACGCCGCGCGCATGTCTCGACCCTCCTAAATAGCTTTCTAGGTCCCGCCCACCTATCCCAAGTTTCCCTTCAGCCAATCACTGTGGGCGCTCCGGTAAGGTCCTCAAGTCAAAGCACAGGATGTCTCTCTGACACACATCCTGTGCACCATTCTGCTCCCCCGTAGTGACTCACTGCTGACGTCACATTTGTTTCGTCAGATGACTAATGGGGCGGTACCCACCAGGGCGGTACCCGGTAAGGTCCTCAAGTCAAAGCACATGATGTCTCCCTGACGCACATACTGTGCGCTATTCTCCTCCCCCTTTGTGACTCACTGCTGACGTCACACTTGTTTCGTCAGATGACTAATGGGGCAGTATCCACCAGAGCGAATTAGGTGAGATCGTCACTTCTCTCCACCTTTTATTCGCCCAACCCCATCTCCTTCTCCTTAATTACACTTTTAACCCATCCATGTCCCTCATTGACATACAATATTTAATGCATGCCACCTTACTGTATACACCATTAGGTGCAGAATTAGTCTGCAATTTACATTCTGTATGAGGGGGACGGACAAGCAGCGTTTTTGGAGTATGGGGTTTAACACTCTGTCAGTCACAATGGGTTGATGTTTTAATATTAATTATATTTTCAATATAACATATGGAGTCCCCACTATTTTTAAGGATATGTCCACAAGGGCTCCACAGACATCTGACCTGTATTTGGACCCATTCTCGGAGCTGCCTATATCAGTTGTCCACCATGCTTTATACATGACCAAGAGAGCTCTATTGCTCTAATTCATATATATCCATGCGTATGATGCTACGGCTGTCTCTTTTAATATGGATTAGGTGGTATTTTGATAATCGGGCCGCAATAATTCCTCAATTAAACTGGGGTCTGGGATGCAATTTTTCCTAGTTTATTGCTTCAATTTTTTATATCACAGATTATTTTAGTTTGCAATCAAGTATGTATATTTCCTTAAATTGTGCTATGTCAGATAAAGGCCGTATATGAGAAACCCTCATTTAGGCCGCCCGGACTCATAGTTTGTAATCTGTGTATCCATCTGGCCTCCTCCTGCAGAAGCTTTATGTCCAAGTTGCCACTCCTAGGTCCCAGGGTTTTTCTCTCCAATCCCCAGAATTTAAGGACTTCCAAATTACCACCATGTACATATGTTATATGCCTGTAGAGTGACGTATCTTTACCCATGTTGATGGTGCTGATGTGACCAGATATTCTACGCCTCAATTCCTGAGTGGTTTTACCCACATATAACTTTGGGCAGTTGCATGATGCAATGTAAATAATCCCACTGCTTCGGCAATTAAAGAACTCTCTGATCACATAAGTACGTCCATCCATGGGGTTTTTAAATTGTTTTACTTTAGGTAGGAATTTGCAAAAGGTACAATTCCCACAGGGGAAGGATCCAGTGATACTGGATTTCAGCCAGCTTGTGTTTGTCATTTGTCTTTCAGGTAGGAAGCTATGGACGAGTTTGTCCCTCAGATTTGGTCCTCTCCTATACGTCACACTGGGGTATGATGGTAATACGTCTCGCAGTTGTTCATCACTGGTAAGTACCTGCCAATGTTTCTTAAGAATCTTCATCACCTGTTGGTTGCCACAATCATAAGTTCCTATGCATCTGATCCTTTTGTCTTTTCCTTCTCTCTTCTGATTGGTTTTATATTCCTGAGATAATAATTCATCCCTGTTTGTGCTTTTAGCACGATTGAATGCCTTCTTAAGGCATTTGCGTGGGTAACCCCTGCTCCTAAATCTATTATAGAGCTCATCTGCCTCTTTCTTAAAAGTCTCTTCGGTGGCACAATTCCTTCTGGCTCTCAAATATTGCCCCGTTGGTATTCCTTTTCTTAATGCCACTGGGTGCCAGCTCGTCCAGTGCAGGAGACTGTTTGTAGAGGTAGGTTTTCGAAAGATCTCTGTAAGGATTTGCCCATCTGCATCCTTCTGGATCAACAGGTCCAGGAAACATATTTGATTTGGATGAATTTCGGAGGTAAAGTGCATTCCAATGTCGTTGTGGTTGAGTCTATCCACAAAGGTGATGAATTCTTCCTTCTCCCCCTCCCAGAAAATCAAAACATCGTCGATGAATCTTCCCCAAAATAAAACGTGGCTGGTGAATGGTGCCATGTCATCTGTAAAGACTACAGTGTCTTCCCACCACCCCAAAAATAAATTTGCGAATGTCGGTGCACAAGGAGTCCCCATAGCGGTACCCTTCATCTGTTGATAAAAGGTACCGCTACAGAGAAAATAATTGTGAGTTAAAATAAATCTTAATAGTGATAAAATTAAATCATTGTGCTCCTGAAAATTTGTGCTCTTGGTGTCCAGAAAGTGCTTTGTAGCCCGGATGCCCAGTTCATGATCTATATTGCTATAGAGGGCCTCTACGTCTAAGCTTGCCAGGTATGTGGACGAAGATAGGGAAATTCCCCTTATTTTCGTTAGTACGTCAGTGGTGTCTTTAATGTACGAAGGGAGAGATGACACAAAAGGCCTCAATATTTCATCCACATACTCACTGGCAGGTTGGCTTAGGGAGTCGTTACCCGAAACTATCGGGCGTCCCGGTATTGGGTGCTTCCTCTTGTGCACCTTAGGTAGTGCATAAAAGGTAGGAATAGTGGGGCTTTTATTGTATAAGAAATCCAACTCATCCTTGGATATTAGATTATTTACTCTGGCTGTTGTCAAGATCTTTTTAAGATCTGCCAAATATCTCTTGGTTGGATTCTCCAATAAAATATGATAGATTTCTTTATCCCCCAATAGTTTGTTGACCATGCTCTCATAGTCCTTCCTATTTTGGATGACTATGTTGCCCCCCTTATCACTTGGTTTCACTATTATGTCTTTGTTGGTTTTTAACTCATCCAATGACTCAAGTTCTTCCTTGGTTAGGTTCCCAGGGCTCAAGTCCCTGTTTATTCTGACCTTATTTATGTCATGGGATACCAACTGCACAAATGTGTCAATTTTTTGAAACTGTGAGAAGGGGGGAGTCCATTTGGACCTTGGTTTGAGGTCCGTTAATGGGGGCATGATCTCTACACTGGCACCTTCACTTTCCAAGTATAGACTCTACAATATATCTAGAGCTTGCTGCTCTTTCTGGATAAGTTTACCAGTTTCTATGTTTGTGCTTGAGAATTGCTTATGCAATGCCAATTTTCGTGCAAATAAATTGATATCTTTTATCCAGTTGAATTTATCAAAATTCGCTACTGGCGTGAACGTAAGACCTTTCTCTAATACAGTAATTTGTGTTTCTGTGAGATTCTGTGATGAAAGGTTTATAATCTGGGTCGATTCTATAATTCCACTCTGGGCTACTTCATATTGTATCCCCACTTTTCTCTGTCCCTCTGTTGGACATTGCTCTGTCCTAAAAAAAGAGGGGCAATAGGTGGTGTACCATACAGGTTTGATGGTCCAGCCGCAATTGGACCTTGATTTTGTGATGCCACTGCATTTGTGCCACCTGTATTTCCATGTGTGGGTACCAATGCTGTGGTTTCCAAGGGGGTCGATACAACAGGAGGTATTTTGGATCTCACGGAGGCCACTTGATCTATCTTGTTGTGAGTCCCCATATTTAGGTTGGAAAATGCAAAACCACCCAAAAAGGAAGAGGTACATATGAATTAGAGCAATAGAGCTCTCTTGGTCATGTATAAAGCATGGTGGACAACTGATATAGGCAGCTCCGAGAATGGGTCCAAATACAGGTCAGATGTCTGTGGAGCCCTTGTGGACATATCCTTAAAAATAGTGGGGACTCCATATGTTATATTGAAAATATAATTAATATTAAAACATCAACCCATTGTGACTGACAGAGTGTTAAACCCCATACTCCAAAAACGCTGCTTGTCCATCCCCCTCATACAGAATGTAAATTGCAGACTAATTCTGCACCTAATGGTGTATACAATAAGGTGGCATGCATTAAATATTGTATGTCAATGAGGGACATGGATGGGTTAAAAGTGTAATTAAGGAGAAGGAGATGGGGTTGGGCGAATAAAAGGTGGAGAGAAGTGACGATCTCACCTAATTCGCTCTGGTGGATACTGCCCCATTAGTCATCTGACGAAACAAGTGTGACGTCAGCAGTGAGTCACAAAGGGGGAGGAGAATAGCGCACAGTATGTGCGTCAGGGAGACATCATGTGCTTTGACTTGAGGACCTTACCGGGTACCGCCCTGGTGGATACCGCCCCATTAGTCATCTGACGAAACAAATGTGACGTCAGCAGTGAGTCACTACGGGGGAGGAGAATGGTGCACAGGATGTGTGTCAGAGAGACATCCTGTGCTTTGACTTGAGGACCTTACCGGAGCGCCCACAGTGATTGGCTGAAGGGAAACTTGGGATAGGTGGGCGGGACCTAGAAAGCTATTTAGAAGGGTCGAGACATGCGCGCGGCGTCCACATACCCCACATCCCCTGACGAAGCCACCGAGCGTGGCGAAACATGTCGGGAGGGGTGGTATGACGTCCTGTATTTTAAACAGTGCCTGAAATGTTAGGGACTAGTAAAAAAGAGTACGCTGCAGAGACAGCACCAGACATTGAGGAGTGGAATTGAGCATGCCACATGAGCGGTTTAGCACGAACAGTGACTTCTATGGATGAAATAGAGCAGTCAGTAGCACAGAAGTGTAGAGTGTAGCCTAGAGACAAGTGAATTGAGCAGACTAGTGGCAGCTTCAAAAGTACACACAAACTTAGCAACATTGTTTCATTGTTGTCCAGCCTGAATATAAAGGCCGAACGATAAAAGGATCTTAATAGGAGCGCCCAATCTGCCATCACATTGTATGAATGCACAAATAAAGTATTAGCAGAGGCTTGTAAGTGCAGCTATACCCCATATAAATGAATGGGAGGCACTGCACTCCACAGTGGCTACATGTGACAAAGGCAAATACATTCATACACTCCAATTGTACCCTCCATCAGACACTGATAATTTTAATAGTTTTCTATAGTTGTTTGGTTCATTTATTTTAAAATAATAACTAATAAAGAAATATTTTTATTTTCAGTTAGGGACCCCTACAGGGAATTTAGGGTCTGAATAGACCATAGATGTGTTATTACTAATAATATCCCGAGGGTTCCTAAAATGGACTTTATTTAATAAACTATCACGGATGGTGTTGCAGAAAACTAGAAGATACAAATAAAGATCCGACTGACTTGATCCCAAACTAAGGAACATAAGGCTGGGCCCTATAAAAGCTCTAGAGCTCTCCCTGACTACTCAGCCCATGCAAAGATCTTTATGATAGATAATTGTATGCCCTTGTATCCAGACTGTGTGACACCTGAAAACCCTATAACAGTGAGGGGACACGATCACTAGTTCCCTACACTTAATACGGAGGGAGTCAGGGTCACCTAGGATCAAGCTAACAGGAAAACACAAATAAAGGAACAGACTTATTTGAGGAACCAGCAGTTGCAGCATCTAGCAGTGAGCACAATCCAGGAAGTTGTATAAACTGCAAAGTGATGCAGTATGGGAGGGGATATAAAGGGATGCAATAAGTGCAACTAGATGACAGCTGAGAGAGGGAAACGAGATGACAAAACAAAACCAAAACAAAAGAACCTCAAGCAAGAGGTACTGAAGAACGTCTGTCAGAGCTTCTCAGAGATCTGGCGGTGACCGGGACTATTTGTGCACTTCTAGTAAGTATTTAGTGGCTGCAAATATGACCTGAAGGTTTTTCAGGTTTGCCTGCTAATCAAGTGAATGGGGCCCATCAAGAACGCTTGGTTCGGGAACATTTGTATGTGAACGCACATTAGCGTTCGCGAAACCTCCCGGCCGATATTCGTCCATCACTATTTTAGAACAAAATTATTAGATGCTGTAAGGAAAATGTATAAAAATTATATATAAAAGACAATTTTCATTTATTCAGCACAAATATAGCCATCTTCTTCACACATTTTCTTTGTGTTATTGTTCTTCTCCAGTTAAGTCTGAAGCACAATGTTTTTCAATGCTTTAGAACACGTAAAACATTATTTTCCCAGTAAGCATCTGTTAAGTACAGTAACATCAATACCATTAGGGAATTTCACTTTACTGTTCCTTCTATAAAAGGTTGCACTTTGGCTACAGTAATTTGTCCCTCATGTTCATGATCAATAAAATCTTTAAACATGGGTAAATTTCTTACAGATCTGTTGTAATAATCAAATTTGTCTCTATAGGTTTTCAGTAAATGTAATAAAAAATACAAGGGTTAAAATAGCCTATGAAATTTGCGACTATCTAAAAGAATTGTTGATCTTTTGCTATTTTCTTATATTTATAAAACTAGTGGATTCTCAAAGCTCCAATGGAGTTTGACACATACTAAAAAGCATTAAAAATGTTTTAGTTTTTTTCTGAAAATAGTGCCATACCTGTCCACAGGATGTATGTGATACTGCAGTTCAGTTTCATGGAGTGAAGTTGCAATGCCAGACATAAACCATGAGAAAGTTGTTCTTGAATGTTCTCCAAAAACTGTATAAACTCTTTAAAGGGAATCTTTCAGCTCCAAAACGCCCCCCACCCCAAACTAGAGCAAGTAGTGTATAATGTTAATAACTTCGCGTACTTACTTACATTTTGACATTCTGCACCCAAAAAGCAGCAGTAAAATGCATCAAGAGCACTCTCGAGCTCACGCATATAATGGAGGAGTCTTCTCCATGCATTTTATTGCTGGTTTGTTGAAGCAATGGAAGAAAGCATGACGATAAAAATTACATAATTGGACTCAGCATCATTTACACGATACACTGCTTGTACTATTTTGGGGGTGTTTTGGAGCTGACAGATTCTTTTAAGGAGCACAGCCACTTCCAGAGACAGAAAGGAGAAATTAAATGAAAGGACGCTTGATTTTTTCAGTCAAACGTATCGACAGAAGGAGGCGCACTATCACAACCGGGTATTTTGCAATTTTCAAGTTTATTGTGACCCCTTTATCAAGTCTAAAAAATGCACAAAAAATACATGTACAAAATATACGGCAATAAACGAAGGAGGTCTGAGAAAAAGAATAAAAATCCTAATAATAATAATGACAGGGAAATGTCATCCATATAAATAAAATAGACATATGTGAATATATGGGTATATAGATCCATTAAAATAGTATAAATAAATACATTATTATATATAGAAAATATGCATAGGTACATAAAAGTAAGAAAATAGATAAAAACACCATGTGTCTAGAATACTCAAAAATAATCCTATTTTATGTAAAATCCGACCAGTAACATTTTAAGAAATAAAATAAAATATAATATATAAAATATATAAAATAGCTTGTACATGCCAGAGTTTTTTTTTGTGATCATTAATAAAAACCTATTTGATGAGAAATAATTTGTTAGCTCCAGAGGCGGTATCGTTTAAAAAACAATGTGTGGTAATGTAAAGTTATGTGTAAAGAGTATGGGGATGGGGATATACAAAGAGACCATATAAGTGTGAATGGCTTTATATAAAGTATGGAAATATATATATATGTATATATATATATATATATATATATATATATACTGGTGGTAGTGACTCAAAAAGGACATAGCCACATATGCAGAGGTCAATGGCGAGGGACATAAATAATTGGTAATATCCCAAAAATAGCATGATTGTGTTATTATAGAAACGATTAATTAGATTAACTCATTGGTTCAAAGAGGTCATGGACTTGATACTGGCACATATGGGGGGGAGAGAGGCACTTAATACTGGCACATTGGGGGGAGATGGCACTATGATACTGGCACATGGGGGGGTGGGTGGGAAGTCGAGAGACACTTGATACTGGCACATTGGGGGGGAGATGGCACTATGATACTGGGGCATGGGGGGAGGAGAGAGGCACTTGATACTGGCACATGGAGGGGTTTGGCACTTGATACTGGCACATGGGGGTTGGCACTACGATACTGGCACATGGGGGTGTGAAGGAGAGAGGCACTTGATACTGGCACTTTTGGGGGGGGGGCGAGATGGCACTATAATACTAGGACATGGGGGGAGGAGAGAGGCACTTGATACTGGCACATGGGGGTTTGGCACTTGATACTGGCACATGGGGGGGTTGGCACCATGATACTGGCACATGGAGGGTGGGAAGGAGAGAGGTACTTGATACTGAAACATTGGGGGGGAGATGGCACTATGATACTGGCACATTGGGGGGAGAGATGGCACTATGATACTAGCACTTTGGGGGGGGCGAGATGGCACTATGATACTGGGACATTTGTGGGGGAGGAGAGAGGCACTTGATACTGGCACATGATGGGGGGGCATCTATGGGGACACTTACTGGCACATTATTGGGGGGCATTATGGGGGTCCCTTTTTACTGGCACATTATAAGGCCCTTAATCATACCCAGTGTCACCCATAGCCAGTCTCCTGCCCCCCTTAATCATACCCAGTCACCTTTGCCCAGTCCCCTTCCCCCCTTAATCATACCCAGTGTCACCCAGAGCCAGTCCTCTTCCCCCCTTAATCATACCCTGTCACCTTAACCCAGTCCCCTGCTCTTCTTAATCATACCCAGTGTCACCCTTACCCAGTCCCCTGTCCCCTCAATTAGACCCTGCCCCCCTTAATCATACCCAGTGTCAACCAAAGCCAGTCCCCTGCCCCTTTATCATACCCAGTGTCACCTTTATCCAGTCCCCTGCCCCCTTAATCATACCCAGTGTCTGTCACCCTTAATTTAAGGGGGGAAGGGTCTAATTGAGGGGGCAGGGGACTGGGTAAGGGAGACACTGGGTACTATTAAGAAGGGCAGGAGACTGGGTAAAGGTGACAGGGTATGATTAAGGGGGGCAGGGGACTGGCTCTGCCTGACACTGGGTATGATTAAGGGGGGCACAGGACTGGGCAAAGGTGACAGGGTATGATTAAGGGGGCAGGAGACTGGCTATGGGTGACACTGGGTATGATTGTACTTGTTTGCACTTGCACTTAAATTATCTGTAATAAAAAAAAACTGTTTGTTACAAAGATTGTTTTCCTCTTTGTGTATGTTTAAGTGAAGCGGCGGGGGGGCACAAGATTAGCTCGCACAGGGCGCCTGAACACCTAAGGCCAGCCCTGGTGACATACACAGCGAGTGCTCTCTGCTGCACAAGATAAAGGGGAGTGAGAGAGGAGCGCCACTCTGTTGGAGGAGAGTCCATGGGGGGGGGGGGGGGGCTAAAGCAGCAGTCTGTTCGGCAGGCAGGGGATTGTGGGGAGTGTGTAGCGCTGAGTGCTGGTGTTAAGGGCATGTGAAGCGCTGGTATATGCAGAAGGATGGTGGGAGGATCGATGGGATAATGGTGGTGATATATGGATGATGGATGCTGTTTGTATTTGGCTGGAATAGAGGGAAGGTGCCTTGGGATTATATATTGGGAGAGTGATATCATTTATATTCTGCTTGGATGGAGGGGAGAGAAACATACTGATTGTATATTGGGTATAGAGACAGAAAGGAGGGACTGTGGAAGGGTGAGTGTGTTATTCTTTTTTAAGGTTATTTTGGGGTTATTGTCCCCTAGTCTGGACAGTCCTTTAAAGATATGTCCTGTCTTAACCAACTGAATGTCCTCTGCTATATAGCCAATGCAATCTTCCTACAACGTTCCTGAATTTGTGAAATCTCTCTAGCTGAAACCATCTTAAAAAGTGGTATCCTGGAAGTACTTTTAAATACCATAGGGTTTTATAGAGGAAATTAAAATATTTAGCAAATAAATCCACCAGCTTGTAATCAAAATTTACTAAATTACACACAGAATTTATCTTTCCCCCTACTCCAGTTTTCTGGCATAGAAAAGTTGCAAACACAGTATTTGTGACTTTGTAAAATGCTAAAATCTGGCATAGATTTCAGTTTAGGCACACAGACTGCTGGTGCTGCACCTAATTTATCACAAAAAATAGGCACAGCCTCCATCAGCGCACAATGATATCATAGACCAGCGTCTATGTTTACTATATTTTTTTTACCAATAATCTACCAGTGAATCAAGAATTCTACTAGTCAGAACTCTAGCATAGTTCATTTTTGAGGTTGCATAATTTCATCTAAGCCTCTCTGAGATGGTCCATCCAATTAATAATGAAGTTCAAGGTTGTACTTCTGCATTGCTTTTTTTCTAGATATCCAAGTATGACGATATCTGTATAATGTACATATTCTGCTGAGTTAAAACCTGGCTATGAAAAATGATTAGTTATGATTAGATGTTCTTTGGAGTGCAGTGATGGATAGGAAAAGCTTATGGCTCCAGTCTACACTTTAGACATTTGATTCATGCAAAAAGCTATTTTTGCAGGGACTGAAGTCATGCTTTGGAGCTCTACCTACTGTATAGTGTGCATATGGGTGCTTGTCCTGTATGTATTATTTTCTGTTGCAGGACAGAAATATCTCCAGGACTACAGGCTTCCAATCTTATTATTGTTGCATTTTTATACATTTAAAATATAGACTTCCATAGACAGATTTGGCTCGACTTGTAATTGTACGGTGGAGTTGCAACGTCCGAGCCACAGGGGTATAGTGAGTGTTACAGTAGTGGTGTGCCGAATCGGTGTAGTAGTTGTACTCACTTTTCTGTAGCTCCCTGGGTCGGTGTGCAGTGAAGAGGAAGACAGCACTAAATCCTCCGGGGCACTCTTTATTGCAGGGAACACTAGCCAGATGGAAGTTGAGGTGCCCTTGATGGTAGTAGGTATGCTTAGGGTGCTTTGGTGGATAGGCCCCTGTGTTTGTGACGTCAGCACTGTAAGGTGCAATTAGGAGATAGATTTGAATGATGAGAGAGGCAGTAGTTGAACCAAACAGGAACTTTACTTGTAAGTAGTAGTCTTGCAATAAGTATAGCGTTTAATAGCAGTACTTTGTCTTACATGAAGTTGGTAAAGATGATAAAGCTGCAAATCCCAATTAGCAGGCTCTGTCAGGTGATGCATGTAGGTTCCAGGTTAACTTATGCAGGAGTGATGATGATACTTTACTTGGTTCCTGATCTTGCTCGGGCTATTCAGTCTTGCAATAACATGGATCCTCTAGGACTAATAATATACAACCCAAGGGCGGTCTCCCTCATGGCAGACAAACCATGGCAGATAAATCCTGCTTCTGGATTCCAAAAGTTAAAGTAGCTTACCTCCTGGGCAAGGCCCAGGAGAACAGAGACAAGTCTGTCTCCTCTTCTTCTCATATCTCCTCACTCCTAATCTCCCAATGTCCACTAACTTCCTGTGGCTGACCTATATAAATGGTGTTATAGTGACCTCTAGTGTTGGTAGTGTGTAATGCATTTCACCAGCCTGTAATAAGAATTTAGCTGCATTGACAAAGGAAAATACAGTGATTAGTGCAAGATGACCTGAAAGGGCATATAACAATTTGGAGTAGCTCATAAAGATGGCCTTGCAGTTCACCCGGCGGTCGTTGCACGGCGAACTTTGCGCTATCGCGATTCGCCGAACATGCGAACATATGGCGATATTCGCGCCCGCCATATTCTTTTACATTGTGAAGAACTTTGACCCATGACACATCCATCAGGTGGTACAGGAGAGCCAATTGAGATGTTTCAGCACATGGACAGACCCCCACCATTTAAAAAAAAAACTAGCTGGCAGACATTTTACATTCAGTCTTTTGCTAGTGTAGGGAGAGGTTGCTGTGTGGAGCAGGGACAGGATGTTAGGGACACAAAACACTAGCCAATAGGGTCACAAAAGTCATTTTAAGGACTGGTATAGGTGTGCTATCTATAGGTGTCACTTACTGAGGGGTGTAATAAACTTAAAACTCACTAAAAAAAAGTGGCCTAAATGGGTGAAAATACTCCAAACCCAGAGACTGTGGCGTGTCTATAACCGGGGGAGCAATTCCTCTGCATGCGGTCCATTGACAACGGCAATCCCCAGAAAAAAATGCGTACAATGGAGGATGCCAGGGCGGACCGCATGCACCACAAGAACATCTTACACAAAATGATACATTGTGCAGTGAAAAAATATACATACAAAAAATCACTGCAAAAAATGCACCAAAATGATACGCAACTGACAATTCTAGCTAATTCCTCAGGCCGATGTAAAAGCTGAGAACTTTGACAATATCTTCCAGTCAGGAACATATTGGAGCCCCTCATGTAATAGACTTATAATATACTTTCTAAGGCTTCACACACTACCATATGGCTATTTCAGTGTTTTGCGGTCCGTTTTTCATGGATCCGTTGTTCAGTTTTTTTTTCCCATTATGTTTCCGTTTTTCCGTATGGAGTATACAGTATACAGTAAGTATATTGAACAAATTGGGCTGGGCATAACATTTTCAATAGATGGTTCCGCAAAAAACGGAACGGATACGGAAGACATACGGATGCATTTCCGTATGCATTCCGTTTTTTTTACAGACCCATTGACTTTAATGGAGCCACGGAATGTGAGTTGCGGCCAAATATAGGACATGTTCCATCTTTGCAAAGATACGGAAACATGGAAACGGAATGCATACGGAGTACATTCTTTTTTTTTTTTTTGCGGAACCATTGAAATGAATGGTTCCATATATGGAACGCAAAAAACGGCACGCAAAACGTAAAAAAAAAACAGTAGTGTGAAAGAGGCCTAACATAGTAAGTAAATGAGGGACATGAACATGTGGGGTCACTGTGGGTAGAGATCCATGGAGCTAAAAACAACAATAAATTACTAATAGGAGTTTACTATAAACCACCTAATATACCAGAGTCCACAGAAAATCTACTACTAAACGAGATAGACGAGGCAGCAAATCATAATGAGGTGGTTATTATGGGGACTTCAACTATCCAGATATAGACTGGGAAACTGAAACTTGTATATTTCATAAGGGAAACAGGTTCTTGGCAATAACCAAAGACAATTAACTCTCTCAACTGGTTCAGGACCCGACCAGAGGGACGGCCATACTGGACTTAGTATTAACCAATAGGCCTGACAGAACAACAGACGTGCAGGTTGGGGGACACCTGGGAAATAGTGACCATAAAGTAATAACCTTCCAATTATCATTCAAAAGAGCGTTTCTACAGGGAGGAACAAAAATATCAAACTTCAAAAAATGTAGCCAACTAAGAGAGGGCATAAGCCTAACTAACTGGGACAAAGTCCTCAAAAATAAAAATACAGCCACAAAATGGGATATCTTTAAAAACCTCCTAAAAATTCGGTACATACCGTATGGGAATAAAAGGTTAAGGAACAAAAAGAGACCAATGAGGATAAATAGAACTGTAAAGAAAGCAATAAATGACAAAAAGAAAGCATATAAATTCCTAAAACAGGAGTGTAGCACGGAAGCACTAAAAAACTATAAGGAAAAAAATAGAACATGTAAAAAACAAATAAAAGCGGCCAAACTAGAGACCGAGAGATTAATTGCCAAAGAGAGTAAAACTAACCCTAAAATGTTCTTCAATTAAATAAATGTTAAAAAGTATAAATCTGAAGGTGTCGGCCCTTAAAAGAGTAATGAGGGGGGAGTGGCAGAGAGCGACGAGGATAAAGCAAAGCCGTTAAATATTTTTTTCTCCAATGTATTCATTGAGGAAAATAAACTGTCAGATAACATGCAGAATGTAAAAATAAATTCCCCATTTAAAGTGTCCTGTCTGACCCAGGAAGAAGTACAGTACATCAGCGACTTAAAAAGATTAAAATAGACAAATCGCTAGGACCAGATGGCATACACCCCCGTATCCTAAGGGAATTAAGTAATGTCATAGCCAGACCCTTAATTCTGATATTTGCGGACTCTATACTGACAGGGAATGTCCCACAGGATTGGCACATGGCAAATGTGGTGCCAATATTCAAAAAGGGTCCAAAAACAGAGCCTGGAATCTATAGGCCGGTAAGTTTAACATCTGTTGTGGGTAAATTGTTTGAAGGTTTTCTGAGAGATGCTATCTTAGAGCATCTCAACTGAAATAAGCAAATAACGCCATATCAGCATGGCATTGTGAGGGATTGGTCAAGCCAAACTAATTTAATCAGTTTCTATGAGGAGGTAAGTTCTAGACTTGACAGCGGCGAATCAATGGATGTCGTATATCTGGACTTCTACAAAGCATTTGACACTGTACCACATAAAAGGTTAGTATATAAAATGAGAATGCTCGGACTGGGAGAAAACGTCTGTATGTGGGTAAGTAACTGGCTCAATGATAGAAAACAGAGGGTGGTTATTAATAGTACACACTCAGATTGGTGGGGTACCTCAGGGGTCAGTATTGGGCACTATTGTCTTCAATATATTTATTAATGATCTTGTAGAAGGCTTGCATAGTAAAGTATCAATTTTCGCAGATGACACTAAACTGTGTAAAGTAATTTTGGATTTTGTAATCTGGATAGATTGGAGGCTTGAGCAGATAAGTGGCAGATGAGGTTTAACACTGACAAATGTAAAGTTATGCACATGGGAAGGAATAATGCAAGTCATCTGTACATACTAAATGGTAAAACACTCGGTAACACTGACATGGAAAAGGATCTAGGAATTTTAATAAACAGCAAACTAAGCTGCAAAAAACAGTGTCAGGCAGCTGCTGCCAAGGCCAATAAGATAATGGGTTGCATCAGAAGGGGCATAGATGCCTATGATAAGAACATAGTCCTACCACTTTGCAAATCGCTAGTCAGACCACACATGGATTACTGTGTACAGTTCTGGTCTCCTGTGAACAAGGCAAACATAGCAGAGCTGGAGAGGGGCCAGAGGAGGGCAACTAAAGTAATAACTGGAATGGGGCAACTACAGTACCCTGAAAGATTATCAAAATTAGGGTTATTCACTTTAGAAAAAAGACGACTGAGGGGAGATCTAATTAATATGTATAAATATATCAGTGGTCAGTACAGAGATCTATTCCCATCATCTATTTATCCCTAGGACTGTGACTGTGACGAGGGAACATCCTCTGCGTCTGGAGGAAAGTAGGTTTGTACACAAACATGGAAAAGGATTCTTTACGGTAAGAGCAGTGAGACTATGGAACTCTCTGCCTGAGGAGGTGGTGATGGTGAGTACAATAAAGGAATTCAAGGCCTGGATGTATTTCTGGAGCGTAATAAAATTACAGGCTATAGCTACTAGAGAGGGGTTGTTGATCCAGGGAGTTATTCTGATTGCCTGATTGGAGTCAGGAAGGAATTTTTTATTCACATTCTACCTCAAAGGTTTTCTTTTTTGCCTTCCTCTGGATCAACTTGCAGGATAACAGGCCGAACTGGATGGACAAATGTATTTTTTCGGCCTTATGTACTATGTTACTATATTATAGTGCACTTATGTGTGTATTGTGCAGCAGTTGCGTGCGGTTCTGCTGCGATACTGCAGCCACACAGAGTTCCAAACGCTATTGGAACAAATAATTTTTACTGGTGTGATTAACCAGTTGCTCCCCCCAAAAAAGTTATTGAATCAGGGGTGTTATATACCAATAATATCCTTTCTATATAGTGCATTTGGGTAGTGCAGCATTTATTTGCGGGTTTGCTGCGTTACCTCAGCTACACAGAGTGCCAAAGGCTGTTGGAACTAATAATTTCTACTGGTGTGATTTACCAGTTGCCCCCCAAAAAAACTGATTGAGGTGTGATATTCCACAAATACTGCTCTTCTATAGGGACATTTGTCACAGGGTCATGTTGAAAATACAAACCGGATTCCAAAAAAGTTGGGACACTATACAAATCGTGAATAAAAACTGAATGCAATGATGTGGAGGTGCCAACTTCTAATATTTTATTCAGAATAGAACATAAATCACGGAACAAAAGTTTAAACTGAGAAAATGTACCATTTTAAGGGAAAAATACAGGTCCTTCTCAGAAAATTAGCATATTGTGATAAAGTTCATTATTTTCTGTAATGTACTGATAAACATTAGACTTTCATATATTTTAGATTCATTACACACCAACTGAAGTAGTTCAAGCCTTTTATTGTTTTAATATTGATGATTTTGGCATACAGCTCATGAAAACCCAAATTTCCTATCTCAAAAAATTAGCATATTTCATCCAACCAATAAAAGAAAAGTGTTTTTAATACAAAAAAAGTCAACCTTCAAATAATTATGTTCAGTTCTGCACTCAATACTTGGTCGGGAATCCTTTTGCAGAAATGACTGCTTCAATGCGGCGTGGCATGGAGGCAATCAGCCTGTGGCACTGCTGAGGTGTTATGGAGGCCCAGGATGCTTCGATAGCGGCCTTAAGCTCATCCAGAGTGTTGGGTCTTGCGTCTCTCAACTTTCTCTTCCCAATATCCCACAGATTCTCTATGGGGTTCAGGTCAGGAGAGTTGGCAGGCCAATTAAGCACAGTAATACCATGGTCAGTAAACCATTTACCAGTGGTTTTGGCACTGTAAGCAGGTGCCAGGTGGTGCTGAAAAATGAAATCTTCATCTCCATAAAGCTTTTCAGCAGATGGACGCATGAAGTGCTCCAAAATCTCCTGATAGCTAGCTGCATTGACCCTGCCCTTGATAAAACACAGTGGACCAACACCAGCAGCTGACATGGCACCCCAGACCATCACTGACTGTGGGTACTTGACACTGGACTTCAGGCATTTTGGCATTTCCCTCTCCCCAGTCTTCCTCCAGACTCTGGCACCTTGATTTCCGAATGACATGCAACAGTCCAGTGCTGCTTCTCTGTAGCCCAGGTCAGGCGCTTCTGCCGCTGTTTCTGGTTCAAAAGTGGCTTGACCTGGGGAATGCGGCACCTGTAGCCCATTTCCTGCACACGCCTGTACACGGTGGCTCTGGATGTTTCTACTCCAGACTCAGTCCACTGCTTCCGCAGGTCCCCCAAGGTCTGGAATCGGTCCTTCTCCACAATCTTCCTCAGGGTCCGGTCACCTCTTCTTGTTGTGCAGCGTTTTCTGCCACACTTTTTCCTTCCCACAGACTTCCCACTGAGGTGCCTTGATACAGCACTCTGGGAACAGCCTATTCGTTCAGAAATTTCTTTCTGTCTCTTACCCTCATGCTTGAGGGTGTCAATGATGGCCTTCTGGACAGCAGTCAGGTCGGCAGTCTTACCCATGATTGCAGTTTTGAGTAATGAACCAGGCTGGGAGTTTTTAAAAGCCTCAGGAATCTTTTGCAGGTGTTTAGAGTTAATTAGTTGATTCAGATGATTAGGTTAATAGCTTGTTTAGAGAACCTTTTCATGATATGCTAATTTTTTGAGATAGGAATTTAGGGTTTTCATGAGCTGTATGCCAAAATCATCAATATTAAAACAATAAAAGGCTTGAACTACTTCAGTTGGTGTGTAATGAATCTAAAATATATGAAAGTCTAATGTTTATCAGTACATTACAGAAAATAATTAACTTTATCACAATATGCTAATTTTCTGAGAAGGACCTGTATGTTGAATCAGAATTTCATGGTGTCAACAAATCCCCAAAAAGTTGGGACAAGGCCATTTTCACCACTGTGTGGCATCTCCCCTTCTTCTTACAACACTCAACAGACGTCTGGGGACCAGTTTCTCAAGTTTAGAAATAGGAATGCTCTCCCATTCTTGTCTAATACAGGCCTCTAACTGTTCAATCGTCTTGGGCCTTCTTTGTTGCACCTTCCTCTTTATGATGCGCCAAATGTTCTCTATAGGTGAAAGATCTGGACTGCAGACTGGCCATTTCAGTACCCGGATCCTTCTCCTATGCAGCCATGATGTTGTGATTGATGCATAATGTGGTCTGGCATTATCTTGTTGAAAAATGCAGGGTCTTCCCTGAAAGAGATGACGTCTGGATGGGAGCATATGTTGTTCTAGAACCTGAATATATTTTTCTGCATTGATGGTGCCTTTCCTGACATGAAAGCTGCCCATGCCACACGCACTCATGCAACCCCATACCATCAGAGATACAGGCTTCTGAACTGAGCGTTGATAACAACTTGGGTTATCCTTGTCCTCTTTGGTCCGGATGACATGGCGTCCCAGATTTCCAAAAAGAACTTTGAATCGTGACTCGTCTGACCACAGAACAGTCTTCCATTTTGCCACACTCCATTTTAAATGATCCCTGGCCCAGTGAAAACGCCTGAGCTTGTGGATCTTGCTTAGAAATGGCTTCTTCTTTGCACTGTAGAGTTTCAGCTGGCAACGGCGGCTGGCACGGTGGATTGTGTTCACTGACAATGGTTTCTGGAAGTATTCCTGAGACCATTCTGTGATTTCCTTTACCGTAGCATTCCTGTTTGTGGTGCAGTGTCGTTTAAGGGCCCGGAGATCACGGGCATCCAGTATGGTTTTACGGCCTTGACCCTTACGCACAGAGATTGTTCCAGATTCTCTGAATCTTCGGATGATGTTATGCACAGTTGATGATGATAGATGCAAAGTCTTTGCAATTTTTCGCTGGGTAACACCTTTCTGATATTGCTCCACTATCTTTCTGCGCAACATTGTGGGAATTGGTGATCCTCTACCCATCTTGGCTTCTGAGAGACACTGCCACTCTGAGAAGTTCTTTTTATACCCAATCATGTTGCCAATTGACCTAATTAGTGTTAATTGGTCTTCCAGCTCTTCGTTATGCTCAAATTTACTTTTTCCAGACTCTTATTGCTACTTGTCCCAACTTTTTTGGGATTTGTTGACACCGTGAAAATTTGAATCAACGTATTTTTCCTTTAAAATTATACATTTACTCAGATTAAACGTTTGATCTGTCATCTACGGTCTATTACAAATAAAATATTGACATTTGCCATCTCCACATCATTGCATTCAGTTTTTATTCACAATTTGTTTAGTGTCCCAACTTTTTGGGAATCCGGTTTGTAACAGGCAAAGGAAGAGGCAGGCCATTCCGAAGAGGTGGTAGGGGTTGAGCAGGTGCACCAGGCCGGAGCCAAAGTGGGAAGTAGCAGAAGGTGCGTGCGATTATGTCAAAGGACGCACCAGACTTGGTTAAGTGGCTCACTCAGCCTTCCGCTTCTGCACCCTCCTCATCCTCTCTATCTGCACCCTCTTCACTCTCTGCTGTGTGCACCCCCAAAGACACCACCACCACAATATTCCCTCCGCCAGAGTCACAGAAATTATTTTCCCAACTATTCCTAGAAGACCTTACCGATGCGCAGTCATTCTTGGCATCGGATCAGGAAGAAGAGGTATCAACAGCCGCCACTTGCAGTCTGACGACAGTACCCAGATCAGTACAAGGAGGGTGGTCCCCGCTGTTCCTGCCTACTCCAAGATCTCTAATGTCAGTTTTGGTGAAGGTGACGATGATGACGTGTCGATGGATGTCATGTGGGTGCCCTCAAGACAGGAAGAGGAGGGGAGTACAGAGGAAGAGACGGAGCAGCAGAGAGGGAGGAGAAGCAGGCAGAGCTCGCAGGACACAGGAGGCAAAATCAGGCTGCTAATGTATCTGGAACTAGCCATCCACCATGCACATTCGCATCTGGCGCTTCTAGGACACCGGCACGTGTCCCCTGGTGACAATAATTGCCATCTGCATACTGTGCTGTCAACACATAAGTCGCTTAAGGTAAGCCCAACACTCACCTAGGGACGACCGCATTAAGAAGGCACCTGGCCTCCCATCACCGAGCCTAGTGGGAGCAACACCGTCAGAACCCACAAAGCCAAACTCCCGGCGCTCCCCATCCTGCCTCGTCTCCTTCTCCTCTCTCCTCCCAGTTGTCCTCCACTCCACCTTCCACTGTGCTGTCGTCGCGTTCATCTGGAAAAATGCAGACTTCCTTGCCCCAAATGTTTGAGCGAAAAAAGATGATGACGTCGGATAACCCTCTTGCCCAACGGCTGACCGCTGGCTTGTCAGAACTGCTAGCCCGCCAACTACTGCCATATAAACTGGTGGACTCTTAGAGGCCTTTAGAAAATTTGTGGACATTGGCACACCGCAATGGAAGGTCACCGGAAGGAAATATTTCTCCTAGAATGGTATCCCAGAGCTATATGGCCACGTTCAGCGGCAAGTGAATGTATCTCTTGCACACAGTGTCGGTACCAAGATAAATCTGACCACAGACACGTGGTCTAGCAAACACGGGCAGGAAAGGTACATAACTTTTACTGCCCACTGGGTGAACCTTCTGACGGCCGTCAAGCATGCAACCTGTGACACTCGTGTAGATTTGGTGTTACGTGTGCAGCGGAAAAGGAGGAGTCCGCCGAGGAGGAGAGAGAGGATGGAGAAGGAGAAGAAGAGGAAGGCCTGCATGCAATCTGTGGAGAACAAAGCCTCTTCTTCCACTTTGCAAGTAGCACAGTGATCACCGGCAGCCACAGGCAATATTTAGAGAGCAGAGAGGGCAGTTAGTAGGCGGCAATATGCAGCTCTAAGTAACGCCCTTCTGGTCCGGTGACGTCACCGCCACACATGATAAATATGCATAGCACATGAAGGGAGGGTTGTAGGCGGTAGCAGGGAGCTATATGTAATGCCCCGCTGGTCCGGTAATGTCACCGGGCAATGTGCAGCGTTATCTATGAAGCGGAATATCAATGAGGGGGAAAGGATGCACGGAGGAGTGGTGACTAATATGACGGACAGCCCGAATGACTCGATGCTGCGCTGGGACCCACAAGGCAGTGCGGCAGGAAGTTACCGCACACATACACAAACATGTAAACAATCAGTAGGGGGCCGTAGGAGCACTGGAGTTGTGGTAAAAATTACAGAAAAACGAAAGGGGGACCTTGAATCAACAAGACATAGTGAGATATCATGTTTTTTTTTTTTTTTTTTTTTTTTTTTTTTTTATGTGATCCAGGACAACCCCTTTAAAAGAGTATACAGACAATTCCAAATGTAGTGATACATCATCAAGATAAGAGAGCAATAAAACTGCATTTATTGTTCCAAACACGCAATAGGGGATAATTGGGCAGATTATAGGGAATGAACGTACCTTCAAACACCTGTTCCCAACAATCTGCTGGTTTAGCAGACCACCTGATGATTAAGTAAAAACACTCGTTCATCGGGTGAAACTGTCGTTCATGCAGCCACCTAAATTATAATTTATGGGCAGCAGATTGTGTGTCCTAAACAGCGATCTGTTGCCGAGAAACAATGCAACTGTATGAGGATGAGCAATAGTGATTCCTTGTTCTGAAACTGTGGAGGTAAATGCAGTGTTTTGCTACCATGTAACGAGCAGCTGACTGTCGAGAAGGAACACTTCCTTCCTGACATTCTGTGGCTCATCGGCCCATCTGAATCCACCTTTAGAAGTTAAGTAAATTTGGAGTCAGTCTAATGGGGAGGGGGTGGAAGGACATCCATATAATGTGTCATAAATCCAGGAATCAGATTGAGTCCTCTTTTCAATGATCTCCCTGCTGATCTTAAAATAGCATTTTAGTATTAAGACATTTGAAGGGGTTCAGAGCTGAACCCGGACATTCCTCCATTTTCACTCAGGCAGCCCCCCCTGACTTAAGCATCAGAGCAGTTCATGCTCCGGTGCTCTCCTTTGCCCTGCTCTAAATCGTGCAGGGCAAAGGCATTTTTGGGAGATCCGGTGACATATTGGGCTCTCCATGGGGCTGCCAGGATGCCCGGTGACATCACCGGCACTGATAGGCGGGATTTATCTCTGGGCAGAGACTAGACCAGGGATACCCTAGGGATGTACAAGGGACCCATATGGTATTGCCTTCGGTACACCATTTTTAACATCTATACCTACACCTGATCCTTAATTGGTTTCTTACTGTTTGTCTTGTTGTATGTACATCTGTCCCCATGTGAGGGACCTTCTTGATTTTTACTATATTGTTAATAAAAGCTATGTGTTAGGTAGTTGGTTTCAGTGATAGTGTTAAGTATACAACTACCAGTCAAGTATTTTGACGGTTGATAGGGATTTAGCGCTGCCCTAGCCTGTAAAACGGCTAGGGCAGTGCTAAAGCCCGCCCATCAGAGCTGGTGACATCACTTAACATACTGCCGGGCGGAAGCTTCCTCCTGGCAGTGTGTTATTATAAACGATTTAGCGCAGGGCAAGGGAGCACATCAGAGCATGAACTGCTCCGATGCTAGACTCAGGGGGGCTTGCCTGGGTGAAAATAAGGGTATATCCGGGTTCAGCTCTGAACCCGGACAACCCCATTAAGTCCATGATACTGTGATCTGAGCCAAAGAATTGAGTCCAATTTTTCATATTTTTTTGTATGCCAATATAAATTCATGTCAGAATGTAGATTCTGCATAGTTTCTCCAATATAGATGCCATCATTGGAGCACTTTGTGCATTGTATCATGTATCATGGAGGATGCACATGAGAATGTGGACACTGTCCATCTGTCGAATACCATTATAGTGTACCATTTATACTCCTATGGTGTTGGTCTATATATTGGATCATCACTAGACTGATAAGTATTTTTATTTAATTTTACTGTATAAAGAAGTTAAACTCAATTTTTGTTTGGAAGTGGTTGATCCAATTTGATCCTGCATTGTGGTCTGCAAACGGTGGACACAGGTTGTGTGCATCCTGAACTTTCTTCTGGGCCCATTGTCAAAATGCCTATTCTTGTCTGCAAAATGGACAAGGATAAGAGATGTTCTATAATTTGCGGCATGGTTGCGCGGATGCGGACAGCATACGAATGACATCCATGTTCTGTCCACATTTTTTGAGGTCCGAAAGAAATGAATGGATCAACATGCGACACACCAAAAATAAGGATCGGATAGACCCGAAAATATGGTTGTGTGCATTGTTTTCTACAATGTA
The DNA here is from genome assembly GCF_014858855.1 of Bufo gargarizans. Lineage (NCBI taxonomy): Eukaryota > Metazoa > Chordata > Amphibia > Anura > Bufonidae > Bufo > Bufo gargarizans. The sequence goes on from NC_058085.1 coordinate 310,789,034, forward strand.
GATGGCTAGAAGTTATGGCTGGCATTATTAGTTTAAGCTCTTCATATAGAACCTTTGAACCTTAATTTCGGAATCACCCTTTAGTTTAGTCTGAAATAGACATCTTTATAAGCTGTTGAGGTAACAGTTAGATGTTAGCCCTAATAATAATGGAAATGGCTGTTGTAGTGATAGAGGGATCCAGATTAGTGTTGATCAAGCTCCAAAGTGCTCGAACACGTGGTGTTCGGCCGAGCATGCTTGCTCAACACTAATCCAGATATAAAAATTATTTTTAGGAGTAGACAACCACTCCCTTTACATTCCTGTAAGGGGTCATCACCTCTTTCATGTCTGTCCAGGCCTGAGATTGCAGCAATAAAAATCAGTAAGAAACCAGACCCCTATCATAAAGTGTGAAGATGTCAGATACCAGTTTGATACAGACCAGTATCATTAGAGGGGTCAGAAAAAGGCTAGTGTCCTTTCCAGCCGAAGTCACAAATGAAACCCTTATTATGCAATATTGTCACCACCAGACATCTGAGAAGCTCTGACAGATGCCTTTCAGAACCTCCTCCTTGAGCTTCCTTTGTTTTGCTTTCAGTTCCTCATCTCGTTAGCCTCTCTCAGCTGTCATGTAGTTGTACTAATTGCATCCCTTTAAATTCCTCCCCATAGTGCATCAGTTTGTGGTTTATAATACTTCCTGGAGTGTGTGTGCATGCTGATCCTACTTCCCAGTCTTCTACAAGATAAGTGTTGTGCATTCATTTGTGTTTTCTGTTTGCTGGATCTCAGGTGACCCTGACTCCCTCCGTATCTAGTGTAGGGAGCCGGTGGTCGTATCCCTTCACTATTATAGGGTGTTCAGGTGTTATACAGTCGAGGTACGAGTATATGCGATCATCTACCATTGGGATTTTCGCATAGGCTGAGCAGTCAGGGAGAGTGCCAGGTCTGATGCAGGGGTCTCCCTTTTTGTTCCTTAGTTTCGGATCCAGTGAGTCGTATATTCATTTTGTGTTGTCTTGTTTCCTGTACACCTTCCGTGACATTATAAACCGTCAAAACCGTCTTAAGCATGAATCCGGTTTCAACCTTGATTGACTGCATGCAGGGTCTTTCACTGGAGGTAGAAGATCTCCGGAAAACTGTCTCTCAGTTTGAGGTGACCGTTTCTGCTTACGTTCATGGAGTTTGTTCTGAGTCTAAGATCTCGCTTCCGGATACGTTCTACGGGGGTAGTGAGAATTTTTTTCATTTTAGAGAGGCTTGCAAACTCAATTTTCGTCTACTTCCCCACTCCTCTGGTGATGAGGAACGGAGGGTGGGGATCATTATAACGCTGCTCAGGGATAACGCTCAGTCCTGGGCCTTTTCGCTGCCGGTGGGGGCACGCCCCCTCCGTTCAGTGGATGAATTATTTTTAGCCCTGGGTCAGATATATGATGATCTGGATCGTATTGCTTTGGCTGAGTCTAGACTACGTCTGTTATGCCAGGGTAAACAATCCGCAGAGATATACTGCTCAGAATTTCGGAGATGGGCAGCTGATACTGGTTGGAATGATGCTGCACTCCGAAGTCAATTTTGCCATGGTCTTTCAGAGGGATTGAAAGATGCATTTGCCTTTCATGAGAGGCCTACCTCCTTGGACTCTGCCATGTCTCGGGCCGTTCGTATTGACAGGCATCTTAGAGAGAGAGGAGAGATCACTCCTTCCTGTCATACTCAATCCCAGGACAGTGCGGCGCTCTCATTCAATGCGCAGGGGTCTCAGTCGCTGTCAACCCCTTCTGAGCAGGAGCCCATGCAGCTGGGGTTGATTGCCTCTGACAATTAGAAGATTCAGCCCGCATGGGAAGGTTTGTTTCTGTTGTGGAGGTATAAATCATTTGGCAAATGTTTGTCCCTCTAGGAGATTCAGACAGTCTTTTGAGAATAATAAAGAAACAAAAAGGAAAAAATCCTTTAAAAATGTTTCCTCTGTTAACATTGGCAGGGTTGAGGCGGAAATTGAAGGTTTTCCGTTTCCTTGTAGTGCTCGTTTTGTCCTGCCTGCCAGGGTGGCGCTAGAGAGCAAGAACATTTTTTGTGTGATTTTTGTAGATAGTGGAGCAGCTGTCAATCTCATTGATAATCAATTTGCAATAACTCATGGTTTCCAGGTATGCACTTTGGGAAAGGATATTCCTGTTTTTGCTATTGATTCCGCTCCACTTTCTCAGAAATCATTAAAGGGCATAGTTCACAATATCCGTTTAATTGTGAGTGATGCTCATGTTGTGGATGTGTCATGTTTCGTCCTTAGCAGATTGCCTACTCCTCTAGTGTTGGGGCTACCCTGGCTCACTAAACATAACCCCACCATTGATTGGCAAGCGAGGCAAATAAATGGTTGGAGTGACTTTTGCAGAGAGAATTGCCTCACGACATCTGTTTCTGAGGTTTATACTAAGACTGTACCATCTTTTCTCTCTGAATTTTCAGATGTCTTCTCTGAGAGCGCAGTTCAGGATTTGCCCCCGCACAGGGAGTACGATTGCCCTATTAATATCATCCCAGGCGCCAAGCTGCCTAAATCTCGTTTATACAATCTCTTCCAACCTGAAAGGGTCGCTATGCATGCTTATATCTCTGAGAGTCTGAGAAAAGGACACATACGACCCTCAAAGTCACCTGTTGCCGCAGTTTTTTTCTTTGTTAAGAAAAAAGATGGTTCTTTAAGACCTTGTCTGGATTTCAGGGAGCTGAACAGTATCACAATTCGTGACCCTTATCTGCTTCCTCTGATCCCGGACCTGTTTAACCAGATTGTTGGGGCTAAAGTTTTTTCCAAATTAGATCTAAGAGGGGCATACAACCTGGTCAGGGTCAGAGAAGGAGACGAATGGAAGATGGCCTTCAATACCCCTGAGGGCCATTTTGAGAATTTGGTTATGCCTTTTGGTTTGATGAATGCTCCAGCCGTTTTTCAGCATTTTGTGAACAGCATTTTTTTTATCATTTAATGGGGAAATTTGTATTAGTGTATTTGGATGACATTTTGATTTTTTCTCCTGATTTCAAAACTCATAAGGAACACTTACGTCAGGTCTTGCTTATCCTGCGGGAGAATAAATTGTACGTAAAACTGGAAAAATGTGTGTTTGCGGTTCCAGAAATTCAATTTCTGGGGTTTCTTCTCTCTGCTTCTGGTTTTCGCATGGACCCCGAGAAGGTCCGCGCTGTGCTTGAGTGGGAGCTTCCTGAAAATCAGAAGGCGCTGATGCGTTTTTTGGGCTTTGCTAATTATTACAGGAAGTTTATTTTGAATTATTCCTCTGTTGTTAAACCACTCACTGATATGACTAGAAAGGGGGTAGATTTTTCTTCCTGGTCGGTAGAGGCGCGTAAGGCCTTTTTTGATATCAAGGAGAGTTTTGCTTCCGCTCCCATCTTGGTACAACCTGATATTTCTCTACCCTTCATTGTTGAGGTTGATGCTTCTGAGGTGGGTGTGGGTGCGGTCTTGTCTCAAGGTTCCTCTCCTGCCAAATGGCGACCGTGTGCCTTTTTCTCGAAATAAACTCTCCTCCGCAGAGAGAAATTACGATGTGGGGGATAGGGAGTTGTTGGCCATCAAGTTGGCTTTTGAGGAATGGCGCCGTTGGCTAGAGGGAGCCAGGCACCCTATTACCGTGTTTACTGACCATAAAAATCTAGCCCACTTGGAGTCAGCCAAGCGTCTGAACCTGAGACAGCCCAGATGGTCTTTGTTCTTTTCAAGGTTTAATTTTGTTGTCACGTTCCGCCCTGGGGTTAAGAATGTGAAGGCAGATGCCCTGTCACGTTGTTTTCCGGGAGGTGGGAATTTTGAAGACCCGGGTCCCATTTTGGCTGAAGGTGTGGTGATCTCTGCTCTTTTTCCTGAATTGGAGGCAGAGGTGCAGGCAGCCCAGTCAGAGGCTCCTGATCTTTGTCCTCCTGGGAGGTTGTTTGTACCTCTCGCTTTAAGACACAAGATTTTTAAGGAACACCGCGATACGGTCCTTGCTGGGCACCCGGGGGCAAGAGCCACAGTGGATCTCATTGCTCGGAGATTCTGGTGGCCGGCGCTTCGTAAGTCGGTTGAGAGTTTTGTGGCAGCCTGCGAGACCTGCGCTCATGCCAAAGTCCCTCATTCACGGCCATCAGGTCCTCTCCTTCCCTTATCCATTCCTTCCCGTCCTTGGACCCATCTGTCCATGGACTTCATTACGGACCTGCCTCGTTCCTTGGGGAAGACTGTGATTCTGGTGGTGGTGGACTGTTTTAGCAAAATGGTGCATTTCATCCCTTTTCCTGGCTTGCCCAATGCTCAGACGCTTGCGCAGTTATTTATTGATCACATTGTCAAATTGTATGGTATTCCTTCAGACATAGTCTCTGATAGGGGCACGCAGTTTGTTTCCAGATTCTGGAAGTTTTTCTGTTCTCGCTTGGGGGTTCGGTTGTCATTCTCTTCTGCTTTCCACCTGCAGTCGAATGGCCAGACAGAGCGCGTCAATCAGAATCTGGAGACATATCTGCGCTATTTTGTGGCGGAGAATCAGGAGGATTGGTGTTCTTTTTTGTCCCTTGCTGAGTTTGCTTTAAATAACCGTCACCAGGAGTCCTCTGATAAGTCACCATTTTTTGGTGCATATGGGTTTCATCCGCAGTTTGGGACATTCTCGGGAGAGGGGTCTTCTGGTTTACCTGATAAGAACAGATTCTCCTCGTCTTTGTCATCTATTTGGCAAAAGATTCAGGATAATCTAAAGAGCATGAGTGAGAGATATAAGCGTGTGGCAGATAAGAGACGTGTGCCTGGTCCGGACCTGAATGTTGGTGATCTGGTGTGGTTGTCTACCAAGAATATCAAATTGAAGGTTCCCTCCTGGAAGTTGGGTCCTAAGTTTATTGGGCCATACAAAATCTTGTCTGTCATCAATCCTGTTGCCTACCGTCTTGATCTTCCTCAGACTTGGAAGATCCATAATGTTTTTCATAAGTCCTTATTAAAACCTTATGTCCAACCCATTGTACCCTAGTCTTTGCCTCCTCCTCCGATTATGGTTGATGGTAATCTTTAATTTCAGGTCTCTAGGATTGTGGATTCTCGTGTTGTCCGTGGTTCTCTCCAGTACCTCGTTCATTGGGAGGGTTATGGTCCTGAGGAGAGGATGTGGGTCCCAGTGACGGACATTAAGGCCACTCGTCTCATTAGGGCTTTCCATAGGTCCCATCCTGAGAAGGTGGGCTCTGAGTGTCCGGAGTCCACTCGTAGAGGGAGGGGTACTGTCACCACCAGACATCTGAGAAGCTCTGACAGATGCCTTTCAGAACCTCCTCCTTGAGCTTCCTTTGTTTTACTTTCAGTTCCTCATCTCATTAGCCTCTCTCAGCTGTCATGTAGTTGTACTGATTGCATCCCTTTAAATTCCTCCCCATAGTGCATCAGTTTGCGGTTTATATTACTTCCTGGAGTGTGTGTGCATGCTGATCCTACTTCCCAGTCTTCTACAAGTTAAGTGTTGTGCATTCATTTGTGTTTTCTGTTTGCTGGATCTCAGGTGACCCTGACTCCCTCCGTATATAGTGTAGGGAGCCGGTGGTCGTGTCCCTTCACTATTATAGGGTGTTCAGGTGTTATACAGTCGAGGTACGAGTATATGCGATCATCTACCATTGGGATTTTCGCATAGGCTGAGAAGTCAGGGAGAGTGCCAGGTCTGATGCAGGGGTCTCCCTTTTTGTTCCTTAGTTTCGGATCCAGTGAGTCGTATATTCATTTTGTGTTGTCTTGTTTCCTGTACACCTTCCGTGACAAATATACATGGAAGAAACAAGTGGACAAATCCATATTTGAGCCACGTGCTTCCTCCTGAGAACTCAGGCCATGTATATACTTCCATGGTATTAAAACCAAATCGATCTCAGCTCAGTAACAGGGAGCAATTAGATAAGAGTGGGTTCATACTAGTGTTAGGGATTCCGTTATGGCTTTCCGTTATAACATGGTTATAATGTAAAATAACGGAATCCATAAGACGAAAGGACGGATCTGTTCTTCTACCTAAAGACTTGAATTATGTCGGAATACAAAACGGTAGCCTTTAAAAGGCATTCAATGGCTCTCTGTCCTAATAGTGATGGGGGGAAGACACTGAACCTTTTTAACACATGCATGGAGAAAAGCAAACTATCATTTCTTTGCAGATCAATTGCTGATGGACTTACCGATATTTCTGTTTCCCCAGGCAACTGGACCTAACCGTCACATAACGTAAGTTCTGTTTTCATCCCTTTTATTTAGCAAACTGTTATTTTGCACTGTATGTCTAGGTCTGTATATTTTATTTTGTCTTTTCTCTGATAACCCCATTGTTTGTATGCACTGTCCTTTTTTTATATTAAAACTTCATTTTAATAAGAGCTTTTTGTGTTCTAACAATTCCATGACCTTAGAAGAAGCGTTACCTATATTGAGTTATTAACCCTGTGAATGCTAGCAGTTGTAGCGTGTACTTAGATGATATTTCATGCAAAGGTGTCTTGCCAGCCTGATATGACGAGTGGTGATTGATTAGCTTCAGGAAGGAGTGATGACAAAGGGAGGTCCTGCGTGACCCTGTAGGCTCCCCTCCTGAATTTAAGTTTGCAAATCCTGACAGATTCTAGTCCTTAACTACATTATTACCAGGACCTTGATTTCCTAAAAGCCCACATTAAAAAGTTATTTTTTTCAAAACAATGCATTATAATTAATATTTTATTGGATACTTAATTTTTTTAATGTTATTTTTTTTAAAGTGTAATAAATTGCTTCCCATTACTTAAATGCTTTATTATTGTAAATAAAAATATAAAAATGTACACATAATTGGCAAGATGAATATAATTTATCCTGCATGAGGGATGCTGTAAAAAAAAAAATGCTGACAGAATAGTGATCATACCTCTTCTCTTAAAAAGGAATAAAAGTTAATCAATAAGGTCTATTTATCTCAAAATGGTACCAATGAAAACTATGCTTTCCACAGAAAACATGTCCTGATGAAGCTTTATAGATGAGAAAATAAAAAAAGTTAAGACTCGTCACGTACCGCATAACTTACATCTGGATCCATGTGGCTGCTATCTGTAGGCAGGCAGACACAGTAGCATCAACAGGACACAGGGGTAAAGAACACACTGAAATGTACAGCATTGTTGGGATGAAAGTGTGGTCAGATGGAGCCAGGTATAAAATGAAAGGTCTGAACAGACAAATCTAAGGAGCTAGGTTGTAAATAGAGATGAGCGAATTTTTCTAAAATTCGATTCGCCGGTTCACTGAATTTTTTGGAAGAATTTGTTTCGATCCAAATGTATTCACAGTGAATTACGTTAAAAAACTGCTATTTTCTGGCTGCAGAGAGCCTTTATAGTGGTGTAGAACACTGTGCCTTGCAGTAACATGTAAATATTCTAATTGCTAATTTTTTTCGTGAATATCGGCACTTCGAAATCGCGAATATTCTAGATTTTCTTTTCATCAGTAACCGCCCTTCTTTCTTATGGGTTGATGAGAAGGCTGCAATATCTTTGTCAGAGCTTAGCAACATCCCTAGCTGCCTACCCCTTACTATATAAGAAACTCCCCAGCAGCCATTTAATACAGTTTTTTTGAAGTTCTGAGAGAGAGCAGTGTCATTGCTGTGCTCTGTGCTTTCATCTGGATCCTATTCCTTATCCAGTTACATTAGATAGTTAGTTAGCTCATAAATATAATACAAATAGTTAGTGGGAGATAGTCAGTGTAGGTTATATAGTGATATAGTGTAGCTGATAGGTTCCAGTGCAGGGTGTTAGGTAGTGTGATAGGAATTACTGTTTCTCTGCTGTCCATACATACATGATACATGCATAGTGCTGTGATGTCACAACAATACTTAGTGCACCAATCATTAATATCTTCTCAGACCTGAAAAAATGAGAATTTTCATGTATTGCGCCCAAAATATGTGCATTATTAGTGCCGATTTGCACAATCGCAAAAATAATGACTGGAGATGACGGATTCTAGAATTCGCGAATTAACAAATATTGCCTATGCCGCTTATCACTAAAATAATACTGTGAGTCCGTAAGACATGCAGATGACAGGCTTCGCTCTTAGAATCACTGCACACTTCACTTATTTGGGCAGTCACGGAGCCAAAGCCAAAGCTGACCAAATAACTCAAGTATGAACTCAGCCTTACAGGTCGATGTTAGTTCCAAGAAGAAGCGCACTCCTTTTACACCGTCGACAGCTGATTCCTCATAGATGTCCACAGAACCTGTTCTATTAAACGCTTATACAAGTAGAGCCCCCCTGACAGAGTGGAGAGGGTGTCAGCAGTAAGTTTGTGTTGACGTCACTGATTAATTTTGCCCAATAGCCCACAAAAAAACAGATCCTGTCTGTGGAGCATACGCCTTCATTAGGTCAGCATTTGCTCAATAATCCATCAGTATTGCTAATGCCCAAAAATAAACAGGAACGGATCTAAAACAGAGATGACACGTGATTGGAATATTTGCATGTCTTCTGTGTTTTGTACCCACTCCTGCTTTTGGCTACCAAATCATAAGCCAATTCTGATAGGACCATACAGGCCTTACAGCTGCTACACAGACAGGAGGTGGCAGCAGCATGAGGATGCCAAAGAGTGGCACGACGACAAAGTGTGGAGGTGTCAGCAGCATGAGGAAGCCAGAGTAGCATGACGACAAGAGATTGTGGAGGTGTCAGCAGCATGAGGAGGCCACAGAGTAGCAGAATGACGAGAGATTGTGTGTGGGGGGGGGGGGGGCAGCAGCATGAGAAGGCCATAGAGTGGCACGGCAACAAAGTATGGAGGTGACAGCAGCAGGAAGAGGCCACTTCAGCTCTGCACACATTCTCCGGCACAAAAGGCTTGGTAAATTGATTGTCCGGGAATTTCCATCGAAGATTGGGATAATATATTGGCAAATTTAAGTTTAGTTTCTTATAATTTCAATCAAGTTTTGGTTCGATTTATTATTAAATATTTAATAAATGTAATTAAAAAAATTACTGTATTTTTCGCCCTATAAGACGCACTGGCCCATAAGACGCACCTAGGTTTTGAGGTCTGTGGATGGCGCACTGTTATGGGGGATCTGTGGATGGCAAACTGTTATGGGGGATCTGTGGGTGATGCACTGTTATGGGGGATCTGTGGGTGACACTTATGGGGGATCTGTGGGTGACACTTATGGGGGATCTGTGGGTGACAATTATGGAGATCTGTGGGTGGCTCTTATTGGGGTCTCTGGATGGCACTGTTATGGGGATCTGTGTATGACACTGTTATGAGGGGGATCTGTGGATGACACATATATAGCTGTCACGAGGGTGTCAAGAGCCACGCCTGACTCCGTTGTACCCGGGGTCAGGAGGTCGCAGCGGTTGGCTGCACGCACTATGTAAGATAGGGATGTTTCCTTATTGTAGCTTTCTGGGTTTGCTTTGCAAACCCTTTTGGCTCACTCAGGGATCCGTAGCTCCTTCTCTCAGCTGTTCCTTGTCCAGCACTCCCAATCCTCCTTATATTCCCCTCTCACACTTCTCTGGTTGCCAGATATAGAGCTTCCTGCCTGGACATCTATTCTGACCCACTGGAGCTGTGTTGCTGTGTTCTCTAATTGTTGCTTTAGAACGCTACCCTCCGGATCCCTGTTGGACATTTGTGGACAGTTGTTGTCGTCCACCTGGGTGTTTGTGTTTGTCTGTGTTTGTCTGTCCTCTCCCTGGTGTTTTCCTCTTAGTGCAGTGGTGAGGACTAGCGATCCCACCGGCCCGTTCATTATCTAGGGTTCATTTCAGGGAAAGCCAGGGTTTAGGCACGTGATCGCCGCACGGGTGAGGAACCCGTCTAGGGACGTCAGGGCAGTCAGGTGCCAGCCGCAAGGAGAGTTAGGGGTCACCACCTTTCCCTCTCCCTTGGGCAGGACTTTCCCTTTTTCCTCCCTGTGCGTGTTGCCGGTCATTACATTATATCTGGCCCTTATTTTTTTTGTAGGTAAAAAACAAACAAAAAAAAAACATTTTTTTACCTACTTCGAATCCAGTATGGATCCCATTGCTGCTCTGTCCGAACAATTTCATGGCCTGTCTTTGGAGGTGGCAGGATTGAAGGCGTCGGTCCTCCAGCAACAGCAGCAATTACAACAGACCGCAAGCCCAGCGGTTGCTACTGGTAACCAGGTTGTTGCGGAACCCAAGGTCCCTCTCCCTGACAGATTTTCTGGGGGATAGGCATAAGGCCATCCTTCATATAAGATAGGGCCGGGGCTATTCATAGGATTCAGATATATTGGGCAGACTAGATGGGCCAAATGGTTCTTATCTGCCGACACATTCTATGTTTCTATGTTTCTATGGAAGGGACAAGTTTTTGACTTTCCGTGAGGCCTGTAAATTATACTTTAAACTGCGTCCTTACTCCTCTGGTAATGAAAAACAGCGGGTGGGTGTTGTTATTTCCCTGCTGCAGGGGGACCCGCAGTCCTGGGCGTTCTCTTTACCTACTGATTCTCAGGCGCTTCGGTCAGTGGATGAGTTTTTCAGGGCCTTGGGTCTCATATATGACGACCCTGATCAAGTCGCACTGGCTGAATCAAAATTGCGGAGACTCCTACAAGGAGAGCGTCCGGTAGAGGAGTATTGCTCTGACTTCCGTAGGTGGGCTATGGATACCCAATGGAACGACCCGGCTCTCAGGAGTCAGTTCTGCTCTGGGTTATCCGAAAGGGTTAAGGATGCGCTTGCTTTGTATGAGACCCCCTTTTCCCTTGATGCAGTTATGTCCCTTTCTATCCGTATAGATAGACGCCTTAGGGACAGGTTGAAAAAACCGGAGCCATTGGTAACCCCTCCCAAGCAGCAGTTAGTCTGTACGGACTTAGACGAGCCTATGCAGCTAGGAGGAACTACTCGTCAGGTCCGTCCTCCTGAGGTTTGCCGTAGGCGTGGGGTTTGTTTTTTTTGTGGGGAGAGGGGTCATTTCATTAATGTCTGTCCTTCTTTCCTCAGAAACAAAAAAACGTCGGAAAGCTACTAACCCCAGGCTGTGTGGAGGATGTCAGCCGGGGGTATACGTTTCCTCCATATGTACATCGCAATTTGTGTTGCCAGCGGTTATTGTTTTTGGTGATAAGACAGAGACTATTTTTTTCTTTCTAGACAGTGGAGCAGGGGTAAATTTGATAGGTACCCATTTTGCCCGCACTATGGGTTTGTCTCTCTGTACACTACAGAGACCTATTCCCATATTTGCTATTGATTCTGCTCCTCTGTCTCAGAGAAATCTCACCCACATTGTTCATAATTTACACCTTCGGGTAGGGGATCACCATAACGAGATGCTCTCATGTTTTGTTCTGGAGGGGCTTCCCGCTCCGGTAGTGCTGGGTCTTCCCTGGTTGGTAGCGCACAATCCAGTGGTGGATTGGCAGGCCAGGGAGATATTGGAGTGGAGTGAGCCGTGCAGAGAAAATTGCTTAAATAGCAATTGCTTAGTCGCCTCCATAGCTACCGTACCTACATTTGTTTCGGACTTTGAGGACGTTTTTTCTGAAAAGGGTTGTCAGAAGTTACCACCTCATCGTCCTTATGATTGCCCGGTTAACCTTATTCCCGGCGCAAAATTACCCAAGACCAGGTTATATAATCTTTCAGGTCCAGAGAGACAAGCCATGAAGGATTATATCTCCGAGAGTTTGGCTAAGGGACACATCAGACCCTCTTCTTCACCCGTGGCTGCAGGGTTTTTCTTCGTTAAAAAGAAAGATGGGGGCCTGCGTCCTTGCCTAGATTTTCGTGAATTAAATCGGATAACCATCCGAGACCCATACCCTCTTCCTCTCATTCCTGACCTGTTTAACCAGATTGCGGGTGCTAGGTGGTTCTCCAAACTCGATCTTAGGGGGGCCTACAATCTGATTCGTATTAAAGAGGGGGATGAGTGGAAAACAGCTTTTAACACCCCTGAGGGGCATTATGAAAATCTAGTTATGCCTTTCGGCCTGACCAATGCTCCTGCCGTCTTTCAACATTTCGTGAATGACATTTTTAGTCATCTAATCGGCAGGTTTGTGGTAATATACCTAGATGATATCCTAATTTATTCGTCTGATCTGAGAACACATGAGGAGCATGTCAGACAAGTACTACAGGTCCTACGGACGAATGAATTATATGCTAAAATTGAAAAATGTGTTTTTGCCGTTCAGGAGATACAATTCCTAGGTTATTATTTATCTGCGTCAGGTTTCCGTATGGATCCTAGGAAGGTCCAGGCAATTTTGGATTGGGATCTTCCTGAGAACCTCAAAGCACTACAACGGTTCTTGGGCTTCGCAAATTTCTATAGGAAATTCATTAAAAATTATTCGGTGATCGTAAAACCCCTTACTGACAGGACTAGGAAGGGGACTGATTTTTCTAAATGGTCTGACGCCGCTAAAGTTGCTTTTTCCTCTCTAAAAGAGAGGTTTATCTCAGCACCTGTACTAGTCCAACCTGATGTCTCTCAGCCTTTTATTGTTGAAGTCGATGCATCAGAGGTGGGAGTGGGGGCTGTACTGTCTCAGGGTCCGTCTCCTAGCAAATGACGTCCTTGTGCTTTCTTTTCTAAAAAACTATCTGCAGCAGAACAGAACTACGATATTGGCAATAGGGAACCGATAGCTATTAAACTTGCGTTTGAGGAGTGGCGTCACTTTTTAGAGGGGGCAGTCCACCCCATCACTGTGTTAACGGACCAAAAAAATCTGCTGTACCTCGAATCAGCTAAGCGTCTCACCCCTAGACAGGCTAGGTGGTCGCTATTTTTTACCAGGTTTAACTTTGTGATTACCTATTGTCCTGGGGTAAAGAATACCAAGGCTGATGCACCATCTCGTTGTTTCCCTGGAGGGGGTAATGTGAGTGATCCGGTACCCATTCTACAAAGAGGAGTGGTTTTCTCTGCGGTACACTCTGCTTTGGAGGGGAAGGTGTTAGAGGCCCAGGGGGACGCCCCGGTCTCTTGCCCCTCAGAGAAATTGCTTGTACCGTTGAACCTACGTCTCGAATTATTAAAGTAACATCATAATTCGGCACTTGCTGGGCACCCGGGTAGTAAAGCAACCTTAGAGCTATTGTCTCGTCGTTTTTGGTGGCCAAGGTTGCGTCAGGATGTATTGGATTTTGTGTCTTCTTGTTCTACCTGTGCGCGCGCAAAAGTTTCACATACACGTCCTGCAGGGTTTCTATTACCACTCGTCATTCCCAATAGACCATGGACACATCTGTCTATGGATTTTATCACTGACTTACCTTTGTCTGTGTTTTGGTAGTAGTGGACAGGTTTAGCAAAATGGCACACTTCATTGCGTTACCCGCACTACCTAATGCTAAAACTCTTGCTCAGGTATTTGTCAGTGAGATCGTGAAGCTTCACGGGGTCCCCTCCGATGTTGTTTCGGATCAGGGAACCCAGTTTATTTCTAAATTTTGGAAAGCTTTTTGTTCCCGTTTGGGGGTTTACTTGTCCTTTTCCTCAGCTTTCCATCCTCAGTCGAATGGACAGACTGAGCGTACCAACCAAAACCTGGAGACATATATAAGATGTTTTGTGTCTGAAAACCAAGAGTTGTGGTCGTCATATTTACCATTAGCTGAGTTTGCCATAAATAATCGCCGTCAGGAATCCACTGGCAAGTCACCATTTCTTGGTGCATATGGTTTTCATCCCCAATTCTGTACTTTCAAAGAGGGGGGATCTTCTGGGGTTCCCGAAGAGGAACAGTTTTCGTCATCTCTTTCATCGGTATGGCAGAAGGTGCAAGCTAACTTGAAAAATATGGGAGGTAAATACAAATGCATGGCTGATAAGAGACGGTCGCCAGGTCCGGACCTAGGAGTGAATGACTATGTGTGGTTATCTACTAGGAATATCAAATTGAAGGTTCCCTCTTGGAAACTGGGTCCTAGGTTTATTGGTCCTTACAAGATTGTAGCCATCATCAACCCCGTGGGTTTTCGCCTGGAGTTACCTCAGACGTTTAAAATTATTAATTCTCATCGGGTCCGCCGCTCTCTCCAATATCTGGTGCACTGGAGAGGTTACGGTCCCGAGGAAAGAATGTGGGTTCCTGCGTCTGAGGTAAACGCTGACAGGCTAGTTCGGATTTTTCATGCCTCTCATCCTGAGAGACCGGGTCCTGAGTGTCCGGAGGCCCCTCGTAGAGAGGGGGGTACTGTCACGAGGGTGTCAAGAGCCACGCCTGACTCCGTTGTACCCGGGGTCAGGAGGTCGCAGCGGTTGGCTGCACGCTCTATGTAAGATAGGGATGTTTCCTTATTGTAGCTTTTTGGGTTTGCTTTGCAAACCCTTTTGGCTCACTCAGGGATCCGTTGCTCCTTCTCTCAGCTGTTCCTTGTCCAGCACTCCCAATCCTCCTTATATTCCCCTCTCACACTTCTCTGGTTGCCAGATATAGAGCTTCCTGCCTGGACATCTATTCTGACCCACTGGAGCTGTGTTGCTGCGTTCTCTGATTGTTGCTTTAGAACGCTACCCTCCGGATCCCTGTTGGACCTTTGTGGACTGCTGTGGTCGCCCACTTGGGTGTTTGTGTTTGTCTGTGTTTGTCTGTCCTCTCCCTGGTGTTTCCCTCTTAGTGCAGTGGTGAGGACTAGCAATCCCACCAGCCCGTTCATTATCTAGGGTTCATTTCAGGGAAAGCCAGGGTTTAGGCACGTGATCGCCGCACAGGTGAGGAACCCGTCTAGGGACGTCAGGGCAATCAGGTGCCAGCCGCAAGGAGAGTTAGGGGTCACCACCTTTCCCTCTCCCTTGGGCAGGACTTTCCCTTTTTCCTCCCTGTGCGTGTTGCCGGTCATTACAATAGCATCTTATGCTATGTGTCATCCACAGATCCCCTCCATAACAGTGTCCCTGTAGTGAATGACCCTCAATACAAGGACTGGGGGCCGGCATCTGCATTTATAATGACAGCGGGGCCCGTGCAGTGACTGTATTCTACTACACGGGCCCCGCTCACTGTATAATCGCATCTGTATTCTGTAATAGTTAATTGTGTATATACCGGTAATCGCATAATCAGCCCTACTTACAACTACAAGCGCTCGGTAGGTAGCAGAGAGGAGGGAGGAGGCAGGCCAGGAGGACAGGCGCTGGCAGCGCTTGTAGTTGTAAGTAGCGCTGATTATGCGATTACCGGTATATACACAATTAACTATTACAGAATACAGATACGATTATACAGTGAGCGGGGCCCGTGTAGTAGAATACAGTCACTGCACTGGCCCCGCTGTCATTACAAATGCAGATGCCAGCGCCCAGCCCCTCCTCCCTCACAGCTGATACACCCGCCGCGCTGCATCGTGGCGGGTGTATCATTGAAAATACGGCAAAATCAGCAGCATTCGCCCCATAAGATGCACTGCTATTTCCCCCCCACTTTTGGGGGGGGTGGAAAGTGCGTCTTATAGGGCGAAAAATACGGTAAGTTTCGCCTAAGACAGAAGAGAATCGGCCAGTCTTCTTGTTATACAAAAACGTGGTTCAGATGGAGAAAGCTTTCCAAAAAACTATTTCTCTCCACCTGGAGACTGATGCAAGTGCAGTATCAACTGCTCATCGAGCCAGAAACTTCTGGAGGAACCTGCCTGGCATGAACAAGCCTCTAGTAGCTACAAACAATGAGAAGACAAAGCTTCAAGATTGCTTGGAGCCTGGAAAAGTCACAAAGTTTATCAACATTCAAACCATAACTACCAGCCCCTGGTGTCTTCGTCAGGGAAAACATCATTGAAAAAGCTTAGAATCAAAGTTGAAAAATATATGGCATTAGAGGTGTGCAAGGACGCCATCATGTAGGATGGGTACAGGGCTGGCGCCACCCATAAGCAAAGTAGGCCACCGCATAGAGCGCACTCTTGCTGGGGGCACCGGCTCTCTGAAGTCTGTCCGCCAGTGGCATTGCAAGGTGGGTGCGACGGGTGCGGGCCGCACCGGGTGACACCAGTCTTATGCCCCCTTGTACTTGTGTCACTGATCTGATCCTGTACTTTCCAGCTGCGCGGGCATGAGTTCAGTCACGCTGCAGGACAGAATTGTGCAGCAAAAACAGTGAACTTAACTGAACTCATGCTCGCGCAGTCGGCAAGTACAGACTGTACAGGATCAGCGACACAAGTACGGGGGAGCAAACTGCATAATGGAGGGCAGTCTGAGGGCAAAATTAACTTGTGTGGGGGCAAAATAAATTAGTGTGGGGGCAAATTATATAATGGAGGGCAGTGTGGGGAGGAAAACAACATAATGTGGGGCAGTATGGGGGGGGAATGAATGTGAGGCAGTGTGTGGGGAAAATTACATAATGTGGGGCAGTGTGGGGGCAAATTACTTAATGTGAGGTAGTGTGGGGGGAAAATTACATAATGTGGGGCAGTGTGGGGGGCAAATTACATAATGTGAGGCAGTGCGAAGGGCAAATTACATATTGTGAGGCAGTGTGGGGGGCAACTTACTTAATATGGGGCAATGTGGGGGGCAAATTACCTAATGTGTGGCAGTGTGGGGGGCAAATTACTTAATGTGGGGCAGTGTAGGGGGCAAATCACATAATGTGGGGCAGTGTGGGGGAAAATTACATAATGTGAGGCAGTGTGGTGGGCAAATTACATAATGTGTGGCAGCGTGGGGGGCAAATTACATAATGTAGGGCAGTGTGGGGGCAAATTACATAATGTGAGGCAGTGTGGGGGGCAAATTACTTAATGTGAGGCAGTGTGGGGGGCAAATTACTTAATGTGGGGCAGTGTGGGGGGAAAATTACTTAATGTGGGGCGGTGTGAGGGGAAATTACTTAATTTGAGTCAGTGTGGGGGGCATATTACTTAATGTGGGGCAGAGTAGGGGGCAGTATTACTAATGAGGGCATTCTAAAAGGGAATTACTATTGGTGGGGCTATGAGGAGCACTATTACTATGGGGGCACTATTATTTCTTCAGGATAGTATTTGTGGTATTGGGGTCGGGGCACAGCGAGCATCAGGATAACACTGTGGGGACTCCAGGTTGGGGGATGATGATAAAAAAGTGAGGACACTAAGATGTCTGTGTGTCACACTCTGCAAAGACGAGGTGGCTGAGAAAAGTGTCCGGACCGAATGGAGAAGATGATGACAGAGAAGATCTAGATTGGAGGAGACGTCACCCGGAGGCCCTGGATGTGAGAGGTACGTGCTGCTGTATATGTGCAATGCTGCTATTTTATGTTTTGCATATGAAAAATGTTTACAATAAAATGTTTTAATTAAATGTTCTATTTTACTATTTTTATTATTTGGTCGAAAGGTGGATTGGGAGGGAGGGAGGATTGTAACGGGACTGCTGTAGAATATCTAAAATTAGCTGTCAAGTAAAGTGTTGCATGCAACAATCATTAAATAGGTGGCCAGCAAAAAAAAGGGGCGGATCAAAGGGCATGGTCAATGGGTGGAGTAAACGTGGTGGCAAAATTAGCTTTTGCCTAGGGTGGCAAAAATCCTTGCACCAGCCGTGGACGGGTATGCCATCCAGGGAAGATTGTATATGTGGGCGACATACAGAATATAACCAGGAAACAGATTGAAGAATGGGGACAATTCGATCTGATAATTAGTGGCAGTCCTTGTAATGAATTATCTGTGGTTAACCCACACCGGAAAGGCCTTTATGGAGGCAGTGGACAACAGTTTTTTGACTTTCCATGATTACTCAATAAAGTGTTGCCTAAGACAGGAGAGAATCGGCCAGTCTTCTAGTTATTCGAGAACGTGGTTGCGATGGAGAAAGCATTCTAAAAACAATTTCTCTCCACCTGGAGACGAATCCTGTCAAGATTGATCCAAGTGCGGTATCAGCTGCTCATCGAGCCAGATATTTCTGGGGGAACCTGCCTGGCATGAACAGTCCTCTAGTAGCTACAGACAATGAGAAGACAACGCTTCAAGACCTCTTGGAGCCCGGAAGAGTTCATCAAGATTCAAAGCCAGCCCCTGGTCTCTTCGTCGTGGAAAACATCACAAGTTCCCAGTCAGCATGGATGGGAAGGAGGACATCCTGTGGTGCACGAAAATGGAGAGGGTCTTCGGATTCCTCCCGCACTATACGGATGTCTCAGAAAAGAACCGCTGCTACCGACAGAAGCTACTAGGAAGGTCATGGAGCATCCCACTAATCCGGCATCTATTCGCTGAAGGATTATTTTGAAAGTGTGTAGAAGCCAAACTGAGCCCCCACGCTGCAGATTTATCATGGAGACACTGGATTTTGTAATATTACATTATTATATAAAGAAAGAAAAAATGAAGCCCCTTAGTCACCTGGCTCCCAAGTGCGATCAGCTACATCATCACCATCGAGTACTGTCTGCACATCACTGATGTCCTCCTCAACCGTCTCTGGGTCAGAAGCCTAACCACTGGCAACACCAGCTCCCACGACACTCTCCTCATCACTACTTTGCTGCCTAGTGGAGGAAAAAACAGAGGCAGGTGAGGGCACAGGTCCTGCTCCCAGGCCATGCCAACTAAGGGTTGTGTCTGACAAACCCACCAACTGTTGGATGGGGGTGTCTGATGTCACTTGGGATGAAATGGATGATCGAGTTAACCAATCAAGAACCCCTGAGTTGCTGGTCAAGACACGATCGGTAGATGACACCGGAAGCTCAGGCCTCTCGCTGCAACTTCTGATGCCACATCCCGTTACTCTGTTGCAACCTCTGCCTGTGCCAGAAACATTTAGGCCTCTGCCACTCCTCTGTGCATGGCCTGGCACTTCTCTGTCTGACATACTTTTATATGAGCTAAATAAATTAAAAGCAAATTAAAACACCCCTAAAAGCGACAAATATATTTTTATTTTTGTACTGAAATAGGCCACTAAACGCTTTCACCACAAATAACTGCAACAGTGAAGTGTGTATATATTTTTATTTTTGTACTGAAATAGGCCACTAAAAGCTTTCACCGCAAATAACTGCAACAGGGAAGTGCGTATGTATTTTTCTATCTGTACTGAAATAGGCCACTAAACGCTTTCAACACATATAAATGCAGAACTGAACTTAGAATATATATTATTTTTGTACTGAAATAGGCCACTAAACAGTTTTACCACAAATAACTGCAACAATGAAGTGCGTATATATTTTTATTTTTGTACTGAAATAGGCCACTTAACGCTTTCAACACAAATAACTGCAACAGTGAAGTGCGTATATATTTTTCTTTTTGTACTGAAATAGGCCACAAAACTCTTTCAGCACATATAACTGCAGAAGTGAACTGAGAACATATTTTTTTTTTTGTAATGAAATGCGCCACTAAACGCTTTCACCACATATAACTGCAGAAGTGAACTGCATATATATTTTTCTTTTTCCCCAGCTATAAGCCACTAAAGGCTTTTCAACATAGCACTTGCACCCCAAGAACAAATTTGCTGGAATGACAAAGCTGTATAATGGCTATTTGGATCCCCAAATAATCTTTCCCTGCACTTATATAGTATATAGATTTTCTAGTCCCTAGCACCTTCTAACGTCTCTCCCTGCACTAAGATGCTGTGAAATGATTCCTCCCTATCCTTTCCCTGCACTTATAAATCGCTTTTTTACTTTTTTTTTGTCACAATGAGGTTTTTCCTATTGCTGTCCCTAGTGCCTTCTCACGCCTCTCCCTGCATGGCCGCCATGTTTATAGGGCTGTGACATCAGTGGCTGCTGATTGGCTGCATGGATGGCAATATGGATCATCCCACCTTACCAGAGTTCCTTGCCCCATGTCCTCACACGTGTAGCCACCATTTTAGCTGCCATTTTAGGAAAAATTGCGATAAGTTAACACGAAGCACGAGGAAATTCTGATTCATTACAAATCAAATTTTTCCTTGAATTCGGATCGAATTCTACTTCATCAGCTTCGATTCTCTCATCTCTAGTTGTAAACAGAGACCAGAAGCAGGCCAAAGTCAGTATTTGGGAGGTAGAATTAGAGATATCAGCAAGCCAGTCCAGGAGCTAAGAAATAGACAAATCAATGTAGTAATCAATGTAGAAGTATCTCAGGCAAGAGGCACAGACAGACTGACTTGCAGCCAGGCACTGAATTGATAGGCTGGTTGGAGTATATAGCAACCTTTGATAACCTCAACATAGAATCAAAAAATGAAGGTATAGCTACAGAGACACAGGAGCACAGCACCGGAGGAGGCAATTAGCAATAACTGAAGCAGGAGGGTTTGGTCACAAGCTCAAAGAATCAAAAAGAAGCATTATTATCATTTAAGATGCCTGTAGGATCGTAATAGTCAGTGACATCAGCATTCTGCACTGATCTCCTAGTGACACAATGCAACCACTGCAAGGATGTGGGGGGATAGCATAGACATACAAGGTAGTAAATGACAGCACTGTTCATGACAATATTCTTTAAAGAAAAAAATGTTTTTATTTGGAAAAAGTAGGAAAATATTTAAAATAAGCATATTGGTGCTTAAAAGTCTATGAACTGTTCAAAAATGTTTACCTTTTTGCAAAAATATGACCTAAAACTACTGTATATAAAATGTCTTCCTGAAAGTCGGCTGCTCGCTCAGTGAAGGAGAAAGCTGCATTCACATGCAGTGATCACCTCCACAGTATGAGGATGAGGGATCCCTATAGTTATAGTCCCCATACAGAATCATTGTTTCTTGGCAGCAGATTGCTGTTTATATCGCATGAACTGCCGCTGAGAAACGATAATTGGTGTGCCTGCACGTACAAAAGGAACACCTGATTTCCTGTTTAATAAAGTATTCTGTTTGTCTCTGGCCTGTTGTCCATCACTGTATACCTGTGAGATGTTTGGGGTCTGTATGAACCTTGGAACATGACACATAAGTTCCTGAAGTTAGCAGGAGGAGGTAGTAGCACTGCCACTCCTATTTCTGTATAAAGGACTCTCATGGAGCATGATGTATACAAAGGCGGATAAGGTAATAGGCTGTTTCTGCCTTTTCTGTAGAGATTCCGGCTGTCACTGAGTGAGTTACTCGGCACTCCAGAAACTGCACAATCTCCATTCAGAAACATCCTTGCAGAGTTACATTTGAACCTGCTGGATGCTTAAAAGTTATCCAGTAGTCTGCATGTGGTTAACAAATACAGGAGTTTTTATTGTGCATTTTTTTTTGGGTGGGGGGGAATGCCTCAACATACAGACGTGGACAAAATTGTTGGTACCCTTTGGTCAATGAAAGAAAAAGTCACAATGGTCACAGAAATAACTTTAATCTGACAAAAGTAATAATAAATTAAAATTCTATAAATGTTAACCAATGAAAGTCAGACATTGTTTTTCAACCATGCTTCAACAGAATTATGTAAAAAAATAAACTCATGAAACAGGCATGGACAAAAATGATGGTACCCCTAAC
Organism: Bufo gargarizans; assembly: GCF_014858855.1. Taxonomy (NCBI): domain Eukaryota; kingdom Metazoa; phylum Chordata; class Amphibia; order Anura; family Bufonidae; genus Bufo; species Bufo gargarizans. The sequence continues at coordinate 310,810,552 of NC_058085.1, forward strand.
TTAATATTTTGTTGCGCAACCTTTTGAGGCAATCACTGCAATCAAACGCTTCCTGTAACTGTCAATGAGACATCTGCACCTCTCAGCAGGTATTTTGGCCCACTCCTCATGAGCAAACTGCTCCAGTTGTGTCCGGTTTGAAGGGTGCCTTTTCCAGACTGCATGTTTCAGCTCCTTCCAAAGATGCTCAATAGGATTGAGGTCAGGGCTCATAGAAGGCCACTTTAGAATAGTCCAATTTTTTCCTCTTAGCCATTCTTGGGTGTTTTTAGCGGTGTGTTTTGGGTCATTGTCCTGTTGCAAGACCCATGACCTGCGACTGAGACCAAGCTTTCTGACACTGGCTAGTACATTTCTCTCTAGAATTCCTTGATAGTCTTGAGATTTCATTGTACCCTGCACAGATTCAAGACACCCTGTGCCAGACGCAGCAAAGCAGCCCCAGAACATAACAGAGCCTCCTCCATGTTTCACAGTAGGGACAGTGTTCTTTTCTTGATATGCTTCATTTTTTCGTCTGTGAACATACAGCTGATGTGCCTTGGCAAAAACTTCGATTTTTGTCTCATCTGTCCACAGGACATTCTCCCAGAAGCTTTGTGGCTTGTCAACATGTAGTTTGGCATATTCCAGTCTTGCTTTTTTATGATTCGTTTTCAACAATGGTGTCCTCCTTGGTCGTCTCCCATGTAGTCCACTTTGGCTCAAACAACGACGGATGGTGCGATCTGACACTGATGTTCCTTGAGCATGAAGTTCACCTTGAATCTCTTTAGAAGTCTTTCTAGGCTCTTTTGTTACCATTCGGATTATCCGTCTCTTAGATTTGTCATCAATTTTCCTCCTGCGGCCACGTCCAGGGAGGTTGGCTACAGTCCCATGGATCTTAAACTTATGAATAATATGTGCAACTGTACTCACAGGAACATCTAGTTGCTTGGAGATGGTCTTATAGCCTTTACCTTTAACATGCTTGTCTATAATTTTCTTTCTGATCTCTTGAGACAGCTCTTTCCTTTGCTTCCTCTGGTCCATGTCGAGTGTGGTACACACCATATCACCAAACAACACAGTGATTACCTGGAGCCATATATATAGGCCCAATGGCTGATTACAAGGTTGTAGACACCTGTGATGCTAATTAGTGGACACACCTTGAATTAACATGTCCCTTTGGTCACATTATGTTCTGTGTTTTCTAGGGGTACCATCATTTTTGTCCATGCCTGTTTCATGAGTTTATTTTTTTACATAATTCTGTTGAAGCATGGTTGAAAAACAATGTCTGACTTTCATTGGTTAACATTTATAGAATTTTAATTTATTATTACTTTTGTCAGATTAAAGTTATTTCTGTGACCATTGTGACTTTTTTTTTCATTGACCAAAGGGTACCAACAATTTTGTCCACGTCTGTATATTAGGAGCATCCTCCGGCAGGGCAGGGGATATCATAAATGTCCCCTTTGTCATGCAGACCTTAGAATACAAAAAACGTTAATTTAGCCACCTGTAAATCAACCATAAACTGTATTTATGTGTTTTTCTTAGATGAGTTATGAGTCATTTGTTTACAGGCAAGAGATAACTGAAATAACCTTGTTCTTGGTATTTATGTGAAGCTATGTTCCCCTGTGATTACTATGACAACCTTCTTGATGGCGATTTTTCTAATTATACTGTAAAGGATTTTTGTAATCATGTAGCTTAGCATTTCGGAAATGTTTTTCACATCTAAGAGTTTAGTATGCCTTTAGTAAGTAATTTTAGGCATACATATGTTATTTTTGTTTTACTTCATCTTGTCATTTGCTGAGTTCTAAAGATTTTAATGAAAGTTATGTAATCACAAAACTGTGATAAATTAACTAATGTTATTGAATAACACAATTTCACCAGTGCCATCTATAGGTAGTTTCATCTGACCTGTATAGAAAGGTAAAGCATGACTTTCTTATCTGCCAACCCAGAGACGCATATCTGTGGACAGTACTGTTTGTTGCTGCTCATCAGTACACAATAGGATTCTGGTTGAAAAGGAGCAACAAATGGGTGTCTGGTGTGCTTAATAAGTTTAGTGATATTTCAAATCTCTGCAAGGGTTGGATGTTGATTTACATGGTAGTTAGCTACTTATAGGTGGCACTTGAAAGATAAATTGCTTTAAAGACTTCAGACCAGATGGATCACATTAAGGAGAGATGTAGCTGGCCAGCTAAGACCTGTCCCAGGTTGCTAACATAGCATATACTGTATATTTAAACAGCTAGCCCTGCCAATAACCTTAATACAGTTCCTATGTTTGTGTGTTAAAGACAAAAGCAGAGTTAATTACAGTGACTTCATGTTTGGATGTCATATAACTATTATATATATTGTGTTCACAGAAGCAGAAAAGATAATATGCTATTAAGATTCATTATATGGATGTGAGGTAAGCTCAAAGACACAGAAGAAACAACAGAAAGCATAGAGTTAAACTGTTGTTGCTGGGCAGGATTCTAGACAAATCACAGCCAGCCTCACACACAGCAGGAGTCTTGGCCACTTACAGCCAGCCTCACACACAGTCTGTGTGGGAAATTCCCTAGCATTATTCACCAGAGAGAGAAGCTGAACAGACATTCACTCCACTAAGAGCTGTGTTTTATGGAAGCAAAGAGGCCAAAATAGGTATTTAAAACAGTAATATAATGTTCCTACTGTTAATATAGTGAATAGAACTGTATACTGAACCATTTATGTGTGTGTTTACTTACAGTTCCACCAATTGCAAACTGCAAAGTTCACAATCCAAATTCAAATTCTATATTGCAGTCCAAATTGCATACAACCATACCAGATCATATTCAACCAATCTGCAAATAGTTACTGCCAACTGCATATTGCAAATTGTGACCAAATTCAACAAGTGAACTATTAGTTAGACCTCAGATATACCTCTCTGGGAGATCATAAAGTCCTAAATAAATAAAAATGAGAGTACATATACTCAAGAGAGAAATATATCCACCATTTTATGTTGAATGACAAGATTGAACCGTTGAACCACCATCTTATGCATACCGTCATTTTGTGATATCTTTTTGTGAAGTTATTTCAAGCATTTGGTGTGGTCTTTAAACCTATTGTTTCCATAGAACGGCGCTAGAGGAATTACAGAGTAACAGACAGTAGGTTAGACTAAAAGTCAGACATATCAAAATTCTTCTAATGTTACAGCGCAAAAGGCACTTAATAGTGCTGTGCACAAGAGATATTCTTAAAGCAGAGGAGATAGGTAAGGGTGGGTCCGCAGTTGCGTTATGAATTCCTTTATAGGGATCTGTTATAACAGAGTTATAATGGAACATAACAGTCGACAGGATTATTTTTTCCGTCATGTATAACGGAACCGTTATTTGGGGCCATAGACATTTATTAGGATGGAGCAAAATTGAAAGCCTATTAATCCGTCCAGAAGTCCGTTATGTTCCATTATAACTCTGTCATAACGGAACCCTATAATGGATTTAATAACGCTAATGTTAACCCACCCTAAGAATGATTGGATAATTAGTTTTCAGAACATGGCAAAATGTACAATATGGAAATCAGTAATGGTGAAAGATATGAAGTCTTCATGAATCCATAGTTTATAAGGCCGAAAAAAGACATCTATCCGTCCCGTTCGGCCTGTTATCCTGCAAGTTGATCCAGAGGAAGGGGAAAAAAAAGTGAGGTAGAAGCCAATTTTCCCCACTTAAAGGGGAAACTTCCTGACTCCAATCAGGCAATCAGAATAACTCCCTGGATCAACACCCATCTCTAGTAACTATAGCCTGTAATATTATTACACTCCAGAAATACATCCAGGCCCCTCTTGAACTCTTTTAGTGAACTCACCATCACCACCTCCTCAGGCAGAGAGTTCCATAGTCTCACTGCTCTTACCATAAAGAATCCTCTTCTATGTTTGTGTACAAACCTTCTTTCCTCAAGACGCAGAAGATGTCCCCTTGTCACAGTCACAGTCCTGGGGATACATAGATGAGAGATCTCTGTACTGACCCCTGATATATTTATACATATTAATTAGATCTTCCCTCAGTCGTCTTTTTTCTAAAGTGAATAACCCTAATTTTGATAATCTTTCAGGGTACTGTACTCCCCTCATTCCAGTTATTACTTTAGTTGCCCTCCTCTTAACCCTCTTCAGCTCTGCTATGTCTGCCTTGTTCACAGGAGACCAGAACTGTACACAGTACTTTATGTGTGGTCTTACTAGTGATTTGTAAAGTGGTAGGACTGTTCTCATCACGGGCATCTATGCCCCTTTTGATGCAACCCATTATATTATTGGTTTCTACAGCTTAGTTTGTTGTTCACAAAAATTCCTAGGTCCTTTTCCATGTCAATGTTACCCAGTGTTTTACCATTTAGTATGTACGGATGACTTGCATTATTCCTTCCCATGTGCATAACCTTACATTTTTTCAGTGTTAAACCTTATCCGTCATTTATCTGCCCAAGCCTCCAATATATCCAGATCCCTCTAGAGAAGTATACTGTCCTCTTTTGTGTAAATTACTTTACACAGTTTAGTGTCATCTGCAAAAATTTATATTTTACTGTGCAAGCCTTCTACAAGATCATTAAAAAATATATTAAAGAGAATAGGGCCCAATACTGACCCCTGGGTACTTCACTAGTAACAGTGACTCAATCTGAGTATGTACCATTAATAACCACCCTCTGTTTTCTATCACTGAGCCAGTTACTTACCCACATACAGACATTTTCTCCCAGTTCAAGCATTTTCATTTTATATACTAACCTTTCATGTGATAGTGTCAAGTGCTTTGGAGAAGTCCAGATATATGACATCCATTGATACGCTGCTGTCAAGTCTAGAACTTACCTCCTTATAGAAACTGATTCAATTAGTTTGACATGACCGATCCCTCATGAAGCCATGCTGATATGGTGTTATTTGCCTATTTTCATTAAGGTACTCCAAGATAGCATCTCTTCACCTTCAAACAGTTTGCCCACTACAGATGCTAAACTTACCGGCCTATAGTTTCCGGGCTCTGTTTTTGGACCCTTTTTGAAAATTGCCACCACATTTGCTATGCGCCAATACTGTGGAACACTCCCTATCAGAATAGAGTCCTTAAATATCAGAAATAAGGGTCTAGCTATGACATTACATCAAGGGGTATTCCCATCACAATGATCACTGTTTAATCTTTTAGTGATGTGCCAGTGATCATTTTTGTAAATATATTGTATTGGCAAATTCCCACCCTTCTTGATAAAATTCTTTCCTTCCTACCTCATTGTTGTCATATGGTATCCCATAGATACGCCCTGTGCTTGCCTCTTGAATTCATGGGCTGTGCTTGCGCAGAAGACACTTTATTTTTACCCAGCCGGCCGCTCATTCCAGTCCTGAACGCGCACGCTGCCTCGCATGCGCAAGGCTTATTTCTTCAGTGCCCATCTCATACAGAGCCACGCATGCCCTGTATGCAGCGCAGCTTTGTATGAGACGCGGCACTAAAGAAATAAGCTTTGTGCATGCTCGGCAGCGTGAGCTCACAGGACTGCAATGAGCGGCCTCCTGGGTGAAAAAATAATTTTCTTCTGCGCAAGCGCAACCCAGAGATTTGGGAGAGTAGCGGTGGGTATAGGAGACACATGATCGAGCACGCAAAGAGTGTGATGTCAGAAAGAGGCGTGTCAGGGCTTTACTCAAACTGCATAAGCCCGCCCAGTCTTAGAAGCATGAATCCAGGAAGTGAACAGCAGAGCTGGCTCCAGGTGAAGACGAATTAGCAAAATCGGAAAACCCCTTTAATATCTTAGGATATGGGGGTGTATGCCATCTGGTCCTGGCGATTTGTCTATTTTAATCTTTTTAAGATGCCGCTGTACTTCTTCCTGGGTCAGACAGGGCACTTTTAATGGGGAATTTACTTTTACATTCTGCATTTTATCTGGCAGTTTAATTTCCTCAGTGAATACAATGGAGAAAAAAATATTTTATACTTTTGCTTTCTCTTCATTGCTTTGTGCAACTCCCCCCTCATTACTCTGTAGGCTGAAACCTTCAAATTTATACTTTTTACCATTTATATAATTGAAGAAAATTCTAGGGTTAGTTTTGCTCTCTTTGGCAATTAATCTCTCGGGCTCTAAGTTTGGCTGCTTTTATTAGTTTTTAATATATTAAATTTTTTCCTTATAGTTTTTCAGTGCTTCCTCGCCACCCTCCTTTTTTTAGTGATTTAAATAGTTTCTTTTTGTCATTTATTGCTCTCTTTACAGTTCTATTTATCTGCATTGTTTTTTCTTGTTCCTTAACTTTTTATTCCCATAAGGTATGTACTTCTCACAATTAGATTTTAGGATGCTTTTAACCCCTTAAGGACCTTGAGATTTTAAATTTTAGCATTTTTGTTTTTCACTCCACACCTCCCCATAGTTTTTTATTTTTCCATTCACATAGCGTTATAAGGGCTTATTTTTTGCGGAACAAGTTGTACTTTCTAATGGCACCATTTACGGTTGCATACCATGTAGTAGGAAGTGGAAAAAAAAATCCAAATGGGGTAAAATTAGGTAAAAATACAATTCTGATAAAGGATTATTATTATTTTTTTTACACTGTACACTATGCAGTAAACAATACCACACTTGTATAATTTTTCTTGCGTTTTAATACTGGAAAGAAAACTGTAAACCTTTGAGGGAAAAAATAATAATTCATAACCATTTTCTGACCCCTATAACTTTTGATACTAATTTGAAGTGTGTGTGACTTTGATCACTTTTTATAAAAAAAAATATTGGGTATTTGAAGTGGCAAAAATGGCAAATTGCCTGTTTACATTTTTTTTCCCGTTATGCCATTTGCCCTATGCCATTAATGTTGTTATATTTTAATTGTATGGGCATTTTTACACATGGCAATGACCGTGATGTTTATTTTTTTTATTGGTTAAGTATTTTTTTTTTAAGGAAAGAAGGTGATTTTAACTTTTATATTTTTTTGTTTTTTATATTTGTAAAAGCTTTTTTTTTTTTTTTTTACTTTTTTTAAGTCACCTTGGGTGACAATAACTGTCAATCATTAGATTGCCCATTGTGTTCATTGATGGCTAAATAGCCATCATTGAACACTTCATTTGGAATATAACAATACAATGCTGCCACCTAGTGGCCTGTATTGGTGTGTTCCTGAAATAGACACGGAAGCCTGCTTGAGGCTTCGGTCTATTAGCGCAATGTAACAGGTGCCCCGATCTCATGCGGGTAACGCTGTTCCCGGAGTGGAATCGTGTGACTTCTGCTTCCGGACTGCTCTGATGCCGTGGTCACATTTGACCGCAGCATCTGAAGGGTAAAAGGTATGTGATCAGCCTTATGGCTGATCGAATACATGTGCCGAAATCTGGTGACTATGGCGCCCAATGCATGCGCGAGCGGGCGCCATGTTTAGGGACCGGACTTCTGCCGTACATATACGGCGGAGGTCCTTAAGGGGTTAAACATATCCATTTTGTGGCTGTATTTTTATTTTTCAGAACTTTTTCCCAGTTAGTTAGGCCTATGGCCTCTCTTAGTTGGCTAAATTTTACTTTTTTTGTTCCTCCCTGAAGAAACACTCTTTTGAATGACAATTAGAAGGTTATTACTTTATGGTCACTATTTCCCAGGTGTCCTCCAACCTGAAAATCAGTTGTTCTGTCAGGTCTATTGGTTAATACTAAGTCCAGAATGGCTGTCCCTCTAGTCTGGTCCTGAACCAGTTGGGAAAGGTAATTGTCTCTGGTTATTGCCAAGAACCTGTTTCCTTTATGAGATATACAGGTTTCAGTTTCCCAATCTATTTTTTGGTAGTTGAAGTCCCCCATAATAACCACCCTATTATCATCTGCCGCCTCATCAATCTCGTTTAGTAGCCAATTTTCTGTGGACTGTGGTATATTAGGTAGTTTATAATAAACTTCTATTAGTATTTTATTATTGTTTTTGCTTCCATATATTTCTACCCCCAGTGACTCCACATGTTCATGTCTCACTTATATCTTCTCGGACTGTGAGCTTTAGACAAGACTTTACATAAAGGCAGACCGCTCCCCCTCTCCGTTTTTTTAGATCCTTTCTAAACAGACTATAACCCTGTACATTACCCGCCCAGTCATAGCTATCATCCAGCCATGTCTCAGTTATTCCCACTATGTCATAGTCCTCCTCACATATCACTAATTACAGTTCACCAGTTTTATTAGTCAGGCTTCTGGCATTAGTATACATACAATTAGGAGGTTTATGTATATTTTTTAACCCTACACCTTTCCTTCTGAACTGTTCTAGTCCCTCCTTCCATTCCTCCCCCAGTCCCATTACCTTGACCCCGGTATCTATCTGCACTATCTTCCCATCCTATAACATAATTACCCCCCCCATCCTTAGTTTAAACACTCCGCCAACCTTCTAGCCATATCTGCCCCTTCCCCATTGAGGTGTAGCCTATCCATAAGATAGAGCCTGTAGCCGACAGAGAAGTCATCCCAGTTCTTCAGCAACCCAAACCCCTCCTTCCTACACCAGTCCTTCAGCCACTTGTTAACCTACCTAATCTCCTGTTGCCTTTCTTGTGTGGCTCGTGGTGCAGGTAGCATTTCAGAAAACACTAACTTTGAGGTCCTTTCCCTATGCTTGTGACCTAAATCCCTAAAATAATTTTTAAGGAAGCTCCACCTACCTCTAAATTTGTCTTTGGTTCCAATATGGACCATGACTGCTGGCTCTTCTCCAGCCTCTCCCAGTAATCTGTCAACCCGATCCGCAATGTTTGGCACCAGGAAGACAACACACCGTTCGACGATCCCGATCTTTGTGACAGATCGCCCTATCTGCGCCCCTCTCGACACAAAAAGTTTTGGCCAACTCACATTTTTTTGATGCAAGTATACAACTACCATAAATGTATTGGAACAGGACTACCAATATATTTTCTATTGCGTGTAAACATGATTGAAGGCATCGCTCTATTTTGGGATAATTTGACTAAATTGTCCAGAATAGAACATACAATATATGTACAAAAGTATTGACGTACCTTTACATTTTACCTATAGAGGCTTTTATAAAATCCTACATAGCTATGGAGTTGGTCCCATCTTTATTGTTAAAACAGTTCCCACCTTTCTGGGAAGGGCTTTACAAGATTTTGGAGTACGTCAATGGGAATTTTGCTAACTCCAGAAGAGCATTTGTGAGATCCGACACATGCTTGCTTTCTTTGTTCTAGTTCATAAAGGTGTCTTAAAGGTAGTTGAGATCAGGCCTCTATGTGGCCACTCAAGTTCTTCCACACCAAACTCACCCAACCGTGCATTTATGGGACTTTGTGTACTGGGGCACAGTCATGCTGGAACCGAAAAGGGCCTTCACTAAACTGTTCTCTTACATTTGGAAACATGCAATCAACCAAAATAACTTAATATGTTGAAGCATTAAAGGATAACTGTCACACTTAGACCCTAATTTCAATTTTCATATATGTAGTTACTAATAACATGATATTCCAGAATCAGTTACTATTAGACTGACTTACCCCATATTTAATAAGATTCAGCCCTTAGCAACCAGTCTGCATAAAACTGCAATTTCACTATTCAGTTAAGATGGCCGCCACTGCCCTCACCCTGAGGCTAATCCCGCCTGCCCTCACTAGCCAGTAACAATAGCCCCCCAAAAGTGTCAGTAACCAGAGCCCTCCCCTCTAAAGGGTTAATCTCCTGCAGCACAAAGGGGTCCTCTTACCACACGTTGCTTTCATTTATACACTGAGCAGACGGCAGATCTCCCTTCCCTGCTCTGCACTGCTTCGGCTCTGCATTGTCCCAGTCTGGTGAGTGAGGGAGCGTCTGCCAAGCGCAGGGACAGGGAGAAGTGCACACAGCCCAGGCACTGTTATCAGCTGCTGGGGAGGACCTGGCTTTAATCATTTACTTACAATCCCTGGCTGTCAGGAATGTGACCTTGCATGTAGCCTGCTTCCGCGTCCTCCGTCCTTCAATAGAGAGACGGACCATGCCTAGCAACCCTATTTTAAGCACAGGTAAAAGCAGGCAGTACAGGGAACAAAAATGTGGAATTAAGGGGTAATTGAATACACAGTGAAAAGTTGAAATAGGGCCACCAAGGAGATATTAATCACCACAATCCAATACTCCCCAAAATATATATATGACAGTTATACTTTAAGATTTCCTTCACTGGAACTAAGGGGCCTAGGACAACCCTTGGAATACAACCCCATAACATTATCGCTTAGGCACCAAACTTTACAGTAAGCAAAATGCAGTCAGGGAGGTAACCTTATTCTGGCATTTGCCAAACCAATGCTCTTCAATCAGACCGCCAGATAGGGAAGTGTGATTCATGCCGCAGAACATGTTTCTACTGTTCCAGAGTACAGTGGTGGCATGTAAAGCAACACTGGAAAATGCCGCGCTCTTCCACAGGAAGCCAGGAGCCCGGACCTCGTCCTGAACCTTGGGCGCACAACGGATCCCAAAAGAAAGAAAGATGGTCCAGCTTCACTGAAAAATACTTGAGGCTTTATTCAATCCTGTGCAGATAAAAACCAACACACAGCAATGCAGAAAATCTGATTTTCTGCATTGCTGTATGTTGGTTTTTATCTGCACGGGATTGAATAAAGCCTCAAGTATTTTTCAGTGAAGCTGGACCATCTTTCTTTCTTTTGGGATACATTGGTGGCATGGTGTACACCACACTTGGCCTCTTGCTTGGTGACGAAAGGCTTTCATGCAGCTTCTTAGCCATGGAAACCCCTGTCATGAAGCTCCTGGTACAGTTTTTGTGCTGATGTTAATAGCAGAAGAGGTTTGGACTCTGCAGTCAGCAGAGCATTTGTGACTTAACCACTATGCTCCTCAGCACTTGACGATCCCGCTCCATAACTTTATGTGGCCTGCCATTTCATGGCTGAGTTGCTGTGGTTCATATGCACTTCCACTTTGCAATAATATCACTCACAGTTGATGGTGGGATGTCTAGGAGGGAAGACATTTCATGAAGTGACTTGTTACAATGGTGACATCCTATTACAGGACCACCCTGGAATTCAGTGAGGTCTTTAGAACAACCTACTCATTCACAAATGCTAGTAAAGGCAGACTGCATGGCTAGGGGATGGATTTTATACACCTTTTGCAATGGGACCGAATGAAACACCTGAATTCAATGATTAATAGTTGTGTGCCAATACCTGTAATATCTGTATTTTACATGAATATCTGTGATTTTAGGTTGTTTCCTAACATTGGATCCTAAAATTCTTTTAAAAATGTCATCAGACTTGGATGACTTGTTAAACTGGTAGTTAGTGTTGTTCAAGCACCAAAGTGCTCGGGTGCTCGATTAGAACACCTCGGGATGCTCGGGTGCTCTACCAAGCACCCGAGCACAATGGAAGTCAATGGGAGAACCCTAGCACTAAACCAGGCACCCCCTGCTCTGAAGAGGGGAGAGTATGTGGTTCATAGGAAAAGGTCAGAAATTGATGGAAACACCACTGAAATGGTTCGGGAACAGCATGGGGAGCATGTCTGGATGCATCTGGGATACCCAGGTCGCTGCTGGGAATGATGTTGTCCGAGTAGTATGCCACTTTTACAGACTGACAATAATACGCACCAAACCGAAGATAAAATCGATTTTAGAGGACAAAATTGTTAGGAAACATTCTTTCCTGTATATTTACTTGTATATAAAGTGCAAGTGCTGCCAAAAATTACAAGGAAGAGGCACTCCGATACAACCTGTATATCACATAAAGGAGGGCCTCATTCACATTGTGGTACAATTGTTCAGGTAGTGGGACTCCTACACTCATAAAGCCTATGCACTAAGTGAAAGGGCTGCCAAAAATTGCAAGGAAACGGCACTCCAATACACCCTTTATTACACACCTTTGAAGAATTATGATTGATGGACTGCTGGTAACCCTCAAAAACATTAGGAGCAAGGGCCTGCTGGTGACCCTCTAAAACATTAGGGGCGAGGGCCTGTTGCTGATCTGACAATCTAAAACATTAGGAGAGAGGGTAGTCTAATAAGCATGTTGATATGATGGAGGAGGAGGAGGACGAGAAAAGGGAGATTGAACCATATACACTTTTTAGTAGTGGAAGAAGTGCATGGGAATACAGTGTATTCAATACACCATAAAAGCCACATTTAGAGGGCCTTTACGTTCAGCTGCTTTCCTCTGGTGGAGTAAGGAAGTCAGGGGCAAACCAGGCCTTGTTCATTTTTAGAAGAGTAAACTGGTCAGCAGGCGGATGCCCTTATCAATTATTATGCTTCCAGCAGCACTAAATACACGCTCTGATAAAACCCTGGCAGCTGGGCAGGCCAGCACCTCCAATGCGTAGAGCGCCAGTTCGTGCACAATAGTTGTAAGGAACACAGGTATTACTGAGGACGCTGATACGGTGTGCTACGTACTCCTTCACCATCTTCCAAAATTTTTTCCTCCTTGTGACACTAGGCCATGCATCAGGTTGAGGATGCTGGCGGGTGTCATAAAACTGTCCCAGGCCTTGGAGAGTGTTGCCCTGCCTTTGATGGAACTGTTGTGTGTTCCCCTCGTCTCCCCTCTTCTGTTGGCCATGGAACTACGTACTCTGCTGCCAGCGTTGTCAACTGGAAACTTTTGGAGCAATTTTTCCACATGGACCTTCTGGTATTGCACCATTTTGCTCGTCCTCTCAACCACAGGAATGATAGGGGCAAGGCTGAAATTGGCGCTTGCCCCTCATTGAGACACGTTTTTATGTTATGGCCATGTTTTCTCCTCACCCCCCCCCCCCCTTCTCTTTTCTCTCCTTGTTTTTCTCCTCAGGTGAAGCTGGCAACTGGACGGCAGGTGATTGGCTCAGGAGGGTTGCTGTCCGGTTGCTGGGCTCAGGCTATTTTTAGCCTGAATCAAGGATTGGCCAGGAGGTTCTGTGGCGGGAATGGGATCACTATTTAAGGTCGGTCACTCACCTGGGTCCGGGCTGTTAGAATCTTCAAGCAAGCATCCCCCGCCCGCCCTCCCATTTTATGTTGCGGTCTTGTTGAATATGGGGGGGGGGGGGGGGGGTTAGTCGCCCAGTCTTTTGGGTGGACGGATATTAACTTAAGGGATTGTTAGTTATTTATTTAATTTAAACTCAGTATGATTAATTTATTGTGGTAATATTTATTGGTTAACCCCCAGATTTTAATAAAGACCGCGGCCTTATTTATCCACAGTTGGTTGTCTGTCGTTATTATAGGAATTAGTTATAAGGGGTTTGTTAGTTGTCGATTGTGACACCATGAGAGATGAGAAGTTCTCTTTGTAGTGGGGGTCGACAATGGTGATCAACCAGTAGTCGGTGTTGGCCAAATATTTAGGATGCACAAACATTATACAGGAGGTATAGCGCAAGTAATGTAGCTGTCACCAGCGGCTTATAAAAAATTACACTGAATGAATGTCACTGATATTTAGGATGCACAATTGTTATACAGGAGATGCAGCACAGGTAATGTCGCTGTCACCAGTGTCTAATAAGAAATTACACTGAATTAATGTCACTGATATTTAGGATGAGCAAACGTTATACAGGAGATGTAGTGCAGGTAATGTCGCTGCCACCAGCAGCAAAAAAATTAGACTGAATATCACTGATATTTCGGATATATAAAATTTTACAGGAGATGTAACGCAGGTAATGTAACTGTCTGCTGCGGACACCATCTACGGAAAAAGTACACTGGATGTCACAGATATTTTTAGGCTGCGCACATGTTACACAGGAGATGTAGTGCAGATAATGTTGCTATCATCAGCAGCGAAAAAAATAATTTAAACATAGAATGTGTCGTCAGATAAGAACCATTTGGCCCATCTAGTCTGCCCAATATACTGAAAACTATGGATAGCCCCTAGCCTTATGCCTATCCCATGCATGCTTAAACTCCTCCACTGTATTTGCAGCTACCACTTCTGCAGGAAGGCTATTCCATGCATCCACTACTCTCTCAGTAAAGTAATACTTCCTGATATTACTTTTAAACCTTTGCCCCTCTAATTTAAAACTATGTCCTCTTGTAGCAGTTTTTCTTCTTTTAAATATTCTCTCCTCTTTTACCTTGTTGATTCCCTTTATGTATTTAAAAGTTTCTATCATATCCCCTGTCACCAGCGTCTAATTAGAAATTACACTGAATTAATGTAATTGATATTTAGGATGGGCAAATGTTATACAGGAGGTATTGCGCAGGTAATGTAACTGTCCGCTGCGGACACCGTCTACGGAAAAAGTACACTGGATGTCACAGATATTTTTAGGCTGCGCACACGTTAGACAAGAGATGTAGCGCATATAATGTCGCTTTCTGCAGCGGCCAAACAATTGCAAGCTATTTAGCACAGGTTGCGCTTAAAATATATATTGCTGCCAGATATAACTATAGTCCTATAGAAATGTAGTATAGTCCGAGCACTCACATACAGGCATATGGAACGAAAATCGTTAATAAAACATTTAACAAACATCTAAATGCAATACAATAAAAACATCAGAATGCAAATAAAACTGAAAATAAAGATGGAAATATAAATATCCGGATAATAAGACTCGAGTTGGGGGGGCTTAGTTGGAGATAAACTCTATATAAAGTGCTTGTGCTTGAAAGCGTATTTCTGAAAGGGAGTCTGTCACCACATTTGAGCATATTAGACTGATCAAAAAGCGTTATGTGCCACGAGAACTTAAAAACTGTACCTTGTTGTATCTAATGGAGTTTTCTTTCAGCCAAAAATGAACTTTTAAGATTCTGTAAATGCGCCCTCTCAAGTGCCCAGGGCGGCCTCTCAATCGTCCGAGCCCCAGGCAGCACCTCCTCAACGGCTCATAACCCCGCCCTCCGCGTGCCTCTGCCCGCCCGTTTACTCTCCTCCTCTCTCCTTTTCCACTGCGCCCGCTACGAATTTGACCGCGCAGCCGCAGTGGAAAAAGAGAGAGGAGGAGAGTAAACGGGCGGGCAGAGGCACACGGAGGGCGGGGTTATGAGCCGTTGAGGAGGTGCTGCCTGGGGCTCGGACGATTGAGACGCCGCCCTGGGCACTTGAGAGGGCGCATTTACAGAATCTTAAAAGTTCATTTTTGGCTGAAAGAAAACGCTATTTGATCAGTCTAATATGCTCAAATGTGGTGACAGACTCCCTTTAAAGGAGTAAAACGTCCTGAAGACGATGGATAGAGTCAATATAGCTTCAAACAGGCTGATACATATAGAACAAATAGATTCTGATAAAACCTGCCAGTCAAGGGGACCCACAGCAAAAGTTAAATCCAAACAGAGTTCGGTAGATGTGGTGTGGTAATGATAACCCGCACGCCGAGGCGTCCCACGGCTGTGGTGGTGGTCTCACACAGCCGTGGGACACCTCGGCATGCGGGTTATCATTACCACACCTCATTTACCAAACTCTACAGTGCCTTTCAAAAGTATTCACCCCCCCCTTGACTTTTTTTGTATTTTGTTACATTACAGCCTTAAGTTCAATGTTTTGTTAATCTGAATTATATGTGATGGATCAGAACACAATAGTCTAAGTTGGTGAAATGAAATTAGAAAATATCTAAATAAAACTATTGTTTAGAAATAGCGTGCAGAAAATTCGCATGCGCGTATGTATTCACCCCCTTTTTTAGGAAGCCCATAAAAAGCTCTGATGCAACCAATTACCTTCAGAAGTCACATAATTAGTGAAATTATGTCCACCTGTGTGCAATCTAAGTGTCACATGATCTGTCATTACATATACACACCTTTTTTGAAAGGCCCCAGAGGTTGCAACACCTAAGCAAGAGGCATGACTAATCAAACACTGTCATGAAGACCAAGGAACAAGTAAGGGACAACGTTGTGGAGAAGTACAAGTCAGGGTAAAGTTATAAAAAAATATCCAAATCTTAGATGATCCCCAGGAGCACCATCAAATTTATCATAACCAAATGGAAAGAGCATGGCACAATAGCAAACCTGACAAGAGACGGCCGCCCACCAAAACTCATGGACCGGGCAAGGAGGGCATTAATCAGAGAGGCAGTACAGAGACCTAAGGTAACCCTGGAGGAGCTGCAGAGTTCCACAGCAGAGACTGGATTATCTGTACATAGGACGACAATAATCTGTACGCTCCATAGAGTTGGGCTTTATGGCAGAGTGGCCAGAAGAAAGCCATTACTTTCAGCTAAAAACAAAAAGGCACGCTGTGAGTTTGCGAAAAGGCATGTGGAAGACTACCAAAATTTATAGAGGAAGGTGCTCTGGTCTGGTGAGACTAAAATTGAACTTTTCGGCCATCAAAGAAAATGCTATGTCTGGCGCAAAGCCAACACATCACATCACCCAAAGAACACCATCCCTACAGTGAAACATAGTGGTGGCAGAATCAAGGGTGTTGCTAGGGTCTGAAGACATCCGGGGCATGAGCCCACATTAAGCCACACCCCCTCCCCATGAAGCCACGCCCTCATCGGCAACGGGGGGGGGGGCCTTCACAGTAGTTATTAACCCCTTTCAGCAGTCACCCCTTCAATGAATGGGGGGCTGCAGAAAGGGGTTAAAAACTACAGTGAAGGTCCTAGCTGTCTGCAAGTAGTGGAACAAGTACAAGGGAGGTTGGGGGAGGATCTGTGGGATTGCCCAGATGGCTAGCGTGCGCAGCCTATTGTATTATCATATATTATATACACATACACACAATTATATATATATATATATATATACATATATATATATATATATATATATATATATATATACACAAATACATTCTGCATATATACATACAGACCCGCACTATCAATATAAAGAAGGGAGAAGTATTTTTCGCCCCATAAGACGCTCCGGCCCATAAGACGCACCTAGGTTTTAGAAGGGGACAATAAGAAACAAATATTTTTCATTACACCCGAGGTCAGACCCCCAATCAGACCCCCAATGTTAATCAGGCCTCAGCTAACAACCCCAATAAGACCCCCAATGTTAATCAGACCCCAATAAGACCTCAGATCAGACCTGAATGTGAATGACCCCCAATCAGACCTCAGATAAGAGCCCCAGTGCCTCATATCAACCCCCAGTGCTTCATATCAGCCCCCTAGTGCCCCTCTTCAGCCCCCCAGTGTCCCTCTTCAGTAGTGATGAGCGGGAGGTGCCATATTCGATTTTGCGATATTTCGCGAATATTCGTATGAATATTCGTGTTATATTCGTCAAAATCGAATATTCGTAATTATTTCCAATTATCGCGGATAATATGCGATTTAATTAATCGCGTATTGCGATTTTTCTTTTAATAGTATAATGCAACGTCCTTATGACTAATTGACTATGGCTAGGCTAATATGTGTATTTTACAAAATTTCGTTATATTGCTCTAACTTCGTATTTTAGAATATTACGAATATTCTAAAAGACGAAGTTAGAGCAATATTACGAAATTTTGTAAAATACACATATAGATTGTAATTTAGCTAATATAGTGCTATAATCCTTTTTTTCTCAAATTTTTTTTGTCTCTTCTGAACTTAAGTTTGGTTAAATATGTACACTATTAAAAAAAATTACTATAGCAGTATATTAGCTAAATTGCAGTCTATGTGTATTTTACGAAATTTCGTAATATTGCTATAACTTCGTCTTTTAGAATATTCGTTATATTGCTCTAACTTTGTCTTTTAGAATATTCGTTATATTGCTATAACTTCGTCTTTTAGAATATTACGAATAATCTGAAAGACGAAGTTAGAGCAATATTAAGTATATATGTAAAAAGTTGAAATCGCAATTCGATTATTATAACTTGAATTAATCGAATTGCGATTTCAACTTGGACCTGGTTTACTATGGTTGCTGCTATATTCCATATTCGTTAATTCTAGCCTAATAGGGAATATAGCAGTGCTAAGTTGAAATCGCAATTCGATTAAGTAAAATTATAATAATCGAATTGCGATTTCAACTTAGCACTGCTATATTCCATATTAGGCTAGAATTAACGAATATGGAATATAGCAGTACTAGGTTGAAATGGCCATGCGATTACTTCGAGTTATATTAATCGCATTGCGATTTCAACTTGGACCTGGTTTACTATGGTTGGCTTCAATGGCTTGGTAGAATTTGCGAATATGACGAATGTATTCGTCATATTCCACAAAACAAAGATAACGAATGTATTCGTCTATTCTACAAAACGAAGATATTCTCCATCTTCGTTTTAGCTACCTATTCATCAACTTCGCGAATTCTAGCAATCATATAGGAAAGTTGACTATAGAGACAGATAAGTTTAATTCGCTATGCGATTATATTACTTAGCTTTTTTTTTATAAATAGAATAATTATAATAATTATCAGGTATTATAATTATTCTATTTATTTTAAAAAAAAGCTAAGTAATATAATTAGTCATATTCGCAAATTCTACCAAGCCATTGAAGCCAACCATAGTAAACCAGGTCCAAGTTGAAATCGCAATGCGATTAATATAACTCGAAGTAATCGCATGGCCATTTCAACTTAGTACTGCTATATTCCATATTAGGCAAGAATTAACGAATATGGAATATAGCAGTTAAGTTGAAATCGCAATTCGATTATTATAACTTGAATTAATCGAATTGCGATTTCAACATAATTCTCAAATCCGACAGTACATTCTAGTATATGGAGACATTCCCATGGTGATGGGGACGCTCCATGAGCACGGAATTCGGCAGAAGCGGCAACGGGCACTGACTGGAGCATAAAAAAAAAATAAACTAATATTCGATTTCGTGAATATATAGCACTATATTCTAAATATTTGCGAAATCTCGAAATTGCGATATTCGAGAAAAAAAATTGCAATTCGAATATTCGCGCTCAACACTACTCTTCAGCCCACCAGTGCCTCATATCAGCCCCCCAGTGCCTCATATCAGCCCCCAGTGCATCATATCAGCCCCCCAGTGCCCCTCTTCAGCCCCCCATTGCCCCTCTGCAGCCCCCCAGCAGCCTCTCTTCAACCCCCCAGCAGCCTCTCTTCAACCCCCCAGCAGCCTCTCTTCAGCCTCCCAGTGCCTCACATCAGCCGCCAATGCCCCTCTTCAGCCCCCCCCCTTGCCTCATATCAGCCCCAAGTGCCCCTCTTAATCCCCCCCCGTAACCTCTCTTCAGCACCCACAGTGCCTCATATCAGCCCCCCAGCAGCCTCTTTTCAACCCCCAGTGCAACTCTTCAGCCCCCAGTGCCTCCATCAGCCCCCAAATAAATAAAAAATACACTTACCGTTCCTGCTCCGGATGCTGCTGCTCATCACCGCCCCCACTTGGTAATCCTCTTGTATAGTCTGTTGTGTGGGCGCGCACAGTGTGAGGTCACAGCGCGGCCTCACACTGTGCGCAGCCTTCACAGTGGAGCACCGAGGACTAGGAAGGAAGAGGTAATTATAGAGCTTCCCAGTCTTGAAAGAACCCCAACGCCTATGCCCACCACCAGCATAAACATTTGGGGCACTGGACAAAACATTCGGGGCTCCATCCCCGAATGTTTTGACCTAACGACGTCCCTGGGCAGCATCATGCTGTAGGGATGTTTTTCAGCAGCCGGGACTGGGAAACTGGTCAGAGATGAGGGAAAGATGGATGGTGCTAAATACAGGAATATTCTTGAGCAAAACCTGTACCACTCTGTGCGTGATTTGAGGCTAGGACGGAGGTTCACCTTCCAGCAGGACAATGACCCCAAACACACTGCTAAAGCAACACTTGAGTGGTTTAAGGGGAAACTTGTAAATGTGTTGGAATGGCCTAGTCAAAGCCCAGATCTCAATCCAATAGAAAATGTGTGGTCAGACTTAAAGATTGCTGTTAACAAGTGCAATTCATCCAACTTGAAGGAACTGGAGCAGTTTTGCAAGGAAGAATGGGCAAAAATCCCAGTGGTAAGATGTGGCAAGCTCATAGACACTAATTCATAGCAACCTGGAGTTGTGATTGTTGCAAAAGGTGGCTCTACAAAGTATTGACTTTAGGGGGGTGAATAGTTTTGCACATAGACCTTTTCTGTTATTTTGTCAAAGTTGTGGGCATGTTCTGTAAATTAAATGATGCAAATCGTCAAACAATCCATGTTGATTCCAGGTTGTGAGGCACCAAAATACGAAAAAAGTCAAGGGGGGTGAATACTTTTGCAAGGCACTGTATGTATATGGTGATATAGATCAGTAAATATATATCTTCTTATACATATATAAATATATATATATATATATATATATATACACACATACACATACAGTCAGGTCCATAAATATTGGGACATCGACCCAATTCTAACATTTTTGGCGCTATACACCACCACAATGGATTTGAAATGAAACAAACAAGATGTGCTTTAACTGCAGACTGTCAGCTTTAATATGAGGGTATTTACATCCAAATCAGGTGAACGGTGTAGGAATTACAACAGTTTGCATATGTGCCTCCCACTTGTTAAGGGTCCAAAAGTAATGGGACAGAATAATAATCATAAATCAAACTTTCACTTTTTAATACTTGATTGCAAATCCTTTGCAGTCAATTACAGCCTGAAGTCTGGAACGCATAGACATCACCAGACGCTGGGTTTCATCCCTGGTGATGCTCTGCCAGGCCTCTACTGCAACTAACTTCAGTTCCTGCTTGTTCCTGGGGCATTCTCCCTTCAGTTTTGTCTTCAGCAAGGGAAATGCATGCTCAATCGGATTCAAGTCAGGTGATTGACTTGGCCATTGCATAACATTCCATTTATTTACCTTAAAAAACTCTTTGGTTGCTTTTGCAGTATGCTTTGGGTCATTGTCCATCTGCACTGTGAAGTGCCGTCCAATGAGTTCTGAAGCATTTGGCTGAATATGAGCAAATAATATTGCCCGAAACACTTCAGAATTCATCCTGATGCTTTTGTCAGCAGTCACATCATCAATAAATACAAAAGAAACAGTTCCATTGGCAGCCATACATGCCCACGCCATGACACTACCACCACTATACTTTACTGATGACGTTCTATGCTTAGGATCATGAGCAGTTCCTTTCCTGCTCCATACTCTTCTTTTCCCATCACTCTGGTACAAGTTGATCTTGGTCTCATCTGTCCGTAGGTTGTTGTTCCAGAACTGTGAAAGCTTTTTTAGATGTCATTTGGCAAACTCTAATCTGGCCTTCCTGTTTTTAAGGCTCATCAATGGTTTACATCTTGTGGTGAACCCTCTGTATTCACTCTGGTTAAGTCTTCTCTTGATTGTTGACTTTGACACACATACACCTACTTCCTGGAGAGTGTTCTTGATCTGGCCAACTTTTGTGAAGGGTGTTTTCTTCACCAGGGAAAGATTTCTTCGGTCATCCACCACAGTTGTTTTCTGTGGTCTTCCAGGTCTTTTGGTGTTGCTGAGCTCACCGGTGCGTTCCTTCTTTTTAAGAATGTTCCAAACAGTTGTTTTGGCCACGCCTAATGTTTTTGCTATCTCTCTGATGGGTTTTTTAAGCCTAATGATGGCTTGCTTCACTGATAGTGACAGCTCTTTGGATCGACAGCAAAACAGATTCCAGTTTGGAGTTGACAGCAACAGATTCCAAATGCAAATAGCATACTTGAAATGAACTCTGGACCTTTTATCTGCTCATTGTAATTGGGATAATGAGGGAATAACACACACCCGGTCATGGAACAGCTGAGAAACCAATTGTCCCATTACTTTTGGTCCCTTAACAAGTGGGAGGCACATATGCAAACTGTTGTAATTCCTACACCGTTCACCTGATTTGGATGTAAATACCCTCAAATTAAAGCTGACAGTCTGCAGTTAAAGCACATCTTGTTCGTTTCACTTCAAATCCATTGTGGTGGTGTATAGAGCCAAAAATGTTGGAATTGTGTCGAGGTCCCAATATTTATGGACCTGACTGTATATATATATTTTATACTAATGCCAGAAGCCTGACTAATAAAACTGGGGAACTGGAATTAGTGATGTGTGAGGAGGACCATGACATAATGTTAATAACGGAAACATGGCTGGATGATAGCTATGACTGGGCAGCTAATGTACAAGGTTACAGTCTGTTTAGAAAGGATCGTCAAAACCGGAGAGGGGGAGGGGTATGCCTTTATGTAAAGTCCTGTCTATAGCCCACACTCCGGGAAGATATAAGTGAGGGACATGAACATTTGGAGTCACTGTGGGTAGAGATACATGGAACTAAAAACAATAGTAAATTACTATAAACCACCTAATATAAGAGAGTCCACAGAAAATCTTCTACTAAACGAGATAGACAAGGCAGCAAATCATAATGAGGTGGTTATTATGGGGGACTTCAATTAGCCAGATATAGACTGGGAAACTGAAAGCTGTACATCCCATAAAGATAACAGGTTCTTGGCAATAACCAAAGACAATGACCTCTCCCAACTGGTTCAGGACCCGACTAGAGGGACGGCCATACTGGACTTAGTATTAACCAATAGGCCTGACAGAACAACAGACATGCAGATTGGGGGACACCTGGGATATAGTGACCATAAAGTAATAACCTTCCAATTATCATTCAAAAGAGCGTTTCTACAGGGAGAAACAAAAATACCAAACTTCAAAAAAGCTATATATAGCCAACTAAGAGAGGCCATAGGCCTAACTAACTGGGACAAAGTCCTCAAAAATAAAAATACAGCCACAAAATGGGATATCTTTAAAAGCATCCTAAAATCTCATTGTGAGAGGTATATACCGTATGGGAATAAAAGGTTAAGGAACAAAAAGAAACCAATGTGGATAAATAGAACTGTAAAGAAATCAATAAATGACAAAAAGAAAGCATATAAATCACTAAAACAAGAGGGTAACGAGGAAGCACTGAAAAACTATAAGGAAAAAAAATAGAAAATGTAAAAAACAAGACCGAGAGATTAATTGCCAAAGAGAGTAAAACTAACCCTAAAATTCTTCATTTATATAAATGTTAAAAAGTATAAATCTGAAGAGTAATAAGGGGGGAGTCTCAGAGAGCGACGAGGAGAAAGCAAAGCTGTTAAATATTTGTTTCTCCACTGTATTTACTGAGGAAAATAAACTGTCAGATGAAATGCTGAATGCAAAAATAAATTCCCCATTAAAAGTGTCCTGTCTGACCCAGCAAGAAGTACAACAGCAACTTAAAAAGATTAAAATAGAAATCGCCAGGACTGGATGGTATACACCCCTGTATCCTAGGGGAATTAAGTAATGTCATAGCAGGACCCTTTTTTCTGATATTTGCGAACTCTATACTGACACGGAATGTCCCACAGGATTGGCGCATGGCAAATGTGGTGCCTATATTTAAAAAGAGTCCAAAAACAGAGCCCGGAAACTATAGGCCGGTAAGTTTAACATCTGTTGTGGGTAAACTGTTTGAAGGTTTTCTGAGGGATGCTATATTAGAGCATCTCAACGGAAATAAGCAAATAACGCCATATTAGCATGCCTTCATGAGGGATCGGTCATGCCAAACTAATTTAATCAGTTTCTATGAGGAGGTAAGTTCTAGACTTGACAGCGGCGAATCAATGGATGTCGTATATCTGGACTTCTCCAAAGCATTTGACACTGTACCACATAAAAGGTTAGTATATAAAATGAGAATGCTCGGACTGGGAGAAAACGTCTGTATATGGTAAGTAACTGGCTGAGTGATAGAAAACAGAGGGTGGTTATTAACAGTACACACACAGATTGGGTCACTGTCACTAGTGGGGTACCTCAGGGGTCAGTATTGGGCCCTATTCTCTTCAATATATGTATTAATGATCTTGTAGAAGGCTTGCACAGTAAAATATCAATTTTCGCAGATGACACTAAACTGTGTAAAGTAATTAACACTGAAGAGGACAGTATACTGCTACAGAGGGATCTGGATAGATTGGAGGTTTGGGCAGAGAAGTGGCAGATGAGGTTTAACACTGACAAATGTAAGGTTATGCACATGGGAAGGAATAATGCAAAAACCAGTGTCAGGCAGCTGCTGCCAAGGCCAATAAGATAACGGGTTGCATCAAAAGGGGCATAGATGCCCGTGATAAGAACTTTGTCCTACCACTTTACAAATCGCTAGTCAGACCACACATGGAGTACTGTGTATAGTTCTGGGCTCCTGTGAACAAGGCAGACATAGCAGAGCTGGAGAGGGTCCAGAGGAGGGCAACTAAAGTAATAACTGGAATGGGGCAACTACAGTACCCTGAAAGATTAGCAAAATTAGGGTTATTTTTTTTTTTACAAAAAAGACGACTGAGGGGAAATCTAATTACTATGTATAAATATATCAGGGGTCAGTACAGAGATCTATCCCATCATCTATTTATCCCTAGGACTGTGACTGTGATGAGGGGACATCCTCTGCGTCTGGAGGAAAGAAGGTTTGTACACAAACATAGAAGAGGATTCTTTACGGTAAGAGCAGTGAGGCTATGGAACTCTCTGCCTGAGGAGGTGGTGATGGTGAGTACAATAAAGGAATTCAAGAGGGGCCTGGATGTATTTCTGGAGCGTAATAATATTACAGGCTATAGCTACTAGAGAGGGGTCGTTGATCCAGGGAGTTATTCTGATTGCCTGATTGGAGTCGGGAAGGAATTTTTTATTCCCCTAAAGTGGTGAAAATTGGCTTCTACCTCACAGTTTTTTTTTTGCCTTCCTCTGGATCAACTTATAGGATGACAGGCCGAACTGGATGGACAAATGTCATTTTTTTCGGCCTTATATACTATGTTACTATAAAATATATTGTAGGAAAGCACAAGGGTCCGTCATTGACGGAAGGTATGTGTCACCAAGATTCCTGGCCCTCGGTGAGGTAAGAGCCGGTAATTTTAAGTGTCAGCGGCAGTTATTGATGACTGACACTATTTGTTAGTTAGTATGGCTGTAGAGCCGATCCGGGATGGCTCCTACTGGGAGTCACCAAAGTGCAGGGTGGGTGGCTACTCCCCACGCTCCAGGCCGGGTTTTGGCCGGGATATAAAACCCCAGCTAGCAGTCTCAGCTGGATGGATTATCCTCCACTTCACAGTGAATCTATGGAGATGCTGTGGTTTTGGGAGCTCTCTGCAGTGAGGTCTGAAAGCTATGTGTCAGGCGAGCAGGCCGTCTTACAGCCAGCAAGTGGACTTTCTGAGGCTGAGCATTCAGCCTGGTGTGAACTGACACCCAGGAAACCCGGTGAATGTCTTTTTGGTTTTTATGTGTCTGAACACGCACCAAGCCTGAAAAGGGATTGTTTTATTTTGTTATGCATGTAAATAAACACTGAAGATTGATTTAAAACCTGGTCCATTGCGTCCGGTAACCTGCCTACCAGAGCGAATCCCCACAGTATATATACACACACACACACACACACACACACACACCATCTTTATATATGTATATGGAGATATATATTTAATGATCTATATCACTATATACATATATATCTATATATACCATCTATAAAAATGTATATACAGGTATAGATTAGTATATTTCTATATATGTATATATATATATCATGGGCAAGGCTTTACTTGTATGTGGTTGTCCGGGGATAGGGGGAGGTGGCTTTGGGGTCCGATTACCTGCATCTGACAGGACTTGATTTCACACGGCCGTCTGCACTGGTAGCAGGAGCCATCCGGCAGCCAGACACAGAGTGAGGGGGAGAGCACACCAGTGGGTCAGGGCTCTGGCGTTTTCACACAGCTGCCGGCACTGGTAAGGATCACTCATGCGCGATCCCTCACAGGAGCTGTCTGGCAGCCAGATACAGGGAGAGAAGGGGGCAGGCACCCAGGCTCTGACGTTTCATCTACAGAGCCGGGCCCCTCTCTCAGGCAGGGATAAGCCTGTGCACAAAACTTCAGCACAGGGAGCCTTGTGGATGACTTTGCGGATCACATGACCCGCATTGGTCCTGCAGAATCCTGGTACTATAGAAATAAAATGTAAATTACAAAAGTGTTATTAGATAGGCTATAAGGCACATGGGCATATATTTATATAACTCGGGCAACCCCTTTAAAAGGACTTTTGGGTCTCTAACAAGTTTTAGCAATTTAGTGCATGTTGCGCTAAAAATATATATTTCTGCCACACACAACAATAGTCTATATGTAACACCCCAGAGTTGTGTTACTACACTCCTCTACTCCGCTACTGCCCTTTAAGAGCTGTTATATTGTCATTAGATATAATTTGTATTATGTCCCCACAACTGTGCATCTAAAACCATGTTAAATGTAATTGTTTTCTTGTAATTTTACATGTCCGCCAGCAGGTGGCAGCATCATTGGTAGAGCTAGTCTTAATGTTATGGCCGTTCAGAGTGGAACAATCCGGTTCTATTCTGCCCCCCTGCTGAAGAGAAATTGAGGTTTCCGGCTTCCTGCAGCAAGGGAGGAAAAAAACTGTTAGAACCAGTTTTAGTTTCCTGCAGCTCAACTTGATTAAAAGAAAGCAGAAAGTTACAGACGACTTCCAGTTCCAGGAAGAAAGCATCCCCTGAGAATATATCTGTAAGTCAGGTCTAGAGGCCTAGAGAATCCATTCCTCCTCAGCTAGTCTGTCCCCACAAAGCAGAAGGTACAGTTCAAAGCAGAAGCATTTATTCCTGCCAACGATTCCCAAAACCAAAGACCAAAGACCAAAAGACCAAAGACCAAAGCTGCATACTGTTTGGATTCAACTTATCTTCAGTAAAGAAAAGTTTGAACTTCCTCTAAAGGTCTGGACATCATTTCTGCTGCAAAATTCCTCTATTACTCTTCCTATCACTACACTCACATTTATTGCAAGTGAGCCAGGAGCCAGGAGTCCAGACATACCCAGGTAGGAGACATCGTTGACACAATTATCATCACCTATAGAGACATTATAAGCCATTACACCACTCCTAATCTGGGACGTGCGTTATAACACCTTGGAAGGGCCCTGTGATAGTACCCTGTGCATGCTGCAATTGGCGTCACAACAAATACAGAACATTAAGCCACCCGTACCTGGCCACGGCTTATAACAAGTATAAAAGCTAAAATTTTCCTATTTCACTCCCTACACTATCTCTCCCTTCTGCTCTCCAGCTCTCCCTGACTAAGACTGATGACGCATTCCGGACAGCCAATCGCTGTAATGCCAGTAGCCAACATGGCTACGGAATTACAGTGAATGGCAGCACCTACCTGTACATTTTTGGGCTGCGTAGCAGCCAACAAACGTACGGGGAGGAGACTCGAGCATTGCGCTTAAGCACACTCAGTATTTGGCCGAACACCACGATGTGCCGAGCATCGCAATGTTTTAGTAAAATTAGTGTTCGGCTACTGGTAGTGTTATAGCATCTTTTTTCTTGCTTGATTGCAAAGATCTGGCATTTTAGCACTGATCACCAAAGACAGCTGGTGGTCCGACAAGGAGGCTAGAATCAAACTACATGACACAAAGTGAATGCAATTAACTGCTTCCATGTTGTAAGAAGAAATGATCTCCTGCAATGCCTTAAGATATTTTGAATCTTTTGATTTACTTGCAATATATTATTCAGATGGTAACATTACTTTATCTGAAATATTTTGAGACGAGCAAATTGATTATGCTGAATTGGAATTAATAAAAATAAAAATTAGCTTCTGTTTGGGAGACAGGAAAAAAGAAGTTTTGTTTCTGGTAGCTATACTGTGAAGTCAATGTTCAACATTTAAAACAGATCTCAAAGTATAACTTGGATAAAGCTAAGCCAGCATCTTATCTGCGGACAACTGTTTCAGGTTGATTACTCCTCAACAGCACAAAGCAAAGAGAACTAGCTTGTCAAGCTAAGAAACCTTGGTCAGGATCTCTGCTCTTCTCTGATCTTATGCTTCAAGGCCTGTTTAAAAGACTGAGCATTGATTATTGGATTGTTACCATCTGGTGGCATCAGAGGCTTAGCTTTCTGTTTCTTTTACAAAAGAAAAAAAACATTTTTCATTAATTAGTCGACTCTCCTCTGAAGTAACCAGCAGATAATGATATATATGTAAGTATTAAGTATTTTTGATGTGTTCTGTGTTAGATTGAGATAACAAATGCATGATGGTATTTTTCTATATTGCATGTTCCAATGTTCCTTTTAAAACATATATGTTTGTATTAAGGTTACGCCTCTGTAGCGTTAGGGAGATGTAGTATGTTGGAGCATTGATAGTTATGACTAGAGAGATTCACCTGTGTGAGTAGTCCTATAAGCCAGATAATTCTCTGCTTGCCCTTTTTAACAGGCCTTGAAGCATGACTTCATCAGGGCAGAGCAGAGATAACTGCCTTATTTAGGTTAGAGGCCTTGGTTGGATTTCTCCGTATGGAGAGTACCTGAGCACCTAGGAGGCAACACTCAACACGCAAAACTTAGCTTTCTTTTCTAAAGGAGGGTGGAACTACATCCCCTGTTAAATGAATAATGACATTCAGCTTCAGAAAATGCATAATGAACTTTTATTTACATTGCGGAATGTTAATTCCACAGCAGAACACAGCACAGGGATTGACAATTTTTAGAGGATCGATGCCGGTCCATAACATAAGGACTTCCTGCATGTTATCCTATGGGGCTGTAAATCTCAGCACAGGTCCTATTCCTTTCCATATATGTGAATGTCGATAGCCCTTTTTATCGATATGAGGGAGAAGAATATGGAATACATATGAAAACTATTAATATTTTCTGGATCTGTTTTTTTGTTGATTCAAATACGGATACAGCCGTGTGCATGAGGCCTAATGTCTATAGCTATTATTTATGCTAAACACACAAACTTTTGAAGCTGTTCATATCCATTGACTACAACAATTAAGGGGTTTTCCAGGGGGAGCATGGCTCAGCATTTTTTAAATAAAATTTAAAAAAAGGAATACGTACTTCATTGATACATATCAATCCCACTCCAAGGCTCCCAGTTCTCTGCTATGCTTCATTTCCTGCTGCAGGGATGATGTTCTGATACTGGGCCATGTGACTGCTGCAGCCAATTACTGGCCACAGTGATGACCTGCTACAGTCAGTGATTGCCTGCAGCAGTCACCTGTCCCTGTGATAGGATGTCATCTCTGCAGCAGTAAGTGGAGAATGATGGGCGATTAGGCATCTTTGGAATGAGAATACTGGAGGTCAATGATGTAAGTATGTCTTTTTTTTTACTGTATTTCCAGTTAGTGGAGAACAACAGGGTACTGGACATCAGGCAGGGGATGCGTGATGTGAGCATAGCTTTTTTATTTTATTTCCAACTCACTCACTTAAAGGGCTTCTGTCACCCCACTAAACTGATTTTTTTTTTGGTGTACTTATAATCCCTATCCTGCGATATTGCTATACCTTATATTATTAATAATTTTCGTTCAGTAGATTTTGCTAAAAAAGTTCTTTTATGATATGCTAATTACCTTTCTACCAGCAAGTAGGGCGTCTACTTTCTGGTAGCAACCGCAGAAAACCGCCCCCTCCTCTTGTTGATTGACAGGGCCAGCCGCGATCTCCTCCTCCAGCCAGCCCTGTCAGCATTTCAAAAATCGCGCGCCTGTGTTGATTCGGCGCAGGCGCTCTGAGATAAGGAGGCTCGTCTCCTCAGCACTCCCTCAGTGCGCCTGCGCCGATGACGTCACCGAAAGAGAAGACGTCAAAAACTGAAAAAACTATGGCTCTCAGACTATGGAGACACTAAAACATAATTTTTTTTAATTCAAAAATGATATAATTGTGTAAAACTTACAGAAATAAAAAAAAGTATACATATTAGGTATTTCCACATCTGTAACAACCTGGTATATAAAAATATCTCATGACCTAACCCCCTGAGGTGAACACCGTAAGAAAAAAAACTGTGTAAAAAAAGCAATTTTTTGTCACCTTACATCACAAAAAGTGTAATACCAAGCAATCAAAAAGTCATACGCACCCCATAATAGTACCAATCAAACTGTCATCTCATCCTGCAAAAAATGAGACCCTACCTAAGACAATCACCCAAAAACTAAAACAACTAGGACTCCGAATATGGAGCCACTGAAACATGATTTTTTTTTTTTTTTTTTTAAATGCTGTTGTGTGAAACATAAATAAATAAAAAAGTATACATATTAGATATTGCTGCATCCATAACAACCTGCTCTATAAAATACCACATGACCTAACCTGTCAGATGTACATTGTAAATAACAAAAATAAAACAGGTGCCAAAACAGCTATTTTTTTGTTATCTTGCCTCACAAAAAGTGTAATATAGAGCAACCAAAAATCATATGTGCTCTAAAATAGTATGAACAAAACTGCCACCTTATCCGATAGTTTCCTAAATTGGGTCATGTTTTTGGAGTTTCTACCCTAGGAGTGCATCAGGGGGTCAAATATGACATGGCAGCTTAAAATTATCCCAGTGAAATCTGCCTTCCAAAAACCATATGGCGTTCCTTTACTTCTGCGCCCTGCCATGTGCAGTTTACAATTACATATGGGGTGTTTCTGTAAACTACAGAATCATAGCAATAAATATTGAGTTTTGTTTGGCTGTTAACCCTTGCTTTGTTAGTGGAAAAAAAATTGATTAAAATTGAAAATCTGGCAAAAAAGTGCAATTTTGAATTTTAATCTCCATTTTTCATTAATTCTTGTGAAACACCTAAAGGGTTAACAACGTTTGTAAAATAAGTTTTGAATACCTTTGAAAGCCATGGTCCACAGAGAGCTTCCAAGGCATCAGTGGTATCTCATTGTTAAAAGGTATCAGTCAGGAGAAGGCATTAGATATACCATGGAACTGAAGACAGTCATCATCAAGTGGAGAAAATATGGCACAACAGTGAAATTACCAAGAACTGGACGTCCCTCCAAAATTGATAATAGACAAGAAGAAAACTGGTCTGGGAGGCTACCAAGAGGACTACAGCAACATTAAAGGAGCGGCAGGAATATCTGGCCAGCACTGGCTGTGTGATACATGTGACAACAATCTCCTGTATTCTTCATATGTCTGGGCTATGGGGTAGAGTGGCAAGATGAAAGCCTTTTCTTACGAAGAAAAACATCCAAGCCAGGCTACATTTTGTAAAAACACATCTGAAGTCTCCCAAAAGCATGTGGGAAAAGGTGTTATGGTCTGATAAAACCAAGGATGAACTTTTTGGCCATAATTTCAAAAGATATGTTTGGTGCAAAAACAACACTGCACATCACCAAAAGAACACTATACCCACATTGAAGCATAGTGGTGGCAGCATCATGCCAAGGGGCTGTTTTTCTTCAGCTGGAACTGGGGCATTAGTTGAGCTAGAGGGAATTATGAACAGTTCCAAATACCAGTCAATATTGGCACAAAACCTTCAGGCTTCTGCTAGAAAGCTGAACATAAAGAGGAACTTCATCTTTCAGCATGACAACGACCCAAAGCATACATCCAAATCAACAAAGGAGTGGCTTCACCAGGAGAAAATTAAAGTTTTGGAATGGCCCAGCCAGAGCCCAGACCTGAATTCGATTTAAAATCTGTGGGGTGATCTGAAGAGGGCTGTGCACAGGAGATGCCCTTGCAATATGACAGATTTGGAGTGTTTTTGCAAAGAAGAGTGGGCAAATCTTGCCAAGTCAAAATGTGCCATGCTGATAGACTCATACCCAAAAAGGTGCTTCAACAAAGTATTAGTTTAAGGGTGTGCACACTTATGCAACCATATTGTTTTATTTTTATATTTTTTCTTCCCTCTAACTAGAAGATTTCATTTTTATTTTTTTTGCAATTGAGTTGTACAGTTTATAGGTCACATTAAAGGTGGAAAAAGTTCTGAAATGATTTTTCTGTGTCTAATTTTTATACATCACAGAAACCTGATATTTTAACAGGTGTGTGTAGACTTTTTATATCCACTGTATGTATTCTGTTCTTAGAACAGAAAAAAATAGTCAATATGAACATTTATTTAAAAGGGTTATCCAACTCCTGAAATGCCCCTCCATATGCTTGTGCCCCTCACAAACAATGTACTTAACTCGCTCCCCGGCACCTACATCGCCCCTGAAGCCAGCACGGTCTGCGACTGCATCTCCATACCACGTGGATAAAAACATCCGGCATGGGGGAGGGGGGACAGCCAATGGCAGGGTGATGCTGTCACCTCTTGCTGCATGTGGGTCGGCAAAACGTGGACATCGGCTGTGTGAACTCAGTGAGGACTCATTGACTTCAATGGGTCAGCGATCCGCAAGATGCGGAGAAAGATAGGACATGTTTTATCTTTTGCCACACAGAAACCTGGACCTAGAAGCCCACGGAAGGTCTTCTGTATGCTATCATGGGCCTCTTGATTTGTGCCTAATGGGTCCACACCACAATGTGGAGTGCATGTGGCCAGTGCACATGTTTTGTGGACCTGCTGTTTACGGTTCGCAGCAGAGGCATGGCTGCCTCACTTACGTGTAAGGCTACTTTCAGATTAGCGTTAACAGTGTCAGGGGAACAGCCTGCTGGATCCATACTAACGCTTGTACACTTGTGCCGCCGGAAGTCCGCTCTGGCCCCATTCACTATAATGGGGACGAGCCGGAGATACGTCTGCAGCATGGCAAACGTGCAAGCGTTAGTAGGATCCGTCAGGCTGTACTCCTGCCGTAATAGCCTGCCAGACACTGCTAATGTTAATCTGAAAGTAGCCTAAATGGGGCCTTAAACCTGTTGAAAACAAACAATGACTCTCCTGGACACAACATCAAAGAAAGCCAAAAACCAATTACTCCTAACTGCCAAGGCAAACCTTGAGTTCTAAATGTTTGCATTTAATTTAAACAGAAATATCTTTATCCTTCCTGCTCCCATCTACACATCAAAAAAGTGTTGTAAACAGCTCTACACAAGATTTATCTGATTTTAACGATGAGAAGCCCCTGATTAACAGACATTTGCCAGCAGATTTGTAGCTATAACACTGGCTGACCTGTTACATGTGCACTTGGCAGCTGAAGACATCTGTGTTGGTCCCATGTTCATATGTGCCCGCGTTGCTGGAAAAAAAATTGATGTTTTGATTTATGCAAATTAGCCTCTAGGAGCAACGGGGGCGTTGCCATTACACCTAGAGGCTCTGCTCTCTCTGCAACTGCTGCACACTTTGCACTTTTATTGACTTTAGGAGAAATCAGGGTCAGGTGTAAACACGTTTACACTGCCTGGCCCTATCAATCAAAGTGGAAAGGGTTTGTCCAATTTCATAGGTACAAATCTGCTGACAGATGCCCTTTAAATATTCTCCAATGTTACAGTAGATGAATGTAAGTGCAAAGTATGAACATTATATTATATATGGTATATCTACACCATCTAACAGTTAGTGTAAAGGTAGACTAGACAGTCTTAAATTGTGCAAGATTTATCACTGTTGCTGATGCAGGATGAGAATTCTGGTGCATCTTTAAGACTGTCTGTCTGCTTTCAGTTCTCATAACCTATCTGTTGGCTTAGATCATGCCACAATCATCCCCCAAACAACAAAAACTCCAGCTCACCTTTGTTGATCACCCCAGATCCATGTTGGAAGGTATACTCACATAGATTTATTCAGATTCCTTTGGTCTCAGAGGGTACTCTTTCTCCTTGTGGAGAGTGCCACAGCTGTAGGGAGTGTTATAGGTCAAGGAATGCTTCCTAGGAAAAAGATATGCAAATTTGCTCTCTTCTAAGAGAAAGAAGGATGTCTATTTAGTGCCACCTAGTGGAGGTAGCTACTTTATAGTCAATGTCTGACCCTTTGACAGGCCTTGCAACATAACTAAGAATATTAGCCAAATTAAGAAGAAAATTAAAGAAAAGGACAACAGTTTAAGGATTTTTGCCATTGATAGTGCCTCTACTAGGTGGCATTACATAAACTGCATTATTTCTCACAGAGGATCCTTTGAAAGCAATTGCAAGACAATGTGAGCTTTGCTTATTTGTATCAGGCCACGCATCAGGCCTTGCATGGTCTTAGTTCAATCAAACACCTTTAAATTGTTATGGTTTTCTAAAAATTAAGGAGGTTTTATTTTTATTTAAATAGATCTAGAGAGTTACTAATCCTATAAATGATGTAATACTAAGATGCTTAGACCTGAACCAGATTTCTCACAGGGGCTCAGGCTAGATGATAAATGTGGTGCAGAGATAGACACTTCTCTCTGACCCACTATTGTTTGGATTACTTGAGACAGATTTAATGCCAAAATTTGGCTCAAAGCAGCACACCTTAGACTAGAGCATGCCCTTTCCCATGATGCTCTGCCCATATCAGATAAACTCTTCACCCTTACGCAACTAGAAATGTAGTTGCGCCAAAATTGTGCACTTTTTAGACAGATTTTAGGTGCACATATTAGGGAAATCTGGGCCAGTATGTTTAGAAAATAGAATTACTCATTACAGAAAATTAAAATTCTGACTCTGATTAATTAGGGCCCATTTGAACGACTGTATGGTCACCGGGCCCGTGTTGTGGACCCATTGACACGTCCTCTCTTTTGCTGAGCGAAGGCACATATCGGAAGCCCATCTGTGGGCTTTTAGGTCCATGCCTCCGCATTGCAAAAGATTAGACATGTCCTATCTTTTGCAGTATCTTGTGGATCACCGACCCAATCAAGTCAATGGGTCCGCACCTCAAGTCAGAGGTCAGAAGGCCAGTGCCCTTATATTTGCGATCCACAACACCGGCATAGCAACCATACGATCATGTGAATGGGGCCTTAGAGATAAGCAAATTGATTCTACCGATTTCAGATTTCATCCTAAATTTCGTAAGATTTGTTTCAGGCAACAGACCAAACTCCCCGTTTAATGCACAGCAAACAGTCCATTTGCACAACCGCAAACTTGCCATTTGCACAAGGTTGGATACCAAGCTAGCCATGTCCCGTTCCTTGTCCTCACTGACGTCATTGATGGTCTCTTCCTCCACCCAGCCACATACAACACCAAGGGTCCCCGAAAGGTGACAACAAGCCCCCTGGGATGCCTGCTGTGGTTGGTCTTCCACCTCCTCAAAGCCACCTTCCTCCTCTGACTCCTCTTCTTCAGACTCCTCTCTCAAAAAGGACGCCTCTGCAAAAGGACGCATGAGCCTACAGCCTTTGTGCATGAGCGTTCATTAACGCAGCCAAAAAATACCCAGCTCCGCAGAGGCTGTCCTCTTTTTTTTTCTTAAAAAAAAATCTGTTATTATCAGTTTAATCTCTGTTTTGTCCTCTATCAAGCCGGTGTATGGAATAGATTTTAGGAACCGGGAGATAGAAAAAGATGCTTGGTCGGTCCTCTTACTTCCAATTTGGGGCAATGCGCGTACGGCTTGCAATGTACTGTGCCACCAGATATGAGTGGTGTGTTAAGTAGTACTATTCCTATCAGTTTAATTCCTGTAACGTCCCCTATCAGGGGACGTGTATGGAATAGATTTTAGGAACCGGGAGATGGAAAAAGATGCTTGGTCGGTCCTCTTACTTCCAATTTGGGGCACTGCGCCGTGCGCTGTGTAATGTACTGTGCAATCCCAATATGAGTGGTATGTTAAGTTGTCCTATTCCTATCAGTTTAATCCCTGTTACGTCCCCTATCAGGGGACGTGTATGGAATAGATTTTAGGAACCGGGAGATGGAAAAAGATACTTGGTTGGTCCTGCTACTTCAAATTTGGGGCACTGCGCGTGCGCCGTGCGCCGTGCAATGTACTGTGCCACCAGATATGAGTGGTGTGTTAAGTAGTACTATTCCTATCAGTTTAATCCCTGTTACTTCCCCTATCAGGGGATGTGTATGAAATAGAGTTTAGACAACCGCAAAGAGTTGTCAATAGTTGACACACTCATGACATAAATTTTATTCCTCTATGCATCAATCTTGGTGTAGTTAAGACTGTGCTCGTGCGCACGTTTGGGAGATTGCAGGCAATGGGGTTTTTTAAAAGCCTATGGTCATGCTGAGGTAGTTCAGTGACAGTTAAGTAACCCAGAAAACAATGATTCTGCAGTGTGGGACCATTGTTGGCCTAGTAGGCTTTAATGATCACCTTAGATGATCACAAAGAAAATTTATGTTTTTTCTATGCAAAATTATCCAGCCGATCGCTTTTGGTCTGTTCACAATAAAGCAACGACCTTATCATCTGGGGTGTGCCAACATTGCCATTGCCAACACACTCATAGAGGTGGTTGCTTCAATGTCATACGCAAGCCCCTTCACTACAACAAGGTAACGTTCACGAAGGGGAATTGACACATGTATGCGCCTTTTTTTTGTTTGTTTTTGCAGCCACAGTGCAGCACCAGAGGACAAAAAAATTAGGCATGTACACATGCCTGAAAAACCAGGCATTGTTGCAGCCGCTGCCTGTTTCCCAGGCAGAAAGTGCACTAAAACATTGCTGCTTGAACCCTAGTTGGTGGCGGATAAGTCACGCAAGTCATCCTGCATTAAGAGATAAAATACAGCAGCGTGTGGACCATTTTTAGCCCAAGGCAGCTCATTTCATCAGGCCTTTTTTAGTCGAATGTATCGCCCACTGTCAGTCCTTTCGGGATTCATGCCTTATTCATCTTAATAAAGGTGAGGTAATTTAGACTTTTTTGACCTAGGCGACTTCTCTTCTCAGTGACAATACCTCCTGCTGCACTTAAGGTCCTTTCTGACAGGACACTTGAAGCGGGACAGGCCAGAAGTTCTATCGCAAATTGTGATAGCTCAGGCCACAGGTCAAGCCTGCACACCCAGTAGTCAAGGGGTTCATCGCTCCTCAGAGTGTTGATATCTGCAGTTAAGGCAAGGTAGTCTGCTACCTGTCGGTCGAGACATTCTCTGAGGGTGGACCCCGAAGGGCTGTGGCGATGCGTAGGACTTAAAAAGCTGCGCATGTCCTCCATCAACAACACGTCTGTAAAGCGTCCTGTCCTTGCCGGCGTGGTAGGAGGATGATTACTTTCACCTCTTCCCCTGTTAGATTCTCGTTGTGCTGTGACATCACCCTTATACGCTGTGTAAAGCATACTTTTTAATTTGTTTTGGAACTGCTGCATCCTTTCCGACTTTCGGTAATTCGGAAACATTTCAGGCACTTTCTGCTTATACCGGGGGTCTAGTAGCGTGGCCACCCAGTACAGGTCGTTCTTCTTCAGCCTTTTTATACGAGGGTCCCTCAACAGGCACGACAGCATGAAAGACCCCATTTGCACAAGCTTGAATGCCGAGCTACACATGTCCAGTTCCTCGTCCTCACTAATCTCACTGAAGGTATGTTCTTCCCCCCAGCCATGTACAACGCCACGGGTACCAGATACAGTAGGTGACAACGAGCACCATGGGATGCCTGCTGTGGTTGGTCTTCCTCCTCCTCCTCAAAGCCACATTCCTCCTCTGACTCCTCTTCCTCAGACTCCTCTTCCAGCATTGCCGCAGGTCCAGCAAGCGATGCTGATAAGGCTGTTTCTGGTGGTGATGGTGACCACAACTCTTCCTCTTCACGCTCATCTATGGCCTGATCCAGCACTCTTCGCAGGGCACGCTCCAGGAAGAAAACAAATGGGATGATGTCGCTGATGGTGCCTTTGGTGCGACTGACTAGGTTTGTCACCTCCTCAAAAGGACGTATGAGCCTACAGGCATTGCGCATGATCGTCCAGTAACGTGGCAAAAAAATTCCCAGCTCCGCAGAGGCTGTCCTAGCACCCTGGTCATACAAATACTCGTTAACGGCTTTTTCTTGTTGGAGCAAGCAGTCGAACATTAGGAGTATTGAATTCCAACGTGTCGGACTGTCGCAAATCAAGCGACTCACTGGCATGTTGTTTCGCAGTTGGATATCTGAAAAGTGCGCCATGGCCGTGTAGGAACGCCTGAAATGGCCACACACCTTCCTGGCCTGCTTGAGGACATCCTGTAAGCCTGGGTACTTATGCACAAAGCGTTGTACAATCAGATTCAACACATGTGCCATGCACGGCACATGTGTCAACTTGCCCAAATTCAATGCCGCCAACAAATTGCTTCCGTTGTCACACACCACTTTGCCGATCTCCATTTAGTGTGGAGTGAGCTACTGATCCACCTGTGCATTCAGGGCGGACAGGAGTTCTGGTCCGGTGTGACCCTCTGCTTTCAGGCAAGTCAACCCCATGACGGCGTGACACAGTTGTATCCGGGATGTGGAATAGCCCCTGGGGAGCTGGGAGGGTGCAGTTGATGTGGAGCAAGACGCAGCAGCAGAAGAGGACTCAGCCGAGGAGGTTATGGAAGAGGATGGAGTAGGAGGAGTAGAGGAGGTGGCAGCAGGCCTGCCTGCAAGTCGTGGTAGTGTCACCAACTCCTCTGCAGAGCCACGCATTCCATGCTTGGCAGCCGTCAGCAGGTTTACCCAATGCGCAGTGTAGGTGATATACCTGCCCTGACCGTGCTTTGCAGACCAGGTATCAGTGGTCAGATGGACCCGTGCCCCAACACTGTGTGCCAGACATGCTATGACTTCCTTTTGCACAATAGAGTACAGGTTGGGGATTGCCTTTTGTGAAAAGAAATTTCGGCCGGGTACCTTCCACTGTGGAGTCCCAATAGCTACAATTTTTTTTTGAAGGCCTTAGACTCCACCAACTTGTATGGTAAAAGCTGGCAGGCTAAGAGTTCCGACAAGCCAGCTGTCAGACGCCGGGCAAGGGGGTGACTCTGTGACATTGGCTTCTTATGCTCAAACATGTCCTCGACAGACACCTGACTGTGGGCAGATGAGCAGGAACTGCTCAAGGCGAGATACAGAGTGGCGGATGGTTGAGAGGGGGCAAGGAGGACAGCAGTGGTTGACGTTGCTGAAGATGCTGGACCAGGAGGAGGATGGTGGCTTTGAGCTTGTGTGCTGCTTCTACCCGTCATCATGTGTTGATCCCATAGGCGTTTGTGATGTGCGATCATGTGCCTTCGCAAAGCAGTTGTACCTAGGTGGGTGTTGGATTTCCCATGACTCAGTTTCTTTTGGCACAGGTTGCAAATGGCATCGCTGTTGTCAGAGGCAGACACACAAAAAAAATGCCACACTGCTGAGCTTTGCAATGACGGCATTCTGGTGGTGGCAACAGCATGCGTTGATTGGCATGCTGTCTGGCTGACCCCGGGTGCCAATACATGCTGTCTGACTGTGCCACTAGCTCCTTGCGACGACCTCCCCCTGCTTCCAACTCATCTCCTCCTCCTCTCTGTCTCCCCATCTGAACTCTCCCTCTGTTCTTCTTCTCTTCGAGCGGGCACCCACGTGACATCCACAGACACATCGTCATCATCAACCACTTCAATTGAATCTGACAACTCAGCAAAGGAAGCAGCAGCGGGTACAACATCATCATTATCACACCGTACGTCCATGTGTGTAATGCTGCCTGACTGAGACATATCCCTGTTATCTACATCCTCTTGCAATAATGGTTGCGCATCACTCATTTCTTCCTACTGATGTGTAAATAACTCCTCTGACAGATCAAGTGAAGCAGCTGTGGTGCTAGTGTTGGTGGTGGCGGCAGGCGGGCGAGTGGTAACTTGAGAGGTGCCCGAAGCTGAGCTGGAGGAGGATGGTGCGTCAAGGTTCTAAGCGGAAGCTGTAG
Source organism: Bufo gargarizans (assembly GCF_014858855.1). Taxonomy (NCBI): domain Eukaryota; kingdom Metazoa; phylum Chordata; class Amphibia; order Anura; family Bufonidae; genus Bufo; species Bufo gargarizans. The sequence continues at coordinate 310,850,349 of NC_058085.1, forward strand.
AAGATTGGGTGTCCTGTGTTAGCCAGTCAACTATGTCCTCAAAACTTTTAGAGTTCAGGGTACGTGGCCTCTGAACACTGGGCATTTATCTAGGGCCAAAGGGAATCATAGCACCACGACCACGACGGCCCCTGCGGGGTGGCCTGCCTCTGGCTGTAATTTTTTTTAGATAAGTTTAGTTGTACTATGCATGCAAGCTACTGTGACAACAGATATGAGTGGCACTGTGCACTGGCAGAAGTTGGCAGAGAAGACGCTGTAGGCCTGACACACACGCTTGCAGGCAACTGACTGCTATTCTATTAAAGTCAAAATTGTTTTTTATTTTTTTTTAAATATAATATACTCTGACACCAGATAGGAGTTGCACTGGTGACACTCTGCCCTTGCAGGGCCTGAAACACACACGCTTGCAGGCAACTGACTGCTATTCTATTACAGTCAAAATTGTTTTGTTTTTTTAAATGCAAGCTACTGTGATACCAGATATGAGTGGTGGCACTGGGAAACTGGGCACAGTATACGCTGTGAGCCTGACACACACGCGGGCAGGCTACTGCAAATAGATTACACAGAAAAAAAGAAGACTGATGTACTAGCCCTAAAAAGGGCTTTTTGGGGTGCTGTCAGGATGCTGTCCTTACAGCAGAGATCAGATGAGTCTTTCAGGACTGGAATAGACACTGAATACACTAGCCTAGCTATCGATTTCCCTATTAAATCAGCAGCAGCTACACTGTCCCTCCTCTCACTAAGAATGCAGCTTCTGAATGAATCTAAAATGGATGCTGTCCAGGAGGTGGGAGGGTCTGGGAGGGAGGGTCTGCTGCTGATTGGCTGGAATGTGTCTGCTAACTGTGAGGTATAGGGTCAAAGTTTACACAATGATGACGAATAGGAGGCGGACCGAACATCGAATATGTTCGCCCGCTGAGGAGAAAGCGAACAAGCTATGTTCGCTGGGAACTCTTCGCCATCGAATAGTTCGGGACATCTCTAACTATTTGCAACGGGTGTGATATTCCTGTTGCCCCCCAAAAAAACTCATTGAGGGATGCAATATACCTGCTTCCACAAAATACTGATTAAGGGGTTTGATATACCTGCTTCCACAAAATACTGATTGAGGGGTGCGATATACCTGCTTTCACCAAATATTGATTAAGGCCTACGATATACCTGCTTCCACAAAATACTGATTGAGGGCTGCAATATACCTGCTTCCACTAAATATTGATTAAGGGGTTCTATATACCTGCTTCCACAAAATACAGATTGAGGGGAGCGATATACCTGCTTCCACAAAATACTGATTAATGGGTTTGAAAAATCTGCTTCCACAAAATACTGATTAAGGGGATTGATATACCTGCTTCCACCAAATATTGCTCTACTGGGGGGGAAGAGACCGACGACGACATTCTCCTGGGCAATGATCAGGAGCCAGGACGCTCCACCGCTTCCAATTTAGTGCAAATGGGGGCTTTCATGCTCCAGTGTTTGAAGAGGGACCCCATATAAAAAGCATACAGGGCAAGGACCAGTACTGGGTGGCAATGTACTTAGACCACAGGTACAAACACAAAATGGTGGACATGTTACCACCATCACAGAGGGCTGGCAGAATGCAGCATTTCCAGGCCTCGCTGCCAGCCCTGGCAGGTGAATTTCCACCCACAACGAAACAAGTGCGGGTACCAATCCTATCGCGCCTGCAAGAAGAGGGCGGTTTGAGGATGTGTTGGTCACTTTGGATATGAGTTCATTCTTGCAGCCAACCCATCAACAGCCACCATCAGGATCCAGCCTCAGGGAACGCCTAGACTGACAGTTGTCCGACTACGTCGGGTTCTTGGCCGATATGGCCATGGACTAAGTGTGCAGGCTTGACTCTGGCCAGAGGTGACACAATTTGCCATGCAACTCTTGGCTTGCCCCTTGTCGAGTGTCCTGTCTGAAAGGATGTTCAGCACAGCAGGTGGGATCGTAACCGATAAGCGCACTCGCCTAGCTCACGACAGTGTGGACTACCTGAGGTGTGGATCTCGGAGGAATTCAATACCTGTGACGACATTGTGTAATTGAATTTCCTCATGCCAGCCCACACATATCCGCCACCACATAGAACAAAGAATAGTCCTTGTCTTATGTATATACAGAGGCATAAAAGGCCTTTTCTTTTAGGTGAATGCCTAATTTTTGGGGCTTGTACTGGCCTACAGTAAAAATTGTATCCAGTGACCCCCTAATGTGCCTCCAGCCACATAATCACAAGTTATTTTCTTTCAGTTAAATGCCTTTTTGGGGCTTGTACTGGCCTACAGTAAAATTTGTATCCAGTGATGGCCTAATGTACTACCAACAACATAATCACATGTTCTTTTCTGTCAGGTGAATGCCTAATTTTTGGGGCCTGTACTGGCCTACAGTAAAATTGTTATCCACTGACCGTCTAATATACCTCCAGCTGCATAATCACTTGTTCTTTTCTGTCAGGTGAATTATAACCAAACAAATCCTCAATAGAAATGAGAAATCCTATGTGAGCATGAACTCAATGGAACCAATAGACAAAACACACATGAACATCAATTGCAAATATTTTATTAATACGTCACATAAAAGATGACAAAATGTTCATTCTGACAATATTGAATATAATAAGTATGATGCAGTAATGTAGTGGCGCTACAGAACAGAGCCCCACCAAGGATACACAAGGAACGTTATATACCCAAAGCTTCTGTCTCCAATCAGCCCGAATGTAAACAGGATGGGTTATCTCAGCACAGGCTCAAAGGAGACACGAGCCTTAGTCAAAGTGCAAGTGTTGGTATGCTTGCAGAAAATATCAATTGGTAGACGCAGTGTATGAATCCCACATCCCAAAACGGATATCATAATGTGCCACCTGCATCCACCATGTATCACATTGCCGCAAGCAAAAAACCGACACATGTAAACACCACAAATAAAAGTATATTGGGAAACAGACCTTTGATCCCTGGTGAGCGGACCCTTGACGCGCGTTTCGCCAAGCTTTTTCGAAGGGGCGTGAGGTGTCAGGTGAATACCTAATTTTTGGGGCCTGTACTCCCGTGGCCTAAAATAATTTTTTTCTAGGCTCTAGCAGGGCACATTTTTGAGCGTTTCCCTTTAAGATGCATAAAAATGGCCCCTGATTAAAATACATTTTTTTCGTGTGAATTTTTGCCATTGATCCCCCTCTGGTATGTCACTGTCCTTGTTGTGGGACTATTTGTGCACTTCTAGTAAATATTTGGTGACTGCAAATATGACCTGAAGGTTTTTCAGGTTCACCTGCCATTAAAGTGAATGGGGTCTGCCGCAAACATGCGGTTCGCAAACATTTGATCGCGAATGCGCGTTCGCTAAACGTCCTGGCCGGTGTTCATTCATCACTATTTATGACTCTTGGTTTTTTAAACTTTCTTCGACATAATGTTAGTCATTGAGTTCTACATTAAATGGGACTATAAACAAGTGTATATTGCTTTACAGATACAGGTTTAAAATATCAGTGTTTTAAATTGCCTTTTTGATTTTCCAATTTGTGGTTTAAAAAACCATTATCTTATCTGCAAGGGATAGAATTGCTGACAAGCTGAGGCTGTTTGATGGCAGTTACAATTGGGGTTTTATGTATCTTTTTAAACCGTGCTTCTGTCATTCTCTTTTCTCAAAGGGCTATAATCTCAGTTTAATGTTTGTGCGAGAATAGATACAAGAAAGAGGAAATGGAAATCGAGCTAGTTTTTTTTCTTGCCCTATGAAATATTAGCTGCACACCAAAATTTATAACTTCAGCTAAGATTTAAGTCAGAAAAAATATCCATTTTAGGTTTCTATAATACAGGATGGTATGGAAAGAATAAGGGTAATTTTGGGAAATCTACTTGCAGATTCATGCGACACCTGACGCGGCCAGGGATCGCTAAGTAGCGATGATCCTATAGAAATGAAAGGGAGCTCCGCGGCAGTTGCAAGAAATCCAACTTGTCGCTTGACCAGTGTCGCTGTGTAGCCCTTGCCTAAAACACTGATCTGTTGAAGGCTTCCAAGTAGATTTAACCCTTTGCAGCAAGAAAACCTGCGCCATGTGTGAACTTAAAGGCAATAAGTCACCACACACTTGCTATGAAACTACCGTACATGGCAGATGCTCGGTTCTCAATAAATTCCAATGGTGTTGTCCTATTTCCAGTAGACCCTTTTTAGGGAGAAATTAAGCTTTTTGGTGTTTTCTTATTAGTCCCTGACTCCGATCATTTTCCTTCCTGACTGCACCCTTACCACTTTGGGTGACAAGGCCAGGTAGTGAAGATGTATTCACGCCTGGCCCTGAAGTATCAGGATTGCTTGTTCATTTCACTGTTTGGAGCAGGCACAGTACAGTACAGAAGCTCACCAGCCAATGCATTCTGTACGGCACCTGGGCTGAGCAGTAAAGCAAATGGGAAATCGTGAGACTTCAGGGTACATAAGTACATATTCAGTGTCTGGCCCTGTTAGTCAAAGTGGTTGGGAAGGAAAAGGAGCAGAGCCTTGGGTGCAGCCTAGAGTAACTGCACTGCTCTCGTTGTACCCAGGATCTAATTAGCATTAAATAGAAGGCCTAATTTCTCAACAATACAGCCACCAATGGAAATAGCACAAACACCATTAGAATATATTGAGAAATGTGCATCTGGCATGTAAGAAGGTTTCATAGAGAGCTATGTGGTGACACATTCCTTTTAAACAGTCAGAAAGCGGTGCTATTCACACCTTTGATACATCAGCCATGCACTATTCTGGAACAACTCTCAAAGAACGCATAGCAGGAGACCGATCATTGGTAACAATTTTCTCCAGTGGTCGCCAGGTCCATGAATTGCACAGATGTAAAGATCAACTGTGGTATTAAATATCATCTGTGTTGTGGCAGGAACATGGACAGTTTTTTATGGACGTCTGAATAAGGACTAAATGGGAGACCTAAGGGAATTTGATTTGACTACAGTTTCCTTACTTTAGTATCAGATCTCCCTAGAATAAAGCAAGTGATCCCAACAATCAAAGTATATTATGTAATGGAATGAAGTTATGGGAGCAGATTCCCCTTTGGCTCACCAGAAGAACTTGCATCTTTCTACGTTACAACTTTGTATAAAACTGAGATTTTTGTTTTCTTTGCCAGCCTAGAGTTATGTGATTTGAACCTAAATGTGAAAAAAAGTTATTCCTTTAGCAAGTTAATGTAGTGGAAAGTAGTTAAGACTAATGATGCTTTTGGCTTTTTGTTCTCCAAGACATCACCAATTTATAAGAAATTTAAGCTTAAGATTTCAGGAGTTTCTGAATTGTTTAGGGACAATGCAATTGATTTTCAGAGAATCATCACATTGCTCTCATATATTTAGATCTTCAAGAGGGAAGCAGCATTTTTTTATAATGTAAAATTCACCTGAGCTACTTATAAAATTCACTAAAGAAAAGAAAAGAGCCCATGATGATGGTTGACCTGAGAAGAATATCCCATTATAACTCAAGTCTAACTTTAAAATGATGATGATTTTTTTTTCACATGCTACCTATTTTAACTGTTTAGAGAAATTAGAGAAATACAGTATAGTTAAACCTAGTAGCTTCCTTTGATGGGTTTAGAACAGTGTTTCTTAACCTCCAGATGAATAACTCTTTGAATATTGAACATTTATACAAGTTTTCAATATCCGGTATATATTAATTTCTCATGGTTTCCAAGTAAGGTCTCGACTTTCTGCCATTCTATAGGACTCTTTATTGTTAGGGCCCATTCACATGACTGTATATTTGAGTGTTCACATCCATACTTCCGTTCCGTGGCCCCACAAAAAATATAGAATTGGCAAATCTATCATAGGGCTGGCTGTTCCACAAAATGCGGACCACACATGACCGGTATCTGTGTTTTGCGGATCTGTAATTTGCACCTATACAGCAGTAAGTAATAACACCTATGTAAAACACTGAAAGTTCCTATTGAATGTCTGCAAGCAAAGATCTTGAAAACTGAGAGGAATTGATAGGATGTGAGCGAATCAAAGCTGACGAAGTGGAATTCATTACAAATTACAGGAAAAATTTGATTCACACCGAATGCAAATTTCCTCGTGCTTCGTAGTAATGAATCACATTTTTCCTAAAATGGCTGCTGCATGTGTGAGGACATGGAGAAAGGAAGTCTGGGAAGGCGGGATCACCTATACTGACATGCATGCAGTCAATCAGCAGCCAGCCAGCCCTGACTGAAAATGGAGGTCCCACCGAGTTAATTCTTTGATTATTTGTGCAAATAGTAAAACGTTCCATACTTTTCTTGGTTAACCAGATTATTCATAGATCTGTGTATAACTTTGTTGTGAGAAAATGAGTGCAGCCGGTAGTGAAGCAGGTAGTGATGTTGCAACAAGAGATAGTCCATCCTGCCCGGAGAAGTTATTCCATAACGTTGTTGAATATGTCAATTCACTTTGAACATTGGATTATGATGTGGCTGCATGGATAACTGAGTTGCAGGCAGAAGCCAAGAGAGAATGTATGGGTGTATGGACGCCACTTGGCACAGTCAGGAGACTTCTAACTTATCTTGATGTGCTTAAAAATACCGCCAGTAAAAACCAACACCTCTTAAAGATGTTGCCATCAATTATCTATGCATTATTAGAGGTCAGCATTTTCTCAGAGAGTAGACATGTGCATATAATGAAAATGAAAGCATATATATCCCATATGGAAGAAAAATTAGAATCTAAAGAGGCATCGATTGAGGAGTGAAAATGCGCGCTTGTTCACAGCCATACTGCCTATCACAAATTAAAATGTGAGGCAGAGGAGCTGCACATCCATTATAGCAGTCTGCAGCAAACAAACAAACTAAGCCAAATGGTAGCCAATGTTTAAAGCGATCTGTCTGATCATGAGTATTGATGATCGAGCACCAAAGTTTTCGGGTATTCGGGCCAAACACATTGCTATATTCGTGTGCTCAGCCGGGAACCCGAGTATTATGGAAGTCAATGGGAGACAAACGGGCACCCCCTGCTCTGAAGAGGGGAGGGTACCTAGTCCATTGGAAAAGGTCATAAATAGAGATGTGGCGAAAATAAAATTTTCTGTTCGCGAAGGGTGAACGCGAATCTTTGCAAATGTTCGCGAACGGGTGAACCGCAATTGACTTCAATAGGCAGGCGAATTTTAAAACCCACCGGGACTCTTTCTAACCACAGTAGTGATGGAAAAGTTGTTTCAAGGGGACTAACACCTGGACTGTGGCATGCCGGAGGGGCTCCATGGCAAAACTCACATTGAAAATTACATAGTTGACACAGAGTTGGATTTTAATCCATAAAGGGCATAAATCACCTAACAATCCTAATTTTTTTTTTGATCAACGTGGTTTAAAACATCCAGTGTGTGTATACGATCAGGTATGATGTTATATCGATCAGGTAGTGTAAGAGTTACGCCCGCTTCACAGACATTGACAGACCAAACTCCCCTTTTAATGCACCGCAAACAACCACAAACAGTCCATTTGCCCAACCGCAAACTCCCCATTTGCACAAGGTTGGATACCAAGCTAGCCATGTCCCGTTGATGTCATTGAAGGTTTCTTTCTCCACCCAGCCACGTACAACACCAACGGGGAGATGGTTAAAAAAACGCTGACTCCCTCCCCTTTGTTTTAATCCACGGTCACTGCGTCTGCGCAGTGCAATTTATTGTCACACCCGATATGAGTGGTATTTTCTGTAGTACTATTCTCCTCAGTTTAATCCCTGTTACGTCCCCAATCTGGGGTCCATTTATTGAATTGATTTTTTGAATGGGGAGATGGTTAAAAAAACACTGGCTCCCTCCCCTTTGTTTTAATCCACGGTCACTGCGTCTGCGCCGTGCAATTTACTGTCACACCCGATATGAGTGGTATTTTCTGTAGTTCTCTTCTCATCAGTTTAATCCCTGTTACGTCCCATATCAGGGATTGCCTTTTGTGAAAAAAAATTTAGGCCGGGTACCTTCGACTGCCTTCACAGTGACAGACCAAACTCTGATATACCAAACTGAATTGATTTTAGGTACCGGGAGATGGAAAAAGCAGCTTGGTCGGTCCTCTTACTCCCAAGTTGGGGAACTGCGCGTGCACGGAGCAATGTGCTGTGACATCCTGACCTTATATGAGTGTTGTCTTAACTAGTACTATTCCTATCAGTTTAATCCCTGTTAAGTCCCCTATCCGGGGACATGTGTCAAATTGATTAACCATTGTCGAATTAATGAACCATTACGACATCCTGAAATAATTTTAGTTCTGAGCTTTGTACTTGCTTTGTATTGGAATTGATGGGGATTTTTTTAAATTGTCTGCATTATTTCTAATAAACTATTAAGAGACTTTATTATGATTTTTTTATTTTATGTATTAAAAACCCATGCAACTTAAAAAAAATAAAAGAAAATAATGTTTTTTCTATGAAAAATTATCCAGCCGATCGCTTTTGGTCTGATCATAATGAAGCAACGGCCTTATCATCTGGGGTGTGGCAACATTGCCAACATGCTCATAGAGGTGATGATCGCTTCATTGTGATACGCAAGCCCCTTCACCACAACAAGGTAACGATCACGAAGGGGAATTGACAATTGTATGTGCCTTTTATTTATTTTTGCAGCTACAGTGCAGCACCAGAGGCCAGAAAAATTAGGCAAGTACACATGCCTGAAAAATAATGGTATTGTTGCAGCCGCTGTTGTAGGTGACTAAAACATTACGGCAGAAAGGTGACTAAAACATTACGGCTTGAACCCTAGTTGGTGGCGGAGAATTCATGAAAGTCATCCGATATGCAGACATTAAATACAGCAGCGTGGGGACCATTTTGAGGCCAAGGCATGTCATCAGGCCTTTTGTTAGTCAAACATATCCCCCACTGTCAGTACCTTTGGGATCCATGCCTCGTTCATCTTAACGAAGGCGAGGTAACCAACACTTTTTTGGCAGAGGCGACTTCTTTTGTCAGTGACAACGCCTCCTGCTGCACTGAAGGTCCTTTCTGATAGGACACTTGAAGTGGGGCAGGCCAGAAGTTACATCGCAAACTGGGATAGCTCAGGTCACAGGTTAAGCCTGCACACCCAGTAGTCAAGGGGTTCATCGCTCCTCAGAGTGTCAATATCTGCAGTTAAGGCAAGGTAGTCTGCCATCTGTCGGTCGAGTCGTTCTTTAAGGCTGGATCCCGAAGGGCTGTGGCGATGTGTAGGACTGAAAAAGCTCTGCATGTCCTCCATCAACAACACATCTGTAAAGCGTCCTGTCCTTGCCGCAGTGGTCGTGGTAGGAGGAGAATTACTTTCACCTCTTCCCCAGTTAGATTCCCGTTGTGCTGTGACATCCCCCTTATAAGCTGTGTAAAGCATATTTTTTAGTTTGGTTTTGAACTGCTGCATCCTTTCTGACTTTTGGTAATTTGGTAACATTTCCGCCACTTTCTGCTTATACCGGGGGGGGGGGGGGGGGGGGTCTCCCCCTGCTTCCAACTCGTCTCCTCCTTCTCTCTGTCTCCCCTTCAGAACTTTCCCCCTCTTTTTCCTCTCTTCGAGCAGGCACCCACGTGGCATCCACGGACACATCGTCATTATCAACTGCTTCACTTGTATCTGACACCTCAGCAAAGGAAGCAGCAGCGGGTACAACATCATCATCATCATCACACTGTACGTCCATGTGTGTAATGCTGCCTGACTGAGACATATCCCTGTTATCTACATCCTCTGTCAATAATGGTTGCCCATCACTAATTTCATTCAACTGATGTGTAAATAACTCCTCTGAGGGACCAAGTGAAGCGGCTGTGGTGGCTGTGTGGTAGTGGTGGTGGTGGTGGTGGTGTCGGCGGGCAGGAGAGTGGTAACTTGAGAGCAGGTGACCAAAGCTGAGCTGGAGGATGATGGTGCGTCAAGGTTCTTAGCGGAAGATGTTGAAGATTAGGCGTCCTGTGTAAGCCAGTCAACTATTTTCTCCGAAATTTTTGGGTTCAGGGTACGTGGCCTCTGAACACTGGTCATTATTCCAGGGCCAGTGGAAATCACAGCACCACAACCACGACGGCCCCTGCAGGGGTGGCTTGCCTCTGTCTGTCATTTTTTTTTAGATAAGTGGTACTATGCATGCAAGGTACTGTGAGACTCTTTATAAGTGGTGGGCAGTGGGCACAGTACAGTCTGTGTGGGCCTGACACACACTGGATTGAAACTGCGATTATATCACAGAGAAATAATATAAATTTAATTATTTTTATCTGCAAGATATTGTCTGTGACACCCTGTATGGGTGGTGTGCACACAGTACTGTCTGTGACTGAGCCTGCAACCTCTCACACACGGCCTCTCACACTCCATGTGTCCGTGGCTTAGTGGACCTTCCAAGTAACTGCGTTGGTCAGGGCATGGGTGATGTTCTGGGACACATGCTGGTGTAAGGTGGGTACGGCGCTCTGTGAAACATAATGGCCGCTGCGGACTGCTTACCGAGTGACGGCCATCGACATCAGGCTGCGGAAGGCCTCAGTGTCCACAAGCCTAAATGGCAACATTTCAAGGGCCAGTAATTTTGAAACTTGCGCATTTAGTGCTATGGTCTGTGGGTGGGTATTTGCACTTGCATGCAAATGACTGTGTTATGGACATTTGGACACTGCGCTGGGACAGGGAAGTGGATGTTGTTGCTGATGGTTCATGCAAAGGTCCAGGTGCAGGGCGAGGGGCATCCTGGCCAGCAGTGCTTAACACAGGGGAAGAGGAGGCAGTGGTGTGACCCTCAGAACCAGATTGTGGATCCAGGCGTTTAGCCCACTTGTTAGGGCGCTTGGATGCCACGTGGCGGATCATGCTGGTGGTGCTGAGGTTGCTAGTGTTCACGCCCCTGCTCATTTTGGTACGGCACAGGTTGCAAACTACCACTGTTTTGTCATCTGTACTTTCCTCCAAAAAGCTCCATACTGCGGAAAACCTTCCCTTTGGCAAGGTAGACTTACGCATGGGGGTGCTCGATGTAACGTTTGCGAGCCTGTTTGGTGTTGGACTCAGTTTTGCAACCCCAATGCCTCTTCCAGCCTGTTGCGGTGCTGCGGATCCCTCCCTCTCTGTATTGCTGTCCTTGCTCGGCTTTTCACCTTCCCATGTTGGGTCAGTGACCTCGTCGTCAACCACCTCCTCTTCCACTTCCTGACTTGACCTATCCACAACCTCAGTGATTGATAACTGTGCCTCATCATCATCTCACAGTCATCTTCTTGAGACTGTGAAGGCTCAAGAGCTTGGGGATCAGGGCACAATATATCAGGTCCCTCTTCAAGCGTGCTGGGCGCGAGGGACAAATGTAATAGTGGCGCTGGATAGAGCTCCTCGGAATATCTAAGTGTGGGATCACTCGCTTGCAAGCCTCTCCATGGTGGCAGGAAGGATGATCAGAAAGGATTCGGTTGACCAGACTCTTGGCTACAGAGACTGGACTTGGTGGAAGAGAGGGTGGTGCTTAACTGACGGGAAGCATTATCTTTAGCAATCCAACCAACCAACTGTTCGCACTGGTTCGACTTGGACAGTTTTGTCCTGGCAGCAGGCACATTTTCATTGCGCCCAGGTCCACTGCCACCATCAGCATCACGCCCACTTCCCTGTCCCTTAGTGCTCGCCTTCTTCATATTAATGATTTTGTCACTAGATCTGGCACAAATTTTTTAACAGTCCGCTAAAGACACAGTTTTCTGATGCAGGACATCTGATGTATATGTCACAGAAACACAGAATATGGACACTAGATTAGGCCCAGATTAATGGAATTTGTGCTAAAGATTCTGTTTTCTGATGCACGACAGTATATTTCACAGAAACACACAGAATATGGTTTTCTGATGTAGTTTATATGTATATTTTTCCCTATATCTAGGCCTGACAACATGATATTGAAGCGCAGATCACACAATTCACGGATTACACCGTTGACAGCAAAAATGTGGATAGATTGTGTGAGAAAAATTGTTTTCTGTATTTTTTTTCCCCCTATATCTATGCCTGACAACCACACAATGTATTGAAGTGCAGATCATACAATTAATGTGGATAGATTATGGGAGAAAAATTGTTTTCTGTATTTTCAATTTTTTCCCTATATCTACTCCTGACAACCCCATAAGGTATTGAAGTGGAGATCACACAATTCACAGATTACACCGTTGACAGCATAAATCTGGATAGATTATGGGATAAAAATTGTTTTCTGTATTTCAAGCATGGCGCTTGAGCACATGTGGTACTCGGCGAGAACCGCCATGTGCCGAGCATAGCGATGCTCAAGCCGAACAAGTATTCGGCCGAGCATGCTCGCTCATCACTATTTATATTCACTATTTTGTATAGATTTTAATGTAGGCCGAAGTAAGTCCATGGAAAGATTACCGAGTCGTTCAAAAGAACTAGTGTTATTGTAACAATCTATTAAACATTTAGACAGTTAGAAGATACACGGCACCTGCAGAAGTAAGAGGCTTCATTGTATTTATTATCTGAATATGAATTCCACAGTGTGAGAATTGTCTATATGTTCCTCAAAGTATATGTAACGGACCGTTTCAGCAGACAAGGGGTTAAAATCCGTTTAGGCGATATGCCCCTTTCTGAGAGACAGGCACAGCTAATGCAGAACACCAACCTCCCGAACTGGATACAAAATAGCACTCCAAATTGGAACCTCGCGAATAGCTGCTGGCAGACGAACAGGAAAAGCATACAATCGGCTTACACTCCTGGCAATCAGTCTCTAACAGCATACAGGGAATCCCCCCAATGACGAGACAAGGCTCCGTGTTGAGGGTCAGCAGTAGTCTGACTGTACTTCAGATACAGCCTCTTTTATTCATAAAAAACAAACATAGTACTGCCCACAGGGTTTTGAAATCCAACCAATCAATACCTTACAACACAGACAATGCAAGTACAGCAACCAATCGTTCCCACCCCCTAGAGGACCAGAAGGGAGACTGCGACACAGAACAGATACAACACATCCCCACAATGCATCATGGTTTCCTCCTCTCTGTCCCAGAGACAACCGAGGGCAATCCAATTATCTCTCAGGACAAAGGGGAAATCACCAATACACATGTGGAGACAACAGGACAGACATCACCATTTAAACACACAATGGGACAATAGAACCACACCCAGCATATTCCTCCCAAGCTGACAAGTTACACTTATTATAAATGGTTACAACTTTGTGAGGTTACATTGTCCATACATATAACTTACATCAATTTAAACAGTATAACTTGGGGACAAACCTATCCAAAATTCACTTGAATAGGTTCAGGGGTTTAAAAGTTAGTATGGGCCATAATCCTGAGGCAAGAGGCGTTTAAACAGCCCCCTCCAAAACACTGTGGCGAGGTTGGTTTCGCCATAGGTCGGTACCTGAGTTAGTCTTCCCTGGGTGGGGGAGATGTGTGGCGAAACCAACCTCGCCACAGTGTTTTGGAGGGGGCTGTTTAAACGCCTCTTGCCTCAGGATTATGGCCCATACTAACTTTTAAACCCCTGAACCTATTCAAGTGAATTTTGGATAGGTTTGTCCCCAAGTTAACATTGGACAATGTAACCTCACAAAGTTGTAACCATTTATAATAAGTGTAACTTGTCAGCTTGGGAGGAATATGCTAGGTGTGGTTCTATTGTCCCATTGTGTGTTTAAATGGTGATGTCTGTCCTGTTGTCTCCACATGTGTATTGGCGATCTCCCCTTTGTCCTGAGAGATAATTGGATTGCCCTCGGTTGTCTCTGGGACAGAGAGGAGGAAACCATGATGCATTGTGGGGATGTGTTGTATCTGTTCTGTGTCGCAGTCTCCCTTCTGGTCCTCTAGGGGGCGGGAATGATTGGTTGCTGTACTTGCATTGTGTGTGTTGTAAGGTATTGATTGGTTGGATTTCAAAACCCTGTGGGCAGTACTATGTTTGTTTTTTATGAATAAAAGAGGCTGTATCTGAAGTACAGTCAGACCACTGCTGACCCTCAACACGGAGCCTTGTCTCGTCATTGGGGGAATTCCCTGTATGCTGTTAGAGACTGATTGCCAGGAGTGTAAGCCGATTGTATGCTTTTCCTGTTCGTCTGCCAGCAGCTATTCGCGAGGTTCCAGTTTGGAGTGCTATTTTGTATCCAGTTCGGGAGGTTGGTGTTCTGCAGTAGCTGTGCCTGTCTCTCAGAAAGGGGCATATCGCCTAAACGGATTTTAACCCCTTGTCTGCTGAAACGGTCCGTTACATTGGTGGCAAGCAGCAGGATCGTTCCTACAGCCAGAAGAACAGCTACAGGAGACACCATTTCTGTGGATTCTACAATTTAAGGGCAACGCATGTCCCAGTACAGCAACCCTAAAAGCAACAGGATGGAACCAGCAGTGTTATACGAGGAGGAGGACCTGGATGGCCGGGATGCATTAAGGAAAGGCATCTGGTACCAGGCCCTGGATAATGTACAATACCAGCGGGGTGAGAGTCTCCCCAGTGAAGAGCAGCGGTTGCAGAAGCAAGTGGCCCTGCGGATGCCCTTCCTGGGAGAGCAGCCCCTGGAGGAATGGGTGAAGGAACTAGAGCACCGGGTATTGCAGGAGCTATGGCTGGAGGATGCCTACCAGGCGCTCTGGTGGTATATGGCACAGTATATACCCTGGACAGCTGAGCATGACAAGCCAGAGGGAGAGGAGTTTGATGGTCCTGGCTTGTTATGGGAGTCCTTTGCAGAGCCTGACTCCGGGAGCCCTGCACAGTCCAGACTTCAGGACATTTTCTATGAGAGGGAGGCTAGGCATGAGTGGGATGACCCCCATGAGGTAGAGCAAGACCTGGCTCACCTAGCAACCCTGGAGTGGGAACTGGAGCAGGACTACCGAGATCTCTTCCACTCCATTGGGAAGGCTCAGCAGGACAGTAAGGTGACAGACCCAGA
The DNA here is from genome assembly GCF_014858855.1 of Bufo gargarizans. NCBI lineage: Eukaryota > Metazoa > Chordata > Amphibia > Anura > Bufonidae > Bufo > Bufo gargarizans. The sequence continues at coordinate 310,865,398 of NC_058085.1, forward strand.
TCCAGACCCATTCAGCTGGGCAGATATTGTAGAGCGTTACTGGGAAGGACCCCAGGTGGCCGGTAGAGATGGGACCGAGGTCTCTCCACCGGACCTGCAGGGAATTGGAAGCCCAGTCTCCATTCCCCAGCGGCAGGCGGAGTTACAGGGGGCAGAGAGAGTCGGTCCTGTCCCCCAGCAGCAGCAGGATTTGTTGGGAACTGGGAGCCTAGTCTCCATTCCCCAGCGGCAGCTTAACGCACCAGGGGGAGACAGTAAGCCCCACAACTGTGCAGATGGGACCGTGGTCTCTGCACTCACAGCACAGGGGGTAGGGACAGTCGGTCCTGTCCCCCAGCAACAGGGCTGTTTAGCCAAAGAGGAGACAGTCGGTCTCCCCCTCAAACAACCAGATCTCCAGCCATTTCCGCAGGGATACCAGGAGGAGGAGGTAAGCGAGCCCTCCCCTTCCCAGCTACTTCCCAACCGAGTTCTGGGGGCAGGGGATGAGCCTGCAATACCCACTGATCCCTTCCCAGCAGAAGAGCTGGCATCAGGGCAGAGAGCCACTAGCCTCTGCTCCACCGACCCCCTTGTTACAGGACTGGCTTGTACCCCCCTCAACCCAGCGGAAGAGCTGGCATCTGGGCAGAGCGCAGTCGGCCTCTGCCCACCAAGTACCTCCAGCTCCAAGCTGGAGAACCACAAAGCAAGGAGTAGCAGATGCACACTCAACAGCTGGGGACATACAGAACAGAGCCAGGCCCCAAGATTCAACAGGTCCAGTATTGGGTTGTGGTTGGCCTGCCAGACTAACTCAGGTACCGACCGGCGTGAGGTCAGGTATCTGGTTAGTCTTTCCTGGGGGGGGGGGAGGAAGATGTGTGGCGAAACCAACCTCGCCACAGTGTTTTGGAGGGGGCTGTTTAAACGCCTCTTGCCTCAGGATTATGGCCCATACTAACTTTTAATCCCCTGAACCTATTCAAGTGAATTTTGGATAGGTTTGTCCCCAAGTTATACTGTTTAAATTGATGTAAGTTATATGTATGGACAATGTAACCTCACAAAGTTGTAACCATTTATAATAGGTGTAACTTGTCAGCTTAAGAGGAATATGCTGGGTGGGTGTGGTTCTATTGTCCCATTGTGTGTTTAAATGGTGATGTCTGTCCTGTTGTCTCCACATGTGTATTGGCGATCTCCCCTTTGTCCTGAAAGATAATTGGATTGCCCTCAGTTGTCTCTGGGACAGAGAGGCGGAAACCATGATGCATTGTGGGGATGTGTTGTATCTGTTCTGTGTCGCAGTCTCCCTTCTGGTCCTCTAGGGGGCGGGAACAATTGGTTGCTGTACTTGCATTGTGTGTGTTGTAAGGTATTGATTGGTTGGATTTCAAAACCCTGTGGGCAGTACTATGTTTGTTTTTTATGAATAAAAGAGGCTGTATCTGAAGTACAGTCAGACCACTGCTGACCCTCAACACGGAGCCTTGTCTCGTCATTGGGGGGATTCCCTGTATGCTGTTAGAGACTGATTGCCAGGAGTGTAAGCCGATTGTATGCTTTTCCTGTTCGTCTGCTAGCAGCTATTCGCGAGGTTCCAGTTTGGAGTGCTATTTTGTATCCAGTTCGGGAGGTTGGTGTTCTGCAGTAGCTGTGCCTGTCTCTCAGAAAGGGGCATATCGCCTAAACGGATTTTAACCACTTGTCTGCTGAAACGGTCCGTTACAGTATATATTCTTGTATCAAATTTTGTCCCTCAGCTCTGTGACAAGGCCTCCTGATTTCAGAAATGTGTAGCATTGAAAATGTCAGGCATGCATGAATTAACCCTTAATAGTATGATGCTTATAGCTTATACAACAGTGACACCTAGGTATGAGCAGTTAATACTACACCAGTTGCAGAAATGCATTTGGGGTAGTGTTATGACGTCACATTCCTTATCAATGCACACACCTATCCAACAATGATTGGAAAGTACTAAACTAGGAAGGTGTGCTCATCTGATAAGTTTTGGGTTAAGAAACCAGATACCAAAAAGAAATGGGACGCAAAAAGAGGGAAAAACAAAGAAAGAAAGGTAGATCTCTAGGGAAAAATTTAGATTATCAGAAAAACTCTTGAGCGCTGACTGCCCCAAGACTCTGCACATCACTTGACACTTGGGTAACGTATTTTGTTTTATGTAGTATTGATATAAATATAATTGGCTTGATACTTAGCCAGATACCCACTCATTTGCGGACATGTAACATTAGTTGCAACATCAATATTTTTACTGGTTTTAGATACGATGCATATAACTGAAAAAAGGAGATAATATTGGAGAAACTCTCTTATGGGAATATTTATTCCCTAGTTTGATATCAAGCCGATAATGTATAAAGTTTTGTTGCAATATTTCCATTATCTGAAATTGGTCATAATTAGGGTTGAGCGAACCTGAACTGTAAAGTTCGGGTTCGTACCGAATTTTAGGATTTTTGGAACGCTGTGCATTCAGAGCCTAAAGCGAGGCATAAGCATTCTGAATCTGAGCGCAACCTGCATGACCAGGCATCTAAGTGCAAAGCATGAGCTGCAGTGGAGTAGACACCTCAAAAACCAAGAAAGGTCTCTGGCTCTTCCTGCTTCCTCTTCTGCTGCAGTCTCAGCCTCTTCATCCACCTCTGGAGTGACAGTGCCACCTGCCACCCCACAAACAGAGGATCCGCCAGCCACAATACCAACTGGGCCACCAAGCATCTCCACAATGTCCCACAGAAGCGTTCAGGTCTGCATCTCCCAAAGTATCTCCCCAGCGAAGAGGAAGTACCCCCCTACCCACCCACGATCCCTGGCACTGAATGCCAGCATTTCAAAATTACTGGCGTTTCAAATGCTGCCATTCCATCTGGTGGAGACGTAGCGTTTTAAAAGCCTTATGGCGGTGGCTGTCCCACAGTACGTCATGCCCAGCCGCCACTACTTTTCCAGGCATACCATCCCTTCCCTGCACAACCAAGTGGGGGACAAAATTAGGTGTGTGCGGCGCAACACCATCTGTGGAAAGGTACATCTCACTACGGATACGTGGATCAGTAAGCACTATCAGGGACATTATATCTCTATAACAGCACAATGGGTAAATGCAGTGGCGGCTGAGCCTGAGACAGATAGCAGTTTGGCGCATGTCCTTCCACCATCACAGGATTGAAGGGCGTTTCTCTTTGCCTCCTGTTTCTTCCTCCTCCTACTCCGCTTCCTCATCCTCTACCGGCTCCTCATCCAGTCAGCGTAACACCTTCACCACCAACTTCAGCACAGCCAGGGTTAAACAACAGCAGGCAGTTTTAAAACGTATCTGTTTGGGAGACAAACCCCACACCGCGCAGGAGCTGTGGACGGGCTTTGAACAACAGACCGATGAGTGGTTGGTGCCAGTGAGCCTCAAGCCCGGCCTGGTGGTGTGCGATAATGGGCGAAATCTCGTAGCAGCCTGTTTGACGCACATCTCTTGCCTGGCGCATGTGCTGAATTTGGTGGTGCAGAGATTCCTTAAAAATTACCCTAATATGTCAGAGCTGCTGCATTAAGTGTGGGCCATCTGTGCGCTCTTTCGGCGTTCTCTCCCTGCTGCTGCTCGCCTGACAGCGCTACAGCGTAACTTCGGCCTTCCCGCTCACTGCCTCACATGCAACATACCCTCAAGGTGGAACTCCACCTTGCACGTGCTGGCCAGACTGTGCGAGTAGCAGCAGGCAATAGAGGAGTTTCAGCTGCAGCACGCACAGGTGAGTCACTCTGCGGAACAGCACCACTTCACAACCAATGACTGGGCCTCCATGCGAGACCTGTGTTCCTTGTTGCGCTGTTTCGAATTCTCCACCAAAATAGCCAGTGCCGATAACGCCATTTTCAGCGTTAATATACCACTTCTATGCCTCCTTGAAAAAACACTGCTGGCAACGATGGAAGAGGATTTGGCACAGGAGGAGGAGGAGGAAGAGTGATCATTTCATAGAGTGTCATTCACAAGTCGCTCCAAGGCTGGGTTCCTGCACCCACAAACGCCAGGTAAACAATTGTCCAGCCAGGGCACAGTTCTGGAGGATGACGAGGTGGAGGATGAGGAGGAGGAGGAACCGTGTTCACAGCAGGGTGGCACCCAATCCAGCTCATGGCCATCACTGGTGCATGGCTGGGGGGATACAGACGATACACATCCCGCAGAAGACAGCTTTTAGTTGCCTCTAGGCAGCCTGGCACACATGAACGATTACATGCTGCAGTGTCTCCGCAACGACTGCCGAGATGCCCACATTCTAAATTGTGCTGATTACTGGGTGGTCACGCTGCTGTACCTAGCAGATTTGTAACATTTCACTAATTTTTCTGTTACATATTCGGGGGTAATTCACCAATTTTTGGGGTGTGATATACAGTATCACTGCTATACCTATTAGACAGGTGAAAAGAATTCATGAATTTTTCTGTTACATTCGTGGGTGACATTTTACCATTTTTGCCATGAATAAACCCCTGCTCTGCATAGGTGACAGGGACCGAAATTTTTAAAAATCATCTGTTCCATTGGTGGGTGACATTAACCCTTTTCTGGCGATGAAAAACACCTGCTCTGCATAGGTGACAGGGAATAACATTTGTAAAATTCGTCTTTAATTGGCCCTTTCATTCGATCCTTCTGGTTTAATAATATGTCCCACATTTCAGCTCGATCTCATTGCAGCCATTGACCTCCCTTGGGTGTGGTCTCTCTTTCTCACGCTACCTCTCCGGCATGGAACCCTGATTCGCCGATAACCGTGATCAACATGGTAGGCTCAGAAAAGAACAATGAAAGTTGATAGGGCAGATATCCAATTGGATCGTGAACATCACGGGGACGTGTGACATGTTGGGGCAGAATGTTTGCACATGACTACACGAAATGACTGATGGGTCTGCCCCCTGCATCTTCTGAGTCTCCAAATTGGGCACATGGCCTGAGCTTGCCCTTTATGCCTTGAAGGTGCTGGCCTGTCCTGCAGCCAGTGTATTGTTTGAATGTGTGTTTAGCATGACTGGTGGGGGTTATGACAGGTTATATTTCCCAATAAAAATACATTTAAAACCAAAAAGCAGTGTAGGCTACCTCCTCCTCCTCCACCGCCGCTTCCACTTACACCACCACATCCACCGCCTCCTCAACCTCCTACTCCATATAGACCTCGTCCTCCTAGATCGAGATTATTATTTTTTATTTTCACGTATTTTATGTTATTTAAAGTCATTTCCTTATCCACATTTGTTTGCAGAGCACTTGCCATACTCTTAACCACATTCTGATGCCATTTGCAGCCATCTAGCCCTTTCCATGACATTTTTACAGCCATTTTAGTGCTCAAAAGTTTGGTTCCCCATTGACTTCAATGGGGTTCTGGGTCAAGGTCGGGTCCTGAACTCTAACTTTTTTCTGAAGTTCAGCCGAACCCGTCGAACCCGAACATCCAGGTGTCCACTCAACTTTACATATGACACCAAGCAGCTGTGCATAAAGTTCATACATATTGACAATGAATTTATGATATATATATATATATATATATATATATATATACACAATTGCAAGAAAAAGTATGTGAACCCTTTGGAATGATATGGATTTCTGCACAAATTGGTCATAAAATGTGATCTGATCTTCATCTAAGTCACAACAATAGACAATCACAGTCTGCTTAAACCAATAACACACAAAGAATTAAATGTTACCATGTTTTTATTGAACACACCATGTAAGCATTCACGGTGCAGGTGGAAAAAATATGTGAACCCTTGGATTTAATAACTTGCTGAACCTCCTTTGGCAGCAATAACTTCAACCAAACGTTTCCTTTAGTTGCAGATCAGACGTGCACAACGGTCAGGAGTAATTCTTGACCATTCCTCTTTACAGAACTGTTTCAGTTCAGCAATATTCTTGGGATCTCTGGTGTGAATCGCTTTCTTGAGGTCATGCCACAGCATCTCAATCAGGTTGAGGTCAGGACTCTGACTGAGCCACTCCAGAAGGCGTATTTTCTTCTGTTTAAGCCATTCTGTTGTTGATTTATTTACTTCTATGCTTTGAGTCGTTGTCCTGTTGCAACACCTAACTTCTGTTGAGCTTCAGCTGGTGGACAGATGGCCTTAAGTTCTCCTGCAAAATGTCTTTATAAACTTGGGAATTCATTTTTCCTTTGATGATAGCAATCCGTCCAGGCCCTGATGCAGCAAAGCAGCCCCAAACCATGATGCCCCCACCACCATACTTCACAGTTGGGATGAGGTTTTGATGTTGGTGTGCTGTGCCTCTTTTTCTCCACACATAGTGTTGTGTGTTTCTTCCAAACAACTCAACTTTGGTTTTTATCTGTCAACAGAATATTTTGCCAGTACTGCTGTGGAACATCCAGGTGCTCTTGTACAAACTGTAAATGTGCAGCAATGCTTTTTTTGGACAGCAGTGGCTTCCTCTGTGGTATCCTCCCATGAAATCCATTCTTGTTTAGTGTTTTACGTATCGTAGATTCGCTAACAGGGATGTTAGCATATGCCAGAGACTTTTGTAAGTCTTTAGCTGACACTCTAGGATTCTCTTTCACCTCATTGAGCAGTCTGCGCTGTGCTCTTGCAGTCATCTTTACAGGACGGCCACTCCTAGGGAGAGTAGCAGCAGTGCTGAACTTTCTCCATTTATAGACAATTTGTCTTACCATGGACTGATGAACAGCAAGGCTATTAGAGATACTTTTATAACCCTTTCTAGCTTTATGCAAGTCAACATTTCTTGATCATATGTCTTCTGAGAGCTCTTTTGTGCGAGGCATCATTCACATCAGGCAATGCTTCTTGTGAAAAGCAAACCCAGAACTGGTGTAAGTTTTTTTTATAGGGCAGGGCAGCTGTAACCAACACCTCCAATCTCATCCCATTGATTGGACTCCAGTTGGCTGACACCTCACTCCAATTAGCTCTTGGAGATGTCATTAGTCTAGGGGTTCACATACTTTCCCCCCCTGCACTGTGCATGTTTACATGGTGTGTTCAATAAAAACATGGTAACATTTAATTCTTTGTGTGTTATTAGTTTAAGCAGACTGTTATTGTCTATTTTTGTGACTTAGATGAAGATCAGATCACATTTTATGACCAATTTGTGCAGAAATCCATATCATTCCATAGGGTTCACATACTTTTTCTTGCAACTGTAGAATATATATATATATATATATATATATATATATATATAATATTTTATTTCAGATACATAATTAAATGGAGCTAAAATGTAGAAATCATAGAAGCTGAAATGTATATGCTCTTTTGCATGGGTGTTATTACTTACTGTTGTCAAAGGGAACAGTAATTACTCTAATAACACAGGACCTCTGCCAATAATGTGAAAATGAAAAACAAATTCAACAAGCACTCATTATTTTCCAACCTCATGTGAATACTGCTATTGTTATCTTTTACCATTGACCAAGCATTTATTGTTGCTAGATGTATTGAAATTAGGAACATTATGCAGTTTTTTTTAAAGAATGAAAAACAGAAAAACTTTCAAAGCAGCTTGAAATCATATGAGTCTTCCTTGAACAAACACATAATGAATGCATTCTCTATAGCAGTAAAACAAGCTCAATTAGATATAATTGAATTTGACAGTAGTAAATCTTGCATGCTCTAGACTTAAAGCACGTTGTTTGTCTATAATACATGACAATCAAAGGTAAAAAATCCACTATTATTACATGTGCAAATCTATGCAATTTTAGCATAATTCCCCTCCTCCGTAATTTTGTAATATGTAAATGTCAGGGAACAGAGAGGAAGGAAAGAGGATGCACTCTGACTCCACCCACAACCCCTGTCCCTGCCAACTTACACTACCCGCCCTAGGTAACGGGGCGTAACTGGGCGTCGGTCCCTTACTTACATAAGTGCACAGAGGAAAGATACGGAATGTCAACAAGCCAAGGGTCAGAACCAGGAGAAGCGGGAGTACAAATGGAGAGGGCAAATGTAAAGTCAACAGTCAGAGCCGAGGTCAATCCAGGAGAGCAAATACGTACAAAGGATGAGACGAAGTCGAGGTCAAAGAACAAGCCTTGGTCACAAGTTCAGGAGGTCAATCAGTACAAGCAGCCGCAGACTAGAACCAAGGAACAAGGAAGCACCAATGGACCAGTATCACAGGCAACACATTTATAGTGAGGAGTGAGGGTCATGTGACGTGGCCAGCGTCACATGACCAACAGACAGACAAGTTGAGCACCGAGTGATCAGCTCGGCGCTCAAGGCGGACTTAGGAGCAGGGATATGCAGTTTGAGGAAAAAGATTTTTATCCCATAGGGAGGCGCCACTCTTAAAATAGTTGTCTGCAAAGTTGCTTAAATAATTAGTAAAAATATACTAGAATATTTTTGTATAAAAATAATTTTCATAAAATATTACAAGAGTCACTATCTTTGGCAAACTGGAAATAGATTATTCAGTGGATTTTTAGCCAGTAGTATATAAACCAAATCTATAAAGTAAAACTTGGTTCATATTCACTTCACCCAGGAGGAGAGATGGGGGATAAACTCAATAAACCCCCAAACCCTTCCTCCTGCGCCTGGCTCGCTTCTAGAATGTCAGGAAATAAACGGCAGTCCTTCAACTGGAACTTCTTGTCAATTCCTTTTATTGAACAGTCAGGATGGGGTGAGGAGGAGGCCCAACGCGTTTCGGGGATATATAAGTCCCCTTCATCAGGAGCATGTCCACTAGGGGACAAACTAGCTTATTTAAATTAAATATGGCGCCAAAAAACAGATTGTACAGCGTCACTTCCGGTTTGCGTCCACCTCATGCGTTCCAGCGTGGAACGCAAACCGGAAGTGAAGGCTAGGAGGTGCAAGAATCACAGACAGAGGTGATACAATCATTACAATGCTTAGCCATTGTTCGGCTCTAATAAAATACTTAACAATACATACAGGGATATATCATACATAATCGACATACATCAATTGCATAATTCTTCGCCGGCTGAAAGTCTGTGACCGGAAGTGACGTCACCCCCGGTCTTCCGACTCCCAGAGACTCATGACAAATAAAAGTTTCAAAGAAACTAGCGAGGTTTAACATTAAAGAAATAGGAAATAGAGGTTAGGGGTAGACATGCCTGAAAGAAGGTCTGTATAAAACGTTGGCTCGATGCTGTACCCGAGTCCCCGCCCACTTCCGGTTAATGGAACGCAGGTGGCTGGACTAGGGCTACTTCCTATATGTAATAGTTACTATGCGTAAGGGCAGGGGCAATGGTAAGGGGAGCTTTCAAGCTTGAGCAATTGCTAAAATAGGCAATTACATACAGACGTGGACAAAATTGTTGGTACCCTTTGGTCAATGAAAGAAAAAGTCACAATGGTCACAGAAATAACTTTAATCTGACAAAAGTAATAATAAATTAAAATTCTATAAATGTTAACCAATGAAAGTCAGACATTGTTTTTCAACCATGCTTCAACAGAATTATGTAAAAAAATAAACTCATGAAACAGGCATGGACAAAAATGATGGTACCCCTAGAAAACACAGAACATAATGTGACCAAAGGGACATGTTAATTCAAGGTGTGTCCACTAATTAGCATCACAGGTGTCTACAACCTTGTAATCAGCCATTGGGCCTATATATATGGCTCCAGGTAATCACTGTGTTGTTTGGTGATATGGTGTGTACCACACTCGACATGGACCAGAGGAAGCAAAGGAAAGAGCTGTCTCAAGAGATCAGAAAGAAAATTATAGACAAGCATGTTAAAGGTAAAGGCTATAAGACCATCTCCAAGCAACTAGATGTTCCTGTGAGTACAGTTGCACATATTATTCATAAGTTTAAGATCCATGGGACTGTAGCCAACCTCCCTGGACGTGGCCGCAGGAGGAAAATTGATGACAAATCTAAGAGACGGATAATCCGAATGGTAACAAAAGAGCCTAGAAAGACTTCTAAAGAGATTCAAGGTGAACTTCATGCTCAAGGAACATCAGTGTCAGATCGCACCATCCGTCGTTGTTTGAGCCAAAGTGGACTACATGGGAGACGACCAAGGAGGACACCATTGTTGAAAACGAATCATAAAAAAGCAAGACTGGAATATGCCAAACTACATGTTGACAAGCCACAAAGCTTCTGGGAGAATGTCCTGTGGACAGATGAGACAAAAATCGAAGTTTTTGCCAAGGCACATCAGCTGTATGTTCACAGACGAAAAAATGAAGCATATCAAGAAAAGAACACTGTCCCTACTGTGAAACATGGAGGAGGCTCTGTTATGTTCTGGGGCTGCTTTGCTGCGTCTGGCACAGGGTGTCTTGAATCTGTGCAGGGTACAATAAAATCTCAAGACTATCAAGGAATTCTAGAGAGAAATGTACTAGCCAGTGTCAGAAAGCTTGGTCTCAGTCGCAGGTCATGGGTCTTGCAACAGGACAATGACCCAAAACACACCGCTAAAAACACCCAAGAATGGCTAAGAGGAAAAAATTGGACTATTCTAAAGTGGCCTTCTATGAGCCCTGACCTCAATCCTATTGAGCATCTTTGGAAGGAGCTGAAACATGCAGTCTGGAAAAGGCACCCTTCAAACCGGACACAACTGGAGCAGTTTGCTCATGAGGAGTGGGCCAAAATACCTGCTGAGAGGTGCAGATGTCTCATTGACAGTTACAGGAAGCGTTTGATTGCAGTGATTGCCTCAAAAGGTTGCGCAACAAAATATTAAGTTAGGGGTACCATCATTTTTGTCCATGCCTGTTTCATGAGTTTATTTTTTTACATAATTCTGTTGAAGCATGGTTGAAAAACAATGTCTGACTTTCATTGGTTAACATTTATAGAATTTTAATTTATTATTACTTTTGTCAGATTAAAGTTATTTCTGTGACCATTGTGACTTTTTCTTTCATTGACCAAAGGGTACCAACAATTTTGTCCACGTCTGTATATTCATATAAGATGAATGGACATAAAATGTATTAATATAAATGTTGATATAAAAATATATATAAATAAATATAAATATATAGGAATACTAAGACATTAATGAGAGGGATCTGATATATATATAGAAAATTAAAATCAAGAGGGGAGAATCTAATGTATATGAAGAAAACAAAAAATAATAAAACTCCTAGTAGTAAAACCATTTACATAAGCATAATTTATTAAATATGGATTAGTCTAAAGAATATATATGGGGTAAAAAATCATAGTACTGATGATATTAGTTAGATGTTAATATTGACCAAGGTCTGGTTTGATTAAGGGCAGGCAGCTAAAAGCCTGCCCTTCGGATTCCTGAATGGACATGTGTAGAGGTATCTTTCTCATCTCGCTATTAGATAGAGCCTATTTGACAATCATTGATATGAACCAATTCTTCTTTTTTTATACATATAATAATAATTAAAAAATATAATAAAAAAAAATATAATACAAAAAAAAGGTATATTATATATAAAAAGATATATTTAAAAATTAGTACTATGTGCAAGTTTGTCTATCCGTGTTCCTGATTGGATATCAGATTTTTTATTTTTTTTTGAGTTATCAGTAGTTGGTATATTCTAGTGTTTCATTAAGCCCATGAGGAAATAAGGTGTTTAAACTAAAGATCCAGTGCATTTCTTTTCTGCACAATGTTTGATAGGACTGCGTGATGTGTTCTAACGGAGTTAATTTTAGTAAAGCAGGATTGCTGTTGTGTTTCTCCAGAAAGTGTCTAGATACACTATGCGTAATAACTCCTCGCTTTATGTTTGACCTGTGTTCCGTCATTCTGTCCCTCACTGCTTGGGTGGTTCTCCCTACATATTTTAGATTGCATGGACAGGTTAACAGGTAGACTACATTCCTGGTGTTGCAGCTGATCTCTTGTCTGAATCTCCATATATCATTTGTTGTAATTATGAGTTCAGTGATCCCCTGATTCATCATAATACAACATTTACATCTAGCGATCCCACATCTATATATCCCTTGTTTGGTTTATTTTTGTTTCAGGCTTGAAATACTTTTACTGGTGGTTGTTAGTTTGGGACATGACGGGGCTAGCATATTTTTCAAAGTCTGTGCCCTCCTAAAGATGATAGACGTATTAGTTGGTAGTACATCTTTGAGGATTGGGTCTTTTAAAAGAATCCCCCAGTGTTTATTCAAAATTCCTTTGATTTCACTATGTTTGGTGTTGTATCTCGTTATCAGATTGTATTGCTAGGGGTTTTTATCACTGTTTGATGTTTTCAGAGTTGCCTTTAGGGCTGTATCTTGATCCAGAATGAGTGTTCTTTCTGCGGAAGATTTAATCAGGCGTTTAGGATAGCCTTTTTCTATGAACCTGGTCTTTAGGACTTTCAGTTGTTTTTCCAGAACTTCTTTGTCTGAACAATTCCGTCTTACCCTTTTCATCTGACTAAATGGAATGTTACGTTTCCACTTAGAAAGGTGACAACTGGAAAAGTCCAGGTAGCTATTAGCATTCACCTGTTTGAAATGAGTGCTTGTGTGTATAGTATTCACAATAACTTCTAGTTTCAAGTCTAGAAAGACGGCTTTGGTCTGGTCACATTCAAGACTAAATTCTAATCCCCAATCATTTTGATTAAAATTTTCCATAAATTCTAGAAGATCATCTTTTTTCCCATCCCAGATCAAGATGATATCATCTATGTACCTACGGTAAAATACGATTCTGGGATGGGAAAGAAGACCTTGGTGAGTCTCAAAGAGTCCTACAATAAGATTTGCGTATGCAGGGGCAAATTTTGTGCCCATTGCGGTGCCTTTAGTCTGTAAATAAAATTTATCATTAAAAAGAAAATAATTATGATTGAGGATGAATTCAATGGAATTCATTAAAAATTCTTTTTGTGTAACAGGAAGTGACGGGTCTTTCGTGAGGAAAAATTGTACCAAATTTAGGCCTAAATCATGGCGAATATTGCTATATAGGGACATGACGTCTAGGGTGGCCCAGTGGTATTCCTCTCTCTAGCTAAGCGTCTTAAGGGAGTTAATCAAATCAGATGAATCACGAAGGTAGGAAGGAAGCTGTTTCACATAACCCTGAAGGAATCTGTCAACATATGCGGAGAGATTGGATGTAAGTGAATCTATTCCGGAGATAATGGGTCTCCCCGGAGGATTTGTCAAATTTTTGTGGATTTTTGGTAAAAAGTAAAACCGGGCTGTAGTAGGATGGTTATTGAATAAAAAGAGTTTTTCTTTCTTATCTAAAATATCAGCTTGGGAACCGAAATCTATTAGTTTTTGTAGGGATTTTTTAAAAACGGGTGTCGGATCATTATCTAAAATTTCGTAATATTCTTGATTAGATAGAATTTTAAGTGATTCCTTCAAGTAATATTCCTGGTCCATTATGACTACCCCCCTCCCTTGTCCTCATTTTTGATTACAATATTCTTATTCCCTCTGAGATCTTTTAAAGCTTTTCTTTCTGAAGGTTTTAAATTATGTGAATTATTCAAGTTTTTGGTTTCAGATAAATTTTTAAGATCATCTAAAACCATATTAAAATAGCTTTCCAAATGTGGGCCTCTGCTTTCAATCGGATAAAAAGAGGAACGTGGTTGTAGCCCAGAGGGTATAGATGTGGTTGCTTCGGATATTTTTCCTTCTATTGATGTATCAATTTCTTCGATAATAGTTCTATTATCAACCATCGGAACCAATGGCTGGTTACCAAGTGGTAATTGTTTCATTGTGAAGTGTCTTTTTAATGTGAGACGTCTTATAAACTGGTTCAAATCTACAAACAATTCGAATGGGTCTGGATTATTAGAGGGGCAAAAAGATAATCCCTTACTTAACAAATCTATCTCCTCTGTGGTCAATTTATGACTGGATAGATTAAAGATTCCCTTCATCTTTTCTTTTTCTTCTCTCGTAGGAGTAATATTTGGGTTTCCTTTGCAATATGCTAGTGTGTTGGTTGCGGTGATAGTTGAAATGGTGTTTTTATTTTTTGGGTTTTTTGGTGTGTCTCCGTATTCCCCCTCTGCAAACCGGAAGTGACGCTGTACAATCTGTTTTTTGGCGCCATATTTAATTTAAATAAGCTAGTTTGTCCCCTAGTGGACATGCTCCTGATGAAGGGGACTTATATATCCCCGAAACGCGTTGGGCCTCCTCCTCACCCCATCCTGACTGTTCAATAAAAGGAATTGACAAGAAGTTCCAGTTGAAGGGCTGCCATTTATTTCCTGACATTCTAGAAGCGAGCCAGGCGCAGGAGGAAGGGTTTGGGGGTGTATTGAGTTTATCCCCCATCTCTCCTCCTGGGTGAAGTGAGTATGAACCAAGTTTTACTTTATAAATTTGGTTTATATACTACTGGCTAAAAATCCACTGAATAATCTATTTCCAGTTTGCCAAAGATAGTGACTTGTAATATTTTATGAAAATTATTTTTATACAAAAATATTCTAGTATATTTTTACTAATTATTTAAGCAACTTTGCAGACAACTATTTTAAGAGTGGCGCCTCCCTATGGGATAAAAATCTTTTTCCTCAAACTTTATATTCTTGCCTAGGTACACTCTCCTAGCTAGCTTTATCCCATTGGCAGCCTTCTTTTAAATTGCATAGATTTTGGTGGTCGCCGTAAATTGCAACCTCATATACAGGAGATAAAAAAAAAAAATTTATACAAAAATATTCTAGTATATTTTTACTAATTATTTAAGCAACTTTGCAGACAACTATTTTAAGAGTGGCGCCTCCCTATGGGATAAAAATCTTTTTCCTCAAACTTCATATTCTTGCCTAGGTACACTCTCCTAGCTAGCTTTATCCCATTGGCAGCCTTCTTTTAAATTGCATAGATTTTGGTGGTCGCCGTAAATTGCAACCTCATATACATTTATTCATATTAATTTTTATCTTATAGTTTTAAAAAAAATAAAATCCTTTCTTGTTGTATCCATACCTATTGGCGCCCTGCGAGTTAAGCATCCTGATCCTCTCTCAGAGAGTCAGGTGATTAACCCCCTCTTTTTTCTTTCCTGTCCCTGATCTAGGAGCAGGGAGCCTGGGAACGAAGCCGAACACAGATCCTCGCTCCCGAAGCTAAGCAGCAGGTCTGCAGCTGATGGGAGACCGAGTGCGTTTCGTATAGGTTGCATTGCATGGGTGCCAATGCTGACAACTACAACACAATATGAATGAACATTGGGCTGTGCTTAAAATAATTAATATTTAATTAATTAAAAATGGAAAAAGTGGTGCCCCAAAAAATTATGTGTAGAACCCCAGAAGAGATGAAACTTGAATATTAGCCCTTTACAAAATGATGTTACTATGCTAAATAGTTCCCCATAGGATATTATTAAAATATAGCCATTAAGTCACAAAATTATTCATAATAGAATGCAAAAGTACAAATGAATACAGAGGTAACAAAAATAATATCAGTAATAGACTGTATTAATGAGATCCATATCTAGAAAAGTGTTAGGTACAGTACCGGTCAAAAGTTTGGACACACCTTGTCATTCCATATTTTTATTTTATTTTTACATTGTAGATTCATATTAAAGACATAAAAATAAATGAAGAAACACATATGGAATTAAACTGAATAATGTGGAACAAACCAGAATATGCTTTATGTTTTAGATTCTTTAGCACCCATTTGCTTTGATGACAAGTTTGCGCACTCTTGGTATTACTTGACTCACTCAGCTTAACGAGTTTGTTACCTGGAAGGTTTTTCATCAAAAGGTATGCCTTGTCAAAAGTTAATTTGTGAAACTTTTTGCCTTCATAATTTGTTTGAGATTATCAGCTGTGTTGTGCAGAGGTAGGATTGGTGCACACTTCCTTACAGTGTTTAGCCCTATTCTACCACTATTGTAATCGCCATTACTGCAAGAACCACTCAACTAAAAGAGACATAAATGTCAGTGAGTCTGAAATTTCCAGAACTTTGAAAGTATCTTCAAGTGCAGTCATGAAGAACATCAAATGCTATAATGAAACTGATGATGAACTACTGCAGAGAAAAGGGTTAATTAAAGTTACTAGTAGAGTTGAGTGGACACCTGGATGTTCGGGCTCTACGGGTTCGGCCGAACTTTGCAAAAAAGTTCAATTTTGGGACCCAAACTTGACCCTGAACCCGAATCCCATTGAAGTCAATGGTGACCCGAACTTTTGAGCACTAAAATGGGTCTAAAAAAGTCATGGAAAGGGCCAGAGGGCTGCAGCACAATGTGGTTAAGAGCATGACAAGTGCTCTGCAAACAAATGCGGATAGGGAAATGACTTCAAATATCATAAAATGCGTAAAAATAAAAAATAATAATCTTGATCGAGGAGGAGGAGATCCATATGGAGTAGAAGGTTGACGAGGCGGTTGTTGTGGTGGTATAGGTGGAAGCGGCGGTGGAGGAGGTAGCCAACACTGGTTTTTGTTTTTTATTATTTATTTATTTTTGTTAAAATTTTGGTAGACCCCAAAACATTGGGAAATATAAAAAATAAAACTAAGAGAAAGTGCGCTGGAGTACAACAATGGCTGGGTGAGGCCGGTATACATGTCTATTCTGCACAAGGTACGGACAAGTCCTGTGGGATCCCTGGCTGGTTCATTTTAAGCTATGGACAGGCGGCTGCACTTCTTTTTGATAACCCCCTCCTACAGTGCTAAACACACGTTTAGACAATACACTGGCTGCAGGATAGTCCAGCACCTCCAAGGCGTAAACTGCAAGCTCGGGCCATGTGCCCAATCTGGAGACCCAGAAATTGAAGGGGGCAGACCCATCAGTCAGTACGTGTAAGCATGTGAACACATACTGCTCCACCATGTCGATCGTCCCCGTGACGGCCTTGATCCAATTGGATATCTTCCCTATCAACTTTCGATGTTCTTTTATGCACCTACCATGGTGATCACGGGTAACGGAGAATCAGGGTTCCATGCCGGAGAGGGAGCATGAGAAAGGGATACCACATCCAAGGGAGGTCAATGACTGAAATGTGATTGAGCGGAAATGTGGGAAGTTATTGAAGCAGAAGCATCCAAGTAAAGGAGGGGGCGCGCTGCAATTACCCACTCCCGACTCGGGGAGGTAGTGACGATAAGTACCAATACAGGACTCTTAAGATGCCTTGTTATTTGAATGATTAATAAAAGATTACAGGGAATGTCACTGTGGTATTTTGGATTAGGAAACATTATACAGGAGAGGCCCTGCTGCCGCTTTGTTGACTCTAGATAACTTCTGCCTGATCGTACGTCCCGTGACAGCCACGATCCAATTGGCTATCTTCCCTATCAACTTTCAATGTTCTTTAACGCGACCTCCATGGTGATTACCGGTAACGGGGAATCAGGGTTCCATGCCGGAGAGGGAACGTGAGAAAGGGATACCACATCAAAGGGAGGTCAATGGCTGAAATCTGATTGGGTGGAGATGGTGGGACAAGTTATTAAAGCTCAAGCATCGAAGGAAGGCAGGAGGCGCATGGCAATTACCCACTCCCCACTTGGGGAGGTAGTGACGATAAATAACAATACAGGACTCTTAAGATGCCCTTTGGATTAGGAAACGTTATACAGGAGAGGCCCTCCTGCCACTTTGTTGACTCTAGATAACTTCTGCCTGATCTAACATACCCGTGACATCCACGATCCAATTGGATATCTTCTCTATCAGCTTTCGATGTTCTTTTATGTGCCTACCATGGGATCACGGGTAACGGGGAATCGGGGTTCCTTGCCGGAGAGGGAGCTTGAGAAAGGGATACCACATCCAAGAGAGGTCAATGGCTGAAATGTTATCGAGCGGAAATGTGAGACAAGTTGCTAAAGTAGAAGGATCGAATGTAAGGAGGGGCCGTGTGTCAATTAACCCCTTCCCGACTGCAATCTGTATATATACGTGATAGCTGTACATACCACGTGCAGCTATCACGTATATATACATTCTGGCAGCTCTTTAATCCAAGCGCTGCAAAGCGCTTGGATTAAAGCTTCTGTCCCTGCCCTGTATGCTTTCACGGACAGCATACAGTGCAGTAATGCCGGCAAGGGACCAATCAGAGTGGTCCCTTGCCGGCAATCGATCCGATTGGTTAGTCTGTGCAGACTAACCAATCGGATCGCGGCAGTGAAAAAATGCCGGTTTTAGGCTCTGATCTGCGCTCTTTTTAGGCCTAAAATCAGTGTCCTCGCAGCCCCCCCCGATCTGTACGTGCAGACACTTACCCTGCCCCGATCTGTGCATGCCCTTCTGTGCCCCCTCTGTCTGTTCCCAGTGCTGCGGCGCTGCCCCCTCCTTGAATCCGCCCCCTGCTGGTATGACATACCTCCCCCCCCCTTCCAGCACTGCCCCCCCCCCCCGCTCGGTCTGCCCCCCTGCTGTTTGGCGGCGTCTCCATTCCTGAGCCGCCGCCATCATCAGAGTGTAAGTTCTAGAAACCCCATAGATCTCTCCACCATCAGGGCTGCTGCGCTGCGATGGCAGCCCCGATGGTTGCCCTGGCAATCTGAATGTATCACACTTTGCAATGCAAGAGCATTACAAAGTATAGTACAGCCATCAGCCCCACTGGATCTTCATTATCCAAGAGGGACTTGATTAAAAAAAATATGTGAAAAAAAATAGTAAAAATAAATAAATAAAAATGTAAAATTAAAAAAAATTGCCTTTTCCTATAAAAAAATTAAAAATTAAAAAAGAACACATATTAGGTATCACCACGTCCATAACGACTGTCTCTATAAAGATATCACATGATAGACCCCGTCCGATAAACACCATAAAAAATAAAATAAAAACTGTAAAAAAAAGCAATTTTTGTCACCTTACATCACAAAAAGTGCAACAGCAAGCGATCAAAAAGGTGTATGACCCCCAAAATAGTACCAATCAAACCGTCACCTCGTCCCGCAAAAAATGATACCCTATTTAGGACAATAGCCCAAAAAATAAAAAAGCTATGGCTCTCAGACTATAGGGACACTAAGACATCATTTTTTTGGTTTCAGAAATGCTATTATTGTGTAAAACTTAAATAAATAAGAAAAAGTATACATATTAGATATTGCCACGTTCGTAACGATCTTCTCTATAAAACTATTTCATGACCTAACTCCTCAGATGAACGCTGTAAAAATAAATAAATGAAAACTGTTCCAAAACAGCCAATTTTTGGGTCACCTTGCCCCATAAAGTGTAATAATGAATGATCAAAAAATCTTATGTACCCAAAAATGGTACCAATATAAACCTCAACACTTTCTGCAAAAAACGAGCCCCTGCACAAGACGATCGGCAGAAAAATAAAAAAACATATGGCGTTCAGAAAACCAATCCAGCACAATCTGCCTTCCAAAAACCGTATGGCATTCCTTTCCTTCTGCGCCCTGCCATGTTCCCGTACAGCAGTTTACGACCACATGTGGGTTGTTTATGTAAACCGTGGAATCAGGGTAATAAATATTTAGTTTTGTTTGGATGTTAACCCTCAATGTGTTAAAGAATTTTTTTTTTGAAAATGGAGAAATCTGCCAAAAATTAGAAATTTAGAAATTTCATCTCCATTTTCCTTTAATTCTTGTGGAACGCCTAAAGGGTTAACAAAGTTTGTAAAATCAGTTTTGAGTAACTTGAGGGGTGTAGTTTCTACAATGGGGTCATTTATGGGGGGTTTCCACTATGTAAGCCCCACAAAGTTACTTCAGACCTGAACTGGTCCTTAAAAAGTGGGTTTGGGAAATTTTCTTAAAAATTGTAAGAATTGCTTCTAAACTTCTAAGCATTCTAACGTCCCAAAAAAATAAAATGACATTTCAAAAATGATGCCAACATAAAGTAGACATATGGGGAATGTTAAGTAATAAATATTTTATTAGGTATGACTTTCTGTTTCAGAAGCAGAGAAATTGAAATTTGGAAAATTGTGAATTTTTCCAAATTTTTGGTAAATTTGGAATTTTTTCATAAATAAAGGTGAAATATATTGACTCAAATATATGACTATCATAAAGTACAATGTGTCACAAGAAAACAATCTCAGAATGGCATGGATAAGTAAAAGTGTTCCAAAGCTATTACCACATAAAGTGATGCATGTCAGATTTGTAAATTTTGACCTGGACACTGGGCATCAATGACCCTTGGTCATGAAAGGGTTAAAGACAAATTTTTGAAATTTTAGTCCCTGTCACCTATGCAGAGCAGGAGATTTTCATCTGCAAAAATGGGTTAATGTCACCCACCAATGGGACAGACGATTTTTTAAAATTTTGGTCCCTGTCAACTTTGCAGAGCAGGGGTTTATTCACGGCAAAACTGGGTTCATGTCACCCACCAATTAAACAGACGATTTTACAAAAATTAGGTCCCTGTCACCTATGCAGAGCAAGGGTTTGCATACGGCAAAAATGGCAAAATGGCACCTCAGAATGTAACAGACGATTTTTTGAAATTTAGGTCTCTGTCACCTATGCAGAACAGGGGTTTATTTATGGCAAAAATAGTAAAATGTCACCCAATAATGTAACAGACGCTTTTGCACCCTGCGCCCTCTTTTGCTGTGCTGGTGCCTCTGTGCGACCACTGCCTCTTCCTCCAAACTGCACACGTCACTCGCATGACCTTGATTCCATTTGGGGTCTAGTACCTTATCATCCTCCACATCCTCTTCTACCCAATCTTTACCTCTGCCCTCCTTGTTGGCAGGGCCAGTTCTAGGTGAAATGGGGCCCTGGGGCGAAAAACAATAAGGGCCTCCCCCCATGACACTTGCTGACTTTAACGTCCCGTATTGACTCTGGAGATTTAATTTGTGAACGTTCATACAGAAGAAACTGTGTATTGTGTGGCCCAGTGTATGCTATATGTGTATAACAAACATATTTCACATGAAAACTTACAATTACTTGGCTTAGCCCTTGGGGATCTCGGACACCAATTCAACACTTGGTTGGGGGGCTCAGCGGAGCTTTATTCTAATGCGAAAGATTTCATAATAAGGATTTGGAGAAGGGGCAGAGGGATAGCAGAGCAGGGAATGGCTGGTGCTGCTACTAGAGGGCTCATACCATGGGGGTGTAATAAAGCCCACAATAATGCCCCCCCAGTAGAAATAATTCTCCTTATAATGTGACAGTGCAAAAAATAACCCCTTGTAATGCCCCCAGTTGAGCTAATGTTCCAAATAGTGCCCCCATAATGTGGCAGTATAAAATACCCCTATATAGTGCCCCCAGTAAATGCCCCCATAGTGCTCCTCTCCCCCTCCCTCCTAGTTCCCCCCATAATGTACCAGTATAAAATGCCCCATATATAGTTCCCATGTAGATGCCCTCAGTGTCCCCCATAATTTGTAAGTATAAAATACCCCTTCTTAGTGCCCCAGTAAATGACCCCATAGTACTCCTCTCCCACCTTCCCCAAAGTACCCACCATAATGTGTCACAGTATAAAATGCTACTGCACAGAGCCCCCCATATAAAATACTCCTTCTTTGTGCCCATATAGTGCCCACCAATAATGTGCCAGTAAGAAGTGCCCCCATAGATGTCCCCCAATAATGTGCCAGTAAAATGTACCCCATAGATGCCCACCAATCATGTGCCAGTAATAAGAGCCCCCCACCATCTTGTGCCAGTAACAAGAGCCCCCCATATCATGTGCCAATAGCCAAAGCCCCCCCATATCATGTGCCAGTAGCCAGAGCCTCCCCATATCATGTGCCAGAAGCCAGAGGCCCCCCATCATGTCCTGAGGATGGCTATACAGATGACTATGGAAATGAGCGCTTCCACAATGGAAGCGCTCATCTCCCTGTGTGACTGTCCTGCCGCCGCTGCCCCCACTTGCCGCCACTGGGGATAGGGCCCACTTAAATATATTTAGTTGCGGGCCGGCGGGGGCCCCTAAGGACTTGGGGGCTCGGTGGAAATTGCCCCCCCTGCCTTAACCACCTCAGCTCCCCTAGCTTAAACCCCCTTAATGACCAGACAACTTTTTACAATTCTGCACTACACTACTTTCACGGTTTGTTGCTCGGTCATACAACTTACCACCCAAATGAATTTTACCTCCTTTTCTTCTCACTAATAGAGCTTTCATTTAGTGGTATTTCATTGCTGCTGACATTTTTACTTTTTTTGTTATTAATCGAAATTTACTGAATTTTTTGCAAAAAAATGACATTTTTCACTTTCAGTTGTAAAATTTTTCAAATAAAACTACATTTCTATATACATTTCTCAAAATTTATTGTTCAGCATGCCTTTGATAAATAAAAATGCTATAAGTGTATATTTATTGGTTTGGGTAAAAGGTATAGCATTTACAAACTATGGTACAAAAATGTGAATTTCCGCATTTTGAAGCAGCTCTGACTTTCTGAGCACCTGTCATGTTTCCTGAGGTTCTACAATGCCCAGACAGTAGAAACACCCCACAAATGACCCCATTTTGGAAATTAGACACCCTAAGGTATTCGCTGATGGGCATAGTGAGTTCATAGAAGTTTTAATTTTTTGTTACAAGTTAGCGGAAAATGATGATTTTTTTTCTTACAAAGTCTCATATTCCACTAACTTGTGACAAAAAATAAAAACTTCCACGAACTCACCATGCCCATCTCGAAATACCTTGGGGTGTCTTCTTTCCAAAATGGGGTCACTTGTGGGGTAGTTATACTGCCCTGGCTTTTTAGGGGCCCTAATGCGTGAGAAGTAGTTTGAAATCCAAATGTGTAAAAAATGCCCTGCGAAATCCTAAAGGTGCTCTTTAGAATTTGGGCCCCTTTGACCACCTAGGCTGCAAAAAAATGTCACACATGTGGTATCGCCGTACTCAGAAGAAGTAGGGCAATGTTTTTTGGGGTGTATTTTTACTTATACCCATGCTGGGTGAGAGAAATCTCTAAAAGTCAACTTTTACCATTTTGTATACAAAGTTGTCATTTTAGAGAGATATTTCTCTCACCCAGCATGGGTATAAGTAAAAAGACACCCCAAACACATTGCCTAACTTCTCCTGAGTACAGCAATACCACATGTGTGACACTTTTTTGCAGCCTAGGTGCGCAAAGGGGCCCAAATTCCTTTTAAGAGGGCATTTTTAGACATTTGGATTCCAGACTTCTTCTCACTCTTTAGGGCCCCTAAAATGCCAGGGCAGTATAAATACCCCACATGTGACCCCATTTTGGAAAGAAGACACCCCAAGGTATTTCGTGATGGGCATAGTGAGTTCAAGAAAGTTTTTATTTTTTGTCACAAGTTAGTGGAATATGAGACTTTGTAAGAAAGAAATGAAAAAATCGTTATTTTCCGCTAACTTGTGACCAAAAATTAAAAATTCTATGAACTCACTATGCCCATCAGCAAATACCTTAGTGTGTCTTCTTTCCAAAATGGGGTCATTTGTGGGGTGTTTGTACTGCCCTAATTGAGGGTCTCCGCAATCATTACATGTATGGCCAGCATTAGGAGTTTCTGCTATTCTCCTAACATTGAGCATACAGGTATTGAGATTTTTTTTTTCCGTTCAGCCTCTGGGCTGAAAGAAAAAATGAACGGCACAGATGTCTTCATTCGCATCGATCAATGTGGATAAAAAAATCTCTGCCCAAAAAAAGGAGGGACATAGGAGCCAGGACATAGGAGCTCCGCCCAACATCCAACATCCAAACCCACTCAGCTCGTATACCCTGGCAAACCCGATTTCTCCATTCACATCAATCGATGTGGATGAATAAATCATTGCCGGGATTTTTTATTTATTTTTTTATATACAAAGTGTTTGCCAAAGCATATGAACACTGCCCCTCAGCTCATAAGCCTCGGCAAACGTATATTTTTTACTGCAGAGGAGAAATCTCGTCTTGCAGCGGCGCATACACCGACTTTTGTGTAATCTGACAGCAGCGCAATGCTACTGTCAGAATGCACATCAGTGCTGCAGCTGGTTCATCGGTTGGTCCACCTAGAAGGTAAAAAAAACTAAACAAAAAAGAAAAAAAACAGGCCGCAACGCAATACATTTATTAACATGAACTTTAATTCTAACATTTGAACAGAACATTAACTTTTATAAACTTTATTGAACTTTTGGAAAGGAACATTAACTTTTTTGCAAGTACATTATGCACTTTGTCCCAGGTGAAAGGAGAGGTTTGCAGCAGCTCTGTGTGAAAGGGCCCTGAGAGCCCTGTGTGCCTGTCCTGTGTGATGCAATCCCTATGCTAATAGTGTACCTGTGTGTGGTACTTCCGGAAACACTCCCCTAAGCATAGAGCAGGGTGGTCAGGACAGAAATAGCGGGTGTCACGCCTTATTCCACTCCTGCTACAGACACAACATCTTTTTCGGGGTGGCGCTTGGGTTGAGGTACCATCAACGGCATTGGGGAAATGTCGCTCGTGTAGATGGCTCACTACACTGGTGGATGGGGCCACGGAACCTCTTGGACAGGAGGTTCTCGATGATCTCTTCCTGAAATTTGAGGAAGGATCCTGTTCTCCCAGCCTTACTGTAGAGAACAAAACTATTATACAGGGCCAATTGAATTAAATATACAGACACCTTCTTATACCAGCGTCTGGTGCGGCGGGACACTAAATAAGGAGCCAACATCTGGTCATTGAAGTCCACCCCTCCCATGAGCAAATTATAGTTGTGGACCGAGAGGGGCTTTTCAATGACACTGGTTGCTCGTTCAATTTGTATTGTCGTGTCTGCGTGAATGGAGGAGAGCATGTAAATGTCACGCTTGTCTCTCCATTTCACCGCAAGCAGTTCTTCATTACACAAGGAAGCCCTCTCCCCCCTTGCAAGATGGGTGGTAACGAGCAGTTGGGGGAAGCCCCGGCGACTAAGTTGCGCGGTGCCACAGCAGCCAATCTGTTCTAAAAACAAATGCCTTAAGAGGGGCACACTTGTGTAAAAATTGTCCACATAAAGATGGTACCCCTTGCCGAATAAGGGTGACACCAAGTCCCAGACTGTCTTCCCACTGCTCCCCAGGTAGTCAGGGCAACCGACCGGCTCCAGGGTCTGATATTTACCCTCATAGACACGAAATTTGTGCGTATAGCCTGTGGCCCTTCCACAGAGCTTATACAATTTGACCCCATACCGGGCACGCTTGCTTGGGATGTATTGTTTGAAGCAAAGGCGCCTGGTAAAATGTATAAGGGACTCGTCTATGCAGATGTTTTGCTCAGGGGTATAAAAATCTGCAAATTTGGCGTTAAGGTGGTCTATGAGGGGCCGAATTTTGTGGAGCCGGTCAAAATCTGGGTGGCCTCTGGGACGAGAGGTGCTGTTGTCACTAAAGTGCAGGAAATACAGGATGGTCTCAAGTCGTGTCCTGGACATGGCAGCAGAGAACATGGGCATGTGATGAATTGGGTTCGTGGACCAATATTATGGCAATTCATGCTTTTTTGTTAGGCCCATGTTGAGGAGAAGGCCCAGAAAAGTTTTAAATTCGGAAACTTGGACGGGTTTCCACCGGAAAGACTGGGCATAAAAGCTTCCCGGGTTGGCGGATATAAATTGAGTGGCATACCGATTTGCTTCTGCCACGACTAAGTCCAAGAGCTCCGCAGTCAAGAACAGCTAAAAAAAAAACAGTGCCGATCCGATCTGAGCTGTCTCAACCCGAACTCCAGACTGGGCGGTGAAAGGGGGAACTACTGGTGGGGCTGAAGTTGGGGGCTAGCAATCAGGGTTTGCCAGCACCTCAGGGACTCTGGGGGCTCTATGGGCCTGTCTGTGCAGTGGCTGCGACGGGGGAAACTACTGCACGTGCCACCGTACCAGCTTCAACTGCCCTTCTGGTGCTCGCCACTTCACCATGTTGTACGGCAATGCTGGTACTAGGTCCAGGATGGGCTGCGCTGCTGGTGTATGCCTCACCACGTAATCCGACAGCACCAGCCCCACTCTGCTGCCCTTAAAGCGGATCCTGCGCAACCTGTGGTCTAGCAACACGGGGCCGGGTACGCCTGGTGGTATCAGGGACATCAACCTCATCGTCCGAACTTTGGGTCAGACTGCCACTGCTTTCTACAGGTTTGTATTCTGACCCGCTGGATTCGTCAGATGAGGGCTCCCATTCCTCAGGAGCCTGTAGGCCTCTTCAGAAGAATATCCCTTACTTGCCATTTGGTCAACTAAATGTAGGGGGTATTCCCTGAGACTACCCAAGAAAAAAAGCAAGCCTGTCTTACAAATGGGAGGCTAGCGAAGTACTGGAAGCCGCTGCAATTAATAAAAAATATCAAAACAGATTTTTTTATCGCCGCAGCGCTTGTAAAGTTATTGTGCAGTGATAAAAAAATATATATTTTTGTCACTGCGGAGGGCGGGCGTGGGTGAACGCACGTGTGGGCGACTGATCAGGCCTGATCGGGCAAACACTGCGTTTTGGGTGGAGGGTGAGCTAAGGTGACACTAATACTATTATAATTATAGGAGCTTTGTTGCACTCCGTATGGGTCTTGCTGTGTAAAGGGTTTCCACCCCAACATACAATTAATTTAAAGATCACAGCAGTTGAGCTTCAGTTGAAATGCTTTTATTTGTGCATCAGATAGACATGTGGCAATTTCATGTGTAAACGTTTTCCGCACATAGGCCTTCGTCAGACACTCTGCCGCAGTCGGTAGCCCTGATAGAAGAAAGTGGACACCTGGTCAGATGGTGCATATAGCACTAAAGAGTAAATTGCCACATGTCCATCTGATGCACAAATAAAAGCATTTCAACTGAAGCTCAACTGCTGTGATCTTTAAATTAACTAATACTATTATAGATATGACTGTGATCAGTTCTGATTACTTACAGATACTATAAAAGTACCAATGCTGATTAGCGATACGCTAATCAGTGAATAAGTGACTGTGGTGCGGTGGGCTGGGCGCAAACCGACGCTAACTAACTAACAAAAGGGCCTACACTATCCTAAAACCTAACAGTCAATACTAGTGAAAAAAAAAAGGGTTACAGTTTACACTGATCACTTTTTTCCCTTTCACTAGTGATTGACAGGGGTGATCAAGGGGTTAATTGGGGTTATGGGGGGTGATCTGGGGCTAAGTGTGTGGTGTCTTGTGTACTTACAGTGATCTGTGCTCCTCTGCTGGGACCAACCGACGAAAAGGACCAGCAGATAGGCACAGAAGCCATTTAACACATTATATTTATAAATATAATGTATTAACTGGCTTGTGATTTGTTTTTTTTTAAATCACCAGCCTGCCAGAGATGACCATTGGCTGGCAGGCTGGTGACGAAATACTCCTTTAACTTTTGCCGGCCCGCAATGCGCATGCGCGGGCCGGCTGTGTGCGTCATCTCGCGGCCCGCGAGATGATGCACGGATGCCTCTAGGAGGAATGAATTGACCGCCTCTGGACCACAATCCTCCGTTAGGCAGTCCGGAGGCGGTTAATGGACGCGCTAGCCCTGCTTGTTGGTCTGCAGACTGTAGAAAGCCACAGCAGTTGTCATCTATGTTTCGTCATCAGAGACGTGCTGCGGTGGTCTTCCCATGTCCTCATCCTGAAACATAAGTGGTTGGGGATCAGTGCACTCAATCTCTTCCATTTCTGGGGCAGGGCTATGTGGATGGTCCACCGAAATCCTGCCAGCAGAGTCATCAAAAAGCATAACAGACTGCTTGCCTGATTTTCAAGGGGGGGGAGTTGAAAGACAGATGGCCATGGGCTGTAGGTGCCAACTCAGCAGGGGACTGGGTGGGAGACAATGTGAAGGAACTAGAGCCACTGTCAGCCACCTAATCTACTATCGCCTGTACTTGTTCTTGCCTCACCATTCGTACTGTCCTAAATGCAGTGTACAACACAAATTCACTTTCTACCGCAAAAGATGAGCATTTGTCACCCAACAATGTAACAGACGAATTGGGGAAAATTATTTTCCTGTCCAGACAATTGAGACGTTTCAGCACATGGTCGTACCCCCTACCTTATAAATAAACCTGATCTGGCCGACATTTTACATTCAGTGTTTGTCCAATGTAAGGAGAGGTTGCTGTGTGGAGCAGGGTACAGGCTGTTAGGGACACCAAACACTAGCTAATAGGGCCACAAAAGTCCTTTTAAGGACTGGTATAGGTGTGCTATCGATGGGTGTGATACACAGAGGGGTGCAATATACTTATAATATGCTTTTATAATGAGTCAAAAACACATAGATCTATATAGTGATCACGTGGAAGTCAGGGGCCTAGGGGCTAGGGGCTTACTAGGGACATTTTTATATAGGGTAAGGTTCCGGACGGGGTCGCTCTTATCAGGGCGGGTGGTCTGTGGTTAGGCTATCAGGGCCAGAATAGCACACCCCTGTAGGGCAATATCAGGGACAGTTCTTTGCCCACCCTGTCCTTGAATACCACATCATCATCTAGCCAAGGGATAGATGTTTTTTTGCTTTCCCTCTGGGATTCATGGATGTGCACTGGAACCCCCCGAATTGTGGTAGGACATATGGTTTCTGATTTGGTGCCGCCGAGCACCTGATTTCGTGCCGCCGAGCACTTGTTATTGCCTACCACATCTATGCTTTTTGCTTAACTTTAATTTAATTTCATTTTGAGAGATATCTTTCCCATTCACACGTCCGCAAAATGGGTCCGCATCCATTCTGCAATTTTGCGGAACGGGTGCAGACCCATTCATTTCCAATGGGGCCGGAATGTGCTGTCCGCATCCGTATTTGCAGATCTGCATCCGCATTTACGGATCCGCACTTCCACATCTGTGCTTCAGTTTCCACAAAACAATAGAACATGTTCTATTCTTGTTCGCATATGCAGACAAGATTAGGCATTTTCTATTATAGTGCCGGCGATGTGCAGTCCACAAATTGCGGAATGCACATTGCCAATGTCCGTGTTTTGCAGATCCGCAAAACACTTACGGACATGTGAATGGACCCTCATAGTAACATTATTAAAGGTTAAGTTTTATCTTTATGTACAGTATATTCAAATTAATTGCCTTCATTGTACAATATTATAATATACTTTCTATGTTAGAAGAAATGAGAGTGAGACAAAACATTTTGAGCATTCAATTATATGAAAATAACGATTAAACCGAAACAGGCTGTTTTTCAGCTGATCCGAATTTTAGGACACATGCCTTTAAAAGGCCAAATCTGTGCAAAGATGTGGATTCATTGTCATTTTCTGTCAGGTAGTCACACGCTGTTATGGCAAAGGCAAAAAAACTCTCCCTTTTTGAACGTGGTGGGGTTGTTGAACTGCATAAGCAGGGTCTCTCACAGTGTGCCATTGCTGCTGAGGTGGGACGCAGTAAGACAGTCATTTGGAATTTCTTAAATGATCCTGGGGGTTATGGAACAAAAAAGTCAAGTGGAAGACCCCAAACAATTTTATCAGCACTGAGCCGAAGGATCCAATTGGCTGTCCATCAAGACACTGGACGATCCTCGACCCAAATTTAAGGCCCTTACTGTTGCTGATTGCAGCTCCATAACCATCAGACGGCATCTGAGACTGAAGGGCTTCAAAATCAAAAAATGTTTTCAAAGACCTCGTCTCCTTGAACGCCACAGAACTGCTTGTTTGGACTTTGCAAGAGAGCACCAAACATGGGACATTCAAAGGTGGAAGAAAGTTTTATTCTCTGATTAGAATTAGTTTTACCTTGATGGTCCTGATGGTTTCCAACGTTACTGGCATGACAAGAAGATCCCACCTGAGATGTTTTCTACGTGCCACAGTGGAGGGGACGCCATAATGGTCTGGGGTGCTTTTTCCTTCAGTGGAACAATGGAGCTTCAGGAAGTGCAGTGGCATCAAACGGCCGCTGGCTATGTCCAGATGTTGCAGAGAGCATTCCTCATGACTGAGGGCCCTCGTCTGTGTGGTAACGACTGGGTTTTTCAACAGGACAATGCTAAAGTACACAATGCCCACAGGACAAGGGACTACAAGGAGAATAACATCACTATTTTGGCCCATCCTGCGTGTTCCCCTGATCTAAATCCAATTGAGAACCTTTGGGGATGGATGGCAAGGGAAGTTTACAAAAATGGACAACAGTTCCAGACAGTAGATGGCCTTCGTCCGGCCGTCTTCACCACTTGGAGAAATGTTCCCACTCACCTCATGGAAACGCTTGCATCAAGCATGCCAAACGAATTTTTTAAGTGATAAACAATAACGGCGGAGCTGCTCATTACTGAGTTCATGTTTGGAAGTTGGATTTCTGTTTTGGGGGGTTTCGTTTTTTTGGGGAGGTTGGGCCTAAACTTTTGATCAGCTGAAAAACAGCCTGTTTCAGTTTATTTGTTGTTTTCATTAAATTGAATGCTCAAAAAATGTTTTGTCTCTCTCCCATTTCTTATTGTTGCATATTGAAGCTCTACTTGGAACCTTGTTAAGACCCAGCCATGTAAAATCAGATTTTTTGCCATTTTTCAAGTGGTCTTAAACTTTTGATCAGGACTGTAGGTGATTTTTTTAAACCAGAATATAACTGCAGCATTTAACGCTTGTATTGGACTCTCAGAAATGCAGCAAAGGCCGCAAATGTAGTATCTTACATAAAATGGGTGTTTTTTTTAAACCAGAATATAACAGTAGTATTTAATGCTTGTATTGGACTCTTGGAAATGCAGCAAAGGCCGCAAATGTAGTATCTTGCACAAAATAGGTGTTTTTTTGAAACCAGAATATAACAGCAGTATTTAACACTTGTATTGGACTTTTTTCACCCATAGTTAAACAGATGGATTTACTGATTCTATTTCACTATCAGATTTGCAGTGGAGGCCACAAAGGTACTTTATGGAAAAAAAATAAAAAAATTTACCCACAATTAAACAGATGTATTTAACCTTCCTGGCGGTATGATTATGTCAGGAATTTTGTTCCAAAAGCGGTACCATTTTTTTGCATGGAAATTTGGTGTTATGTATTGTAGGCCTGCAATTCTTAGTAATTACTTACTTAAACCTGACCAAAGAAGACTCTAGTAGACCTCTCAGATGTGATAAAGTTTGAAAAAAAAAAATCATGAATTATAATCTAATAAATAATATAATTTTATTCGGTAATGTAATAAATAATGAAATTTGACAAACAAAAGAAAATTCAGTAAACATCCTGGGTGTGGTAAATTTTGAAACATGGGACTGCACATAGACCACCGTCACAATCAGGGCAATGGAACCTGGTTTCCTTTCGGATTTTTTTTCCATTTCCATCTCGCTTTGAGCAGCAAGCTACACACATCCTTGTAGGTGCTGCCTTTTTGGCGCTTGGCGGGATGTAATCCATAAAGTGACGACCAGTCAGCCTCTCTGGGTTTACAACGTCAACAGCGCGATGTCCAGATCTGTTCACGGCCACTGATGGCGTTTGGTAGTTCACAAAAATCTGCTCCGCCACCTTCCAGATGAAGTCAGAGTGAACAAAAGGCTTGTCACTCTTTCCTCCGTGCAGTATATAGGCATTCCACAGACATTGTTCCAGGAGATGCCTGAATATTTTTTTGTAGTATTTTTTTTGTTGCTTCCGCATAGCTGGATAGAATGTCATCGCCTGATCGGCTCTATCGACTCCTCCCATGGTGTTATTATAGTCGATCACAAGTTGTGGCTTTATGACATCTTTCCCACCTCTTGTGTGGACCGTGGCAGTGGAGGTGTTATGTACTGTACTCATTAGGCACACGTCTTTTTTGTCACGCCAACGCATTGCCATCATCTTTCCTTTCTTCCAGGCCACCATTTCTCCTGTTTTCAGTTTTTTCTTGGAAAACATACATGGCAGGTCACGTCGGTTGGCCCTAACGGTTCCATATGAGTCAGTCTTGTTTTTTAGTAGAAACTCGTACAGCTCAGGCGACGTGTAAAAGTTGTCTGTTGTCACACAATACCCCTGATTGAGCAATGGTTCAAGCAGTGAAAGGACTGATGACGTTGCCATCCCATAGCCGCTGTACCTGGGGTTGAATTGTGTTCCTTTGCCGGTGTATATGATGGAATTCCATATATAGCCAGTTGTAGACTCGCAGAGCATATAGGATTTTATTCCAAACCGCGCTCTCTTGGATGCGATGTATTGAATCCAGCTGAGGCGTCCTTTGTAATCCATCAGACTTTCATCAATGCTGATGTCTCTGTCTGGCACATAGGCCTGCTGGAAATTGGTTATGATCATTTGGAATACTTCCCAGATCTTCTTCAGTTTTGGCGCTGGATGTGTGGCTTCGTCAAATTCCTCATTGTTGGTGAAGTGTAAATTCTTCATTATGAGGGAAAATCGGTACTCGGACATGATGGTGCCAAAAAATGGGGTTGCCAGCAATTTATTGGTAGTCCAGTACCATTTCTGCAGGGGTTTCCCCACCACCCCCTGAAGAAGTATTAGCCCCAGAAATTTCCATATGTCCTCCTTACTCACCGGTTCCCATTTTCTGGTTCTGGAAAACTTGCTGTGCAGAGTAGTGGATTGCTGCTCTTTGTAGCGGTTTGTCTCCGTGACAATCTTTTTAATGACGTCATCCGTCAGAAATAATTTTAGGTACGCCAAAGGATCATTGTGATCAACGTCTACCTTCATCCCAGGCGATCCTGTAAACGGGAATCTTGGCGGTGGTACTGCATCCATACCGCAATCAATAGGGCACCAAGTGCGCACCTCACTGAGCTCAAGTGCAGATTCGTCGCTGTCGCCAATTCTCTGGTCAGTGTCAGAGTCGGATGATGAATCTTTCCACGAATCGCTATCGCTGTCGCTCAATTCTGCGAGGGGCTCTGTGTCGCTGTCGCTGTCACTTATCTGATCCAAACCCGCTTTGGTGATGCTAAAGTGACGCTTTGATGCCATGGTAAAAAATATATATTTTTTTTATATTTTTTTTTGCTTAGAAAAACAGCTAAAAGGGCAGCCAGGGCAGTGTAGAATGATCAGATGTCAAATCTGTCAAATCTGAGGTGATACAGTGTAATCTGACAGGATTCCACTGTATCACCTAACTTTATGTGTGTGTTTGACTTTTATACAATGTATCTTTTTTGAATCTCCCACCCAGTTCCGCCTCTGTGAGGCGCTGCGGCTCACAGAGACGGAACCAGGAAGAGAGATGAGACATCCGCCGGGGCTCTCACCGGCGATCACAGCGGGGAACATCGCTGGATCGCCGGGATTAGGTAAGGACACCCGCTGCTCCCTCTGCAATGTACCCCGAGCGTGACTCGGGGTTACCGCTTCTGGCAGCGAAAATTAACCCCGAGTCACGCTCGGGGATACCGCTAGGCAGGTTAACTGATTTTCTTTCACTATCATAAATGCAGTGCAGTGCGCAAATGTACTGTTTAGCAAAAAAATAATAATAATTTGTCCCCACAGAATCTAACAGATGGATTTTCTTGGATTGTACTTTACTGAAAAAAATGTGAATATGTCACTCCCTGGGTCCCTGAACTCAGATGGATTACCTATATTATTTTGCCTTCCCCTGGCACATATGCAGTGCAGGTGCACCTAAAAAATGGGTATATGTTGCCCACTGAACTAAAAGAACAGGATTAAATTATGGTCCTTGGCACATATGCAGTGCTAGTGCACTGAACTTATACAAAATGGCCGCCGACACCCACCTAACTAACAGACGATAAAACTTATTTTTCTGTGTCACTGGGCTCAGGGCAGGGTACAAAAATATTGCACTGCACCCACAAAACAAAATCGATGTAGATCACAGAGTTAACAACAAGTTGTGATGTGATATCAGATAGATTATTTCCTATTCTCTCCCTCACAGCAGCAGCATCCTATCCCTTCACTAGTAAGAGCAGAGTGACGTGCGGCTCTACGCGACTCCAGCTTATATAGAGGCTGGGTCACATGCTGCACTGGCCAATCACAGCCATGCCATTAGTAGGCATGGCTCTGATGGCAACTAAGGGCACACAAGCTAAACACTTGTTGATTGGTTGCCCTGCAGCATTTCAAAAAACGCCATTAAATCCCCGAACACTGAACGCGAACCCAAACTTTTACTGAAATGTTCGGGGTCAAAAAATCCTAAAGTTAGGTACGAACCCGAACTTTACAGTTCGGGTTCGCTCAACCCTAGTTACTAGCCTCAGAAACTGCCAAATAACAACACCTGAAATTAGATCCTATATATGCAAAGAAAATACTACTGAGGAACAACATGAAGGAGAAAATTGCTTGGACCAAGAAACACAATGAATGGACATAAGACTGGCAGAAATCTGTACTTTGGTCTAAAGAGTCAAAATTCAAGATTACTGGTTTCAAATGCCATGTCTTTGTAAGACACAGAAAACCGGATGGTTCCTACATGTGTGGCTTCCACCAGAAGCAGGGAGGAGGAGGTATGATGGTTTTGGGTTGATCGATTTAAAAAAAAAGTCACACTTAACCAGCATGGCTACCACAGCATTTGCGCTTAGTGGGAATATAATTCGTTTTTCAGCACAACACTGACCCCCAAAGACCTCCGTACTATACAAGAGCTATTTGACCAAGAAAAGTAGAGTGTAGGGTGTTGTCTCAGATGGCATGGCCTCCACAATCCCCCATCCTTAACCCAACTGAAATGGTTTGGAATGTCTTGGACCTCAGAGTGAAGGAGAAGCAGCCAACAAGTGCTCAGCACCTCTAAGAACTAATTTAAGACTGTTTGTAAACCATTCCAGATGACTATGTCATGAAGTTGATTGAGAAAATGCTAAGGGTATGCAAATTTGTCATCAAAGAAAAAAAGAGGCTACTTTGAAGAATCTTAAACATAAAGCATATTCTAGTTTTTTGTTTACTACTTATTTTCAATGTGTTTCCTCATTGTTTCATGTCTTCGATATTAATCTAAAATGTGAAAATAAAATTTAAACAAATTAAAAAAAAACATAGAATGAAAAGGTAAAAACAGGAAAAAGGTAAAAACAGGAAAAAGGTAAAAACATCTGATTGGTACTGTGCTTAAGAAAAAATTATGAAATCGCTAATTAAGCTAATATGGGCATTATAAGGCTAAGATAAGTTGTCATACCTTTGGCACCTCAATGCACATTTTGCTATCTTTGCCAGATGGTACATTTGTATAAATGAGCTAACCAATGGCACTTACCCCACAATTCATGGCCCATGCAATCTTGCTGCATCAGAGGATACAAGTATCCCACGAGCGTGTAGAAAGATG
Organism: Bufo gargarizans; assembly: GCF_014858855.1. Lineage (NCBI taxonomy): Eukaryota > Metazoa > Chordata > Amphibia > Anura > Bufonidae > Bufo > Bufo gargarizans. The sequence goes on from NC_058085.1 coordinate 310,900,687, forward strand.
TATAGGAGAACTTCCACCCTTACCTGACAACTTTCAGACTCTCACTCCCAACATTACCAATATGCAAAATATAAGAAAAAAACTGTGTGAGATCTAAGTAGAAAAATATACCTACCCCCCCCCCCCCCCCCCACACCTATGTGATTTAGTATACAAGGCAGTCGTGCTGCTGGGTTATTTTAATATACAACATTTGGCAACCATAATAATATTACAGAAATCTGGGAAATATGGTAGCAATAAACAATATTATAGAACTTGTTATGTTGTAAGCATAATAAGCATCAATGGCTTTAATTAATCAGACTGTATATTCCAGCCTGCATATTACATTCCTCTTAAGGGCTCATTCACACGGCTGTTGCCCCTCTGTTGCCATATTGCAGCCCGCTTGCATTGGGTCCGCAATACACAGGGCACCGGCCTCGTGCCTTCAGCATCACCCATTAACTTGAATGGGCCCAACAAATCTGGAGATGCGGTGCGGAACAGAATGGAAGCATGGAACGGAACCCCACGGAAGCACTTCCTGGGGTTCCGTTCCGTGTCTCCGCACCGCAAAAAGATAGAACTTACTCTATCTTTTTGCGGAACGGATAGATTGCAGATCCATTCAACTGATCCGCATGCAGCTATCCCTGGTTCAGTGCCTGTGCATTGCAGACCGCAATTTCCGGTCCACAGCATGGGCAAGGAGGTGCAACGGTCGTGTGAACAAGCCTTAAGACAAACTCTATGGGGGAAATGTATCGTTTTTCTTGCAACAGAATTCTAGCAGACAAAAATTTAACATTTTTGTTAAGAAAATTTTTGTTAAGAAAATTGTGACCTTTTGCCATTTTATGCCACTTTCAACACTTGTATTTGCAGTGTCCCTGGATAAAGATTTTAATTCTGAGTCACAGAAAATGTTACAATCTTTCTCCAGTTGGCATGTGGCATTAAAAAAAAAACTGAAGTAACATCGCCCTGGCCTGCACCACCAGAGGATGCACTAATCTATGACAAGGGGCATGCCTCATCATGAATTGTGCATCCTCAGGCAGTCCATGCTGCTAGGTTCAAATCTGGGGTAAATAATGATAAAATGTACCGGGGCAGGTGGCCCTGTCTGCACCCTGCCAATACCAAATCCCCTTTTGGAAAGTGACAAGGGCAGTGTAGAAAAGCTACATGTGCATACATTTAGGCGTAACAACATTTTGAAAAAACAGGGTTTGTGACTTTTCATGCAGGAAACATGGTGTAGAGGGATGATAACTCTCTTTGTAACAGTTTAATAGATGCATGAAATTTATCAAGCAACATACAATGTTGAATACATTTGCCACAAATCCCAACAATGCATACCCCAGAAAAAGTAACTTTAATCACTTTTACATAATGGATCTGGATATAAAATTTTGAATTTTTTTTTTTTTTTACTGTTGCTATAGTCTTTCAGAAGAAATATATTATCTGCAGAAGCAAAACTGAGTTATTGTAAATGAAATTTTACATTATTTTTTAGCAAACAAAAAAAATGACAGTAACGAGAATGTAAATGGACCAAGGAAAGCAAATTACAATACTGCGTAGCAGCAGAATAAAACCTGCTAAATTGCTAGAGAGATTATTATGCTATTCATGCCAAGCAGCATCCACACTTACAGCATAAACATTACAGCAAATGGCTTACTTTAGAAAATGATTTAATTCCCATTGTTAACTTTATCAAACAATCTTGGTTAATGCCATCTGTTCAGACTTGTAGACAGTTCGGAGAAAACACGTACTGCATAGAAGGAGCAATAACTCATTGTTTAGAACCGAGTTTAATTGAGAGACTCTTAAAAGAACATAATACATACATAAAAAGGAAATAGAATGTGCAATGAGCAGGACACTGGTAAGTGGCCAAATATGCAGTGGGTCAGGATAGATGTATATAAGTCTGAGTTGTTCGTGACGCCAATTGCAATGTGCGCAGGGTACTGTTGTAGGGCCCTTTAAGATGTTATAACTCACGTACCAGGTGAGGAATGCCAGAGTGGGGATAGTGTCTGTGTAATGTCAATGGTGTCTCCTACCTTGGTACGGCTGGACTCCTGGATCCTGGCTCACTTGCAATAAAATGAGTGTTGTTAATAGGAGTAATTGAAGAACTTTGGTAGTAAGGAATGAGATCCAGACTGGTGATATAATTCAACTTGTCTTTACTGAATGGCAGCATAAATCCATACGAGTAACAGCAATAGTCTTGGGTCCCAGCAGGTATTGGAAATATGTGGCAGGGTTCAATATCGCTTCTGCTCCTTATCATATGCCTGGAGAATCTGGCAGGTATCTATCTTCTTCTCTGTCTATCTTCTGCTTGGTATGGGCCTGACTACCTGAGGAGGAATTTGGCTTCTCCTAGACCCATCTGGATATTTACTCACAGTACTGCTCGCAGGGAATGGTTCTTCCTGGAGATCTATAGTTCTGGAGGTGCTGCTTGCTTGTCCACCAGCTGAGGCTGATGGCTCAGGCTGGGAAGGGTGATCTGTGGCCTCAGCCGAGGCATGATCCTGTCTTGGGATCCCTGTTTCTGAGAGCTCCTACTAACACAGCCTACTCCAAGCAGGGGGGCTGATACACTAACTAGAACTTCCTTCTCCTCCCCATGAGACATGACATGGGACCAGCCCACTTCTGCTCACAGGGGGGGGGGGCTAAAACTGGAATGAACTTTTCCAGTCTAGCAATACTAAACTGGCTAAGTTCCTGATCACACATTGCTGCCACCTGCTGGTGCACATGAAAATTACAGCATAATATATGAAGCAGGACTAGAAAATACATAAAAGGACATTATAATTATATAGACAGGCAATTAAATTACACTTAACATGTTGTAGCAGGGAAAGAGTTTGGTAACATACTCCGGGATGTTACATTCCCTATTACTTTAAGTTTAACCGTCCTCGGCTTACGTTTAGGAGGGTGAAGGAATCAGCTCTGGGGTACCCAATAAATACAAAGTGCTGCGTGAAATACATATAATGACATACTTAGACAAAACACATAACAGCTTTCCCCAGGTTCTTGCCCGCTAGAGTAAGGTGTCCAACACACAGTTTCCTTCTCTTGGTATAACCAGGCAACCTAAATACTGCACAAAGCAAACATCACTGACTGACTTTGTATGTTGTGGCCCTAAAACACCAAAGAAAGCATGGGGGTGTCTTTTCTCCGTAATCCCACCATTATGTAATGAAATGCCCGCAAATAGAAGGGTGGCTTTATCCTGTTTTCCCTTCCCTGCACCATAGCCTGAGAAATTTGGCTTGTAGCACGATCACTATGATGACTATGGGGAAGCTAAAATATGGCTCTAAGGCTTGAGGCGCCTTACCTTAGGCAAAAGGCTCAGAAGCGGAGGTATTTATCGTCTCCGTATCTTTTGTCACTGTCACAGGAGGAGGGTAGTATAATCTTGTCGCTCTCCTGGAAATGAGACACCTCAGGATGGGAACAATCTTGAACATTTAAGAAGCAGGAAGGAGCAGCCTAGGGCTTCTAACGATTCCCAAAGCAGCAGGGGTACCTGTGAAGTTAGAAGTTACTGGATCTGCCTGGACTTACCACTTGGTCCTACTTTGGGTACCTACATTTTTTGTTAAGTGCAATGGTTAAGTGCAATTGTTACAATTAGTGCATAAATTCACATTGCGGCACCTAGAAGGATAATACACACAATGGGCATGTTATCTTAAATGTTGCATAACTTGTAAACTGGTACAATAAGTGCAAAATATTAAATAGCATGAAAATCACAAAGAGCTCAGGTATCATTTGAGTCTTTTCTTTGGGTGCAAGCTTTTATGTTGCAATAAAACATTTTATAAAAGTAATGCAAATTTTACTTGCCAGATGAGGCTCAACAATAACTTGAGTCCTTTTTCCTGGAAGTGTTTAAAGTTGTAGAATCCTCTGGAAACTGATAAAAGTCCATTTGTAATCCACAGGGATAATAGTTAATTGTAATCCACAAGGTATAAAATGTCATAAGAGCAACAGGCTATCAAGTAACCTGAGAAAGGGGATAAAACGATGAACTTGGACGTGAGGGGGTTAAGTGCTGTTGGGGGGAGTCCTTACAGAGCATGACCATCAGGATGAGGACTAACTAGGCAAACCTGAAATATAAAACGTTAAAACACACAACCGCCAACAGGTCCTCACCCGTCAGGAATCAGTCCACGACGTGGCTCCCAAATGTCACAGTTTTTTATTTAGAGGACACACTTTAGAGGAGGGCATCCAAGTCCTCATTGCTACTGGAGCTACTAAAGTGCATAAGAGGGCGCTCCTGTCTCTGATAGCTCATAGTAGCTGCGGTGGTGGTGCACCACTGCCCTCTGGTGGTAGCTGTTGAGGATGGCTGTGCTGACAGCCTGGAGAATATTGCAGTAACCTGCTGTAATCCGGGATCCCTAGCCGGTACAGAGGGGCTCAGAACCTCTTGCTGAAGGGGCTCAGGCAGGGACGCAGCAGGTGTCTGGGGCTGTTTCCATGGCAGAACATATGGCTGCACTTTAGGATTAAAGGTCAGGACGGAATTGTTAATATGCCCTACCCTCAGGGTTGGTGGTGCGGCCAGGTCAGGGATGAGAGGTGCAGGCTCTGGCTGGGGTTGCTCCCTGAAATGTAGCCTGCCATCAGGAGTCTCCTACAAACATCTCACCTTGCCCGCAGAGCCTGGTTCCTCCTGCCAGGTCTGTGGGGTGACGGCAGGGATCAGTGGCTTGTCCAACAGGGTTACGCCGCAGCAAAGGGGCCCTGTATGGAGCGCATGGGGGTGTACTCCACCTGGTCCCCCACATACAAATTGTGACGGGCGTGCGGCAGGTAGTGCCGTTTTACAGAGCGCCGGCTCCGGAATAGTTGTCCTGTAGGAACCCCACTCCCCGCTCTACCGAGAACCACAGGACGGTTCCGGTCCGTCAGATTAGTTTGGGATCCCCTGGGTGGGGGTCATCAACCACCTGCTGCACCCATTCCTCAACAGCAGACTTTCACTCCCAGGCCATCTGGGCAAAAGCGGTGATTTCACAGGGCACTTCAGGGTTCAGGCTCCCCAGCGGAGCAGGCCTAGGCCTGGTAGCAGTGGCTGGGGCCGCAGGATGTGATGCAAGGGCAGATGCGGACCGGGTCGGGGCCTCAGGGAGCGTGGCAGCTCCTACCTGTTGTTGCGGCTGGTTCCGGTGCCTCCTGGTGGCCATCATCGGGTGCCATCTTCATCTGTGATGCAGACTTGTCAATGGCTGGTGCAGCGACGTCAGCGGCATCCTACGCGGGAGCAGGTACGACGTCAGCGCCAATCTTGACTAGTGCGTCACCTTCCGCAGTGGCACTTGATGTGGCAGAGGGATCCACAGCCTCCAGGAACTTGATTAAGGTCGGGTTCTCCTTCGCAGGGATCGGGAAATCAGCATCGGCCTTCTCCGGCACATCAGACGCGCTGGCCAAGGTAAGCGGCACAGGTTCTTTGGCCACAGAGGGATCCACTGCCTCCGGGCTGTTAGCGAAGATCGAGGGGCCGCGTCTTTATAGTAACTGGGAGACCTGGATCTCCAGCGGGTACTCCTCATACACGGGCTCTCCACCAATGGACATCTGGTTCCACTTGGGACGAGGGTAAGCCATCTTTCCTGCCTCCTCGAATAAGCGAACTGCCAGATCTGAGGATGGAGCCCAGAGGGAGGAGTCTTTATTCCCTCGGCTCACAATAGAAAGTTCACTGGGGGCAGTCTTTATTTTTCCCACTTCCAGGGGGGCGTATTCGACATCTTTGCGCTCTTGAGAGGGCGTTCTGGTCTCATCCCACTTCTGAGGGGCGTATTCGACATTTTCGCGCTCTAGAGAGGGCGTTCTTGTCTTTCCCCGCTTCTGGGCATGAAGAAGCGCCATTTTATGAATATGGCGAAATAACCCTTTGAATGCTGGAGCGCACGTTTAGCGCTTTCTGGCACAGCAACAAGGCAATAACGTCACTTTTCAGGGTTTTCTGCGCAATCTTTAACTCTTGCAATACTGTGAAACACGCAGTTGGATCCGGTTAAATACACAATTGGATCTGGTTCTGTTGTCAGGGATGGCACACAATTCAATCTGATCCTGTTCGTGATGCCACTTAATGCAATGAGCAGGACACTGGTATGTTGGCCAAATATGCAGTGGGTCAGGATAGATGTATATAAGTCTATGAGTTGTTCATGGCGCCAATTGCAATGTGCACAGGGTACTGTTGTTATGTTGTAGGGCCCTTTAAGATGTTATAACTCACGTACTAGGCGAGGAATGCAAGAGTGGGGATAGTGTCTCTGTGTAATGTCTGGGTACGGCTGGACTCCTGGATTCTGGCTCACTTGCAATAAAATTAGTGTTGTTAATAGGAGTAATTGAGGAACTTTGGTAGTAAGGAATGAGATCCAGACTGGTGATATAATTCAACTTGTCTTTACTGAATGGCCGCATAAATCCATACGAGTAACAGCAATAGTCTTGGGTCCCAGCAGGTATTGGCAATATGTGGCAGGGACCAATATCTCTTCTGCTCCTTATCATATGCCTGGAGAATCTGGCAGGTATCTATCTTCTGCTCTGTCTATCTTCTGCTTGGTATGGGCCTGACTACCTGAGGAGGAATTTGGCTTCTCCTAGACCCATCTGGATATGTACTCACAGTACTGCTCGCAGGGAATGGTTCTTCCTGGAGATCTATAGTTCTGGAGGTGCTGCTTGCTTGTCCACCAGCTGAGGCTGATGGCTCAGGCTGGGAAGGGTGATCTGTGTCTTCAGCTGAGGCATGATCCTGTCTTGGGGTCCCTGTTTCTGAGAGCACCTACTAACACAGCCTACCCCAAGCAGGGGGGCTGGTACACTAACTAGAACTTCCTTCTCCTCCCCATGAAACAGGACATGGGACCAGCCCACTTCTGCTCACAGAGGGGGGGGGGGGGGGGGGCTAAAACTGGAATGAACTTTTCCAGTCTAGCAATACTAAACTGGCTAAGTTCCTGATCACACATTGCTGCCACCTGCTGGTGCACACGGAAATTACAGCATAATATATGAAGCAGGACTAGAAAATACATAAAATGACATTATAGTTCTATAGACGGACAATAAAATTACACTTAACATGTTGTAGCAGGGAAAGAGAGTTTGGTAACATACTCCGGGATGTTACAAATGCAAATGTGGAAAAATATGATGTGGACCTGACTCCAATATCTACTCAACAAATACCAATGACCAATGTATGTTGCCTACTGGACAGCGTCAACATAAAAATATAGATATATTGAAGGGGATACATTGAAGAAAATTACTTGTCATTTAAATAAGTTTTCACGTTGAATATAGCTGAAACTTCCTGTTTTGTAGAGATCAAGTTTCAGCAATACTCTCACTGCCATGATAGGACAAGATTACAATGACAGGTAGCACCTGTTTTAAAGCTGGAGGCCAATAACACAGAAGCATACTATTGACATTAGATGACGGACATAGCTCTGCTCCTGTCCCATCCTGCATAGTGACCTCTGTACTTATCACAAAGCATTCCCACAACGCTCTCCCATAAAGTCAATGAGTCATTTGCTGACTGAGTTTTGCTATGTTCCGTTACCTGCTGTATGTTCGGAGAATAGGCCCACAAGAGGATCGTCTATTTCTCGGGTCAGCCAGTCAACATCTTGTGTATATCATATATAGCACCTTTATTATACTAAAATATTGATTATGACTGTACCTGTTGTCACAGCTTTGAAACTGCTGGTGGTTCCTGGGAAGGAGCATCTGTAACCTGTACTCTGAGACCCAGAAGCTACACCTCTGATAGGTGGCAATGTTAAAGGGGTTGTCTCACTTCAGCAAAAGGCTTTCATCATGTAGAGAAAGTTAATACTGAGCACTTACTAATGTATTGTGATTGTCCATATTGCCTCTTTTGCTGTCTTGATTCATTTTTCCATCGCGTTATACACACCTCACTTCCAGGGGTTATGACCACCCTGCAATCCAGCAGCATTGTAGGAAAAGGCACACTGTAAGAAAAAGGCACTGGCCTCTCTGGTGGCTGGGACTGTGGGAGCACACATAGGAACGCATGCGCAGCAGCTCCTGGATTTTAGAGTGGTCATAACTAATGTTGAGCGAATCGAAGCCAAACAAATTCCCTTTGATCTGAATTTCTGAAAAAAATTGATTAGCAGCAAAGCTGAATTTCCTCTCGCTTCATGGTAACAAATCTATTTTTCTTGAAAAGGTGATAAAGAAAACATACTCACCTCATTCATTTGCAGGTGAAGAGGTGGTCACATCCATCTGGATTGCAGAAACCGTGCAAAATCTTGTCCAGTGTGATGACATTATTGTGTGATATTTCATGCGTTGTCTTCTATGAAGTTGGCTGTATCGGCCTCTATTTGAGCAAATGGATGAGGTGAGTATTATTATATTTTTTTTTTACTCTGATTAATCCCTGAAAGGCCAAAATTGCAGCCTTAGGCCTCATGCACATGAACATATTTTGTTTCTCTGTCTGTTCCTTTTTTTTTGCGGATAGGATGCGGACCCATTCATTTTAATGGGTCCGCAAAAAATACGGACAGCACACAGTGTGCTGTCCGCATCCTAATGTCCATTACGTAGCCCCACAAAAAAGATAGAACATGTCCTATTCTTGTCTATTTTGCGGACAAGGATAGGCATTGTTACAATGGATCCGCAAAAAAAACGGATGCAATGCGGATGCCAAACGAACGTTATCCGTATTTTTTGCGGACCCGTGTTTTGTGGACTGCAAAATACAGTGGGATGCAAAAGTTTGGGCAACCTTGTTAATCGTCATGATTTCCCTGTATAAATCGTTGGTTGTTACGATAAAAAATGTCAGTTAAATATATCATATAGGAGACACACACGGTGATATTTGAGAAGTGAAATGAATTTTATTGGATTTACAGAAAGTGTGCTATAATTGTTTAAACAAAATTAGCCAGGTGCATAAATTTGGGCACCACAAAAAAGAAATGACATCAATATTTAGTAGATCCTCCTTTTGCAGAAATTACAGCCTCTAAACGCTTCCTGTCGGTTCCAATGAGAGTCTGGATTCTGGTTGAAGGTATTTTGGACCATTCCTCTTTACAAAACATCTTTAGTTCATTCAGGTTTGATGGCTTCTGAGCATGGACAGCTCTCTTTAAGTCACACCACAGATTTTCAATTATATTCAGGTCTGGGGACTGAGATGGCCATTCCAGAACGTTGTACTTGTTCCTCTGCATAAATGCCATAGTGGATTTTGAGCAGTGTTTAGGGTCGTTGTCTTGTTGAAAGATCCAGCCCCGGCGCTGCTTCAGCTTTGTCACCGATTCCTGGACATTGGTCTCCAGAATCTGCTGATACTGAGTGGAATCCATGCGTCCCTCAACTTTGACAAGATTCCCAGTCCCTGCACTGGCCACACAGCCCCACAGCATGATGGAACCACCACCATATTTTACTGTAGGTAGTAGGTGTTTTTCTTGGAATGCTGTGTTCTTTTTCCTCCATGCATAACGCCCCTTGTTATGGCCAAATAACTCAATTTTAGTTTCATCAGTCCACAGCACCTTATTCCAAAATGAAGCTGGCTTGTCCAAATGTGCTTTAGCCCACCTCAAGCGGCACTTTTTGTGCTGTGGGTGGAGAAAAGGTTTCCTCTGCATCACTCTCGCATACAGCATCTCCTTGTGTAAAGTGCGCCGAATGGTTGAACGATGCACAGTGACTCCATCTGCAGCAAGATGATGTTGTAGGTCTTTGGTGCTGGTCTGTGGGTTGACTGACTGTTCTCACCATTCGTCGCTTCTGTCTATCCGAGATTTTTCTTGGTCTGCCACTTCGAGCCTTAACGTGAACTGAGCCTGTGGTCTTCCATTTCCTCAATATGTTCCTAACTGTGGAAACAGACGGCTGAAATCTCTGAGACAGCTTTCTGTATCCTTCCCCTATACCATGATGGGGAACAATCTTTGTCTTCAGGTCATTTGAGAGTTGTTTTGAGACCCCCATGTTGCTACTCTTCAGAGAAAATTAAAAGAGGAGGGAAACTTACAATTGACCCCCTTAAATACTCTTTCTCATAATTGGATTCACCTGTGTATGTAGGTCAGGGGTCACTGAGCTTACCAAGCCAATTTGAGTTTCAATAATTAGTTCTAAAGGTTTTGGAATCAATAAAATGACAACAGTGCCCAAATTTATGCACCTGCCTAATTGTGTTTAAACAATTATAGCACACTTTCTGTAAATCCAATAAACTTCATTTCACTTCTCAAATATCACTGTGTGTGTCTCCTATATGATATATTTAACTGACATTTTTTATCGTAACAACCAACGATTTATACAGGAAAATCCTGACGATTAACAAGGTTCCCCAAACTTTCGCATCCCACTGTACAACCGGTCGTGTGCATGATCCCTTAGATGCCGCAATCAGCAAGATGAACGTGGCATCTGAGGGGTTCAATGACGAAGAGGGAATCGGCGTAATCACCGCTCTCCGCCATTGTGCCCACTACATACAAAAGGGTGCACTTTGTGACAAAGTAATTTGTTACTAATCAAATTTCTTTGTGAAATTGGACAAAGCAGCTAAATCTAATTTTTTATAACTTCTCTCATCTCCAGTCTTAACGCCTGGAAATGAGCAATGTATAATGTGATGGAAAAATGAATCCAGCCAGCAAAGGAGGCAATATTATAGAACTTGTGGTATTTTATTGTTTAATCTGTAAGCATAATAAGCATCAATGGCTTTAATAAATCAGCCTGTATATATATTCCTCTTAAGGGCTCATTCACACGGCCGTTGCCTCTCCGTTGCCGTATTGCAGCCAGCATACGTTGGGTCCGCAATACACTGGGGCACCGGCCGCGTGCATTCTGCATCACGGATGCAAACCCATTAAGGCCCCCTGCACACGAACGTGTGCTTCCCGCTGCCGTATTGCGGACCGCAATACACGGGTGCCGTTCCGCGGGAATTCCGCATCACAGATGCGGACCTATTCACTTGAATGGTGCGAAAATGGAAGAACGGAACAGAACCCTACGGAAGCACTACGGACTAAGGAGTACTTCCGTGGGGTTTCGTCCCATTCTTCCGTACCGCAAAAAGATAGAACATGTCCTATCTTTTTGCGGAACGGTCCACTGCGGCTGCCCCCTGAACTGTGTTCGTGCATTGCGGCCCGCATTTTGTGGGCCGCAGCACGACCAAGGGGTGCACATGTTCGTGTGCAGGGGGCCTAACTTGAATGGGTCCGCAAAGCTGGAGATGCGGTGTGGAACGGAATGGAAGCATTAGTAAGTGCCTTGTATTAACTTTCTCTACATGATAACCTTTTAGGGTTTCATTTGTAGTTTTTCCCAGAAGAATTCACTTACTAAGGCCCCATGCACACAACCGTTGTTTTGGTCCGCATCCGAGCCGCAGTTTTTGCGGCTTGGATAAGGACCCATTCACTTCAAAGGGGCCGCAAAAGATGTGGACAGCACTCAGTGTGCTGTCCGCATCCGTTGCTCCGTTCCGTGGTCCGCCAAAAAAATATAACATGTCCTATTCTTGTCCGTTTTGCGGACAAGAATAGGCAGTTATATCAATGGCTGTCCGTGCCATTCCGCAAATTGTGGAACGCACAACGGTCGTGTGCACGAGGCCTAACACAACAACACAAGAACTTTGATCAACCCCCTTCTGTTTCTTAATGAGAGCAAGGGCTTAAAATAGGGGATTCTCACATTTATCTCGTAATAGCATCTGTATGTGATTATCTACTTCAGAACACAAGACAATTCATGTAGCCATATATTATACGCCATTATGGTTTTCCAGCCCTGCGAACACTTTGAATATGGATTGCACGCCCCCCACCGTAAGCTGAGTGCAGTTCAGTAAATAGGTGAGTAATATAATTATGTATTCCAAGAGCTGAAATGCTTTATTATTTCTCTTGTATGATATCTAAAATAAATGTGTATGTTAAGATAATGGAGAATGTTAACCCAATGCTGATGGTATCACTGTTTAAAGACCTGTTCGTACTGTTCGATGATCGGCTGAATTAATGTTCACATTCCTTCTCGGTTATTGCCACTCCTAAATACGTCCAATGATAACCCGACAAACAAGCAGATACCCATTCGTTGATAATCACATCTTTTAGGTGGGCATAAAAGTCATTGTTTGTCAGCAGCACATCCCCCAGTGTGAACAGGGTATGGGCCGCCAACAAATAATACAATTCTATAAGGAGTAGGCGACCGAGCAACATCTGCCTGTGCAAAAGAACCCTAATCCAATGATTCCCTAACATGCATCTCTAAGGTCTCTTAAAGTGACAGACCTCTTTCACGTACTGTAGGACAGGAGTCTGTATTTTGGTAAGTGATGTCTGAGAGCAAAAAAATCTGTGGAAATAACTATTAATCCAACTGACCTGCTATGTGGCCTCATCAGATGATGAGCTTCAGCATCTACTGTAGCTTTCTGTTATTTTATTCCATATTTTCAGACTAAATCTGTTTTATTTCTGCCTTGAATAATAAAGCCCATGATGTGAGTCCTCCATGTCCTGCCCACAGAGAATTATTGACAGCTCTTTCTACATACAAACTCATATAGGAGAAAATGTCAGTTCCTCTATGTGAGGGGGAGAAGGTCTCAAAGGCTTTCTCAAATAATGAGTTTTTACATGAAAATACTGAAACAAATGATAAACCATACATCTGTGAGCTCATTAATTCCACTTTATACTAGGCTGCCCTCAGAGTTACATAGAATACCTGACACATGATCATCCAACTACATCTCATCATTATTTTTATGTAAATTTGGGAACAGATATTCTCATTGCTGTGTTAGGGTATTTGAAGTTGAACCAATGACAATCTCTTGTAATGGCCTTATGTCACAGGGACTCAAAGCGCAGGGATAGCTGTGGTGACTCCTTGAGAAGTCAGTGGCTGCCATATAGGCACCCAACCCCAATACACGCTAAGCCAATTTCCTATTTCTGGAACGTGGGCGGAAACATACGAAATCCATGCAGATGCTGTCCTTGGATTTGAATCCAGGACCACACTGCACCAGTGCTAATAACTGAGCCATTATGCTACCCCACTAACGGTTGTTTCAGTTGCTGCTTTCATGTGTGAAGAAATCTAATGCCTTGTACTGTAATTCCTCACCCAGTGGCTCTCCCTGTGATAACATCTGAGTGCATCATTCACATTGACCCACAACCTCAGTTGAGATTGGTAAAACTGGACAATAGGCAAAATGTTACAATATGGTTCAGATTTTCATGGGGTGTATATTTGTTACTTTTTTTTGCTATTGATTTTCAATGTTTGCAAAATTGTTTAAAAAGTGGACAATAAAGGTGCAAAACATCATTTCAAAGAAAAAATTCTAAACAGAGAATAATTAATTTGCTGCTGCACAGCGCAGTTGGGATGCAACTACTGCATCCATAAACATGCATTCCCAACACAAAGGGGTTGTTAGGGATTTTCATATTGATAACATATCCTCAGAATAGGTCATCAATATCAGATCGGCAGGGATCCAACACCCCCGCTGATCAGCTGTATAAGAAAGAACCATACAACACATATTTTATCTGTAAAAGTTTTATTGTCCTGATGAAGGGGGCAGTTCGCCCCTGAAACGTGTTGACCTTTTGAATAAAAGATTACCTTTTATGGTAACATCTCATTACGGAGTCTTCTTCTGCATCAGTGCCGCTTGAAAATGGTTTGATTTCTTCTCTCGACTAAATCTTCTCTATCCCATTAACCGTGAGCCACTGTAAAAGGGCACAGACCTAGGCAGCAGATGCAGCCCTTTCCCGCAAGCTGGACAAGAATATTCCAGCAAGGCGAAATATAGGCTTTGTGACTTGTCACAACCCTGCATGGTAAGCACAATCAGTTTATTTCTCTATTACTGTCTGTAAGGTTCTACACATACACATGAGGCGCTGCCTCCTTTTGCTTTTCTCTTCTATATCCTTAATCCGGAGCCTGGTGGGAACACGCAGAACCCGGAGGACACCCCAAGTCCAACTATCTAAAGGAGGATCTGCAGCCACAAGTGGTGTAAAAGAACCGGTCCTAACGTCAACAAGAAAATGGATTACTTTCCACAACAAGCTCAACAACGAAAATCCTTGATTTCGAGTTACACAACAAATAATAACACTATGGATCAACCAGGACATCAAGACCAAATGGACACGGCAAGTTTTACCATTGATGAAAATAAAACTATGTGTAAACTTTTCAATGTCCTAGAAGATAACCTAAGGAGTGAGCTCCTACACTCATTAGACACTATGTTCCTACAGATATACATATATGAGAACATAGCTCCACGTGGACTAAGAATAGGTATTGTCCCTACTTTCTCTGATGACCCCACTTTTTTCTATGAATGGAATGCCTATTTAGACCAGTGTGCCGTAGGGCTAATGCGTATTATCTCCCACAAAAGAGAGGCACTTGCTGCAAAACATATAGCAATGATTGAAACAACAACAAACAAAACAACAATAAAAGAACTACCGTCTTTTATCCATCATCCCGACTATACAACAATGAATCATAATCTAACCATCAGAATATACCAGAATGAGCAGAACATTATAGCCAGTAAAGCAAACAAACTACAAAGAGATAGACTGGATAAAGTAGAGGGTACATACAGGCTAGCGCATAACAACAGAACCTAGCACAACCCCATAACCCCACACAAACGGGGATACAACAGCAACAAAAATACTCCTACAGACCATAGACCCAATACCAGTCATGATGTTAAAACACGTTCCATTACTAACCAAATGTGCAAAAAACCACGCAACATAGATACGACCAAAACAGAAATTAACAACAAAGATAACACTAGAACAGAATATTATAGGAAGGAGACAGTCAACATACGAGATAAAAGCCAGACACCACACACAAAACCCCATCATAACAGCCTATATACATTACAAAACCCTTCCACTATGACGAAAAAGACACATGTCACCAATCCCCCAGCCAACCAGACACCTAGCAATAGTCCCCTACCGTTGCCAGTCCCTCTTTCTCCCCAGAAAAGCAATATACTACCGACGACATTTAACATAAACAATACCATAATGGAAGCCGGACATACGCATAACACAATGAAGGTTACCCCACTAGAACATGCATCCGACTACTTCACAAAGAAGATGGACTCAGATCCATTAACTGATGAATTTTTGGTTAAATTCAGAGCACTCAAAACAAAATATTTTGAATATAAAATGAGATACCCTACAACAAAAGACATTGTTACAACTCCTTTATCCACCACACCGAGTCCAAAGAAAAATACCCAAACCTGTGACACATTCGATCTGCTAACAGGTGATAGAGGAAATATAGAGTCACCTACCCTAAACTTCTTACTAGACGATGATATCAATGACTCCATCATGACAATACACCAAACTTCAACTCAAGAATCCAATGGTAAACACAAACCTTTACTCATTATTGACAACACTATGGCAGGAGCATCTGCCCTGGTTCCTTTTTTGGATCATACCAAACAGACAGCACAAACACCCAATATCACAATGAAATACAAAGAACCTGTGGACTCACACAAAATGAGCACCCAACACATAACAAAATTCTTCAAACCTACACCCGTGAAAAGAAAATTAGAACCCGAGGATGTAGGGGAGGTCAGCACCAGAAGAACAAAACGAGTATAAGTAAAAAGGATAAAGTCGCTACTAAAATCGCCCCCACACCAACGGTGAAAATTTTCAATCTATCATCACATGAACTCACAAAGTCAGAGAATAGCCTCCTACAAAAGGGACTCGGTTTCTGTCCCCATAATAATGTCAATATGTTTGAATTGTACCTAGACATCCAAAAGTTCAGAAAAAACCTGACCATAATAAGACATTTTGAACATGAGAACATAAAGAAAAAAGATGAATACAAATACAGAAGATTCGGAAACATTCAAACACCAAGAAGTGCACCCCAAATCCAGTTTTTTTTCCCAGTCCAAAGTCAGGGACACCTTATACCAACATTTTTTGACCTGATATCAGCAGATCTAAAGAAAATCGGCACAAAACAAAACCCAAAGAGACCCCGGATAAATGGAAAGTTGTCCTATCAGGAGACATGTGCCTTGAGGAGCCTTAAAAACAATGAGAACCTAATAATCCCTTCCCTGACATAACAAAGAGGCTGGTAAGCCTTGTAAAAAAAAAGCCCATTAAAACCAGTACATAAATAAAAAATAAAAAAATTTCCTTATACCGAAGGCACCGTCTAATCCCTATTTCTACCATTTACCAAAAATACATAAGAATATAAAAAAAAAACGGCATGGCCCATTGTGTCAAATACTAACTCAGCAACAAGCAATTTATCTCACTACCTAGATCTCTTCCTCCAACCATATGTTCAGAACCTACCGAGTTACCTACACGATTCAAGACAACTAATGGAAGAAATCGGAAATATAACATGGAAAAGCACCTATGCACTACTTACCATAGATGTTGCAGCATTATATTCAAATATCAAACATAATTTAGGCATTAACTGAGTGGAAGCCACACTACACAATGATACCACCCTAAAACCACCACAGGTCAATTTTCTATTGGAGTGCTTACGATTTATTCTGGAGAACAACTTTTTCATCCACAACAGCATCACATACCACCAATGCCGTGGTACCGCTATGGGTACGAAAGTGGCACCAGCCTTTGCAAATTTATTTATGGGCCATTTCGAGAACATGTACATTACCAATGGGCAGATCGTCTATTACAAGAGATATATAGACAATATTTTTATTGTCTGGGATGGTGACAAGTGTTCAGCGTTATAATTCCATGAGAAACTGATCAATGCAAATTGGGGGATTACATTTACCCCAAATTTCCCAAAAACTCAAATAGACTTCCTAGACCTCTCCATCAACATTAGAAACAATATTGTTACAACAAAAACATATTTCAAACAGGTCGATACGAACAGATATATACATTATAAGAGTTTTCATCATAAAAAATGGCTTCAAAATGTACCATATAGCCAATACAAACTCATAAGATGTAACTGTACAGAGAATGCGGTTTTTAAAGAACAAGCAAAAATTATACAAAAAAGGTTCACCGATAAAGGCTACCCAAGCAAATTACTAAAAGATGCATATAAAAAGAGCCTAAAAAATACGCAAAAAGAATGTCTAATGAGTGCAGCTAAAGACCAAACAGAGAAACATTTAAAACATCTAAATTTAATCACGCAATACAATACGTCTAACAAAACGATTCGCGCAATACTGTCCAAACATTGGCACATTTTGAAGCAGGATCCTTATCTTGGAAAAATATCTTCCTAAAATACCTGTGATCACCTACAGAAGAGCACCCACAATAAAAAGTGTTCTAGCCCCAAGCAAACAGAAAAAACACACAAACATTAGAAACACAACCAGTAAGGAACGTGTGGGCAGTTTCCAATGCGCCACGAGACGGTGCCTGTGCTGCGACATGATCACACACAATAAGACCTCTTTCAGTTCCACTAAAAATGGTACTAATTTTCCAATAAAACACCACCTAACTTGTAAAAGTAGTTATGTTATATACCTAATTGAATGTGAATGCGGCCTCCAGTATGTAGGCAGCACAACACAAGAATTACACTGCAGAGTCAACCAGCATAGACATAACATTCAAAAACTATGCATCAAACACAGCATTTCCCGACACTGCGCTACTACACCGGAAAAAAACTTACATAAGTTAGCGATTACTCCCATTGACCCGATACCGGCCAACCCATATAACAGATTCAGTATCCTCCAAAGAAGAGAGGCTTATTGGATCTACCAACTAGACACTATACTCTAACACGTGCCACTAGAGTAAGATCCGGATAGTCTGAGTGGGTGATTATGGTTTTTACACATATGTATTTGATATACATACCCATAGGGATTGCCCTGCACCTCTATTGTCCTAGAAGATATATATATATACACACTCACCTAAAGAATTATTAGGAACACCTGTTCTATTTCTCATTAATGTGATTATCTAGTCAACCAATCACATGGCAGTTGCTTCAATGCATGTAGGGTTGTGGTCCTGGTCAAGACAATCTCCTGAACTCCAAACTGAATGTCAGAATGGGAAAGAAAGGTGATTTAAGCAATTTTAAGCGTGGCATTGTTGTTGGTGCCAGATGGACCGGTCTGAGTATTTCACAATCTGCTCACTTACTGCGATTTTCACGCACAACCCTTTATAGGGTTTACAAAGAATGGTGTGAAAAGGAAAAAACATCCAGTATGCGGCAGTCCTGTGGGCAAAAATGCCTTGTTGATGCTAGAAGTCAGAGGAGAATGGGCCAACTGATTCAAGCTGATAGAAGAGCAACGTTGACTGAAATAACCACTCGTTACAACCGAGGTATGCAGCAAAGCATTTGTGAAGCCACAACACGCACAACCTTGAGGCGGATGGGCTAAAACATCAGAAGACCCCCATCGGGTACCACTCATCTCCACTACAAATAGGAAAAAGAGGCTACAATTTGCACGAGATCACCAAAATTGGACTGTTGAAGACTGGAAAAATGTTGCCTGGTCTGATGAGTCTCGATTTCTGTTGAGACATTTAAATGGTAGAGTCCGAATTTGGCGTAAACAGAATGAGAACATGTATCCATCATGCCTTGTTACCACTGTTCAGGCTGGTGGTGGTGGTGTAATGGTGTGGGGGATGTTTTCTGGGCACACTTTAGGCCCCTTAGTGCCAATTGGCGATCGTTTAAATGCCACGGGCTACCTGAGCATTGTTTCTGACCATGTCCGTCCCTTCATGACCACCATGTACCCATCCTCTGATGGCTACTTCCAGCAGGATAATGCACCATGTCACAAAGCTCAAATCATTTCAAATTGGTTTCTTGAACATGACAATGAGTTCACTGTACTAAAATGGCCGACAAAGTCACCAGATCTCAACCCAATAGAGCATCTTTG
Organism: Bufo gargarizans; assembly: GCF_014858855.1. Classification (NCBI taxonomy): domain Eukaryota; kingdom Metazoa; phylum Chordata; class Amphibia; order Anura; family Bufonidae; genus Bufo; species Bufo gargarizans. The sequence goes on from NC_058085.1 coordinate 310,919,837, forward strand.
GGATGTGGTGGAACGGGAGCTTCGTGCCCTGGATTTGCATCCCTCAAATCTCCATCAACTGCAAGATGATTTCCTATCAATATGGGCCAACATTTCTAAAGAATGCTATCAGCACCTTGTTGAATCAATTGCATGTAAAATTAAGGCAGTTCTGAAGGCAAAAGGGGGTCCAACACCGTATTTGTATGGTGTTCCTAATAATTATTTAGGTGAGTGTATATATTTTTTTTTCCATTGGGCCCCTTAGTACTATTAAACCCATTACTACCATTAGTTATCACACATATTTTTATCCCCGTTCCAATTTTATATATACATCCATATATATACAGTATATATACAGTCGTGGCCAAAAGTTTTAAGAATTACATAAATATTGGAAATTGGAAAAGTTGCTGCTTAAGTTTTAAAAATAGCAATTTGCATATACTCAAGAATGTTATAAAGAGTGATCAGATAAATTGCATAGTCCTTCTTTGCCATGAAAATTAACTTAATAAAAAAAACAAACATTTCCACTGCATTTTATTGCTGTCAATAAAGGACCTGCTGAGATCATTTCAGTAATCGTCTTGTTAACTCAGGTGAGAATGTTGACGAGCACAAGGCTGAAGATCATTATGTCAGGCTGATTGGGTTAAAATGGCAGACTTGACCTGTTAAAAGGAGGGTGATGCTTGAAATCATTGTTTTTCCATTGTTAACCATGGTGACCTGCAAAGAAACGCATGCAGCCATCATTGCGTTGCATAAAAATGACTTCACAGGCAAGGATATTGTGGCTACTAAGATTGCACCTCAATCAACAATTTATAGGATCATCAAGAACTTCAAGGAAAGAGGTTCAATTCTTGTTAAGAAGGCGTCCAAGAAAGTCCAGCAAGCGCCAGGATTGTCTCCTAAAGAGGATTCAGCTGCGGGATCAGAGTGCCACCAGTGCAGAGCTTGCTCAGGAATGGCAGCAGGCAGGTGTGAGCGCATCTCCACGCACAGTGAGGCGAAGACTTTTGGAAGATGGCCTGGTGTCAAGAAGTATAAAACACGGACGTATCTAAATTTCCCTCGAGAGCAAGGGAAAAAAGGGAAAGAAGAGCGCACAATAGGGTAGTATGTTCAAAACCCGGGATGGGGATATCAGAGTGAGAAATATCCAAACTCACCTTATAGGGTTGTGCTCCGGCAGGCACAACGCTACTGTAAACTTAATGAAAACAAGACCATTTGAACCAGGATTGCAGCCGCAGATTTTGTGATCTCTTGGCTGGGATGTCCAGTCCCTCCAAAAGAATTTGTGGGTAGAGAGAAGAAGAAGTTCTGCATCGGCGCAAATTCACCAGTATGATCAGTCTTGATAGATTATTATTGTTTTAATAAGAAACAATGCTTTTCGGGGATGAAACACTCCCCTTAATCAGGTCCAAAACGCGTTGTTTCTTATTAAAACAATAATAATCTATCAAGACTGATCATACTGGTGAATTCGTGCCGATGCAGAACTTCTTCTTCTCTCTGGTGTCAAGAAGGGCAGCAAAGAAGCCACTTTTCTCCCAAAAAAAACCACCAGGGACAGATTGATCTTCTGCAGAAAATATGGTGAATGGACTGCTGAGGACTGGGGCAAAGTCATATTCTCCGATGAAGCCTCTTTCCGATTGTTTGGGGCATCAGGAAAAAGGCTTGTTCGGAGAAGAAAAGGTGAGCGCTACCATCAGTCCTGTGTCATGCCAACAGTAAAGCATCCTGAGACCATTCATGTGTGGGGTTGCTTCTCATCCAAGGGAGTGGGCTCACTCACAATTTTGCCCAAAAACACAGCCATGAATATAGAATGGTACCAAAACACCCTCCAACAGCAACAATGCATTTTCCAGCACGATGGAGTACCGTACCATAAGGCAAAAGTGATAACTAAGTGGCTCGGGGACCAAAACGTTGACATTTTGGGTCCATGGCCTGGAAACTACCCAGATCTTAATCCCATTGAGAACTTGTGGTCAATCCTCAAGGGGCGGGTGGAAAAACAAAAACCCACTATTTCTGACAAACTCAAGTAAAGATTATGAAAGAATGGGTTGCTATCAGTCAGGAATTGGCCCAGAAGTTGATTTGAGAGCATGCCCAGTCGAATTGCAGAGGTCCTAAAAAAGAAAGGCCAACACTGCAAATACTGACTCTTTGCATAGATGTCATGTAATTGTCGATAAAAGCCTTTGAAACGTATGAAGTGCGTGTAATTATATTTCACTACATCACAGAAACAACTGAAACAAAGATCTAAAAGCAGTTTAGCAGCAAACTTTGTGAAAACTAATATTTGTGTCATTCTCAAAACTTTTGGCCACGACTGTATATTTATGTGTATATTTTCATATCTTTTCCTGTTTATTTTTATTTTTATATATATATTGTTATATATTTATCTACAACCTTTTTATTGCGATTTATATATATATATATATATATATATATATATATTTACTTTCTTTCACATTTAGATTCTATCATCTAATATTGTATTTACATATCCTAATTGAGACACAAGATTCCGATCCCATGCATGCTATGTTTTGACAAGTGCACAGACCTACTTTTATCTCTTCCAGTGACATCGATGCTATATATGTCCCTCCCATAGTTAATATACCAGGCACATCGCTTCTAATCTCGTGAACAAAGTAAAACAACACCGATCATGTGATCGTAGTCACAAAGACCGCCCAACATATAGACACGCCTCACTGTACGTCATAATAGAGAACCCGGGACCGCCCTAAAGCACGCCCCGTACTTGTCACGAGTAGGTATGGCAAAGGAGCCAGCGCACCACGTACCCGGCAACTCGGCTCTTGTCCCGCCCTTGGCCTGCATCCCTCCCCGCGTCCCGCCCAAAATCACTACCACCGGCTAATTCGGGTTCGTGATGGGGTCGCTGCATGGCTGCGACGCCGTCCCGCCCACACTGCCATCGGCCAATCACGTCCAGGAGGGAGCTCATCACGTCTGGGTGATACCTCCCTCCCGCCCGCCCACCGCTCTCACAACATGACCATTGGCTAACTCCTGCCAGCGGGGAGGTAATAGTATTCCAGCAATACTGGACTCCTTCACGCTCCTGAACCCGCCCCACTCCCGCCCCCGTGTCTTTCCCGCCCACCCACCGCTCTCAGAACATGAACACTGGCCAAATCCCTTCTGGAGGGAGGTGGCAGTATCCAAGCAACACCAGACTCTTCCACGCCCCCGAACCCACCCCGCCCCCGCCTCCTATGCCTCTGCACATCACACCCAAATGAAGTTTATATAAGAAAGAACGATACAACACATGTTTTATCTGTAAAAGTTTTATTGTCCTGATGAAGATGGCAGTTCGCCCCTGAAACGCGTTGACCTTTTAAATAAAAGATTACCTTCTACAGTAACATCTCAGTACGGAGTCTTCTTCTGCATTAGTGCCGCTTGAAAATAGTCTGATTTCTTCTCTCAACTAAATCTGTATGAGGAGACGGCACGCTCAGTGTTCACATGCCTTCTCTCTTCCACAGCTGATGTCTAAGGCAAAGCAGAAGAGAACAGGAAGACAGAATGGAGACGCAGGGGTTGGATTCAATTTTTTAACAGGTTCCCTACTCAATGGCATGACGACACATGTTTAAATATAGATACATACACCATATATATGCAACACACATAAATAAACCATATACATGGTACACATACATAAATACACCATATATACACTACACACACATACCACCCAATGAAGGCACCATAGCACCAGATCGGGACTCAGCCAGTAACATGGTTCTCTGATCCAGTTGTAATTTTAACAACTGGATCTGGATAACTGGGGGGAACTGGCTGAATCCCATGCCTGAGGAGATGGCGTATGCGCACGCGTCTCCTCATACAGCTGATCGGACCCTTGCCGATCTGATATTGACGACTAGTGATGATCGAGCACCAAAGTATTCGGGTGTTCGGGCCGAACACATTGCTATATTCGTGTGCTAGGCCGAGCACCCGTGTATAATGGAAGTCAATGGGAGACAACCAGGCACCCCCTGCTCTAAAGAGGGGAGGGTGCCTGGTCCATTGGAAAAGGTCATAAAGTGACAGAAACACCACCGAAATGGATCGGGAACACCATGGGGACGATCTCTGGATGCATCTTGGACTCCCAGGTCGCTGCTGGGAACTATGTTGTCCGAGTTGTACGAACAAGCAAGAGGCACTCCGAAACAGCCTGTATATCATATAAAGGAGGGCCTCATTCACATTGTGGTACAATTGTTCAGGTAGTGGGACTCCTACACTCATAAAGCCTATGCACTAAGGGAAAGAACTGCCAAAAATTACAAGCACTCCAAAACACCCTTAGTTACACATAAAGGAGGGCATCATACACACCCTTGAAAAATTATGATTGTTGGCCTGCTGGTGACCCTCAAAAACATTTGGAGCAAGGGCCTGCTGATCTGACCATCTAAAACCTTTGGGGCCAGGGCATGCTGCCGCATTGGCAACTCTAGATAACCTCTGGGCGATTGCACATCCCCGTGATGGCGACGATCCATTCGGATGTCTGCCTTATTAGCTTTTGATGTTCTTTTCTGCGACTACCATGGTGATCATGGGTAACAGGGAATCAGGGTTCGATGCTGGAGAGGAAGCTTGAGAAAGGGATACCACATACAAGGGATGTCAATGGCTGAAATCTGATGGAGAGGGTAGAGAGGATGGGTCAAGTTATTAAAGCAGAAACATTCAAGGAAGGCAGAAGGCGTGCGGCAATTGCCCACTCCCGACTTGGGGAGGTAGTGATGATAAATAACAATACAGGACTCTTAGGCCTCTTTCACACTACCGTATGGCTATTTCAGTGTTTTGCGGACCGTTTTTCACGGATCTGTTGCTCCGTTTTTTTGTTTCCGTTTCTGTTCCGTTTTTCCGTATGGCATATACAGTATACAGTAATTACATTTTCAATAGATGGTTCCGCAAAAACGGAACAGATACGTAAGACATACGGATGCATTTCCATATGTGTTCCTTTTTTTTGCTGACCCATTGACTTGAATGGAGCCACGTAACGTGATTTGCGGGCAATAATAGGACATGTTCTATCTTTCAACGGAATGTAAAAACGGAAATACGGAAACTGAATGCATACGGAGTACATTCCGTTTTTTTTACGGAACCATTGAAATGAATGGTTCCGTATACGGACCATATACGGAATGCAAAAAACGGCCCGCAAAACAGAAAAAAAACGGTAGTGTGAAAGAGACCTTAAGATTTCCTGTTAGTGGAATAAGTAATAAAAAATTACAGGTGCGGGACTGCTGGTGAGCTGAGGTGGAACCGACAAACCCAACTTGAATTTGATGTCTGCATTAATCTGCAGGTGATGGTGATACAGTTCCACAGATTGCTTAGAAAGATGCAGATGGAAACAATCTGTGGTCTTAGTCTTTTATCCAGACTCCTCATGCTGCCATCTCCACACCATGTCACCTTGCCACTCATTTTTATCATGATGCTGCTGCTTCTAATGCTGCTTAAAAGGCCTTAAACTGATCACCAGGCCCACAATTTAATTAAGGTTTTGGAATCGCTAAACCCAACTCGCTTTTGTGGGCTGCATCAGTGGCATAACTAGAATTGACTAGGCCCCACAGCAAATTTTTGAATGGGGCTGCATCCCACAGTAATTTTTTAGCGACCCCTTCCTTTCATGCTGCCCCCATTCCTGTGACTAGTAAAAATCAGTCTCTCAGACCAGGGATGGCTTCTGTTCTATCAGTTTTATACACTGTCTATACTGTCACTGTATATAATTTCATTGTGTAATTTCATTGTGTAATACTGTTGAGGGGGCCCTTACCAAATCCCTTAGTCCTCCTCCTCCTGGATGGGCCCCTTCTGGGTCAGGGCCCCAAAGCTGCAGCTTCCCCTGCTTTCCCTATAGCTACGGCCCTGGTCTGCATTAATCTGCAGGTGACCGTCATACAGCTCCACAGATTTGTTTCCATCTGCATCTTTCTAAGCAATCTTTGGCCTAAGTCTTTTATCCAGACTCAGTCAATGTGCCACTATGTGGCCTCCTCATGCTTCCATCTCCACACCATGTCACCTTGCCGCTCATTTTTATCACCATGCTGCTGATGCTGCTTAAAAGGCCTTAAACTGATCACCAGGCCTATAATCTAATAAAGGTTTTAAGCACAAAATCAAAAAAATAAATAAAGATTTTATAGGAAAAATTGATCGAAAACATTCTTTCCTGTATATTTACTTGTATATAAAGTGCAAGTACTGCCGGAAATTAATGAAGAGGCACTGCGATACAACCTGTATATCACATAAAGTAGGGCCTCATTCACATTGAGTTGCGGGCCTGCAGGTGAGCTGACCAAGTAAAAGATTTTAGGTGCGGGCCTGCTGGTGAGCTGACCCTGTAAAACATTATATTCGAGGGCCTGCTGCTGAACTGACCCTCGAAAACATTATGGGTGAGGGCCTGCTGCTGAACTAACCCTCTTAAATATTATGTGCGAGGGCCTGCAATCTGATCGTGGGTCCATTGTACTGTGCTCAGGTAATGAATGTTTCTCATCTGAGCACTGTCATGTGAATCAGCCCTAACTGCATTCAGTCAACTGCGCTTTATAGAAGCACCCTAATTAAAATGATTCATCTGATCAATCTCTGCAGCTGCCAGTCTTTTGGAAGACATAACACATCAAGAAGATGGAAAAACAAAAGCCTAGGGTAATTGATTTATTTTCTTCTTTTTTTTTTTTTTTTTGCAAGGATCTAGTTCAATGAGTCAGGTTTTTTGTTGTTGTATTTTTGCTTAATGGTTAGTGTGCTACTATAATCCTTTTGCCAGAAATGTCGATCAGATGATCCTTAAGGTATATAATAGACAAGGTTATAAACTATTAATATCTTTAGGTTCAAGCCTTTTTTTGAGGATCACAGAAATTTTTTAGATTTTTCATCTTGACATTGCACCATCATGAGTAATTTGCAAAATGGTAGAAGTACTTTTCGGATCAACATTCATAACAACAATTCTACACACTTACATAAGCATTAATGTTGTTATGTTCTAAAAATTCATCTACTGTAAGGACTCATTCACAAGACCGTATGAATGAGTCCGTTCCACAATTTAGCGAATTTGGTGTAGATCCATTCATTTCAATGGGAACGCAGAAGGTGTGAACAGTACACCGTGTGCTATCCACATCCGCTGTTCCGTTCCACGGCACCGCAAAAAATATAGAGCTGGTCCAAAAATAGGCATTTTTATTATGGGCCGCCCGTTTCGTAAGTTGCAGAACACACATGGGCGGCATCCCTGTTTTGTGGATACGCAATTTGCGGAATGCAAAACACAGCCCAGTCTCGTGAATGCGCCCTAAGCCTTATCTGAGGTTGTCAACTGTTCCTGCTGTGACCACCTCCTGAGTTGACTCTTCCACAGAGTCGCAGCTCTTATGGTAAGGAAGCCTTGTTGCCTCTGGTGGCCAAACATTTTTTTTTAGAAGCAGCCAATGCCCCCTTAGCTTTTGTGGGGGTTTTACCTGGAACATTTTAACATATTTTTGTACAGGCCATTTCCATATTTACCGAAGTTAAGCATGTCCCCCTTAGAGGTCTTTGTCAAGACTAAAATCATGGAATTCATGTCATTTTTACTCTTATCAGTGTAGTTGCTTTTCTACATGTATGTACTTTTTCTAACTCTATGGCATCCTTTCTATGAACCAGTGCCCAGACCTGAACTGCATATTTCAGATAAAGTAGCACTAATGATTTGTAAAATGATTACGTCCTTATCCCATGAGTCCAATACAGAACACTATCCTGCTGGCATTGGAAGCAGTTGATTGACATTGCACGCTGGTATTCAGTCTGTGATCGACATGTACTGCCAGATCCTTCCACACTCTAGCAGCTTTACTCCTCTATGGATCTCTGTTTAATGAAGATTATTTTTACCCAGATGCATAGCCTTACATTTATCCATATTAACTTATTTCTTCATTTTGATGTAACTGTATGTCTAGATTGCATGTAACTTAACACAATTGGGAGTACAGTTACACCAAAACTGTTAACCGGTACTTTGATGTTATATAGTGTCACAGCCCCAGAGTCTCTGCTCTCTCCGGCATTCACTCTGATTGGTTAGTCTGTGCAGATCTGGAGATCAGAGCTTGATTTCAGGCGTGGCCCCCTTTGTACCGCGGTGCCCCTGATACCCTCTGTGCCCCAATTATGCCCCTTGTCTCCCGACTCTGCGCCTTGCAGCTCTCTGTTCTGTCCCTCAGTATTGTATGTGTACAGAGCTCCCATTGCCAGTGTCAGCTTTAACAAACAATACTACCAATAAATGTAATACTGTTAAGCAGTCAGGTCAGTTCAAGTTTATATTTAAGTTAAAGCTATCCAGTATCACACAGCATCAATAACAAGAGCAGCTAGTTTAGGGGATTTCATATTTAAGTGGGAGCCACCTACGTCCCAATACCCTTACATTACCACATAGCACTTAATAGTCTATTTCTTCCAGAAACTTTAAATGTTTTGTAACAATAAGAGGCAATGCTTTCCTTACGCATAAAATGATCTTTGCCATCAAATTGCAGGTCAGCTTATTCAAACTTTGCAATACATATTAATCGTAGGAGCCGAACAAAAGAATAGTCTCAAAATGGCTCCCCAGGGGAAACCATTAACAGCATCAGAAATGGTCAACTATATTTTCTGTGGTTATAAATGAGCTAAATGACTTCTTAATGGTTCTTGCACCCAATCACTCTGATTGGTCTCAAGTCACAATAAAGTAATGGAGATTGAATTGAAACTGACTATAAATTTGAGCACTCAATAAATCAGTCCATTTCATGCCTACAAAATTTCAAGTATTGACTTCATTTATTGAAGATCTTCACTTTGAAAAAAATGCTATTTGATCATTAATGATGTGATTATTACTGTTTATTTATCCACTCAAAAACAGACCATCATCTAAACTGGACTATTTTCAGCAAACCCCCGTACCAAAATGAAAACAGTTCTTCTGAATCCTTATATGTATTATTGCAGTTGCCTTTCCCAGGTTCTAACAGTGTCTCTTGGTACTCCGTCCCAGCACCTAAAGCAGGGATGAACTGTATAACTACTGGATGGTCGTGAGAAGAGATGAGCGAATCAAAGTGGAATTCTATCCCAATTTCAGGAAAAATTTGGTTTGCACCAAATCTGCTGCTAAAATGGCTGCTGCACATGTTAGGACATGGAGCAAGGAACTCTGGGAACGAGGGATCACCAACAATGCCATGCATGCAGCCAATCAGCAGCCAGTCAGCCCTGTGATGTCACAGCCCTATAAATAGCCTCAGCCATCTTGAATAGGGAGGAATTTTTCCACAGTATTGAAGCAGAACAGGGTTCAGTAGGTGAGTTTACAGCCTGGGTAATAGGAACAATCCTATTACACCTTGCTGCACTGACTGTGGATCCAAAATGCCATTATACTGCTCAGTAATTCCATCAAACTGTTCTTGTTATTGGGGTGCAAGTGCTGTTTGATACAGCCATTAACAGGGTTTATTTAAAGGAAATATTTATATGTCTTATTTGCCCTTGTGCAGTGCAGTTATATGTTCTGAAGCAATTTTTGGCATGTATTAGTGGCAAACATATATATATATATATGATTTGCCATTCAGCGGTGCAGTAATATGACCTAAAGCTCTTTTTGGCGTGTATTAGTGACACAAAAATATATATTAATTACTGTTCAGATGTGCAGTTATATGTTCTAAAGCCCTTTTTGGCGTGTATTAGTGGCAAAAAAATATATATTATTTGCCGTTCAGCGGTGCAGTTAAATGTTCTAAAGCCCTTTTTGGCATGTATTAGTGCCCAAAAATATATATATTATTTGCCGTTCAGCGGTGCAGTTGTATGTTCTAAAGCCTTTTGTTGAGTGTATAATTGAAAAAAAGTAATGGCCTATTTGCCGTTCAACGGTGCGGTTATATGTTCTAAAGCCCTTTTTGGCGTGTATTAGTGGCAAAAAAATATATATATATTTGCCATTCAGCGGTGCAGTTATATGTTCTAAAGCAAAAAACTAAATGGCTGCACACCGTTATATATACAAACAATAGAGCTAAGAAATGGGGGTCATTCTAGATAAAAGTGGTACAATACGACTATAAATGAATAATGGAAGCTCTTAGCGCACTGTTGTGGAAATTTTATTATGCAGACATTTTATCTCAAGATGTGTGTGTGTGTTTTTACAGATTGTCATCTGTCTCCCTTTGTCCAATTTAACCGAAGAACGCTCTAGCAGAGGTTGAATCGGGACCAGTGGTAAAACTGTCAGTATGAAAACCTTCTCATGGGCTTGGAGACGTGTTCTCAGTGCACTGGGCTTCTTCCCTTCAAATGTCTATACACATTAGAGAAGTGAAGTCTGCATAACGAGAGATACATATTATACCTCTGCTGCGGCTTCGCTATCCCTTTCTGGATACGTATCTGCTTTTAAGACATGCATATCTGCCTTGTCGGTATACTCGTACCGTATACTGACAATAGCCGTAGCAATGTCTCGCTGATAATCTCAAACCTATAAGAACCAGTAGAATGATCTTCACTAGATACTGGTTGCTTTGAGCAGTATTGAATGGGATCCATGCTGACAGTGGTGGGGGATGGGCGGCCACCTGGCTGATTAGACAATGGACAAGACTCATCTTTCCTTATACAGGGATGGGGTGTGTGCATTGCCCTGTCCAGGCACGTTGAGGCCCTCCCCTGTCCTTTGACAAGTCTCACTTCCTGTATGTCATCACTTCCTGCATCCTTGTTGTGGGCCAGCCCCTTTTACACCTTTTGTGAGTAAATAAAAGACTGGGCAGGGGGAAGGAGGAGTTGCTCAGAATTCAAGATGGTAACACCTGTGTCTGCCTCTGACTGGGTTTACATTTCCTTACACAAAGTTTGATGTGAGCAGATTACAACTATTAATATTTCTATAACCGCACATACTTGACGCCTGATAGATGGGCCCGACACGTATGTGCACTAAGAGCTTCCATTATTCATTTATAGTCGGTATTGTACCATTTTTATCTAGAATGACCCAATTTCTTAGCTCTATTGTTTGTATATATAACGGTGTTCAGCCATTTTGTTTTTTGTACTTATGTTCGCTTCATGGATATGCACCTGTGATTCTGAAGGTTCTAGTCTAAATTTTCTTGCAATATATTGAGGGTAGCACCTCTTTTAGACTGAACACGCCCATCTACCTGGGACTTCTTAGCAGAGTACGTTTGTAGCTGGTTTCTACACTGCCCTGAATATTGTAGGCTTAAGTAAGTCCAAAGTGAGGCAGTATATTTTGTGATAGGGACCCATCTGCGGAAGCCACCTTGATGCCTGGTAGATGGGCTTCCATTATTCATTTATAGTCGGTATTGTACCACTTTTATTTAGAATAACCCTGTTTCTTAGCTCTATTTTTTGTATATATAACAGTGAGCAGCCATTTTTTTGGTAATTATGTTTGCTTCATGGATATGCACCTGTGATTCTTGCAATATGTTCTAAAGAAGGCATGCTCAACCTGCGGCCCTCCAGCTGTTGCAAAACTACAACTCCCAGCATGCCAGAACAGCATACAGCTATCAGCCTACAGCGCAGCATTGTGGGAGTTGTAGTTTTACAACAGCTGGAGGGCCGCAGGTTGAGCATGCCTGTTCTAAAGCCCTTTTTGGCATGTATTAATGGCCAAAAAATATATATTTTTTGCCGTTCAGCGGTACAGTTATATGCTCTAAAGCCCTTTTTGGCGTGTATTAGTGGAAAATATATATATATTATTTGCCGTTCAGTGGTGCAGTTATATGTTCTAAAGCCCTTTTTAGTGTGAATTAGTGGCACAAAAATGTATTTGCCGTTGTGTGATGAAGTAAGAAAATTACTGCCCTTTTTGGCGTGTATTAGTGGCAAAAAATATATATATATATGTCGTTCAGCCATGCAGTTATATGTTCTGAAACCCTTTTTGGCATGTATTAGTGGCAAAAACATACATATATTTTGCCGTGAAGTGAGTTATATGTTCTAAAGCCCCTTTTGGCGTAGTGGCAATGTGAACATTGAGGTGTTGTTTCCCCAGGTTCCAGTCTGGGACTTAGGGCGTGTTCATGTCCAGGGATCCTATTTAATCCTGCTACTGGATCTTGGGTGTGTCTTGTGAAGCAGAGTCCTGGTGAGGCTCTGTGTGAGTGGTCTCAGCCGGGTGGGCTGAGGGGCCACGAGGCTAGGCGATAGCCTGAACTTTTGGGGACGTGGTGACGCCTGTGAAACAAGGATCATGAGGCCAGAGTCGGGAGGACTACTGGCCACAATCCCCCAAAAGGTATTGAAGTGTCACAGCCTGGAGGTTGCCGGACTGAATGGCTGAGGAAAGCCGCATTTGTGTTCCATGTGTGAACAAGGCTCTCTAGGTGAGTCAGAGTTACGCTTATGTGTTTAGTTAGAGCCTAGCTGGGCAAGGGTTTGTTATTTTGTGTGGATGTCACACGTGATAAGTTGAAGCTGCGACTTCTTAACCTGTACTTTGCTAAAGTGTCTGAAATAAAGCAAGAGTTTGGACATTATAATTGTGTCTGCGAAGATATCTGTGAGTGTGACCCCCTGAAAAGAGACGATCCCTTACAATTGGTGGAGGATGCGGGCAGGTTGTCCATGACAGCAGGGCAACGGTCGGTTGCTTGGGGCAACGCTGAGACAGCAGGTTACTGCTGAAAGTTGTTTTGCCGTATGTGAAGTTAAAGGGCCGGAAGCCTATTTGTTCAGTGGAGCAGGTGCTGCTCATAAGAGTGTGGACTATTTTGCTGTGGTGCAAGTAAATCTGCAGTGAATTAAAAGGATCAGTAGCCCAGCAAAAGTGGACTTGTGGCTGAAAGTTTTTCCTGCTACCATGGGTCTCGGGGAAGAGTACGTCCGGTGGCGCTAACGCATACAGCAGGCAGAAGAAATGACCATAGCAATTGGCTACACTAAAAATGAATTGGCGAAATTTGATGCAGAGCGAGAGGCTTTGGAGGCGCAGTTGCAGCTGGCCTTGAGAAATGGGTTCTCAACACTGTATGGACCCTGTACAAAGTTCCAAGAGGTTGGTGGTGTGCCGGGACTATCGGGGGGAAAAGCATAGATATGCCGTTGCCAAGGGCAACCGTCGGGAAGATAAAGAGGGGGAGAGCGTTTCAGCTCTCAGGAGGTCGAATGTTCCCTACCAGTGGAGACAGAGTCCTAGAGAGGATCTGCGAGGCTGTTGCTAAGGGCAACAAACCACAACAGTGTGCGGCTGCCCAGCAGTTATGGAGCAGAGCAAGTGGCTCATATTCTGTGGCTGGGGATCCCAAGGACAAGTCTCCCGAGAATGTGACTCCACATCTGGAAGGAGGATGGAGTCACAGCGTTTCTCGTAGCAACCACTGCAGTCAGGAGTCTGCAGGTGATTTTGTAATGGAGGATCCTGGAGTATCCTTGGATTCTGGGACTGCCGAACCCGTGACATCGCTGGGTAAGATCGCTCCTGTTATTAATTATGTGACAGACCCAGTGACAGTGAGCAGACGGCAGAGGATACCTGCTGGGACGGTGAGTGATAAATCACCGAGGCGAGGAACTGTCTCGGAAGTGTGTGACATTGGAGAAAACGCAGGGTCTGAACAGGCGGGTAAGCCTGTTGCGGTTGTTCCCTTGCAGGACTTTGCGGGGGAGAAGGTTGTTGTGTTGCCCAAAATGCCCGTGACCAAGGCTAAGCATGGGGTGGAGAAAATTAGAGACCCTATGATGGCCCGGGTAAAGGTAGCACAATCGGGAAACCTGAGATAAATAAAGTGATAAATATGGTGTACAGACATGTGGTTAATGAGAACTGTCAGGTAGTTCTCACCGAGTGTGAGGCTATAGTGACAGCTGGGACTGATGGACTTGCTGCCGTAAATTTGCCCGTACATGAAAGAAGGTTGTTCCATGATTTGTGGGGTAGAAACACTTCTGCGGTCGGTCATGTAACTCCCGCAGAACTGGTACCTAGCCCATTAAATGAAGTGACCATTAGAAACAGTGGAGCTGATAAGGTGCAAAGTGATGGTACCATGTTTGCCGAAATGCATAATGAAAACCGGGATGTAGTTGAAGTAAAAAATGAAAATGTGAGGTCATGTGAAGTATATGATGATGACATGCCTTTTTCCTTTCAGGATGTGATCAGGAGAGAAGTGCCCCATCTGGTAAAAATATATGTGATACAAAAATGCTGGTTAATGTTGTGAGCCTAGAGGTTGTACCACACGTACCAGAGGTGGATATGCAGTACCCACTGTGTTTTTTGGTTGCTGGGGAAGTGTCCAATGTGGGGACTAGCGCATCCGTGCCCCTAGAGGTCAGAACTGATAATGATGACACAAGTAATATAAGTGACGCATGTGCCGTGGCCAATAGCAACTCAGAGAGAGAGGCTGCCATGTTAAGTTCTTGCCAAATTGACATAGTTACGGGTAGTAACCAGACGATAATTGTACCTGACGTGACTAGAGTTGGGGAGATGCCAGCCTAGTGTCTGAGACCCATATTCGGGCAGCGGTAGATGACCTGACCTGTCAATACAGCTGCAATCATGAAGATGATTTCTCTCTCTGCACACAGTCCCTAGATATGATAGAGAAAGGACTAGTTGTCATCATGAAGACATTGAAGAAGGCTGCAGAATGGTCAAAAGAAGAGACCCTGGAAAAGATGAGTGAACTGAAGGGTCTACTGCCTGGTGTCCCAGAGAAGAGGAAAGACTCCAGAAAGACACGGAAGTCTGTAGTCGACATCGACAATGGGCTTGAAGAGTCCCTGGGTGGAAATCCCACAAAGTGTCTAAAGGAGAAGGGTGGTACACTTTCGGCTGATGCGGCAGCAGAACGGAGTAAAGAGCCGCTTGAACAGGAGGCCCAAGAGTAAGGCACTTCCAACAAGCTAGTGCGAAAAACTAAGAAGGAACAGAAGTTTGGCCAGCTCCTGGCTGAAAAGAAGTGCATATCGGCTCGGTATGCCGAAGAACGTGACCGAGCGGAGGCTGATGCTCGGGAGAAAGAGTCCAAGGCCCTCTCCTTGGCTAGAGCCCTTGAAGAAGTGCTTGAGGAGCGAAATGAATTAGAGAGGCTGAACAAGCAACTCAGAGCAGAGATGGAAGCTCTCATGAGCTCAAAAGATGCCATTTATGAGTTGGAGAAGCCTAAGCATGCTCCTGCACAGCAGGTGGAAGAAAATGAGAAACCGGAAGAGGAAGATCCTCTGGAAGGTGCCTAGAAGTCAGAGCCTGTTAAGAATGGGACTGAAGATGGTGGCGCCGTGGTGCCGGCCGAGGCAGAGAAGAAGATATAAGATGTATCTGCTGAACCAGTTGATGGGGCTGATGTGGAAGAAGCAGAAGACTCTGATACTGAAGCCAAACCTGAGGTAACCCCTGTGGGGACTAAAGAAAAAAGAGAAGTGCTATCTGGTCATAGAATAAAGAAATAAAGTGAGTGGGAACACCAGGTGACATTAGAGCATCTGAAGGGTGGTTTAAAAGTGACCAGTCGGATGTCCAACAAAAGGAGGAGGTGGGAGCTCCCCGTGGAAAACGCGGCTGTAAAGGTTGTGGAAGTTAAAGGTTGTGGGCCTAAGAAGAAATCTAGAAAAGAAGCAGTTCTCCAGCAAATAGGAGACGGAGGAGGCCCTTAGACACTGTAGTCTAGGTAGGAAGGTAGTGTTTATGACAAACCAAGCTCTGATGGCCTGGGTCTGGCAAAATAAAGGGAAGCATGTGACGTTGGCCATCTCTTCCAGGGGGAACGTTGAGCCGGAAGATAGCAGTATAAGGCTGAGTTCACACGGGCGAGATTTCCGCGCTGTAATGCTTCTGTAATGCTTCTGTAATGCTTGAAAATCGCAGCATGCTCTATATTCTGCATTTTTAACGCAGGACAGGCCCCATAGAAGTGAACGGGGCTTAGTGAAAATCGCAAGCATCCGCAAGCAAGTGTGGATGCGGTGCGATTTTCACGCATGGTTGTTGGTGACAGTCTATTCACTGTATTATTTTCCCTTATAACATGGTTATAAGGGAAAATAATAGCATTCTGAATACAGAATACTTAGTAGGTGATCAATTGAGGGTTAAAAAAAAAAAATATTAACTCACTTTCTCCTCTTGATCGTGTAGTTCCCGGTCTCTTCTTTACTTCTTTAATGATGAATTACCGGCTAGGACCTGTGGTGACGTCAGATCACATGCTCCAATCACATGGTCCATCACCGTGGTGATGGACCATGTGATTGGAGCATGTGATCTGACGTCACCACAGGTCCTTTAGCCGACAGCTCATCATTAAAGAAGTAAAGAAGAGACCGGGAACTACAAGATCAAGAGGAGAAGGTGAGTTAATTTTTTTTTAACCCTCAATTGATCACCTACTTAGCGGTGCAGTTATATGTTCTAAAGCTCTTTTTGGCACAAAAAAGGTATGTGGCGTTGTGTGGTGATGTAAGAAAAGTACAGCCCTTTTTGGCCTGTATTAGTGGCAAAAAAATATATATTTGCCGTTCAGCGCTGCAGTTATATGTTCTAAAGCCCTTTTTGGGGTGTATTAGTGGCAAACCAAAAAAGACAAGGTGGCATTAGCAGGAGGTGCTCAAACCCACATGCAGTCGTGCATATATATAGGGGAGCAAATCCTGCACTTGTGGCCCGTTGCTAATGGCGATCCCCAGCAAAATGCATACGGTGGAGGATGCCCGCGGTGAACAACAAGTACCACAATAGACATCTCACACAAGGTAACAAGTGCGGATGTAATAATCAATATAACAATATAACAAAACAACAACAAATACAGGTGCACTCTGCGGTCTCACTAAACCCTCAAACTGATTTTAAAATTGAGAGATTAGTCAACATGTCCTACGGTGTAGAACATGTCTAAGCCCGGGCACCACGTCAAGGTGGTGCCCGGGCTTAGACATGTTCTACACCGTAGGACATGTTGACTAATCTCTCAATTTTAAAATCAGTTTGAGGGTTTAGTGAGACCGCAGAGTGCACCTGTATTTGTTGTTGTTTTGTTATAGTGTATTAGTGGCACAAAGAACTGTATTTGTCATTGTGTGGTGAAGTGAGAAAATTACAGCCCTTTTTGGCGTGTATTAGTGGCAAAAAAGTATATATTATTTGCCGTTCTGCTGTGAAGTTATATGTTCTAAAGCCTTCTTTGGCATGTATTAGTATTACTGACTTTTTTTGGTTTGTTTTAATTTCCTATTTATTAATTTATTTGATCTAACAGTATGTCAGACAGAGAAGTGCCAAGCCCTGTACAGGGGAGCGGCAGAGGCCTAAATGTTTCTGGCGGAGGCACAGGTCGTAGCAGAGTAAGGTGGCGTTGCAGCAGGATTCTTAGTGAGAGGCCTGAGCTCCTAGTGTCATCTAGTGGTTGTGTCTTGACCAGCAACCCAGCAGTTCTTGATCGGTTAACTCGGTCATCCACTTAATCCCAAGTGACATTAGACGTCCCCAGCCAACAGTCGTGGGTTCGTCAGATGAAACCCTTAGTTGGCATGGCTAACTCACCTGTCCTCAATCTGCCTCTGTCCTTTTCTGTTCCCTCAGCCAGAGAAGTATTATATGCTGTGGGCTTAGAACCGTGGCTCCGATGTGGTGGTCTAGCCTGCTTCAGCAATCGCTGCATCACCCAGTGGCACGCACCCGATTTCAGTCACATTCCTCTGTCATGGCTGCTATGGCAAGGTGCAAGGTATGGGGGTAGGAGCAGTTCCAGCTCCATTAGCAGCAATTTGAGTCTAGAGTCGCTGATGAGCAGCTTTCTTCACCTGCCTAGTGAAGATACTACTCACCAGCAGCAGCTAGACCTGGAGCAGGACCTGAACCAGAATGTGGGTCCTAATATAGTATAAATGTATATTTTTGTATGATCATACATGTGGATGCTATTTGACTATGGGTGGGCTGCAATAGGATATATATGTGAAACGATCATATGCACTTTTGCACTTTATTTTGGTCCTAATTAAATATGTATGTATATCTAGGTGGATTAATTGTCCAGCAATATGTTTATATTTAGCCATTAGCTTGTATTCTCTGCTAGGGCATTGTTAGCCTTTTTATGTGTTTGTATCAGGGCTTTTTTTCTCAGAGAAAAGGTGGCGGAACTCACCCCCCCTCCCCTGGCCACTCCCCTACCCACCCCTAGGACCGCCCCCCTAAAACCGCCCCTTTAGAGAACAGAGATGCAAGTAAAATTTGGGGGGGGTGGGCCTAAAAAAGTAAATGTATGGAATTAAATAAAAAGCAATGCAGTAAAATGTGCAAAAAAAATACTTACCAAAAGTAAACTCTGATTTTTCCCCATAGGAAAGCATTGATTCAATGCTTTCGTATGGGGTGATCTAATATCAGCGTCCATTAGTGAGCCTCTGTTAGAAGCAGTCCCCTCCAGGCCCCAGTATAGACTACAATTGAGGGCTAATGGGCCATGGAGAGGGGTCTTTCTAGCAGAGGCTATCTCAGTGTCCTTTAGAGAGTGTGTTCGAAAGAATCCCCTCCCATTAGAGACTAAAATAGAGTCTAATGGGGCCTGGAGGGGGGTCTCTCCAACACTCTGGTTCCTATTCACAATATAGCAACACAACATAGCTCGCTGATACCTAGGCCAAGTTGGCTCCTCTTACCTCAATTACGGTTGCTGGCTGGCAGGCTGTGGGGTTGCTGGCTGCGGCTGGCAGGCTTTGGGCCTCGCTGGCTGGCCTGTAATCCAGAGAGGGATTGTAGAAGCTATGTAAGTAGTCATAAAAAACAGTAGAAGAGCCTGTTGGACAGTGGATGATGGTTATTTGGAGGTTGGAGGGAGAATAACTATTGTGGGAGGACACATGTCTGGGCATAACTACTGTGAAGGGGGCACATATCTGGGCATAACTACTGTGAAGGGGGGGAGGCCCTTCACATTAGTTATTAATCCCTTTCAGCAGTCCCCCTTTCAGTGAATGGGTGACTGCTGAAAGGGGTTAATAACTACTGTGAAGGGCCTAGCCATCTAGGCAACCCCACAGATCATCCCCCCACCCACATTGTACAGTACTTGTTCCACTGATCCGCTACTTGCGGGCTACGTGGGCATGATTTCAGTCACTTCGGTGCGCAATCCCATCCTGCGGCACGTGATCCCGCGAGACCCGTGACCTACAGCGGCGGGTCTCGCGGGATCACGCGCTGCAGGACGGCATTGCACACCGAAGTGACTGAGCTCATGCCCGTGCAGCCCACAAGTAGCGGAACAATTACAAGAGGGGTGGGGAATAGCCAATTTAAAAAGTATTTTGAACTAAAAGGTGTGCTTTTGGTGGGTTTTTGAACTAATGGTGGTCTGTGGATGGCACTGTTATGGGGGCTCTGTGGATGGCACTGTTATGGGGGCTCTGTGGATGGCACTGTTATGGGGGCTCTGTGGATGGCACTGTTGTGGGGGGGATCTGTGGGTGACACATATATAGCACCTTATGCTATATATATGTGTCATCCACAGATCGCCCCATAACAGTGTCCCTGTGAGGTAATAATCCCCAAATTCAATACAGGGTCTGGGGGTCGGCATCTGGTGTTGTAATGGCAGCAGGGCCCGGTGCAGTCACTGTATTCTATTACACCGGGCCCCGCTCACTATAATATTGAGGCATTAATGTAGGCAATAATCATTAAACAAGAGAAATCCTCTGCGTCCTCTCCCTCTCTGTACTCACAAACTCCCGTAGCAGGCAGGCCGGGCAGCAGCACAACTCACTGACATCACGCGCCCGCTCCTCCTCCCACTTTATAAATGAAGCAGGCACGTGACGTCAGTGAGCCGCCCGGCCTGCCTGCTACTGAGTTTGTGAGTACGGAGAGGACGCAGAGGATTTCTCTTGTTCACATATGCGGCGGCGGGCGGACGCCCATGAGGGGGGCGGGCAAGTCAGAGAAAATAGGTGGCGGAACGCTGTTCCGGGGCGTTCCACCAGAAAAAAAGGCCTGGTTTGTATCACCAACAATTTTAATATTGAGATTTTAATTATTATAAAATAATAAAGATATATTTTCGTTATTTTCAACTCTGAATTGCTTTTTTGTTGTAATAATTGAGGAGCTTTGTTCCGGGCCATGACATTTTGCTCCAATACAACACAGACAGTGTTGGGAGTGATTTAAGGAATATTTTACCACCAAAACTTTTCAGAGACCCAAAAGTCCTTTTAAGGACTATTGTGTGTGGCAGCAGCAATATATTTTTTAAATGCAAACTGCGCTAAATAGCTAAAACTTTGCAGACCCAACAGTCCTCCTAAGGACTATTGTGTGTGGCAGCAATATCTATTTTTAGTGCATCCTGCACTAAATAGCGTACAACAGTTGGGCCGCTGCAGACAGTGACATTAACTGTGCCATATCTCCAGTGTAAAGTGTGCGCATCCCAAAATGTATCTGTGACATCCCGTGCACTTTTTCAATAGACGGTGTCCGCTTCTGACAGTGACATTAGCTGCGCCACATCTCCAGTGAAAAGTGTGCGCATCCCAAAATGTATCTGTGACATCCAGTGTACTTTTACAATAGACAGTGTCCGCTTGTAACAGTGACATTAGCTTTACCACATCTCCAGTGTAAAGTGTGCGCATCCCAAAAAATCTGTGACATCCAGTGTACTTTTTCCGTAGACGGATTCACAAAAAAGTTTGCGTTCGGGACCCGAACTTGACCCCGAACCCCATTGAAGTCAATGGGGACCCGAATCTTTGAGCACTAAAATGGCTCTAAAAATGTCACGGAAAGGGCTCGAGGGCTGTAAATGCCAGTAAAATGTGGTTAAGAGCATAGCAAGTTCTCTGCAAACAAATGTGGATAGGGAAATGACTTCAAATAACATAAAATGCATAAAAATTAAAACTAATAATTTTGATCTAGGAGGACGAGGTCCATATTGAGTAGGAGGTTAAAGAGGCGGGGTATGTGGCGGTGTAGGTGGAATCGGCGATGGAGGAGGAGGATGTAGCCTACACTGCTTTTTTGTTTTAAATGTATTTACATTTTTTTAAATTCGGGTACACCCCAAAACATTGGGAAATATAACCTGTGATAACCCCCTCCAGTCGTGCTAAACACATGTTCAGACAATACACTGGCTGCAGGGCAGGCCAGCACCTCCAAGGCGTAAAGGGCAAGCTCAGGCCATGTGCCCAATTTGGAGACCCAGAAGTTGCAGGGTGCAGAACCATCAGTCAGTTCTTGTAGGCGTGTGCAAACATACTGCCCCACCATGTCGCACGTCCCCGTGATGTTCACGATCTAATTGGAAATCTGCTCTATCAACTTTCGATGTTCTTTTCTGCGCCTGTCATGTTGATTACGGTTAGCGGCGAATCAGGGTTCCACCCCGGAGAGAGAGAGCGTGAGAAAGGGAGACCACGTGCAAGGGAGATCAATGCATGAAATTTAATTGTGATCGAGTGGAAATGTGGGAGAAGCTATTAAAACTGAAGAATTGAAGGAAAGGAGGGGGTGCGCGGCAATTACCCACTCCTGACTCCGGGAGGTAGTGACGATAAAAAAAAATACAGTACTCTTAAGATGCCCTGTTATTGGAATAATTAATAAAAAATTATAGTAAATGTCACTGTGGTATTTTGGATTTGGAAATGTTAGCCAGGAGAGGCCCTGCTGCCGATTTGTTGACTCTAGATCAGTGTTTCCCAACCAGTATGCCTTCAGCTGTTGCAAAACTACAACTCCCAGCATGCCCGGAAAGCCTTTGGCTGTGCAGGCATGCTGGGAGTTGTAGTTTTGCAACAGCTGGAGGCACACTGGTTGGGAAACACTGCTCTAGATAACTTCTGCCTGATCGCACATCCCTGTGAT
Source organism: Bufo gargarizans (assembly GCF_014858855.1). NCBI lineage: Eukaryota > Metazoa > Chordata > Amphibia > Anura > Bufonidae > Bufo > Bufo gargarizans. Next base: position 310,941,885 of record NC_058085.1, read on the forward strand.
GTCCACCATCCATTTGGATATCTTCTCTATCAACTTTCGATGTTCTTTTCTGAGCCTACCATGTTGATCACGGTTATCTGAGAATCAGGGTTCCACGCCGGAGAAGGGAGTGTGAGAAAGAGAGACCACATCCAAGGGAGATAAATAGATGACATTTTATTTTGTTTGAGCGGAAATATGGAAAAAGTTATTAAAGCACAAATGTGGGACAAATTATTGAAGCGCAAATGTGGGACAACTTGTTAAAGTTTAAGCATTGAATGAAAGGAGGTGGAGCGCATGAATTAAAAGAAGAATTTTTTAAATTTTATTCCCTGTCACCTATGCAGAGCAGGTTTCAATCCAGCAAAATTAGTAAAATTTCACCTTACAGTTCGGGTTCGCTCAACCCTAATTGTCAAGTTCAGGTTCATACCGAACTATAGGATTTTTGGAACACGAACCCGAATAATTCAGTAAAAGTTCGGGTTCGATGATTTCTCTGCGCTTTTTGAAAGGCCCAGAGCAACCAATCAACAAGCATTTAACTCTGTGGCCTTAGAAGCCATCACAGCCATGCCTACTAATGTAATGGCTGTGATTGGCCAGTGTAGCATGTGACCCAGCCTCTATATAAGCTGGAGTCACGTAGCGCTGCACGTCACTCTGCTGTGCTTAGTGTAGGGACAGGATGTTGCTGGAGATTTCAGGGAGAGAATAGGAGAGAATCTTTGCTCAAAACGTGAATCTAACTCAGCGATCTACATACACTGTGTTGTGTGGGTGCAGGGCACAATTTTTTTTATCCTGCCCTGAGCCCAGTGACCGAAAAAAGTCAATTAGGTGGGCGGCGGCAGCTGCCATTTTATGCAAGCTCAGTGCACCAGCACTGCATCTGAGCTTTTGGGACATTGAAATCCAAGATTTAAAAACAGCACAAATAATCAGTTTGTTTTTTTTTTATCTCAATTTTTGGGGCAATTTACAACATCTGGTGCATTTGCAGGCTTATGAAGTGAAGAATCCCAGCAGGCGTGACTTTATGCTCATTAGGAATTTATTGCAAAGTAACAATATGTCCCATGTTCTAGGACGCGTTTCGGCTAAAGTAGCCTTTTTCAACAAGTAAGTGTCCATTACAAAGCACAGGTATATATACACCTAACAATGCATGAGGATAGGGAACCTCCCCATGACGTCAGACGCCCAGAAGGGGTGGTACACTCAAAGTAACAAAGAATATAGAATAACCATATTCAGACAACAGCGCAAGGATGTATCAAAACACATATTATATATTATATATTATAAATACCATCTCAGCAGAGAAATCCTTTATTGGGTAGTTGGTGTCTAAAAGACAATAATAATATATAAATGAGTTAGATGTCCAAAATTTAACAGAGATTGTGCATTAGTTAGCAAAGTGAGATCTCAGATATGCATAATTTTGTAGTCCCTATTGAGACCCCTTGGGTGTAGAATGTCCAGGGTATGGATCCAGTAAGCCTCCCGACCTAATAATAATTCTTGATGTCACCTCCCCTTCTGGGTCTGGTGACTCGTTCTATTACCTGGAACTTCAATTGGGCAATAGTGTGTTTATATTTTTCAAAGTGGGAGGGTATTGGTAACAGCAAGTTCTTAGTCCTAATGGTGGACTTATGCTTTCCAATGCGATCTCTGATGGTCTGCATTGTTTCTCCAATATATAACAACCCACATGGACATTTTATTAGATATATTACATTAGTAGATTCACAGGTGAAAAAACCATCCACCGGATATGTGCGTCCAGTATGTGGGTGATGGATATTGGGTCCTTTGATTATATTAGAGCACTGAAAGCAGTGCAGACAAGGAAAAGTACCCTTCCGCTGTGTATCACGTACACTCTGTTTAACCGCCTCCGGACTGCCTAACGCAGGATCGCGGTCCGGAGGCGGCTGTCCCAGGCACAGTGACGCATATACGCGTCATCTCGCGAGACGCAAGGCTTCCTGTAAATGCGCGCACACAGGCGCGCGCGTTCACTGGATCGGAAGGTAAGAGAGTGGATCTACAGCCTGCCAGCGGCGATCGTTCGCTGGCAGGCTGTAGATGCGATTTTTGTAACCCCTAACAGGCATATTAGACGCTGTTTTGATAACCGCGTCTAATATACCTGCTACCTGGTCCTCTGGTGGTCCCTTTTGCTTGGATCGACCACGAGGACACAGGCAGCTCAGTAAAGTAGCACCAAGCACCACACTACACCCCCCCCGTCACTTATTAACCCCTTATTAACCCCTGATCACCGCATATAGACTCCCTGATCACCCCCCTGTCATTGATCACCCCCCTGTTAGGCTCCATTCAGATGTCCGTATGTGTTTTACGGATCCACGGATCCATGGATCGGATCCGCAAAAAACATACGGACATCTGAATGGAGCCTTACAGGGGGGTAATCAATGACAGAGGGGTGATCACCCCATATACACTCCCTGATACCTGGTCCTCTGGTGGTTCCTTTTGCTTGGATCGACCACCAGAGGACACAGGCAGCTCAGTAAAGTAGCACCAAGCACCACACTACACTACACCCCCCCCTGTCACTTATTAACCCCTTATTAACCCCTGATCACCCCATATAGACTCCCTGATCACCCCCTGTCATTGATCACCCCCCTGTAAGGCTCCATTCAGACGTCCGTATGTGTTTTGCGGATCCGATCCATGGATGCGTGGATCTGTAAAACACATACGGACGTCTGAATGGAGCCTTACAGGGGGGTGATCAGGGAATCTATATGGGATGATCACCCCCCTGTAAGGCTCCATTCAGACGTCCGTATGTGTTTTACAGATCCACGCATCCATGGATCGGATCCGCAAAACACATACGGACGTCTGAATGGAGCCTTACAGGGGGGTGATAATGACAGGGGGGTGATCACCCCATATACACTCCCTGATCACCCCCCTGTCATTGATCACCCCCCTGTCATTGATCACCCGCCTGTCATTGATCACCCCCCTGTAGGGCTCCATTCAGATGTCCGTATGTGTTTTACGGATCCACGCATCCATGGATCGGATCCGCAAAACACATACGGACGTCAGAATGGAGCCTTACAGGGGGGTGATCAATGACAGGGGGGTGATCACCCCATATAGACTCCCTGATCACCCCCCTGTCATTGATCACCCCCCTGTAAGGCTCCATTTAGATATTTTTTTGGCACAAGTTAGCGGAAATGGATTTTTTTTTTTTTCTTACAAAGTCTCATATTCCACTAACTTGTGTCAAAAAATAAAATCTCACATGAACTCACCATACCCCTCACGGAATCCAAATGTCGTTATAGATGTCGTTTTTAAAAAAAATAATTACAACTGAAAGTGAAAAAAAAATATTTGGGGCAAAAATTTTGTTACATTTTAATTAATAACAAAAAAATTAAAAAGGTCAGCAGCAATGAAATACCACCAAATGAAAGTGAGAAGAAAAGGAGGTAAAATTCATTTGGGTGGTAAGTTGCATGGCCGAGCAATAAACGGTGAAAGTGGTGTAGTGCAGAATTGTAAAAAGTGGTCTGGTCATTAAGGGGGTTTAAGCTAGGGGGGCTGAGGTGGTTAAGGGTACCTTTGGTACTCCCCATATCTGCGCGTACTAGCTTATCTCTGTAGCTTTTTTTTTTTTTTTTTTACAAATAAGCGTTGTTTTTTTCAAATTCATTAATCTGGGGGTACGCGTTTCCCAATAGGTGCCAGTGCTTCCTCACATTATTATCTAATTTGTGATTAAAAGAATGATACTTATGAATCAATGAATTATGAAATACCTGCAGTGGTATTTGGTCAGGCCTAATGCGGCTGTACGAATGGTAAGGCCTGAACAAGTACAGGCGATAGTAGATTGGGTTGCTGACAGTGGATCCAGTTCCTTTACATTGTCTCCCACCCAGTCTCCTGCTGAAAGACCACAGTTGGCACCTGCAGCCGATGTCCATCAGTTTTTCACCTCACCCCCTTGCAAATCAGCCAAGCAGTCTGAGCCCCAAGTCATGCAGCAGTCTCTTCTGCTTTTTGATGACTCTTCTACCAGGGTTTCCCAGGGCCATCTAACTATCCCTGCCCCAGAAGTGGAAGAGATTGAGTGCACCGATGCCCAACCACTTATCTTTCAAGATGAGTACATGGGAGGACCATCGCAGCACGTCTCGGATGATGACGAAACATAGGTGCCAACTGCTGGGGCTTTCGAAAGTGTGCAGACCGACAAGGTGGGCAGGGGTGAAGACAGGGTGGAAGATGATGTGGAGGATGATGAGGTCCTCGACCCCACATGGAATCAAAGTCATGCAAGTGACCTATGTAATTCGGAGGAAGAGGCGGTGGTCGCACAGAGCCACCAGCACAGCAGAAGAGGGAGCGGGGTGCAAAAGCAGAGCGGCCGTCCTCTAGACAGTACGCCTGCTACTGCCCACTGCAGTAAGGGACCGAGCACACCAAAGCCAGCTCCAAGGAGTTCCCTGGCGTGGCACTTCTTCAGACAATCTGCTGACGGCAAGACACGAGTGGTTTGCACGCTGTGCAATCAGAGCCTGAAGTGAGGCATAAACGTTCTCAACCTGAGCACAATCTGAATGACCAAGCATTTAAGTGCTAAGCACGAGCTGCAGTGGAGTAGACACCTCAAAAACCAAGAAAGGTCTCTGGCTCCTCCTGCTTCCTTTTCTGCTGCAGTCTCGGCCTCTTCATCCACTTCTGGAGTGACAGTGCAACCTGCCACCCCGCAAACAGAGGATCTTCCGGCAACACCACCACCAGGGTCACCAAGCATCTCCACAATGTCCCACGGAAGCGTTCAGCTCTCCATCTCCCAAACACTGGAGAGGAAGAGGAAGTACCCCCCTACCCACCCGCGATCACTAGCCCTGAATGCCAGCATTTCTAAATTACTGGCTTTTGAAACGCTGTCATTTCGTCTGGTGGAGATGGATACTTTTGAAGACCTTATGGCGGTGGCTGTCCCACAGTACGCTGTGCGCAGCCGCCACTACTTTTCCAGGCGAGCCACCCCTTCCCTGCACAACCAAGTGGGGGACCAAATCAGGTGTGCACTGCGCAATGCCATTTGTGGCAAGGTGCACCTCACTATGGATACGTGAACCAGTAAGCACGGTCAGGGACGTTGTATATCCTCATCCTCTACCCGCTCGGTCAGGGACGTTGTATATCCTCATCCTCTACCCGCTCCTCATCCGGTCAGCGTAACACCTTCACCACCAATTTCAGCACAGCCAGGGTTAAACGAGAGCAGGCTGTTTTAAAACTTATCTGTTTGGGGGACAAACCCCACACCGCACAGGAGTTGTGGACGGGACTTGAACAACAGATCGATGAGTGTTTTGTGCCAGTCAGCTTCAAGCCCGGCCTGGTGGTGTGCGATAATGGGCGAAATCTCGTAGCAGCTCTGGGACTAGCCGGTTTGATGCACATCCCTTGCCTGGCGCATGTGCTGAATTTGGTGGGGCAGAAGTTCCTTAAAAATTACCCCGATATGTCAGAGCTGCTGCAGAAAGTGCGGGCCGTCTATGCACGCTTTTTGTGTTCTCACGCTGCTGCTGATCTGCTGTCAACGCTGCAGTTTAACTTCGGCCTTCCCGCTCACCACCTCATATGCGACGTGCCCACAAGGTGGAACTCCACCTTGCACATGCTGGCCAGACTGTGCGAGCAGCAGCAGGAAATAGTGGAGTTTCAGCTACAGCACGCACGGGTGAGTCCCTCGGCGGAACAGCACCACTTCACCACCAATGACTGGGCCTTCATGCGAGACCTGTGTTCCTTGTTGCGCTGTTTCGAGTACTCCACCAACATGGCCAGTGCCGATAATGCCGTTCTCAGCATTACTATCCCACTTCTATGCCTCTTTGAAAAAACGCTCCTGGCGATGATGGAAGAGGATGAGGAAGCGGAGTAGGAGGAGGAAGCAAGAGGAGGCAAACTGAAGCGCCCTGCAATCCTCGGTGGTGGAAGGACATGCGCCAAACTGCTATCTGCCTCAGGCCCAGCCGCCACTGCATTTACCTAGTATGCTGTTAGGGAGATATAACGTCCCTAACCATGCTTACTGGTCCACGTATCCAAAGTTCGGAGGACCTTGACACAGATGGCGTTGCGCAGTGCACACCTGGTTTTGTCCCCCACTTGGTTGTGCAGGGAAAGGATGGCTTGCCTGGAAAAGTAGTGGTGGCTGGGCACGACGTACTGTGGGACAGCCGCCACCATAAGGCTTTTAAAACTCTCAGCATTTCAATGCCAGTAATTTTGAAATGCTGGCATTCAGGGCCAGTGATCGCGGGTGGGTATGGGGGTACTTCCTCTTCCGCTCCAGTGTTTGGGAGATGGAGAGCTGAACACTTCCGTGGGACATTATGGAGATGCTTGGTGACCCAGGTGGTGGTGTTGCTGGCGGATCCTCTGTTTGCGGGGTGCCAGGTGTCACTGTCACTCCAGAGGTGGCTGAAGAGGCTGAGACTGCAGCAGAAGAGGAAGCAGGAGGAGCCAGAGACCTTTCTTGGTTTTTGAGGTGTCTACTCCACTGCAGCTCGTGCTTTGCACTTAGATGCCTGGTCATGCAGGTTGTGCTTAGGTTGAGAACGTTTATGCCTCGCTTCAAGCTCTGATTACACAGCGTGCAAACAACTTGTGTTTTGTCATCAGCACATTGTCTGAATAACCGCTATGCCAGGGAACTCCTTGGAGCTGTCTTTGGTGTGCTCGGTCCCTTGCTGCATTGGGCAGTAGCAGGCGTACTGTCTAGGGGACAGCTGCTCTGCTTTTACACCTTGCTCCCTCTTCTGCTGTGTTGGTGGCTCCGTGCGACCAGTGCCTCTTCTTCCGAACTACACAGGTCACTCGCATGACCTTGATTCTATGTGGGTTCGAGGACCTCATCGTCCTCCACATCATCTTCCATCCAGTCTTCACCCCTGCCCTCCTGGTCGGTCTGCACACTGCAGAAAGCCCCAGCAGTTGGCACCTGTGTTTCATAATCATCCGAGACGTGCTGCGATGGTCCTCCCATGTACTCATCTTGAAACACAAGTAACATTGGTGCAATCTCTTCCACTTCTGGGGCAGGGCTAGGTGGATGGCCCTGGGAAACCCTGGTAGAAGAGTCATCAAAAAGCAGAAGAGACTGCCGCATGACTTGGGGCTCAGGCTGCTTGGTTGATTTGCAAGGGGGTGAGGTGAAAGACTAATGGACATCGGCTGCAGGTGCTAACTCTGATCTTTCAGCAGGAAACTGGGTGGGAGACAATGTAAAAGGAACTGGAGGCACTGTCAGCAACCCAATCTACTATTGCCTGCACTTGTTCTGGCCTCACCATTCGTAGAGCCACATTAGGCCCGACCAAATAACGCTGAAGGTTCTGTCCCCTACTCGCACCTGAGGAAGGTGTTTCACTTGTGCATGTAGCTGGCACAGATCGACCACGTCCTCTCCCTGCGACAGGAGCTCCACCACCAGCACCACGACTGGGGCCACGTCCCTTATTCGACGCTCTCCTCATTCTCTGCAAATTTAGGACCTTGCCCAAAACTTTTTTTTTATAACAGACTATAACAGCAGTGTCTAACGCGTGTATTTCATACTGACAGATGCAGCAAAGGCTAAAAAAATTACTATTTTACCCAAAAAGGGTGTTTTTAAAGGCCAGAAAATTATTGCAGTATTTCAAGCTTGTATTTAACAATGACAGATGCAGCAAACGCCGCAAATTTTGTATTTTGCCCAAAATGGGTGTTTTTTAAATATCAGAATATAACAGCAGTAGCTAACACTTGTAATTCACACTGACAGATTCAGCAAGGGCTGTAATTTTTTTTATTTTGACCAAAAATTTAGTTTTTTTTAAATCCTGAAAATTATTGCAGTATTTGAAGCTTAAATTTATCACTGACAAATGCTCCATAGGCCCCAGATGTAGGGTATTGCCAAAAATGGGTGCTTTTTTAAACCCAGAAAATTATTGCAGTATTTCAAGCTTGTATTTAACAATGACAGATGCAGCAAACGCCGCAAATTTAGTATCCCTGCACTAATCAGAGCAGAGTGCAACGCTACGTGACTCCAGCTTACATAGAGGCTGGGTCACATGCTGCACTGTCCAATCACAGCCATGCCATTAGTAGGTATGGCTGTGATGGCTTCTAAGGGCACATAAGTTAGGCTCCTTTCACACTAGCGTTCGCTGGTCCGCTCGTGAGCTCTGTTTGAAGGAGCTTATGAGCGGACCCGAACGCAGCCGTCCAGCCCTGATGCAGTCTGAATGGAGCGGATCCGCTCAGACTGCATCAGTCTGGCGGCGTTCAGCCTCCGCTCCGCTCGCCTCCGCACGGACAGGCGGACAGCTGAACGCTGCTTGCAGCGTTCGGGTGTCCGCCTGGCCGTGCGGAGGCGTGCGGATCCGTGCGGATCCGTCCAGACTTACAATGTAAGTCAATGGGGACGGATCCGTTTGAAGATGCCACAATGTGGCTCAATCTTCAAGCGGATCCGTCCCCCATTGACTTTACATTGAAAGTCTGGACAGATCCGTCCCAGGCTATTTTCACACTTAGCTTTTTTTTGCCATTTTAATGCAGACGGATCCGTTCTGAACGGAGCCTCCGTCTGCATTATTATGAGCGGATCCGTTCAGAACGGATCCGCCCGAACGCTAGTGTGAAAGTAGCCTAACACGCTTGTTCATTGGCTGCTCTGCAGCCTTTCAAAAAGCGCCATTAACTCCCGAACACCGAACTCGAACCCAAACTTTTACTGAAAAGTTTGGGTTCGGAGTCCAAAAATCCTACAGTTCGGTACAAACCCGAACTTGCTATGTTGGTCTGTCACATAAATTTCCAATAAAATACATAAAAGTCTAATTTCACACTAGCGCTTTTATTTTCCGGTATTGAGATCCGTCATAGGGTCTCAATACTGGAAAAAAATGCTTCAGTTTTATCCCCATTCATTGTCGATTGGGACAAAGCATAATTAAACAGAACGGAATGTTCCAAAATGCATTCCGTTCAGTTCCCATGAACGGAGAGCAAACCGCAGCAAGTGCAAGTCAATGGGGACGGATCCGTTTAACTCTGCCACAATCTGCCACAATAGAAAACGGATCCGTCCTCCATTGACTTTCAATGGAGTTCTTGACTGATCCATCTTTGCTATGTTAAAGATAATACAACCGGATCTGTTCATAACGGAAGCAGATGGTTGTATTATCAGTAATGGTTTTTGCTCTCTAGTGTGAAAGTAGCCTAAGTTTGTGGGTTTAACTTGAAAAAATGTGGAAAAGTTCAAGGGGTATGAATAATTTTTTCAAGACTGTATGTGTGTAGATATATATATATATATATATATATATATATATATATATATATAATTTGTTTGGCTTGGCTATTTTCTCTTGTCATGTTCCAAGGCTTATTAAAAAGTTGAAATTTGACTTGCTGGGAGATACCTCTTTGCATATTGTTTTCCCTTGGAGCATTGCCGCTAACTTTTCCTACATGGCTGTTCTTTTTATGGGGAGCCAGAACCCTGCCTAAACTAAGCATCTTATTAAATAGAAAGTGTTTAGAGGTCTTATAGGGACCCATAGAATTTTAAAGATGCTATATTATGGCTCTGTACAACTCAGAGGTTGTATTGAGCTGTAATACATTTGTGTTCAGGGATTTTTGCAGGAGCCCGAATCCATTCAAGCATTGCCTTACAAGCTTGGCACTTACATAAATTATTTTTTAGGATTTTTTTGCAGAATTAAATTTTTCTTTATTGAATTTTTTTTTTTAAATATTGCAAATTGCTTTATATAAAATGACATAATATGTAGCAAACTGGTAGCAATATGCAGTAGTTTAGCTCAAAAATCTTTTTAAGACAATGGACCCCTTTGAAATACTGGAGTCTTCTGTCCTTAAAACTGAAACAAACCATCAGATCTACTTTCATGTGAGATTATGTATCTGCTTTTATGCAACATCTCTGTTCTCTCCCGTGTGTCCTTGGCTGATAGAATATTTATACTGATTATTCACTTGGCAGAATTTAAAGTCCACCAAGCAGCAAATCAATGCAGCAGCCAGAATCCCATTCAGGTTTAAAGTCAGCGTATATACTGAGCAATATCAAGAAGCAATCCAGAAGAGTGTCTTCTGCAAAAGATTGCTTTATTATGCATATTAATACGACATTAAGGATGGATTGTAATCTGATGTGAGCGTAGGAGTGTAGATTGCTTTCAAATATTGTAAAAATCGATTGTTTATTATTTACTATTTTTTAAATATAAATTAGTTTTCATTATATATATTTTTTTAAATGCCCTCATTTTTGGCAGCATACATGTTGTATCTGAGATGTTGCTCGTTATGTTTTATATTATGTAATGCATCAGCTAACTGTTATTATGTTCTTTGCTTGCCAACCAAAATATGTTTCAGTGCTGTCAGAAGTATATAGCAAACAAAAGTGCTGCCAACATACATATGTTTGCTACATTCTGTGTAGTTTGCTCTTGTGGTGCATGTGGACCGCGCCGACATCCTCCATTGTATGCATATTTTGCTGGGGTTAGTCGATTACTGCGGTCCACATGCGGTCGGGCTGCTCCCCTAATAAAAGACACGCCACAGTGTCTGGGGCTGAGCAGCTCCTCCAGAATTGCCACTATATATTTTTTTGTTTTTCGTTTTCTGCCTTGCTAGATTTGAGTGCGTTTGCCTTTACCTGGCACTCTAACACTCCTTTGCACCTGGTAACCTCCATCACATGGTCTAGTGTGGGTGTGGCTCGCGGCCTGGCTTCATTCACATAGTACTACCGCAGTATACATGCTGGGCATTTGTGGGAAGCTTGGCTGCGAGCTGAATTATAGCACCTCCAGACCGTGTTCACACCACAGTTAGAGCAGCGGTTAGGACCCCTTGCCATGCTGAGAACCGTGACGTGGTGCATGATGGGCTCCGATATCTCCATGACTGGAATATATTGGCAAAAGTCTCAGCTTTTAATACCTGCATTTATGTCTTGCCAGCATAGTCAGTGTTATATCTGTTTGGTGCATTCTCTCTCTGTGCAACATACAAAAGTGCAATACACAAATCATAAAAACAATGTTTTGTTTGAATGATCAGCACAATTTAAATTTTTCACTTCAATGCGGGTTTAGTATTACCTCTGAGTATCACTGACATTAATGGTTGGACTAAAATCTCATTCATTGATCTTTTACCTCTAGCCTTACGACATTGTAATCTGGAAAAAATAATTACACCACAGTTGAGAATACCAAGACTACAGAAATCATATTATCTATAATAATGATAGCACTCATCGTTATATAGCTAAAGAATTAAAGCTGACCCTAGTCTGATCAAATTTCAGCTTTCTCATATATGCTCTGCAAGGAGGCAATAAAAAACAAGAAAAAGGTATCATAGAATACCGTGCTATCCCCTGCTCTGAGCTTGTTGCTGATAACAAAAAAAAAACTTTTCGTCTGCTACTGGGAAAAAAACATTTGTCCGATACTAAATCGAGTGTGCGGATTACAAATCCAAAGTCAGAATTGTTTAACACGTCACAAAATTTTGCTATTCATAAGTATGCCATAATGAATTAAGCACTTGGAAAGCATTGAATTATTTTGAACAGAACGAGTTTTACTCTAACAATTTGCATAGTAAACAGTGTATGAAAATGTAATGGAATAACAAAATTTCAAAAAGTCTCGTTCAGTTTAAAGGTCTTACTTGAGCAAGGCCCAGTACTATTAAAAGTGCTTCAGGCATCTGCTTTTGTGTTTGTGAACGGTCATATATTCCCGTTGCAAAAACCAGCAGTAGTCCCCCATCATGTTGGGATTCCAGCGGCCTTGATACCTGTTCTCCATTGTAGAAATATCTTTATGGAACCGCCTACGTGTCCCAAATTGGGTGGGAAAAAGTCAAGATGAGAATGTAAGAAATGCACTTCCAATGACATTCGGCAGCCAAGTTGCTCATATGCTGTAAGCATGTTGTCTACTAATTCAGCATAGTTTGCAGCTCATCTATACCCAAGGAAGTTCTGCACTACTAGCACAAATGCATCCCAAGCTGCAAGACGCACTCGCTTTGTCAGATTCTTGCGCTGATCATAAGTAGTGTATTTGCCACATATGTAGCAAAAATTGTCTGGATCGATTGTCTGGAACAGGTCTGGACATGTCCATTGGAATATTTCCAATATAATGCCTTAATATTACTTAACCCTTTAAATAGGTATTCTCAACACGCTATTTCATACTTACTGCTCCCGGCGCGATGTCCACTTCCTGGTTTCAGCACTGGGCAGGGGACGGGCTCCGTCTTGATTGAAGTCTTCTCCCGGCCTGGCCGCGCGCTTGACTGAACACGCACGCCGAGGCCGCGCATGCACCCTGGTGACTTATTCCTGGCAAATATACTATACTGGCCAGGAAGAAATCACCAAAGCGCATGCGCGGCCTCGGCGTGCACTTTCGGGACTGCGCACGGCCAGCCGGGAGAAGAGAAGAAGTCGTCTGCGCAAGCGCGGCCACTGCGATTCCTAAGAAGAGCGGTGGCCGTAACCAGGGGAGATGGAAGACAACAGTCAGGTAAGTATAGGTTTATTTTTTTCTAAGGGGTGGGGATTTGTTAATTAAATATATTTAGAAAAATGATCACTGTTAAATCATTAACAGATTTAACAGTGATCATTAAGATGGGAATACCCCTTTAACCCCTTAAGGACTCAGGGCGTACCGGTACGTCCTAAGTTTAAATCCCGATTGCGGCTCCGCGGTTTGGTTAATCCGAACAGAATGATTTCAGCCGGCATCCTGTCACAACGCCAGGGGGGGTCATGTGACCCCCCCATATCTGCGATCGCAGAAAATCGCAGGTCAATTCAGACCTGCGGTTTGCTGCGTTTCCGGTCCATTTGGGTCTCCGGTGACCCGATGAACCGGAAAAAGACTGTGATCGGTGGTGTGATTACACATCACCAATCACAGTCTGTGCATTTGGAGAGACGGTGCTGGCCCTGGTGCTGAATGCTGCTGTCCAGGGTGCTGATTGGTGCAGGGGAGAGAGGCGCGAGATTCAAACTTCCAGCGCTCCTCTCTCCCCTCCTCTTCCTGTTCAGCACCCGCACCCTGCAGCAAAATATATTAGTTTTAATGCAGGCATCCTCAAACTGCGGCCCTCCAAATGTTGTAAAACTATAACTCCTAGCATGCCCAGACAACCTACAGCCATCAGCAGGGCATGGTGGGAATTGTAGTTTTACAACATCTGGAGGGCCGCAGTTTGAGGATGCCTGCTTAGTGTCTCCAAAGTCTGAGAGCCATACAACCTACGCCTCTGTAAAAATCTTCTCTATAAAAGTAACATTTAACCAAACCCACCCAGATGAACAGCGTTAAAAAAAAAAAAAAAAAAAAAAATGTAGCTCCCAGGCTATGGAGATACTACAATTATTTTTTTGGGGGGTTCCTAAAATGATAATTTAGTGAAAATCAAAATAAATTTTAAAATATAGACATATTAGGTATCGCCGCATCCGTAAGAATCTGCCCTATAAAAATAACATTTCACCAAACCCCTCGGATGAACAGCGTTAAAAATATAAAATAAAAACGGTGCCAAAACACCAATTTTGTGGGCAAAATTTCCATTTGAATCCTTTTTCACCGGTAATAAAGCAAGGGTTAACAGCCAAACAAAACTAAATATTTATTGCCCTGATTCTGTAGTTTGCAGAAACACCCTATATGTGGTCGTAAATGGCTATATAGCCACACGGCAGGGCATAGAACGAATGGAACTCCATATGGTTTCTGGACGGCAGATTTTGATAGACTGGTTTATTTGCACCGTGTCCCATTAGAAGCCCCCCCGATGTAGCCTAGACTGGATACTCAAAAAAAGTGACCCCATCTAAGAAACTACACCCCTCAAGGTATTTAAAAGTTACTTTACAAACTTTGTTAACCCTTTAGGTGTTCCACAAAACTAAATAGCGAATGTAGAAACAATTTTAGAATTTAAATTTTTTGTTACCTTGCCTCAAAAAAGTGTAATGTAGAGCAACCAAATATCATATTTACCCCTAAAATAGTCCCAAAACAACAACCACCTTATACCGTAGTTTCCTAGATGGGGTCACTTTTATGGAGTTTATACTCTACGGGTGCATCAGGGGGCTTGAAACGGTACATGGTGTAAATAAACCAGTCCAGCAAAATCTGCCTTTCCGAAAACCGTATGGCGTTCCCCTTCTTCTATGTCCTACCGTTTAGCCAAATAGTAGTTTACGACCACATATGGGGTGTTTCTGCAAACTACAGAATCAGGCCAACCCATATTGAGTTTTGTTTGGCTGTTAACCCATTTTTTCCAGTAATAAAGTAAGGGTTCAAATGGAAATTTTTCCAAAAAATAGAAATTCCTAAATTGTTTCTCCATCTGCCATTAACTCTTGTGGAACACAAAGGGTTAACAAAGTTTGTAAACCCGGTTTTGAATACCTTGAGGGGTGTACTTTCTTATATGGAGTCACTTTTTTGAAATTTATATTCATGGGGTGCAACGGGGGGCTTGAAATGGGACATGGTATAAACAAAACCAGTCCTGCAAAATCTGCCTCCCAAAACCCTTATGGCGTTCCCCTCTTTCTATGTCCTCCCATTTGGCCAAACAGTAGTTTAGGACCACATATGGGGTGTTTTTGCAAACTACAGAATCAGGGCAACCCATATTGAGTTTTGTTTGGCAGTTAACCCTTACTTTATTACCGGAAAAAATGGGTTAAAATGGAAAATTTTCAAGAAAATAGAAATTTCTAAATTGTTTATCCATCTGCCATTAACTCTTGTGGAACACCTAAAGGGTTAATAAGAATTGTAAACCCTGTTTTGAATACCTTGAGGTGTGTACTTTCTTAGATGGAGTAACTTTTTTGAAATTTCTATTCTAGGGGTGCAACGGGGGGCTTGAAATGGGACATGGTATAAACAAAACCAGTCCTGCAAAATCTGCCTTGCAAAAACCATATGGTGTTCCCCTCCATCTATGTCCTCCCGTTTGGCCAAACAGTAGTTTAGGACCACATATGGGGTGTTTCTGCAAACTAAAGAATCAGGGCAACCCATATTGAGTTTTGTTTGGCAGTTAACCCTTTCTTTTTTCGTGGAAAAAAATTATTATATTGGAAAATTTTAAAAAAAATCGAAATTCTTAAATTTTATGTCCATTTGCCATGAAGTCTTGTGGAATACCTAAAGGGTTAACGACGTTTTTGGATGGTTTCTATTACGTAAGCCTCACAAAGTGACTTCAAACCTGAACTGGTCCATAAAAAGTGAGATTTGGAAAATTTCTGAGAAATTTTGAAATTTACTTCTAAGCTATGTAACATCCCCAAAAAATAAAATATCATTCCCAAAATGATACAAACATGAAGTAGACATATGGGAAATGTAAAGTCATCACAATTTTGGGGGTTATTACTATGTATTACAGAAGTAGAGAAACTGAAACTTTGACATTTGCAAATTTTTCCCAATTTTGGGTAAATTTGAAAAAAAATTATGCAAAAAAATTTACTTTTTTTTACCCAATTTTAGCAGTGTCATGAAGTACGAAAAAACAATCTCAGAACGGCCTGGGTAAGTAAAAGCGTTTTAACGTTATCAGCACTTAAAGTGACACTGGTCAGATTTTCAAAAATTGGCCAAGTCCTTAAGGTGAAATAGGGCTGAGTCCTTAAGGGGTTAAGGACCTCCGCCGTACATGTACGGTGGAAGTCCAGTTCCTAAACATGGCACCTGCTGCACGTGCGCAGAGACCCGCGGCACATGTATGCTATCAGCAATAAGGCTAATCGCATACATTTTCCCTTTGAGATGCCGTGGTCAAATGTGAGATGATCGGGTAACTTGTTACATTGATCTAATAGGCTGAAGCCTCAAGCAGGCTTCGGTGCCTATTAGATGACTATACCAATACAGGCCACTAGCTAAAAAAACAAGTCCACCCTGCCAAGCTGGGTGACTAAAACCTTCACTAATAAACAAAGGATCTAGTGAGGCAGGGAGCTGTCCGCTCCTTACTTGACCATTCAGCTCAGCTGCTGGTGCTCCCCAGCAGGCACAATGCATTCACACATTGCACTGCTGGGCTGTGTAAGAGGCGCAGCAGGCCCAGGAATCAGCCTCTGTTCTCCTCCTACACAGCCCAGCAGTGAGATGTATGGCCGTATTGTGCTGCTGCTGGGGAGTGCTGAATGAGCTCTGAGGATCATCAGGGAAATTAGGTGGGTATTTTTTTAACTTTATTAAGAAATGTGGGGACACTACTTATAGGGGCACAATGTGGGCACATAACTACTGTGAAGGGGACCAATGTGGGCTGTGGTAATGTGAACAGTGCTGGGAGGTGTGTTGTCCGACTTCAGGTACCTCAGATGGGTGAGACAGATAAAATCCATAGAGTGGCAGTAGTCTCAGCAAAGCATAGTTTGCTGAGACATTTTTGTGTACATTTTTTGGGCTGGATTTTACTTGGTCTGGTGGCTAGGCTTGGTAGAGGGAGTTGTCAGTCCACACCATTCCAGTACAGGCTTTCCTTTCTACCTGACGTGATCACAGGTGAGGCCTGCTGTAATCAGGCTGGCATAAAGCGCCTCAGAGTAGGTCAGTCTGGGGAGAGATACGCTGTGAGATACAGAGACCCAGAGCAGAGGCTCTGTGCGTGGTCTCAGCTCGCCAGGCTGAGAGACCCTGGGGTACTGTGACAGCCCGAAGTTTGGGGAACGCCTTGACGCCGGGATTCAAGGGTCACAAGGCTGGAGTCGGGAGGACTGTTGGGCCACACGTCCCCATACAGGTACAGGACTGATTACAGCCGGAGAGACTGGGAAACTACAGGCTGAGAGTCAGGGCCACGTTAACAGGTGTAGTGAGAGCCCAGCCAGGCAGGTATTTGTTTTGTTTTGATGTATGTGGGAACCTCACCACCCCAGTGATTATTAACTGGACTATTTCCATGCATAAAAAATGTCCCAATAAATGCAATGTTTGGCCTCGAAAGCTGCGGAGGACAACTATTCTTGTGAGAATGACCCCCCATGTACAGCGATTCCCTTACAGGGCACATAACTGAAGGGGACACCAATCACTGGTAACAGGAGTAGTCCCAGAAGATTGGAAATTAGCAAATGTTGTGCCCATTTACAAGAAAGGTAGTAGGGTGGAATCAGGCCACTATAGGCCAGTAAGCCTGACATCAATAGTAGGGAAATTAATGGAAACCATAATTAGGAGAGGATTGTGGAACATCTAAAATCCCATGGATTGAAAGATGAAAAACAGCATGGGTTTACTTCAGGGAGATCATGTCAAACTAATCTTATTGATTTTTTTGATTGGGTGACTAAAATAATAGATGGCGGAGGTGCAGTAGACATAGGTTATCAAGACTTTAGTAAGGGTTTTGATACTGTCCCACATAGAAGGCTTATTAATAAATTGCAGTGTTTGAGCTTGGACTCCCATATTGTTGAATGGATTATGCAGTGGCTGAGGGACAGAGAGCCGAGAGTTGTAATCAATGGAGTATATTCAGACCATGGTCTTGTTACCAGAGGGGTACCTCAGGGATCGAGGCATTTTGCAATTTCGCTGATAAAGATATTAAACAATATGGGTCCCATATTGTTTAATATCTTTATCAGCGAAATTGCAGAATGCCTCGATGGAAGGTGTGTCTTTTTGCTGATGACTGATGCTGATTTGTAACAGGTTTGATGTTCCTGGAGGGATACACCAAATGGAAAATGATTTAGGAAAACTAGAGGAATGGTCAAAAATCTGGCAACTGAAATTTAATGTTGATAAGTGCAAGATAATGCACCTGGGGCGTTAAAACCCAAGAGCAGAATATAAAATCAGTGATACAGTCCTAACCTCAGTATCTGAGGAAAAGGATTTAGGAGTCATTATTTCAGAAGACTTAAAGGTAGGCAGACAACGTCATAGAGCAGCTGGAAATGCTAGCAGAATGCTTGGGTGTGTAGGGAGAGGCATTACCAGTAGAAAGAGGGAGGTGCTCATGCCGCTCTACAGAGCACTAGTGAGACCTCATTTGGAGTATTGTGCGCAGTACTGGAGACCATATCACCATAAGGATATTGATACTTTGGAGAGAGTTCAGAAAAGAGCTCCTAAACTAGTACATGGATTGCAGGATAAAAATTACCAGGAAAGATTAAAGGAGCTTAACATGTATAGCTTGGAAGAAAGACGAGACAGAGGGGATATGATAGAAACTTTTAAATACATAAAGCGAATCAACAAGGTAAAAGAGGAGAGAATATTTAAAAGAAGAAAAACTGCTACAGGAGGACATAGTTTTAAATTAGAGGGGCGAAGGTTTAAAAGTAATATCAGGAAGTATTACTTTACTGAGAGAGTAGTGGATGCATGGAATAGCCTTCCTTCAGAAGTGGTAGCTGCAAATGCAGTGAAGGAGTTTAAGCATGCATGGGATAGGCATAAGGCCATCCTTCATATAAGATAGGGCCAGGCGCTATTCATAGTACTTAGTATATTGGGCAGACTAGATGGGCCAAATGGTTCTTATCTGCCGACACATTCTATGTTTCTATGTTTCTACATGTGAGCACATTACTGTGAAGGATACATGTGGCCATGAATACTGTGAAGGGGACACATGTGGGCATAACTACTGTGAGGGCACAAAATGTGGGTTAACTACTGTGAAGGGGGAGCAATGTGGGCATTACTACTGTGACAGGGTACAGTGTAGGCATTACTACTGTGATGGGGCACAATGTGGGCATTACTGTGACGGAGAACAGTGTGGGCATTACTACTATGACGGGGCACAATATGGGCATTACTACTGTAACGAGGCACAATGTGGGCATTACTACTGTGACAGGGCACAGAATGGGCATAACTACTGTGGTGGGGCACAATGTGGACATACCTACTGTGCCGGGGCACAATGTGGGCAAAATTACTGTGATGGGGCACAAAGTGGACATAACTACTTGAAGGTGGTACACTGTAGTAATCATTACTACTGTGATAGGGCACATTGTGGGCATAACTACTCTGAAGTGGACACAGTGTGAGCATAACAACTGTGTGGTGGCAAAAAGTGGGAATAATCACTACTGTATGTGGGATCATTAAGGGAACTGGGTGGGATTGGGTGACTATAGTTATGTGATTTTCAAATGTTGGGAGGTATGCTTAACTGTTTGATGTTTTTCTTATGGTTAGATTTGTCATTGAAGAAGAAAGCACTCACTGAAATATAGATGAAAACCACAATGCATTTATAGTCCTGGTGAGAAACTTGGTGTCAGCTAGTGTTCTGTGGCAGTGAAGGTGATTGATGTCCAGCACTGGTCTAAGGAGTTCTAAATAACAACATTCACTACTTCACTCCTTAAAGGCCCGCACCGTACGTGTACAGCTCTGGTAGACGTGACTTAAGGACCAGCGCCGTACATTAGGCTGGGTCTCACAGGCAGGCTGTCAGCATAAAAGCTGACAGCCAATGCATTACAATACAGGTTGTATTGCAATAAATTGCAGAGGGGATCAGACCCAAGAAGTTGAAGTCCCAGAGTGGAACAACAAAAAGTAAAAATAAAAAAAGTGTTTTTTAATGATAAAAAAATTCTGTTAAAAATAATACACATAAAATCGTAAAAAAAAAAAGGAAAAAAAAGAAAAACAGACATATTGGGTATTGCTGCGTCTATAAAAAATATCACATGATCCACCCCCTTACCTGAACACAGTAGAAAAAAACAAAATAAAAACTGTGCTAAAACAACCATTTTTTTGGTCACCTTACATCACAAAAAGTGCAACACCAAGCGATTAAAAAGGTGTATGCCCCCCAAAAAAGAACCAATAAAACCGTCACCTCATCACGCAAAAAATGAGCCCCCTACATAAAACAATCAGACAAAAACTAAAAAAACTATGGCTCTCAGAATATGGAGACACTAAAACAGGATTTTTTTTATTTTTTTTTTATGCTTTTATTGTGTTAAAAGAAGAAGAGAAAAATGTAGACATATTAGGTATCGCCTTGTCATTAACAGCCAGGTCTATTAAAATATCACATGACCTAACCCCACAGGTGAACACCGTAAAAAAATAAAAACAGTATCAAAAAGGCATTTTTTTGTTACCTTACATCACAAAAAGTGTAATACCAACCGATCAAAAAGTCATATGTTCCCCAAAACAGTACCAATAAAATCATCATCTCATCATTAAAAAAATTAGTCCCTACCTAAGACAATCGACCCCAAAAAAAATATGGCTCTCAGAATATGGAGACACTAAATGCTTTTTTAATTATGTAAAACTTAAATAAAATAAAAAAAGTTGACATATTAGGTATCGCCACATCCGTAACAACCTGCTGTATAAAAATATCACATGATCTAACCAGCTGAACATCGTAAAAAAATATAAAAAGCACCTTACATCCCAAAAAGTGTAATACCAAGCGATCAAAAAGTCATATGCACCCCAAAATATTACCAATAAAACCATCATCTCATCCCGCAAGAAATGAGACCCTACCTAAGACAATCACTCAACGAAAAAATAAACTTTGGCTCTCAGAATATGGAGACACAAAATACATTTTTGTTTTGTTTCAAAAATGCTTTTATTGTTTAAAACATAAATAAATAAAAAAGTATGCATATTAGGTATTTCCGCGTCCGTAACAACCTGCTGTATAAAAATATTACATGATCTAACCACTCAGATGAACACCGTAAAAAAAAAAGATGTAAAAAAAATCTTTGTCACCATACATCACAAAATGTGTAATACCAAGCGATCAAAAAGTCATAAGCACCCTAAAATAGTACCAATCAAACTGTCATCTCATACCAAAAAAAATGAGCCCCTACATAAGACAGTCGCCCCAAAAAAAAAAAAATATATATATATATATATATATATGGATTTCAGAATATGGAGACACTAAAAAACATTTTTTCAAAAATGCTTTATTATGTAAAACTGAAACAAACAACCAAAAATACTTGTCATATTTGGTATTTTTGCGTCCGTAACAACATGCTTTATAAAAATAGCACATGATCAAACCTGTTAGATGAACACAGTAAAAAATAAAAACCGTGCCAAAACAGCTATTTTTCGTCACCTTGCCTCACAAAAAGTATAATATAGAGCAACCAAAAATCATATGTACCCTAAAATAGTACCAAAAAAACTGCTACCTTATTCCAAAGTTTCTAAAATGGGGTCCCTTTTTTGGAGTTTCTACTCTAGGGGTGAATCAAGGAGTCTTCAAATGTGACATGGAAACTTAAAATTATCCCAGTGAAATCTGCCCTCCAAAAACTATATGGCGTTCCATTCCTTCTGCGCCCTGCTGTGTGCCTGTACAGCAGTTTTCGACCACATATAAAGTGTTTCTGTTAACTACAGAATCAGGGCAACAAATACTGAGTTTTGTTTGGCTGTTAACCCTTGCTTTGTTACTGGAAAAAAAATTGATTAAAATGGAAAATCTGCCAAGAAATTTCATGTACATTTTCCTTTAATTCTTGTGGAACACCTAAAGGATTAACAAGTTTGTAAAATCAGGGGTGTAGTTTATAAAATGGGGCCATTTATGGGTGGTTTCTATTATGTAAGCCTCGCAAAGTGACTTCATAACTGAACTGGTTCTTAAAATTTGGGTTTTGGAAATATTTTTAAACATTTTACGATTTGCTTCTAAACTTCTAAGCCTTCTAATGTCCCCCAAAAAAGAAAATGTTATTACAAAAAGATCAAACATGAAATAGACAAATGGGAAATGTAAAGTAATGACTATTTTAGGAGGTATCACTATCTGTTTTAAAAGCAGAGAAATAGAAAAAAAATATATAAATAAAAATGAAATATTTTGACTCAAATTTACCACTCTCATGAAGTAAAATATGTGAGAAGAAAACTATCTCAGAATGGCTTGGATAAGTAAAAGCATTTTAAAGTTATTACCACATAAAGTGACACATGTCAGATTTGCAAAAAATGGCCATAGCATCATAGCATTGGATTTTCCAGGTTTTATAGAAACACATACGCAGCTGCTGGGATGTTTTGCCCTGTCAAGCATATTCCTGACAATACAGATAAAAGAGGTTAATCCTGCTCACTGCAATACAGATAAAATAAGGATTCACATATATAGTACCGGGCCCATTTTAGTTTTTGCATTTTTGTTTTTTCCTTCCAATGTTCCAATAGCCATAACTTTTTTAAATTTTCCATTTATATATACATATAAGGGCTTATTTTTTTTATTGATAAGTTTTACTCTTTGAGAGCACCATTCAAGTTATCATAACTGTTATTGGAAAATGGGGGAAAAAAATATTTGTGGGCTTAAAGGATAACTGTCATATATTTTTTTTTTTTTTTGCTAAACTGTAGGGCAAATGATAGCTAACAATTTAGCAATAGACTTTATTTAGCCAAAATGTTTCTTTTTGGTAGAAAACTGGGTCTGAAATGGCCCTTAGCAGCACTCTTCAAATGAGCGTTGCTAAGGGCCATCCGTCTCCTATTAGAAAAGGGGAGACGGGCTGTGCAAACTCTGGGCTTCTGCCTCCCGTGCTTACCTGGGAGACAGAAGGCTGGGCACAGGAGTCTTAAGAGTTAAAATTACATTTATATTCCCCCTTTCTATGCAATCTAATGCTCCGTTACATTCACTGACCTGCGATCCCTGTGATACTAATTCATGAAGCAGCAGGCGGGTCACTGCGCACGGTGCTTCTACTTCCGGCGGCTGCTTCATGAATTATTAATCACAGGGATTGCAGGTCGCATACTATTAAGCCAAGGTTTTGGGGCTTTTTACATCACAGTGTTCACTGTGTGCTAAAAATTATATAACCTCTTTATTTTGTGGCTCAATACGAATATAAAGACCAAACTTGTATTTTTTTTGTTTTACTACTTAAAAAAAAACCTTTGAGAAAAACAATTTTTTTTTGTATCACCATTTTCTGACAGCCATAACTTTTTATATTTCGATCTACAGAGATGTATGAGGGCTTGTTTTTTGCGGGACGAAATTTAGAGATTAGTGGTATCAGATTTGTGATACGTACAACTTATTGATAACTTTGATTTAATTTCTTTTGGGGGAAAAGGTGATAACAATTAATTTTTTTTCATTACAGTGATCAGCACACAAGAAAATGTTTAATAATATTTTAATAGTTTGTACATTTTTGGGCAAGGCAATACATAATATTTTCTTAATATATATTTTTATATGTAAAATCAGAAAAGGGGGTGATTTAAACTTTTTTTTTTTGTACTTTTACAGTGAAAACTTTTGATCCCCTTAGGGGGCTAGAACCTGGGATCTTTTGATCCCTTGCCAAATTCACTATTGAGATCTATTAGGGTACATAGGATTTTGACTCACTCTTTGCTGAGCTGTGCCTCGTGCATAGCGCAGCAGTAAGGTTACCATGGCAACCATGGGACACTTCTAAAGCGCCCAGGCTGCTATGGTAACCGATCGAGCATCCAGGCTGCCATATTAACGTAATTTTACTGCGGGTGTTCTAGTCGAAAGGAAGAGGGAGCAGAATCCATCTGCCTTACCTCACAGATGCTACAATTGGTGTTGATCGCAGCATCTGAGGGGTTAAATGTTGGGGTTTGGCGGGATTGAAATTCCCCATCATTGCAGCCATGTATCAAATGTATGATACAGTCAGCTCTCGTGTATAGAGTGGGCTCAGAAATCGTGATATGGGTATACAGTATGGATGTACCTGGTTTATAGCGATTTGGGACAAATTAATTCTTAATGAATCCAACTTCTTGTTGAAGTTTGGGAAATTGCGCGAATTGAATATTTCAAAACGCCGCTCTTGTCTAATTGCAACATTTGAAATGCCAAAGTAAAAGGGAACAGTTCTGATCTTCACAGACTGCATGGATCACCTCAGATGTGCCACCTTTTATTGACAAAATCTGCCCGCTCTTCCAACCATCTCCAATCAGCTGCCGTTGTCAATGCTCAAACCACCAATTGGAGATTCTTCAAGAACCTGCTCATGCCAGTGCACAGCTGACCCAACTTGACCTCCACCTTAGGTAAGAACCATTGAACAATATACTTGTACCAGACACAAAGAAAAAAAAAAGGGGGGGGGGGGAGCAGTAGGAAGAAAACCAAACAAACATACCAGAACTCCATACTTAAAATTAACCACACAGTGACTGTGACCCCATAAATCCCCACACTAAATGGTCAGGGACGCTTCAATCACAGTACATTTTACTGACCCCAAACTGACCCCAAGTTTCTCTTCTTTGAGGTCCATAAATATTGGGACATCGACATAATTGTAACATTTTTGGCTCTATACACCATCACAATGGATTTGAAATGAAACGAACAAGATGTGCTTTAACTGCAGACTGTCACCTTTAATTTGAGGGTATTTACATCCAAATCAGGTGAACGGAGTAGGAATTACAACAGTTTGCATATGTGCCTCCCACTTGTTAAGGGACCAAAAGTAATGGGACAGAATAATAATAATAATTATAATAAATCAAACTTTCACTTTTTAATACTTGGTTGGAAATCCTTTGCAGTCAATTACAGCCTGAAGTCTGGAACGCACAGACATCATGAGACGCTAGGTTTCATCCCTGGTGATGCTCTGCCAGGCCTCTACTGCAACTGTCTTCAGTTCCTGCTTGTTCTTGGGGCATTTTCCTATCCGTTTTGTCTCCAGCAAGTGAAATGCATGCTCAATCGGATTCAGGTCAGGTGATTGCATAACATTCCACTTTTTTCCCTTAAAAAACTCTTTGGTTGCTTTGGCAGTATGCTTTGGGTCATTGTCCATCTGCACTGTGAAGCGCCGTCCAATGAATTCTGAAGCATTTGGCTGAATATGAGCAGAATATATTGTCCGAAACACTTCAGAATTCATGCTGCTGCTTTTGTCAGCAGTTACATCATCAATAAATACAAGATTCCATTGGCAGCCATACATGCCCACGCCATGACACTACCAGCACCATGCTTCACTGATAAGGTGGTATTTTTAGGACCATGAGCAGTTCCTTTCCTTCTCCATACTCTTCTCTTCCCATCTCTGGTACAAGTTGATCTTGGTCTCATCTGTCCATAGGATGTTGCTCCAGAACTGCTAAGGCTTTTTTAGATGTCGTTTGGCAAACTCTTATCTGGCCTTCCTGTTTTTGAGGCTCACCAATGGTTTACATCTTGTGGTGAACCCTCTGTATTCACTCTGGTGAAGTCTTCTCTTGATTGTTGACTTTGACACACATACACCTACCTCCTGGAGAGTGTTCTTGATCTCGCCAACTGTTGTGAAGCATGTTTTCTTCACCAGGGAAAGAATTCTTTGGTCATCCACCACAGTTGTTTTTCGCGGTCTTCCGGGTCTTTTGGTGTTGCTGATGGTGGTGCGTTCCTTCTTTATAAGAATGTTCCAAACAATTATTTTGGCCATGCCTAATGTTTTTGCTATTTCTCTGATGGGTTTGTTTTGTTTTTCAGCCTAATGATGGATTGCTTCACTGATAGTGACAGCTCTTTGGATCTCATTTTGAGAGTTGACAGCAACAGATTCCAAATGCAAATAGCAGACTTGAAATGAACTCTGGACCTTTTATCTGCTCATTGTAATTGGGATAATGAGGGAATAACACACACCCGCCATGGAACAGCTGAGAAGCCAATTGTCTCATTACTTTTGGTTCCTTAACAAGTGAGAGGCACATATGCAAACTGTTGTAATTCCTACACCGTTCACCTGATTTGGATGTAAATACCCTCAAATTAAAGCTGACAGTCTGCAGTAAAAGCACATCTTGTTCGTTTCATTTCATTTCAAATCCATTGTAATGGTGTATAGAGCCAGAAATGTTACAATTGTGTCGATGTCCCAATATGTATGGACCTGACTGTATGTGAATCCTGATTTTTATCTATATTGCAGTGAGAAGATTAAAATGGTTGGACACTTTATGGTTACTATTGTCAATGTGTTTGTAAGATGATTATGTGGCACTTACTAATATAGTCTTTGTTGAACTTCTGCACGATTTTCTGCATTTCATAAGATATACCTGCTTGTATGCAAATTTTTTGTGTTGTCCACACATAGATCTTGTCCATAAAATGGCTGCTGATGGAGGGTCATGTGACCAGGCGAAATCACCTCCATATGATGTCTCAATCTCCATTCAAATATATTGCATCTGCACTTGCAGGGTTGGGAGTTTAGTGGAGGCGCAGTGTGTTTAAATAGAGAAGACAACACATATCTAACTGTAGTTACAGCTGGGGGCAGTTAAATGATGGAACTGAGCATGTGTGACCACCTCAGGGATGTTACGGAGTTCGACTGAGAAATTAGGAAAAGAACAAACAGCAGATGGCACCATGCAGAAAGATTTTTCTGAATAAGGCCTCATGCACATGACCGTTGTGTGTTTTGCTGTTCGCAAATTACATATCCGCCATTGATATAACTGTCTATTCTTGTCCGCAAAACTGTTTTTTTGCAGACCATGGAACGGAGCAACAGATGCGGACAGGACACTGAGTACTGTCCGCATTTTTTGCAGCCCCATTGAAGTGAATGGGTCCGCATCCAAGCTGCAAAAACTGTGGTTCGGGTGCGTACCAAAACAACGGTCGTGTGCATGAGGCCTAACTCAGTAGCTGTACTAAACTTTAGTTAGATGCAATTACAAAAGTATTCAGATCCCGCTGCTGGTTTTAAAAGTCTAGAACAACTTTCAAAAATAAGTAGGTTTGGATTCCATTTCAACAGAAAATTATTAAAGGGTGTTTATAATTTTATAAAACCTTTGACATGTCATAGTGGCATGAGGTTTTGATCAGTGGGGGTCAAGGTTCCAAAACCCCATACAGTTGCTTAAAAAAAGGGGTTAGAAGCAAAAAGCTGAAAGCTCTGTTCATTTAGTTCTGATCATCTCTAATCGGCTCACTGCGGAGAGTGGAGTGAGCAGTGAAAGTGGTCAGGAGCTGAGCAAAGCTTATGAGAAGTATAGGAGAACAGCAGAGCTCAGCCGGGTGCTTCTGCCCCTTCATAATGAAATGAAAGCTGCTTTTTATATATTTTTTAAGTATTGTCATCTTCAGCTGTTTCCTGCCTTTGAAGACGGTATTTTAAGAAAATCTTAAACTAAAATGAGTAAAAACGTATCTGCGCACTACTTGGCAGCCGAATTGCAAGCCATGAGTTCCGTTTTGTCCACGCAACTATTTATGTTTTATTTTTATTGTACGGTTAAATCTTGCTGAAAATGAAGCAATAGGTCACCATATGAAAGAAATAGCAACATCTAAAGCTCTTTAGAAAATCTTTAGAACAATCAAAGAAAGCCTTATCTTGTGCACAGAGAGAGCCACCAGTATACCTTGGTTCTGATTCCATTACATTCTAGTTTTGCAGTTCACTTTGCTAGCTGTGCCAAACTCAATGTTACTGCAGAAAAATGGTGTGATCAATGGAACTACCTTGTCCTTTAATATAAACTCACACGTAGCATATAGCCACATACCAAACCGCTCAATGCTGCTTTCATCCTTCTAATAGATGACAGTACGTTTTATTTTTATTATGTAATACATTCCACACTGAAAATTATGAAGACCCCACACATGCACTATTTTTTTATGAATCACGTTTTCTCAGACCGCAAGTCATAGCATCAATGCTGTTAACATAGTAATAAACACATTAAAAATCAATGTGGTCTGAAACACGAGGGGACATTTATCAATAAGGGCATAATTTGAGCCCAAAAAAATACTAAAATTACACATCAAAAGTGCTCATTTGTTTCACCTCATACTGTATATCAAAAGGCAAATGCCACTTTTAAAATGTGACTTTGTAACATATAATCTTGATTATTCACCTGTTTCTCTTGGTTTGCAACATTTTAATTTGTGCATTTTTTAAACAGAGATGTGCCATTTCAGTCAACTTTGCCAGACCACACTTGTGACTTTTAAAACATATTTGCGACTTTTGAAGCATATTTGCGACATTTCCTGCGGTAAGTAGAGATGGCTTTGTGGTTCGCCGCAAACTTTGCTGGTTTGCGGTTCGCCGAACGGGCGAACGTATGGTGATGTTCGCCGGCGCCATATTCTTTTCCATTGTGCCTAACTTTGACCCATGTAGGAAAGGAGGTTCAAGCAGGTCTCTATAGGTGAATCTTCTTTATTACATATATGACATATGTACATAGAACAATGAGTTTCGGGGCTCAAAGTGTCCCCTTCATCAGGTTAATAAGTAATCACAATAGCTAGCATTAGTCAGATGTTTATATAGATGTAAAAAAACACCAAAACACAAATTACATGGGGGCTGCTCACAGGGAGGAGGGGCTGGCCCCAGGTGTAATAGCATATAATGTAGAAACAACCACATCAGGCAACCACATCAAACCACATTCAGGGAACACCACTTCAGAGGTTAGCACCACTGGGAACAACAATACACTCAATTCTGCCACACACCTCCATGGTGACAGTAGAGCTCATATACAGCCTTCCCTTCTTTACAAGCATAATCACAAATACAAAAAAAAAATTATCGCAAACCCTGGGTATCATATTCCAATCAAAATAGATCCCATAACCACCAAGTATCTCATTCTCATCAAAATAGATTCAATAACCATCAAGGACCGTAGAGACAACATACACCCAAATACAATAGTATACCGGTTGACAATAGACCCACCATAGATCTTGACCAACAATCTTCCTACACCTCAACTAGCATCTGCCATACACCCATTGGTAGATCTGTCTGTAATAATATAAAATACAAGGACACACCCACCCATCAGGTGGAGTCCCGCTTTTCTGTATTCCAGACTCCAAAACTCTCCCCTGGTGGAGTATCGGCTCCTCCCACTACCATCACCACATTAACACTTACTTCTCCGTTTTCGATTTTTTCCACTGAAATACTCAACGCATGTGGTCCACTCAATCTACCTCCCACTGAGTTCTCTATCCATCCTGACTCGAACTCCTCAGTTATATCTGGCTCCCCCACTCCCACTCTTTCCTCTGACTTGGAGATTGATTCACTTCTTACCATCAATGTGTGCCCATCTCCACCATTCACCACTAATTCGGCCCCCTTGCTAGCCGACAACACTGCACACGCTAGTGCTATTTCCACTACATCTGGTACGACTAACTCAAATGCGCATAATAATTATCACAATGGTATATCAGTTGAGGTATCCTCCATCGCCGGTCCTTCCACATCCATGCTATCTTTTTTAGCCCTTCCCCTTCTCATTCACCCAACAGCCGTTTACCCTATTCTAAAAAGTCCCAAAACCACCAATATAGAAGATTTTTTTCACCCACTAGGCCACAAATCAGTAAAAAGAAAAAAATCGGGGAGAGGCTGCAGAGCAGGCAAACGCAAAAAGGATCCCCACTCCTCGCAGTTAACATCTGTCCCTAATCCAGATGCATTGCCCCATTCCTGTGGTATTTTCAACCTGTCCACTCATGCATTGACAGCAGATAAGATTTCAGTATTATCCAAAGGACTCTCTTTCTGCCCTACTAGCAAAATTAAGGAATTTGACCTTTTTCTTGATCTCAACCGGTACATCAAGAAACTCACTCTAAAAAGGCACTTTACAATTCAGGAAAGCTCAACCATTGGGCCAAGACCAGAGATAAACACTATATCCCCTTATGAGGAACAGATTGCAGCTATACCTTCAGGCCTAAAACCACCATCTACCTTCTACCCTATTCACCATAAGGGAAATTTCCTTTACACTTTTTATTCTGTGGTCTCAAATGACTTTAGGGCCATCAATCATGAACCAAATATAAGACACAATATGAAACCATCAGAGAAGATGGCCCAGAAGAGGCTACAATCGAATACTGACTTAACTATTAGGAATGCCGATGCCGATAAGGGGGAGGGGGGGGGGGCATTGTCATCCAGAATCGAGAAGACTATGTCAAGGAAGCTTTGAACATCTTATCTAATAGAAAATTGACTGTGATCCCTCTACAGTAGATAGAGAAGAATTTCAAGCACTTATTAAGTCAGCAGATTTCTGTCTGAGTAAGAAGGAAAAAGAATATATTTTGGTGAAGGAGTCAACACTAGCCATTTTTTATCACCTACCTAAGATTCATAAAGACATTCAGAATCCGCCAGGTAGGCCCATTATTTCAGGGGTCTCCTCCCTTACCCGAAACTTATCACATTACATTGACATCTATCTACAGAAACATGTCCTCAACCTCAAATCTCATCTTAGGGACTCAACATCCCACATCACCCTAGATAGCTACCATTGGGTGACTCTGGATGTCTCGGTGCGCTATTCAAATATCTCTCATGATTTAGGTATAAAGTGCACATCCAGTTTTCTAGATAAAGATCATGAAATGCCTGCCCCTCAAAAGACCTTTATCATGAAGGGCATTGAATTTATACTCGTGCATAATGTGTTCATGTTCCAAAATGAAATTTATAAGCAGATACGAGGGACCGCAATGGGGACGCGTTTTGCGTCCAGTTTTGCAAATTTATTCATGGAGGCGTTTTAGGAGAAGTTTATCTACCATACAAGCTTCTTGGCCAACAATAACATCATCTGTTTTCGCAGGTATATCGATGACTTAATCTTTATTTTGAATGGGGACCCATCATCTATTGATAGTTTTATCTCACACCTTAATACCAACGATTGGGGAATCTCCTTTACTGAAACCTATGATAACACCAAAATCTAGTTTCTGGATCTAGAAATCTTTATTCAGGATAATAAAATAAATGCACGCACATTCTTTAAAAAAGTTGACAGTAACAGCTACCTGGACTTTAAGAGTGCACACTATAGAAAATGTTAGTCTAACATCCCTTTCAGTCAATTCCAACGACTGAGACGATACTGCACTCTTGAAGATGATTTCACCCAACAGTGTGATGTTCTGGCTTCTAGGTTCAGCCAAAAGGGCTATCCTCCTAATATCTCTGGTGCAAGAAAGAAAGCCGCCAAACTCACTCAAGATGAATGTCTTATTCCAGTTTCTAAAAAGAAAAAAGACAGCAATAGCGATAAATATAGTTGCAATTTTATCACTTCTTACAATCAAAACCATATGTCCATCAAAACAACTTTAGAAAAACACTGGCATATCTCAAAAAGAGACCCCACCCTGAACCAGATTATTCCAGAGCTCCCAAAACTCACATATAGGAGAGCACGTACTCTAAAAAATATTCTTGCACCTAGTAAACTAAATTCAGTCGACCATCATACTGAGAACCATGGTAACACTGCCCCTAAAGGCAGCTCAAGGTGTGGACATAAAAGATGCTTATGCTGCTCAAGTATATGCCAGAAATCAATTTTCTACAGCCGAGTGAGTGGAGAGTCCTTTCCTATTTTGAGTAGTTTGAACTGTGAATCCAACCACGTTATATACGTTTTGGAATGTCCGTGCCATTTACAATATGTGGGGTGTACGATCCAAATGTTACGAAATAGGCTCAACAAATATAGATCAAACATTAGGAAAAAATATCTGAAACAGTGTATTCAGACATGCGACAGAACACTATGAGGGTAATTCAGCTGGTTTTAATGTGAGACCGATTGAACAAATCCCAAGCCACTTACATAAGGATACCCAGTACATTAGACGTAGAGAAATGTACTGGATTTTTTAACTGAATAGTCTGAACCCCTATGGTCTCAATGAAGCGTTTGAGATTACTCTATAAAAGTTAATATCTTTCGGTCTGGATAGAATGAACATCTATGACATCATATGGTCCTGTTATATATTTTTATTCCATTACTCATTTTATCCTTTAGGTACTTCTAGTAATCATTTTATTACATTTATTGTCACAATTTTTATAATATTTTACACCTATGTATGTAATGGTTTTTTACCTTCGTAAATATTTTTTATGCATATATTTATATACTGGTATTTATTCACTTATATCTATTTAGTCTATTTTAATATAAATTTGTATCTATATATTAATTTTTATATATGTTTACTTCAAGAGATAGATTGACAATATGTTTCATACATACGAACATAAGACATTCCTTCATATGTATCCTCTGTATAAATTCCTATACATAATATGGGGTCACCTCTATTTTTAGGATATACATTCAGAACTTGTATGATATTTATTTATATTTATTTATATTTCTTAATCCTTCACCACATTATCTAGTGGTTCACCTATTTATTTCTCTCTCCCTCACCCTCCCCTTCCCCCAAGTTTTCATGAATTTGAATTATGTAATATGTCTATATATATATAATCTCCTCATATAATCTATATATCACGACCAAGCGCGTCATGCTATCGATCTGTATATATATACACATTAGGGAGGCTTAGGGAGGCCACATTAGGGAGGCTTAGGGAGCAGAGTAAGTATATTACCGGTAAGGGGACCCGCCACATGGGGGGGTTGAGAAATTGGATAACCCCTTTAACCTCATATATTTTGAGACATTTAGAACAACCTATACATCTATTAAATTACAGTATTTCTTTGACCATAAGTTTCACTCTTTAGCAGGAAAAAAATATTATTTAAAAGTGCCTGGTGGGTGCCGTATTGTACTGCACATGTAACTTGTGATGTTTACTGGGATGTTGATACTTCTATTGTGTGAACATGTGCACAGTTGCTGTTTGTTTCAAGAGTCAAAAGATGACATCATGGGATTGAAAGATGCCAGATAATCAGGGTAATCCGGGATGTGCTGCTGATAATCTAGAGGAGATAATGAGGGAGGAACGATTGCGGTAGCAATTGTTACTCTTTCATTCAAATTTGGCATTGACCTGTGTAACCACCCTTGACTAAGGGTGCATTCACACGACCATACGTGTTTTGCAGATCGCAGATCGCACATGGCCGGAGATATAGAGAATGCCTATTCTTGTCCTCGGTTGTGGACAAGAATAGAACATGCTCTATATTTTTTGCGGGGCCACAGAATGAAAAAACAGATATGAACAACACACGGTGTGCTGTCGCCAACTTTTCCAGCCCCATTGAAATGAATGGTTCCGCACCCATTCTGAAAAATTTACGGAACAGATGCAGGCTCAAGTGTTAATGAAATATTAATATTTTTTTAAACAAATGAGTAGAAAAACAGTGTCGGACTGAGGTTCCTTAGGCCCACCAGAGTAAATTGCTCGAGGCCCAACCGCTATATCAGGGATGGCCAACCTGAGGTTCTCCAGCTGTTTCAAAACTACAAATCCCAGCATGCACAGACTGCCTACAGCAATTAGCCTACAGCAGAGCATTGTGGGAGTTGTAATTTTACAACAGCTGCAGAGCTGCAGGTTGGCCATGCCTGCTCTATATCATCAATGAAGTCTAATAGGCTTTGAATCAAAGAAATAGAGCAATAGTGGCAAGTGAATTGCTCCAGAGGCAGCCAAATGGCCTCTTTTCCTTCTGATCTTTAAAGCCCATTATGGTATCAGAGCCTGGGCCCTCCAGAGGATCCTTTGATACTGTAGTGGACCAATCCGACCATGGTACAAAGTTTGCCTCATGGGTCTTATTTTTAGAGACTTGCAAACAGAAAATCGGGCCTTGTTACCTGTGGCGAACTATTACGTCTCAGCTTTCTTTTTTTTAAACTGCTCTGAAAAAATGGTTGGACAGTTTATATGTTAGGACTTATTCACATGGCTGTTTTATGTCTTTGTTTTGTAAAGAGTCATAATAGGACAGCACAGGAGGTCCATGGAACTTCTCCTGTACACTGCATGAAACAGGATGCATATGGAGTTCTTTCTTTGTCAGATTTTATTTCACACAGACAGAAAAAAAAATGTAGCATGCTTCATTGGATGCTGTAATTACAGATATATTCTATGCTAGAAGCATTTCTTCCAGGGAGAATAAATACGATATCTTCATACAAATGGAGTTCAATGGATCTTAGACATAGGGAAGAGATGCATAAAATGTTCTATTCTTGGGATATGTTCATACAACAAAACCATATTTTCTGACCCTAGATTTACACTTCTTATTTTGACTAGTATATAATATAAAGTTTTTTTTTTTTATCTGAAGATAATTTACTATAAAACATAGTGGGGCATATTTATTGCTTATTAACACTAGTTTTTATTATATTATAATATTGACATTTTTTATATTTATAATGCCCCTTCATTAATGGATGGAGTTGGGTGTTGAGTAAAGCATAGCTGACCTAGCAATGCTTTCCTGACGGTCTTAACACTGTGCATAGTCCTCTGGCTGGCTGAAGATTGGTTAAAAAATTGTTATTATGCATTTTTTTAAATATATTGCTGGAAAATATGAGGCTTATAAGGTCAAAAACCTATGTGAATGGTAAATACAGAAAGAGACTAGAGGAGCATGTGCCCCAAGTGACAGGTGCCAGATAGGAGTGCAGAAACCACTTTTGATTACAGCATTTACATACACGGCTAAAACTGCCAAACCTACCAGGTTCGGTCAATCATTTAAAATGTATGTCAGGCCTCATGATTATCCCTGACAGCTGATAGGGGAAGATAAGGATCAAGCAAGTTGGAATCAGGTTGGCTTGTTCAAGGCAAGGCACTGCCTTGGATCTGCCAAAGAAGCCAATGCTTAGCAATTTGTGCAGGCCCCAAAGAATGCCACAGTAGATGCCTGTTCTTGAGACTGTAAGAGTTGAGGTCCCAGAGGTTGGAACTGTATCTATTGGATGTTTATGGCATATCTTATGAATATGCCATAAAAGTCCAGATGGGTCAAGCGCTTTAAGGCAGCAAACTGAATTGTTGGACTGGATGAATGGAAGCCTAGCTAAGACGTTGGCTAAAGAGAAAACTGTAGCAAACTATAAGAAACAGACAATGTAGATTAACACATACCATATTTTCTCTTTGGCCAACTCCACAAGGTCATTTTGTCATTTTCAGGGAATAAAGTGACTTTTAGATATGGCTTTTAGTAAGTATTCATTTACAAGAGTACTACGGATTAATTTAAAATTCTGTTTTCGGTGAGACAACATGTTTCATAATCCATTCTCATTGACTTTGTTTTCTGTATTGTCCAAGAAATAGTCTTTAATAGTCAGCAATTGCAAATCAAAGTCACGCTCTCCTACTCACAGCCATGAGTTGCTACTTGCTATGTCAGTAATCTACATTAGCAGTAATAAGAGAAACAGGAAGAAAAATGTTTCATGAGTCGGAGCCAAGTCCTTATTTTAACTGAATATGCACCCAAACGTGAAAAATGACCATACACTATGAAACAATGGTCCATCTGTGCAGATAATGATCTGGAATGAACTGTTCATTATTGATAATTACCTGATCGAGAGCAAAGTTGAGAACTATATTTACATGCATCAATCACCTCACTGCATGGGGACAAGCAATTGTACTGCATTCACTTGTCCCCATATAGGTTCATCGTTTCTAGGCAGCAGATAGCTGTTTGCAAAGGATGATTTGGTGGCCGGAAATGATGATTCTTGTGTCCATATCAGCAATGTTTCAACAGCACCCCAGACCTACAATTGTACATAGAAATTGTTGTATTTTTCATGTTTTGGCCATTTTGTACCAGTAAGTATATATATAGCAATGATTGGCAAGGAACAGTACTAACCACCCTGTTCCTACTCTCTTGGTAGGATTGAGCTGGTCCTGCTTCCTGCCAGGAGGAGGAATTGCAGAGCAACCACAGCGTGGAGAGGAAACGCATGTCTGAGCTCCTGTTCATAAAGTGGATTTTCCAGACAGAGCAAAGATATACTGCCTCAAGTAAATCCTTGAGAAGACAGACAGCAGAGTGAACAGGTACAACCAGCATTACAGACACTGCTGTGAGGTGAGGGAATACTGCTAAGACACCAATCATCTAGACTGTCAGGCCAGTACAATACTAGTGCTAAACTGCAGCCGACCAACCTGCCTCCATCATAGGTTTTGCTAGAAGATTGCACTTAAAAACTAATGCTAATGAATGTACCTAAAGTTTTACGTTGCACTTAGTAAAAAAGACTTTTATACGTTTAGTTGTGGCCTCATTCTTCAATACTACATGTGTGGATCCTCATTGAGCAATGACCTGATGTCACGAGGGTGTCAAGAGCCACGTCTGACTCCATTATACCTGGGGTCAGGAAGTCGCAGCGGGTGGCTGCACGCTCTATGTCTAAAAATAGTGCTGTTACTTAATAGTAGCTTTTTGGGTTTGCCTTGTAATCCTTTTTGTCTCACTCAGGGATCCGTAGCTTCTTCTCAGCTGTTTCTTGTCCAGCACTCCCAACCTCCTTATATTCCCCTCTCCCTCTTCTCTGGTTGCCAGATATAGAGCTTCCTGCCTGGACTTCTATACTGACCCACTGGAGCTGAGTTGCTGTTATCCCTGGTTGTCGTACCAGAGCATTACCCTCCGGATCCCTGTTGGTTGTTTGTTGTCGTCCACCTGGGATTATGTGTTTTGTCAGTATTGCCTGTCTTCTCCCTAGTGTTTCCCTTTAGTGTTAGTGGTGCGGACTAGTGTTCCTACCGACCTATTCACTACGTAGGGCTCATTTTAGGGAAAGCCAGGGTTTTAGGAACGTGATCGGCGTACGGGTGAGGAACCCGTCTAGAGACGTCAGGGCAGTCAGGTGCCAGCCGCAAGGTGAGTTAGGGGTCACCATCTTTCCCTCTCCCTTGGACAGGGCCTTCCTTTTCCCTCCCTTTGCGTCACAAAATGTGATCGGCATGCCGGTCGTGATACCTGAGGGAGTACACTTCGTCAGTGCCACTACCAATCCCATCCTCTGCACCGGCTGCTCTGGGGCTCGCTGCACTTTCACCCTATAAACAAGTGTTTTAAGGGTAAATTGTGTATAAAACCGCCATGCGAATATTATTTCAGTACTAATTCAAGTTTTGTTCACATTTCTATTGCAATTGTGCAGCACAATATGGTATAATGAAAAATTGTGACTTTCAAAATGCTTGCATTGGATAAATGTGGTGTGCAACTACTCACCTAACTTACTGCACCCTCTTTCAAACCCACTTTTAAAAAAGTGGAGAGAGCTCAAATCACAAAAAGCTTCAATTTTTTTAATGTAAAATGGATCGTGTGGAACTTACTACTTTTTATGGCATAAACCAAGCTTACAGTGCTTCATAAATCCCCTCCTCCTATGTAGGGGTGCACCAAGCATTTCTGCTGCCTGAGGCGAAAACTGAAATGGCACCCCTCCCCAATACCAATTTCTTAACCTAACCCCTTCCCTTCAGCCCATGGCCCTTCCGCTGCCCCCCTCTTACCCCTACCTGGTCCTGCCTGAGGCGATCTCCTCACTTGGCCTCATTGGTGGTGCACCCCTGCCCCTATTTATGTAGTGTTTGTTTCTTTTGAATTTAATAAATAATAACAAGTATATCACACAATATTGGAATTTCTTAACCTACTGTATTTTATCTAAATCAATCTGTATTGTTCCTTAAACCTACTGTATTGCATATTTATGGCAGAGGTTAAAACCAGTTGTGTAAGACTGCCAGGAGAGAAGGCAGAAGTGGTCTTTTCAGTTTTTTTTTTATTATGTATACCATCTCAGCACTGTGTATTGAACAGAGGCAGCGGTAATATTTCTGCATCTATTGTCCACAATTGTTATGTGTCTGATCATGTAATTGCCACAAAATCAGCTGTGGGGTGCAAATCCTCTTTGTCCTCATCCTGCATTGAGACAGAGAGAGAGAGAAAGGGAGAAAGAGCACAAGAGAGAGAGAGAGAGAAAGAGAAAGAGACTGCCTGCTTGAATCAATTCCAATAATACACCAACAACAGAGCGACCATGTGAAAGAACTGTATATAGACTCCTTGATTTTCAGTTGCTGATATAACAATGGGGTGAGGACAATTTTTCAAAAAAATCTTATAAATGTAAAAGCCAAAATATACTGATACATCATTAAAACAGAATTTCAGGTGATGAGCATCCATAAATACTTACTATACATGAAGGGCAGGTAGAGCAGGCAGGAAGAGAAAGGTTGCACACAGTGGCTTAGACCCGCCTTCAGTGCACGTAACTGCTTATTTGCATATGGATTCAAAATATTTTTTCTCCAGATTGAAGCAAAGGCTTACTAAGTGAAATACATAGTTACATTCAGTTGAGCTAGAGCGACAAGGCAGTGTGAGTGGTTTAACAGTGAATTTCCTGGTGACAGATTTCCTTTAAAGAGTATGTGTCGCCTATAATTGTTTTCTGACGGATGGTGGCACATATCCTTTTTATCTAATCTGTTTTCATTTTATGATTGTAGATTTTTCTTCTACCGTATTTCATGAACATGATTATGGGGTAAGCCATTTTGTCCGAGCTGTTCTCAACAGCATTTCGAAATATGCTTTACAGCAGCCACATTAGGCCATAGACACAATAGTCTGGAGGGGGCTTATTTAAGGTATTCTCTGGGCATTTAAAAATGATGACCTATCCTTAGGATAGGTCATCAATATCAGATTGGCGGGGGTACGACAACTGGCACCCCCACCAATCAGCTGTAGGGAAGAAAGGCGCGTGCAGTGCATGCGTGCAGTCTCCCTTCTCTCTTCCTGCTCGCTATAGACATAGCAGCAACGAGCAGGAGGAGAGAAAGTAGGAAAGAACGGACGGACTGCGCGCGTCTTCACTTCATACAACTGAGGGTGCCAGGTGCCCCGAGGATAGGTCATCAATATTAAAAGCCCGGAGAACCTCTTTAACTTGTATTTGACTTTTCTAAGCATGCTCTGGGACCTGTGCAGAGGTCATTGCACAAAGTCATTGTGAATGGTGGACCCTATATCTATCTATCCAATATGTCATTTTAATCTTGCCTGTGATAATGAGATGACTGCTGAGATAAGATCTTTACAGACCCATCAGTGGCACCTATTATTAGGTCTCGTGGCCAGTGCAAAAAAATCGTTGGATCTTGGGATTTATTTTAAATATCACCATTTAAGACTTTTTTAAACAATAGGTCATTTTCAGATGGCACGTTTCCTTTAAGCAGTTCAGCAACATAGCCCAATATAGTTGAAAATGTGAGTGATATCAAAAGGAAATTTAAAAAAATAATGGCTTGGTGCACCTTGTTTCATGTGATCAAAGTAGTTGTCCATCTTCAAATATAGCACATTTGTACAAGCTATCTAGTTAGCTGACCTCTCACTCTACAGCTGCAATAAGACAACTAAGATGTCAGGCTTTTCAATTTCGAACTTGTTTCACCTTCATAATGTAATTTATCCATTGCCAATATAAAAGTAATGACTTCACAAAGATCAATACTTATTCTTCAGACAAATGTGATTGTAGCTACAAGCAACTTCAAAATGTAATTTAGTAAGTCTTTGAAGGAATCACTGCTACAGGGATTCTTTTTGAATGTCATTATATTCCTTTTTCATATAAGTGCTCTTACTAACCCATCCATTTAACCTTAAAATGATATTTCACCAGACCGGTAACTTAACAAATATCATTGTAAAAGTGTAACATATAAAAAAAAATCTATCTAGTTGTTGACCTCTCACTCTACAGCTGACTAAAGAACTCAAATTAGCTTTAGAAACTGTCTGCTACACATGCATTACATACAGTAGCTATAATTAAATGTTGAAAAGTATATTGCTTTTCTACTGTTTTAACAGTTTTCTGCATGATCTTTTACGAGGCATGATTAGCACTTCATGGCTAGTTATCCATCCCACAGGCAGTCCCTTAAATTCCTAACATAAACATGTAGATTATTTAGGTCTTTGCTGAAATTTGAAATTACGAATCTAGAGATGAGCAAATCGATTGTAATAAATTTATTTGTCTCATCAGCAGGTCTTCTTTACTGGTGAGGGTCTATCCTCACAGGTGAAGAAGTTTCCACCTGCCTCAAGATTGATAAGGCAAGATATTTAGGCCCCAATCACACGTCCGCAATTTCGGTCCGCATTTTGCAGAATGGAATTGCGGACCCATTCATTTAGTGGGTCCGCATTTCCGTTCCCGAAAAAAATTGAACATGTCCTATTCTTGTCCGTAATTGCGGACAAGAATAGGCATATTCTATTAGTGCCGGCGATGTGTGGTCCGCAAAATGCGGAACGCACATTGCCATGTCCGTGTTTTGCGGATCCGTGGATCTGCAAAACATTCTACCGACGTGTGAATGGAGCCTTAGCCTGCCCCTGACAAATTTCTTCCTGTGTTGCTACTCCATTTGGCCAAGCAAGGGTAGAAGTTCTTGTTCGGCTTCAGAGCTACAACTGTGTAGGTGCCACTTCCCGGATGTGGCTCTTGTGCAGTCACATGCCGGAAGCAGAGTTTCTGCCCTTGATCATCTAATCGGAACAGCTGCACAAGCAGAACATTTTGAGGGCTGGGTTAAATGTCCGGCCCTGTCAATCTTGCGGCACTTCTTCCCCTGCTGCGATATACCCCAAAAGTCAGGGAAGAACTAGCTGATGAGACAAATTGATTTGTTAGAATCAACACTCTCATCTGTAGAGTAGGCTTTATTTCTTTGTTCCCTAGTTCCCTTCTTTTTCCACCCATGAATGTTTTATTGGAATACTGTACAGTATGTTCATTTGTGAGCTTATGATTGAACATTTATAGATAATATAGTCACATCACAATACTTGTGGAGAATATGACTATGACTCATGCACCATGATCCAAGTTTCCACCCTTTTGAGTTCACTTGATACCTCCTACAAGTTTTATGAGATATTATTGGTCGTATGGGTCATAATTCAATTTGCAGGAAGAACATGGTTAAAATACGAAGGGACTTCATTAAACAGGTCAGAACTAATCAATACCAAATATAGGAAAGATGAATAAATCAAATTTGCCTTTGTATTTTGGGTATTAAATTCCACTGACAGCATGTAGAGTCAACATGAATTAGAAATAAAACATAACTAAGCATTGTGGGTAGCATCCAAAGTTCACAGGCAGCAAAACATTTACCCAGGACATAAGATAACCTTTCAGAAGGTCAGAAAATGACAAATCTAGTCAAACTGTGATGAGAACATGATAGCATGTCTGACTGCTAAGACAGATCCATGTTTATCAACTGAATCATTCTAAGTCAAAAACAGTTGTGTAAACAAGACTTGTGGAAATCCAGAAGCCTTCTTGAACAAATTCAGAATAAACATGGCGCTAAATACTATGCCTTGCCTTGAAGCTTTTGAGTGTTATATTGAGATGTTGACGTCAACATAAATGTTGTCAGGAGGCCACAGAGCTTGACAATCAGATTGATGCCAATACACTTGTGGACCTATGGTACTTTAAGCAGGCAAAGTTCCTGGATCCTGCCTCCAACCTTCCTGTGTTTGAGCCACTTTTTCATGATAAGATTCTACTAGTGTTGGTCGAGCACCAAAGTACTCGGGTGCTCGAGTAGAACACCTCGGGATGCTCGGGTGCTCTACCGAGCACCTGAGCACAATGGAAGCCCATTAGAAAACCCGAGCATTAAACCAGGCACCCCCTGATCTGAAGGGGGGAGGGTGTCTGGTTCATAGGAAAAGGTCAGAAATTGATGGAAACACCACTGAAATTATTCGGGAACAGCACGAGGAGGATGTCTGGATGCATCTTGGACTCCCAGGTTGCTGCTGGGAACGATGTTGTCCGAGTAGTACGCCACTTTTACAGAATGACAATAATACGCACAAAACCGAAGATAAAATCGATTTTAGAGGAAAAATTGTTAGGAAACATTCTTTCCAGTATATTTACTTGTATATAAAGTGCAAGTGCTGCCAAAAATTCAAAGGAAGAGGCACTCCAATACAACCTGTATATCACATAAAGGAGGGCCTCATTCAAATTGTGGTAAAATTGTTCAGGTAGTGGGACTCCTACACTCATAAAGCCTATGCACTAAGAGAAGGGGCTGCCAAAAATTACAAGGAGCCGGCACTCCAATACACCCTTTATTACACATAAAAGAGGGCATCATGCACACCCTTGAAAAATTATGATTGATGGCCTGCTGGTGACCCTCAAAAACATTAGGAGCAAGGGCCTGCTAGTCACCCCCTAAAACATTAGAGGTGAGGGCCTGCTGCTGAGCTGACCATCTAAAACATTAGGGGTGAGGGTTTGCTGCTGAGCTGACCATCTAAAACATTAGGGGTGAGGGTTTGCTGCTGAGCTGACCATCTAAAACATTAGGGGTGGGAGTTTGCTGCTGAGCTGACCATCTAAAACATTAGGAGTTAAATGCAATATATATGAGGCTGCGCGTTTTCTTCAGCACAACTTATCACAGATATTATCACTTTCCCTCAGAGGAGTCGAGTCTCACAGACGTCTTCTATTTTAAAACATCCTATGAAACATCAGAAAAGGTGCACTGATGGTGAAGCACCGTTTATACAATAACAGCTGTAGCTTCGCAAGTCTACTCACAAGCACAGACGGAATGTAGGCACATCAGGTGAATATAGATCTACTTCGTTTTTCTGTTCCTGTCTTTGATGTTATCGTAATCCTAAGGATATCAAAAATTCCTCCCCATAGTGAACTACCGTAAGTCACAGTAGATATAAATACATTTAATATACTCACAAAGGTCCTATAAAACAGGCATATAATATAAAAACTCCCGCGTCCTCCCACAGCCCAACCTGGGTTTCGCTCCTTTAGCTTAGTCAGGGGCGTACATCCAGAATCCTCCCCACAGGCCCTTTAACCTCAACTTCAACCTCCCCCACTCCACCCGTGGGTGATTTAAATAAAAACCCAACCACAAAATATCCTTATAAAAAAGACAACCACTGAGAGTTTGAAAACATCGATATTTTTTCACCACTATGATCCCACTTAGATGCACCTCCTCACTACTCACCTCCTACTTACATTCATAATACACTCCATACATTAACACTAGGGTTGAGCGAACCCGAACTCAGCAGCCAATGAACAAGCGTTTAACTGTGTGACCTTAGAAGCCATCACAGCCATGCCTACTAATAGCATGGCTGTGATTGGCCAGTGCAGCATGTGACCCAGCCTCTATATAAGCTGGAGTCACGTAGCGCAGCACGTCACTCTGCTGTACTTAGTGTAGGGACAGGATACTGATGCGGTGAGGGAGAGAATAGGAGAGAATCTGCTATCAGAACTCCAATTGAACTCAGCGATCTACATAGATTTAGGCTACTTTCACACTTGTGTTCAGAGCGGATCCGTCTGGTGTCTGCACAGACGGATC
Organism: Bufo gargarizans; assembly: GCF_014858855.1. Taxonomy (NCBI): domain Eukaryota; kingdom Metazoa; phylum Chordata; class Amphibia; order Anura; family Bufonidae; genus Bufo; species Bufo gargarizans. The sequence continues at coordinate 310,985,386 of NC_058085.1, forward strand.
CGCTCCTATAATGCAGATGATGGGATCCGTTCAGAACGGATCCGTCTGCATTATATTTTAGAAAAAGTGAAAGTTGCTCAGACGGATCCGTCCAGACTTTACATTGATAGTCAATGGGGGACGGATCCGTTTGAAATTGAGCCATATTGTGTCAACTTCAAATGGATCCGTCCCCATTGACTTACATTGTAAGTCTGGACGGATCCGCTTGGATCTGCACGGCCAGGCGGACACCCGAACGCTGAGCGGAGCGGAGGACAAACGGTGCCAGACTGATGCATTTTGAGTGGATCCGGGGCCTTTTGTGAGAGCCTTCAAACGGAACTCACAAGCGGAGCCCCGAACGCTAGTGTGAAAGTAGCCTTAGTTATGTGGGTGCACTGCACAATCTTTTTACCCTGCCCTGAGCCCAGTGACAGAGAAAAATAACTTTTATCCGTCTGTTAGTTAGGTGGGCGGCGGCGGCAGCCATTTTATGCAAGCTCAGTGCACCAGCACTGCATCTGAGCTTTTGTGATTTTCAAATCCAAGCTTGAAATACTGCAATTTTGGGGTATGGGGCTGCAGTGCCAGGCCCCTTGCTGAGGAGACGAGAGCACTCAGACCATGGTCAGGGAACTGAATGCCGGGGTGGGATATCTGAGAGGATCGGCTTCGGGCATGACCTGGAAAAAGAGGGGAAAATTAAATCGGGACAATGCATCTGTCGCAATGTTTTTCTGGCCCGGAGTTGGCCCACCGATGACCCCAGGCCTGTGCGGCTGCGACAATGGAGTACAATTCCAACAGGGAGGAGGTGCTGATAGATTCGGCATCCAACAGAACGGATGTGGGCCAATGGTCAACCAGCCAATGGTGATCGCAAATGGATGCGTAGCGGCAGGAACCGGCAGCATCCGATAAGATAGTAGGGAAGGAGGGCAACCAAGGAGGAATGAAGAGGGAGATGCTGTGCCATTGGGAGAGGAACAACTCCCACATGGCCAGGTCTGCCATTGCGTGGCTGTCCAATCGGATGACGCTGTACTGATCGGGCGCCGAGGTAAGAAGCTGGAGTAGCCTCGATACGAACATCCTGCCCTGGGGCATGATCCTAGAGGCGAAATTGAGCTGGCCCAGAAGAGATTGCAACTTGATTTTGCTGAGGCACCCGAAGGAGGTAGCGTGGGCAATAACCTCTCGGCATTGGGCAAGCTTCTTTTCTGGGAGTCTGGCTTCCATTCTGATGGAAACTAGAACGATGCCCAGGAATGTGACCCTAGTGGCGGGACCTTCAGTCTTGGCCTGGGGGTCCAGAACCTCTAGACTGGCGAAAATCTCTAGGAGAGTGGCGAGATTGCCTGATCTGTCCTGTGGGCCCTCAATGATCAGAAAATCATCCAGGTAATGTAGGACAGTCTGCACTCCACTGTGATAGACCAGGATCCAGTGTAGTGCCTTGGCAAACTGGTCAAACAACCAAGGGCTGCTTTTAGAGCCGAAAGTGAGCCTGTTAGCGAAGTAATATCGGCCGGCCCACTTAATGCCATAGTACTGACAAAACTGAGGTTGGATGGGGAGGAGCTTGAATGCATCCCCGATGTCCGTTTTTGCCAACCAAGTGCCTTTACCATACAACAGAATGGCTCGTATGGCCTCGTCTATGCAGGAATATTTCATGGAGAACTCCTCCGAAGGAATGAGTGAATTAAGGCTAGTAATTACAGAAACATGAGGGGCAGACAGGTCGCAGATCAACCTTTTTTTATTAGTGTTTTTCTTAGAGACCAGGCCGATAGGGTTGATGCGCCACAAATGAAAGGGTATGGATGGAAAGGAGCCTATAAGAAAACCTTTATCTTCTTCAGACTGTATTAACTCTCCCGCTGCTGAAGGCAGAGACCGCGTGCGTTCCACAGTGGAACGCACTCAGCCGGCCGTGGCATTGGTGGTTCGGCGGTACGTTACCTGCGAAAGCTGGGGTGCCGCCTTGGACACGACCAGCGGGAACCACAACTTACCCTCATAAAATGCGGAAGCTGCTGCGTGAAGAAGTGGACGGGATGGCAAAGGGGAGCAGCAGAGACGCAACTCCTCCTACCCGAAAGCGATGACCGGAGCGCCTGCTGGGTAGCGGTGAGTTGGGTGGATTTAGGCTCAAGCCCCTTCCACAAATGCAGGCTGAGGCTTGAGCCTTCCTAATATATATATGTATATATATATATATATAGTGAGACAGAATTATTTTATACATGTATACATACAAGAACTGATTATTGTATAACGTGTCTTTCATGTTGCTTATGAAGAGCACTCCATTAGAAAAGAGCTTTAAAGAATTTTATACAGTGGACAGTATTTTATGAGCTAGCATGTGCAAATATTATAAAATAATTCCATTCCTCTCCTGCGCCACAATAGGTGGGAAAACATTGATCCAAAGAAATATAGTAGCCTTCTATGAAAATGAATTCTGCATATATTACAAAAGGTCAAAGAAAAGAGTTGGCGAGAGACCGAAAAGCAATTTGAAAGGAAAACAAATGTGGTTTCCCCACTGTGAACATAAAATAAAAATGCATCGCTCTGCTGCCCTATGTGAATGGTAGCTTTTAAAACACAAAGCAGGTTTAAACATTCAAAGACATATGGAAAGGTTTTCATTCACAGATTTCTCATCAGTGGAAAAATATGCAATACATTTCCTACACTTGTATTACTTTTGTGAAATATGCTAGCAGCCACTCATCACAATAATGAATTCAGATTGTTTGATCTTGAATGTTTCCTTCATTTTACAAAATGCACCATTTGACCACATAACGTAGAAGTTGTAAAGTGCGAAGCAACCTTTATATATATTGAAAACGTTATTTTACATATTCAATGGATAAAAACCTTGGATTGAATAGAAAAAAAAAAAAGTGCAACTTTCTGCTGTAAATTGAACCGTTGGGCCCCTTTCACATGAGTGAGTATTCCATGCGGGTGCAATGCGCGATGCAAACTTATTGCGCCTGCACAGAATCCGGACCCATTTATTTCAATGGGGCTGTGTACATGTGCATTGGTTTTCACGCATCACTTATGAGTTGCATGAAAATCGCAGCATGTTGTAAATTCTGTGATTTTCACGCAACGCTGGCCCCATAGAAGTGTATGGAGCTGCGTAAAAATCGCAACACATCCGCAAGCAAGTGCGGATGCAATGCGTTTTTCACGGATGGTTGCTAAGAGATGTTGTTTGTATATTTTCAGTTTTTTATCACGCGCGTGCAAAACGCATCAAAACGCATTGCACTCGCACGATAAAAACTGAACAACTGAATGTGATCGCAGCAAATGAATGACTTTGCCTGCGAAATCGCACATTTTTCACTGAACGCATTCACAACGCACCCAGACTTAATCCGCACAGGCTCGTCTGCAGGGGGCCTTAGGGTCCATTCAGATGTCCGTAGTGCATTGCGGATCCGCAATACACCTGGCCGGTATCCCCATAGAACTGCCTATGGGCATAATAGGACATGTTCTATTTTTTTCCGGAGCCGCGGACCGGAAGATTGGGGGCGCACTCTGCAAATGCAGATGCGGAGAGCACATAGTGTGCTCTCCACATCCATTCCGTCCCCATAGAGATTGAATGGGTCCGCACCCGTTCTGCAATTTGCCTTAGAGCCTTAGAGTCTCTTTTCTTCATGTTTGGATTCCTCCTTCTCCTCAGCTCTAAAACTATTAAAAAAGACTTGGAGACATTGGTGGAGCATGAACTTCAAAACCAGTGAGACTTCCAGTTCTGGAGACTGAATGAATAAGTGGGTGTATGAGGAGCTCTACATTTCTCCCTTACCTGACTGAAGGGTTATTGCTGTTGCTATTTGATACTCTGGAATACCCGTTGGGATATCATTGTGTCCAGTTGGCACCTGTGATGGATGATTCTTTTACCTTTGGCCAGTCTGATATGTGAGGCAACAGCTGATATAAAAAAAACTGGCTGCTCTAAATGTATAGAAAACACATGGAAGAGCCTAGCTAACTATATTATTAAATGCCTTAGACTTTGATTCTAAGTTCTTTTCGTTTTTGTGTTTTTGTGTTTTTCACTCCCTGTGTTTATATAGCCATATGTGGGTTTGCATTTTGTGGGACAAGTAGACCTTTTTAATTCCCCCATTTAATATTGCATATATTGTAGTGGGGAGCTGGAAAAAAATGACAAATAGGGTGAAATTCGAAAACAAATGCAATTCCGCAACAATTTTATGGGTTTTGTTTTTACGGCATTCATTATACGGTAAAAACTGACCTGTTAATTTCATTCTCCAGGTCAGTGATGGTGATACCACATAAGTATAGTTTTTCTTAAATTACTGAAAAAATATATATACATTTTTTTCTTTCTTTTCATTTCCATATTCTTTTGTGGGTCAATCTGTACTTTTCATTGATATCATTCTGGAGTGTGTAAGACTTATTGATCGCTTCTTATTTAATTTTTTTTATGGGAAATGAAGCAACCAAAAAACAGTAAATCTGCCATTTTGACTTTTTTTTCCATTTTGCCGTTTACCGTATATGAAAAAAAAATTTAGATTTGAATAGTATAGGTATTTTTTCACAGAGCAATATCCGAGATGTGCATTTTTTTATTTACATTTTGGGGAATTTTTATAATTTTTTATTTTTAAAAATGTTTTTAGACTATTTTCTAGTCTATAGAGAACTATAACAAGCAATCATCAGATCGCTTCTCTCATACACTCCAATGCATTAGCATTGGTGTGTAGGAGAGTTTCAATGTATTCCTATGGAGCCCTGCTACAGGCAGGGGCTCCATATAAACTAATGTGCTGCAGCCTCTGTTCATTTTGGAGGTCCTCCAATCTCCACTGGGGGGAGCAAGAGCACGCCTCTGAAGGGTTAAAAGTCCGCAATCTGCATTACCGCCAGTTGGGGGCTTTATTCGTGGGTGTTTGCTGTATGAACCAGCAGTCATTCAGCGGCTATGGCGTGAGCTGCATGCGCAAGCAGGAGCCATGTCTAAAGTCCTGGCCAGCATTGTACATGTATGGCACAGGTCAGGAAGTGGTTAAATGGGTTGTGCAGTGCAAATATATCGATGTAAGTAAGACTGCTCGTGTTGTTTGTATTCATGGGGACACTAAGTAATACCCCTTAATGCCAGTGACTATTGCCCATGGCTGTACTTCCGTGACCCAGGAAGTTCGGATAGTAAACAGCCTGATCCATGATGTTATTGTGGGGTGAGACAGTCTGATATTTTTAGACCTGTGGAAACAGGCGCAAAGTGGGTTCCCTGAACAGTCAAAAAGACTAGAGACTTTGACCTCTGATGGGTCAAATCAGGAGAGTAGTGGTCCCGAACTGCCCAGGACCCTTCTCCCCAACATGGACAAGCCTAGTGGCAGTAAGAATGGTAATGGTAACATGTATGATAGGGGTAATGTTCAGGATGTGCATGATTTAGCGTCCAGAGCTGAACTGACCACTGGGGGGGGGCCCTCCCTGTTGCAAGTGATGTTGGGGGAGGATGAGGAGGAACTCTCCACACCACAGACCCCAGTCGAGGAAGACAAGGGAGAGACCTCACCCGAACCAACAAACCCAGACCAGAATGTACCCAAGGGTGCGTTTGGCTCTGCCCAGTTACAGGATCCCTCCTTAACGTAACGAATTGGCGCATAATGATGCATTAGGTGGACACCTGGGAGCAGAGAAGACAGAGGCCATGAGAACAGACAGGTTCTACTGGCCTGGGGTAAAGGCAGAGGTGAAGAGGTATTGTGCGTCCTGCCCCATGTGCCAGCTAAAAGCCCCAGTGTCACACTATCGGAACCCCCTGGTACCTTTGCCCATAATTGAGGTACCGCTTGAGCGGATTGCCATGGACCTGGTGGGGCAGTTGGTAAAATCAGCACAGGGACATCAGCACATACTAGTCGTGGTAGATTACTAGGTACCCAAAGGTGGTCCCATTAAGGAACACCTCCTCTAAGGCCATAGCTCGGGAATTGTTTCAGATGTTCTCCCGCACGGGGCTGCCCAAGGAGATCTTGATGGACCAGGGCACCCCGTTTATGTTGGAGGACCTCTGCAATCTGTTTCAGATCCGACAGTTGTGGACGTCTGTCTATCACCCACAGACGGATGGCCTTGTAGAGCGATTCAAAAAAACATTAAAGCTCATGTTAAAAAGAGTAGAGAAGAAGGACGGAAAAGGTTGGGACATGTTGCTACCAGCCTTGTTGTTCGCCATACGGGAGGTTCCGCAGGCCTCCATGGGATTTTCGCCATTTGAACTCCTGTATGGGCGGAGATCCCGTGGACTTCTGGATTTGGTGAAGGAAACCTGGGAAGGTGAGTCCTCACCGCACCAGACCCTGGTAGAACACATCTCCCAAATGAGAGAAAGAGTAGCTAAAGTGATGTCGCTGGTTAAGGAACATCTCCAGAAGGCCCAGGATGCCCAGAGGCGGGTATATAACCAGTCAGCTAAATTAAGACAGTTTTCAATAGGAGACCGAGTAGCAGTTCTGATTCACACTGTGGAAAGCAAGTTCTTAGCCAGATGGCAGGGTTCATTTGAGGTGGTAGAAAGGGTAGGTGAGGTGAATTATAAGGTACACCAGCCTGGGAAGAGGAAACCCTACCAGATCTACCACGTAAACCTGTTGAAATCCTGGAAAGATCGGGATCAAGTGACCGCTATGGCAAGGGTCATGGTAGAGGACCCTGTAGGAGCCGAGTAGGTATTTGTGGCTGACACGCTGTCCAAGTCCCAAAGGCAACAAACAGAGTTTCTTCAGAGAAACAGAGATAAATCCTCAGGTTTGCCAGAGCTCACTAATGTCATTAAACATGACATTGTCACAGAGCTCAATGTGATAATCCGGCTGAAGCCATACTGAGTTCCAGAGGCCCAGAGGAAAGCTGTATCTGAAGAAGTAAAAAGAATGCTTGAGCTGGATGTCATTGAAGAATCGCTGAGTGAATGGTCAAGTCTGATTGTGTTGGTACCAAAGCCCAACGGCACACTGCGATTCTGCAATGACTTCAAACTAAATGAGGTTTCAAAGTTTGATGCCTACCTGATGCCCTGGGTAGACAAATTAATTGAGAGATTAGAGCCTGCCTGATATATCATTACGCTGGATCTCACAAAAGGGTACTGGCAAATTCCTCTCACTCAGGAAGCCAGACAAAAGATGGCATTCTACACTCCGGAGAGCCACTGGCAATACAAAAGGATGCCCTTTGGCTTACACTCTGCCCCTGCCACGTTTCAAAGAGCTATGGACAAGATATTGTATCCCCATGGATGGTACACATCAGTATACCTGGATGACATTGTCATTTTCAGTACCGATTGGGAATCCCATCTCCCTAGAGTCCAGGAAGTCCTAGACTCTTTGAAAGGGGCAGGGTTTACAGTGAACCCGGAAAAGTCTGCCATTGGGATGGAGGAAGCAAAGTACCTGGGATACACCGTAGGCAGAGGGCTAGTAAAGCCACAGATGAGCAAGGTAGAAGCCATACAGAACTGGCCTCGCCCTCTTACCAAGAAGCATGTTCGGGCGTTCTTGGGGATAGTGGGCTACTACAGGAGATTTGTCCCTAACTTTGCCACTATTGTGGCCCCTTTGACGGACTTAACAAAAGGAAAGAAATCCGTCATGATCAAATGGAGTAGGGAGGCTGAGGAGGCTTTTCAGAAACTTAAAAGGGCCTTATGTGAGTCTCTGGTGCTTGTAGCACCAGGCTTTTCTAAATAATTTGTGGTCCAGACGGACGCTTCAAGTGCAGGTCTAGGTGCCGTCCTGTCTCAGGTGGTCAATGGGGAGGAACACCCTGTGGTCTTTCTCAGCAGGAAGCTGACAGCGGCAGAGAGGAGCTATGCTGTGGTAGAGCGAGAGTGTCTGGCCATCAAGTGGGCTCTAGACTCTCTGCGATATTTCCTGCTGGGTAGGAAATTCTGCCTGGTGTCCTACCATACCTCATTGACCTGGATGAGACAGCACAAACATACCAATGCCAGGGTCACGAGATGGTTTCTCTCTCTCCAGGATTTCAACTTTGTGGTCGAACATAGGTCAGGGAGTCAACATCAGAATGCTGATGCTCTTTCCCGGGTGTGGGTGCATTGCATGTTATCCACAAGTGCCTCCACCGCCCCTGCGTCGGGGCAGAGGGGGGGGGGGTATGTAGAGGACGCCAAGGTTGGGTCCTCAGTGACAGTGCAGCGCTGAACACTGAATATAATTTCTGTTTCCCCCAAAATACTTCAATAAAGATTTTACCATATATAATGGAGCATGGAGATGGAAAGGGTCTTCGGATTCCCCCCACACTATACGGACGTCACAGAAATGAACCGCTTTTCCCGACAGCAGTTCCTGGGAAGGTCATGGAGTGTTCCGGTGATCAGGCATCTATTCGCTCCACTGAAGGATTATTTTGAAAGTGTGTAGAAGCCACATGGGGCCCCCACGCTGCATATTTATCATGGAGACATCATGGAGATTTAACCGCATATAACCGCAGTGCTGACTGCTCAATAAATTTAGTTTTTCGACCGAAATACTTAAATAAAGATTTTACCACATATAACCACCACATTGACTGACTGCTACCGCAGCTACTTCTGTGAACCCGTGCATTACTACTTACCGGGTAGGTAAGCTGCTGCAAAGCAGGTGCTCTACCCTGGGCACGTTTGGCTCCCGACCTCCTACTGCTGCCACCCTGCTGAATACCAGCCATGCTTTCAACACATGTAACCGCCAACGTGAACTGAGAATGTATTTTTCTGTTTGTACTGAAATAGGCCACTAAACGCTTTCAACACATATAACCGCCGCCGATGTGAATTAAGAATGTATTTTTCTGTTTGTACTGAAATAGGCCACTAAACGCTTTCAGCAAAAATAAATGCACCAGTGAAGTGTGTATATAATTTATCTTTCTGTACTGAAATAGGCCACTGAACGCTTTTGCCACAAATACACTCACCTAAAGAATTATTAGGAACACCTGATCTATTTCTCATTAATGCGACTATCTAGTCAACCGATCACATGGCAGTTGCTTCAATGCATTTAGGTTTGTGGTTCTGGTCAAGACAATCTCCTGAACTCCAAACGGAATGTCAGAATGGGAAAGAAAGGTGATTTAAGCAATTTTGAGCGTGGCATGGTTGTTGGTGCCAGACGGGCCGGTCTGAGTATTTCACAATCTGCTCAGTTTTTGGGATTTTCACGCACAACCATTTCTAGTGTTTACAAAGAATGGTGTGAAAAGGGAAAAACATCCAGTATGCGGCAGTGCTGTGGGCGAAAATGCCTTGTTGATGCTAGAGGTCAGAGGAGAATGGGCCGACTGATTCAATCTGATAGAAGAGCAACGTTGACTGAAATAACCACTGGTTACAACAGCAAAGCATTTGTGAAGCCACAACACGCACAACCTTGAGGCGGATGGGCTACAACAGCAGAAGACCCCACCGGGTACCACTCATCTCCACTACAAATAGGAAAAAGAGGCTACAATTTGCACAAGCTCACCAAAATTGGACTGTTGAAGACTGGAAAAATGTTGCCTGGTCTGATGAGTCTCAATTTCTGTTGAGACATTCAAATGGTAGAGTCTGAATTTGGCGTAAACAGAATGAGAACATGTATCCATCATCTGATGGCTACTTCCAGCAGGATAATGCACCATGTCACAAAGCTCGAATCATTTCAAATTGGTTTCTTGAACATGACAATGAGTTCACTGTACTAAAATGGCCCCCACAGTCACCAGATCTCAACCCAATAGAGCATCTTTGGGATGTGGTGGAACGGGAGTTTCGTGCCCTGGATGTGCATCCCTCAAATCTCCATCAACTGCAAGATGCTATCCTATCAATATGGGCCAACATTTCTAAAGAATGCTATCAGTACCTTGTTGAATCAATGCCACGTAGAATTAAGGCAGTTCTGAAGGCAAAAGGGGGTCCAACACCATATTAGCATGTTCCTAATAATTCTTTAGGTGAGTGTAAGTGCACCAGTGAAATGCATATATATTTTTCATTTTTTTACTGTAATACGCCCCTAAACGCTTTCAACAGAAATAACTGCAGAAGTGAACTGAGCATATATTTCTCTTGTTTGACTTAAATAGGCCACTATACGCTTTCACTAGAATTAACTGCAGAAATGCACTGAGAATATATTTATATTTTTTACTGCAATACGCCCCTATATGCTTTCACCAGAAACAACTGCAACAGTGCAGTGCGTATATCTTTTTCCTATTTTACTGAAATACACCCCTATACGCTTTCACCAGAAATAACTGCAACAGTGCAGTGCATATATTTTTTTCTTATTTTACTGAAATATGCGCCTATACACTTTCAACAGATTTAACTGCAGAAATTCACTGAGAATATATTTTTACTTTTTGACTTTCACCAGAAATAACTGCTTCAGTGCAGTGCGTATATATATTTCTTGTTATACTGAAATATGCCCTTATATGCTTTCACCAGAAATAACTGCAACAGTGCAGTGCATACAGTCAGGTCCATAAATATTGGGACATCGTCACGATTCAAAATTTTTTGGCTCTATACACCACCATAATGAATTTAAAATGAAACTAACAAGATATACTTTAACTGCAGACTGTCAGCTTTAATTTGAGGGTATTTACATCCAAATCAGGTGTAGTAATTACAACAGTTTGCATATGTGCCTCACACTTGTTAAGGGACCAAAAGTAATGGGACATAATAATAATCATAAATCAAACTTTCACTTTTTAATACTTCGTTGCAAATCCTTTGCAGTCAATTACAGCCTGAAGTCTGTCTATGCGTTCCATCACCAGATGCTGGGTTTCATCCCTGGTGATGCTTTGCCAGGCCTCTACTGGTCTTTATTTCCTGCATGTTCTTGGGGCATTTTCCTTTCAGTTTTGTCTTCAGCAAGTTAAATGCATGCTCAATCGGATTCAGGTCAGGTGATTGACTTGGCCATTGCATAACATTCCACTTCTTTCCCTTAAATAAACTCGTTGCTTTTGTAGTATGCTTTTTGTCATTGTCCATCTGCACTGTGAAGCGCCGTCCAATGAGTTCTGAAGCATTTGGCTGAATATAAGCAGATAATATTGCCAGAAACACTTTAGAATTCATCCTGCTGCTTTTGTGCCTAAGCAATGACATTACCACCACCATGCTTTACTGATAAGGTGGTATGCTTAGGATTATGAGCAGTTCCTTTCCTTCTTCATACTCTTCTCATCACTTTGGTAGAAGTTGATCTTGGTCTCATCTGTCCATAGGATGTTGTTCCAGAACTGTGAAGGCTTTTTTAGATATCATTTGGCAAACTCTAATCTGGCCTTCCTGTTTTTGAGGCTCACCAATAGTTTACATCTTGTGGTGAACCCTCTGTATTCACTCTGGTGAAGTCTTCTCTTGATTGTTGACTTTGACACACATACACCTACCTCCTGGAGAGTGTTCTTGATCTGGCCAACTGTTGTGAAGGGTGTTTTTCTTCACCAGGGAAATAATTCTTCGGTCATCCACCACAGTTGTTTTCCGTGGTCTTCCAGGTCTTTGTGTATTGATGAGCTCACCAGTGTGTTCCTTCTTTTTAAGAATGTTCCAAACAGTTGTTTTGGCCACGCCTAATGTTTTTGCCATCTCTCTGATGGGTTTGTTTTGTTTTTTTCAGCCTAATGATAGCTTGCTTCACTGATAGTGACAGCTCTTTGGATCTCATCTTGAGAGTTGACAGCAACAGATTCCAAATGCAAATAGCACACTTGAAATGAACTCTGGACCTTTTTTCTGCTCATTGTAATTGGGATAATGAGGGAATAACACACACCTGGCCATGGAACAGCTGAGAAGCCAATTTTTGTACCATTACTTTTGGTCCCTTAACAAGTAGGAGGCACAAATGCAAACTGTTGTAATTCCTACACCGTTCACCTGATTTGGATGTAAATACCCTCAAATTAAAGCTGACAGTCTGCAGTTAAAGCACATCTTGTTTGTTTCATTTCAAATACATTGTGGTGGTTTTATAGAGCCAAAAATGTTAGAGTTGTGTCGATGTCCCAATAATTATGGACCTGACTGTATATATATTTTTCTTTATTACTGAAATACGCCCCTATACGCTTTTAACAGAAATACCTGCAGAAGTGAAATGCATATTTATTTTTCTTGTAGTACTGAATAGTGTTGAGCGTGAATATTCAAATCACGAATTTTAATCATGAATATCGCCACTTCGAGAATTCGCGAATATTTAGAATATAGTGCTATATATTCGTATTCACGAATATGCTAAGTGCCAATTTATCGCAAATTTATCGTGAATATCAGCACTTAGCAACATCCCTAGTAACCAATAGGAGAGTTGGCTACCCCTTAGTGTTGATCACGAATATTCTAATCATAAATTTTTATTGCAAATATATTACATTGCCGATTTTTGCAATCAAGTAAATAATGAATGGAGATCACGAATTCTCGAATATGCTAATTTATAGCGAATATTAGACCAAAAATTCGGAAATTATTGCGAGTTCGAATATTTCCTATGCTGCTAATCACTAGTACTGAATAAGATACTAAGATATAAGCCACTAAAGGCTTTTCAACATAAGACTTGCAGCCCTATAACAAAAAGCTTGAATGACAGAGTGGTCTAATGGCTTTTTGGATCCCCAAATAATCGTTCCCTGCACTTGTGAAAACACTTTCCTATCAATGTCACTAGCGCCTTCTGACGTCTTTCCCTGCACTAAGATGCTGTGAAATGATTCCTCCCTATCGTTTCCCTGCACTTATAAATCGTTTTTTCAGTCTATTTTTTTTCCACAATCGTTTTTTCCATTAGCTGTCCCTAGTGCCTTCACACGTCTGTTCCTGCACTCTGAACGCTATGAAATGTCTGACTGTAAGATGGCCGACGTATTTATAGGGCCGTGTCTGCTGTCGCTGCTGATTGGCTGCATGCAGGAATGTCAATCTGGGTGATCCCACCTTCCCAGAGTTCCTTGCCCCATGTCCTCAGTCCTCACATGTGCAGCCACAAAGCGCGAGGAAATTCGTATTCGTAGCGAATAAAAATTTTCCGGCAATTCTAAACAAATTCCACTTCGTCAGCTTCGATTCAGTTCATCTCTAGTCAGTACCCTTTGCCATTCCTCACAACAAGCTAGGGTAACACGTTAAGAAAAGTGGAACTAGCTTGGAAAGAGATCATATGGAAGTACAAACACATAAAGAGGATGAAATTTCAGTGAAGTCTATATGAAAATAGCTCACCTCCTTACAATCACTGTCAGGTGCTCAGATCTAAATTGATTCACCCTTCAAAAAAATATAACCTAAAATGGAAGACTGGCAAACTTTACATATGGACCAACATGGGCAAAGTCTGAGCTAAAATATATTTATTACAGACATAATATGTTAAAATGTAAAAATAAAATATTGAATATAAAATATTACACACAATTTATATAAAAGTATAGTGGCTCGAGATAAATGGCTAGCAATTTGCTAAATCAATTAATTATGCGTTCTGAGGCATGGCAACATCAAATCAGCTGCTTAAATTATATTGTGAATCTGGAATCGCTGTTCAGTATCCTATGTTCCTAAAATGTATTCACAATGTCTCACTGCAGTGTTGGAAAAATAAAATGATGTGTGTAGCCAATATAGCAATTCATTGGTATCAGATTGAATGTAGATTTTGTCCTTTTGTGAGGATTCTAATAACCGATCAACAAGATCCTTTTAAACGGTACTGATAACCCACCTAGTGGGCTTACCTTTGCTTCTCCCGACAGTTAGTCAATTTCCGTGGTGCCTTCTAAGGCCAACTGGAGACCGGCGTCCCGGCTGTGTCTCCCTTGGTGTCCCGCGTTTGTTTGAGGGTTGATTCACCACGTGGGTGGTACTCACGGAACATCATAAAGAGGATGATTCATTGAAGTGACACAGATACTAGATAAGGATAATGAGGCAGGAGGTAGTAGAGAAGGACAAAAAGAGAAGAACATGGATGTTGTGTCTATTGCTAGAGCAGGAACAGAAGAGATAATGCCTATGTTGTCAAGTACTATTGATGCAGCAGTTCAAAAAGGGTCCACGCACAAAAAAATGTAATCAGTCTGCATCAAGATTAAAATAAACAGAACACATCACGGTTCTTGAGGATGAGTTGGAAAACTTGCACGCCAGTTATCAGACATTACGAAAATGTGTGATGAGTTAAAAGAAAAACAAGAAAATAAAAGCACAAATAACAACATCTGTATGACGGCTCGTTCACACGACCGTATGGCTTTTTCAATATTTTGCGGGCCGTTTTTCCCGGATCCGTCTTTCTGTTTTTTTTTTTTCCAGTAGTGTTTCTGGTTATGTTCCGTTTTTCCGTAAGGAATATACAGCATACAGTAATTACATAGAAAAAATTGGGCTGGGCATAACATTTTCAATAGATGGTTCTGCAAAAACAGAATGGATATTGTTGTGGAAATTCTATTAGGATGTGCATTTAATATATTGTGTATTGTCATCGTGTCTCTCAGTGGTAATGGTAGGTTATAGTATACATGTGTTTGTTAGCTAGCTAGGTTATTCTAAATGATGGTGTCTTGTCTTCCTATGCCATCACTTCCTGTATCCTTGTCTTGGGCCAGCCCCTTTTACACCTTTTGTTAGTAAATAAAAGACACAGACTGAGCAGGGCAGGAAGGAGTGCTCAGCAAGAATTCATTCAATATGGTAACACTTGGGTCTGGCTCTGACTGCGGCTAAGGAAAAAGGGATTTACCTTTTTCCTTACACAAACTTTGATGCAAGCTGATTACAACTATTAATATTTCTACAACAATATGGAAGACATACGGAGTGCATTCCGTATGTGTTCAGTTTTTTTGCGGACCCATTGACTTGAATATAGCCATGGAACGTGATTTGCGGGCAATAATAGACCATGTTCTATCTTTGAACAGAACTGAAAAATGGAAATACGGAAACGGAATGTATACGGAGTACATTCAGTTTTTTTTTGCGGAACCATTGAAATGAATGGTTCCATATACGGATCGTATACGGAAGGCAAAAAAAGGCCCGTATATGGAACGCAAAAAACGTTTGTGTGAACGATCCCTGATAGTAATTTTACGCAGAGGTACTAAGAGATATTTTTGGGGTAAAATTGCCTATGGCATTAGGTCTAGAGTACATAATGAAAGTGGAAAGAGGTCGTCTGGTTGGCTGGGTCTGCCCGCCCTTCCCCCGACCATAGAGTTTTGGACTTTGGCAACAAAGAGCATATTTTTATCACTCACCGAAAAATCTCTGCACTGCAAATTGAAGGATACAAATTCCTGCTGTTTGCAGACTACTCTATGACCGTACAGATGAAGAAGAGATACTTTGCATATATTTGTGCTTTAATGGCTGAGTCGAATATTAGTGTTGAGCGAGCATGCTCGGCCGAATACCTGTTCGGCTCAAGCATTGCTATGCTCGGCACATGGTGGTACTCGGCCGAGTACCGCATGTGCTCAAGCGCCATGTTCGAATCTCCTACCTGCAAGTTTCGCGGCTGCTAAGCAGCTAATAAACCTGAAGGTAAGTACTGCCATCTCTGCAATGCCAGTGTTGGCTACTGGCATTACACTGATTGGCTGTCTGAAACGCGTCATTGGGTGCTATATGAAGCGGGTTTGGCTCATTGCGAGTCAGGGATAGCTGCGCTAGAAAGGGACAGATAGTGTAGGGAGCTTGTGATTGCAATTTATTGAATTTTAAAATGTTTCAAAGACCCAAAAGTCCTTTTAAGGACTATAGTGTGTGGTGGCAGCAATTTAATCTTGCAAAGTTGTCTTGAATTTTTTTTCTAATACTTTTCGCGGTTCTATTTCTATAGAGGGTGTCTGCAGTGACTTGTGACATCTGTTCAGCAATACCTTCTGTGTGTCAGGGGCAGAGATGGGAAGAATATTATTGAAAACAATTATATTTTTTACATAATTTACCCACATTTTTCCTATAAACGGTCCCTGCAGTGAATTGTCACATCTGCGTTGCAATAGCGTCTGTGTGTCAAGGCCAGATATTGGTAAAAAATATTAGTGACAGTAAATATATTTTTTCCATAATTTATCCATCATTTTCCTATAAACGGACCCTGCAGTGAATTGTCACATCTGTGCTGCAATAGCGCCTGTGCGTGTGTCAGGCCCAGATATTGGGAAAAATATTAGTGACAGTAAATATAATTCTTCCATAATTTATCCATCATTTTCCTCCGCAGTATGTCCTCTGTAGGTCTAAGTGGTGGTTACCTCCTTGACCTTTTTAAATGTATTTTTATTGTCTATTTCTAATATAATTTTCTGTATTATTAAGTTATTATTTTTTACAAATCACATGGACATCTATTCAGATTATCGGCCAAAGGTTTGGGCTGATGAAAGAGGATAAGAAAAACAAAAAGCAGAGAGAGGAAGTATAAAAAGAGAAAGACAATAGAAGCAGGGTTTGGAGTTAAATGGAGAACATATATATATAAAAAGAAGCCCCCCCGGATTGTGAGAAGACCCGGCATAAACACACATTGTATTATCACGAAGGATTGCAGAGATATATATATATAATTTTTTTTTTTTATATTTATTTCTTAATTATGATATAATTATATATGCGCACTTTTTTATCCGCACTTATCACCGTCCCTGGTTCACGTATCTTCACATTATTATTTTGATCCCTTTTTTGTTCACACTTTTTTCTTTTTACCCCCTCACCATTTTCATCACTGTCTAACACTAATGAGATATATATTAGCGTGCATCATTATTGGATTGGTTTTTCTACTTTGGTTATATATGGGTCATCGTGGCATTTTATGTAATGTGTTTTAACATATACTATTGTTTATTGTATGATAATTTACTTAATACAATCCTTCTTTTAAGAACAGGTTGCTATATATACACACATGTATCGGCTTGTATATTTGACACCTATATATGCCTCATTGATGGTGTATAGTACCTCTGCGATATGTTAATAATCTCTCCTCTTGTGCCAACTGTGAATGGAGGCTAATGATCACGGATCGATGCAGGCGATGGTTGAGGCTTTGCGTTCCACAGTGGAACGCATGTGGTGATTGCGTACTGACAGTCTCGCGGGACTGCCGGCATATGCCTCTGAGATGCGGAGGATGTGGGGGGTGGATCGGATACAATTCGCTCCACGGTGGACCTCATACTGGATATCCATTCCGGCGGGTGCGGCCTTCCGTGGAGTGCCTCGGATCCACTCCACCCCAGGATGTTTATATTCGTCCTACATTCGACTGGTGTTTTCCCTCTGTGTCTGTGTTTTCCCTCTGTGTCTGTCTTCTCTTGCTTTGGTCGGATATACTGTTTGTGTGACTGTCTCTCCTGTATGGTGTTCGGACATTATAGGAACCGGAAGTGATGTTGTGCATTCCAGGCTGGAACGCACCACACTTCCTGCTCCTCCTCCTATCTTCAATGTGGGTGGCTTTTTGACTCCATGTGTTGCTAATTGACCTAATCGACAGACTATATATGGCTAGTGAATACACACCACTTTTATCCCTTGAGAAAGCGACCGCGAAACACGTGTCAGGATCCAGGACTGTCTTGGTCTGTATATCTTACTGCATTCTCTCCCATATGTATTTACCTATTCTGAGGCACTATGCACTTTATTTATTGATCATGGGCTGGGGTTTAATGACATCCACAGCTTGGGGGAGTAATTGTAATTCACATTTATTAATAGTGACAGATCTGTGTATATTATTCCTGTGTGATTTAAAGCTGCTGATATATACAGTTGCAAAAAAAAAGTATGTGAACCCTTTGGAATTATATCGATTTCTGCACAAATTGGTCATAAAATGTGATCTGATCTTCATCTAAGTCACAACAATAGACAACCACAGTCTGCTTAAACTTATAACACACAAAGAATTAAATGTTACCATGTTTTTATTGAACACACCATGTAAACATTCACAGTGAAGGTGGAAAAAGTATGTGAACCCCTAGACTAATGACATCTCCAAGAGCTAATTGGAGTGAGGTGTCAGCCAACTGGAGTCCAATCAATGAGATGAGATTGGAGGTGTTGGTCACAGCTGCCCTGCCCTATAAAAAACACACTCCAGTTATGGGTTTGCTTTTCACAAGAAGCATTGCCTGATGTGAATGATGCCTCGCACAAAAGAGCTCTCAGAAGACCTACGATTAAGAATTGTTTACTTGCATAAAGCTGGAAAGGGTTATAAAAGTATCTCCAAAAGCCTTGCTGTTCATCAGTCCACGGTAAGACAAATTGTCTATAAATGGAGAAAGTTCAGCACTGCTGCTACTCTCCCTAGGAGTGGCCGTCCTGTAAAGATGACTGCAAGAGCACAGCGCAGACTGCTCAATGAGGTGAAGAAGAATCCTAGAGTGTCAGCTAAAGACTTACAAAAGTCTCCGGCATATGTTAACATACCTGTTAGCAAATCTACGATATGTAAAACACTAAACAAGAATTGATTTCATGGGAGGATACCACAGAGGAAGCCACTGCTGTCCAAAAAAACATTGCTGCATGTTTACAGTTTGCACAAGAGCACCTGGATGTTCCACAGCAGTACTGGCAAAATATTCTGGGGACAGATGAAACCAAAGTTAAGTTGTTTGGAAGAAACACACAACACTATGTGTGGAGAAAAATAGGCACAGCACACCAACATCAAAACCTCATCCCAACTGTGAAGTATGGTGGTGGGAGCATAATGGTTTGGGGCTGCTTTGCTGCATCAGGGCCTGGACGGATTTCTATCCTCGAAGGAATAATTAATTCCCAAGACATTTTGCAGGAGATCTTAAGGCCATCTGTCCACCAGCTGAAGCTCAACAGAAGATGGGTGTTGCTACAGGACAACGACACAAAGCATAGAAGTAAATCAACAACAGAATGGCTTAAACAGAAGAAAATACGCCTTCTGGAGTTGCCCAGTCAGAGTCCTGACCTCAACCCGATTGAGATGCTGTTGCATGACCTCAAGAAAGCGATTCACACCAGACATCCCAATAATATTGCTGAACTGAAACAGTTCTGTAAAGAGGAATGGTCAAGAATTTATCCTGACCGTTGTGCACGTCTGATCTGCAACTACAGGAAACGTTTGGTTGAAGTTATTGCTGCCAAAGGAGGTTCAACCAGTTATTAAATCTAAGGGTTCACATACTTTTTCCACCTGCACTGTGAATGTTTACATGGTGTGTTCAATAAAAACATGGTAACATTTAATTATTTGTGTGTTATTAGTTTAAGCAGACTGTGCTCGTCTATTGTTGTGACTCAGATGAAAATCAGATGACCAATTTGTGCAGAAATCCATATAATTCCAAAGGGTTCACATACTTTTTCTTGCAACTGTATGTGATCTCAACAAATGTTTTAAAAACTATATGTTTAATAAAAATGTATTACTTTGTGCTATACAATTGCTGTGCTGTCCTGATTCTTAGTTTTTGGGTATAAATTTGATGCTATACCGGACAGCACAATACCGGGCGGTTTTCGCTCTGTGATTTGGGTGTGAAAATTTTCCATCTGACAACGCTGGTGGCAGCGTCCGTACTTCCTTGGCCAACCAAGGAGGGGAGACAAGGTGAACACGCAGAAGTTCCAACAGAGGCAGGGCAACACTCTCCAAAGCCTGGGACAGTTTCATGACACCCCGCCAGCACCCTCACCCTGATGTGCTGCCTACTGCCACAAGGAGAGAAAATGTTGGGAAGATGGTGAAGGAGTACATAGCAGACCGTGTCAGCGTACTCAATCATCCCTCAGTGCCTTAATACTACTGGGTGTCCAAGCTCGACACATGGCACGAACTGGCACTCTACGTTTTGGAAGTGCTGGCCTGCCCTGCTGCCAGCGTTTTGTCTGAGCGTGTATTTAGTGCTGCTAGTGGCATTATAACAGATAAGCGTATCTGCCTGTCAACTAAAAATGTTGACCGGTTGACTCATATAAAAATGAACAAGGCCTGGATTGACCATGATTTCTCAACTCTACCAGAGGAATGCTGATGAACATAAAGGCACTTTACATGTGTTGTGCATGCACCTCTTCCACCACAAACAAGGGTATTTGGTTGAATCTTCCTTTTCTCATCCTCTTCCTCCTCTTCCATCATATAAGCATGCATTGCTTATTCGTCACATATAATGCCCTCGCATATATGGCTTTCGAATATAATTTTTTAGAGGGTCCGCTCATCAGCAGGCCCTCACATCTAATTTTTTACAGGTCCGCTCACCAGCAGGCCCTCACATCTAATTTTTTACAGGTCCGCTCACCAACAGGCCCGCAACTCAAATCTTTTACTGGGTCAGCTCACCTACAGGCCCAAACCTAAAATATTTTACAGGGTCAGCTCACCTGCAGGCCCTCAACTAAAATCTTTTACAGGGTCAGCTCACCAGCAGGCACGCAACTCAATGTGAATGAGGCCCTCCTTTATGTGATATATAGGTTGTATCGGAGTGCCTCTTCCTTGTAATTTTTGGCAGCACTTGCACTTTAGTGCAAGTAAATATACAGGAAAGAATGTTTTCAATAAATTTTTCCTATAAAATTGATTTGTTACTTTGGTTTTGTGCATAAAACCTTAATTAGATTGTAGGCCTGGTTATCAGTTTAAGGCCTTTTAAGCAGCATCAGCAGCAGCAAGCAGCATGGTAATACAAATGAGTGGCAAGGATACTGTGGAGATGGCAGCATGATTGCCACATAGTCGCACAATGACTGAGTCTGGATAAAGGCCAAAGATTGTTTAGAAAGATGCAGATGAAAACAAATCTGTGGAGCTGTATGACGGTCACCTGCAGATTAATGCAGACCAGGGCCATAGCTATACGGTAAGCAGGGGAAGCTGCAGCTTTGGGGCCCTGACCCAGAAGGGGCCCATCCAGGAGGAGGAGGACTAAAGGATTTGGTCAGGGCCCATCAACAGTATTACACAATGAAATTTGATACAGTGACAGTATAGACAGTGTATAAAACGGATGGAACAGCTGCTGGCCCTGGTCTGAGAGAGCGACCTTTACTAGCCACAGGAATGAAAGGAAGAGGTCGCTAAAAAATTACTGTGGGGTGGAGCCCCATTAAAAAAATTTGCTGTGGGGCCCAGTAATTTCTAGCTACACCACTGATGTAGCCCACAAAAGCAAGTTGGATTTATCGATTTCAAAACCTTAATTAAATTGTAGGCGTGGTGATTAGTTTAAGGCCTTTTAAGCAGCATCAGCAGCAGCATTGTGATAAAAATGAGTGGCAAGGTGACATGGAGTGGAGATAGCAGCATGAGGAGGCCACATAGTGGCACAATGACTGAGTCTGGATAAAAGACGGAGGCCACAGATTGTTGAGAAAGATGCAGATGGAACCAAATCTGTTGAGCTGTATGACGGTCACCTGCAGATTAATGCAGCCATCAAAATCAAGTTTTTTTTTCGGTTCCACCTCAGCTTACCAGCAGGTCCGCAACTCAAATATTTTACAGGCTCATCTCACATGCAGGCCAGCAACTAAAATATTTTAAAGGGTAAGCTCACATGCAGGCCCTCGCATAAGTTTTTTTTGTCAGCTGCAGGCCCTCGCATATAATGTTTTACAGGGTCAGCTCACCAGCAGGCCCGCACCTAAAATCTTTTACAGGGTCAGTTCACCTGCAGGCCCGCAACTCATGCTGCCTTGCTTTGAAGTAGCAGCCGTAGCCGTTTATCAGGCTCCCTCTCCGAAATCAAACAATGATTCCACGTTACCGGTGGTCACCATGTTAGGCGCATAAAAGAACATTGAAAGCTGATAGGGAAGATATCAAAATGGATCATGGACGTCACGGGGACATGCGATCAGGCAGAAGTTATCTAGAGTCATCAAAGCTGCAGCAGGGCCTCTCCTGTATAACGTTTCCTCATCCAAAATACCGCAGTGACATTCCCTGTAATTTTTTATTACTCATTCCAATGACAGGGCATCTTAAGAGTCCTGTATTGTTATTTATCGTCACTACCTGCATGAGTCGGGAGTGTATGATTTGCGCGCCACCCGCTTGCCTTCCTTGGATGTGGTAGCCGTTTTTCAGGCTCTCTCTCCGGAATCAAATACTGATTCCCTGTTACCTGTGGTTTACAATGGTTTTGAGCTGACAAATAAATCGAAAGTTGATAGGCCAGCCATCCGAATGGATCGTTGCCATCACGGGGATGTGCCATCGGCCCCAGGTTAACTAGAGTCACCAAAGTGGCAGCAGGCCACTGCCCATAATGCTTAGATGGTCAGATTAGCAGGCCCTTGCTCCTAATGTTTTTGAGGGTCACCAGCAAGCCATCAATCATCATTTTTAAAGGGTGTGTATGATGCCCTCCTTTATGTGTAACTAAGGGTGTATTGGAGTGCCTCTTCCTTGTAATTTTTGGCAGCACTTGCACTTTATATACAAGTAAATATTCAGGAAAGAATGTTTTCTATAAAAAAAATAATCTAAAATCGATTCCCCCCCCCCCCCTTGTTTTTGTGCGTATTATTGTCATTATGTAAAAGTGGCGTACTATTCGGACAACATAGTTCCCAGAAGCGACCAGCGAGTCCAAGATGCAGCTATACATCCTCCCCATGCTGTTACAGAACCATTTTGGTGGTGTTACCAACAATTTCTGATATTTTCTTATGAATGCTTGGGTTCTCCCATTGACTTCCATTATACTCGGGTGCTTGGTCGAGCACCCGAATATCATGATGTGTTCGGCCCGAGCCCTCGAGCACCTGAGCACTACGGTGCTCGATCAACACTAATGAATATCTGTTTTGGACTTATCCCTCTGGCTATACTTTAAATGTATCAAGAAAATGGTACTCCTTGCCAACTTACATGCCCAGAGGAGGGGGCTAAATCCCTAGCCAATAAGACAGTATTATAATCACAGGATAGCACTGGTGCTCAGAGGGATGGGCAGGAACTACAGCAAAACAAGGTGAATGCACTACTTACCTTTACTCTTCATAATATTGTACCAGATGGTATTTTGCACGATAGATGTTTTTTTTTTTTTCCTTTTACTTCTTCAAATAATAAAGCATAGAAGCTGTCATAAGCAATTCTGTACACTAAGAATTTGGAATATACAGTATATTTCTCTTGTTCTGCTCTTGAAATGGGAATACAGATCAGTTTAACTGGTATATTGTGGGTCTTGTAATGAGGTAGAATAAATGGTCTTGTGGAAGTTGCCCAATAAGCAGATAGAGGCATGTACGGATGGAAAACCTCACATGCTCTGTTTAGGAAAAAAGGTGAGTCACATAATAGAATTGGTGTGTGTGTGTGGGGGGGGGCATATATCTGTATAGTGTAATGATAAAACTTAGGGTTTGGGGATAACTGTCTCAGGTAATAATCTAATCCTTAGGCCTCATGCACATACAGTTGCAAGAAAAAGTATCTGAACCCTTCGGAATGATATGGATTTCTGCACAAATTAGTCATAAAATGTGATCAGATCTTCATCTAAGTAACAGCAATACACAATCACAGTCTGCTTAAACTAATAACACACAAAGAATTAAATGTTACCATGTTTTTATTGAACACACCATGTAAACATTCACAGTGCAGGTGGAAAAAGTATGTGAACCCTTGGATTTACTAACTGGTTGAACCTCCTTTGGCAGCAATAACTTCAACCAAACATTTCCTGTAGTTTCAGATCAGACATGCACAACGGTCAGGAGTAATTCTTGACCATTCCTCTTTTCAGAACTGTTTCAGTTAAGCAATTTTCTTGAGATGTCTGGTGTGAATTGCTTTCTTGAGGTCATGCCACAGCATCTCAATCAGGTTGAGGTCAGGACTCTGACTGGGCCACTCCAGAAGGTGTATTTTCTTCTGTTTTAAGCCATTCTGTTGTTTTTTTACTTCTATGCTTTGGGTCGTTGACACTCATCTTCTGTTGAGCTTCAGCTGGTGGACAGATGGCCTTAAGTTCTTCTGCAAAATGTCTTGATAAACTTGGGAATTCATTTTTCCTTAAATGATGGCAATCCGTCCAGGCCCTGACACAGCAAAGCACCCTGACACAGCAAAGCAGCCCCAAACCATGATGCCCCCACCACCATACTTCACAGTTGGGATGAGGTTTTGATGTTGGTGTGCTGTGCGTCTTTTTCTCCACACATAGTGTTGTGTGTTTCTTCCAAACAACTCAACTTTGGCTTCATCTGTCCACAGAAAATTTTGCCAGTATTGCTGTGGAACATCCAGGTGCTCTTGTGCAAACTATAAAAGTGCAGAAATGTCTTTTTTAGACAGCACTGGCTTCCTCTGTGGTAACCTCCCATGAAATCCATTCTTGTTTTACGTATCGTAGATTTGCTAACAGGGATGTTAGCATATGCCAGAGACTTTTGTAAGTCTTTAGCTGACACTCTAGGGTTCTTCTTCACCTCATTGAGCAGTCTGCGCTGTGCTCTTGCAGTCATCTTTACAGGACGGCCACTCCTAGGGAGAGTAGCAGCAGTGCTGAACTTTCTGTATTTCTAGACAATTTGTCTTACCGTGGACTAATGAACAGCAAGGCTTTTGGAGATACTTTTATAACCCTTTCCAGCTTTATGCAAGTCAACAATTCTTAATCGTAGGTCTTCTGAGAGCTCTTTTGTGCGAGACATCATTCACATCAGGTAATGCTTCTTGTGAAAAGCAAACCCAGAACTGGTGTGTGTTTTTTATAGGGCAGGGCAGCTGTAACCAACACCTCCAATCTCATCTCATTGATTGGATTCCAGTTGGCTGACACCTCACTCCAATGAGCTCTTGGAGATGTCATTAGTCTAGGGGTTCACATACTTTTTCCACCTACACTGTGAATGTTTACATGGTGTGTTCAATAAAAACATGGTAACATTTAATTCTTTGTGTGTTATTAGTTTAAGCAGACTGTGATTGTCTATTGTTGTGACTTAGATGAATATCAGATCACATTTTATGACCAATTTGTGCAGAAATCCATATCATTTCAAAGGGTTCACATACTTTTTCTCGCAACTGTATCCATAATCCATTTTGTGGGCTGCAAACCGCAAAGTATGGATACCGGCCATGTGCATTCCGCAATATTCTCACTCCCATCACTAGAAATGCCTATTGTCCACAAAATAGATAAAAATAGGGCATGTGCTATAATTTCCGAAACAGCCACATGGATGCAGACAGCATACAGATGACATCCATGTGCTGTCCACATTTTTTAAAGACTCATAGAAATTAATGGGTTTGTGTGCGTTCCACAAAAAATGTTGATGGGAAGTGGACCAAAACTACAGTCCTGTGCATGAAGCTTTAATAGGGGTAGCACAAGTTATTTATTGATATCTAACATATCAATAATTACTTGGAATTTCCACACTGGCCAAATTAAAAAAAATTGTCGCCATCTAAAAAAAGAATTGTCAATATTGAGTTGTTACAGGAAAAAACTAAGAAATAGCAAAGTTAGAATGTTCCTTTTCTGGCAAATCTGAAAGGCTGCAGTGGCCAATAAGAAGGCCGGGGTAACAATTCTTCTTCATAACCATCTACAATGTAAAGTACTGGAGGTAGATAGGTGGTATGATGGGCTTGTGATTAGGGTTCTGTTAAAATTTTAAAAAAAAACTAATATGGATATATAAGGGGTCATTTATCAAACAGAAATACGCCTTAGGTGTATTTCTGCCGCTGATTGTGGTGCAAAGGTCCTTGCACCACAATCTGCACCTTCTCCCCACTCACTCCAGGTCTAAAAAAGGGGGTGGGCGGGATGGGGACAGACTGGCAGACCCGTCTCATTTAACATTTTCTACGTCTGTTTTAGGCGTAGAAAATGGTCTAAATGTAAGACAGCAAGGGAGGTGTCGACACCTCTTCATAACTCCACTGCCAGGTATAGGGGTTAGTAAGACCGATGTCTAAAATGCCGGTCTTAATAAATGTGCCCCATAATGTCTACTGACCAAATACAGTCCCTCATGTGTTTGATTGAAAATTGAAAAATTCATTGCTGAAAATCCAATACCTCAATAGTAGGGTAGAATTTTATTTGATTAGAGATATCAGGGAAGACAAATCGAAAGGACATAAACAGGGTCCCAACTGGCTTAGATAGTTGAGCATCCCGATTTACAGTACATGATGTATGGTATCTATTTCATGCAGCAGAGAGAGAGGGTAGACCTTTTACACCATGGGGCGTTCTCATGAATTCACTGTTTTGTTGGGGCAACCAATCATGGCCTGTGAAATTGAGGACACCTTATTGAGAGTTCCTGCTCAGTGGGTAAGAGAGTACAATTAATACGGACTTTGAATTAGACCCTTCTGAGCTACTGTTGTTGTTTGGTATGGGAGACTAGAGGCCTACCATGGGTTAACAGGGATTTACTCTTTCTTAAATTTGGCAATAAAGTGGGCAGGTATATCACAGGCCTCAATCAATATTTGGTGGAAGCAGGTATATCGAACCCCTTAATCAATATTTTGTGGAAGCAGGTATATCATACCCTTCAGTTATTTTTTTGTCACAACAGTTATATCACACTACCCAGTTTATTTGGGGCAACAGGTATATCACAGCCATCAATCAGTATTTTGTGGAAGCAGGTATATCACACCCCTCAATCAGTTTTTTTGGGGGAAACAGGTATATCACACCCGTTGCAAATAGTTGTTCCAATAGCGTTTGTCCCTCTATATAGCTGCGGTATCGCAGCAGAACCACACACAACTGCTGCACAATACAAATGCACTATAATATACTTGCTACATTAGAAAGTATATTATAAGTATATCACACCCCTCAGTATATCACACCTATAGATAGCAGACCTATACCAGTCCATAAAAGGACTTTTGTGGCCCTATTAGCTAGTGTTTGGTGTCCCTAACAGCCTGTCCCTGCTCCACTAAGCAACCTCTCCCTACACTGGCAAAACACAGAATGTAAAATGGCTGCCTGAGCGGGTTCTGTGATAGGGTGGGGGTGTGTCCATGTGCTCAAACGTCTCAATTGGCTGTCCTGTCCCACCTGATGGATATGTCAAGCATCAAAGTTTAGCACAATGCAATAGACCAGGGATGGCCAACCTGAGGCTCTCCAGATGTTGCAAAACTACAACTCCCAGCATGGCCAGACTGTCAACAGCTATCTGCCTACAGCAGGGCATGGTGGGAATTGTAGTTTTACAACAGCTGGAGAGCCACAGGTTGGCCACCCCTGCAATAGACTATGGGACTGGAGGACATCGCCATATGTTCGGAAAATCGCGAACGCGCAAGTTTTGACGCAAAACGACCGCCGGACAAACTGCAAGGCCATCTCTATTAAAGAGACTGAGATCAAAAAGGTTACACCAGTACATAATAGATTGTATAAAGCCATATGAAAGCTATAGAGATGAGGGAATTTCCTGATCGTATTGATTCGGCCGTCAGTTTCAATTTAGTCTGAACAAATTCTACTTGAATCAAAAGTGCCTCAATTGCCCTGAAAAGTCATGCATGACACTCTAAGGTCTCTTTACCCAACCCTTTTTATGGGGTTCATGTGACCCTATTTCATTTTTTCTGTAGCCTGATATGTAAATTCGCAGACTCCATTTTCATAAATTTGTGCAGGATGAATACCAAAACTGTGTTCTTAGCAAACTGGGAAATTTGTAATAAATCTGTAGTTAAATGAAAAAAGTAGCAATTCGTAAATTGTGTTTGTATTACTTTCTTTGTTAAACCTATGGCTAAATGGACAGTTTGAGTTTCTCAAAAAATTTCCATTGGTTCCATTCACCTAATTTGGATCAGAGGAGAGAGTGCCAATATACCTTCTACATTTCAGGGTACTGCGTGAGTATACCACATGCTACTATAATTGGATTTTGAAAATCTTATATTTATTTAGTAGTTTTGGCACGTAGTTCCATAGTATTTATTTTATGGATAAATGATTTATTAAGTTTTTTATACTACGTTGCTTAGAAGAATTCATAGAATTAATATGTACTTTTTCTTGAATTCTTCAACACAGCCAAAAGTAATTGCTTTAAGTAATATTAATAAAGCAGTGCTTCACTGAAATTAGCAGTTCCTGTATTTTATTTCTACCTTAGAGAATAATGTATGAAAGTTAATGGTTTCTTAAGTACCATACTTTGAAAAGTCTTAGCCACACATAAAATACACTGTAAAGTAGAAAGCCTTTAAAATAATCACATTTTTGAAAAACAAGAAAATTACTATGAAGTAAGACAAAGAAATTGACATATATACTGTATATTATTAACATACTCCATTGAGTCACCAGCTAATATCTAGAGTAATCTCTGTGTCCAGCACAGGCAGAAACTAAATGAGCTGTAAGTGACTCAATAAGGTCCTGAGTGTCACAAGTATCTGGAGCCATGCTGACTACAGTGCATCCCACAGCTGCTAGAGGGTGCATGGAGGAGGATCCATAGAGTAATAAGGTGGTCCCACAGATGCTCAACTGGGTTAAATCTAGGGAATCACACAGACAGGGTAGTACTAGAAAGTCCTGCTCATGTTTTTCCAACCAATGTCAGACATTTCTAGCCATGTGACATGTTGCATTGTCTTGCTGGAATATCCCATCCACCCCAGGGATGACAATCAGCATGTATTAGTGGGCTCAGAGAATTCCATTAAAACATTCTCAGGCTATAATGCTGCCACCACAACCAGCTTGTATTCTTCCAGCAATGGTTACAGCCTGTGTTCTCTGATGTGTCTCATCTCACATGACAACGTCCATCCGCTCGATGAAGCAGAAAATGTGAAGGCAACTCTGTATCAATCAGTGGGGGTCCAATTCGGATACTGCTACGAAAATGTCTGCCAATGTAACTTTGTTAGCAGAGGTGGAGTCTACTGCGGAGCTCCATACACAGTAAGATTTGCTGAACTGTTGTTTTAGACACATGTCTGGTAGCCCTCTGGTTAATTTTGGTGGTGAGCTGTTTCACTGTAGTGTGTCATTCTGCCCTCAGGTACTTTCACAGCCAAAGTTCAACTCTCATATCAATGGCACATAGTGGTCAGCAATTTCAACGTTATTCACAAAGGTGCCATTTGTCCGTTCACGATACGCTTCCACAACAACTCGAGAACAGTTTACAAACTGTGCTGTTTTAGAAATACTGCCACCCTTGGCTTAAAAGACTTAGATACGAATTTCAGGGAAAATTCACTGTGAAGCTGAATTTCCTTGTGCTTCATGGTAGCAAATTATACTGCAAGTTATACTGCTCTGATAAACAGTTTAATTTATTTATGTAAACAAGTATAAGGAGGAACAAGGAGCCGTCATTGACCGAAGATACGTGTTACCGAGGTTCTTATTGGGAGCAGCCAAAGAGTAGTGTGGGTGGCTGTTCCCCATGGTTCCAGGCTGGGTTTTGGGCTGGGATATAAAAATCCAGCCAGCATGTTCTGCTGTGTGGGTTATCCTCCATCTGACAGTGGAGCTCTGGCGGTCTCGGTGTTGGAGCCTGAGAGTTTGGGCTGGGATTAAGGCATGCTACATTGTTTGCGGACAAAAGCACGTGGACTACTGCTTTATTCAAGGACTTATGTGCTGTAGCCTGGTGTGAACAAACACCAGACTCAAGGTGACTGTTTTTCCTTGAACTTGTTATTTTGTCACTTTATGTCTCTGTGAATAAAACACTGGACTGTTTAAGTTAAAGACGTTGTCATTGCCTCTGTACTGCGTCTGCAAGCCTGTCTACCAGAGCAAATCCCCACAATATGAATCATATTACAGTGCAATAAAAAAATAATAATAACATATATGACAATATAAAATTGATGGTAATTAAAGAATAATCAATAATATGCAATCAAGAAGACAAAATAACCTATAGGGTATACACTACGTGCAGAATTATTAGGCAAATGAGTATTTTGACCACATCATCCTCTTTATGCATGTTGTCTTACTCCAAGCTGTATAGGCTCGAAAGCCTACTACCAATTAAGCATATTAGGTGATGTGCATCTCTGTAATGAGAAGGGGTGTGGTCTAATGACATCAACACCCTATATCAGGTGCGCATAATTATTAGGCAACTTCCTTTCCTTTGGCAAAATGGGTCAAAAGAAGGACTTGACAGGCTCAGAAAAGTCAAAAATAGTGAGATATCTTGCAGATGGATGCAGCACTCTTAAAATTGCAAAGCTTCTGAAGCGTGATCATCGAACAATCAAGCGTTTCATTCAAAATAGTCAACAGGGTCGCAAGAAGCGTGTGGAAAAACCAAGGTGCAAAATAACTGCCCATGAACTGAGAAAAGTCAAGCGTGCAGCTGCCAAGATGCCACTTGCCACCAGTTTGGCCATATTTCAGAGCTGCAACATCACTGGAGTGCCCAAAAGCACAAGGTGTGCAATACTCAGAGACATGGCCAAGGTAAGAAAGGCTGAAAGACGACCACCACTGAACAAGACACACAAGCTGAAACGTCAAGACTGGGCCAAGAAATATCTCAAGACTGATTTTTCTAAGGTTTTATGGACTGATGAAATGAGAGTGAGTCTTGATGGGCCAGATGGCTGGATTGGTAAAGGGCAGAGAGCTCCAGTCCGACTCAGACGCCAGCAAGGTGGAGGTGGAGTGCTGGTTTGGGCTGGTATCATCAAAGATGAGCTTGTGGGGCCTTTTTGGGTTGAGGATGGAGTCAAGCTCAACTCCCAGTCCTACTGCCAGTTTCTGGAAGACACCTTCTTCAAGCAGTGGTACAGGAAGAAGTCTGCAAGGTAAGAAAAACATGATTTTCATGCAGGACAATGCTCCATCACACGCGTCCAAGTACTCCACAACGTGGCTGGCAAGAAAGGGTATAAAAGAAGAAAATCTAATGACATGGCCTCCTTGTTCACCTGATCTGAACCCCATTGAGAACCTGTGGTCCATCATCAAATGTGAAATTTACAAGGAGGAAAAACAGTACACCTCTCTGAACAGTGTCTGGGAGGCTGTGGTTGCTGCTGCACGCAATGTTGATGGTGAACAGATCAAAACACTGACAGAATCCATGGATGGCAGGCTTTTGAGTGTCCTTGCAAAGAAAGGTGGCTATATTGGTCACTGATTTGTTTTTGTTTTGTTTTTGAATGTCAGAAATGTATATTTGTGAATGTTGAGATGTTATATTGGTTTCACTGGTAAAAATAAATAATTGAAATGGGTATATATTTGTTTTTTGTTAAGTTGCCTAATAATTATGTACAGTAATAGTCACCTGCACACACAGATATCCCCCTAAAATAGCTAAAACTAAAAACAAACTAAAAACTACTTCCAAAAATATTCAGCTTTGATATTAATGAGTTTTTTGGGTTCATTGAGAACATGGTTGTTGTTCAATAATAAAATTAATCCTCAAAAATACAACTTGCCTAATAATTCTGCACTCCCTGTAGATATAATCAAACTGGTTTCTTGGTAATAACCGACACAAAAGAAAACTTGATATTCCCTTACGTCCTACCAGCAGCACAGATGGGGTTAACTGCCCCTGTGGACTGGTAGGACCGGCGGAATTTTAATGAGCCCAAGAACATATAAACGATCTTCAGCTCCCTGAAAAGGAGGAGATCACCCCCCAGCCCACCGTGTTTTTTTCTGTCCTCTGGACAGGTGGACTGGCGTATTGCTCCCCCTCAGGGAGCTGAAGAGTGCTTAGGGGCTCTTTTTTTCCTTAAGCTAAAGCATCGCTTTTTTCCCTGCTTTCAGTGCCTTTATTTTAGGCCTGATCGCTGCGATTTTTTGTCGCTGGGGTACCGTCGGGGAGGGGGGAGTCCCCTCCCCTCTTCTTTCATCTCAGCATGTGGTGTCCCGTCTCTCCAACCGCATGTGTGCGGCGCTATGGGCGCCGGCATCTTCCGGAAGTGACGCGCACTGGGTGCGCTACGTCACTTCCGGTTTTCCGGAGCGATGCGGTGAGGTTGTAAAACTCACCATTTCTATTAACTGTCTCCTTATAAAAGACATCCTGGGACCCAGGATTAAAGCTAGGGAGACATTTAGAACAGCTGAGCCATTATAGGCTCTGTTATTTTGCTGGGCTAATTACGATCAAGGAACCGCCCAAGGGGCGGGGCTTCCTCCTTTAAAGCACCCAAGAGCCTGTCAGTCAGTGCTCTGGTTGCGTCGCTTTCACAAGTTAGCTCCAGAGGTCCCTGTGCTTTCAGATATTTTCATATTGCTTGGCTTGGGGTTTGTTGTTCCTCTTTTTCACAGCTCTAATTTCTTCTAGTGCTGGTGGGCCCCCTTAAGGTCTTGTTTCTCCACCTCCAGGTATTGTAGGTGTTATGACCTGTTTTTTTCTTTCCAATTACAGAATATGGCTTCTCCTAAGGATCTGGATCAGCGGAAGGCTGGGGCCAAGAGGAAGCATTTGGCGTGTTACGAATGTAACACACCCTTAGATGACGGCTGTCCTTACTCCAGATGTGAGAATTGTCGCACGGCATCCACGGAACTTACGATGCAGGAGATGTTCCAGTGGACAAAAACATACGTGGATGATTCCATTAAGGGAGTGGTACGGCTTCTTGCTTTTTCCCTCCAGAAAAGACGCAGAAGTTACTCAAGTCCATCAGGTCGGGGGACCAGGATGTTGACATGGGGGAGTCTTCCGATCCTGCCAGACGGACACAGCGTGTCTTTAGAGCGGATGAGACCCTCCTCTCTGTGATGCACACAGAGTGGAGAAAGCCTGAGAAAGGTCCAGTACTCACCAGAAAATTCAAACTTATGTACCCGATGGCTAAACCCTTGGTGGAATCATGGGGTTCCGTTCCCAAGGTGGACATGGCTATAGCCAAGTTGTCCCGGCGCACTCTAGATCCTGCAGACGATGGGTCTAGTCTGCAGGACCCTCTAGACCGGAGGGCAGAGTGCACCCTTAGAAGGAGTTACACGGCGGCTGCTGCCTCCGCAACAACTTCAATTGCGGCCACGGAGGTAGCCGCCTATTTACGCTCCAGGCTCAACCAAATCCAGACGGACGTGGATCAGAGCGTATCAAGAGATGACATCCTGGCAGCCTTCAAGTCAGCCAATCTGGCTATGGACTTTCTGGTCGATTCCACCCAGATGCAGTTGAAGCTGGCCGCCAAAACTATGGCCCTAGTTTCAGCTGCCCGCAGGCCACTTTGGCTGAAACCATGGATCGCTGACAACGCGTCCAAGTTCAACCTTTGTGGGCTCCCCTTTGAACCGGATAGGCTGTTCGGGTCTGAATTGGACAAGATAATGGAGGGGCTCTCCGATAAAAAGGGGAAGAGCCTCCCCCAGCAGCCCTTTCGGGGACGCCCCAGACAGGAGAAGAAGCGCAAAGGTCGTCCGGGGCAGCAGTCTAGGCACAGAGATTGGGGGGGGCCGTCTCGTAAATATTCAAGACGTTCCCGTAAACCCACCAGGGAGGCAAAACCCTCCTGACTATGGGCCTCCTCGAGGCTCTTGGATAAGCCCTGCTGCCCCTGCAGTGTCTCCTCTAGATTTTCCCGTACCCCTCCCCCAGATTCCCGTGGGGGGCCGTCTTACCCATTTCAAAGACTCTTGGAGCCGATTGATTGCAGACCCCTGGGTCCAGGACATAGTTTCCGTCGGGTACTGGGTAGATCTCATCTCTCTCCACCCAGAGATTCATCGCCACACGAAATTTCGGGTCTGCCAAACAAGTGGTCCTAGAATCTTACATTCAGGACTATATCTCCAAGGGAGCCCCAGAGGAGGTGCCGGCAGGGGAGAGGGGTCTAGGGATTTATTCACCAGTGTTTCTGGTTCCCAAAAGGACGGGAGATCTCCGGATGATTATCGATTTGAGATTTCTCAATCGATTTATAAGAAAAACAAGGTTTCGCATGGAAACCATAAGGTCAGTCAGCCATATCCTCAACTCTGGGGACGTCATGGCTACTCTGGACCTCAAGGATGCGTACCTTCACATCCCGATCCATTCCGCGTCCCGGAAACTCCTCAGGATTGCAGTCCAGATTTCAGGGGTCCGCAGGCACTTTCAGTTCGCCGCGCTTCCCTTCGGAATCTCTTCTGCCCCCCTTATCTTCACCAAGGTGGTGGTGTCGGTGGTGGCAGCCTTGAGACTTCAAGGACTGACCATTATTCCTTATCTGGACGATTGGCTTTTCAAAGCCTCTTCAGTTCCGGTCCTACCCACCATCTTCAGATCGCAATTTCCTTTCTCCTCCGCCTGGGCTGGATTATCAACTGGCAGAAGTCGAATGTGAGCCCATCGACTTCAATCCATTATTTAGGATTCGTGGTCTACTCTGTGGAGATGTCCCTCCGGTTGACTCTAGAAAGGAAAGTGCGGATTCAGGATCTGGCAAAGGTCCTTTATGTTCCTCGTCGAGTCTCTATTCGGACTCTCATGAAGATGCTGGGGCTCATGTCAGCGGCTGCCCTTGGGCACTATGGCACCTCCGTCCTCTTCAGTCGGAGGTCTTACACTTATGGAACAGCAGCCCTGCGGGGCTAGATTCCCTGTGCTCCCTGTCCGGTCAAACCCGGAATTCCCTCAGATGGTGGTTTCGGCTACCAGCAGGGAAGTCTATGACCCAACCAGCTTGGGTCATATTGACTACAGACGCGTCCCTGGTAGGCTGGGGCGCTCACCTGGACGGATCCCCAATACAGGGATCTTGGTCCCCTCTGGAGCGGCGTCTTTCTTCCAATCTTCGCGAGATGCGAGCTATCCGGCTAGCCCTCCTTCACTTCGCCCCTCAGATTCGGGGCAAAGCGGTGAAAGTCCAGTCAGACAATATGACTGCGGTTCTCTATATAAACAAACAGGGAGGCACAAGGTCATTGCCCCTTCTATCAGAGATCGGGGTGATCCTTCGGTGGGCAGAGTTGAACCTTTCCCATTTATCTGCCGTTCATATTCGAGGCTCCCTCAATATGATAGTGGACCGCTTAAGTCGAGGTTACCGACCATGGAGTGGTCTCTGCATCCGGAGATCTTCAGGCAGCTAGTTCACAGTTGGGGTATGCCAGAGGTGGATCTCATGGCAACCAGGTTCAACGCCAAGGTGCTGAGGTTCTGTTCCCTGTACAGGGAAGACAACCCCCTGGCGATAGATGCTCTGTCGATACCGTGGAGGTTCAGGCTGGCTTACATCTTCCCTCCGTTTTCCATGATACCGAGGGTATTGATGAAAATCCGTCAGGATCAGGCCTCGGTAATAGCCATCATACCATTTTGGCCCAGGAGATCCTGGTTTACCCAGCTCATTCAGATGAGTCGGGGACAATATTGGAGACTCCCCCCGGAGCAGACCCTGGTGTCGTGGGACACTCACCTCTGCCCAGATCTGCACAGGTTCAACCTGACAGCCTGGAGGTTGATCAGTCCCTTCCCAACATAGAAGGGCTTTCCCAGTCGGTCCTGAGAACGTTGTCGCATTCCCGAGCAGAGTCTACAAAGAAGGCCTACTCCAGGATCATGAGAATCTTCGTGGCATGGTGTGATTCCAAACAGGTGGCGTCCGCAGATCCTCCCCTTCCTGCGATACTACAATTCCTTCAAGATGGATTAGACAGAGGCCTATCTCCAGCTACCTTGAAGGTACAGATTTGTGCCATCTCGGCCTGTCTCAACAGGCCATATTCTCGGGACCCACTCATCAAATGCTTCCTGAAGGGAGCTGAGAGACTAAAGCCTACTATACTGAAACCTATTCCCCAGTGGGATCTTTCAGTAGTGCTCAGGGGGCTAGCATCTCCCCCTTCGAGCCTTTGGAGGAGGTAGATTTCAAATTTTTAACTTTAAAGATGGTCTTTCTTCTGGCTATAGCTTCAGCCAAAAGAGTCTCTGAATTGCAGGCTTTCTCTGCAATTCATCCATACATCATCTTCCTACAGGATAGAGTGCTCCTGAAGTGTTTACCATACTTCAGACCTAAGGTGCCTACCTTTCAAAACATCAACCAGGTAATCTCTTTACCAGTTTTGTTTACAACCTCCTCCTCTGATACTCCAGCTAGAGACCCGCTGGATATTTCAAGATGCCTCCAGATCTATGTGGATAGATCCAGAGAGTTCAGGATAGATGAGAATCTCCTTATCCTGTTTGCCGGTAAGTCTAAAGGCCGTAAAGCGTCTAAAGCCACCATTAGTCGCTGGATCAAGGAGGCCATTAGGGAAGCCTTTGTCTCCCAATCCTTAGATCCTCCCAAGTTTGTGAGAGCCCATTCTACTAGGGCGGTCTCCACCTCGGTTGCGGAAAGAAGCCTTCTCCCCTTAGAGTTGATCTGCAAGGCGGCCTCCTGGAGCTCTGAGTCAACCTTCATCTCCCATTATAGGATAGATGCTAGGATGGCAGAGTTTTCGGCTTTTGGGCAGACTGTTCTTAGTTCTGCCAGGCATGAGGACCCTCCCTAGGGGATTCTTCTTGCTATCTCCCCATCTGTGCTGCTGGTAGGACGTAAGGGAATCGTTAATTTCTAACGATAATTTGTTTTCCCTTAGTCCTAACAGCAGCACACAAATATCCCACCCTAGATACATTATGCTTGTTAAAAACACGGTGGGCTGGGGGGTGATCTCCTCCTTTTCAGGGAGCTGAAGATCGTTTATTGGTTCTTGGGCTCATTAAAATTCCGCCGGTCCTACCAGTCCACAGGGGCAGTTAACCCCATCTGTGCTGCTGTTAGGACTAAGGGAAAACAAATTATCGTTAGAAATTAACGATTGACACTTGATTTCTCACATCGAACAGATTTTCCTGTTTTAAAATAAAGTTAGGTTTTCACCATGTTATATAATATATATCCAATCAATTAGAAAATCTGACTAGTACTACAATCAGTTCTCTGGAGATCACACAATTGTGTGTGTGTGTGTGTGTGTGTGTGTGTGTGTGTGTGTGTGTGTGTGTGTGTATATATATATATATATATATATATATATATATAAATCAATTGTATATATTAATCTCCCTAGATTGAAAAGACACCATTAATGCTGCAGGTACAGTTAGCTCTAATCAATCTAGTTCCTACAATGAACAATTTGGTCTATTTAAATAAACATACAGTATATATATGGGAATCAGTTGCCTAAAATACAGTCAAAAATGTATACTATACAAGAGAATCTGTCTGGAAGAAATCTGCATCAAAGTTCAAATTCAAGGTTCAAGGTTGTGGCTTTCCTGGATTGATCTGATGGATTGATTGATCTGATGTGATCCTCCGATCTCATGTGATGTGATGATCCCTCTTGCTGGCTCCTACCAAATTTTATCCCCCCCCACCCCCACCCCCTGTAAGGGGCTTGACCTGAATTTTTACGTGACCACTGACCTCATCTGTATTTTATTTATTTTTTTCAATACTGTTTCTTACTTTGTACACTGGTAAGTATTGGAACTTTGTATGTTTCCTGTCTTTATCTTTTTCTATCTATCTATCTGGAAGCAGCTGGCACTGGGGGGATGTTGTTTCTAGGGGTGTCTGCTAGCACTGGGGGGTCTGCTTGCACTTGGGGGTTGGGCGCTGGCCCTGGGAGGGTCTGCTTGCACTGTGAGGGTCTTCTGGCTCTTGGGGTGGCTGCTGGCACTGGGGGGGTTCTGCAGGCACCTAGGGGGCTGGCACTGAGGGGTCTGCTGGCACTTGGGGGGCTGATGACACTTGGAGGAATATTTTTTATTTTCTTTATTAGCTTTATCCAAAACTAAAATGAAATTTGAAAGAGAAAGTTCTGGGGTGGACAAGTACCAATTTATCGACTTTAAAGTGAGTTCTTAAAAAAATGTTTTGCTGATATCTCTGTAAACAGTGCTCTAAACATGTTCTTATAACGTTATCTGTATTTTGTCTGGTATTATGTCACGCACAGATGTCTTCACCTCAACAAATTGATTGGAGACACCCATCCAGGAGGCACTGTCGTATCCAGAGGCCAGAGACAGAGGAGCATTTGGCTCCCCTGTTTTGGCCAGCCCCCTACAGTCAGAGGGACAACTGTTCTCTCTGCCTTACTGTAAGGGGCTGTCTGAGTCAGCAGAGCATTTGGCTTCCCTATTTTGGCCAGCCCCCTACAGTCAGAGGAACAACTGTTCTCTCCTTCTGAGTGTAAGGGGCTGTCTGAGACAGCTCCCCTGTTTTGGCCAACACCCAATGGTATAAGGTAGTCATAGTATAGAACATGGATGCTGTATTTAAAGGACAATTCTTTTACTTTCCTTTGTTTTTTCCTACAAAACTGCCAGCAGCACTCGCGAGCTTGAACAATCTCCTGAGGCGGAACCGATCGCCACTGCCAGCCCTCCTGTCCCTCATGCATCGGCTCAGGACAATCCAGGTCCCCTACTGGATCTCTCCACTCAACAGAGGCTCTTAGGTTTCCGGCCAAATTTGAGAGCCCTGGTGAGCAGGCAGAGATCCAGTAGGCCAAGTCGAAATGATTATGTGGACCTTGTAGAGGTCATTTCCGACGCTCTAGAAGGTTTTGCCGAACGTCAGAAGGTATTTAGTGCTGACATGATTTGCCGTTGGGAGGGTGGCGGAGTCGACGATTTACGGCAGCCCTAGCTACCATTATGGGCTAAGCATAATTAATTTGATGGACTCAATGACGCCCGAGCAGTTGCATGAGTTTAAGATCATGCTAGAGAAATGGTCATGGGAAATTATGCACCGCCCCCATCCCACACCTATGCCCCATTCCACACCTACCCCCCATCCCACACCAGTGACCATTACAGTCAACCTTGACATTC
This sequence comes from Bufo gargarizans, assembly GCF_014858855.1. Classification (NCBI taxonomy): domain Eukaryota; kingdom Metazoa; phylum Chordata; class Amphibia; order Anura; family Bufonidae; genus Bufo; species Bufo gargarizans. The sequence goes on from NC_058085.1 coordinate 311,024,324, forward strand.
CCACCCCCCCCCAAGCATGTGTTCCCTTCTGTCTCGTATTCTACTTCTCCTCCCCACTATTTTCCTCCCACTTCATTCCAAACTCCCTCCACCTCTACACATGCGCAAGTCCCCTCCTCCTCAAAGCCTTCCATTGTCCACATCCCACAATTTTGCCCTGTATCCTTTCCTGTGGCCCGTAGTGTGCCCCTGAGAATTGTTTTAACGCTTGAGACGTGAAGACCGACCTACTATCTGAATCTTCTACCGTGAGAAAATGCTAAACCTTGTCCAAAACCTGATTCAACGTGGTTGTAGGGAGTATGAGGTTAGTGCGGCAAGAAGCTACGAAGCCATAATATACAAGATTCTGTCTATGCCCTCCCATGAGTGAGGGAATGCAATTGCAATGAAGCTACCAGCGAAAATGAATTCCTGGTCGTGGTAAAAAGGCAAAGACTTTGCACGGGGACCTCGTTGACAAGATATGATCGACTACGATCAGAGACTAAAATGCTAGAGGGAACTACCCTCCCGTTCACTAGCAAAGTCTGTTCCAACCGGCCAAGAGAGACGGCCCCGGCCCAACCTACTTACGTAGTATGGCGTGTGCATGCTACGGTAGCAGAGAGCAAAATAACAAGCTCCATTCTTGCTCCATGCTGCAAAGAAAGAATCCTACCACCAGAGAAGCTAGTTTGCTAAAGACACCCAGCGGCAGCACCCAGTGGCAGCTGTGCACCTGAAAACACATGCCTGTGAGTGAGGCTGTGGCTCGCCCACAACATTATATATATATATATATATATATATATATATATATAATTTTTATTTGTTTTTGTTAATTTTATTTCCTGAAAAAAATTATAGTTTACCTCACTGTGTCTGTGTTTTCATTGTCATGTACAGGGGAACAGTAACCTTGGGCACTCCAGCTGCAGTGAAATTAAAACTTCCATAGGCTCACTACTGTGCGTTTATTATAATGCCCTTTTTTCAAAACAGCCTTAGTGCCAAAGGTTGTGGTGTAGAGAAACCAGCACTCACATTCAAGTGCACGCTGCACGGGAGAGGACGTCAATCCACAGCAATATATATAAAGAATCCCAGCAGTCGTATCTTTGGTGCAAATCAGATGTCTTTTATTCCATAAATGAAAAGACCAGGACCAGGTTTCGGCAATGTGCCTTCATCAACAGGTCGACCTGTTGATGAAGGCACATTGCCGAAACCTGGTCCTGGTCTTTTCATTTATGGAATAAAAGACATCTGATTTGCACCAAAGACACGACTGCTGAGATTCTTTATATATATTAGTGCCAAAGGTGGCTGAACCATGAACATGACTATCAATAATGAGCTATCTTTTGGCTCTTTATTTATCGTATACCCTCTGATTGGAACATGAAGAAGCAAATGCTTGTTCATTGTTCAATCTTGTGCCCTTTCATATGAGCTCTTGTGGGAGTCACTGTCCATCAGCATCATCATGAATTCATTAACAAATTGTAATTTTACGGTTTGATTAACGATTTCCAGATGACGCTCTGACATAACTAGCATGATTATCACAAGGCACAAGCAAGGGACATACTACTGTTAAGGCCTCCTGCTCACGACCGTATGCCCTCAGAGACATACGCTCCGTGAGCGGGCCATATGTCCCGTAGTGGCATTGATGGTGCGCACGGGAGTACACAGACAGCATCATAGTTTACAATCATCTAGATCATATGAGTGCGCAACAATAGCCCAGTGTGTGGCACAACATGGACAGCATCATGATGCCATGTACTTCCGTACGCATGATCAATGGCCCGCCGGGACATATGGCCCTCTAACGAACACTATACATCTTTTAGTGCATATAGTAGTCTACAGGAGTCCAAAAGGTGTGGTCCGTGATCAGAGCTGAAACCGGACTGACTTAGAATTTCAACCAGACGGCCCCCAAGAGATTAGCAACGGAGCATTTCAATGCTTCAAAGCTAATGACAACCCTGGGGATCTGAATAGAAAAAGTGGTGGGACACTTTGAGACGCTACTCAATACAAAAAGGATCCGCTAAACGGATGCAAAAACGGATCCGAAAGTGATAAACGGATCCGCATTACAGATGTATCCGTTTGTATGGATCTGTCTGAATGGCTTCCGTTCGTCTCCGTTTAGTCATTTTAGTGACGGATCCATTTCAAATGCGTTTCAAACGGATCCGTGAAACGCCACTGTGAAAGTAGCCTAAACTGTGTACGTTGGCTGTACTTGTGTGTCATCATAATACATTTTAGTATACCGTCAATATATTATCATCTCAATAGGATGGAAGTATAAATTGAACATTTGCAACAGAATCTAGAACAGGAGTGGTCCTCTTAAATATATCAGTGAATTCATGAATTAATTATCAAATTGTAATTTTACATTTTAATAAATGATTTCCTGATGGCGCTCGGACATAACTAGCGTGATTACCACAATCATCCTTCCTTATAAGGAATATAGCATGAGACAATTATTGTTTAAACCAAGTTTTATGTTGAACATTTTTATTTATTTTTATAGCATTTTTTTACATTTATTTTCTCAAAAGAAACTTGCCCTGTTTAGCTGAGTTGCATTGGGGATGCTTTTGGGGGTGCTCTTTCTCATCAGGGAGACCATAATCATTAAGCTTCCTATCTCCCTTTCTCTCTTTCATCTTCTAGGACATATTTCTTCTCTGCTATTAGCGTAAAAAGGAGACCTTGATATAGACCAGAATGAAATTTTGGGAAAAATGTCTTAAATCAGAGATGGAAAAGTTCATTAATCTTTAATACCACCTCTCTCATAGGGTCACACCATTGACAATAGGTGATAAGTCATAGTGCATCTCTTGCACAATGATCTCTGCACAGGTCTCAAAGCATGGCTGAAACACTATCCAATAGAACTCTATGAAAAAATATAGGTACCGGTAGGTGTTATATTCCTTGTAAAAGTATGTTGACTGTGATAATTCCTCATAGATTATTTTCCTATGATATTTATTCTTTTGCATTTTAATAAAGGAAAAAAAAAACACAGCAATTGAACATATCTTATTAATATTATAACAGTAAAAGAGGAAAATACATATTAAATATGTAAAATTCTGAATAGTAATCAATGCTGGAAAAGCATATTTTCCTTGTTAGGAATCTTTCTATGACACATTGCACAAACCTATAAACATTTGGCAGTCATTGTAAATTGAAAAGGCCTTGCCTTTTGTGTCAATTTAAAGCACCAGGGTAGGATACTGACCTAACAATGTAAATTACAGTTTCAGAACTTGCTAAAAGAACTTATACTAAATTAATGGGGTTGGACACTTTCTGGTTACTGTTAATCAATGTGTTTGTGAGATGATTATATGGCACTTATTATTATAGGCTTTGTTGAAATTCTGCGGTTCATAAGGTATGCCCCCTTACTTGCCAAGTCTTTTGTGCTGTCCACATAGAGGTCCTGCCCATAAAATGGCTGCAGATGAATGATCATGTAATCAGGAAAATCACCTCCATGTGATCTCAAAGACAGCATTCACTTTTGGGAGTTTAGTGCAGGTGCAGTGTGTTAGACTGGAGAAGACATGACCATGTGTCTGGTCAAATGGCATTGCATCAGTAGCCATCTTATGGACAGGACCTTTTTGTGGATAGCTCAGAAGATTTGCCAAGCAAGGGGACATGACTTATGAAATATTGCAAACGGACCAGAATATCAACAAAGGTTAAGTTGGGGCCATATAATCATTTTGCCTACCTACACATTGGTCATAAGTACACAGAAAGTGGTCAACCCCTTTAACTAACAAAGTAATATTTTACTTATTATATTTTCTATACTTTGATTGAAGCCTGTTGGTTAGGATAATGGTTTGTATAAATAGCGAGTACCAAAGTATTGTACGAAACTGTACTATATTATTTGCTCTATAAGACGCACCTTCTTCCCCCAAAGTGGGGGGGGGGGGGGGAAATGTCAGTGCGTCTTAAGGGGTGAATACTAACGAGCAATTCCATTATAGAAGCACTCACTAATATGGGAGGATCGGGGAGTGGTGAATGCAATGCTCCCTGTGTGAGCTCTTGACTCACCTCTTCCTGGTCCTCCTCGGCCATCCACTGTGCTGTGACTTGCGTGAGGACGTCAGTGTGCTCTGTGACCTCACGCTGTACAATGCTTGGTCAAAACACAGCACAACAGGAATCTGGTTCTCAGCAGCAGCCGCGTCCAGAGCAGGAGAAGTAAGTTGATTTATTTTTTTTGCCTGTGATCTGAGGTCTGATTAACATGGGTCTAATTATGGGGGTCTGATCTGAGGTCTGAATAGGGGCCTTATTAACATAAGATCTGATCTGAGGTCTGATAGGGGGTCCTATTAACATGGAGGTCTGATTGGGAATTTTAGAAACATTGGGGTTTAAGCTGAGGTCGGAATAGGAGCCTTATTAACATTGGGGTCTGATGTGAGGTCTGAATAGGGGCCTTATTAACATAAAATCTGATCTGAGGTTTGAATAGGGGTCTTATTAACATGGGGGTCTGATCTGAGGTCTGAATAGGGGCCTTCTTAACATAAGATCTGATCTGAGGTCTAATAGGGGGTCCTATTAACATGGGGGTCTGATCTGATGTCTCATTCGAGCTCTGAGCTGAGGTCTGCAGAATTTTTTTTACTTATTTTCCTCCTCTAAAACCTAGGTGCATCTTATAGAGCGAAAAAAGCGTGATATTTTCCAATGATGTTTTCTTGATTAACATATGTAAATAAGCACTGTGATTTTTATAGGAGACCTAATATATGCAAAGAATAGAGGAGTTGCCCATCTTTGCTTTCCATTTTCTTTTTTTGATCAATTCCATTGTGCGCTGGCTAGTATAATGTATTCTTTATATTGGCATTTAATAGTCATTGTTAGACTAGTAATAAATACACCAGAGGAGTCATCAAGTTTGTACACTAAATAGGGCAAGAGTTACCTGGTTTAACCCTTGAATCAATCGTTCCCTAATTCCTGAGGTTTTGGTCAAGATTTCAGTATATGAAATAGTGAAGGCGTAGACATTATCCATACATTGTGAAGAATATAAAAGATCAAAGTCATAGAAATAACATATACTGTAAATATATAACAATAACTAGTGCATATCTGCATCTATTATACAAAAAATACCAATATTTTCAGATTACTAATCTCATTTTGCTCACTTGACACTCCAGGGGATGTAAAATCATTATCTTTAACACAGACATGGTAGGCTTAATGGAAAGGTCAGCAAAATTATTGAAGTGTAGAAAAAAAAATCCTGGCTGTTTATGTAAATCAATATATGGATGGACCTTTCCGTAATCCTTGAGGTTTTGGTCAAGATTTCAGCATAAAAAATAGTGAAGGCATAGACTTTATCCACACATTGTAAAGAAAGCAAAAGATCAAAGTCACAGAAATAATATATATTATAAATATATAACAATAAATAGTGCACATCTCAATCTATTATACAAAAAGACCAATCATTTCAGACTAATAATCTCATTTCACTTACTTGACACTCCAGGTGATGGAAAATCATTATCTTTAACAGAGACATGGTGAGTTTAATGGAAAGGTCAGTAAAATTATTGAAGTGTAGAGAAAAAAAATCTTCCCTGTTTATGTAAATCAATATATGGATGGATCTTTAATTTATACAAGTAGAGGTTGCGTTTGTGAAATTTTGATTTTACTTCTATCAATTGTGGTCACGAAAGTTCAGTCTATCCATTAACTCTCATTTTCTTTTTGAGTGGAACTGAACAGGAACCAATAAGGTTGCTTTAGGCTTCGTATGCCTACAAACCCTATTAAAGCCATGCAGACATCTTTAAAATGTGACAACAAAACATATGGCTGTAACAGTAAACTATAAACAGTACTTTTGCTTAATTTAATAGTATAGGACTGGTAGGTATCTGACATCTAAATGGCTTATATTTAAAGGGAACCAATCATTAGTGTTGGGCGCGAATATTCGAATAGCGAATATTAATCAAGAATATCGTCACTTTGAGAATTTGCAAATATTTAGAATATAGTGATTAAAGTTGAGCGGACACCTGGATGTTCGGGTTCGACGGGTTCGGCCGAACTTCACAAAAAGTTTGAGTTCGGAACCCGAACTTGACCCCGAACCCCATTGAAGTCAATAGGGACCCAAACTTTGGAGCACTTAAATGGCTCTAAAAAAGTCATGGGAAGGGCTAGAGGGCCACAAAAGTGGTTAGGAGCATGGCAAGTGCTCTTCAAACAAATGTGGATAGGGAAATGACTTCAAATAACATATAATATACGTAAATATTAAGGTTGAGGAGGTGGTGGATGTGGCGGTGTAGGTAGAAGCGGCGCTGGAGGAGAAGGAGGTAGCCAACACTGGTTTTTGTATTTTATTTTATTATTTTATTTTTTTTGTTCAAATTTGGGTAGACCCCAAAACATTGGGAAATATAAAAAATAAAACAAAGATAAAGTGCTCTGGAGTACAACAATGGATGGGTGAGGCCAGTATACATGTCTATTCTGCACAAGGTACGGACAAGTCCTGAGGGATCCGTGCCTGGTTCATTTTAATGAATGGGAGCTTGTCCACATTGGCTGCGCTTGTCTGTGATGACGCCCCCTGACATGCTAAAGACACGTTCAGACAATACACTGGCTGCAGGGCAGGCCTGAACCTCCAAAGTGTGAAGGGCAAGCTCTGGCCATGTGCCAAATTTGGAGACCCAGAAGTTGAAGGGGGCAGACCCGTCATTCAGTACATGTAGGCGTGTGCACGCATACTGCTCCACCATGTTGGTGAAATGATGCCTCCTGCTAAGACGTTCCATATCAGCTGGTGGTGCTGGTTGTTGTGGCGTGCTTTCAAAGCTTTTCCACACTTCGGCCATGCTAACCCTGCCTTCTGAGGTGCTGACAGTGCCCCAGCTGTGTTGGCAACCTGTTCCTCCTCTTCTGCCTTCGCCTTGTGCTTCAACTGTGCTCCCGCTGTCAGGTGGGAATGCCACCAGCAGCGAGTCTACCAGCATGCGCTTGTACTCACACATCCTATGATCACGCTCCAGTGACGGAATTAAGGATGGTACGTTGTCGTTGTAACGGGGATCCAGCAGCGTAGCCACCGAGTAATCAGCACAAGTTAGAATGTGGGCAACTCTGCGGTCGTTGCGGAGACACTGCAGCATGTTATCACTCGTGCATGTGTGCCAGGCTGCCCAGAGGCAACGACAAGCTGTCCTCTGTGGGAGGTGTATCATCTGTGTCCTCTGTATCCCCCCAGGCATGCACCAGTGATGGCCATGAGCTGGTTTGGGTGCCACCCTGCTGTGAACACGGTTCCTCCTCCTCCTCATCCTCCACCTCATCATCCTCCAGAACTGTGCCCTAGCTGGACAATTGTGTACCTGGCGTATGTTGGTGCAGGAACCCACTTTCGGAGCCACTTGTGAATGACTGGCCTGAAACCCTTGTAAATGATCCCTCTTCCTCCTCCTCCTGTGCCACATCCTCTTCCATCATCGCCTGAAGCGTTTTTTTAAGGAGGCATAGAAGTGGAATAGTAATGCGTAGAACGGTGTCATCGGCACTGGCCATGTTGGTGGAGTACTCAAAACAGCGCAACAAGAAACACAGGTCTCGCATGGAGGCCCAGTCATTGGTGGTGAAGTGGTGCTGTTCCGCAGAGCGACTCACCCGTTTGTGCTGCAGCCGAAACTCCACTATCGCCTGCTGCTGCTCGCACAGTCTAGCCAGCATGTGCAAGGTGGAGTTCCACCTTGTGGGCACGTCACATATGAGGGGGTGAGCGGTAAGGCCGAAGTTACGCTGCAGCGCTGAAAGGCGAGCAGCACCATGGTGAAAACTGCCAAAAGCGTGCACAGACGGCCTGCACTTTCTGCAGCAGCTCTGACATATTGGGGTAATTTTTCAGGAATTATTGCACCACCAAATACAGCACATGCGCCAGGCAAGGGATGTGCGTCAAACCGGTTAGGCCGAGAGCTGCTACGAGATTTTGCCCATTATCGCACACCACCAGGCTGGGCTTAAAGGCTCACTGGCATCAACCACTTATCAGTCTGTTGTTCTATGCCCATCCACAGCTCCTGCGCGATGTAGGGTTTGTCCCACCAAACAGATAAGTTTCAAAACTGCCTGCTGTCGTTTACCCCTGGCTGTGCTGAAGTTGGTGGTGAAGGTGTTATGTTGACCGGAGGAGGAGGCGGTAGAGGATGAGGAAGCGGAGTAGGAGGAGGAAGAAACAGGAGGAAAAGAGAAACGCCCAGCAATCCTCGGTGGTGGAAGGACATGCACCAAACTGCTATCCGCCCCAGGCCCAGCCTCCACTACATTAACCCAGTGTGCTGTTAGGGAGATATAACGTCCCTGACCGTGCTTACTGGTCCACATATTCATAGTTAGGTGGACCTTGCCACAGATGGTGTTGCGCAGTGCACACATTATTTTGTCCCCCACTTGGTTGTGCAGGGAAGGGATGGCTCGCCTGGAAAAGTAGTGGCAGCTGGGAATGACATAATGTGGGACAGCCACTGCCATAAGGTTTTTAAAACTCTCTGTCTCCACCAGAAGGAATAACAGCATTTCAAAGGCCAGGATATTTGTAAATGCTGGCATTCACGGCCAGGGATCGCGGGTGGGTAGGGGGGTATTTCCTCTTTCGCTTCAGTGTTTGGGAGACAGCTGAACGCTTCCATGGGACATTGTGGAGATGCTTGGCGACCGAGGTGGTGGTGTTGCTGGCACATCCTCTGTTTGCAGGGTGGCAGGTGCCACTGTAACTCCAGAGGGAGATGAAGAGGCCGAGACTGCAGCAGAAGAGGAAGCAGGAGAAGCCAAAGACCTTTCTTTGTTTTTGAGGTGTCTACTCCACTGCAGCTCGTGCTTTGCACTTAGATGCCTGGTCATGCAGGTTGTGCTCAGGTTTAGAACGTTTATGCCTTGCTTCAGGCTCTGATTGCACAGCGTGCAAACCACTCGTGTCTTGTCATCAGCACATTGTCTGAAGAACTGCCACACCAGGAACTCCTTGGAGCTGGCTTTGGTGTGCTCGTTCCTTTGCTGCGTTGGGCAGTAGAGATGTCCCAAACTATTCACCGGCGAACAGTTCCCGGCCAACATAGCTTGTTCGCGTTCGCTGCGGCGGGCGAACATATGCGATGTTCGGTCCGCCCCCTATTCATCATCATTGAATAAACTTTGACCCTGTACCTCACAGTCAGCAGACACATTCCAGCCAATCAGCAGCAGCAGACCCTCCCACCTCCTGGACAGCATCCATTTTAGATTCATTCGGAAGCTGCATTCTTAGTGAGAGGAGAGACAGTGTAGCTGCTGCTGATTTAATAGGGAAATCGATAGCTAGGCTAGTGTATTAAGTGTCCACTACAGTCCTGAAAGACTCATCTGATCTCTGCTGTAAGGACAGCACCCCAAAAAGCCCTTTTTAGGGCTAGAACATCAGTCTGCTTTTGTGTTTGTGTGTTTAAGGCCCAGTGCCAGTGCATAGAGTCACTTCAACGCCATTCATATCTGGTGTCACAGTAGCTTGCACGCATAGTACAACTTAACTAATATAAAAGAAATGACAGGCAGAGTCAGGCCACTCCGCAGGGGCCGTCGTGGTCGTGGTGCTGTGATTCCCTTTGGCCCTAGAATAATGCACAGTGTTCAGAGGCCACGTACCCTGAACTCGAAAAGTTCTGAGGACATAGTTAACTGGCTAACACAGGACACCCAATCTTCTACAGCTTCTGCTCAGAAACCTTGACGCACCATCCTCCTCCAGCTCAGCTTCGGGCACTTCTCAAGTTACCACTCGCCCGCCTGCCCCCACCACCAACACTAGCACCACAGCCGCTTCAATTGATCTGTCAAATAAGTTATTTACACATCAGTTGGAAGAAATGAGTGATAACAGGGATATGTCTCAGTCAGGCGGCATTACACAGATGGACGTACGGTGTGATGATAATGTTGTACCCGCTGCTGCTTCCTTTGCAGAGTTGTCAGATACAAGTGAAGCGGTTGATGATGATGATGTGTCCGTGGATGTCACGTGGGTGCCAGCTCGAAGAGAAGAAGAACAGGGGGAAAGTTCAGATGGGGAGACAGAGAGAGGAGACGAGTTAGAAGCAGGGGGAGGTCGTCGCAAGGAGCTAGTGGCACAGTCAGACAGCATGTATCGGCACCCGGGGTCAGCCAGACAGCACGCCAATCAACGCATGCTGTTGCCACCACCAGAATGCCGTCATTGCAAAGCTCAGCAGTGTGGCATTTTTTTTGTGTGTCTGCCTCTGATAACAGCGATGCCATTTTAAACCTGTGCCAAAAGAAACTGAGTCGTGGGAAGTACAACATCCACCTAGGTACAACTGTTTTGCGAAGGCACATGATCTCACATCACAAACGCCTATGGGATCAACACATGAGTAAAAGCAGCACACAAACTCAAAGCCACCCTCCTCCTCCTGGTCCAACATCTTCAGCCACGTCAACCACTGCTGTCCTCCTTGCCCCCTCTGAACCACCCGCCACTCCACCTCTCGCCTCGAGCAGTTCCTGCTCATCTGCCCACAGTCAGTTGTCTGTCAAGGACATGTTTGAGCATAAGAAGCCAATGTCACAAAGTCACCCCCTTGCCCGGCGTCTGACAGCTGGCTTGTCTGAACTCTTAGCCCGCCAGCTTTTACCATACAAGCTGTTGAGTCTGAGGCCTTCAAAAAATTTGAAGTTATTGGGACACCACAGTGGAAGGTACCCGGCCGAAATTTCTTTGCACAAAAGGCAATCCCCAACCTGTACTCGATTGTACAAAAGGAAGTCATGGCATGTCTGGCACACAGTGTTGGGGCAAGGGTCCATCTGACCACTGATACCTGGTCTGCAAAGCACGGTCAGGGCAGGAATATCATCTACACTGCGCATTGGGTAAACCTGCTCACGGTTGCCAAGTATGGAGTTAGTCACCTCCTCTACTCCTCCTACTCCATTCTCTTCCATAACCTCCTCGTCTGAGTCATCTTCTGCTGCTGCGTCTTGCTCCACATCAACGGCACCCCCCCAACTCCCCAGGGGCTATTCCACATCCCGGATACGACAGTGTCACGCCGTCTGGGGGTTGACTTGCCTGAAAGCAGAGAGTCACACCGGACCAGCACTCCTGTCCGCCCTGAACGCACAGATGGATCAGTGGCTGACTCCGCACCAACTGGAGATCGGCGAAGTGGTGTGTGACAATGGAAGCAATTTGTTGGCGACATTGAATTTGGGCAAGTAGACACATGTGCGTAAGTACCCAGGCTTACAGGACGTCCTCAAGCAGGCCAGGAAGGTGTGTGGCCATTTCAGGCGTTCCTACACGGCCATGGCGCACTTTTCAGACATTCAGCACTGAAACAACATGCCAGTGTTGTTGCTTGATTTGTGACAGCCCGACACGTTGGAATTCAACACTCCTAATATTCGACTGCCTGCTCCAACAAGAAAAAGCCGTCAGCGAGGATTGGTATGACCGGGGTGCTAGGATAGCCTCTGCGCCAATTTTTTTGCCACATTACTGGACGCTCATGCGCAATGCCTGTAGGCTCATGCGTCCTTTTGAGGAGGTGACAAACCTAGTCAGTCGCACCGAAGGCACCATCAGCAACCTCATCTCATTTGTTTTCTTCCTGGAGCGTGCCCTGTAAAGAGTGCTGGATCAGGCCGTAGATGAGCGTGAAGAGGAAGAGTTGTGATCACCACCAGAAACAGCCTTATCAGCATCGCTTGCCGGACCTGTGAGGAAGAGGAGTCAGAGGAGGAATGTGGCTTTGAGGAGGAGGAGGAAGACCAACCACAACAGGCATCCCAGGGTGCTCATTGTCACCTATCTGGTACCCGTGGTGTTGTACGTGGCTGGGGGGGAAGAACAGACCTTCAGTAAGATCACTGAGGACGAGGAACGGGACATGAGTGGCTCGGCATCCAACCTTGTGCAAAAGGGGTCTTTCATGCTGTCGTGCCTGTTGAGGGACCCTCATATAAAAAGGATGAAGGAGAACGACCTGTACTGGGTATCCACGTTACTAGACCCCCGGTATAAGCAGAAAGTGCCTGAAATGTTACCGAATTACCGGAAGTCCGAAAGGATGCAGCAGTTCCAAAATAAATTAAATAGTATGCTTTACATAGCGTATAAGGGTGATGTCAGAGCACAATTGGAATCTAACAGGGGAAGAGGTAAAAGTAATCCTCCTCTTCCCACGACCACGCCGGCAAGGACAGGACGCTTTACTGACGTGTTGTTGATGGAGAACATGCAGAGCTTTTAAGTCCTACGCATCGCCACACGCATTGCCCTTTGAGGTCCACCCTCAGAGAACAACTCGACCGACAGGTAGTAGACTACCTCGCCTTAACTGCAGATATTGACACTCTGAGGAGCAATGAACCCCTTGACTACTGGGTGTGCAGGCTTGACCTGTGGCCTGAGCTATCCCAATTTGCGATAGAACTTCTGGCCTGCCCCGCTTCAAGTGTCCTGTCAGAAAGAACCTTCAGTGTAGCAGGAGGTATTGTCACTGAGAAGAGAAGTCGCCTAGGTCAAAAAAGTCTAGATTACCTCACCTTTATTATTTTTCAGGCATGTGTACATGCCTAATTTTTCTGGCCTCTGGTGCTGTGCTGTACTGTGGCTTCAAAAACCAAACAAAAAAAAAAGGCACATACATGTGTCAATTCCCCTTCGTGATCGTTACCTTGTTGTGGTGAAGGGGCTTGCGTATCACAATGAAGCGACCACCTCTATGAGTGTGTTGACAATGGCAATGTTGGCACACCCCAGATGATAAGGTCGTTGCTTTATTGTGAACAGACCAAAAGCGATCGACTGGATAATTTTGCATAGAAAAAAACATTAATTTTCTTTGTGATCATCTAAGGTGATCATTAAAACCTACTAGGCCAACAATGGGCCCACACTGCAGAATCATTGTTTTCTGGGTCACTTAACTGTCACTGAACTACCTCAACACGACCATAGGCTTTGAAAAAACCCCATTGCCTGCAATCTCCCAAACGTGCACACGAGCACAGTCATCACTACACCAAGATTTACGCATAGAGGAATAACATTTATGTCATCAGTGTGTCAACTCTTTGCGGTTGTCTAAAATCTATTCCATACACGTCCCCTGATAGGGGACGTAACAGGGATTAAACTGATAGGAATAGTACTACTTAACACACCTTATAATAATAATAATAATAATAATAATACTAGAGAACGTAACAGGGATTAAACTGATAGGAATAGTACTACTTAACACACCACACATATTGTGATTGCACAGCACATTACACAGTGCACGCACAGTGCCCCAAATTGGAATTTAACGCTTGTATTGGACTGTCAGAAATGCAGCAAAGGCCGCAAATGTAGTATCTAGCACAAAATGTTTTAGTTTTTTTTTAAACCACAATATAACAATAGTAATTAACACTTGTATTGGACTGTAAGAAATGCAGCAAAGGCCGCAAATGTAGAATCTAGCACAAAATGGGTGTTTTTTTCAAACAAAAATTTGACAGCAGTATTTTACTCTTGGATTTGACTGTCAGAAATGCAACAAAGGCCACAAATGTAGTATCTTGCACTAAGTGGGTGTTTTTTTTTAAAATAAAAAAATATATATATAAAAGGAGTATTTAACGCTTCTATTGGACTGTCAGAAATGCAGCAAAGGCTGCAAATGTAGCTATCTAGCACAAAATGGTTGTTTGTTTTGCAACAAAAATTTAACAACAGTATTTAACGCTTGTATTGGAATGTCAGAAATGCAGCAAATGCCGCAAATGTCGTTTTTAATACAAAATGGGTGTTTAAAAAAACATAAATATATAAAAGCAGCATTTAACACTTGTATTGGACTGTCAGAAATGCAGCAAAGGCCGCAAGTGTAGTATCTAGCACATAATGTTTTTTTTTTTTTTAAACCACAATATAACAATAGTATTTAATACTTGTATTGGACTGTCAGTTTTTTTTCAAACCACAATATAACAGCAGTATTTAACGGCAGTATTGGACTGTCATAAATGCAGCAAATGCCTCAAGTGTAGTATCTAGCACAAAATGGGTGTTTTTTTTCAGACAAAAATTTAACCGCAGCATTTAACGCTTGTATTGGACTGTCAGAAATGCAGCAAACGCCGCAAATGTTGTATCTAGCACAAAATGGGTGTTTTTTTCAAACCACAATAAAACAGCAGTATTTAAAGGCTGTATTGGACTGTCATAAATGCAGCAAATGCCGCAAGTGTCGTATCTAGCACAAAATGGGTGTTTTTTTGAAAACCACAATAATAGCAGTATTTAACGCTTGTACTGGACTGTCAGAAATGCAGCAAAGACCGCAAAGGAAGTATCTAGCACAAAATGGGTATCTTTTTAATACCACAATATAACAGCAGTATTTAACGCTTGTACTGGACTGTCAGAGATGCAGCAAAGGCTGCAAATGTAGTAACTAGCACAAAATGAGTGTTTTTATAAAACCACAATATAACAGCAATATTTAACGCTTCTATTGGACTGTCAGAAATGCAGCAAAGGCCACAAAAGTAGTATCTAGCACAAAATGGGTGTTTTTTTAATACATAAATATAACAGCAGTATTTAATGGTTGTATTGGACTGTCAGAAATGCAGCAAAGGCCACAAAAGTAGTATCTAGCACAAAATGGGTGTTTTTTTCAAACAAACATTTAACAGCAGTATTTAACGCTTATATTGGACTGTCAGAAATGCAGCAAAGGCCGCAAATGTAGTATCTAGCACAAAATGGGTGTTTTTTTTTCAAACCACAATATAACAGCAGTATTTAATGCTTGTATTGGACTGTCAGAAATGCAGAGAGATGGTGTGATGTTATTTACATGGTACTGTAAGGTGAAGGGAGGAATATAACTGCCAGGGGCATTATAAATACTGGGGGAACTTCAGGGTAAGCATTATAACAGTAGGGGCAGTGTAAATACTGGGGGCACTGTAGGGGTATTATAAATCCAGGGGACATTATAGGCGTTCCTATTACTGCTGGTGGCTCTATAGGAGGAACTTATAGATCCGCTTTATTTATACTAAGAGCAATATGGGGGCCTTATTACTACTGTATGGACTCCAGGTTTGGGGATGATGAGAACTAAGCCATATTCATTGGGGCTTGGGCCCCGGATCTTTCTAGACCCTAGAAAACCCTACATTTCGGCTGGGGCTGTACAGGAACTCAGAGTCACCTGCTGGACATGGTGATGGTAATACCAATAAGCAGCACAGCTGTTTTTTTTTTTTTTTGTTTGTTTCTCAGAAGTCACTATAATCCAATGATTTAGTTGCAACTCTGACCATAAGACAACGTGTTGCTGAAGGTATAAAATGTTTTTACTATTCAACTTTGAAGGGCCAAGCCATCTTTTTAGCTTGGAGTCAGACTGTGGGGAGTTTTAAGACCCTGTCATTTTATATGTCAATTATTACAGGTAGAATACATCCTGCATTGGTAGTTGATATGGTAGATCTTTTTAACAGGAAAACAGAAAGCTGTGTTTTTCAAACTATAAAGCAGATGATATAATCTTAATCTTAAAAGTAATCCATTACCCCGATTATGGACTGTTATCTACAGTAATACATGCTAAGTACTGAAGATAAGGAGTCCAGAATACAATATGTTTTTTTTTCTACTGCTTCCTATTCATCTGCTGTCAGTGCTTAAAGCTGCACTGAAATACACAGTCCGGACTGCTGTGCTGATCTAACATAATAGAGAGGATTCCTGTGCGCATGCACAGCAGTCCTGACAATGTATTTCAATGCAGCTCCAAGCGCTGACAGCGGGGGAATGGGGAGCAGTAAGAAAATAAAAAAAATATCTGCAGTACCATTCATGTATTACTGTAGATAATGATCCAACTCAGGGTGACAGATTCCCTTTAACAGACCCTGAAAACGCTCCTTGGTCCAGGAACTCTAAGGAAATTTGGGACTCTTTCATACTTAATAGTTAAAGTGTAACTACCGTTTAACTATTTTTTATTTTTGCTAATGTGTAGGGACAGTGACAGGGTACATTTTTGTAATATACTTTATTTTGGGAAAACATTTTTTTGTGGTAGAAAACTTGGGCTGAAACGCCCCTTAGCATTGCTCTTTCAAATGAGCATTGCTAAGGGCCATCCATCTTCTATCAGCATAGTACTGTGCTGACTAGAGAGACGGGCTGTGCTGGGTGTGATAACATCTATTAGAAGCATTAGTACTGTATACTGGTTTCTCTATATAGGAAATGGTGGGTAGTAGTAGAAAGAAGATGACGACTACCTCTTGGAGTAGTCTCTGTTCAAGTGACTGCTGACCTACGAGGGTCAAAGGAAACCAGTACGGAGCACCGAGGGATCAGGCAAAACAGTCATCAGGCAGAAGCCGAGGTCAGGGCAGGCAGAGTATGAGCAATATGATAAATGGCCCACGATCATGGTAGGCAGCTCAGTGTCAGTATGGCGATCATGCAGAGGTCAGTACACTGAACAGGCAAACAAACACATGGCACACCGTAGCAGAAAACTAGAGAACTGGAACCTATTATTTAGGATTCTTCCCAGAGAGGAAGATACCTAAAATATCAAAAGGAGTCTAGCCATAGTAGGGAGCAAGAGTGTGGGCATACGCAGCCGCCCTCCATTCATTTCTAAGGGGCGTCGAAAATAGCCAAGTGCTGGCTCAGCTATTTCCGTCGTGCCCATAGAAGTGAATGGGAGCGGTGGCTGGTCATAGGCGATGCGCTCCCATTCACTTCTATGGGGAGAGCACTAAGTGGTGGCCAAACCACAGTTCTCCAGCCACCACTTTGGCCTGTTCCGTTCTTAATATAGGTGACCCTCATCAGACAATGGGGGCATATCCTGCCCCCATTGTCTCAGATGAGACAACCCCTTTAAAGATAGTTTAAGTGTAATTATTGCAATTATAAAGCATCTAGTTTATAGTAAAAATAAATAAAAAAATCCCAAAAATTGCAACTTGAATTCAAAGACCAATACTACACTATGCTGCTATATATTTACTGCATTCAGTCATACAGAACATTTTAGATGTGCACAGAGTTTAAGAAAACTGTATTAATGTTCTAAAGTCTGGAATGCTCATCTTAATGAAATGTCAATTTTGCAGTTTCTGCTAAAGAAGGAAGGAGGTAATAATACAGAGGGGGCTGGCATCGTAATTACTTCCAGTTCTTAATAAAGGAAAACAATATTCAACTGAAGGACTTAATAGAAACTGTATATTGCAGTGTGATGATGATATGCAGATACACAGAATTATAAATGATTCCTATTATTATCATTATCACCATTTGTACTGTAGATGATTAACACTGTAATAAAAATAAGGGACAATATACTATATACCAATATATGTCTGTGTCATTATATCAGATTCTGCTAAAATATAATTTGCCTTTATCTTTTAAAGGGAGTCTGTCATCTACATAACATGTTTTAAACTGATTATGTGGGATCCATAACACTGATGGTACCCGGTTTTAGTTTTTTAGAGCCTCCAAAGTGCCAAAAATGAAGTTTTAAAGTTATGCAAATTGCCTATCGCAAGTGCCCAGGGGCAGAGAGTGTGCTGCAAGTGTCCAGTGCTTCCCACCTAACTTGCGCCTGACTCCTCCCCTCTGTATCGTCCGGCCAGGCCTGTATCCTTGCGGCGTCATTCTCGTCTCCATTCATAATCCAGCAACTGTATGCTACACCACTGGGTCCGGGCATGCGCAGTACATTGCCCACTGTGGGCAGAGGCATACTGATATGCAGTGCATATGCCCCAGTTAGGTAACGGGCTCAGCATTTTCCTGAGGGGGTAGATCATGTGATATTTTTATAGAGCGGGTCTCTATGGACGTAGCAATACTGAATATGTCTATTTTTTATTTTTATTTCAGTTTTATACAATAAAAGCATTTGTGGAAAACAAATCATGTTGTTTGTGTCATCATTCTCTGAAAGCTGTATTTTTTTATTTATTTTTCTTCCGATCGTCCTTAGTAGGGGCTCATTTTTTGTGGAAAGAGTTGACGTTTTTAAAGGTACCATTTTTGGGTACATATGATTTTTTGGGTCACTCAATATTACACTTTATGCGGCAAAGCGACCAAAAAATCTGTTGTTTTGGCAGAGTTTTTATTTTATTTTGTTTATGGAATTCACCCTAGGGGTTAGATCACCGGCAATACCTAAAATGTCTAAAAGCATTTTTGAAAAAAAATAATAATGTTTTAGCATCTCCATTTTCTGAAAAACATATTTTTTAGGGGCGATTGTTTTATATAGGAGCTTATTTTTTGCAGGAGATGATGGTTTTATTGGTACTATTTTGAGTTGCACATGACTTTTTGATCGCTTGGTGTGACGACCACCCGCCAATCCCGTCGTACTATGCCACAGTTGCCATACAGGTCTCCACTAGAGACTCCTGGAGGCGAATCCACGGTGAGCACAGAAGACGTTTAAGATTGGTTGGTGGGCCCAGACAGGATGCAATCACGATTGTATGTACAATCGGTAAAAATAAAATTACTGATTTCACGCTGGAAATCAAATTAATTTGCTGCCACCACTCTTCGTATTGAATCGGGGCGAAGAGACCCCGGCTAGCTAATCCTAAAGGGACGAAACGGTTATTTGCAACCTAGCTAGTACATTAACAATTTATAAAAATAACACAATTTGGTAGTATGTCTTCTGAGGACAGAGTTCTTAGCATAGATCAGGTCATCAAGTAACAAGGGCAAAACTGGAACGATGAAATCGTTAGTTTTTATTCTAAAACTACACACACAAATATATATATTAAAGCTGACAGATAAATATACCGGCCAGTTGAACAGATTGGTTTGGATAGAAATAGGTAAGAGGTGGAAGGTAATAGAATGTCTGTAAGTTCAGAATTACCGTGGTAATGTCCAGTAATAGGCAAAGTCTTTGTAGAATAATCCAAGATGGTGGGGTGCCCGTGTCCCTGCGGGCGGTCGAGATGTTAGACGACGTCAGATGGTAGGTGAAGGACCCAGGACCTGAGTGTGTCACTGTTTTTACCTACTCTGAAGCGGGGAGTGGTTATGACACGTTCAGGTCCAGCCTTGGGTAATTGGAACAGGGGCAGTCCTTTGCCCCATAGGGAGAAAACCTGGCAGCATCTTTGCTTTGCCCATTTCTCCATATCCCGTAAGTCCAATCAAGAAATATAGTAGATATTGATAATCAGTACAATTTTACGCATCATCTGATAACAAATACGACTAGAAGATAATACAGGGTGCCCGAGAACCTTTATATCTCAGAGCGGGAATCTCTGATTTGTCCGCGGGTTTCCTAGAAGGTGGGTTAGGAGAACCAAAACCATCTCTGAAAAGATGGTTCCTTTCCCATTTCCATAACCCATGAAATATTAGGAAAATATGGGAAGAATATGAAGTTTATGGATTGGAGGTGACTTTCAGGTCATCTTCCCTCCTGTACCAGCCAGCTGTGTGATAAGGATCTGTCCTTTTCTTCTGAAGCTCGCTGCCCAGGCTAAAGGTGTGAGACCCCTGCTGGTATTGGAGACACTATGGCTGCAGAGAGACCAGGTTTATGAGGTTCTGTCAAGAGAATACCAGATTGATGGGTACTTAAACCTGGCATGGGGCAGGAAGATTCTTTGGCAAGAAGGTGCTAATTGTACCTCTGATCTGTGAGTTACTCCTTTAGTGAAAGAGAAGATTCTTAGTGAAGGCTCTTTTGTCTTTGTGATTGAGAAATATGGCGCATTTGTGATTTCCTAGTATCGCTGTGGATCGCAAAGCGTCACACCTCCCCCCTTTGGAAGATTGGGGAAGGAGTGGTCAGCAAGACTGGGACTGAAGCAATCCCAACTCCCTATTTGAGCTAGTTACAGCGGGAAAGTCCGTCAGCATTCTGATGGCGACTTCCCGGTTTGTGCTGAATCGTGAAATCGTACTGTTGGAGCGCTAAGCTCCAGCGGAGAAGTTTTCCGTTGGTACCAGAAGTACGTTTCAGCCAGCTGAGAGGGTTGTGATCTGTGATGACCATGAAGGATCGTCCGTATAGGTACGATTGT
Organism: Bufo gargarizans; assembly: GCF_014858855.1. Classification (NCBI taxonomy): domain Eukaryota; kingdom Metazoa; phylum Chordata; class Amphibia; order Anura; family Bufonidae; genus Bufo; species Bufo gargarizans. Next base: position 311,044,547 of record NC_058085.1, read on the forward strand.
AGTTTCTGTAGGGCCCATACGATCGCTAGGCACTCTTTCTCAGTGGTGCAGTATGCGGTTTCCCGCGGGAGTAGTTTTCGGCTCAGGTAGAGGACAGGGTGCTCATTCCCGGTTGCGTCCACCTGACTAAGGACGGCTCCCAGACCGTGGTCTGAGGCGTCAGTTTGTACTAGGAACTGACGGGAGAAGTCGGGAGCTTGAAGGACAGGAGCGCTAGCTAGCGCTTCCTTCAGGGCCTGAAATGCCTGTTCTAGTTCCGAGTTCCATGTGACCGTGTTGGGTTGTTTTTTGCCCGTTGCATCGGTCAGCGGTTTAGCCAGAGTACTATAGGATGGAACAAACTTCCTATAGTACCCTGCCGTTCCCAGAAATGCCTGTATTTGTTTTTTGGTGTTAGGCCGTGGCCATGCTACAATGGCATCGACCTTCCCTATCTGAGGTTTCAGGGTCTGGCTGCCTACTCTGTGTCCTAAGTACTGAACCTCTGTCATGGCAATCTGACATTTGTTGGGCTTAATGGTCAGATTGGCAGCGGACAGTCTTCCCAATACCTGTGACAGATGATCAAGGTGATCTTCCCAGGTTGGACTATATATGGCTATATCGTCCAGATAGGCTAGGGCATAACCTTGCATTCCTTCCAACAGTTCATTCATGGCCCGCTGAAAGGTGGCGGGCGCATTCTTCATCCCAAAGGGCATACGAGTAAACTCATAGAGGCCAAAAGGGGTGATGAATGCGGATTTCGCTCTCGCCTCTGGCGCAAGCGGAATCTGCCAGTATCCACGGCTCAAGTCCATGATTGTTAGATAGCTGGCGGACGCCAGCTGATCCAGCAATTCATCAATTCGAGGCATGGGATACGCGTCGGTTATGGTGATGTCATTCAGTCTCCGATAGTCGACACAGAACCGGGTTGTCTTGTCCTTTTTGGGGACTAAAACAACCGGGGCGGCCGATGGACTAGAGGATTTCTGGATGACCATTAACTGTAGCATCTCATCAATCTCTCGTTTGATTTCAGCCTGCACTTCGGGTGAGGTGCGATAGGGGCCCTGCCGTAAGGGCTTGTGGGTCCCTGTATCAACTCGGTGAGCTGCTAGGTTGGTTTGGCCAGGGATGCCTGAGAATGTGGCGCTGTGCGCACTCAGGAGAGTGGTGAGCTGAAGCTTCTGTGGGTACGAGAGGTGGGGGTTGATGTTCCAATCATCTGCCACGTCTCGTAGCTCTGCTAGCAAGTCTATCAGTGGATCTGGCTCTTCGGGTTCTAGCTGGCTACACACTGCTAATACATACTGCTCCCTTTCCTCGTGTGCTTTTAACATGTTCACGTGGAACAGTTTCTGTCGCTTACCCCCGAGACTCACTAGGTAAGTGACTGGGTTCACCTGTTTCAGAATGGTGTATGGCCCGTCCCAGGCAGCCTGCAATTTGTTCTGCCTGACAGGGAGTAGGGCGTATACCTTCTGACCTGCTGCGTATGACCGCTCTCTGGCATGCTGATCATACCAAGCCTTCTGTTTGGCCTGTGCCTTTGCAAGGTTTCCCGTCACTATGGTCATGAGGGACTCCATCTTGTCCCGAAATTTTAGGACATATTCAACCACAGAGACTTCTGAGGGGTCACCTTTTCCCTCCCAGGTCTCCCGAATCAGTTTTAAGGGCCCTCGGACGTCTCGTCCATATAGGAGTTCAAAGGGCGAGAACCCAGTGGACTCCTGTGGCACTTCTCTGTAAGCGAACAGCAAATGAGGCAGGTGCCGCTCCCAGTCCTTCCCCTGCGATTCCACGAACGTGGCCAGCATTTGCTTTAACGTTCCGTTGAAACGTTCGCAAAGGCCGTTGGTTTGCGGGTGATACGCACTGGAAGTGGTGTGCTTGATTTGCATCCTCTCACAGAGGGCTTCCATTAGCTCCGACATGAAGCAGGAGCCCTGATCAGAGATCATCTCGGCGGGGAAACCTACACGCGAGAAAATCCCGATCAAGGCGTCTGCCACCGTGGCCGACCTAAGGGAAGACAGTGCTACCGCCTCTGGGTAACGGGTGGCATAGTCCACGACCGTTAAGATGTAGCGCTTGCCAGAACTGCTAGGAATGGGAAGGGGACCAATTATATCCACTGCCACTCTCTGGAAGGGCTCTGTGATCACGGGCAGTGGCTGCAAAGGAGCTTTGCGGGGTCCTCCAGCCTTCTCAACCCTCTGGCAAGTGGTACACGATCGGCAGTACTTCGTTATGTCCGTTCCCATCGTGGGCCAGTAAAAATGGTTCTGAACACGTTTGTGGGTCTTTCTGATACCCAAATGTCCTGCAAGTGGAATGTCGTGGGCTGCTTTGAGCACCTGTGCCCGAAATTCCCTAGGGAGTACCAGCTGTCTCGTGTTCTCACCTGCGCCACCTTTTGTAGGCTGTACAGCTTCACAGTACAGTCGGTTGTTCTCCCAATAGATTTTATATGGAGTGCCCTCACCTGGAGGCTGGCCAGCTCGGGCCCTAAGTGCCTCCAGACTAGGGTCACCCTTTAAGGCCTGCACGAATGCGGCGCCACCGGTCTCCTCCAGCTGACCAGTGACGTATGAGGTCAGCTGTGGAGAGTTACCTTCAATGCTGGGGTCAGAGGTGGGTGGAGGGACGGCTGGTTCTGTCCCCGCAGCCCCATCTGAGCCCAGGTTACTGGCGACACTGGAAGCGTCTACCAGCGCAGTGACACAATCATCATCATCACATGAAAAGGTCTTTCTCGCATTGTTATCCACCTGAGGGTCAGAATCGCCCGGGGGGGTCCCTTCGGTCGGTTCTGAGTTCAGGCGGCTGGCCATGGAATGTGTAATGGCCAGAACAGGTACAGCATCATGTATATCACCATTGCTAACACTAACACACGCATTTGGATCAACAATGACAGGTGCAGAAGTAGGCAAATGACATTCGGTTGCTTGTACATTTAAATCTGATACCTCCCTAGGTGCGTTAGGGACAGTAGAAATAGCAGGCAAAGTGTCCCCGTCTCCCTGTTTCCCCCCAGGGCTGTACAGTACCTGGTTTTGGTCAGGGAGTCCTGCTTGGGCCTCCTGCGCGCTTGCAGGGTATTCGTAATGGGAAACAAGGGTGCCCAAATCAGTGCCAAGCACTGTGGCAACAGGAATATCATCCAGGACCCCAACAACTCGCTTTTGCCGTCCCATTCCCCAATCAATGGTGACTTGGGCTTGGGCCACATGAGTGCGAGTGCCCCCAACTCCGGTCAGAGCGAGGTACTTTCCTGGAAGGATATCCTTCTCCGTAACAAGATGTGAACGGACCAAGGTTACATCTGCACCGGTATCACGGAACCCGATGACAGTCTGGCCGTTCACAGTGACAGGCTGGTGATTCTGGGATCCGCGGTGCACCTCGGGTCCTCCGACCAGCAATACAGCAGACGAGGTAGGTGAGGAAGCGTTGGCCCCCTTATGGCTTGGCGTCGTCGCGGTGCTAGGAGGTTGGGCCGGCTTCCCTGCGTAACAGGTTTGCTTGGTGTGACCGGGCCTGCGACACAGCTCACACCAGGGCCTGGTTGTCTCACGGTTCACAGGGCCAGTGGGCCTGCCTTCTCTCCAGTTCTGGGACATGGCTCTGTCCTGGTTGGGTACTGGAGTTTTGCGGCTGTCAGGTACCAGGGGTTTGCGGATGTCTGATACCACCGGCCTGCGGATGTCCGTCATCACAGGTTTGCGAATGTCCGGTACCCGGGTTGCGACAAACATGTCTGCCAGCTCAGCAGCTTCTTTCACAGACTGGGGCTTGCGCTCCAGCACAAACTGTCTCACATCTGTAGGGCATATTGCAAGGAGTTGGTCATGGATCATCAAATCCTCAAGGTTAGCATAAGTCTTTTCTTTAAGAATTCTAGTCCATTGGCGGAATGTGGTGCCTAAGCGGCTAGCGACATCCGCGTAAGAGTCTGTGGATCCTTTCTGGATGGCACGGAACTTTCTCCGGTAAACCTCAGGGGTTAATTGGAACTTAGCAATTATGGCCTCCTTGATAGTCTGATAATCACAATCTTGGTCTGTGTGTAGTTCCGCAAAAGCATCCAGCGCTTTACCAGTCAGCTGAGGTGTCAGGTGTAGAGCCCACTGATCCTCAGGGATGCAGAACTGGCGGCACGCTCTCTCAAACGAGCGTAAATATAAATCAATGTCCCCGTTTTTCTCCATAACTGGAAACCTTGCTTTGGGGACCACGGGTAGAGGAATGCCTCCTGCAGCAGGAGTGTTAGGAGAGGAAGACCGCTCGGCCTGTCTCACTTGGGCCAGTTCTAGTGCACGCTGGTGCTGCAGCGCTTCTCTCTGAAGCTGGAACTGCTGCTGTCGCTCTTCTCTTTCAAGCTGCATCTCCAGGTATAAACGCAAATCCGCGCCAGTCAGGCCCGGTAACAACTGCTGGCTCATAGGGCCCAAGGCAGTGAAGTTCAGTCCAGAGCTGCTTGTTCCTTGCTGAGGGTTAGCAGGGGCTGTGGACATGCTGTTATCCAGGGTACCTGCATCACCCGGAGCTGAAGTAGCAACATCAGCACTCCCATAGCTGGCGATGCTGGGTGACGTTGAACGAAGGGGCAGCGAAGCCTCCCGCACGGGATTGGAATCCTCCATCGCTTGGCTGTCTCTCTCCGTCAGAGCTTTGATCAGCTGTGATCGATTTTTGTTCAGAATGGCAATGCCTTGCGACTCACACACGGCTTGTAAGTCGGCGACAGACCAACTTAGGTAATTTGGAACTGAATCAGACATTCAGAAAATAAGAGAAAAAGAATAGGATATAGCAAAGAAAAGGTGGGAAAATGTAAACCAATCTATTCCTATCAATGTGTACCGTTTTGCACCCGGAACACAAGTTCCGCAGGACAGGATACTAAGTAACCGCTGTCCTATTGTTATGATTGCACAAAAAGCTGCACTTGTCAGTTCTTTGTGCTCTGATCTCCCAAAAGCTGACTTCTGCCTGGTTTTGGGTTCTGCTATCCCACTAGCTGCCAACAATGTGACGACCACCCGCCAATCCCGTCGTACTATGCCACAGTTGCCATACAGGTCTCCACTAGAGACTCCTGGAGGCGAATCCACGGTGAGCACAGAAGACGTTTAAGATTGGTTGGTGGGCCCAGACAGGATGCAATCACGATTGTATGTACAATCGGTAAAAATAAAATTACTGATTTCACGCTGGAAATCAAATTAATTTGCTGCCACCACTCTTCGTATTGAATCGGGGCGAAGAGACCCCGGCTAGCTAATCCTAAAGGGACGAAACGGTTATTTGCAACCTAGCTAGTACATTAACAATTTATAAAAATAACACAATTTGGTAGTATGTCTTCTGAGGACAGAGTTCTTAGCATAGACCAGGTCATCAAGTAACAAGGGCAAAACTGGAACGATGAAATCGTTAGTTTTTATTCTAAAACTACACACACAAATATATATATTAAAGCTGACAGATAAATATACTGGCCAGTTGAACAGATTGGTTTGGATAGAAATAGGTAAGAGGTGGAAGGTAATAGAATGTCTGTAAGTTCAGAATTACCGTGGTAATGTCCAGTAATAGGCAAAGTCTTTGTAGAATAATCCAAGATGGTGGGGTGCCCGTGTCCCTGCGGGCGGTCGAGATGTTAGACGACGTCAGATGGTAGGTGAAGGACCCAGGACCTGAGTGTGTCACTGTTTTTTACCTACTCTGAAGCGGGGAGTGGTTATGACACGTTCAGGTCCAGCCTTGGGTAATTGGAACAGGGGCAGTCCTTTGCCCCATAGGGAGAAAACCTGGCAGCATCTTTGCTTTGCCCATTTCTCCATATCCCGTAAGTCCAATCAAGAAATATAGTAGATATTGATAATCAGTACAATTTTACGCATCATCTGATAACAAATACGACTAGAAGATAATACAGGGTGCCCGAGAACCTTTATATCTCAGAGCGGGAATCTCTGATTTGTCCGCGGGTTTCCTAGAAGGTGGGTTAGGAGAACCAAAACCATCTCTGAAAAGATGGTTCCTTTCCCATTTCCATAACCCATGAAATATTAGGAAAATATGGGAAGAATATGAAGTTTATGGATTGGAGGTGACTTTCAGGTCATCTTCCCTCCTGTACCAGCCAGCTGTGTGATAAGGATCTGTCCTTTTCTTCTGAAGCTCGATGCCCAGGCTAAAGGTGTGAGACCCCTGCTGGTATTGGAGACACTATGGCTGCAGAGAGACCAGGTTTATGAGGTTCTGTCAAGAGAATACCAGATTGATGGGTACTTAAACCTGGCATGGGGCAGGAAGATTCTTTGGCAAGAAGGTGCTAATTGTACCTCTGATCTGTGAGTTACTCCTTTAGTGAAAGAGAAGATTCTTAGTGAAGGCTCTTTTGTCTTTGTGATTGAGAAATATGGCGCATTTGTGATTTCCTAGTATCGCTGTGGATCGCAAAGCGTCACACTTGGTATTACTCTTTTTGTGATGAAAGGTGACAAAGAAATTGCATTTTGTTGTGGCGTGCTGACAAAGCTTTCCTAAATTTCGGCCATGCCTTCTGAGGTGCTGGTGGTGCCCCAGCTGCATTGGCGACCTCTTCCTTCTCCTCTGCCTTCGCCTTGTGCTTCCACTGTGCCCCCGCTGTCAGGTGGGAATGCCACCAGCAGCACATCTACAAGCGTGCGCTTGTACTCCCGCATCTTACGATCAGTGATGGAATTAAGGACGGTACGTTGTCCTTGTAACGGGGATCCAGCAGCGTGGCCACCCAGTAATCAGCACAAGTTAGAATGTGGGAAACTCGGCAGTCTTTGCAGAGATACTGTAGCATGTAATTTCTCATGTGTGCCAGGCTGCCCAGAGGCAACGACAAGCTGTCCTCTGTGGGAGATGTATCATCTGTGTCCTCTGTATCCCCCCAGCCACGCATCAGTGATGGCCATAAGCGGGTTTGGGTGCCACCCTGCTGTGAACACTGTTCCTCCTCCGCCATCTCCTCCTCCTCATCCTCCACCTCCTCATCCTCCAGAACTGTGCCGTGGCTGGACAATTGTGTACCTGGTGTTTGTGGGTGCAGGAACCCACCCTCGGAGCCACTTGTGAATGACTGGCCGGAAACCCTAAGAAATAATCCCTCCTCCTCCTGTGTCACATCCTCTTCTATCATCGCCAGAAGCGTTTTTTCAAGGAGGCATAGAAGTGGGATAGTAATGCTGAGAACGGCGTTATCAGCACTGGCCATGTTGGTGGAGTACTCGAAACAGTGCAACAAGAAACACAGGTCTCGCATGGAGGTAAAGTCATTGGTGGTGAAGTGGTGCTGTTCCCCAGAGCGACTCACCCGTGTGTGCTGCAGCTGAAACTCCACTATCGCCTGCTGCTGCTCGCACAGTCTGGCCAGCATGTGCAAGGTGGAGTTCCACCTTGTGGGCACATTGCATATGAGGCGGTGAGCGTGAAGGCCGAAGTTACGCTGCAGTGCTGACAGACGAGCAGCAGCAGGGTGAGAACGCTAAAAGCACGCACAGATGGCCCGCACTTTCTGCAGCAGCTCTGACATGTTGGGGTAATTTTTAAGAAACCTCTGCACCACCAAATTCAGCACATGTGCCAGGCAAGGGATGTGTGTCAAACTGGCTAGTCCCAGAGCTGCTACGAGATTTTGCTTATTATCGCACACCACCAGGCCGGGCTTGAGGCTCACTGGCCCCAACCTCTCATCAGTCTGTTGTTCCATTACCGTCCACAGCTCCTGCGCGGTGTGGGGTTTGTCCCCCAAACAGATACTTTTTTTTCCAAAATTGTTTTATTCGTTTCACCATCACAGAATACATGACTTTTGGCTACAGAATCAGTACATTGGTGATACAGATTTTTATCATAGTCGAAATACGCAATTATAAAAAACATTGTGTTTTATGTAGGAACGCATGAAATGGCCACACACCTTCCTGGCCTGCTTGAGGACATCCTGTAGGCCTGGGTACTTAGACACAAAGCGTTGTACGATGAGATTCAACACATGTGCCATGCACGGCACATGTGACAACTTGCCCAAATTCAATGCCGCCAACAAATTGCTTCCTTTGTCACACACCACTTTGCCGATCTCCAGTTGGTGCGGGGTCAGCCACTGATCCACCTGTGCGTTCAGGGCGGACAGGAGTGCGGCTCTCTGCTTTCAGGCAAGTCAACCCCAAGACAGCGTGACACTGTCGTATCCGGGATGTGAAATAGCCCCTGGGGAGCTGGGGGGATTCAGTTGATGTGCAGTAGGACGCCGCAGCAGAAGAGGACTCAGCCGAGGAGGTTATGGAAGAGGATGGAGTAGGAAGAGTAGAGGAGGTGGCAGTAGGCCTGCCTGCAAGTCGTGGCGGTGTCACCAACTCCGCTGCAGAGCCACGCATTCCATGCTTGGCAGCCATCAGCAGGTTGACCCAATGCGCAGTGTAGGTGATATACCTGCCCTGACCGTGCTTTGCAGACCAGGTATCAGTGGTCAGATGGACCCTTGCCCCAACACTGTATGCCAGAGATGCCATGACTTCCTTTTCAATCACTGAGTAGAGGTTTGGGATTGCCTTATTTGAAAAAAAATTTAGTCCGGGTACCTTCCACTGTGGTGTCCCAATAGCGACAAATTTTTTGAAGGCCTCAGACTCCACCAGCTAGTATGGTAAAAGCTGGCGGGCTAAGAGTTCCGTCAAGCCAGCTGTCAGACGCCGGGAAAGGGGGTGACTCTGTGACATCATCATCATCAACCACTTCACTTGTATCTGACACCTCAGCAAAGGAAGCAGCAGCGGGTACAACATCATCATCATCACACTGTACGTCCATGTGTGTAATGCTGCCTGACTGAGACATATCCCTGTTATCTACATCCCCTGGCAATAATGGTTGCGCATCACTAATTTCATACAACTGATGTGTAAATAACTCCTCTGAGGGATCAAGTGAAGCGGCTGTGGTGGTAGTGGTGGTGGTGGCGGCGACGGGCGGGAGAGTGGTGACCAAAGCTGAGCTGGAGGAGGATGGTGCGTCAAGGTTCTTAGCGGAAGCTGTTGAAGATTGGGTGTCCTGTGTAATCCAGTCAACTATTTTCTCCGAATTTTTTGGCTTCAGGGTACGTGGCCTCTGAACACTGGGCATTATTCCAGGGCCAGTGCAAATCACAGCACTACGACCACGACGGCCCCTGCCTCTGCCTGACATTTTTTTTTAGATAAGTGGTTTATGCGTGCAAGGTACTGTACCACTCTATATACGTTGTGGGCAGTGGGCACAGTACAGTCTGTGTGGGCCTGACACACACGTGATAATAGTGATAATATCACAGAATTTTTTTTATAGAATATTTTTTTTTATCTGCAAGGTATTTGAGTGAATGACACCCTGTAACGGTATGAGTGGAGGCCTAGCCACTAGCCAGTATACAGTATGTGTGGGACTGACACACACGGGCTTGCAAATGTGATTATATCACAGAAAAATTTTAAATAGAATTTTTTTAAATCTGTGAGGTATTTTCTCTCACACCCTGTATGAATGGTGTGCAGTGCGCACAGTGCTGTCTGTGACTGAGCCTGCAGCCTCTCACACACGGGCAGCCAGGCAACTGCAATATATATATATATATATATATATATAAAAAAAGCACACTGATGTACCAGCCCTGAAAAGGGCTTTTTGGGGTGCTGTCAGGACGCTGTCCTTACAGCAGATGAGTCTGTGGACACAGAACAATGCCCTAGCTAACGCTTTCCCTATTGAATCAGCAGCAGCAGCACTGTCCCTCCTCTCACTCATAATGCAGCTTCCGAATGAATCTAAAATGGATGCTCTTCAGGAGGTGGGAGGGTCTGGGAGGGAGGGTCTGCTGCTGATTGGCTGGAATGTGTCTGCTGACTGTGAGGTACAGGGTCAAAGTTTACTCAATGATGATGTATAGGGGGCGGACCGAACATCGCATATGTTCACCCGCTGCGGCGAACAAGCTATGTTCGCTGGGAACTATTCGTCGGCGAATAGTTCGGGACATCACTACCTATAAACCAATCCATCAAAATCTGCGCTACAAAAACCATATGGCCCCCCTTTCGCTCTAAGTCCTGCCATGTGCCCCTACAGCAGTTTACAAATTATGGGGTGCTTTTTCTCTTGTTAACCCTTGTGAAAATGAGTAATTTGGGGCTAAAGCAACATTTTATTGGAAGAAATTGAACTTTTCATTTTCAGAGCCAAGTGTTTTCAAATTCAGTGAAATGCTTAGGAAGTCAAAGTGCTCATTACCCCCCTTAATGTATTTTTTTGAAGGGTGTAGTTTTCAAAATGGGGTCACTTTTTGAGGGTTTCCACTGTAGGGGTACGTCAGGGTCTCTTCAAATACAAAATGGTGCCCAAAAACTATTGTAGCAAAATCTGCCTCCAAAATCCATATGGCGCTCCTTTCCTTCTGACCACTGCGACGTGCCCATAGACCAGATTACACCACATATGGGGTATTTCTGTAAACTGCAGAATCAGAGTAAGGGCTAGTTCACACGAACGTGTGAAGCCCATGCCCGTGCTGTGGACCGCAAATTGCGGTCTGCAATGCACGGGCACCGTCCGTGGGACAGGCACATGGGGATCACAGACCCTTTCACTTGACTGGGTCCGCGATTCTTCCGTTCCACAAAAAAATAGAACTTGCTCTATCTTTTTGCGGTGCTGAAGCATGGAATGGACCCCCATAAAGCACTTCATAGTGCTTCTGTAGTGTTCCGTTCCGTTCTTCCGTTCCGCACTGTTCCACATCTCCCCATTGAAATGAACGGGTCCACATCCTTGAAGCGGAATGGCCACGGAATGGTGTCCGGGTATTGCAGATCCGCAAATGCAGTCCGCAATACGGCAACGGGAATCACACGTTCGTGTGAACGAGCCTTTATGCATATTGAGGTTTAGTTTGCTGTTGACTCTTGCTGTGCTGCAAGAAAAAATTGATTAACATGAAAAATCTGCATAAAAAAATGACATTTTGAAATTTCGCCTCCATATTCCTTTAATTCTTGTGGAATATCTAAAGAGTTAACAAAGTTTGTAACATCAGTTTTGAATATTTTGAGGGGTACAGTTTCTAAAATTGGGACATGTATGGCTGGTTTTCATTATGTAAGACCCTCAAAATCATTTTATAACTGAATTGGCACTTAAAAAATGGTTTTGAAAATTTTGTTGAAAATTAGAAAAATGGCTTCTATACTTCTAAGCCTTCTAACGTCCTAAAAAAATAAAATGACATTTACAAAATGATGTCAACATAAAGCAGAAATATGGGGAATGATGACTGATAACTATTTTATGAGGCATTACTATCTGTCTAAAAGTAGAGAAATTCAAAATTAGAAAATTGCGAATTTTTCAACATTTGGGGTAAATTTGGGATTTTTTTATAAATAAAGTTAAAATATATTGACTCAAATTTAGCACTGTCGTAAAGTACAAGGTGTCACGAGAAAACAGTCTCAGAATGACTTGGATAAGTAAATGTGTTCCAAAGTTATTACCACATAAAGTGACACGTCAGATTTGCAAAAAATGGCCTGGGCAGGAAGGTGAAAACTGGCCCGGGGTAGAAAGGGTTAACAAACTACTAACAGACAGCACTTATTTCATTACTAAGCTGCAAGGTCCTAAGCCTCCTTGCCACATTTCGGTCACAGATCAGTTATTTAAGGCCCCTTGCAGACGAGCATGTCCGGATTAGGTCCGGATGCGTTGCGAATGCCTTCAGTGAAAAATGCGTGATTTTGCAAGCAAAGTCAATTAGCTTTGCCTGTGATTCCATTCAGTTGTTCAGTTTTTATCGCGCGGGTGCAATGCGTTTTGGTGCGCGTGATAAAAAAACTGAATGTATATAAACAACATATCTTAGCAACTTGCTGGCGGATGCGATGTGATTTTCATGCAGGTGCATTCACTTCTATGGGGCCAGCATTGCGTGAAAATTGCAGAATATAAAACATGCTGCGATTTTCACGCAACGCACAAGTGATGCGTGAAAACCAACTCACATATACACAGCCCCATTGAAATGAATAAGTCCAGATTCTGCGCGGGTGCATTGCATTTGCATCACGCATTGCACCCGCGCAGAATACTCGCTCGTGTGAAAGGGGCTTTCAATGGTGTTCATGACGGATCCATCATGGCTATAGAAGACATAATACAACCGGATCCGTTCATGATGGATGCATGCGGTTGCATTATTGTAACTGAAGCGTTTTGGCAGATCCATGACGGATCCCCCAAAAACACTAATGTGAAAGTAGCCTTAGGTGAATACCTTACCAATGTATGAGAAGATGAACTACCAAAAATGAGGGGAGCTTATTCTAAATTTGAATGTCAAGGTCTTCCTGACTGGACTTTCCAGACATGGCTATAGTTTGTTAAGGAATAGGATTCTACCTCTCTCGATGCACTTGTCAACACTATCTTTTCATGGTTAATCTAATATATAAGGCCTGAGTGTATGTGTGTGTATGTCCGCTAAAGGAATCCGCACCGTTGCATTTACAATCATGAAATTTGGCACACAGGTATATCAGGTGTCCGGGAAGGTTTTAGGCCAGGTCTCAGCTCTAGGACGTATCGTTCCTGAGATATTCCCAAAAAATTTATTAGCCAATAGAAGCTTGGTCACATGACCCTTATCAGCCAATAGCAGCTCACAGGTCCTCCAACCTCCGCATACACAGTTTTACTCCAGGTTTACATAACAACCCAGCCATTTATCTTCACTGCTGTAGGAAATCTTAAAGTAAATCTGTCACTCGGATAATTGCTATTGAAGTAAAGCCATGGCCTAATAGCACATTATTCCAGCAATAGATGTTTTTATCTTCTGAAAATCCAGTTTATTTGGTATGCAAATAAGCCAGTAAGGTGCCCAGAGGGGCGTCATTCTTGCAGGAAGGAGCCCAGACACACCCCCTGCTACAATGTGTCCACCCTCAAAAGACTAAAAACCCCGCTCCCAGGTCGTGCTAAGCCATGCCCCTAATTATGTTAGGCCATGCCCCTCCCACTCCTGAGCCGACTGAGATTGAAAAAATTAAGGTAAAAATCAACTTCTATCAGCTGCAGGGGTGGGAGGGTGGGTGACTTTCTCCCTGATGCTTACACTCAGACAGCACAGTGCTGCTGTCTTAGAGTGAGCTGTTCAAAGGACACGCCCCCTATTTGGTTAGGCCACACCCCCTCCCACTCCTCAGCCAACTGAGATTGAAAAAATTAACTTAAAAATCTACTTCTCAGTACTGCTAAGCCAAGCCCAGATCTGGTTAGGCCACTCCCACTCCTGAGCCAACGGGGATTGAAAAAATGAAGGTAAAATTCTACTTCTGTCAGCTGCAGGGGTGAGAGGGAGGGTGACGTTCTCCCTGCAGCTCACACTCAGACAGAACAGTGCTGCTGTCTTAGAGTGAGCTGTTCAAAAGGACACGCCCCTGATCCAGTAAAGGCCACTGTTGAGGGGGCGGGACCCTGTGAAGGTCACTGTCAAGGGGGTGGTGTGATGTGAAAGTCACTGTTAAAGGGGAAGGCTGCTGTAAAGGTTTAAAGTTAAGGGGGTGGGCTGCTATGGAGGTCACTGTTTTGGGGGAGGGGTGCTGTAGATGTCACTGTTATAGTAGATAGTGTTGATATCTTTTAACGACACACACAAACATTAAATAAAATAGATTAAATATACCCGAGCGAAGCCGGGATCTTCAGCTAGTCTAATATATATTTTGATGTAAATCTGAATGGCTGCATTGTTGGACCTCTATTTGCTACTCATAAAGACTTTGAGATCCTATCATACCTAACGCTATGGGAAATTGCTGCTTTCTGGTGTTACCATGTATCTGATATGTAGTCCTGGCTTTAGAGCTGGGTTATCAGAGTTCACGGTGTACTTTTATGCCATATATCTGGAGCAGATTCTGTCGCACGCCATGGCGCGACAGAATTTGTGACTTCTTCCCTGCTCATGCCAGGTCTAAAAAAGGGGAGTGGTGTGGGTGGGGCCGGGCCAGTAGAAAGGAAGGTGTGTTACATTTAGAATTGGTGCAGGATGCACCGAAGTTATGTAGAGACCTCTACATAACTTCGATGATCCACCACCAGCTACTGTGCACCAAAGTGTCTACCTATTCTATAGCACTTACAACAAATAAATACTAACTTCTAAGTAGACTTTATCTTAGGTTTTTTACCTCATAAACAAAAATTTACATTTTAATCTTTTATTAGTTATTTTTTATACACTATCCCAAGTGAAATGCCAATAGGGGTGGGGCAAAACAAATGGTTTCAGAAAGCACAAAAAAAGAGAATCCTTGAGTCAGTCCCAGGTCCTCCTTATACTCTGCAGAACATAGTAAATAGGTTTTACCTGTAGCCAATAGTTGTGTTAAGACTTGGGTAGCTCAAAACATGAAAATATGAGCAAAGAATTGGCTTCAAAGTTTGTGAATGTTCATCACAGAAAATATACACTGTTTCAGTGCATCTAAATTTTATGCTGTGCGTACGTACGTGTTAAAGCATCAGCATCGTAAAATGTACGAGCTCTCCGAGAGAAAACAGTAAATTGTTTCACAGCTCACAAAAATTGGAAAGGAGGAAGCTATAATAATTGATCTTAAAAACTTTCTTCCAAGGAGAAAAATATATTTTTTTTCCCGAAAAATTCTGTCTCTCTACTGTGTTATACTATCTCATTATAAGCAGTAACTGTATATAGCAGAGAAAAACAAAGCATGTGTTCATTTCTAAATTAAATTTCCCAGCACATGTTGTTTTATTCTGGTTGTACTTATGCATTTTTCATTTTAGATCGCAGCCTAATAAAGTTCATTTCTGATAAATTGTATTTTCTTTGAAGCAAACCTTTGGATGTATTTTTGTCATTTTTATTATACTGTCCTTTCAAGTTAAAATAAATAAATAAATAAACTATTTCAGCAGCTTCTTTTAAGGAGAGATCACAACATATTCCTAAAAATCAAGAACAAACTTAGAGACTATAGACAATTTAAAGAGGCAAAGTAGTAAAGCATCAGCAGTCAACAAAATAGAATCTTTATTGTGTTATGGACACTTAGAAAAAGATTTTAAAACGTATGCTTTTTGAGTGCTAAAAACACTCATAGGCCTCATGCACACGAACGTTTTTTCCGTTTCCGTCCAATTTTTTGCGTTCCATGTACAGATCGTATATGGAACTATTAATTTCAATGGGTCCGCAAAAAAAACTGAATGTACTCCGTATGCATTCTGTTTCCTTATTTCTGTTTTTCCGTTCTGTTCAAAGATAGAACATGTCCTATTATTGTTCGCATAATGAACAAGGATAGTACAATTCTATTAGGGGCCAGATGTTCCGTAAAAAATGGAATGCACACAGATGTCATCCGTATTTTTTGCGGACCGCAAAACACTGAAAAAGCCATACGGTCGTGTGCAATAGGCCTTAGTCATAGCATAGTATAAATAAATTTAACCCCTTCAAGACCAAGCTAGTTTTACCTTCAGGACCAGGCAATTAATTTTTTGCAAATCTGACATGTGTCACTTTATGTGGTAATAACTTTAAAACGCTTTTACTTATCCAGGCCATTCTGAGATTGTTTTCTCGTCACATATTGTATTTCATGACAGTGGTAAAACTGAGCAAAAAAAGTCATTTTTATTTATAAAAAACTACCAAATGTACCAGAAATTTGGAAGAATGTCCAAATTTTTATTTCTCTACTTTAATAATAGACAGTAATGCCTCCAAAAATAGTTATTGCTTTACATTCTCCATATGTCTACTTCATGTATGGATCATTTTGTGAATTCAATTAAATTTTTGGTGGACGTTAGAAGGCTTAAAAGTTTAGAAGCAAATCTTAAAATGTTTCAGAAAATTTCCAAAACCCACTTTTTAACCTCTTCAGGACATAGGTACGCCCTTATGTCCTGGTACTTAAGGCAGCAAGCGGTGATCGGAAGTCGGTGCCTGCTCAAATCATTGAGCAGGCACTTCGGCTAAATGCCCGGGGGGGGGGGGTCCCGTGACCACAATTCAGACCTGCGGTTTGCGGCTTTTATCTATTGCGGTGGTGGCGTGTGGCGGTGCCATCGGGTCCCCATGCGGCTGTGGGGGGGACCCGATGGCATGGAAGGCAGCGCGATGTCTAAGGAAGGCATCGCACTGCCTTCCGGTGACAAGCTTGTGAGATCCAGCCCCCTGGATCTCACAGGCCCCGGAATCTGTATGAGTAATACACACAGTATTACTCATAATTCTCATTACAGAAGTATTGGAATGCATTGCAAAGGATTAGACCCCCAAAAGTTCAAGTCCCAAAGTGGGACAAAAAATAAAGTGAAAAAAAAGTTGAAAAAATAAAGTTTTCCACCCCAAAAATTAAAAGTTTCAAGTAAAAATAAACAAAAACTTCATTTTCCCCAAATAAACAAAAAAAAATTGGTAAAAAATTGGTGGGGGGAGTATACATATTAGGTATCGCCGCGTTCGTATCAAACGGCTCTATAAATATATCACATGACCTAACCCCTCAGATTAACACCGTAAAAGGTAAAAAATAAAAACTGTGCTAAAGAAACAATTTTTTTTGTCACCTTACATCACAAAAAATACAACAGCTAGCGATCAAAAAGGAGATTGACCACCAAAATAGTGCCAATATAACCGTCACCTCATACCGCAAAAAATGAGCCCCTACCAGAGATAATCGCCCAAAAAATAAAATAACTATAGCTCAGAATATGCAGACACTAAAACATGATTTTGTTTTTGTTTCAAAAATGATATTATTGTGTAAAACTTACATAAATAAAAAATAAATAAAAAAAGTATACATATTAGGTATCGCCGCGTCCGTATCGACCGGCTCTATAAAAATATCATATGACCTAACCCCTCAGATGATAAAAACTATGCTAAATAAACAATTTTTTGTCACCTTACATCACAAAAAGTGTAATAGCAAGCGATCAAAAAGTCACACGCACCCCAAAATACTGCCAATAAAACAGTCATCTCATCCCGCAAAAATCATACCCTACCCAAGGTAATCGCCCAAAAACTGAAAAAATTATGTCTCTCAGACTATGTAAACACTAAAACATGATTTTTTTTGCTTCAAAAAAGAAATCATTGTGTAAAACTTACATAAATAAAAAAAAAGTATACATATTAGGTATTGCCACGTCAGTGACAACCTGGTCTATAAAAATACCACATGATCTAACCTGTCAGATGAATGTTGTAAATAACAAAAAATAAAAACGGTGCCAAAACAGCTATTTCTTGTTATCTTTCCTCACAAAAAGTGTAATATAGAGCAACCAAAAATCATTGTACCCTAAACTAGTACCAAAAAAACTTCCACCCTATCCCGTAGTTTCTAAAATGGGGTCACTTTTTTCAGGTTTCTACTCTAGGGGTGCATCAGGGGGGCTTCAAATGGGACATGGTGTAAAAAAACAAAACAAAAAAAAAAACAGTCCAGCAAAATCTGCCTTCCAAAAACCGTATGGCATTCCTTTCCTTCTGCGCCCTGCCGTGTGCCTGTACAGCAGGTTACGACCACATATTAGGTGTTTCTGTAAACTATAGAATCAGGGCCATAAATATTGACTTTTGTTTGGCTGTTAAACCTTGCTTTGTAAATGGAAAAAAATTATTAAAATGGAAAATCTGCCCAAAAAGTTAAATTTTCAAATTGTATCTCTATTTTCCAATAATTTTTGTGGAACACCTAAAGGGTTAACAACGTTTTTAAAATCAGTTTTGAATACCTTGAGGGGTATAGTTTCTAGAATGTGGTCATTTTTGGGTGGTTTCTATTATATAAGCCTCACAAAGTGACTTCAGACCTGAACTGGTCCCTAAAAATTGGGTTTTTGAAAATTTCAAGATTTGCTTCCAAACTTCTAAGCCTTGTAACATCCCCAAAATATAAAATATAATTCCAAAAATTATGCAAACATGAAGTAGACATATGGGGAATGCAAAGTAATAACTATGTTTGGAGGTATTACTATGTATTATGGAAGTAGAAAAATTGAAACTAGGAAATTAGGTAAAATTTGTATTTTTTTATAAATAAAAATGAATTTTTTTACTTCATTTTACCAGTGTCATGAAGTACAATATGAGACGATAAAACACTCTCAGAACGGCCTGGATAAGTCAAAGCGTTTTAAAGTTATCACCACTTAAAGTGACACTGGTCAGATTTGCAAAAAATGGCCTGGTCCTTAAGGTGAAATAAGGCTGTGTCCTTAAGGGGTTAAGAACCAGTTCAGGTCTGAAGTCACTTTGTAAGGTTTACATAATAGAAACCACCCAATAATGACCCCAATAATGACCCCCTTTTTAAAACTACACCCCTCAAGGTATTTAAAACTATTTTACGAACTTTATTATCCATTTAGTTGTTCCGCAAGAATTAAAGGAAAATTTCACTTATCATTTACAGGTTAAATCATGTGGTATTTTTAAAGAACAGGTTGTTACTGGTGCGACAATACCAAATATGATAACTTTTTGGGGTAGTTTGTTTCAGTTTTACATAAAGTATTTTTGAAATTTTAGTATTTTTTTACGGTGTTCACCTGAGGGGTTAGGTCATGTAATATTTTTATACAGCAGGTGATTATGGACATGGCAATACCTAATATGTATGCTTTTATTTATTTATTAAAGTTTTACACAACAGCATTTTTGAAACAAAGAAAATCATGTTTTAGTGTATCCATATTCTGAGATACACTACATTGTCTTAGGTAGGGTCTCATTTTTGAGGGATGAGATGATGGTTAAATTGGTATGATTTTGGGGAGCGCATTGCTTTTTGATCGCTTGGTATTACACATTTTATGATGTAATGTGCTTTTTCTACACCGTTTAATTATTTTTTTTACGGAGTTCACCTGAGTGGTTAAAACATGTGATATTTTTATAGAGCAGGTCGTTACGAGCATGGCAATACCTAATAGGTCTACTTTTTTTGTATTTATTAAAGTTTTATACACTAATGTTTTTGAAACAAAACAAAAAAAAATCATGTTTTAGTGTCTCCATAGCCTGAGAGACAAAGTTTTTTTTTTTTGATGATTGTTTTAGGTAGGGGCAAATTTTTTTGTGGGATGAGGTGATGGTTAGATTGGTACTATTTTGGAGGGCATACGCCTTTTTATCGCTTGGTGTTGCACTTTTAGTGATTTAAGGTGACAAAAAAATGATTTTGTAGCACAGTTTTTATTTTACATTTTAGACAGTGTTCACCTGAGAGGTTAGGTCATGTGATATTTTTATTGAGCCAGTCTATACAGACGTGGTGATATGTAACATGTGTACTTTTCTTTTTTTCCCCTATTTTTTTTACAAATTTTTGTTTATTTTATTTTGGAAAAAGGATGCTTTTTTTACCTGAAACTTAAATTTTTTATTAAAAAAAAACACTTTTTTCACTTTATTTTATTATTTAATTTTGTCCCACTGTGGGACTTCATCTTTTCAGGGTTTGATCAGCACACGGCTATGATCAGGAAACCTTCCCTATGGGTTTCCACTAAAGTAAAGATATTGATAAGCCAGTTAATCTGATCTGAGTTGGGGGCATATATATATTCACAAATGTGAACAAGGATTGTCCCACCTGGCCCTTGAGGATAAGATATCTGCCGTCTGGATTATGTAAGTGGGATTTATATTGGAAGGGAAGGCTTCTGTGGAAGCCTATACTAACTCCTCTCGAGGCAGCACCCCCAGCCCCACAATGATACCAGCTGGGAAATTTTGAGTGAGTGAGATTAGGATATTTATCATGCTTGAAATGGTATTCCTGGAGGAAAACCACTGAGCATTTGTCTTTATTTAACAAAGAGAAGATCTGGCATCTTTTAGAGGGGGATCTCAGTCCCTTAACATTATAAGATACTAATTTGAGATCAGACATATTTAGGTATGGCAAAGGGTGTGTTGTGATCTCTAAATAGCATATTAGAGGGGAACTCACCAGCCGGCATAAGGAGGAGAAGGGGGGTGCCACCTCGAGGAGAGCATTCCAGTAACCATCGCCCCAGAACTTCTTTTTCAGCACTGTCCCTGAGTCACATATATGGAAAATTACCAAGGAAGATTGTGAGTACCTGTCAAAACAATAAAGATAAGACACATAGAACGTAACAAGTAACAATAACTATATACGATTAGTTAATCGCCATGTATGAGAGAACTTGACAATTGTAGTTCCCTGAGTAGGTGGCATAAGGGAAGGGGGGGGGGGGGACGTAAAAGTACATAGAAGCAGCAACTCCCTCTAAGGAGTAAATATTACTGGAGGATGTTAATAATGAGAAACCATTGAGATTGTATTAGACCAGGGAACATTCACTTTTTCAGAACTGTAATAGCAGAGAATGGGGGAGGGGGGAGGAACGGGGGGGGGGGGGTGGGAGAGAGGGAGTCAAGGTATAGGCAGTAACACATGTATCTCATAGACTACTATTCAGTTATAAAACTATTTTAGCCTACATACAGATGGGAAGAAGACCACTACTCTCTCGTCCTCCAATACTGAGTGGAGATAAGGCGTATTGAAGTGTAATGAAAGTGTGAGTGCATGTATCACCACTCAGTATAGAAAGCAAATTCTTGTAGAATATACCAATTAAATATAGTAGTGTTGGTACAAAAGACCCGTGGAATGAGTTCTGTGGGTCCCTATTCACAGGGAGGCAGATTACTTATCTACCAGGGCTAAGCGCTTAGGAGTGGATAAAAAGTTCCCCCTTCTGGACCTTTGGGATTTTGGGGTGTGAAGTGGTTCCCAGGGTGTCACTGAAGGCAGGTCTGGTAAGGTGGTCATGTTCTGGACCATATCCCAGTTTTCTATAGGTAACGAAGAGATCTGAAGAAGGTCATAGGCTTTATCCAGGTCACTAAAGGAGGAAATATGGATACGGCGACCATCGTGGAGAAAGGAAAGACTAAATGGGAATGTCCATCTATAGATAATCTTGTGGTGGCGTAGGAAATCTGTGAGTGGCTTCATTGCCTTCCTTTTCCTGAGGGTTGATTAAGCTAAGTTCTGGAAGATGGTGATGGAGTTTCTCTCCCATTCCACAGAGTTGGAGTTCCTGGAGCTAGCCATTATAGCTTCTTTCACTGGGAAGTGCAAAAATCTGCATATCACATCTCTGGGAGGTTCATTAGCCTGTGGCTTAGGGCGAAGTGCTCTATGAGCCCTTTCTATTAAGACTTCATGCACAGAGTCCGGACCCAGTGGTTTAAGGCAGATCTGGATAACTGTTTCAGGAATATCCACTGAAAATCGATTCAGGGATGCCTCTGAAGCGGAGGTTGTTCCGCCTGCTCCTGTTCTCCTGATCTTCCATAGCGGTATATAAGGAGTTAATGTGATTCTGGGCTAGGGACAGGCTGGAGGATACCTCGCTCTGGTGTTGTAAGATTGCGGCCTGGGTGTCCTCTAATACTTCCACCCTCCGGCCTATGTGGCGTACGTCCTCCTTTATTGAGGAGAGATCCAGGCTAAGGGGTCCCAGGGCGTCTGCCAGGGCTTTTTTGAGGAAAGCCCTGGAGATGGGTAGACAGTCTGTGTCACTGGGATCTTCCCCTACCTTATCGGCGCCTGCAGCTGCAGCTTGCTTGTGGCTGGAGCAAGGTGTCCCAGGTGCCATCTTGGGTTCTCTGTTCACTGCCGCTGCCGCCGCCTTTTTAATGAATTTCTCAATTTCTCCGGTTTGGCTCAGGGAACAGATGTGACCTGTCTGATCAGCGGGTTTTTGGCCACCAATTTTGACCATTTTGAAGTCCAGTTCGCTGAAGATAAGGAGCTATGAGGGATAAGCTAGAAGGAGAGCTGCACCTCACACAACCATCCGACTCCGGTGCAGGCTCCGCCCCCCAACTTGTCAGTATGTTAAACCATGCAAGAACGTATCAGCTGCATCTACTGAATTTTCACATACAATTGCTTCCTATACTAATTGCAGCTTGACATACAGTGGATATAAAAAGTCTACACACCCCTGTTAAAATGTCAGGTTTATGTGCTGTAAAAAAAATAAGACAAAGATAAATCATTTCAGAACTTTTTCTACCTATAATGTGACTAATAAACTGTACCACTCAATTAAAAAAAACTGAAATCTTTTAGGTGGAGGGAAGGGAAAAAAAACACCTTAAATAATGTGGTTGCATAAGTGTGCACACCCTCTCATAACTGGGGATGTAGCTGTGTTCAGAATTAAGCAATCACATTCAAAATCATGTTAAATAGGAGTCAGCATACACCTGCCATCATTTAAAGTGCCACTGATTAACCCCCAAATGAGGTTCAGCTGCTCTAGTTGGCCTTTCCTGAAATTTTCTTAGTCGCATCCCACAGCAAAAGCCATGATCCACAGAGAGCTTCCAAAGCATCAGAGGGATCTCATTGTTGAAAGGTATCAGTCAGAAGAAGGGTACAAAAGAATTCCCAAGGCATTAGATATACCATGGAACACAGTGAAGACAGTCATCATCAAGTGGACAAAATATGGCACAACAGTGACATTACCAACAACTGGACGTCATTCCAAAATGTATGAAAAGCCGAGAAGAAAACTGGTCTGGGAGGCTATCAAGAGGCCTACAGCAACATTAAAGGAGCTGCAGGAATATCTGGCAAGTACTGTGTGGTACATGTGACAACAATCTCCCGTATTCTTCATATGTCTGGGCTATGGTGTAGAGTGGCAAGACAAAAGCCTTTTCTTACAAAGAAAAACATCCAAGCCAGGCTATATTTAGCAAAAACACATCTGAAGTCTCCCAAAAGCATGTGGGAAAGGGTGTTATGGTCTGATAAAACCAAGGTTAAACTTTTTGGCCATAATTCGAAAAGATATGTTTGGCGCAGAAACAAAACTGCACATCACCAAAAGAACACCATACCCACAGTGAAGCATGGTGGTGGCAGCATCATGTTTTGGGGCTGTTTTTCTTCAATGAATTCCAAATGAATATCTTTGCGGCCCGGCAAGTATTTCTGAACATGAGCGCGCTGCTATCGGCACGCTCATGTTCTCTCAGCAGCACGGGGAGAAGGAAGCTGTCCTCCCTCCCCCTGTGCTGCTGCCGCTGCCACCAATGAGAAGAGAGGGGGGGGGGGAGGGGCGGGCACACTGCGCCACCAATGAGAATAGAGGGGGGGAGGAGGGGCGGGCGCACTGCGCCCCCAATGAGAATAGAGGGGGGGGGGGGGGAGGGACGGGCGCACTGCGCCACCAATGATTGGACTATTTCCACACAGAGCGGCGCCCAGCACTCACCATTAGTCCTGGGCGCCGCTCCGTTCGCCCGCAGTGCCCCATTACTGTCTCCTCTCCTGCTCCACATGCTGCTTACTATCGGAGCGATGGGGGGAGACATCAGCTTTACTAGTGGGCGTTCCTTCTCCCTGCGCTGTGATTGGACAGCGCTACAGCCAGGAAGAAGGAACGCCCACTAGTGAAGCTGATGTCTCCTCCCATCGCTCCGATAGTAATCAGCAGCATGTGGAGCAGGAGAGGAGACAGTAATGGAGCACTGCAGGCGAACGGAGTGGCGCCCAGGACTAATGGTGAGTGCTGAGACATCGCTGGGCGCCGCTCTGTGTGGCCTGATAGTGAAAGAAGTTTAACACAATACAGGAGGCGGGTGCCGGCAGCAGAATCGCATTGCCGGCACCCTGCCCCTGACAGGGAGCTGCGATCAGAGGCAGTTAACCCCTTAGGTGCCGCACCTGAGGGGTTAACTGCTGATCTGCCAGTACCCGCCTCCTGTATAAAGGGGTAATTTATCATTGGTGGTGCAGTGTGCCCCCCCCCCTCAACCCCCCCATCCCATTAAAATCATTGGTGGCACAGTGCGCCAGCCCCTCTCAACCCCCCCAGTATTGAAATCATTGGTGGCAGTGGCCACAGGGACCTCTCCCCTCCCCCTCATTGGTGGTGCAGTGGCAGCTTCTGATCGGAGCCCCAGCTGTGTAAGCCTGGGGCTCCGATCAGTTACCATGGCAGCCAGGACGCTACAGAAGCCCTGGTTGCCATGGTAACATCCCTGATGCTGTGTGCACAAGGCACAGAGCAGCAGGGACAGTGTGAAGTCC
This sequence comes from Bufo gargarizans, assembly GCF_014858855.1. Lineage (NCBI taxonomy): Eukaryota > Metazoa > Chordata > Amphibia > Anura > Bufonidae > Bufo > Bufo gargarizans. The sequence continues at coordinate 311,068,762 of NC_058085.1, forward strand.
TATTCACCCTGATAGAGCTGAATAGGACAAGGGATGAAAGATCCCAGGTTCTCGCCCCTAAGGCTACTTTCACACTTGCGTTCAGAGCGGATCCGCCTGAGACGGATCCGCTCATATAATGCAGACGGTGGCTCCGTTCAGAACGGATCCGTCTGCATTATATTGTAAAAAAAATTCTAACTGTGAAAGTAGCCTGAACGGATCCGTCCAGACTTTTACATTGAAAGTCAATGGGGGACGGATCAGTTTGAAGATTGAGCCATATTGTGTCATCTTCAAACGGATCCGTCCCCATTGACTTCCATTGTAAGTCTGGACAGATCCGCACGCCTCCGCACGGCCAGGCGTTTTTTTTTTATGCGGCCCACATAAACTTAAATTTTGTTTTTTTGGCCCATGTTAGCCTTTGAGTTTGACATGCTTGAGCTAGAGGGAATTATGAAGAGTTCCAAATACCAGTTAATATTGGCACAAAACCTTCAGGCTTCTGCTAGAAAGCTGAACATGGAGAGGAACTTAATCTTTCAGCATGACAACGACCCAAAGCATACATCCAAATCAACAAAGGAATGGCTTCACCAGAAGAAGATTCAAGTTTTGGAATGGCCCAGACCTGAATCCGATCTGTCGGGTGATCTGAAGAGGGCTGTGCACAGGAGATGCCCTCGCAATCTGACAGATTTGGAGTGTTTTTGCAAAGAAGAGTGGGCAAATCTTGCCAAGTCAAAATGTGCCATGCTGATAGACTCATACCCAAAAAGACGGAGTGCTGTAATAAAATCAAAAGGTGCTTCAAAAAAGTATTAGTTTAAGGGTGTGCACACTTATGCAATCATATTTTATTTTTATATTTTTTCTTCCCTCTAACTAAAAGATTTCAGTTTGTTTTTCAATTGAGTTGTACAGTTTATAGGTCACATGAATGGTGGAAAAAGTTCTGAAATGATTTATCTTTGTCTCATTTTTTTTACAGCACAGAAACCTGATATTTTAACAGGGGTGTGTAGACTTTTTATATCTACTGTTATGTTATCTATACTATCAAATGCACAATTTGCAATATCCAATATATTGGATGCACCACACACAATTTAAATGGGTTTTCTCGCTTTATCAAATATCATGTATTATGTACAGGAAGTTAATATAAACCATTTACTACTGTATTATTATTATTATCATCTATATTGCTTCAATTGCTGGCTGGGTTCATTTTTCCACCACATTATACATTGCTCGTTTTCCACCCTGCAATCCAGATCTTCACGATTACACACTATAGCAACAAGCACTAGCCTATGTGAGCTCCCACGTTAATGCCCACCAGAGAGGCTGGTGGTTTTTCCTATAGTGTGCAAGCACGATTACCACTGATGGATTGCAGGGTGGTCGGAACCATGGAAACGAGTAGTGTATAATGTGACGAAAAAATTAATCAAGCCAGCCATGGAAGCAATATGGATAATAACAATAAATAATCTATGCAAGTGTTCTGGGACAGGAGAGAGCCCAAGCACCATCTCAATCTGCTTACAATTTTTGCTGTAACTCTCAGATGTCTGCATTCAAATAATTTAGGTCAAGACTTCTGTATTCTGCTAATGCGAGGAAGGAGGTGTCTTAATATGTTTTGTCTATTCATAGTGAGACTGATTGCAAAAGTAAACAGGCCATTACAAGTATGTGTAAAGGTGGATTTAGATGGGATGGTTCTGCAGGGAATTTTCGAGAAGGAAGTATTCTTTCCCAACAGTCGGCTGCTCGTTCAATGAAGGAGACCACTGCATTTACATGCAGCGATCTTCTCCACAGTATGAGGACAAGAGAGGGCGATCCCTCATCCTCATACTGATTGATGGTTTCTGAGCAGAAGATCGCTGTTTAGACCACATGATCTGCTGCCCAGAAATTATGATCGGTGGTGCCTGCATGAATGACAGGATCACCCGATAAATGAGCGTTTCGCTCATTCATTGGGTAATTGGCGGCACATTCACATGGACAGATTATCGTGAATGACTGTTCGCAGGAGCGGCAATTTCTAATAATCTGCCCGATTCTCGGGCCATCTAAATGCACCTTAAGAATTTTTGAACAGTAAGGCAGTGGTAAGAGCTGAAACAATGCATGAATAGGGCCACATAATAAAAGTTAACACAGTAGTGGCAGTTGTCTCTGGACCCTGGTTCCTATCTCCCCAATGAGAAGTCAATAGTATTAGAAATGATGCATGATAGGTGGGGGGGCTTCTTTTGTAATCTTGCATTGGGAGATAGAAGGAAATTTAAGATGGCGTACATTTTAAGACTAGACAGTCATCCAATAGCTGAGGTTAAACTATTCATCTCTTCCTTATGGATCCTACATTAGCACACCCATTCCCCATTGGTTAATCAAAGATAACCAGTTATATAAGGTTGATGAAACTGCTGCAGCAGCTTACCAAAACAACCGATCCTTCACACTGACATGGAAACTTTGCCAAACCTACCACACAACCTCCGAATACTACAAGTTTGTTTCATCCATGACTCTGTAACCTTTCAATGAACAGACCTTAACATACCTCTACACCATGGATGTCAAACTCATGGCCCTCCAGATGTTGCAAAACTACAACTCCAAGCATTCCCTGATAGCTGCAGTATGCCCAGGCATGATGGGAGTTGTAGTTTTGCAACAGCTGGAGGGCCACAAGTTTGACATCCCTGCTCTACACCATCAAAAGTTGAATACAAATTGAAATAAGCCTCAAACCTTTCTAGATACCCTTTGCCTACTCAACCCCATGACCCAGTCTTCCCACTAAAACGTCAAGCTGTTGATACCACAGTTGGCTAGATACTATTATACACCTGTAAACCAGTTCTCTTTCATTTACACCAAGTAAAAACAACCACTGTGTTTCCACTTCAGGAGGTCAGGCTAAGACCAGTGGAGTTTGTGCCTGAGGCAACATTAGTGTTCCACACAACGCACAAGGGAACCACCAGGTGCAATATTTCACTAGCTATGTTATCTCTTTCTGTTTAGGCTATTTCCTGCAGCCAGGATGTCAAGAATAATCTGTTGTCTGTTAAAGCATTTTCATAAGTGAACAATATTGTACTGTTAGGTTCTTTGTAAACTGCTATACGTGCAATAAAAAGATGATTGAAAAGAACAGGCACTTACCATAATTTTAACCTGTCATAAATCCTAATAATTTGTGATCAATAGAATTACAAGTTGTGACCATCAAGCATGATATGTAAGAAAAGATCAAGCAACAATGTCATGCGGGTTTTTCTTTTCAAACTGTTTTCCAGGGACTCTGTAGGTAAATCTATATATGCTAATTTGTATTAGCATATAGAAAGAGCAGGGTTAGAGCAGGCTCACTTGGGAAAATTAATACAGTAATTAAAACAGTAACTGGGCCATAACCTTATAACCATGTACATGCTTAATCTTCATATGCATAATCCATATCATATTTGACAACCACACTCAAGCTGGTTAAAAAAGACAAGCCCTTCGGAATAATTCACCATGCTTATATTATTATTTTCATCTATTTTCCACATACATTGAAATGTAATGGACTAGAGGTCCAGATTGTGCTGTCAAACCTGCTCCAACTCATTGAGACATGAACTTGACAAGACATCTGAAGGTTTCCTTTGGTATTTGGCACCAAGACCTTAAGGGCTCATGCACACAACCGTGCCATTTTCTGCAAAAAACAGATGCCGCCCGTGTGGCTTCCGCAACTTGCGCAAAACGGAGAAGAATAGGACATCTCAATTTTTGCGGGATCACGGAACGGAGCAATGGATGCGGACAGCACACAGAGTGCTGTCCGCATCTTTTACGGACCCATTGAAATGAATGGTTCCGTATATGGACCGTATACGGATTTAAAATACGGTCTGTATACGGAATGCAGCCCTAAGGGTGCATTCACACACAGCAGATTCTGTTGGAGAGAATTTCTGCACCTGAAAATCAGTTCCTTTCGTATGATTTTTTTTTATCATTATTATTTTTTGGCAGTAAGCACTTGAGGGCACATTTATTAAGACCGGCATTTTAGACGTCGGTCTTGATAAAGCTTTAAGCTGCTGGTTATGAAGAGGCATTGGCCTCTCCAAGAATTTCAGCGGATCCTCCGCCAGTTCTAAATGTAAGACAGCTTCCAAGCGGTCTTAAATTTAAACCTTTTTCTATGCCTTAACCCCTTATGGACCGGGCTCATTTTCACCTTAAAGGACCAGGCCATTTTTTGCTAATCTGACCAGTGTCACTTTATGTGTGAATAACTTTAAAACGCTTTTACTTATCCAGGCTATTCTGAGACAGTTTTTTCGTCACATATTGTACTTCATGACACTGGTAAAATGGAGTCAGAGAAATACATTTTTATTTATAAAAAAAATCCAAATTTACCAAAAATGTGAAAAAAATTAGCTAATTTCCAAACTTCAATTTCTCTACTTCTATAATACCTCCAAAAATTGTTATTCATTTACATTTCCCATATGTCTTACCACATATAACCGCAGAGCTGACCGCTGAATAAATTTTAGTTTTGCGACCAAAATACTTCAATAAATATTTTACCGCATATATAACCGCAGCGCTGATAGCTGAATAAATTTAGTTTTTTTCTACTGAAATACTTCAATAAAAATTTTGCTACATATAACCGCAGTGCTGACCGCTGAATAAATTTTGTTTTTCAACTGAAATACGTCAATAAAGATTTTACAACACACAGTATAACTGCAGCGCTGGATGCTGAAGAAAATTTGTTTTTCGACCGAAATACGTCACAAAAGGTTTTACCACATATAACTGCAGCACTAAATGCTGAATAATTTTTTTTTGCTACCAAAATACATCACAAAAGGCTTGGGATTCTCCACCTTGGCTCGCCACAAGCCATCAGTTCTCTGAAAGACGCATAGTCAACCACTTGGGAAGGGAGGGACTGCAGCACCAGCAACTTGGACAGCAGCACATTCAGCTTCTGTGCCGTTGGATGCGTGCACCCATACTGTTGTCTCTTGGCAAGCACTTCGGTGATCGATTGCTGACGGAATGACTGACGAGGAGTAGGAGCATCAAGACAGCAGACGATGGGAACGACAGACAGCTCCCTTCGCCTCAAGTGGTGGAGCCTTGACTGCCTGAAATTGGGGGCGGCGTGTCACTGGGTGATGCAGTGGTTGTTGCGGCAGACTGGATCAACACATCGGAGCCACAGTTCTCACAGGCCATGGTGACGCTGTATATGTTGATGCAGGGCCATGGTGGCAACATTGGCACAGTGGCCACGCTTCACCTTCTGCCCACAGATTCTACATATGGCCATGTTCACCTCCTGCTATACAAAAAACTGCCACAACTAGAGTAGGTGATCTTACCGACACTATGCACTGACTGACTGCTACCGCCGCTGGTTCCGTGAACCCGTGGACCCCTCCTTAATAAGGATACATTTTTATAAGAATACCTTTTTCATTTTCTACTGAAATACACAACTAAAGGCTTTACCACGTATAACTGCGGCGCTGAACGCAGAATAAATGTATCGTTTTCTACAAAAAAAATATGTCACTAAAGGTTTTGCCACATAACTACAACAGTGAACGCTGAATATATTTTGTTTTTCTACTGAAATAAGAGACTAAGGCCCCTTTTACATGGGCGAGAATTCCATGCACGTGCAATAAGTGAGGTGAACGCATTGCACCTGCACTGAATCCGGACCCATTAACTTCAATGGGGCTGTGCAGATGAGCGGCGATTTTCACGCATCACTGGTGCGTTGCGTAAAAATTGCAGCAAGCTCTAAATTGTGCATTTTTCACGCATCGCAAGCCCCATAGAAGTGACTGGGGCTGCGTGAAAATTGCAAGCATCTGCAAGAAAGTGCGGATGCGGTGCGATTTTCACGCATGGTTGCTAGGAGATGATCAGGATGAAGACCCGATCTTTATTATTTTCCCTTATAACATGGTTATAAGGGAAAATAATATCATTCTTAATACAGAATGCTTAGTAAAATGTCCATTGAGGGGTTGAAAATAATAAACAAATTTAACTCACCCCATCCACTTGATCGCGTAGCGGATCTCCTCTTCTTTCTACTTTCTTCAGGACCTGGCTAAAAGACCTTTGATAACGTCACTGCGCTCATCAAATGGTCCATCACCATGGTGATGGACCATGTGATGAATCATGTGATGAGCGCAGTGACGTCATCAAAGGTCCATTAGCCAGGTCCTGAAGAAAGTAGAAAGAAGAGGAGATCCGCTACACGATCAAGTGGATGGGGTGAGTTAAATGTGTTTATTTTTAACCCCTCAGTGGACATTTTACTAAGCATTCTGTATTAAGAATGCTATTATTTTCCCTTATAACCATGTTATAACAAAAAATAATAAAATCTACAGAACACCCAACCCAAACCCGAACTTCAGTGAAGAAGTCCGGGTTCGGGTCTGGGTACCAAACATGCCGATTTTTCTCATGCGCATGCAAACGCATTAAAACGCTTTGCACTCACGCAGAGTGCAAAGCGCACATTTTCCCGAAACGCACCAGCATCTTGTCCTGTGCACCTCTTTCACATGTGACGCCCATGTGAAAGAGGCCTAAAGGTTTTACCACATTACCACATATAACTGCAAAAGTGAACGCTGAATATATTTGTTTTTGTACTGAAATAACTGCAGAAGTGAAATGCATATATATATTAAGTTTTGTACTGAAATAGGCCACTAAACTCTTTCACCACAAATAAATTCAACACTGAAGTATGTATATATTTTTTTCCTTTTTGTATTGAAATAGGACACTGAACGCTTTCACCACCTATAACTGCAGAAGTGAAATGCGTATATATATATTTTTCCTTTTTGTACTGAAATAGGATACTAAACTGTCACCACAAATAAATGCAACAGTGAAGTGCATATTTTTTTTCCTTTTTGTACTGAAATAGGACACTAAACTTTTTTCAGAAATAGATGCACCAGTGAAGTGTGTATATATTTTTCTTTCTGTACTGAAATAGGCCACTAAACGCTTTTGCCACAAATAAGTGCAGAAGTGAACAGAGAATATATTTTTCTTTTTGTACTGAAATAGGCCACTAAAAGCTTCTAGCTGAAATAAATGCACTAGTTAAGTGCGTATATTTTTTTCCTTTTTGTACTGAAATAGGACCACGTATAACTGCAGAAGTGAAATGCATATATATTTTTCCTTTTTGCATTAAAATAGGCCACTAAACTCTTTCACCACAAATAAATGCAACGGTGAAGTGCGTGTATTTTTTTCCTTTTTGTACTGAAATAGGACACTGAACGCTTTCACCCCATATAACTGCATAAGTGAAATATGTGTATATATACAGGTCCTTCTCCAAAAATTAGCATATTGTGATAAAGGTCATTATTTTCTGTAATGTACTGATAAACATTAGACTTTCATATATTTTAGATTCATTACACACCAACTGAAGTAGTTCAAGCCTTTTATTGTTTTAATATTGATGATTTTGGCATACAGCTCATGAAAACCCAAAATTCCTATCTCAAAAAATTAGCATATCATGAAAAGGTTCTCTAAACAAGCTATTAAACTAATCATCTGAATCAACTAATTAACTCTAAACACCTGCAAAAGATTCCTGAGGCTTTTAAAAACTCCCAGCATGGTTCATTACTCAAAACCGCAATCATGGGTAAGACTGCTGACCTGACTGCTGTCCAGAAGGCCATCATTGACACCCTCAAGCAAGAGGGTAAGACACAGAAAGAAATTTCTGAACGAATAGGCTGTTCCCAGAGTGCTGTATCAAGGCACCTTAGTGGGAAGTCTGTGGGAAGGAAAAAGTGTGGCAGAAAACGCTGCACAACGAGAAGAGGTGACCGGACCCTGAGGAAGATTGTGGAGAAGGACCGATTCCAGACCTTGGGGGACCTGCGGAAGCAGTGGACTGAGTCTGGAGTAGAAACATCCAGAGCCACCGTGTACAGGCGTGTGCAGGAAATGGGCTACAGGTGCCGCATTCCCCAGAAACAGCGGCAGAAGCGCCTGACCTGGGCTACAGAGAAGCAGCACTGGACTGTTGCTCAGTGGTCCAAAGTACTTTTTTCGGATGAAAGCAAATTTTGCATGTCATTCGGAAATCAAGGTGCCAGAGTCTGGAGGAAGACTGGGGAGAGGGAAATGCCAAAATGCCTGAAGTCCAGTGTCAAGTACCCACAGTCAGTGATGGTCTGGGGTGCCATGTCAGCTGCTGGTGTTGGTCCACTGTGTTTTATCAAGGGCAGGGTCAATGCAGCTAGCTATCAGGAGATTTTGGAGCACTTCATGCGTCCATCTGCTGAAAAGCTTTATGGAGATGAAGATTTCATTTTCCAGCACCACCTGGCACCTGCTTACAGTGCCAAAACCACTGGTAAATGTTTTACTGACCATGGTATTACTGTGCTTAATTGGCCTGCCAACTCTCCTGACCTGAACCCCATAGAGAATCTGTGGGATATTGGGAAGAGAAAGTTGAGAGACGCAAGACCCAACACTCTGGATGAGCTTAAGGCCGCGCTATCGAAGCATCCTGGGCCTCCATAACACCTCAGCAGTGCCACAGGCTGATTGCCTCCATGCCACGCCGCATTGAAGCAGTCATTTCTGCAAAAGGATTCCCGACCAAGTATTGAGTGCATAACTGAACATAATTATTTGAAGGTTGACTTTTTTTGTATTAAAAACACTTTTCTTTTATTGGTCGGATGAAATATGCTAATTTTTTTAGATAGGAAATTTGGGGTTTTCATGAGCTGTAAGCCAAAATCATCAATATCAAAACAATAAAAGGCTTGAACTACTTCAGTTGGTGTGTAATGAATCTAAAATATATGAAAGTCTAATGTTTATCAGTACATTACAGAAAATAATGAACTTCATCACAATATGCTTTTTTTTATTTTCCACAGATATAAGCCACTAAAAGCTTTTCAACATAGCACTTGCACCCCAATAACAAGAACAAATTGCTGGCATGCCAGAGCTGTATAATGGCTATTTGGATCCCAAAATAATGTTTCCCTGCACTTGTAAATCACATTTTTTTTCACAATTAGGTTTTTCTAGCACTGTCCCTAGTGACTTCAGACGTCTCTCCCTACACTAAGATGCTGTGAAATGATTCCTCCCTATCCTTTCGCTGCACTTGTAAATTGCTTTTCTGGCACTTTCCCTAGCGCCTTCTGACATCTCTGCCTGCACTAAGATGCTGTGAAATGATTCCTCCCTATCCTTTCGCTGCACTTATAAATAGTTTTTTCAGGATTTTTTTCACAATGAGGTTTTTCCTATTGCTGTCCCTAGCGCCTTCTCATGTCTGTCCCTGCAATCATAACCGTCTTCCCAGAGTTCCTTGCCCTATGTCCTCACACGTGTAGCTGCCAGTGTAGCCGCCATTTTAGCAAAAAATTGTGATTAGTTACTACGAAGCGCGAGGAAATTCACATTTGTTGAGAATCAAATTTTTCCTCAAATTCGGATCAAATTCCACTTCATCTGATTCGATTCGCTCATCTCTAGTGATTTTACCCCTTAACATTTATCACTCAGCACTGACTGACTGCTACCTCCGCTGCTTCCGTAAACCTCTGCACCACTACTTTCCGGGCAGGTAGGCTCGTGTAGTGGTCTAACCTGGGCATGTTTGGCTCCCGACCTCCCACTGCTGCCACGCTACCAACTTGCTGGCTCCGCCACTGCCTCACGGGCAAGATGCCATCCGCTTCTCCCGATGATGAAGCCCCTTCACCTGGAATCCAAGTGCGATCAGCTACATCATCATCATCGAGTACTGTCTGCAAGTCACTGATGTCCTCCTCAACGGTCTCTGGGTCAGGAGCCTGACCGCTCGCAACACCAGCTCCCACGCAACTCTCCTCGTCACTACTTACCCGCCTACCAGAGGAAGCGGCAGATGTCTCCTCCACATCTTGGCTGGCGGACAGTATTTGCTAACTGTCCTCTAGTAGCTTGTCCTCACTGTATAGTGGAGCTGAGCCCACAGCATATAATACTTCTCTGACTGAGGAAACAGAAAAGGACAGCGGCAGGTTGAGGACAGGTGAGGGCACAGGGCCTGCTCCCGGGCCATGACAACTAAGGGTTGTGTCTGATAAACCCACCGACTTTTGGCTAGGGGCGTCTGATGTCACTTGGGGCGAAGTGGATGACTGAGTCAATCATTCAAGAATGGCTGGGTAGCTAGTCAAGACACGATTGCTGGATGACACCGGGAGCTCAGGCCTCTCGCTGCGACTCCTGCTGCCATGCCCTCTTATTCTGCTGGGACCTGTGCCTGTGCCAGAAACATTTAGGCCTCTGCCACTCCCCTGTACAGGGCCTGGCACTTCTCTGTCTGACATACTGTTAGATCAAATAAATAAAAAAGGAAATTAAAACACCCTGCTCTTCCTGGGGCCTGCTCTACTAAGTGGCCTTCTTATTAAGTGGAGTTAAAAAAACAAGGAGTTCTAGTGCTGTGTGTGGTTTTGTGGGAGTGATTGCAGGTGGCTGAGTGTGGATTGCAGCAGAGATCATTGAAAGTTAAGTGTTGGTATTCTAGTACTGCCATTTAACCACCTCCGGACCGCCTAACGCACATGTGCGTTCCGGAGGTGGCAGGCTGGCGCACAGTCACGCATATATGCGTCATCTCGCGAGACGCGAGATTTCCTGTGAACGCGCGCACACAGGCGCGCGCGCTCACAGGAACGGAAGGTAAGCGAGTGGATCTCCAGCATGCCAGCGGCGATCGTTCGCTGGCAGGCTGGAGATCCGAATTTTTTAACCCCTAACAGGTATATTAGACGCTGTTTTCATAAGAAAAAATAAATAAATAAAAATCATCATCATTTTCCGCTAACTTGTGACAAAAAATAAAAAGTTCTATGAACTCACTATGCCCATCAGCGAATACCTTAGGGTGTCTACTTTCCGAAATGGGGTCATTTGTGGGGGTTTTCTACTGTTTGGGCATTGTAGAACCTCAGGAATCATGACAGGTGCTCAGAAAGTCAGAGCTGTTTCAAAAAGCGGAAATTCACATTTTTGTACCATAGTTTGTAAATGCTATAACTTTTACCCAAACCATTTTTTTTTTGCCCAAACATTTTTTTTTTATCAAAGACATGTAGAACAATAAATTTGGCGAAAAATTTATATATGGATGTCGTTTTTTTTGCAAAATTTTTCAGCTGAAAGTGAAAAATTTCATTTTTTTGCAAAAAAATCGTTACATTTTGATTAATAACAAAAAAAGTAAAAATGCCAGCAGCAATGAAATACCACCAAATGAAAGCTCTATTAGTGAGAAGAAAAGGAGGTAAAATTCATTTGTATGGTAAGTTGCATGACCGAGCGATAAACGGTGAAAGTAGTGTAGTGCCGAAGTGTAAAAAGTGCTCTGGTCATGAAGGGGGTTTCACCTAGCGGGGCTGATGTGGTTAAACTTTTTTTTTTTTTTTTTTTTTTTTTGTTTTCTCTCTGCTTAATTAAGGGGAGTGCCCTGGGCAACCAGGTGCTATAAATTAACCCACTAAAACTCTGTAGAGCCTGCTCTTCCTGGGGCCTGCTCTACTAAGTGGCCTTCTTATTAAGTGGAGTTAAAAAAACAAGGAGTTTAAGAAAAGGAGTTTGGAAACTAAGGTTGGATATAATTTCCTTGTGTGTTTTTGGCTTGGTTTAGCATAGCCCTTCGGCTACAGCAGACAGGGTCTAGGTCTGAATCATATATACTGTTTTACTTTTTTACTGTTGTAATCCCCATTTAGTATGTGTTGCACAATTTACAACGCAGTCCAGTGCACATCTTGCATGATGTATGCAGTCCTGGAACAGGAGTTCAAGGGTGCATATCTTTGTTCTAGATGTGAGCAAATAACCCGTTTGGAATCGCAAATCGAGTCTCTAAACGGGCAAGTTGCAACACTGAGAGGCATTGATAATTTGCAAAAGAGTTTGCTTCTCACCGAGCAAGCACTCTTTGGGGTAATTGAGGGGGAGGGTGACAGAGAGGAGGCTGAGGAAAGTGAGGTAGCTAGCTGGGTAACAGTTAGAAAGCGGGGTAGAGGGAAGAGTGCCAGGGAGGCTAGCCCTGATCTGACACACCCCAACAAGTTTGCACGTTTGGCAGATGAGGGGGATGTCAGTCCGGGGACAGCACTGCTGCAGCCGGACACTTCCTCTGCCAGTCAGGGGAATGTCAGCTCCAGTAAGCAGGGAACCAGGAGAGCAGGGCAGGCCAGACAGGTGCTGGTAGTGGGCGACTCCATTATTAGGGGAACAGATAGGGAAATCTGTCACAAAGACCGTGATCGCCGAACAGTGTGCTGTCTTCCTGGCGCTAGAGTTCGACACATTGCGGATCGGGTTGACAGATTACTGGGAGGGGCTGGAGAAGATCCAGCGGTCATGGTCCATATCCGAACCAATGACAAAGTTAGAGGTAGGTGGAGAGTCCTTAAAAATGATTTCAGGGATTTAGGTCAAAAGCTGAGGGCAAGGACCTCAAAGGTAGTATTTTCCGAAATACTGCCTGTACCACGAGCCACACAAGAAAGGCAGCGGGAGATTATGGAGATTAACAAGTGGCTCAAGAACTGGTGTAGGAAGGAGGGGTTTGGGTTCCTGGAGAACTGGGCCGATTTTTCTATCGGCTACAGGCTCTATCGTAGGGACGGGCTGCACCTCAATGGGGAAGGGGCAGCTGTGCTGGGGAGAAAGATGGCTAGAAGGTTGGAGGAGTGTTTAAACTAGGGACTGGGGGGAGGGTAATTACGTTATAGGATGGGAAGATAGTGCAGATAGAGACCGGGGGCAAAGTAATGGGACTGGGGGAGGAATGGAAGGAGGGACTAGAACAGTTCAGAAGGAAAGGTGTAGGGTAAAAAATATACATAAACCTCTCAAATGTATGTATACTAATGCCAGAAGCCTGACTAATAAAACTGGTGAACTGGAATTAGTGATGTGTGAGGAGAACTATGACATAGTGGGAATAACTGAGACATGGCTGGATGATAGCTATGACTGGGCGGTTAATGTACAAGGTTACAGTCTGTTTAGAAAGGATCGTCAAAACCGGAGAGGAGGAGGGGTCTGCCTCTATGTAAAGTCCGGTCTAAAGCCCACACTCCGCGAAGATATAAATGAGGGACATGAACATGTGGAGTCACTGTGGGTAGAGATACATGGAGCTAAAAACAACAATAAATTACTAATAGGAGTTTACTATAAACCACCTAATATACCAGAGTCCACAGAAAATCTATTACTAAACGAGATAGACGAGGCGGCAAATCATAATGAGGTGATGCAAAAGAGAAGAAAAAGAATACCGAAACGAGAGCCGCACATCTAGATGTGCGGCTCTCGTTTCGGTATTCTTTTTCTTCTCTTTTGCATCGTCTATTTCATACCGTGAGCCGGCACTCTTTTTCTATTGTTGGAGGTGCCCCCAGCTATTTGTATCCCATAAATCATAATGAGGTGGTTATTATGGGGGACTTCAACTACCCAGATATAGACTGGGAAACTGAAACTTGTATATCTCATAAAGGAAACAGGTTCTTGGCAATAACCAAAGACAATTACCTCCCCCAACTGGTTCAGGACCCGACTAGAGGGACGGCCATACTGGACTTAGTATTAACCAATAGGCCGGACAGAACAACAGACGTGCAGGTTGGGGGACACCTGGGAAATAGTGACCACAAAGTAATAACCTTCCAATTATCATTCAAAAGAGCGTTTCTACAGGGAGGAACAAAAATACCAAACTTCAAAAAAGCTAAATTTAGCCAACTAAGAGAGGCCATAGGCCAAACTAACTGGGACAAAGTCCTCAAAAATAAAAATACAGCCACAAAATGGGATATCTTTAAAAACATCCTAAAATCTCATTGTGAGAGGTACATACCGTATGGTAATAAAAGGTTAAGGAATAAAAAGAAACCAATGTGGATAAATAGAACTGTAACGAAAGCAATAAATGACAAAAAGAAAGCATATCATTCACTGAAACAGGAGGGGAGCACGGAAGCACTGAAAAACTATAAGGAAAAAAATAGAACATGTAAAAAACAAATAAAAGCGGCCAAACTAGAGACCGAGAGATTAATTGCCAAAGAGAGTAAAACTAACCCTAAAATATTCTTCAATTATATAAATGTTAAAAAGTATAAATCTGAAGGTGTCGGCCCTTTAAAGAGTAATGAGGGGGAAGTCGCAGAGAGTGATGAGGAGAAAGCAAAGCTGTTAAATATTTTTTTCTCCAATGTATTCACTGAGGAAAATAAATTGTCAGATGACATGCAGAATGTAAAAATAAATTCCCCATTAAAAGTGTCCTGTCTGACCCAGGAAGAAGTACATCAGCGACTTAAAAAGATTAAAATAGACAAATCGCCAGGACCGGGTGACATACACCCCCGTATCCTAAAGGAATTAAGTAATGTCATAGCCAGACCCTTATTTCTGATATTTGCAGACTCTTTACTGACAGGGAATGTCCCACAGGATTGGCGCATGGCATATGTGGTGCCAATATTCAAAAAGGGGCCAAAAACAGACCCTGGAAACTATAGGCCGGTAAGTTTAACATCTGTTGTGGGTAAACTGTTTGAAGGTTTTCTGAGAGATGCTATATTAGAGCATCTCAACAGAAATAAGCAAATAACGCCATATCAGCATGGCTTCGTGAGGGATCGGTCATGTCAGACTAATTTAATCAGTTTCTATGAGGAGGTAAGTTCTAGACTTGACAGCGGCGAATCAATGGATGTCGTATATCTGGACTTCTCCAAAGCATTTGACACTGTACCACATAAAAGGTTAGTATATAAAATGAGAATGCTCGGACTGGGAGAAAACATCTGTATGTGGGTAAGTAACTGGCTCAGTGATAGAAAACAGAGGGTGGTTATTAACGGTCACTGTCACTGTCACTGTCACTAGTGGGGTACCTCAGGGGTCAGTATTGGGCCCTATTCTCTTCAATATATTTATTAATGATCTTGTAGAAGGCTTGCATAGTAAAGTATCAATTTTCGCAGATGACACTAAACTGTGTAAAGTAATTTACACTGATGAGGACAGTATACTACTACAGAGGGATCTGGATAGACTGGAGGCTTGGGCAGATAAGTGGCAGATGAGGTTTAACACTGACAAATGTAAAGTTATGCACATGGGAAGGAAAAATGCAAGTCAACCGTACATACTAAATGGTAAAACACTCGGTAACACTGACATGGAAAAGGATCTAGGAATTTTAATAAACAGCAAACTAAGCTGCAAAAACCAGTGTCAGGCAGCTGCTGCCAAGGCCAACAAGATAATGGGTTGCATCAGAAGGGGCATAGATTCCCGTGATAAGAACATAGTCCTACCACTTTACAAATCGCTAGTCAGACCACACATGGAGTACTGTGTACAGTTCTGGGCTCCTGTAAACAAGGCAGACATAGCAGAGCTGGAGAAGGTCCAGAGGAGGGCAACTAAAGTAATAACTGGAATGGGGCAACTACAGTACCCTGAAAGATTATCAAAATTTGAGTTATTCACTTTAGAAAAAAGACGACTGAGGGGAGATCTAATTAATATGTATAAATATATCAAGGGTCAGTACAGAGATCTATCCCATCAGCTATTTATCCCCAGGACTGTGACTGTGACGAGGGGACATCCTCTGCGCCTGGAGGAAAGAAGGTTTGTACACAAACATAGAAAGGATTCTTTACGGTAAGAGCAGTGAGAATATGGAACTCTCTGCCTGAGGAGGTGGTGATGGTGAGTACAATAAAGGAATTCAAGAGGGGCCTGGACGTATTTCTGGAGCTTAATAATATTACAGGCTATAGCTACTAGAGAGGGGTCTTCCTCTGGATCAACTTGCGGGATAACAGGCCGAACTGGATGGACAAATGTCTTTTTTCGGCCTTATGTACTATGTTACTATGTTACTATGTTACCCCAAAGAAGTCTGTAATTTTCTCGCTTCACCACGCAATGGCTAATAAGCCCATTTTTTTTTCTACTTAAATACGTCACAAAAGGCTTTAGAACATATAACTGCACCGCTCAACGGCAAAAAATATAATTTTGTGCCACTAATACACACCAAAAAAGGACATTTGAAAATATAACTGCACCACTAAACAGCAAATAATATATATATTTTTTTGCCACGAATACACGCCAAAAAGGGCTTTAGAAAATATAACTGCACCACTGAATGGCAAAAAGGCACCTTTTTCCACTTATTCACGCCACAAAAGGCTTTAAAACATATAACTGCGCCACTGAACTGCAAAAACTATATATATTTTGGCCACTAATACATGCCAAAAAGGGCTTTAGAACATATAACTGCACCGCTGAACTGCAAATATATATTTTTTTGCCACTAATATATGTCAAAACGGGATTTAGAACATATAACTGCACCGCTGAATGGCAAATATATATTGTTTGCCAATAATACATGCCACAAAGGGCTTTAGAAAATATAACTGCACCGCCGAACGGCAAATACTTTTTTTTTGTGCCACTAATACACGCAAAAAAGTACTTTAGAACATATAACTGCACCGCTGAAAGGCAAATGTACATATTTTTGCCACCAATACATGCCAAAAAGGGCTTTAGAAAATATAACTGCACCGCTGAACGGCAAGTAGGCTTTAATTATTTTCCACTTACAAACGACACAAAAGGCTTTAGAACATATAACTGCACCGCTAAACGACAAATATATATATTTTTTCCACTAATACACGCCAGAAAGGGCTGTAATTTTCTAACATCACCACACAATGGCAAATATTTTTTTTTGTCCCACTGATACACGCTGTGACACAGTGAAGGGTTTTGTCTGGAAGGGCGGGTATTTTCCTCCCAACAGCCAGGTGAGGTCAAATACCGGACCGGAGTTTAAGTGCCTGTCCGTGTTTTGGCAGCACCTGTCCTTTAAATAGGTAGATGGGCTCAGCAGCTGAGTCTCTGTGTTTGAGATCTGAGGCTTTGTGTAGTGCTGGAGGGCTCAGAGCCGCACACTCGGAAACAGGCCCCCTAAAGCCTGCTGTGGACCGCTGGAGATAAAACTGCCAACAAAATTATTTTTTGTTCTGTGGACTTTCCATTGTGTGAACTAACACCAAGACTGCAAAGTGTAATTTTGTTTTTGCCATATGTGTGAATAAACACTGAAGTTTTGCTTTACAAACTTGTTGCCTCTATACTGCGTTCGCTTACTCTGCCTACCAGAGCGAATCCCCACAATTGGTGGAGGTTGTGCACATCGCAGCGAGGATGGCGTAAAGGCCGAAATATTAACTTTTTTTCCGGCACGGTTGTATGTCACATCAAACCAGCAAGGTTGCAACTTGTATCCTTCGACAAAATGTAAGCAGTTGTGAAAGCCCTCGTAGAGGCTAACCTGCAGCAGCAAGAAACAAACCAGCTGCTGTTACAACATGTGATGGCTTTACAGGTGGAAGGAGCATCCCAGAGCATCCACGATGCCCGTAAAGCGGTCCGTGCGGCGATCCCGAAGATGACCCCCTCGGATGTCGAAACCTATCTGGCGGTGTTTGAAAAGGTGGCTGTGAGGGAGAATCTACCCCGAGAACGATGGGCTGAGGTCTTCGCTCCATTCCTGGCATCCGGACCCCAGCAGGTGTATTTCAACCTACCGGACGATCAAGCGGACGATTATCCAACAGTAAAGGGCGATATTCTGGCAAGACTGGGGGTGAATGTGTTGGTCCGGGCCCAGCACGTGCATCAGTGGGAGTTTAACCCGGCTGAACCAATGAGACCTCAGTATTATGATCTATTACACCTGTTGCAAAAATGGCTGCAGTCTGACGTGCTGTGTTCCACTGCTATGCTGGACCATCTGTTGGCTGAGGTCTTCTGGAGGGCTTGCCATACCCTCTCCAGCATTGGATCGGCCAGGTGTCTCCTGGTAATGCCCTTGAGATGGTGGACCATGTGGAACGCTACGACGCTACCAGGAATCTACAGGGGGGTTCTTTTGGGAGAAGGCAGTCAGACCCTGGAAATCTCCACTCCAGGCCCGGCGACTTGTGCCAACAAAGCCCGCCCAGGATGTACCCCCTACGAACCCAGCTCCGATAGTCTGCTGGCGGTGCCAGGAGCCTGGCCACGTAAGGGCTGACAGTCCTCGTCGGGTGAGCCCATGGACACTAGCTAAGGCTACCGCCACTCATTATATGCCAGGAAGCTGTGTGTCTCCGGTACCCCAGAGACTATAGATAGCAACCACTTGTGCCAGGTGGAAGTAGAAAATACTCTGGCGGTGGTGTTGCTAGACTCAGGGAGTCTGGTGTCCGTGGTAAGGGCTACACTGGTACGGCCCGCTGAGTATACTGGCCGGAAAGACGGGGTAATTGTCATGGTCTTACCTTCTTACTGTTCTCCTTCGTTTGACATGTGCTGGCGGCCATCTTGGTTTCTGGGTTTCTTGTAGCCTCCCACCCTGCGGCTTCTCCTTCCCACTGGGAGGAGCTGGATGCCTAGCTCATATATATAGGAGGTCTGTGGCTTCAGTTCCTTGCTTGGTCCTCCTGTGTTCACATGCTTCTAAGACTGCTGCTGCTTCTGGTTCCTGATCCTGGCCTCGTCTGACTACCCCGTTGGTTCCTGATCCTGGGTTCGTCTGACTACCCTGCTGGTTCCTGATCCAGGCTTCGTCTGACTACCCTTCTGGTTCCTGACCTCTGTCTACGCAAGACCCTGCTTCGGTTTAGCCATCCGTTTGGACTTTTGCTTACAGCTTGATTTTCAATAAAGCCTTCTTATTTCCACTTATCTCTTGTTGTACGTCTGGTTCATGGTTCCTTGACATTAGGACCAAGCCATGAATTCTGACGGTACAGGGCCATCCTCGCTACCTACGCTGGTTGCCAGACTTGATCAGCAGGATCACCTGTTGGGTCGGTTCGCTGTGGCGTTGCAAACCCTGCTTGAACGGCTCATTTCGCTTCCGTTGCCGATGGGTCGGTTGTTGCTCCTGGGCCCGCTCCTACTGCCGCTCCGGTTGTTGCGCCAGAGTCTACCCCGACACCTGTTGCTGCGCCTGCGGTGTCTCGGGGTATGACCGGTTCTGCCCCCCTTCCACAGCGCTTTTGGGGAGAGCCAACTCAGTGCAGAGGTTTCCTTAACCAGGTGGGCATTTATTTCGAGTTGCTGCCACATGCCTTTCCTACTGAGAGATCAAAGGTGGGCTTCTTGATCTCGCTGCTCTCGGACAAGGCCTTGGCCTGGGCCAGCCCTTTATGGGAGAACAACAATCCGGTGGTTGCCGAGTTTTCCGGTTTTGTTGCTTCTCTTCGGAAGGTATTCGATGTGCCGGCTCGTGCTGCCTCTGCTGCAAAGCTCCTTATGTCCATCAGACAGGGTTCACGATCCGTAGCTGAATACGCCATTGAGTTTCGTACCCTGGCAGCAGAGGTGGGCTGGAATAATGAGGCTCTGGTCGCTGCTTTCTCTCATGGTCTCTCGGATGCCTTGAAGGATGAGGTTGCAGCTAAGGACCTACCAGTGGAGCTCGAGTCTCTTATTTCTTTCCTGATTTTGATTGACACCAGACTCAGGGAGAGACCTTCCTTTAAGGAGAGCCTGCGGAGGTCTTCTAACAGATTGGCGCCTACGTTTGCTGTCCCACCCGTGCCTCCCTCTCCTCCCACGCCTCCTGGGGATGACTTGTCTGGGGGTGAACCCATGCAGCTGGGGTTTGCTCGCCTGTCCGAGGGGGAGAGGGTACTCCGGAGACGCGAGGGCCGATGCATGTACTGTGGTCTCGGTGGGCATTTTCGGTTGGCATGTCCGAACCGTCCGGGAAACGCTCGCACCTGAGATCCTGTCGGGGGCAGATCTTGGGTGGAGTCTCCTCGTCCCCGGTTTCCCGTGTTGACAAACCACTGATCACTGTTGTCCTCTCCTGGGTCGGGGGCTCGGTGACGACCCAGGCGTTGGTGGACTCTGGTGCTGGTGGTTTGTTCATTGATAGTGTGTTCGCTGCCGCCAATTCCATTCCTCTGCAGCCTCGAGGTTCCCCACTGGCTCTTGAGGCGATAGACGGCAGACCCCTTCTGCCGCCACACGTGACTCATGAGACCCTTCCAGTGGGGATAGCCATTGGTGCCGTTCACAGAGAGTCGGTCTGTCTCCAGGTGATTTCGTCTCCACACTACTCGGTGGTCTTGGGGTACCCCTGGCTCCAGAAGCATAATCCGACTTTCGATTGGAGATCGGCCGAGATCCTCTCGTGGTCACCGCAGTGTGGGGCTAGTTGCATCCATGGGCCTGTCAAGTTGCTGTGTACTTCCTCGGACTCTCTGTTGCCTCCTGAATACGAAGAGTACCGGGATGTATTCGATAAGGTGCGCGCGGTTGCCCTACCTCCGCACCGCCCATACGATTGTGCCATAGAGTTACAATCTGGTGCCGTTCCTCCTCGTGGCAAAGTCTATCCACTGTCGGTAGCGGAGAATGAGGCCATGGAGGAGTACGTGAGGGAGGCGCTTTCACGCGGACACATTCGCAAATCCTCGTCCCCGGCAGGGGCTGGATTTTTCTTTGTGAAAAAGAAGGGCGGTGAGTTGAGGCCTTGCATCGATTACAGGGGTCTCAATCGCATCACGATCAAGAACGCTTACCCGATACCCTTGATTTCCGAGCTGTTCGATCGCCTCAAAGGGGCCACGGTCTTTACCAAACTCGACCTGAGGGCGGCATATAACCTGGTAAGGATCAAGGCGGGCGATGAGTGGAAGACCGCGTTTAACACCAGGACCGGTCATTATGAATCCTTGGTTATGCCCTTTGGGTTGTGCAATGCGCCCGCAGTCTTCCAGGAATTCATCAACGATGTTTTCCGTGACCTGTTGCAGCAGTGTGTGGTGGTCTATTTGGATGACATCTTGGTATATTCTGAATCCATGGAGGCCCACATTATGGATGTCAGACGAGTGTTGCAACGGTTACGAGAGAACAGGCTGTTCGGTAAGCTTGAGAAATGCGAATTTCACCGATCCCAGGTAACCTTCTTAGGTTACATCATTTCCGCTGAGGGGTTCTCCATGGATCCTGAGAAGGTTTCGGCTGTCTTACAGTGGCCCCAGCCCAGTGGTCTCCGTGCCCTGCAGCGCTTTTTGGGCTTCGCCAATTATTATCGGAAGTTCATCAGGGACTTTTCTATGCTAGCCAAGCCTCTCACGGATCTGACCAGGAAGGGCAGTAATTTCCAGGTCTGGCCGCTCGAGGCCATCCGAGCTTTTGAGGCTCTAAAGTCCGCCTTTGTGTCGGCTCCGATTCTGTCGCATCCCAACCCTGGGTTGCCCTTTGTCCTCGAGGTGGACGCGTCTGAGACGGGAGTAGGCGCCCTTCTGTCTCAGCGTAGAACACCAGAGGGTCCTCTGCTTCCTTGTGGGTTTTACTCCCGGAAACTGTCTTCCGCGGAGTGCAACTATCAGATTGGTGACAGGGAGTTATTGGCCATCGTGCAGGCCCTTAAAGAATGGAGGCACTTGCTCGAGGGTTCGGTGGTTCCGGTTCTCATCCTGACGGACCACAAGAATCTGACCTACCTTTCTGAGGCCAAGAGATTGACACCACGTCAGGCCAGATGGGCTCTGTTCTTGTCACGTTTTAATTACGTGGTCTCCTACCTACCCGGTTCCAAGAACATCAGAGCGGATGCCTTATCACGGCAGTACTCCGAGCTGTCCGGGGAGGAGTCGATTCCGACTTCGGTCATACCTCCGAATCAGATCCTGGCCGCCATTCGCACCAGCCTGACCTCTCCCCTGGGTGAGCAGATTTTGGCGGCTCAATCTGGTGCTCCCTCTGGGAGACCCAACGGCAGGTGTTTTGTGCCTGAGGAGTTGCGCACTCGGTTGTTGCGAACCTACCATAACTCCAAGGCCGCGGGGCATCCTGGAAAGAATCAGCTGTCCTGGGCTGTTTCACGTCTGTTCTGGTGGCCTTCTCTACGTTCCGACATCGCCGCATATGTAGCGGCATGCTCCGTTTGTGCCCAGAGTAAGTCCCCTCGGCACCTTCCGTTGGGCCTTTTGCAACCCATAGCCACCGGGGAGCGCCCATGGTCACACCTGGGGATGGATTTCATTGTGGACCTCCCTGCATCCCGAGGCCATACGGTCATTCTCATGATTGTGGATCGGTTTTCCAAAATGTGCCACTGTGTTCCTCTCAAGAAGTTACCCTCTGCACAAGAGTTGGCCACGATTTTCGCCAGGGAGGTCTTCCGGTTGCACGGTTTGCCCAAGGAGATTGTGTCGGATCGGGGGAGTCAGTTTGTGTCCAGGTTCTGGCGCGCCTTTTGCTCCCAGTTGGGGATTCATCTCTCTTTCTCCTCGGCCTACCACCCTCAGTCCAATGGGGCCGCAGAACGATCCAATCAGGCCTTGGAGCAATTCCTTCGTTGCTATGTCTCCGATCACCAAGACAATTGGGTTGACCTCCTGCCTTGGGCTGAGTTTGCCAGGAACACGGCGGTGAACTCTTCCTCTGGGACGTCTCCCTTCATGGCCAATTATGGGTTCCAACCTGCCGTGTTACCGGAGGTATTCTCTCCCCAGGATATTCCGGCTGTGGAGGATCACCTTTCCGTCCTACGTGCTTCTTGGGTACAGATCCAGAGGTCCCTTGAGGTCTCTGCGCAGCGCCAGAGACTCCAGGCTGATCGCAGACGAGCGCCCGCTCCTTCCTACCAGGTCGGAGACCGTGTATGGTTGTCCACCCGCAACCTCAACCTTCGAGTGCCCACTCCCAAGCTGGCGCCTCGCTTTGTTGGTCCCTTCCGAGTGCTTCGCAGGGTAAACCCGGTAGCCTATGCCCTTGCGCTTCCTCCTGGCATGCGGATCTCCAACGTGTTTCATGTCTCCCTGTTGAAGCCATTGGTGTGTAATCGTTTCACTTCCTCGGTTCCTCGGCCCCGTCCGGTCCAAGTGGGCAATCGTGAGGAATATGAGGTGAGCAATATCCTGGACTCACGCCTGGTCCGCGGTCGGTTGCAGTTTTTGGTCCATTGGCGTGGTTATGGTCCAGAGGAGCGTTCCTGGGTTCCCTCCGCAGATGTCCATGCTCCTGCTTTGCTCCGAGCCTTCCACGCACGCTTCCCTCAGAAACCGTTCCTTACTCCGCGGAGGAGGGGCCCTTGAGGGGGAGGTACTGTCATGGTCTTACCTTCTTACTGTTCTCCTTCGTTTGACATGTGCTGGCGGCCATCTTGGTTTCTGGGTTTCTTGTAGCCTCCTACCCTGCGGCTTCTCCTTCCCACTGGGAGGAGCTGGATGCCTAGCTCATATATATAGGAGGTCTGTGGCTTCAGTTCCTTGCTTGGTCCTCCTGTGTTCACATGCTTCTAAGACTGCTGCTGCTTCTGGTTCCTGATCCTGGCCTCGTCTGACTACCCCGTTGGTTCCTGATCCTGGCTTCGTCTGACTACCCTGCTGGTTCCTGATCCAGGCTTCGTCTGACTACCCTTCTGGTTCCTGACCTCTGTCTACGCAAGACCCTGCTTCGGTTTAGCCATCCGTTTGGACTTTTGCTTACAGCTTGATTTTCAATAAAGCCTTCTTATTTCCACTTATCTCTTGTTGTACGTCTGGTTCATGGTTCCTTGACAGTAATGTGTATTCATGGAGACTTAAAAGATTACCCCACTGCTATGGTGTCTCTATCCACGGTTTCCAGCAGCTGGACTCACGAGGTGGCCGTCACCACCAATATACACTATGAACTTATAATAGGGAGAGACTTCCCAGGCTTCCCGGCACTGTGGACTGCTATGAGAGTGACTGATACCCATGAGACAGGGGTAACCCTAGCAGAGTGGCCCGGCTCAGGGAGGAGACCAGAACCCTGGGAACTTGAGTCCGAAGGGCCAGTGGTAGGGGTGACCCCTACTTCGGTGGAAGAGGGGAAGACAACCCTGCTAAGTGTGATGGTGGGAGAAGTGGAGGACTTGCTGCCGGGTCCTGAATTGGTAGACCTAAATGTCTCAGGAGATAATTTTGGTATCACCCAACGTCGGGACCCAACCCTATCCCGCGCCTGGGAAAATGTGTTAATAGTAGATAATAAACCTGGGGCAGAGTCAGTGTTTCTCCGTTTTGAGGTTAATCAGTTGTATAAAACAACTACGGATGTCCGTTTAACATCCACAAATGGACGGTCTGGTAGAACAGTTTAACCAAACATAAAAAAAAAAAATATGTTGAAAAAGTTAGTGTCTAAACATGGGAAGCACTGGGACCTCCTTCTGACCTATCTCATGTTCACAGGGCGAGAGGTACCCCAGGCCTTTGAACTGCTATATGGCAGACACCCTCACGGTCTCTTGGACGTGGCCAAAAAGGCGTGGGAACAACAACCCACTCCACATAAAAGTGTCATTGAGTACGTTACCCAGATGCAATATCGGATAGAGACAGTGTTGTCTCTTGTTAGGGAGCATATGGAGGCAGCTCAGCGAGCCCAGAGTTGAGTCTATAATCTGCAGGCTCCGGTCCGGATCTTTAACCCGGGTGATTGGATTTTGGTTCTAGTGCCGACCATGGACAGTAAGTTACAGGCTAGGTGGCGGGCGCCCTACAAGGTACTCAAGAAAATTGGAGATGTAAACTACAAGGTGCACAGCCAGGGTGGCGAAAGCCGGAGCAGGTTTACCATGTAAATTTACTCAAACCATGGAAAGATAGAGAAACCTGTACAGAAAACAGCCCGCAGCCGAGTTTTCTAGGAGAAGAGGTACCGGCCCCTCTGTCTGATGCGAGAGAGGCAGCTGTCACTGTAAAAAATTGCTGACAGCCTCTCCTCTAAACAGGTTCAGGAAGCCAGGGAGTTAGTTAGTCGTAACACGAATATGTTCTCGGACTTCCCTGGACGCACTTCCATAATCCAGCATGTCATTGTCACTTAGCCTCAGGCAAAAGTCCGGTTAAAACCATACCCGGAACCCGAAGCTCAGCAACAAGCCATCTCGGAGGAGGTGCAGCTAATGTTGCAGCTAGAAGTCATTGAGGAGTCAAAAAGTGAGTGGGCCAGTCCTATAGTATTGATACCCAAGCCGGACGGGACGTTGCGGTTTTGTAACGACTTTCATAAACATAACGATATTTCTAAGTTCGACGCGTATCCCATGCCCCGGGTGGATGAGCTCGTTGAGAAGTTAGGACAAGCACGGTACTTTTCTGTTTTGGACCTCACGAAAGGGTACTGGCAGGTGCCCTTAACAGCGGCTGCCAAAGAGAAAACTGCCTTCGTCACACCTGAGGGGCTGTATCACTAAGGTGTTACCCTTGCATGGCGCCCCCACCACTTTTAGTGACTTTTCCTATAAAATCTATTTTTTACTTTGGTTTTGTGCGTAAAACCTTAATTAGATTGTGAGCCTGGTGATCAGTTTAAGGCCTTTTAAGTAGCATCAGCAGCAGCATGGTGATAAAAATTAGTGGCAAGGTGACAAACTGTGGAGATGGCAGCATGAGGAGGCCACATAGTGTCACAATGACAGAGTCTGGATAAAAGACTGAGGCCACAGATTGTTCAGAAAGATGCAGATGGAAACAAATCTGTAGAGCTCTAAGATGGGCACCTGCAGATTAATGCAGACCAGGGGTGTAGTTATAGGGGAAGCAGGGGAAGCTGCAGCTTTGGGGTCCTGACCCAGAAGGGGCCCACCCAGGAGGAGGAGGACTAAAGGATTTGGTCAGGGCCGCCTCAACAGTATTACACAATGAAATTATATACAGTGACAGTATAGACAGTGTATAAAACTGATGGAAAAGCTGCCGGCCCTGGTCTGGGAGAGCGATCTTTACTAGCCACAGGAATGGGGGTGGCATGAAAGGAAGGG
Organism: Bufo gargarizans; assembly: GCF_014858855.1. NCBI lineage: Eukaryota > Metazoa > Chordata > Amphibia > Anura > Bufonidae > Bufo > Bufo gargarizans. Next base: position 311,094,752 of record NC_058085.1, read on the forward strand.
GTCGCAAAAAAGTACTGTGGGATGGAGCCCCATTAAAAAATTTGCTGTGGGCCCAGTAATTTCTAACTATGCCACTGATGCAGCCCACAAAAGCAAGTTGGGTTTATTGATTCCAAAACTGTAATTAAATTGTGGGCCTGGTGATCAGTTTAAGGCCTTTTAAGCAGCATGGTGATAAAAATGAGTGGCAAGGTGACATTGTGTGGTGATGGCAGCATGAGGAGGCCACGTAGTGGCACAATGACAGAGTCTGGATAAAAGACTGAGGCCACAGATTGTTGAGAAAGATTCAGATGGAAACAAATCTGCAGAGCTGTATGACGGTCACCTGCAGATTAATGCAGCCATCAAAATCAAGTTGGGTTTGTCGGTTCCACCTCAGCTCACCAGCAGGCCCGCAACTCAAATCTTTTAAAGGGTCAGCTCACCTGCAGGCACTCAGCTAATTATACCTAATAGGTAATTTGCATGCTGCCTTTCTTGGATGTGGTAGCCGTAGCCGTTTCTCAGGCTCACTCTCTGGAATCAAACACTGATTTCCCGTTACCCGTAGTTACAATTGTTTTGAGCTGACTGTTACATCGAAAGTTGATAGGGAAGATATCCAAATGGATCATGGATGTCACAGGGACGTGCGATCAGGCAGAAGTTATCTAGAGTCAACAAAGCGGCAGCAGGGCCTCTCCTGTATAACGTTTCCTCATCCAAAATACCACTGTGAAATTCCCTGTAATTTTGTATTACTCATTCCAATAACGGGACATCTTAAGAGTCCTGTATTGTTATTTATCGTCACTGCCGCCACGAGTCGGGAGTGTGTGATTTGCGCGCCACCCACTTGCCTTCCTTGGATGTGGTAGCCGTTTCTCAGGCTCCCTCTCCGGAATCAAACACTGATTCCCCGTTACCCATAGTTTACAATGGTTTTGAGCTGACAATTACATCGAAAGTTGATATGCCAGACATCCGAATGGATCGTCGCCGTCACGGGGACGTGCCATCGGCTCCAGGTTAACTAGAGTCACCAAAGTGGCAGCAGGCCACTGCCCATACTGTTTTAGATGGTCAGATCAGCAGGCACTTGCTCGTAATGTTTTTGAGGGTCACCAGCAGGCCATCAATCATAATTTTTAAAGGGTGTGTATGATGCCCTCCTTTATGTGTAACTAAGGGTGTATCGGAGTGCCTCTTCCTTGTCATTTTTGGCAGCACTTGCACTTTATATACAAGTACATTTTCAGGAAAGAATGTTTTCTATAAAAAAAATATATATATTTTGGTTTTGTGCTTATTATTGTCATTATGTAAAAATGGCGTACTATTCGGACAACATTGTTCCCAGCAGCGACCAGGGATTAAAATGTGCATCCATACACCCTCCCCATGCTGTTACAGAACTATTTTGGTGGTGTTACCAACAATTTCTGATTTTTTTTAATGAACCAGGCACCCTCCCCTCTTCAAAGCAGGGGGTACCTGGTTTAATGCTCGGGTACTCCCATTGATTTCCATTATACTCGGGTGCTCAGTCGAGCACCTGAATATCACGATTTGTTTGGCCCGAGCCCCCGAGCACCCAAGCACTACTACAACAAAACTGACTGAACTTGCTTGCAAAATGGTGCGAGTTTCACTGAACGCACCCTGAACGCATCTGGACCTAATTCATCAAGCTCATGTGAAAGAGGCCTAATACGCTCCACAAAAGGCTTTAGAACATATAACTGCACCATTGAACGGCAAATAATATATATTTTTGGGCCACTAATACATGCCAAAAAGGGCTTTAGAACATATACAGTCAGGTCCATAAATATTGGGACATCGACACAATTCTAAGATTTTTGGCTCTATACACCACCACAATGGATTTGAAATGAAACTAACAAGATGTGCTTTAACTGCAGACTGTCAGCTTTAATTTGAGGGTATTTACATCCAAATCAGGTGAACAATGTAGGAATTATAACAGGTTGCATATGTGCCTCCCACTTGTTAAGGGACCAAAAGTAATGGGACAATTGGCTTCTCAGCTGTTCCATGGCCAGGTTTGTGTTATTCCCTCATTATCCCAATTACAATGAGCAGATAAAAGGTCCAGAGTTCATTTCAAGTGTTCTATTTGCATTTGGAATCTGTTGCGGTCAACTCTCAAGTTGAGATCCAAAGAGCTGTCACCATCAGTGAAGCAAGCCATCATTAGGCTGAAAAAAACAAACCCATCATAGAGATAGCAAAAACATTAGGCGTGGCCAAAACAACTCTTTGGAACATTCTTAAAAAGAAGGAAAGCACCGGTGACCTCAGCAACAACATGGATGACTGAAGAATTCTTTCCCTGGTGAAGAAAACACCCTTCACAACAGTTGGCCAGATCAAGAACACTCTCCAGGAGGTAAGGTGTATGTGTGTCAAAGTCAACAATCAAGAGAAGACTTCACCAGAGTGAATACAGAGGGTTCACCACAAGATGTAAACCATTGGTAAGCCTCAAAAACAGGAAGGCCAGATTAGAGTTTGCCAAACGACATCTAAAAAAGCCTTCACAGTTCTGAAACAACATCCTATGGACAGATGAGACCAAGATCAACTTGTATCAGAGTGATGGGAAGAGAAGAGTATGGAGAAGGAAAGTAACTGCTCATGATCCTAAGCATACCACCTCATCAGTGAAGCATGGTGGTGATAGTGTCATGGCGTGGGCATGTATGGCTGCTAATCGAACTGGTTCTCTTGGATTTTTCTGATGATGTGACTGCTGACAAAAGCAGCAGGATGAATTCTGAAGTGTTTCAGGCAATATTATCTGCTCATATTCAGCCAAATGCTTCAGAACTCTTTGGGCGGTGCTTCACAGTGCAGATGGACAATGACCCAAAGCATACTGCAAAAGCAACCAAAGAGTTTTTTTAAGGGAAAAAAGTGGAATGTTATGCAATGGCCAAGTCAATCACCTGAATCCGATTGAGCATGCATTTCACTTGCTGAAGACAAAACTGAAGGGAAAATGCCCCAAGAACAAGCAGGAACTGAAGACAGTTGCAGTAGAGGCCTAGCAGAGCATCACCAGGGATGAAACCCAGCATCTGGTGATGTCTATGCGTGACAGAGATACAAGGAATACAAAAGAAGAGAGGATTAGTCACAGACCCTTTTGGATGTAAAGAGTCTGGGATATCCAGGCAGGGCGCCAAAGGGAAGGACCATTAGTGTAAAATGTAAAATTCCGGGTATATTTAATTACTGGAGAGGTGGTAGCCTGCCACAGGTATATTGTCCAAATAGAAGTTAACCTGAAGTGGATATAGTACAAGGATAAAAACTCTAAAGAAAGAAAGAAACCTGTATCTGGTGCCAAATGCCTCAGAAGTAATAGCCCACTTGTAGTTAAATGGTTAAATATGGAGTAGCTCTAATATCGTTTTTAAAATCACAGTGTTTGTATAAACAAGCAGAGTTACCTTTTAAAAACAATAGTGGATTAAAACTGCAGTGAGAATATAAATAAAAGTATCAAGTAAAAAACTCACTTCACCCAGGAGGGGCAGGGTGGGATAAAGCACATAACTCCCACTCTGCTTTCTCCTGCGCCTGGGTCGCCTGTAAAATAGTCCGGAAATAACGGCAATCACAAATGGAACATCTGGTTATTTTCCTTTTTTATTAGCACAGGGTAGGGGTAAGAGTAGGCTCAATGCATTTCGGGGTCACTGGGATCCCCTTCATCAGGAGCATGGTCTCTCCCTGCACTAAGTACACTGGAAAATGGCTGAATCCAAGATGGCTGAGGCCATTTATAGGGCTGTGACATCACAGGGCTGGCTGGCTGCTGATTGGCTGCATACATGGCATTGTGGGTGATCCCTCATTCTCAGAGTTGCTTACTCCATGTCCTAACACTTGCAGCAGCCATTTTAGGAAAAAATGAGATTCGTTACCACGAAGCGTGAGGAAATTCGGATTCGGTGTGAATCAAATTTTTCCTGAAATTCGGATTGAATTTCACTTCATCAACTTCGATTCAATCATCTCAAACAGCTGGCGAACTAGATAAACGTGCCTATACATTAGACAGCCTATTGACAATGACTCTGATGCACAGCAAGTCTATGTATAACAAAACAGATTAAGTATAAATGGTTGAACAACAGTTGAACAAGATACACAAGGCAATTACACTGAGCCAGCACTGTCTCTGCAGTCTCCCTTAAGTGTCTATAAACTCTCCCTATGTCTGGGGAGAGTCCCTGCACTGTCCCTGTACTCTAACCATCCAATGTTTTACAATCAAAAGCTTTGTGAAATACTGTCCCTAGTGCTTGCCACATCTCTCCCTATGCTCAGCTCACAGTAAAATGCCAAATACCAGGCTGGATGAGGCTTATATAGGGCTGTGAGATCACTAATAGAGTTGAGCGGACAGCTGGATGTTCTGGTTCAATGGATTCGGCCAAACTTCACAAAAAAGTTTGAGTTCTGGACCCGAACTTGACCCCAAACCCAAACCCCATTGAAGTCAATGGGGACCCAAACTTTTGAGCACTAAAATGGCTGTAAAAAGTCATGGAAAGGGCTAGAGGGCTGAAAATGGCAGCAAAATGTGGTTAAGAGCATGGCAAGTGCTCTGCAAATAAATGTGGATAGGGAAATAACTTAAAATAACATACAATATGCAAAAATAAAAAATAATAATCTTGATCTTGGAGGATGAAGGCCATATGGAGTTGGAGGTTGAGGAGGCGGTGGAAGTGGCGGTGGAGGATGAGGAGGTAGCCAACACTGCTTTTTGGTTTTATTTTTTATTTTAATATTTTTTTTATTTAAATTAGGGTACACCCCAAAACATTGGGAAATATAAAAATATAACCTGTTATAACCCCCTCCAGCCGTGCTAAACAAACGTTCAGACAATACACTGGCTGCAGGGCAGGCCAGCACCTCCAAGGCGTAAAGGGCAAGCTCAGGCCATATGCCCAATTTGTAGACCCAGAAGTTGAAGGGGGCAGACCCATCAGTCAGTACGTGTAGGCATGTGCACACATACTGCTCCACCATGTCACAGGTCCCCGTGATGTCCACAATCCAATTGGATATCTGCTCTATTAACTTTCGATGTTCTTTTCTGCGCCTACCATGTTGATCACGGTTAGCGGCGAATCAGGGTTCCACGCCGAAGAGGGAGCGCAAGAAAGGGATACCACATCCAAGGGAGGTTAATGTATGAAATGAAATCGAGCAGAAATGTGGGAGAAGTTATCAAAGCGGAAGGATCGTATGAAAGGAAGGGGCGCACGGCAATTACCCACTCCCGACTCGGGGAGGTAGTGACGATAAACAACAATACAGGACTCTTAAGATGCCCTGTTATTGGAGTGATTAATAAAAAATTATAGGGAATGTCACCCGGGTATTTTGAATTTGGAAACGTTAGACAGGGGAGGCCCTGCTGCCGCTTTGTTGAATCTAGTGTAATGGGTTACACTCTCAGGCTGGGCGGCGATGACTGATTCTCTTGCAGACCACAGGGTTAAAGTCCAAATGCTGCTTTATTTATCACACTCCGGCAATACAGGCAACCCCAGTTATAATTCACTGGGTAAGGTGAAGGTCCAGCACCACAAAACATAAATCAAACTGAAATAAACACCTGCCCGTCTGGGCCCTGGCTAATACAGCGAAGATCCTAGCTCACCTATTGAACACAGGTCACACAGAGAACTCGGCTTCTCTAGCCAGCAGGGCAGCCAGCTTCCCTGGCTTTCTCCATGCATTCCTCTCCCCTGACTGACAGCCTGGACTGTGCTTAATTTCCCCTTGATGATCTCAGCTGGCTTCAGCTGGGATCCCTCAGGCTAGGGGAAAGCCTATCCTGGATTTTATTTGCCTCACCCAGTTGAGGAAGCTGGGTGGGATATACACCCCTTCCAGGACTTTACCATACACTTTTCTGTTCACCTTACCACATATCCCCCCCCCCCCCCTTCTCCAGACTGGATATTTTTAGCCAACAAGCAGTGTATCCTGGACAAAGCATCTGCGTTCCCCTGCAATTTCCCCTGCCTATGTTCAACCTTGAAATTTAAAATTTTGCAGGGAGAGAAACCACCGGGTCACTCTTGCGTTTTTCTCCCCGTTTTGTTTCATCCAAGTTGAAGGAGAGTGATCTGTTACCAACAGAAATTTCCTACCCAGCAGGTAATATTTAAGTGACTCCAGAGCCCATTTAATGGCTAGACACTCTCGTTCCACTATGGCATAATTTTTCTCTGCTGGGGTCAACTTCCTACTTAGGTACATCACTGGGTACTCCTCCCCATTTATCACTTGTGACAGGACCGCTCCCAAGCCTGTCTCAGATGCATCAGTCTGGACCAGAAACTCTTTTCTGAAATCCGGGGAAATGATCACCGGCTGTTGACAGAGAGCGGACTTTAGGCTTTGAAAGGCCTTTTCTGCCTCTGGGGTCCACTTCACCATTACTGACTTAGGGCCTTTCGTTAAGTCAGTCAATGGTGTTGCCATCGAGGCAAAATTTGGTACGAACCGGCGGTAGTACCCTGTCATGCCAAGGAAGGCCCTGACTTGTTTCTTCGTTAAGGGCCTAGGCCAGTCTTGTATCGCCTCTACTTTATTGATCTGGGGTTTAACCAGCCCTTTACCAATAATGTAGCCCAGATATTTTGCTTCCTCTAGACCCACTGCACACTTCTTAGGGTTTATGGTTAGGCCAGCATCACTAATTGAGTCTTTAACGGCCTGTAACTTCCAGAGGTGACTTCTCTAATCAGATGAAAAAATGACCACATCATCAAGGTAAGCGGCAGCATAGTCACGATGAGGCTTCAAGATCAGGTCCATCAACCTCTGAAATGTAGCAGGGGCTCCATGTAACCCGAACGGCATCACTGTGTACTGGAACAGCCCCTCTGGAGTGGAGAATGCCGTCTTTTCTTTAGCATCATCTGATAATGGTATCTGCCAATGCCCTTTTGTAAGGTCAAGGGTCGTGATGTACCTTGCTTTCCCAAGCCTCTCAATTAGTTTGTCTACTCTGGGCATGGGGTACGCATCGAATTTTGATACCTCATTTAGCTTCCAGAAATCATTACAAAATCTCCAAGTCCCATTAGGCTTTGGGATTAAGACAATAGGGCTTGACCACTCACTGGTAGATTCTTTAATGACCCCTAACTCAAGCATGCGCCTGACCTCAAAGGATACCGCTTTTCTGCGTGCTTCTGGTATCCTGTAGGGCTTTAGATTCACCTTCAGTTCTATCGGTATGTGGGTTCAGTTCTCACGGTATGTTCTATCAGGTGGGTACGGCCTGGTAGGTCAGAAAACCTTCCTCTATTTTTCTGTAGAAACTCCTTTACTTCTTGTTTCTGGGGTACTGACAATGCCTCACTAATTTTTACCGGAGGAATTGGTGGTGACACCTCCTTACTCATGGTCTGTGCGGCCACCAATGACTCCCGATCTTTCCATGGCTTAATCAGATTTACGTGGTAAATCTGGTAGTGTTTTCTCCTTCCTGGTTGGTGCACCTTATAGTTCACCTCGCCCACTTTTTCCACAACCTCGTAGGGACCCTGCAACTTTGCCAGAAACTTACTTTCTACAGTGGGAACTAGAATCAGGACCCTGTCCCCGGGATTAAAGTCCCTTACTTTGGCAGACCTGTTATAAATTCTGCTTTGAGCCTCCTGGGCTCTTTGCAGATGTTCTTTAACAATGGGCATTACTGTCGCTATCCTGTCTTGCATGTCAGCCACATGTTCAATGACGCTCTTATTGGGAGTAACATCAGCCTCCCAGGTTTCTTTAGCTACATCGAGTAAACCCCTTGGGTGACTGCCATATAGCAGCTCAAATGGTGAGAACCCTGTAGAAGCCTGAAGCACCTCCCTAACAGAGAACATAAGGTATGGCAGGAGGCAGTCCCAGTACCGACCATCCTTTTCTACTACTTTCTTTAACATCTGTTTCAGCGTCTTGTTAAACCTCTCGACCAACCCATCTGTCTGTGGGTGGTACACCGAGGTACGTATCTGGGTGATTTTGAACAACTTGCACAACTCTTTCATGACCTTCGACATAAAGGGGGTACCCTGGTCCGTGAGAATTTCTTTAGGGATCCCCGTGCGGGAGAACATGAAAAATTATTCCCGGACAATATTTTTGGACGCCATGTTTCGCAAGGGTACAGCTTCCGGGTATCGTGTGGCATAGTCCAACACAACCAAGATATACCGGTGCCCCCTAGCTGACTTAACAATGGGACCCACCAAGTCCATGGCAATTCTTTCAAAAGGTACCTCAATGATGGGCAGAGGCACCAAGGGACTCCGGAAATGTGAGGTCGGGGCACTTATCTGGCAGGTTGGGCAGGACCCGCAGTATATTTCTACTTCCTTGTATACTCCAGGCCAGAAAAATCTTTGTAGTACCCTCTCCTGTGTTTTGCTAACACTCAAATGACCCCCCAAGTATGTGGTTATGTGCAAGATCTAGTACCATATGTCTATAGGGTTTTGGCACCAGAAGCTGCTCCACAATTTCATTGTTGCATTTATTAACTCGATGCAGCAGGTTTCCATTCATGGCAAAATGCGGAAATTTTTGGTCAGCTTCTGGTACCTGTGGTACACCATCTATCACGGTAACATTTTCGTGAGCACTCATGAGAGTGGGGTCTCTCATCTGCTCTGTACCAAAGTTACCCCGAGACACCCCTAAGTCCAACACATTTTCCCCAGTTGGGGTAGCTTCATCTTCACCAGCTAACACCTGCAATGGAAAAGTGTCATTATCAGGTACGTCACATAACCTCATATTTTCATCAGACATTTCAGTTACCATGACATCTTCATTTTGCACCTTATTGGCACCATTGTTTTCAATGGTATTTTCCTTTAAACCATTGGATTCGATGGGCCTCTCATAACAATGATTATTTAAAGGAGACGGCACAGATTCTGCAGGAATGTTTCTCTTCTCCCACAACTTCCAAAACAAGGGGAAGTCCCGGCCCAATATCATGTCATGCATAAGTCTTTTTGCGACCCCGACTTCAGAGGATACAGTCCCAGCCAGAGTCTCCAGCTTAACGCAAGCCACCGGGTATGATTTTGCATCCCCATGTATGCACAGCACACTTACTCTTTTGTCCGGCACATAATTACCAGCTACAAAGCTGGCATGCACTAAGGTGATCAGACTACCGGAGTCCAACAGAGCCCTGACAGAGCAGTCATTTATCACCAGGGTACACATCTGCGGCTCAGTCTCTAGTCCTGGGGAGGCCACACACACTAGCACTGCATACAGCGACTGTCTCCGGCTCCCGGCACACTCCATGGGCTCTGAGGTCAGAGGGCAATAGGCAGCAATGTATCCCCACTCACGGCACCTCCAGCACTGGGTCGCCCCAGGTCTTCTAGGTGAGAAAACCTCTCTGGGTCCGGACTGCCCGGGAGACTCAGCCTTATGCCCACACCCAACCTCTAGAGCCTTATTCCCTCTTGCACCCTTCCACACACCCCCAACAGCCGGAACTCTCTTACCCACAGATGACACAGGTCGGGCACTCCAGGGAGGTGTTGCTGCGGTAGGGACGTCATGGAGGTAGTCCTCAGTCGACAGGAACCTTTCCACCAGGTTTACGAGCTGGTCCGCAGTTTTGGGGTCTCCATGTCCGACCCACCGTTGCAGCTCCGCTGGGAGGGCTCTAAAGTAGTGATCCACCATTACTTTCTCCACAATCTGGTCTGGTGTAGAAGTCTCAGGTTCCAGCCACTTCCGTACAAGATGGAGGAGATCAAACCTCTGAGATCGGGCAGGCTTGTCCATGGTGTAGCTCCACGTGTGGACCCTCCGGGCACGAACCGCTGGTGTAACGCCCAAATGAGCCAGGATCTTCATTTTTAATTTGACATAGTCCCGGATATCCTGCTCCCTGAGGTCATAGTAGGCCTTTTGTGGTTCGCCGGACAAAAAGAGCGCAAGGACCTCTGCCCACTCTGCTATTGGCAGCCTCTCTCTTTCCGCCACCCTCTCAAATACGGTCAGGTAGGCCTGAATATATTCATCAAGTGTCAGTTTTTGCAAGGCCCGCTGCACAACCCTCCTCACATTCAAAGTCTCTGGGGGGCTTACCTCCACTTGTGGGGCTGGAGTTACAGCAGTCTCTCTTATTGCAGCAATCTGCTCCATCAACAAACGATTAGTTTCTTGCTGCTGTGCCATGGCCTGTTGGTGCTGTGCATTAGCCTGTTGTTGGACACGTAAGGCTTTTTCGTGTCTCTTTTTATCCTCAGCATGTCTTTTCCTTTCCTCCAGATTGGCCTGTAACAACATCTTCATCATTTCCTCCATGGTATTTGGTGAACTTTGCAAAGCTGCAGCAGCTTTCACCCAGGACATTAAATCATTAACTGTCACGCCGTTGCTCTTAGCAACCGACTGTTGGCTTTTTCAGCAGGGACGCTTGCCCGCATCCGACACCAGTTGTAAGGGGGTTACACTCTCAGGCTGGGCGGCGATGACAGATTCTCTTGCAGACGACAGGGTTAAAGTCCAAAATGCTGCTTTATTTATCACACTCCGGCAATACAGGCAACCCCCACTCATAATTCACTGGGTAAGGTGAAGGTCCAGCACCACAAAACATAAATCAAACTGAAATAAACACCTGCCTGTCTGGGCCCTGAGTAATACAGTGAAGATCCTAGCTCACCTAATGAACACAGGTCACACTGAGAACTCGGCTTCTCTAGCCAGCAGGGCAGCCAGCTTCCCAGGCTTTCTCCAGGCATTCCTCTCCCCAGACTGACAGCCTGGACTGTGCTTTATTTCCCCTTGATGATCCCAGCTGGCTTCAGCTGGGATCCCTCAGGCTAGGGGAAAATCTGTCCTGGATTTTATTTACCTCACCCAGTTGAGGAAGCTGGGTGGGCTATACAGGACTTTACCATGCACTTTTCTGTTCACCTTACCACACTAGATAACTTCTGCCTTATCGCACGTCCCTGTGACGTCCACGATCCAATTGGATATCTTCTCTATTAACTTTTGATGTTATTTTCTGCGCCTACCATGTTGATCACGTTTAGCGGCGAATCAGGGTTCCACGCCGGAGAGAGAGCGTGAGAATGGGAGACCACATCCAAGGGAGGTCAATGACTGCAATGTGATCGATCAGAAATGTGGGACAAGTTAGTAAAGCAGAAGGATGGAATGAAAGGGCAAATTAACTGCCTCCGGACCGCCTAACGCAGATCTGCGGTCCGGAGGCGGCAGCGCTGCGCACAATCACGCATTGGCGCGTCATCTCGCGAGACGCGAGATGACGCGCTTAGCCGGCCCGCGCATGCGCAGTGCGGGCCGGCATTTCGTCAAGGGGGGTCGCGTCATCAGCTTGCCAGCCAATGATCGCGGCTGGCAAGCTGATGATTTTTAAAAAATCCAATCAGAAGCCACATAGCAGATCATATTAGTAAATATGATATGTCATATGGCTGCCCTGCTCCTCTGCTGGTCCTTTTCGGTTGGATCCAGCAGAGGAGCAGGCTTCACAGTGAGTACACCAAACACCACACACTAGCCCCAGATCACCCCCTGCACCCCAATTAACCCTTTGATCACCCCTGTCAATCACTAGTGAAAGGAAAAAAAGTGATCAGTGTAAACTGTCACTTTTTTTTTCCACTGGTTTTGACTGTTAGGTTTTAGGGATAGTTTAGGCCCCTTGGTTAGGTAGTTTAGGGATCAGTTAGCACCCAGCCCACCGCACCGCAGTCACTGATTCGCTGATTAGCGTATCGCTAATCAGCATTTGTACTTTTATAGTATCTGGAAGTGATCAAAACTGATCACGGTCAGATCTATAATAGTATTAGTGTCACTTTAGTTCGCCCTCCACCCAAAACGCAGTGTTTGCCCGATCAGGCCTGATCGGTCGCCCACACGTGCGTTCGCCCACACCCACCCCACCGCAGTGACAAAATTTTTTATTTTTTTGATCACTGCACATTCACTTTACACGCGCTGCGGCGATAAAAAAAATCAGTTTTGATATTTTTTATCAACCGCAGCGGCCTCCGGTACTTCGCTAGCCTCCCATTTGTAAGACAGGCTTGCTTTTTTTCTTGGGAATACCCCTAAATTTAGTTGCCCAACTGTCAAACAGGGGGTATTCTTCTGAAGAGGCCTACAGGCTTCTGACCCAGTCGGATGAGGAATGGGAACCCTCATCTGACGAATCTAGCGGGTCAGAATATGAACCTGTAGAAAGCAGTGGCACTCTGACCCAAAGTTTGGACGAGGAGGCTGAGATCCCTGATAGCACCAGGGGTCCCCGGCCCCGTGTCGCTAGACCACAGTTTGCGCAGGATCCGCTTCAAGGGCAGCAGAGTGGGGCTGGCGCTGTCGGATTACGTGGTGAGGCATACACCAGCAGTGCAGCCCTCCCTCGACCTAGTACCAGCACTGCCGTACAACCTGGTGAAGTGGCGAGCACCAGAAGGGCAGTAGAAGCTGGTACGGTGGCACGAGCAGTAGTGACCCCGTCGCAGCCACCGCAAAGACGGGCCCGTAGACCCCCTAAAATCCCTGAGGTGCTGGCAAACCCTGATTGGCAGTCCCCAACTTCAGCCGCACCTGTAGTTCCCCCTTTCACCGCCCAGTCTGGAGTTCGGGTTGAGACAGCTCAGATCGGTTCGGCCCTGGGATTTTTTGAGCTGTTCTTGACTGCGGAGCTCTTGGACTTAGTCGTAGCAGAAACAAACCGGTATGCCACTCAATTTATAACCGCCAACCCGGGAAGCTTTTATGCCCAGCCTTTCCGGTGGAAACCAGTCCAAGTTTCCGAAATTAAAACTTTTCTGGGCCTTCTCCTCAACATGGGTCTAACTAAAAAGCATGAATTGCGGTCATATTGGTCCACTAACCCAATTCATCACATGCCCATGTTCTCTGCTGCTATGTTCAGGGTACGTTTTGAGGCCATCCTGCGTTTCCTGCACTTTAGCGACAATAGCAGCTCTCGTCCCAGAGGCCACCCAGCTTTTGACCGGCTCCACAAAATTCAGCCCCTCATACACCATTTCAACCAGAAATTTGCAGATTTGTATACCCCAGAGCAAAACATCTGCGTAGACGAGTCCCTAATACATTTTACCGGGCGCCTTGGCTTCAAACAATACATCCCAAGCAAGCGCGCCCGGTATGGGGTCAAATTGTATAAGCTCTGTGAAAGGGCCACAGGCTATACCCACAAATTTCGGATCTATGAGGGAAAAGATCAGACCCTGGAGCCGGTCGGTTGCCCTGACTACCTGGGGAGCAGTGGGAAGACAGTCTGGGACTTGGTGTCACCCTTATTCGGCAAGGGGTACCATCTTTATGTGGATAATTTCTACACAAGTGTGGCCCTCTTTAGGCATTTGTTTCTAGAACAGATTGGCGCCTGTGGCACCGCGCAAACTAGTCACGCGGGTTTCCCCCAACGGCTTGTTACCACCCGTCTTGCAAGGGGGGAGAGGGCTGCATTGTGTAACGAAGAACTGCTCGCGGTGAAATGGAGAGACAAGCGTTATGTTTACATGCTCTCCTCCATTCACGCAGACACGACAATACAAATTGAGCGAGCAACCCGTGTCATTGAAAAGCCCCTCTCAGTCCACGACTATAACCTTCACATGGGAGGGGTTGACTCCAATGACCAGATGTTGTCTCCGTATTTAGTTTCCTGCAGAACCAGACGCTGGTATAAGAAGGTGTCTGTATATTTAATTCAATTAGCTCTGTATAATAGTTTTGTTCTCTACAGTAAGGCTGGGAGAACAGGATCCTTCCTCAAATTTCAGGAAGAGATCATCGAGAACCTCCTGTACCCAGGAGGTTCCGTGGCCCCATCCACCAGTCTAGTTAGCCATCTACACGAGCGGCATTTCCCCAATGTCGTTGCCGGTACCTCAACCCAACCGTCACCCCGAAAAAGATGTCGTGTCTGTAGCAGGAGTGGAATAAGGCGTGACACCCGCTATTTCTGTCCTGACTGTCCTGGCCACCCTGCCCTATGCTTAGGGGAGTGTTTCCGGAAGTACCACACACAGGTACACCTAGCATAGGGATCACATCTCACCAGGACAGGCACACAGAGCTATTAGGGCCCATTCACTCACAGCTGCTGCAAACGTCTCCTTTCACCTGGGACAAAGTGCATAACGCACTTCGCCACATCTTTGGGCGATTTGCGCTTTGCACATTGACCCATGGGGAAGGAGAGGTTTGTTCTATAAAGGTAAAAAAAAAAAAAAAAAACACCAGTAAGCAAAAAGGTTAATGTTCTGTTCAAAAAGTTAAAGTTTATATGTTCTGTTCCAAAGTTAATAAAATTATTGCGTTGCGGCCTGGTTTTTTCTTTTTTTTTTTACCTTCCAGGTGGACCAACCGATCGACTAGCTGCAGCACTGATGTGCATTCTGACAGATGCATTGCGCTGCTGTCAGATTACACGCAAGTCGGTGTATGCGGCGCTGCAAGACGAGATTTCTACTCTGCAGTAAAAGATACGTTTGCCACGGCATACGAGCTGAGGAGGAGGCGGCGTTCCTATGCTTTGGCAAACACTTTGTATATAAAAAATAAATAAAATCCCGGCAATGATTTATTCATCCACATCGATTGATGTGAATGGAGAAATCTGGTTTGCCAGGGCATACGAGCTAAGTGGGTATGGATGTTGGGCGGAGCTCCTATGTCCTGGCAGACGCCTTTCCCCTCCATTTTTTTTGGGGCAGAGATTTTTTCATCCACATTGATCGATGCGAATGAAGAAATCTGTGCCGTTCATTTTTTTCTTTCAGCCCAGAGGCTGAACGGAAAAAAAAATCTCATTACCTGTATGCTCAATATAAGGAGAATAGCAGAAACTCCTAATGCTGGCCATACATGTAATGATTGCGGAGACCCTCAAATGCCAGGGCAGTACAAACACCCCACAACTGACCCCATTTTGGAAAGAAGACAGCCCAAGGTATTCGCTGAGGGGCATATTGAGTCCATGAAAGATTTAAATTTTTGTCCCAAGTTAGCGGAATGTGAGACTTTGTGAAAAAAAAATAAAAAATCAATTTCCGCTAACTTATTCCCAAAAACAAAATTTCTATGAACTCGCCAGGCCCCTCATTGAATACCTTGGGGTGTCTTCTTTCCAAAGTGGGGTCACATGTGGGGTATTTATACTGCCCTGGCTTTTTAGGGGCCCTAAAGTGTGAGAAGAAGTCTGGGATCCAAATGTCTAAAAATGCCCTCCTAAAAGGAATTTGGGCACCTTTGCGCATCTAGGCTGCAAAAAAGTGTCACACATGTGGTATCGCCGTACTCAGGAGAAGTTGAGGAATGTGTTTTGGGGTGTCATTTTACATATACCCATGCTGGGTGAGAGAAATATCTTGGTCAAATGCCAACTTTGTATAAAAAAATTGGAAAAGTTGTCTTTTGCCAAGATATTTCTCTCACCCAGCATGGGTATATGTAAAATTACACCCCAAAACACATTCCCCAACTTCTCCTGAGTACGGCGATACCACATGTGTGACACTTTTTTGCAGCCAAGGTGGGCAGAGGGACCCACATTCCAAAGAGCACCTTTCGGACTTCGCAGGCCATTTTTTACACATTTTGATTGCAAAGTACTTCTCACACATTTGGGCCCCTAAATTGCTAGGGCAGTTCTATGAACTCACTATGCCCATCAGCGAATACCTTAGGTTGTCTACTTTCCGAAATGGGGTCATTTGTGGGAGTTTTCTACTGTCTGGGCATTGTAGAACCTCAGGAAACATGACAGGTGCTCAGAAAGTCAGAGCTGCTTCAAAAAGCGGAAATTCACATTTTTGTACCATAGTTTGTAAATGCTATAACTTTTACCCAAACCATTCTTTTTTTTTTGCCCAAACATTTTTTTTTTATCAAAGACATGTAGAACAATAAATTTAGCGAAAAATTTATATATGGATGTCGTTTTTTTTGCAAAATTTTACAGCTGAAAGTGAAAAATGTCTTTCTTTTGCAAAAAAATTGTTAAATTTCGATTAATAACAAAAAAGTAAAAATGTCAGCAGCAATGAAATACCACCAAATGAAAGTTCTATTAGTGAGAAGAAAAGGAGGTAAAATTCATTTGGGTGGTAAGTTGCATGACCGAGCAATAAACGGTGAAAGTAGTGTAGTGCAGAAGTGTAAAAAGTGGCCTGGTCATTAAGGGGGTTTCAGCTAGCGGGGTTGAAGTGGTTAAAGATAAATTTTAGAAATTTAAGTCCCTGTCACCTATGCAGAGCAGGGGTTTATTCACGGCAAAAATTGTAAAATTTAACCCGAAAATGTAACAGACAAATTAGTGAAATTTATTAATCTGTCCACTAGGTAGAGCAGGGGTATATCACAGCCAAAAATTGGTGACTGTCACCCGAAAATGTAACAGACAAATTAGTGAAATGAGATAAAATAAAATACATGCAAATATTAAAAAAAGAGGAGGTTTTTGTTTTTAATTAGTTTTTTGTTTTTTATTAGGGTACACCCCAAAAGAGTGGGAAATATCAAAAATACAACAATGAGCAATTGCGATGTAGTATAACAATGGCTGGTTAAGGCTGGTATACATGTCTATTCTGCACAAGGTACGGACAAGTCCTAAGGGATCCATGCCTGGTTCATTTTAATGTATGCAAGCTTGTACACATTGGCTGTGGACAGGCAGCTGCGCTTGTCTGTGATAACGCCCCCTGCCGTGCTAAACACACGTTCAGATAATACACTGGCTGCAGGGCCGACCAGAACCTCCAAGGCGTAAAGGGCGAGCTCAGGCCATGTGCCCAATTTGGAGACCCAGAAGTTCAAGGGGGCAGACCCGTCATTCTGCACACATACTACTCCACCATGTTGCTAAAATGCTGCCTCCTGCTAAGATGTTCCATATCAGCTGGTGGTGCTGGTTGTTGTGGCGTGCTGATAAAGCTTTTTCACATTTCCGCCATGCTAACCCTGCCTTCTGAGGTGCTGGTGGTTCCTCAGCTGCGTTGGCAACCTCTTCCTCTTCCTCTGCCTTCGCCTTGTGCTTTAACTGTGCTCTCGCTGTCAGGTGGGAATGCCAAAATGTGCTTGTACTCGCACATCTTACGATCACACTCCAGTGACAGAATTAAAGACGGTACGTTGTCTTTGTAATGGGGATCCAGCAGCATGGCCACCCAGTAATCAGAACAAGTTAGAATGTGGGCAACTCGGCGGTCATTGTGGAGACACTGCAGCATGTAATCGGTCATGTGTGCCAGGCTACCCAGAGGCAACGACAAGCTGTCCTCTGTAGGAGGTGTATCGTCTGTGTTCTCTGTATACCCCCAGCCATGCACCAGTAATGGTCATGAGCTGGTTTGGGTGCCACCCTGCTGTGAACACGGTTCCTCCTCCTCCTCCATCTCCTCATCCTCCACCTTATCATCCTCCAGTACTGTGCCCTGGCTGGACAATTGTGCACCTGGCGTTTGTGGGTGCAGGAACCAACCCTCGGAGCCACTTTTGAATGACTAGCTGGAAACCCTATGAAATTATCCCTCTTCCTCCTCCTCCTCCTCCTCCTCCTCTTGTGCCACATCCTCCTCCTTCATCACCAGAAGCGTTTTTTCAAGGAGGCATAGAAGTGGAATATTAAAAGATAGGCCCTATATGTAAATTTGATAAAATCAAGAGAGCGGCGCTCCTCAACCATAATACGGGCTAGTGAGATGCCTGTATTATGATTGAGGAGCGTTATCCAGTACTCCTTCCAGCAGTCCATATAGTTTATAGACGATCATATGGGTGTGTTATAACTGGTATCACCCTGGTCTCTGTTCTAAAAGTCCTAGTTAAATTTCCCCTACGTACATGTAGGGAGAAGGACTAGATTAGGGCCACACAGGGCCAGTTCACAGGGAGTGGTTCCTGACGGGGTCGCACTTTTAAGGACGAGTGCCCTGTGGTTAGGCTGCTACCCCTAATTAGTTATTAGGGCAAGCCCCAGACTATACCATAGGGTCAAATCAGGGTTGTTCGACCCCGTCGCCTCCAGCAGCTGAGTGTCCAGTTTGATGCCTTTCACTCCGGTGTCATCAGAATGCACCCTGCAACCTGGACGTTGATGACAGAGCGGTAGGAGTACAGTTTTCATCCCAGGTGCCACCAAGCACTTTGCCATTTTTTCATCAATTGTTTGGGTGCCGCCGTGCACATTGACCTGTAATACCGCCGCTCTCTTGATTTTATCAAATTTACATTTAGGGCCTATCTTGTAATTTCATTAGTAAAAGTTATGTTTTGATATAACCAATATTTACTATTTTGTGCTAATATAATTGATTTATAGTGACGTTCATCCACAAAGGAATATTGTCCTCTTTTCAGATATATAGAAGTGGGATAGTAACGTTGAGAACGGCGTTATCGGCACTGGCCATGTTGCTGGAGTATTCGAAACAGCGCAACAAGGAACACAGGTCTCGCATGGAGGTAAAGTGGTGCTGTTCCACAGAGTGACTTACCCATGAGTGCTGCAGCTGAAATTCCACTATCGCCTGCGGCTGCTCGCACAGTCTGGCCAGCATGTGCAAGGTGGAGTTCCACCTTGTGGGCACGTCGCATATAAGGCGCTGAGGGGGAACACTGAAGCTACGCTGCAGCTCTGACAGGCGAGCAGCAGCAGGGTGAGAACGCTGAAAGCGCGCACAGATGGTCCGCACTTTATGCAGCTGCTCTGACATATCGGGGTAATTTTTAAGGAACCTCTGCACCACCAAATTCAGCACATGCACCAGGCAAGGGATGTGCGTCAAACCGGCTAGTCTCAGAGCTGCTACGAGATTTCACCCATTATCACACATCACCAGGCTGGGCTTGAGGCTCACTGGCATAACTTCCCTGACCACTCATCGGTCTCTTGTTCCATGCCCGTCCACAGCTTCTGCATGGTGTGGGGTTTGTCCCCCAAACAGATACGCTTTAAAACTGCCTGCTGTCGTTTACTCCTGGCTGTGCTGAAGTTGGTGTGAAGGTGTTACACCGACCGGATGAGGAGGCAGTAGAGCAGGCATCCTCAAACTGCGGCCCTCCAGCTGTTGCAAAACTACAACTCCCAGCATGCCTGAACAGCTTACAGGTATCAGCCTACAGCAGGGCATTGTGGGAGTTGTAGTTTTAAAACAGCTGGAGGCCTGCAGTTTGAGGATGCCTGCAGTAGAGGATGAGGAAGTGGAGTAGGAGGAGGAAGCAGCAGGAGGCAAACTGAAGTGCCCTACAATCCTCGGTGGTGGAAGGACATGCACCAAACTGCTATCTGCCTCAGGCCCAGCCGCCACTGCATTTTCCATGTGTACTGTTAGGGAGATATAACGTCCCTGACCACGCTTACTGGTCCACGTATCAGAAGTTAGGCGAACCTTGCCACAGATGGCATTGCACAGTCCACACCTGATTTTGTCCCCCACTTGGTTGTGCAGGGAAGGGATGGCTCGTCTGGAAAAGTAGTTGCGGCTGGGCACGACGTACTGTGGGACAGCCACCGCCATAAGGCTTTTAAAACTCTGTCTCCACCAGACGGAATGACAGCATTTCAAAGGCCATTAATTTTGAAATGCTGGCATTCAGGGCCAGGGATCGCAGGTGGGTACGGGGGGTACTTCCTCTTCCGCTCCAGTGTTTGGGAGATGGAAAGCTGAACGCTTCCGTGGGACATTGTGGAGATGCTTGGTGACCCTGGTGGTGGTGGTGCTGGAAGATCCTCTGTTTGCAGGATGGCAGGTGCTACTGTCACTCCAGAGGTGGAAAAAGAGCCTGAGACTGCAGCAGAAGAGGAAGCAGGATAAGCCAGAGACCTTTCTTTGTTTTTGAGGTGTCTACTCCACTGCAGCGCGTGCTTTGTACTTAGATGCCTGGTCATGCAGGTTGTGCTCAGTTTGAGAATGTTTATGCCTTGCTTCAGGCTCTGATTGCACAACGTGCAAACCACTCATGTCTTGTCCTCAGCACATTGTCTGAAGAACTGCCATGCCAGGGAACTCCTTGGAGCTGGCTTTGGTGTGCTCGGTTCCTTGCTGCGTTGGGCAGTAGCGGGCGTACTGTCTAGGGGACGGACACTCCGCTTTTGCACCCTGCTCCCTCTTCTGATGTGTTGGTGGCTCTGTGCAACCACCGCCTCTTCCTCCGAACTACACAGGTCACTCGCATGACCTTGAGTCCATCTGTGGTTGAGGACCTCATCGTCCTCCACATCATCTTCCACCCAGTTTTCACCCCTGCCCTCCTTGTCGGTCCGCACACTTTCCAAAGCTACAGCAGTTGGCACCTGTGTCTCATCAAGATCCAAGATGTGCTGCGGTGGTCCTCCCATGTACTCATCTTGAAACATAAGTGGTTGGGAATCGGTGCACTCAATCTCTTCCACTTCTGGGGCAGGGCTATGTGGATGGCCCTGGGAAACCCTGCTAGCAGAGTCATCAAAAAACAGAAGAGACTGCTGCATGACTTGGGGCTCAGACTGCTTGGCTGATTTGCAAGGGGGTGAGGTGAAAGACTAATGGACATCGGCTGCAAGTGCTAACTCTGATCTTTCAGCAGGAGACTGGGTGGGAGACAATGTGAAGGAACTGGAGGCACTGTCAGCAACCCAATCTACTATCACCTGTACTTGTTCTGGCCTCGCCATTTGTAGAGCAGCACTTGAACGTGTACCTGGCACAGATCGACCACGTCCTCTCCCTGCAACAGAAGCTCCACCAGCAGCACCACAACCGGGGTTAGACGCTCTCCTCATTCTCCGCAAATTTAGGATCTTGCCCAAAATGGGTGTTTTTTGAATACCAGAATATAACAGCAGTATCTAACACGTGTATTTCACACTGACAGATGCAGCAAAGACTGCAAATTTAGTATTTTTCCCCAAAAGGGTGTTTTTTAAAACCCAGAAAATTATTGCAGTATTTCAAGCTTAAATTTCATACTGACAAATGCTGCATAGGCCCCAGATTTAGGGTTTTGCCAAAAAGGGGTGCTTTTTTAAACCTAGAAAATTATTGCAGTCTTTAGAGCTTGTATTTAACAATGACAGATGC
Source organism: Bufo gargarizans (assembly GCF_014858855.1). Classification (NCBI taxonomy): domain Eukaryota; kingdom Metazoa; phylum Chordata; class Amphibia; order Anura; family Bufonidae; genus Bufo; species Bufo gargarizans. The sequence continues at coordinate 311,115,904 of NC_058085.1, forward strand.
AGAAAGGGCTGTAAAATTTAGTATTTTGCCCAAAAAGGGTGTTTTTTAAAACCCATAAAATGTTTGCAGTATTTCAAGCTTAAAATTTCACACTGACAAATGCTGCAAAGGCCCCAGATGGATGGTATTGCCAAAAATGGGTGCTTTTTTTAAACCCAGAAAATTATTGCAGTATTTCAAGCTTGTATTTAACAATGACAAATGCTGCAAAGGCCACAGATGTAGGGTCTTGCCAAAAATTGGTAATTTTTTTAAACCCACAATATAATTGCAGTTTTTCCAGCTTCTACTTGACTGTCACAAATGCACATATGCTGTGCTGGTGCACTGAACTTGCATAAAATGACCGCCGACGCCCACCTAACTAACAGACGGATAAAAGTTATTTATGTCACTGGGCTCAGGGCAGGGTAAAATGATTGTGCACTGCACCCACAAAACTAAATCTAGGTAGATTGCTGAGTTAACAAGCACTTCAGATTAAAGATTCTTTCCTATTCTCTCTCTCACAGCAGCAGCATCCTATCCCTACACTAATCAGAGCAGAGTGACGTGCAGCGCTCCTTGACTCCAGCTTATTTAGAGGGTGGGTCACATGCTGCACTGGCCAATCACAGCCAAGCCATTAGTAGGCATGGCTGTGATGGCTACTAAGGGCACACAAGTTAAACGCTTGCTGATTTACTGCTCTGCAGCCTTTCAAAAAGTGCCATTAACTCGCCGAACACCAAACCCGAACTTTTACCGAAAAGTTCGGGTTCGGGGTCCAAAAATCCTAAAGTTCGGTACAAACCCGAACTTTACTGTTCGGGTTCGCTCAACCCTAATCACTAAGGATGGCTATCTGCAGATTGGCTGGCTACACGGCATTATGGTTGATCTTTCATTCCTGGGCTTCTTACTTTTAAGTGTCTTCCAGGCTAGTTCTAAACTTATAGGCATTCAAGAAATTGTGATTTTGCCTAAACTATGTATTCTTTAACAATTAATCCCTGAACAAATCTATTACAACAAGCAAATGTTTTGTTGGCTTTTTCCTTTTCCTTCGATACAAAAAGTTCCCTTGATTTTCTTTTCTCTTGGCACATTCATCACTTGGATAGCACACATCCAGACTTCTCTGAACCTCAGATGATTGAAATGTTGACCTGTTAAAATAAATGTTACCTGCTGAATCTCTGTGCGCTCTGCTTCAACAATTCAACTGACAGTTTTCTGTTCTAAAATGACATACTGCAAATATGTTACTGAACAAAAAATTCTGAAATTCTGGATGTACCCATGTAAACTCTTACAAGGCATTCAAAACTGATTGTGCAAACTTTATTATTTCCTTTTGGTGTTCCACCAGAATTAAAGGAAAATGTACATGAAATTTCAGAATTTCACTTTTTTTGCAGATTTTCCATTTTAATATTTTTTTTCCCGCTAAGGGTACTTTCACACTAGCATCGCTGGATCCCGCATGCCGTTCCGTAGCCGTAACTGCCTGCTGGATCCAGCAATCTGTGTCCAAATGGCAACCATTTGTAGACAGATCTGGATGTGGATCCGTCTCACAAATGCATTGCAATACCAGATCCGTCTCTTCGGTTGTCATCCGGAAAAACGGATCTGGTATTTATCTTTTTTACATTTTTAACCGCTACAGGACCGTCGTACGCAGGATTGCGTCCTGCCGGCGGCCCTGCTCTTCTGGGTGGACGCATATACGCGTCCTCCCGCGATAGCCGAGATTTCCAGTGAACGCGCGCACACAGGCGCGCGCGCTCACAGGATCGGAAGGTAAGCGAGTGGATCTCCAGCCTGCCAGCGGCGATCGCTCGCTGGCAGGCTGGAGATGTGATTTTTTTAACCCCTAACAGGTATATTAGACGCTGTTTTGATAACAGCATCTAATATACCTGCTACCTGGTCCTCTGGTGGTCCCTTTTGTTTGGATCGACCACCAGAGGACACAGGTAGCTCTGTAAAGTAGCACCAAACACAACTACACTACACTACACCCCCCCTGTCACTGATTAACCCCTTATGAACCACTGATCACCCCTGATCACCCCATACAGACTCCCTGATCACCCCGCTGTCATTGATCACCCCCCTGTCATTAATCACCCCCCTGTAAGGCTCCATTCAGACGTCCGTATGATTTTTACGGATCCACGGATACATGGATCGGATCCGCAAAACACATACGGACGTCTGAATGGAGCCTTACAGGGGGGTGATCAATGACAGGGGGGTGATCACGCATATAGACTTCCTGATCACTTCCCTGTCATTGATCACCCCCCTGTCATTGATCACCCCCCTGTAAGGCTCCATTCAGACGTCCGTACGATTTTTACGGATACATGGATACATGGATCGGATCCGCAAAACACATACGGACGTCTGAATGGAGCCTTACAGGGGGGTGATCAATGACAAGGGGTGATCACGCATATAGACTTCCTGATCACTTCCCTGTCATTGATCACCCCCCTGTAAGGCTCCATTCAGACGTCCGTACGATTTTTACGGATCCACGGATACATGGATCAGATCCGCAAAACACATACGGACGTCTGAATGGAGCCTTACAGGGGGGTGATCAATGACAGGGGGGTGATCACGCATATAGACTTCCTGATCACTTCCCTGTCATTGATCACCCCCCTGTCATTGATCACCCCCCGTAAGGCTCCATTCAGACGTCCGTACGATTTTTACGGATACATGGATACATGGATCGGATCCGCAAAACACATACGGACGTCTGAATGGAGCCTTACAGGGGGGTGATCAATGACAAGGGGGTGATCATGCATATAGACTTCCTGATCACTTCCCTGTCATTGATCACCCCCCTGTAAGGCTCCATTCAGACGTCCGTACGATTTTTACGGATCCATGGATCGGATCGGCAAAACACATACGGACGTCTGAATGGAGCCTTACAGGGGGGTGATCACCCATATAGACACCCTGATCACCCCCCTGTCATTGATCACCCCCCTGTAAGGCTCCATTCAGACGTCCGTATGTGTTTTGCGGATCCGATCCATGTATCCATGGATCCGTAAAAATCATACGGACGTCTGAATGGAGCCTTACAGGGGGGTTGATCAATGACAGGGGGGTGATCAATGACAGGGGGTGATCAGGGAGTGTATATGAGGTGATCACCCCCCTGTCATTGATCAACCCCCTGTAAGGCTCCATTCAGACATCCGTATGTGTTTTGCGGATCCGATCCATGTATCCGTGGATCTGTAAAAATCATATGGACGTCTGAATGGAGCCTTACAGGGGGGTGATCAATGACAGGGGGGTGATCAGGGAGTCTATATGGGTGATCACCCCCCTGTCATTGATCACCCACCTGTCATTGATTACCCCCTGTAAGGCTCCATTCAGACATTTTTTTGGCCCAAGTTAGCGGAAATATATATATATTTTTTTGTTTGTTTTTTCTTACAAAGTCTCATATTCCACTAACTTGTGTAAAAAAAAAAAATCTCACATGAACTCACCATACCCCTCACGGAATCCAAATGCGTAAAATTTTTTAGACATTTATATTCTAGACTTCTTCTCACGCTTTAGGGCCCCTAAAATGCCAGGGCAGTATAAATACCCCACATGTGACCCCATTTCGGAAAGAAGACACCCCAAGGTATTCGCTGAGGGGCATATTGAGTCCATGAAAGATTGAAATTTTTGTCCCAAGTTAGCGGAAAGTGAGACTTTGTGAGAAAAAAAAATAAAAAATCAATTTCCGCTAACTTATGCAAAAAAAAAATATTTCTATGAACTCGCCATGCCCCTCATTGAATACCTTAGGGTGTCTTCTTTCCAAAGTGGGGTCACATGTGGGGTATTTATACTGCCCTGGCTTTTTAGGGGCCTTAAAGCGTGAGAAGAAGTCTGGGATCCAAATGTCTAAAAATGCCCTCCTAAAAGGAATTTGGGCCGCTTTGCACATCTAGACTGCAAAAAAGTGTCACACATGTGGTATCGCCGTACTCGGGAGAAGTTGGGAAATGTGTTTTGGGGTGTCATTTTACATATATCCATGCTGGGTGACATAAATATCTTGGTCAAATGCCAACTTTGTATAAAAAAATGGGAAAAGTTGTCTTTTGCAGAGATATTTCTCTCACCCAGCATGGGTATATGTAAAATGACACCTCAAAACACATTCCCCAACTTCTCCTGAGTACGGCGATACCAGATGTGTGACACTTTTTTGCAGCCTAGGTGGGCAAAGGGGCACACATTCCAAAGTGCACCTTTCGGATTTCACCGGTCATTTTTTTACAGATTTTGATTGCAAACTTCTTCTCACACATCTGGGACCCTAGAATGCCAGGGCAGTATAACTACCCCACAAGTGACCCCATTTTAGAAAGAAGACACCCCAAGGTATTTTGTGATGGGCATAGTGAGTTCATGGAGGTTTTTATTTTTTGTCACAAGTTAATAGAATATGAGACTTTGTAAGAAAAAAAATAAAATCATCATTTTCCGCTAACTTGTGACAAAAAATAAAAAGTTCTATGAACTCACTATGCCCATCAGTGAATACCTTAGGGTGTCTACTTTCTGAAATGGGGTCATTTGTGGGGGATTTCTACTGTCTGGGCATTGTAGAACCTAAGGAAACATGACAGGTGCTCAGAAAGTCAGAGCTGCTTCAAAAAGCGGAAATTCACATTTTTGTATCATAGTTTGTAAATGCTATAACTTTTACCCAAAACATTTTTTTTTTTTACCTAAACATTTTTTTTTTATCAAAGACATGTAGAACAATAAATTTAGCAAAAAAATTATATATGGATGTCATTTTTTTTGCAAAATTTTACAACTGAAAGTGAAAAATTTCATTTTTTTGCAAAAAAATCGTTAAATTTCGATTAATAACTAAAAAAGTAAAAATGTCAGCAGCAATGAAATACCACCAAATGAAAGCTCTATTAGTGAGAAGAAAAGTAGGTAAAATTCATTTGGGTGGTAAGTTGCATGACCGAGCAATAAACGGTGAAAGTAGTGTAGTGCAGAAGTGTAAAAAGTGGCCTGGTCATTAAGGGGGTTTTAGCTACCGGGGTTGAAGTGGTTAAAGGTCTGCACATGCGCAGACCGCAAAACCGGACCCATTTTTCTGGAACACTTAGGGCCGGCATTAAAGCATTTCAATGTAAAATAATGCTGGATCCGGCACTCCTGCAAGTGTTCCGGAATTTTGAATGGAGAAAATACCGCAGCATGCTGCAGTATTTTCTCCATCCAAAAAACATACATTGACTGAACTGAATACATCCTGATGCATACTGAACAGATTTTTCTCCATTAAGAATACATTAGGATAAAATATTGTACTGGCACATGGCAGGGCGCAAAAGGAAAGGAGCTCCATTTGGTTTTTGGAGGGATAATTTTAAGTTGCCATGTCACATTTGAAGACCCCCCGATGCACCCCTAAAGTAGAAACTTCAACCACATTTTTGAAACTACAGGAAAAGGTGGCATTTTTGTTGGTAGTATTTTAGGATACATATGATTTTTGGTTGCTCTATATTACAGTTTTTGTGAGGCATGGTAACAAAAAATTTCAGTTATTTTTTTGTTTTTTACAATGTTTATCTGACAGGTTAGATCATGTGCTACTTTTATAGAGCAGGTTGTTATGGACGTGACAATACCAAATATGAATACTTTTTTGGGTTGTTTGTTTCAGTTTTACATAATAAAGCATTTTTGTAAAAAATGATTTTTTGGTGTCTCCATAGAGCCATAGTTTTTTTTTGGGCGATTGTCTTAGGGTAGGGTCTCATTTTTTCTGGGATGAGGTGATGATTTGATTGGTACTATTTTGGGGTTTGTATGACTTTTTGGTATTACACTTTTTGTGATGTAAGGTGACAAAAAAATTGCTTTTTGACACAGTTTTTTTTTCACAGCGTTCACCTGAGGGATGAGGTCATGTGATGTTTTTATACAGCATGTCGTTACGGACGCGACTATACCTAATATGTATGCCTTTTTTTACTTATTTAAGTATTACTCAATAAAAGCATTTTTGAAACAAAAAAAAAATCATGTTTTGGTGTCTCCATATTCTGAGAGCCATATTTTTTTTATTATTTGAGGCGACTGTCTTATGTAAGGGATCATTTTTTGCGGGATGAGACGATGGTTAAATTGGTACAATTTTGGGGTGCACATGAATTTTTGATCGCTTGGTATTACACATTTTGTGATGTAAGGTGACAAAAAAGGGCTTTTTGACCGTTTTTTTTATTTATTTTTTACAGCATTCACCTGAGGGTTAGATAATGTGATATTTTTATACAGCAGGTCGTTATGGACGTGGCAATACCTAATTTGTATACATTTTTTTATTTGTTTAAGTTTTACACAATACAAGCATTTTTGAAACAAAAAAAATCATGTTTTGGTGTCTCCATATTTTGAGAGCCATTTTTATTTTATTTTTTGGGCGATTGTCTTAGGTAGAGTCTCATTTTATGCGGGATAAGATGACAGTTTAATGGGTACTATTTTGGGGTGTGTATGAGTTTTTGATCGCTTGGTATTATACTTTTTGTAATGTAAGGTGACAAAAAATTGCTTTTTCGACACTGTTTTTATTTTATATTTTTTTACCTTGTTCCCCTAAAGGGGTTAGGTCATGTGGTATTTTAATAGACCTGGTTGTTAAGGACACGGCGATACCTAATATGTCTCCTATTTTTTTTTTTTTTTACTTTTAACACAATAAAAACGTTTTTGAAGCCCCCAAATTTTTTTTTATTGTTTCCATATTCTGAGAGCCATAGGTTTTTGCCTGATTGTTTTATGTAGGTGCTCATTTTTAGCAGGAAGAGGTAACAGTTTGATTGATATTATTTTGGGGGCATACGCCTTTTTGATCGACAGCCCTGTACCTCCCCTCTGCACCCTTAGGGCTCGTTCACACGAACGTTTTTTGCATTCCGTATGCGGGCCTTTTTTTAGTTCTGTATACAGTCCGTATACGGAACCATTTATTTCAATGGTTCCGCAAAAAACCCCGGAATGTACTCCGTATGCATTTTGTTTCTGTATTTCCGTTCCATTCAAAGATAGAACATGTCATATTATTGCCCGCAAATCACGTTCCGTGGCTCCATTCAAGTCAATGGGTCTGCAAAAAAACCCGGAACATATATGGAATGTCTTCCATTTTTGTTCCGTTTTTGCGGAAACATCTATTGAAAATGTTATGCCTAGCCCAATTTTTTCTATGTATTTACTGTATACTGTATATGCCATATGGAAAAACGGAATGTAAAAACGAAACCGGAAACACTACTGAAAAAAAATACTGAAAAACTGATCCGTTAAAAATGGCCTGCAAAACACTGAAAAGGCTATACGGTCGTGTGAACAAGCCCTTACTGAAGGTAAATAGCAATTCATTCATAACTTCTAGTAGAAATAATAAAGGAACGGAACAACATAGAGCCATAAGAATAGATGTTACAGAATAGTTATTACATGGGGAATACATGAAGCTATTAAAACAGACATGTCAGGTGTGGCGATACAGTACTTGACCTTAATGAAATCATTGTGAAGGTCATTCAGTGTGGTTGCCTTCCAAATCATGTGTAAAATGCTTTTACTTTTGTTTTAGGATTTGTGCATCCTTTTATAATTTGGAACATTATGCCATAAGCCAATTAATACCGCCTTAAAGTAAGCGTACAGGAAATGCAACCAAAAGACATGTAATTGTAAGATGATGGAAAACACCCTGGAGCCTTGTGTATAAAAATAACAGAACGCGTTTAGCTGGCATAGCAATATATTATGCTAATAACACTTTTAAGTGCATTTTATGGATTCAGAATTTTTTTTACTCAGATAATCGCATACTTGCAAGAGGGAAATAAATACTGATGATATATTAATGGTGTGGAGTGGACATCTGCTATTCAAGTGAAGGATCAGCTCATGCTCAAATGCTAATTGCATACATAAAAAGTAAAATAAATGGATTACTGGGTGCAGGTGTGCATAGGTTTAACATTAAAATACAGTGTCGGACTGGGAACCCTAGGGCCCACCAGTGGAAGTGACTTTAGGGGCCCATCCTACAGTTGCAAGCCAATATTGCTAGTTCATTGTTGGGCCTTTATGACACAGCAATTTTACACAGAATTCCAGGACACTTTTTAAATAGTAGAACCGCTATCATTACATGGCTTTTTTATTGCAAGAACAGTGCAGTATAAATAACAATATTAAAAAGATTTGTATAGATTATTTCATATTTTACTAATTTTGAACTGTAAAAGCATGTTTTGTGGAGAAAGAGTAATTTTTATGTCTTTGTATTCCAAGAGCAATAACCTTATTTTTCTAGCTGTGTAGCTGAATGAGGGCTAGTTTTTGCTACCAACATTTTGAGGTACATGTACGTTAGTATCTTTGAAAGGAGTACATTTTAGTAAAGTTTATGCCGTGTAACATATCCATAATATATATGCACTAAATTATCTACCGTATATTATCGTAAGCTGCTACTTAGATATGCTATCCGAACTAGCAATAAAATATGCTCAGATGAGGTAACAGAAATAAGCTTTAAACATAGATATGGCAGAAGAGCCAAGTACTTAGACCCAGTAATAGAACCAAGCTCAGTACTAACATACAATTTCTGAACCAAGCTGAGCACTAAGAAATGCTAACAGAACCATGGTCAGAACTATCATACACTAACAAATGGCATCAGAACTAAGCTTTGTACTTGGATAAGTCAACAGAACCAAGCTCTGTGTATAGAGATGGTAAAAGAACCAAGCTCTGTGTATAGATACGATAACAGAACCAAGCTCTGTGTATAGATACGATAACAGAACCAAGCTCTGTGTATAGATACGATAACAGAACCAGGCTCTGTGTATAGATACGATAACAGAACCAAGCTCTGTGTATAGATACGATAACAGAACCGAGCTCTGTGTATATAGACAGTAACAGAACCATGATGATTGTATAGTTACAGTAACAGAACCAAGTACTGTCCATAGATACAGTAACAGAACCAAGTACTGTCCATAGATACAGTAACAGAACCGAGCTCTGTACATAGATACAGTAACAGAACCGAGCTCTGTACATAGATACGGTAACAGAACCAAGCTCTGTACATAGAAACAGTAACAGAACCAAGCTCTGTCCATAAATACAATAACAGAACCGAGCTCTGTCCATAGATAAGATAACAGAACCGAGCTCTGTACATAGATACGATAACAGAACCGAGCTCTGTACATAGATACGGTAACAGAACCAAGCTCTGTACATAGATACGGTAACAGAACCGAGCTCTGTACATATATAAGATAACAGAACCGAGCTCTGTACATAGATACGAAAACAGAACCGAGCTCTGTACATAGATACATTAACAGAACCGAGCTCTGTCCATAGATACAGTAACAGAACCGAGCTCTGTCCATAGATACAGTAACAGAACCGAGCTCTGTACATAGATACAGTAACAGAACCGAGCTCTGTACATAGATACGAAAACAGAACCGAGCTCTGTACATAGATACATTAACAGAACCGAGCTCTGTACATAGATACAGTAACAGAACCGAGCTCTGTCCATAGATACAGTAACAGAACCGAGCTCTGTACATAGATACAGTAACAGAACCGAGCTCTGTACATAGATACAATAACAGAACCGAGCTCTGTACATAGATACAGTAACAGAACCGAGCTCTGTACATAGATACAGTAACAGAACCGAGCTCTGTACATAGATACAGTAACAGAACCGAGCTCTGTCCATAGATACAGTAACAGAACCGAGCTCTGTCCATAGATACAGTAACAGAACCGAGCTCTGTACATAGATACAGTAACAGAACCAAGCTCTGTACATAGATACAGTAACAGAACCGAGCTCTGTACATAGATACAGTAACAGAACCGAGCTCTGTACATAGATACAGTAACAGAACCGAGCTCTGTCCATAGATACAATAACAGAACAGAGCTCTGTCCATAGATACAGTAACAGAACCAAGCTCTGTCCATAGATACAATAACAGAACCAAGCTCTGTACATAAATACAGTAACAGAACCGAGCTCTGTACATAGATAAGATAACAGAACCGAGCTCTGTACATAGATACGAAAACAGAACCGAGCTCTGTCCATAGATACAATAACAGAACCAAGCTCTGTACATAAATACAGTAACAGAACCGAGCTCTGTACATAGATAAGATAACAGAACCGAGCTCTGTACATAGATACGATAACAGAACCGAGCTCTGTACATAGATACATTAACAGAACCGAGCTCTGTCCATAGATACAGTAACAGAACCGAGCTCTGTCCATAAATACAATAACAGAACCGAGCTCTGTCCATAGATACAGTAACAGAACCGAGCTCTGTACATAGATATGATAACAGAACCGAGCTCTGTACATAGATACGATAACAGAACCGAGCTCTGTACATAGATACGGTAACAGAACCAAGCTCTGTACATAGATACGGTAACAGAACCGAGCTCTGTACATAGATAAGATAACAGAACCGAGCTCTGTACATAGATACGAAAACAGAACCGAGCTCTGTACATAGATACATTAACAGAACCGAGCTCTGTCCATAGATACAGTAACAGAACCGAGCTCTGTCCATAGATACAGTAACAGAACCGAGCTCTGTACATAGATACAGTAACAGAACTGAGCTCTGTACATAGATACAATAACAGAACCGAGCTCTGTACATAGATACAGTAACAGAACCGAGCTCTGTACATAGATACAGTAACAGAACCAAGCTCTGTACATAGATACAGTAACAGAACCAAGCTCTGTACATAGAAACAGTAACAGAACCGAGCTCTGTACATAGATACAGTAACAGAACCGAGCTCTGTACATAGATACAGTAACAGAACCGAGCTCTGTACATAGATACAGTAACAGAACCGAGCTCTGTACATAGATACAGTAACAGAACCGAGCTCTGTACATAGATACAGTAACAGAACCGAGCTCTGTACATAGATACAGTAACAGAACCGAGCTCTGTACATAGATACAGTAACAGAACCGAGCTCTGTACATAGATACAGTAACAGAACCGAGCTCTGTACATAGATACAGTAACAGAACCGAGCTCTGTACATAGATACAGTAACAGAACCGAGCTCTGTACATAGATACAGTAACAGAACCGAGCTCTGTACATAGATAAGATAACAGAACCGAGCTCTGTACATAGATACAGTAACAGAACCGAGCTCTGTACATAGATACAGTAACAGAACGAGCTCTGTACATAGATACAGTAACAGAACCGAGCTCTGTACATAGAACAGTAACAGAACCGAGCTCTGTACATAGATACAGTAACAGAACCGAGCTCTGTCATAGATACAGTAACAGAACCGAGCTCTGTACATAGATACAGTAACAGAACCGAGCTCTGTCATAGATACAGTAACAGAACCGAGCTCTGTCATAGATACAGTAACAGAACGAGCTCTGTACATAGATACAGTAACAGAACCGAGCTCTGTACATAGATACAGTAACAGAACCGAGCTCTGTATAGATACAGTAACAGAACCGAGCTCTGTATAGATACAGTAACAGAACCAGCTCTGTGCATAGATACAGTAACAGAACCGAGCTCTGTCATAGATACATAACAGAACCGAGCTCTGTCATAGATACAGTAACAGAACCGAGCTCTGTCATAGATACAGTAACAGAACCGAGCCTGTACATAGATACAGTAACAGAACCGAGCTCTGTACATAGATACAGTAACAGAACCGAGCTCTGTACATAGATACGTAACAGAACCGAGCTCTGTACATAGATACAGTAACAGAACCGAGCTCTGTACATAGATACAGTAACAGAACCGAGCTCTGTACATAGATACAGTAACAGAACCGAGCTCTGTACATAGATACAGTAACAGAACCGAGCTCTGTACATAGATACGTAACAGAACCGAGCTCTGTACATAGATACAGTAACAGAACCGAGCTCTGTACATAGATACAGTAACAGAACCGAGCTCTGTACATAGATACAGATAACAGAACCGAGCTCTGTACATAAGATACAGTAAAGTAACCGAGCTCTGTACATAGATACAGTAACAGAACCGAGCTCTGTACATAGATACAGTAACAGAACCGAGCTCTGTACATAGATACAGTAACAGAACCGAGCTCTGTACATAGATACAGTAACAGAACCGAGCTCTGTACATAGATACAGTAACAGAACCGAGCTCTGTACATAGATACAGTAACAGAACCGAGCTCTGTGCATAGATACAGTAACAGAACCGAGCTCTGTGCATAGATACAGTAACAGAACCGAGCTCTGTACATAGATACAGTAACAGAACCGAGCTCTGTACATAGATACAGTAACAGAACCGAGCTCTGTACATAGATACAGTAACAGAACCGAGCTCTGTACATAGATACAGTAACAGAACCGAGCTCTGTAGCATAGATACAGTAACAGAACCGAGCTCTGTGCATAGATACAGTAACAGAACCGAGCTCTGTGCATAGATACAGTAACAGAACCGAGCTCTGTACATAGATACAGTAACAGAACCGAGCTCTGTACATAGATACAGTAACAGAACCCGAGCTCTGTACATAGATACAGTAACAGAACCGAGCTCTGTACATAGATACAGTAACAGAACCGAGCTCTGTACATAGATACAGTAACAGAACCGAGCTCTGTACATAGATACAGTAACAGAACCGAGCTCTGTACATAGATACAGTAACAGAACCGAAGCTCTGTACATAGATACAGTAACAGAACCGAGCTCTGTACATAGATACAGTAACAGAACCGAGCTCTGTCATAGATACATAACAGAACTAGCACTGTAATACAGTACAGAACCGAGCTCTGTGCATAGATAACAGTAACAGAACCGAGCTCTGTACATAGATACAGTAACAGAACCGAGCTCTGTACATAGATACAGTAACAGAACCGAGCTCTGTCCATAGATACAATAACAGAACCGAGCACTGTACATAGATACAGTAACAGAACCGAGCTCTGTGCATAGATACAGTAACAGAACCGAGCTCTGTACATAGATACAGTAACAGAACCGAGCTCTGTGCATAGATACAGTAACAGAACCGAGCTCTGTGCATAGAACAGTAACAGAACCGAGCTCTGTGCATAGATACAATAACAGAACCGAGCTCTGTACATAGATACAGTAACAGAACCGAGCTCTGTGCATAGATACAGTAACAGAACCGAGCTCTGTACATAGATACAGTAACAGAACCGAGCTCTGTACATAGATACAGTAACAGAACCAAGCTCTGTACATAGATACAGTAACAGAACCGAGCTCTGTACATAGATACAGTAACAGAACCGAGCTCTGTACATAGATACAGTAACAGAACCAAGCTCTGTACATAGATACAGTAACAGAACCGAGCTCTGTACATAGATACAGTAACAGAACCGAGCTCTGTGCATAGATACAATAACAGAACCGAGCTCTGTACATAGATACAGTAACAGAACCGAGCTCTGTACATAGATACAGTAACAGAACCAAGCTCTGTACATAGATACAGTAACAGAACCAAGCTCTGTACATAGATACAGTAACAGAACCAAGCTCTGTACATAGATACAGTAACAGAACCGAGCTCTGTACATAGATACAATAACAGAACCGAGCTCTGTGCATAGATACAGTAACAGAACCGAGCTCTGTGCATAGATACAGTAACAGAACCGAGCTCTGTGCATAGATACAGTCCACTTTTATTAGTTACAATGTAGCTTTGTTTTGCTGCAATTTTTGGCCGCACAGTGTATGTTGTGAGCCATAGTTGGTGTGTAGAGCAAGCCCTAACACACTGCCCAGGCAGGCACACTTTTACACAAGAAGGCATGGTTTTATACACACTTTTACATATGAAGGCACCCTTTAACACTGCACTATATACTGGATAGTATAGATTTCCCTTACCTACGTCATATGGTGGCCCTCTCTGGCATGTGTATTGCGGCTGCACATCCTGTTGTGTCCTCCTCTCATAGGGCTCATGCACACAACAGTATTTTGCTTTAAAGGGCTTCTGTCACTCCACTCATAATTTTTTTTGTCTCCTTAAAATCCTTACGCTGTGATTTCTCAATATTTAGGGCTATTACTCCGTTTGGCCTTGTCTGCGTTTTAAATCTCGCGCCGGTCTTCAGTTGGTGCAGGCGCACTCAGTGGAGGATGCTCGCTCGGATGCTCCAGCCTCAGTGCGCCTGCGCCGAAGACGTCACATGTACACCCACTGAGGATGGAGCGGCCGAGTGAGCGTCCTCCACTGAGTGTGCCTGCGCCAACTGAAGACCGGCGCGAGATTTAAAACGCAAGACAGGGCCAGTCAGAGAACGAGCGCGTCCGCTGGCCCTGTCAATCAACATGAGGAGGGGGCGTCATTATGAATGGAGGATGCGGCTGCTAGCAGCAGGTAGCCGCCCTACCTGCTGCTAGAGAGGTAATTTGCATATTATAAAAGTCAGTTTTTTTATATAACTACTGAACCAAACGGAGTAATAGCCCTATATATTGAGAAATCGCAGCATAAGGATTTTAAGGAGACAAAAAAAATATTATGAGTTTAGTGGAGTGATAGAAGCCCTTTAACCACTTCAGCCCCGCTAGGTGAAACCCCCTTCATGACCAGAGCACTTTTTACACTTCGGCACTACACTCCTTTCACCGTTTATCGCTCGGTCATGCAACTTACCACCCAAATGAATTTTACCTCCTTTTCTTCTCACTAATAGAGCTTTCATTTGGTGGCATTTCATTGCTGCTGACATTTTTACTTTTTTTGTTATTAATCAAAATGTAACGATTTTTTTGCAAAAAAATGACATTTTTCACTTTCAGCTGTAAAATTTTGCAAAAAAAACGACATCCATATATAAATTTTTCGCCAAATTTATTGTTCTACATGTCTTTGATAAAAAAACTATGGTAAGTGACAAAAAAATTAAAAAATTCTAGGAACTCGCCGTGCCCCTCACGGAATACCTTGGGGTGTCTTCTTTCCAAAATGGGGTCACTTGTGGCGTAGTTATACTGCCCTGGCAATTTAGGGGCCCAAATGTGTAAGAAGTACCTTGCAATCAAAATGTGTAAAAAATGGCCTGCGAAATCCGAAAGGTGCACTTTGGAATATGTGCCCCTTTGCCCACCTTGGCTGCAAAAAAGTGTCACACATCTGGTATCGCCGTACTCAGGAGAAGTTGGGCAATGTGTTTTGGGGTGTCATTTTACATATACCCATGCTGGATGAGAGAAATATCTTGGCAAAAGACAACTTTTCCCATTTTTTTATACAAAGTTGGCATTTGACCAAGATATTTTTCTCACCCAGCATGGGTAAATGTAAAATGACACCCCAAAACACATTCCCCAACTTCTCCTGAGTACGGCGATACCAGATGTGTGACACTTTTTTGCAGCCTAGATGCGCAAAGGGGCCCAAATTCCTTCTAGGAGGGCATTTTTAGACATTTGGATCCCAGACTTCTTCTCACACTTTCGGGCCCCTAAAAAGCCAGGGCAGTATAAATACCCCACATGTGACCCCACTTTGGAAAGAAGACACCCCAAGGTATTCAATGAGGGGCATGGCGAGTTCCTAGAATTTTTTTTTTTTTTGCATAAGTTAGCGGATATTGATTTTTTTTTTTTGTTTTTTTCTCACAAAGTCTCACTTTCCGCTAACTTAGGACAAAAATTTCAATCTTTCATGGACTCAATATGCCCCTCACGGAATACCTTGGGGTGTCTTCTTTCCGAAATGGGGTCACATGTGGGGTATTTATACTGCCCTGGCTTTTTAGGGGCCCTAAAGCGTGAGAAGAAGTCTGGAATATAAATGTCTAAAAATGTTTACGCATTTGGATTCCGTGAGGGGTATGGTGAGTTCATGGGAGATTTTATTTTTTGACACAAGTTAGTGGAATATGAGACTTAGTAAGAAAAAACAAAAACAAAAACAAACAAAAAATTTCCGCTAACTTGTGCCAAAAAAAATGTCTGAATGGAGCCTTACAGGGGGGGGGGGGTGATCAATGACAGGGGGGGTGATCAATGACAGGGGGGTGATCAATGACAGGGGGGTGATCAATGACAGGGGGGTGATCACCCATATAGACTCCCTGATCACCCCCCTGTCATTGATCACCCCCCCTGTAAGGCTCCATTCAGACATCCGCATGATTTTTTACGGATCCATGGATACATGGATCGGATCCACAAAACACATGCGGACGTCTGAATGGAGCCTTACAGGGGGGTTATCAATGACAGGGGGTGATCAGGGTAATCAGGGTGATCACCCCCCTGTCACTGATCACCCCCCCTGTAAGGCTCCATTCAGACATCCGCATGATTTTTTACGGATCCATGGATACATGTATCGGATCCACAGAACGCATGCGGACGTCTGAATGGAGCCTTACAGGGGGGTTATCAATGACAGGGGGTGATCAGGGTAATCAGGGTGATCACCCCCCTGTCACTGATCACCCCCCCTGTAAGGCTCCATTCAGACATCCGCATGATTTTTTACGGATCCATGGATACATGTATCGGATCCACAGAACGCATGCGGACGTCTGAATGGAGCCTTACAGGGGGGTTATCAATGACAGGGGGTGATCAGGGTAATCAGGGTGATCACCCCCCTGTCACTGATCACCCCCCCTGTAAGGCTCCATTCAGACATCCGCATGATTTTTTACGGATCCATGGATACATGTAATGGATCCACAGAACGCATGCGGACGTCTGAATGGAGCCTTACAGGGGGGTTATCAATGACAGGGGGTGATCAGGGTAATCAGGGTGATCACCCCCCTGTCACTGATCACCCCCCCTGTAAGGCTCCATTCAGACATCCGCATGATTTTTTACGGATCCATGGATACATGGATCGGATCCACAAAACGCATGCGGACGTCTGAATGGAGCCTTACAGGGGGGTTATCAATGACAGGGGGTGATCAGGGTAATCAGGGTGATCACCCCCCTGTCACTGATCACCCCCCCTGTAAGGCTCCATTCAGACATCCGCATGATTTTTTACGGATCCATGGATACATGTATCGGATCCACAGAACGCATGCGGACGTCTGAATGGAGCCTTACAGGGGGGTTATCAATGACAGGGGGTGATCAGGGTAATCAGGGTGATCACCCCCCTGTCACTGATCACCCCCCCTGTAAGGCTCCATTCAGACATCCGCATGATTTTTTACGGATCCATGGATACATGGATCGGATCCACAGAACGCATGCGGACGTCTGAATGGAGCCTTACAGGGGGGTTATCAATGACAGGGGTGATCAGGGTAATCAGGGTGATCACCCCCCTGTCACTGATCACCCCCCCTGTAAGGCTCCATTCAGACATCCGCATGATTTTTTACGGATCCATGGATACATGGATCGGATCCACAAAACGCATGCGGACGTCTGAATGGAGCCTTACAGGGGGGTTATCAATGACAGGGGGTGATCAGGGTAAACAGGGTGATCACCCCCCTGTCACTGATCACCCCCCCTGTAAGGCTCCATTCAGACATCTGCATGATTTTTTACGGATCCATGGATACATGTATCGGATCCACAGAACGCATGCGGACGTCTGAATGGAGCCTTACAGGGGGGTTATCAATGACAGGGGGTGATCAGGGTAATCAGGGTGATCACCCCCCTGTCACTGATCACCCCCCCTGTAAGGCTCCATTCAGACATCCGCATGATTTTTTACGGATCCATGGATACATGTATCGGATCCACAGAACGCATGCGGACGTCTGAATGGAGCCTTACAGGGGGGTTATCAATGACAGGGGGTGATCAGGGTAATCAGGGTGATCACCCCCCTGTCACTGATCACCCCCCCTGTAAGGCTCCATTCAGACATCCGCATGATTTTTTACGGATCCATGGATACATGGATCGGATCCACAAAACGCATGCGGACGTCTGAATGGAGCCTTACAGGGGGGTTATCAATGACAGGGGTGATCAGGGTAATCAGGGTGATCACCCCCCTGTCACTGATCACCCCCCCTGTAAGGCTCCATTCAGACATCCGCATGATTTTTTACGGATCCATGGATACATGGATCGGATCCACAGAACGCATGCGGACGTCTGAATGGAGCCTTACAGGGGGGTTATCAATGACAGGGGGTGATCAGGGTAATCAGGGTGATCACCCCCCTGTCACTGATCACCCCCCCTGTAAGGCTCCATTCAGACATCCGCATGATTTTTTACGGATCCATGGATACATGTATCGGATCCACAGAACGCATGCGGACGTCTGAATGGAGCCTTACAGGGGGGTTATCAATGACAGGGGGTGATCAGGGTAATCAGGGTGATCACCCCCCTGTCACTGATCACCCCCCCTGTAAGGCTCCATTCAGACATCCGCATGATTTTTTACGGATCCATGGATACATGTATCGGATCCACAGAACGCATGCGGACGTCTGAATGGAGCCTTACAGGGGGGTTATCAATGACAGGGGTGATCAGGGTAATCAGGGTGATCACCCCCCTGTCACTGATCACCCCCCCTGTAAGGCTCCATTCAGAAATCCGCATGATTTTTTACGGATCCATGGATACATGGATCGAATCCACAAAACGCATGCGGACGTCTGAATGGAGCCTTACAGGGGGGTTATCAATGACAGGGGGGTGATCAGGGA
Organism: Bufo gargarizans; assembly: GCF_014858855.1. Taxonomy (NCBI): domain Eukaryota; kingdom Metazoa; phylum Chordata; class Amphibia; order Anura; family Bufonidae; genus Bufo; species Bufo gargarizans. Next base: position 311,134,742 of record NC_058085.1, read on the forward strand.
GTGTATATGGGTGATCACCCGTCTGTCATTGATCACCCCCTGTAAGGCTCCATTCAGACGTCCGCATGTGTTTTGCGGATCCGATCCATGTATCCATGGATCCGTAAAAATCATGCGGACGTCTGAATGGAGCCTTACAGGGGAGTGATCAATGACAGGGGGGTGATCAATGACAGGGGGTGATCAGGGAGTGTATATGGGTGATCACCCGCCTGTCATTGATCACCCCCCTGTAAGGCTCCATTCAGACGTCCGTATGCTTTTTGCGGATCCGATCCATGTATCCGTGGATCCGTAAAAATCATACGGACGTCTGAACGGAGCCTGACAGGGGGGTGATCAATGACAGGGCGGTGATCAATGACAGGGGGGTGATCAGGGAGTTTATATTGGGTGATCATGGGTGATCAGGGGTTTATAAGGGGTTAATAAGTGACGGGGGGGGGGGTGTATTGTAGTGTGGTGTTTGGTGCAACTGTACTGACCTACCTGAGTCCTCTGGTGGTCGATCCTAACAAAAGGGACCACCAGAGGACCAGATAGGAGGTATATTAGACGCTGTTATGAAAACAGCGTCTAATATACCTGTTAGGGGTTAAAAAATTCGGATCTCCAGCCTGCCAGCGAACGATCGCCGCTGGCATGCTGGAGATCCACTCGCTTACCTTCCGTTCCTGTGAGCGCGCGCGCCTGTGTGCGCGCGTTCACAGGAAATCTCGCGTCTCGCGAGATGACGCATATATGCGTGACTGTGCGCCAGCCTGCCACCTCCGGAACGCACATGTGCGTTAGGCGGTCCGGAGGTGGTTAAGTATACTGGCCGTCTTTTTTGTTCAGTATGCGGTACATATACTGAACCATTAATTTCAATTGTTGTGTCTCCGTGTGCATTCTGTTTGAGTATTTCTGCACCGTGAAAACATAGAACGTGTCCTATTCTTGTCCGCAAATAACGGTGCTTGGCTCCATTCAAGTTAATGGGTCCGCAAAAAAAACGGAACACATTTGGAAATGCATCCGTATGTTTTCCGTATCCGTTCAGTTTTTGTTGAACCATCTATTGAAAATGTTATGCCTAGCCCAATTTTTTCTATGTAAATACTGTATGTGGCATATGGAAAAACGGAACGGAAAGGAAACAAAAAACTGAACAATGGATCCGTAAAAAACGGACCGCAAAACACTGAAAAAGCCATACAGTCGTGTGCTGGAGCCTATACAGCAGGGCTTTCCATACTGAATAGGAAGGCTGATAAAGCAGATTAACAGGGATGTGCAGCACGCCAGACCTGCAGGGTATAGCGATAGTGAGGTCACGGTTATGGGCAATCGAGGGTTACTCACTTTTTAGAGGGGAACCCTGGGCAGGCGCGTGGCAGTGAAGGAGAGGTAGACACTAGTTCCTCTGGGGCACACTCTGTAAATAGGGACCAGGCCTGATGGTGTGTGAGGTGCCCGGGATGTTGCAGGTATTTTAAGTGCCTGAAGAAAGGTCCCTTTAAGAATCGTGACGCCAGTAGAAGAATCGTTTTGCAGGAGGATTAATGGAGTACACAGATGGTAAACCAAACGTTGCTTTACTTTAGGAAACAGTCCAACTTTATACAATCAGTTGCAGGGGTGTATAATGCAGTCCTTTACAGTACAAATGCACAGCAGGTTTACTTCACAGCACAGCAGGTTTCAATCTTGCAAGATACTTGGAGGGTATACAGTTAATGCTTTGCAGTACAATGCTGCTCTATCCCCACAGCTATTCTAGCTGGCTGGATCCCAAGGCCCGGATGCCTAATTACTGGATTGAATCCTTGGTATATAAAATCCTTCCTCCAGTATTGGCACTTGCCTTAAATATTACAGTACCTTTGCCTATTAGCTGGATTCTCTGCTGGATTGGAAAGGTGGCTGCAGGTTTCTCCCAGGAGGTGCTCTTCTACTACTGGGGTGTTTCATTACAATGCATGGATAAATATAATATCACTGTCCCTTGTGAGTAGAAGTAACACGTTACCCAATTGACCCTTGTGTAGTGCCCACTCCTACCTAGTGGGACACTACATACACCCATGCTACGACGTTGCCCGTCCTCGGCGCAACATAAAGGGGCCCTGCCCAGCTGGATACTGCTTCTGAAATAGAGAAAAACAATGGAAAGCAGGAAAATACATCTACATTTGCGAAATACATTATATGTATACATCAGGCAGTTCCACTGGCTAAGGAGCAAGTTCAGTGAAAAGGGGGCGTCGTTCTCTTCTCTCAGGATAATGTAAGGGAACAGGGGCGCTGACCTGGTGCAGCGTATCAAGGATACCAGGATTAGTCCATATAAAAACTTTAAGTGCAAATAGTCCATAATAAAACGATAGTAGTACATAGAAAATGTACAACAACAAAATAACAATTCTTGGAGGCTCAAGGTATATAAATGAGTCCATACCCAGGTTTCCTTCTTGTAAATTTTTCATGTGAAAATGACAAGTATAGCTGAATATAAAGCAGAGGCAGAGGTATAAGATCACAGAGGCTCACATACGGTAGAGTCCATCTCTGGGCACATTTCTTTAAAATAGTAAAATCTCAGAGGCTCATCTATCCCTGGGCGCATTTCCTTTAAATTTAAGTTGCATAGTAAAAGTGACAGCACACAAAAGTAGTCCACATTATTCAAATGGCATATAAAAATAAGTGCTGCAATACCCTTAATCAACCTGAAAAGGGGGTTAAAGGGTTAAAGGTGCAACATACAAATAGGCACAACTTGGTTTTTCACTCAGAGAAAGCAGGCAGGGGTCATGTAAACAATATGGCCTTGCTGCACTTGGTATTTCAGTGGTTTACCGCCTCCACTGAGCCGTGGGTAACTGGCAGCAGCAACAGAGGGCCAAAACAACAAAGGACTCCTGTCCTGGAACGGTTAATCCACTTGAGAGGGTCCCTTGGCAAAAGTAATCAAATCAATGGCCTAGCAGGCCAATTCACAGGGGCATGTCAAATCCACTTGGCATCACAGTGGTGCTCTCTGGCTCCATTTGTGGATTGGGCCTGTAGTGAGCGTCAACAGGCGGATGTGCCCACAACACAGTATTGGGGGGCAACTGCAACATGAAAGGACCCCTAATAGGTATTGGCCCCATAGGCCTAGGGGAAATCACGGTTGCTGACCGCACCGGTGCAGGCATGACAATGGTGGGCTGCTGCACTGGCCTGGGTACCGCTGCTGCAAGCGGTCCGATGGGTTCCTGGACAACTGGCTCTGCGCATCGGTGCACAGCGCAGGAGGACCTCACAGCAGGTGCGGACACTAAAGATGGCCGGCTGACAGGGGCAGGTACTCTCACCTCAGACCCGGAGACGTTCGAGTCCTTAAGTCCTTTTTCCTTCTGGTCAGGTGGAGTCCCGATCCTGGCGGAGGCAATCTGGCACAGCTCACGTAACTGCTTCTCCAGCCGCACGATCTGGTCGTCCAGGCTTTCGGATTCAGGATCGCTGTCCTCCGTTGTCGCCGCCGGCACTTGTGAAGTAGATGGCGCGTCCTGCGCAGCCGCTGCAGGTTCAGGTGAGGCGTCCGCTCTCTTTCCTTTTAGGATGTTGTCCAGGGTAGCATTGAATCTTTCCGCATCTTCTAGTTCGCGGATAGTCTTTTCCCTGCGAGGCAGCTCAGGTGAGGGCCATGGGCTCACCCTCTTTTCCACCACTGTAGGTTGCCAAAAGACGTTCGGGCCAATAAAGGAGCCCGTTCTTGAAAGGCATGATGGGCCGGTTCTGGAGAGCGCTCTGTATTGCGCTCGCAGCCAGTATAGTCCTCATCAAGGTCCCAGTCCTCCGTTTTCTTCCTGGGACGGGACACGGCAGTGGCGTAGGGGCCTCGCAGGCCCTCGACAGGGGTAAACTCGACTTCTTCTCCCTCCCGGAGGTTATGCAGGTGCTCTGGGAGTTAACTCCGCTTGACGGACCTCCGATTAACATTAAGTTTCTGCCGGTAGTATAGTCTTTTATGAAACCGAAGCCTCGGTCCTTGTCAAATGCCACAACCAACCCCATTCTCCTTTCCAGGCGGGGTTGAGTGTCAGTGTGGTGCTCATGAACGGTCTTTGCCAGTTCTTCATAGTATATTTTGGTCTTGGTAGTCTTCTTAATTGCGGCCTCCCAGATCTCTGCCATTAATGCTGACCACTTGAATGAGGGTTGGAAGAAGTTTCTCCAGGAGCCATAATAGGTCACCGGTTGCGTCCTCGGTGGCGGGCAGGTGGGTCTCTCCGGTCCCGGAGAGTAGGCCGGTGGAGCGTCCTCTTGCTCTACACCAATGAAGTCCATTTTTAAAAGGTCAGGCGTGGACATCCCAGCAGGGCAGTCTTCACTCTTCAACATGCTCGATCCTTCTCTGGAGAGCGACAGGGTGGCGCCAATAATTGCAGACAGATCCTCCCATTGCTCTGGGAGGCCGCCCCCCAGGTACTCCAGGATAGGGGAGGCGAAGTCCATTTCTGCAGACATGCAAATGTCCAGACAGGGCGGTAACGCGGACATATAGCCTTTCCCGCACTTTTCAGCAGAAGGCGCCAATTTTTACCGCCAATTTAGTATGAAGATGACGCAGCAATCAAATCCAGTCAGGTTAAGCGGCCATCTTTGAGCAAAATCGCTGTCTATTCATTGGTGGCTTAAACAAACGGCAAACAGTCCATACAATATAATCTTCACACCGCAAATTATTACAGTTCTCTTTGGCCCAGCAATTTTTAATAAAGCAATTAGGGCTTGGTCACTTTAAGGCAAATAACAGCACACAGTTTTTGTATCCGCAATGGCGCAGGAATGATCATATCCTGTTTGTGACGCCAATTTATGCAGCACGCCAGACCTGCAGGGTATAGCGATAGTGAGGTCACGGTTATGGGCAATTGAGGGTTACACACTTTTTAGAGGGGAACCCTGGGCAGGCATGCGACAGTGAAGGAGAGGTAGACACTAGTTCCTCTGGGGCACACTCTGGATGTAGGGACCAGGCCTAATGGTGTGTGAGGTGCCCGGGATGTTGCAGGTATTTTGAGTGCCTGAGGTAAGGTCCCTTTAAGAATCGCGACGCCAGTGCCTGTAACAGTGGCACACCGGTTTGCAGGAGGATTAATGGAGAACACAGATGGTAAACCAAACGTTGCTTTACTTTAGGAAACAGTCCAACTTTATACAATCAGTTGCAGGGGTGTATAATGCAGTCCTTTACAGTACAAATGCACAGCAGGTTTACTTCACAGCACAGCAGGTTTCAATCTTGCAAGATACTTGGAGGGTATACAGTTAATGCTTTGCAGTACAATGCTGCTCTATCCCCACAGCTATTCTAGCTGGCTGGATCCCAAGGCCCGGATGCCTAATTACTGGATTGAATCCTTGGTATATAAAATCCTTCCTCCAGTATTGGCACTTGCTTTAAATATTACAGTACCTTTGCCTATTAGCTGGATTCTCTGCTGGATTGGAAAGGTGGCTGCAGGTTTCTCCCAGGAGGTGCTCTCCTACTATTGGGGTGTTTCATCTGTGTTATCTGGATTACTGGTCTCCAGGCAGGCTGTACTCCTTCTAGCCTCCAGGTGCAACTAGAAACCAGGACTATCTAGCTGCATGTCAGGAGGAGGCCCTCAGCATATCTTGGGCTGGTGCCTTCTCCCTTCTGTCTCCACAGACTCCTGACTATGACCTAACCCCTCCCTGTCTGGGCCTGGACATTTATACTAGGGGCTCCCTATCTCCCTCTAGTGTCTGGGATGTCTAATTACACCCAACTAGGCCTGCAAAGCATTAACAGGGAAACATACCAATGTAAAAACACACTGGAAATACATTATAATGCATGGATAAATATAATATCACTGTCCCTTGTGAGTAGAAGTAACACGTTACCCAATTGACCCTTGTGTAGTGCCCACTTCTACCTAATGGGACACTACAGATGCATCCAGCTGCAGTACGCCGACCTGCAGGGTATTGCGATGTGAGGTCACGGTTAATGGGCAAGCGAGGGTTACTCACAGTTTTGTAGGAAAACCCTGGGCAGGCGTACAGCAGTGATAGAGAGGCTGGCACAGGGGTCCTCAGGGGCATTCTCTGTATTTAGGGACCAGGCCTGATGGTGGATGAGGTGCCCTGGATGTTGCAGGTGTTTAATGTGCCTAAGACAAGGTTCCTTTAAGATTCGTGACGCCAGTGCCTGTAACGGTGGCACACCGATTTATGGTTGCAATAAGTGAGGAACACGATGGTATGGTGAACCAAACTTTCCTTTACTAGTAACAGTTCAACTTTGTACAGTTGGTGGTCAATACAGTTCCATATAGCAGGTTCACTTCACAAGCAGGCTCTTAAATCAATGGCAGGTATACTGTTTCTTGCAAGATACTCAGAGGGTAACAGCAACAACACACACAGATCAGGCTGTACCTTCTCCTCAGAAATACTGTACACTGTTCCTGAGAACTCCTGTCTGCTCTTATCCCAAGGCCCGGATGCCCTAATCCTGGCTTTATCCTTGGTAGAAATCTTCCTCCCGTATTTATCCTTGCTTTAAATTAATAATCCTTCTGCCCTTCAGCTTACTTGACTAGCTGGAACACTGGCTCTGCTTGGCTTGTGTGAACTGCAGGTTTCTCCCAGGAGGCAAACTCTTCTCTTGGGGTGGATCTTCTGAGCTAACATAGGCTCAGGAAACTTCAGGCAGGCTATGCTCCTTTACTAGCCTCCTGGTGGCAACTAGAAGCCTGGGCTGTCTAGCTGCATGTCAGAAGGAGGCCCTCAGCTTGTCTCTGGCTGGTGCCTTCTCACTTCTGTCTCCACAGACTCCTGACTACAGACCACCTCCTCCCTGTCTGGGCCTCACTATATATACTAGGGGCTCCCTATCTCCCTCTAGTGTCTAGGATGAATAACTGCACCCTAATATGCCTGCTGTACAGCTAACAGGGGAGAATACATATAAATACATAATAAAATGCATTAAAATGGACTGTTAAATACTCTGCCACTGTCCCTTAATAGTAGGAGGACAACGTGGCCCAATTGATCCTTGTGTAGTGCCCACATTTACCTAGTGGAACACTACACAGCCAGCACGTCCTGTCAGTGAGCTTATATCCACTTGTTGGGATTTTCAAAAAAATTGCGGCCAAAAATTTGTCATTTTGCCACTATTTTTGTGAAAATCGCAACATGTGGATATAAGTTTGTTAGCTCACTGACAGGGAGTGCTGACTGGAGGAACCCCTGTCAGTTAAAAGTACTCACATTCTCTCCTCCGCTTTATCAGCCTTCCTATTCAGGAAGGAAGCACTGCCTGTACTACAGCTTGGGGCATCATGGTGGGCCCCCAGTGGTTGACATCTTTGTAGATTGCAGCAGGGGATCATGGATATGTTCAGGGGGCGGGGCCCATGAAGACAGGAGGCGGGCCCCTCCACGCAGCTCATTGACCGCCACCTGCCTGCAGCTCAAGGAAAAAGTTTTAGTGACCGTGAGCTTTCAAACATGAAGGCTCACTTATGGAGCAGGGGCCCACCGAGGAATTCCCCGCCTCCGCAGTGGGCCAATCCAAGCCTGTTAGAATATGCTTATGACAAATAATATGTCAACAAAATGCAACGTTAATTACTAGAATCAATGCTATTTTAGGCCTCATGCACAAGCCTGTCTCTCTCAGAACTTTAAAAAACTGTAGAAAATGGCTGCTGGGGAGGTTCTTATATAGTAAGGTGTAGGCAACTTTCCTATTGGTTGCTAGGGATGTTGCTAAGCTCAGACAAAGTTATTGCAGCCTTCTCATTGGCCCACAAACAAGAAGGGAGGTTATGATGAAAAACAAATCTAGAATATTCAAAATTACGAATATATATCACTATATTCTAAATATTCTCGACGTGCCGATATTCGCGATTAATATTCGCGATTTGAATATTCGCGCCCCAACACTAATTTCCATTTGTACAAATACAATCTATCATTTCAGTTCTCAAAATAACACTCTCTATTTGTAACACATATTGATTTTGCTGTGTATTAGTAGCCGATTTGGGGGCAAATCATCATACTTGAAAGATGGGTAAGTTCCTTTCGTTAGATAAATACCACTGTTGTTATTATTAGAGACACCAGTTTTAAGATACCCATCAGAGGTTTCTATACTTGTGATTTATTTTTTGAAGTCTCCGTGCTGCAAATTATATGTAGGACAGACAGCACGGCCAGTAAGTGTAAGGCTAAATGAGCACAGGTCAAGTATTAGGAAGGAATTGAGGAAGAAGGAGATAACGATGAAGATGAAAAATGTGGTGAAACCACTGTAGCCTTTCATTTTTCAGAGAGAGCCCATCACATTTACGATCTCAGATGGCAGGTGTTGGAGATCTTATCTATAAGGATAATGAGGATGAAAATAGGAGATTCTTACTGCAGAGAGAAACATGTTGGATAGTGAGGCTAGATTTGCTCATACCAAAAGGTTTAAATGGGATATGCAGTTTTAATGCATTTTTGTAGGTATTTATTCAATTACTCTTTGAAGTTTTATATAGCAATGAAAATCATTTTAGTGAAAAGCATTGTATTACATATTTTGATATTGTGACATAAGATCTATTATTATGTGTCTGTATTATGTAATAAATACCCAACCTTCTCTTCCTCCCTCACGCATGAGTAAGGGGCAGAGTTCCCCGAAATGTCACGTGGCAGGGGAGGAGGTCAGAGTAATGTTAGACTCAGCGTCCCTCATGTTATTGTAATGTTTCAAGTTAATAAAAGAAATGAAGGTTATTCACCCATGCTTTGTGAGTATAAGATTAATTGGTCACTGGAGAATCCTGAAGAACATGAGGTAACTGTTTTAGATCTGTCTACATAGATTGAAAGACTCTGACCCCAGGGAGAGGTGAAGCTCCCAGCATAGACTCATAGAAGAACCTACATGTATGACATGTAGGTTGAACGAAGCCATAATGTGTGCATGAAGTCTTAAATTTTATGAACTCCTTTGGGATTTTTTTTTAGCATTGCATGCTACTCACTTTGGGCTAAAAATCATAGTTTCAGTTGTTTTTTAATTCAATATTTTCAATAGTTTTTCCACTTTCAGTATATCTGCAGATTGTTGCTTTCTGCTTCGCAGTGAATCCATCAAGGAGTTGCTGTGATGGATCAATCTGTAGCCTTTATCTATACTTATCTGTACTTATCAGTTTGATAGGAATTTTGTAAGTGTCATTTCAGTGTAATGATTTGTGTAACTAGTAAATTTCTCAATCACTTCATTTAAAAAAGTATGCCTGCATCTGTCTGACAAAAAAAACTGTAAAGTCATGGCCACTTCTACCTAATCTGCAGTTCACTGCCTGTTGTCAGGCAAGATTTGTCCCTGGTAACAGAGACTCAGAATACTGCTGAGAGGAAGTGGTAGGGTGTCAAAAATAGCTGAGATGCTGATAAAAGAACTGTTCTACGCTGCTTCTGAACATCACAGGAGCTTCCTATGTGTCTATAAGTGTGATCTACTTCCCTTATTTGTTCTGTGAGTCCCAGAGCTGAAAACAAACATAATAAGAAGGAAGGGAAAGGATGTGACAGCAGTACAGTGCTGGCAGAATGGAGACGCTCCCTGCTTGTGAGAGAAATGCATCTAGATGTGCAGATGACACAGAAAATAATATGGCTGAAAAAACAATTAGGGATGCCCAAACATAAAAGCTGCTGATTACACAAAGAAGCATATCCTTTATGCAAACTTATTTTAAAAACTAAGGTACACTTTAAATGAGTGTTTACGAGTGGTCAGAAATTGAAAGATATGGGCTACAGATCGAGCCATCAGAGCAGCCCTCTGACAATTTCCCTGAGAAGCAGAAAGCAACAGTTTGCAGATACACTGAAAGTTAAAACTGTAGACAAAAAACTGTTGCATACAAGTCTATTAGGTTAATGTGATGCAAGTAATTTTTACTGTCCCCATACATGCTACTGTACGGATGTAATTAATAGTTACATTAATGTCATGGTTCTCGTTGGCAAAATACTTGCTATGGCCAGTCTCCTGTGGCATATAATGTAATGGTAGGGGTCTTCATTTACAACAGTAGTAATCTATACTGTATCTCAAATATCTCAAATGTTATCTCAATATAAATATTTTTATATATCTCAAATGTTATGTTCGTTGTCAAATTGAGTATTTAAAAACTACCATTTGCAGATTTGTCCATTACATTATTAAGGAAAACTGTTATAATTGGTGTCATATACAAAACAGAATAATTATCTGTAAAATCTTTCATTTCTATACAGCACACAATCTATCTCTTATCTCACTTTTGAGTCGTACAACACAGATATTCAGGAGAAGGGCTTAACTGAAAGCAGTTTCATAAAATGACTCAATGCAATCTGCTTCATGCTTCAATATAAGTTCTTATCACATTATTACAAATGCTCTGCCTAGTTATCTAGACTGAATAAATTAATCTGAATATCTGACAAAGGCAAGCATGCTGCAGCTAAATCAATTCGCTTGAAAAGATCCCTCAAAGTAAAATTCAGGCAGCAAAAAAAGATATCCCCTACAAATCCTGAAAGAAATAAAGTTTTACTGCCATATTTCCATAATTAGCCACTTTTCAGTCATCTAAAAAAGGAATAATTTTCATACTTTACGTAGTTTTCTTCCCACTAGGTACAATGAGATCCCAGGTCGCCAATCTCTGAAGCTTTTAGTACCACAAGCTCACTCTTTAATGTTCAATAGTTTTTTTATAAATTTTTCAAACATATCAAATTATAGTATTAACAAAGTAGTATTATTACTAGTGTTGATCAAGTACCGTAGTGCTCGTGTGCTCGGGCCGAACACATTGTGATATTCGGGTGCTCGAGCACCCGAGTATAATGGAAGTCAATGGGAGAACCCGAGCATTAAACCAGGTACCCCCTGCTCTGAAGAGCGGAGGGTGCGTGGTTCATAAGAAAATGTCAGAAACTGTTGGTAACACCACCGAAATGATTCTGTAACATGGGGAGGATGTATGGATGCATCTTGGACTTGCTGGTCGCTGCTGGGAACTATGATGTCCGAATAGTACACCACTTTTACTTTTACGCACAAAACCAAGGGGGGAAAAAATTGATTTTAAAGGAAAAATTTATAGTAAAACATTCTTTCCTGAATATTTACTTGTATATAAAGAGCAAGTGCTGCCAAAAATTACAAGCAAGAGGCACTCCGATACACCCTTAGTTACACATAAAGGAGGGCATCATAGACACCCTTTAAAAATTGTGATTGATGGACTGCTGGTGATCCTCAAGAACATTAGGAGCAAGGGCTTGCTGATCTGACCATCTAAAACATTATGGGCGGTGGCCGATGACACGTCCCCGTGACGAAGACGATCCATTCGGATGTCTGGCCTATCAACTTTCGATGTAATTGTCAGCTCAAAACCATTGTAAACTATGGGTAACGAGGAATCAGTGTTTGATTATGGAGAGGGAGCCTGAGAAATGGCTATGGCTACCACATCCAAGCAAGGCAGCATGCACACAAATTACCTATTAGGTATAATAAGCTGAGGGCCTGCAGGTGAGCTGACCCTTTAAAATATTTGAGTGGCAGGACTGCTGGTGAGCTGTGGTGGAACTGACAAACCCAACTTGATTTTGTTGGCTGCATTAATCTGCAGGTGACCGTCATACAGCTCTACAGATTAGTTTCCATCTGCATCTTTCTCAACAATCTGTGGCCTTAGTCTTTAATCCAGACTCTGTCATTGTGCCACTCTGTGGCCTCCTCATGCTGCCATTTTCACACTATGTCACCTTGCCACACCAGGCCACAATTTAATTAAAGTTTTGGAATCGATAAACCCAACTTGCTTTTGTGGGCTGCATCAGTGGGGTAGCTGGAAATGACAAGGCCCCACAGCAAATTTTTGAATGGGGCTCCATCCCACAGTAATTTGTTTGCGACCCCTTTCTTTCATGCCGCCCCAATTCCTGTGGCTAGTAAAGATTGCTTCCTCAGACCAGGGGCGGCAGCTGTTCCATCCGTTTTATACACTGTCTATACTGTTACTGTATATAATTTAATTGTGTAATACTGTTGAGGGTCCCGGACCAAATCCTTTAGTCCTCCTCCTCCTGGATGGGCCCCTTCTGGGTCAGGGCCCCAAAGCTGCAGCTTCCCCTGCTTCCCCTATAGCTACGCCCCTGGTCTGCATTAATCTGCAGGTGACTGTCATACAGATCCACAGATTTGTTTCCATCTGCATATTTCTAAACAATCTGTGGCCTTAGTCACCCTGTAAAAGATTTCAGTTGCGGTCCTGCATGTGAGCTGACCCTGTAAAAGATTTTAGGTTTGGACCTGCAGGTGAGCTGACCCGGGAAGAAGCCAGTTCACTGGCGAAACGACGTTGGGAGGAGGTGACTGAGGGATCGGCGAGTATTTTTGGGGTATTTACCATTGCATGTTTATTTCCACATTTAGGTTACCAACGTGCTTATCGGACCTTTACGTCTGGGGCCACTTGTTCCGTGTTGCTTCTATTGTGTGGCTCTTTCTTTTGACCCAGGATGCCTCTGTGTGTCGATCCACCAGTCCCCTCTAAGGTTTTTTATTCCTCACCGAAGTATGTATTTTTACTGCCGATTTTACATATTATAATGTCTGTCTAATGTTTATTGAATGAAGAATTTTCTATTTACTTACATGGTGGAGCCGTAGTTCTAATTTTTTTGGGTTGTTAGTTTTGATTAGTGGAGGCTCTTCTCAGTATTTTTTCTATGACCCGGTGTTAAAAATTGGTGGGCGTTGTAAAAGATTTGAGTTGCGGGCCTGCGGGTGAGCTGACCTTGTAAAAGATTTGAGTTGCGGGCCTGCAGGTGAGCGGACCCCCTAAAAAATTATATGTGAGGGCCTACTGGTGAGCAGACCCTCTAAAAAATTATATGTGAGGGCCTGCTGGTGAGCTGACCCTGTAAAAAATTAGATCCGAGTGCCTGCTGGTGAGCGGTCCCTGTAAAAAATTAGATGTGAGGGCCTGCTGGTGAGTGGACCCTCTAAGAAATTATATTTGAAGGCTATATATACGAGGCCATTATATTTGACAAATAAGCAATGCATGTTGATATGACGAGGAGGAGGATGACAAAAGGAACATTCAACCATATACCCTTGTTTGTGGTGGAAGAAGTGCATGGCAAAACAGTCTATTAACTACATTAAAAACAACACATGTAAAGTGCCTTTATGTTCATCAGCATTCCTCTAGTGGAGTCGAGAAGTCATGGTCAATCCAGGCCTTGTTCATTTTTATATGAGTCAACCTGTCAGCATTTTCAGTTGACAGGTGGATACGCTTATCTGTTATAATGCCACCAGCAGAACTAAATACACGCTTAGACAAAACGCTGGCGGCAGGGCAGGCCAGCACCTCCAAAGCGTAGAGTGCCAGTTCGTGCCACATGTCCAGCTTGGATACTCAGTAGTTGTAAGGCAATGAAGGATCATTGAGGACGCTGACACGGTCTGCTATGTACTCCTTCCCCATATTAAAATTTTTTTCTCTCCTTGTGGCAGTAGGCCGCACATCAGGGTGAGAGTACTGGCGGGGTGTCATGAAACTGTCCCAGGCTTTGGAGAGTGTTGCCCTGCCTCTGTCGGAACTGCTGTGTGTTCCCCTTGTCTCCGCTCCTCGTTTGGCCAAGGAAGTACGGACTCTGCCGCCAGCGTTGTCAGATGGAAAAATTTTTAGCAATTTTCCAACAAGGATCTACTGGTATAGCACCATTTTGCTCGTCCTCTCCACCAGAGGAATGAGAGATGAGAAGTTCTCTTTGTAGCGGGGGTCGAAAAGGGTGAACAACCAGTAATCCGTGTTGGTTAAAATGCATATAACTCGTGGGTCGCAGGAAAGGCAGCATGAAGTCAGCCATGTGTGCCAGAGTACCAACAGGCGAGACTTTGCTGTTGTCATCAGGATGATCACTCCCAATCTCCTCATCCTCCTCTTCTGCCCACCCATGCAGAACAGATGGAATTAAACTTCTATGGGTACTACCCTTTGTAGCTGAAGCAACCGTCTCCTGCTCCTCCTCTTCAGCCTCCAATTCGCGCTGAGAAGACAAACTGAGGGTGGTCTGGCTATCATCAACCTATGTAATGTCTTCCCCAATTTCCACCTCTTCCACATGGAAAGCGTTGTCCTTAATTGTGAGCAGCAAGTGTTTGAGTAGACACAGAAGGGGATGGGGATTCTGATAATAGCGTTATCGCCGCTCACCATCTGTTACGTAAGTTAAGTAAATCTCACAGAGGTCAGACATCCATGCCCACTCCTCGCTTGTGAATAGTGGAAGCTGACTGGAAAGGTGATGACAATGTTGCAGCTGGTATTCCAGAACTGCCCTCTGCTGCTCACAAAGCCTAGCCAACATGTGGAACGTGGAGTTCCAGCACATGCTCATGTAACATTCCGAGTATGTTACCAAACTCTTTCTCCCTGCTACAACATGTCAGGTGTATATGTATTTTCATCTTGTGTAATCTAACATTGCATTTTCCATTATATGTATTTTCTATGCCTGTTTCATATAATTGCTGCAATTTTCCATGTGCACCAGCAGATGGCAGCAATGTGTTTAGTTCAGTTTAGCTTTTCTAGACGGGAATAGTACATTCCAATCTAGCTTCCCCCCCCCCTCTCTGAGGAAGTGTGGAATGTTCCCACTTCCTGCCTCATGGGGAGGAAAGAAAGTTCTAGTTAGTGTACCAGCCACCCCGGCCAGGGGAAGGCTGTGTTAGTAGGAGCTCCCAGCTACAGGGATCCCAAGACAGGATCGAGCCTCGGCTGAGGCCACAGATCACCCTTCCCAGCCTGAGTTATCAGCCTCAGCTGGTTGACAAGAAAAGCAGCCATCTCCAGCCTCCAGGAAGAAGCATTCCCTGTGAGCCAAGCTGTGAGTACATATCCAGAGTCCAGGAAAAGCCAAATTCCTCCTCAGCTAGTCAGGTCCATACTAAGCAGAAGACAGACAGAGCAGAAGATAAATACCTGCCAGATTCTCCAGGCATATAGTATAGCTGCAGAAAAGGCATTAACCCCTTCCATACATTGCCAATACCTGCTGGGACCTAAAGACTATTTCTGTACTCATATGGATTTATGCTGCACCCATTAAGTAAAGACAAGTTGGATCATATTGCCTGTTTGGATCTCATTCATTCCTCAATTACTCCTATTAACAACACTCATTTTATTGCAAGTGAGCCAGGATCCAGGAGTCCAGCCGTACCAAGGTAGGAGACACCGTTGACACTACATAGAGACATTATCCCCCTCTGGCATTCCTCACCTGGTACGTGAGCTATAACATCTTAAAGGGCCCTGAGACTATAACCTGCGCACATTGTAATTGGCGTCACAAACTAAAAACTATTAATTTTGCGCCAGTGTGCATTGGTCACAATCCAGCTTACTGCACTCACATCGCACAACAGCTGGTGAGCTGGCAATTTCAAACGCTGCTGCAGCGTTGACAGACTGGCTGAAGCTGTCGGTGACTTGCGGAAATGTGCACACACGCGGTGCACCTTTACTAGTAGCTCAGGCAAATTGGGATATGTTTTTAGAAACCACTGAACCACAAGCCACAGCTCAGTCTTGTCTCTTATTCCCTCCCCCCCCCCCCCCCAGCTCTGCGGCAGTGTGCTGTTTGTCACCTAGGCAGATCAGCTTCAGCATGGGCCGTTGACGTTTCCCCACTGCAGTGCTACACTGCTTCCAGCTATCGACTGATGACTGACTGGTGCTGCACATGAATAATTTGGAGGTGAAAGTGGAGGAAGAGGTGGAGGAGGAGAAGTGGGGGTTGGAGCCACTTACGTAGGTGGTGGCAGAAACACTGATGGAATTGGGCCTGCGTCTTTGACAGGGGATTGTCCATCACTTAACACAGGGGAAGAGGAGGCAGTGGTGTCACCCGCAGACACAGATTGTGGACTTACCTATTAGGGTGCTTTGATGCCATGTGGCGGATCATGCTGGTGGTGGTGAGGTTGTGAGTGTATATGAACACAAGCTAGGTAAACAGCTGGTCACACTTGAATATCAATGGCGCCCAAAATATAGAGTCTAAATAAATTGAATATTGGAATGCCTTAAAATGTATCTTTAATAGTACCGTTTAAAATGATAGGCCCAACAATAATGAAAATGTATCAAAATCCTCACTAGGAGGTAGCATGCCACTGCCAACCAAAGTGAACTGGTAGGAAGAGCAAAACGCAGCCAGGAGGTATGTTCATTGGCTCACTCGGGGGGTGAATTAGGAAGAAACAGGGATAGAAAATAAGAGGGAGACAGATGCTGGGTCTCTACCCCTAAAGATGTCCCTGTGTCCCAATTGTGGCTGGTGACCCTCTCTGACTGTCCCTAGATGGCCCTCAGACCTATCCTTTGACTGCCCAGCTTCGTCGGAAGCAAAAAGACCAGTCACTTGCTAGGGCAGACAGACATATGAAAAATAATAAACAATGTCCCTACGCGTTTCACTGGCCAACGCCAGATCATCAAGGGACCAAATAAAACCAGGATCGCAGGCAGACAGTAACAAACAGTGTGTGCTTATCACGGCCTAAATTAAAGGCTATAGCAATTGAAAAGACAATCCTATCAGTATGTGAGGATGTACTTAGCCTGCCAAGTTGTTTGCTCGCGTCCAAGGGCCGCACCTCTCCTGCGTATGGCAGTGGGAGCGGATTACTAGCGCTGGCGTCCTTTTTAAGCCTCGCGAGTCACATAGGCTCCTCCCCCCAAACACACATGATCCGTCATGTGACGCGTGACGCATAGGGTCACGTCACTAACTGGAGTCATATGATCGGGAGCGGCACTAGGCCGTCTATGCTAATGCGGCCGAATCTCTGCAGCATGTGATAGGTCCCGCAACATAGGGGGGCGGATACCTGGGTATACTGGTGGCGATATGGAGGTGAGCTAATTCCACTCCCCACCAGTTACCTCGTATTCCGGCTGGAGTAGCCAAATAGAGGTGCGTCGCTCCGTACTGTCACAGGAGGCGCTACCTAGGGTATTTAGATAGCAGATTTAAATGGTTATGGACTGAATAGCCATATATCAATGGTGTAAAGGTAATGTCAAATGGATGAATAAAGTCTATCCATACATATTCTTTATCAGGGGTACTATACGGACAGTATATCTGCCAGTGAACAATCGTGATCTTGTAGTTCAGGTAAACTCATATAGGTCCCATGTAAACTCATGTGGATTAATGAAGGGAAGTAGAGGGGATGGAGGGATTATAATGGAGAATACAAATCCCATTAGGACACATGGGTAAATGGATCACCACAAAGGGTAGGTCTCTATACCTAGACAATGGACATGAATCCCTTATAGCCAATAAAGAGGAGCGAAGCAAGGGGCACATACATTGTGTACCCAGGCTCCAAAATGAACCAGAAGAACTGTTGTTTTCAGGAAACTATAATAGCATAAAGGTGTATATATCATACCAAAGTGGGGCAAATTGTAGCCATCGACTGGGTACATGATAGGATAAGTTTATCCTTTTGAAATGATTGATTCATGAAAGGTATGTATATGCAGATTGGTATAGAGTAGATACATAACCCCAGGATCAATGAGTGGATCTTGTCTCCTCAATAAAGCAGCTCCTTTTGAGTGCCCCGACTCATTTTGGTGCAGCACCGGTTGCAAACTACTATTCTTTTGTTGTCCGCACTTTCCTCAAAAAAGCGCCATACTGCCGAACACCTACCCCTTGGCAAGGGCGATTTATGCAAGGGGGTGCTCCGTGGAACAGTTGCGGGTCTGTTCAGTGGTGCCTGCCTTCTACCTTTTGCCACCCCACTGCCTCTTCCAGCCTGTTGCAGTGCTGCAGATCCCCCCCCCCCTCTGTACTGCTCTCCTCGCTCGGCTTGTTGCCACCTTCCCAGGTTGGGTCAGTGACCTTGTCGTCCAGCACCTCCTCTTCCACTTCCTCACTCTGATCATCCTCCTGATTTGTTGACCTAACCACAACCTCAGTGATTGACAACCTCTTGAGACAGTAATTGCGGTTGAGTAATTGGCAACTGTGTCTCATCATCATCCACCTCATTAAATAATAATTGCCGTTCCCCAGCATCACGCTCTTGTGACTCTGGATGCTCAAGAGGTTGGGAATCAGGGCACAAGATCTCAGGTCCCTCTTCAAGCGTGCTTGGCAAGAAGGCCAAATCAATTAATGGCGATGAAAAGAGGTCCTCAGAATATCCAAGTGTGGGAATCACTTGTTTGGCCAGACTGTAAATGAAGGGAGATGGAGGATCAGTGTGAGGATTGTGTGGACCAGACTCCTGGCTACTGAGACTGGACTTGGTGGAAGACAGGGTGGTGCTCAACCGACTGGAAGCACAATCTGCTACAATGCAACCGACCACCTGCTCTCACTGGGCTGACTTCAAGTGGTTTGAAGTCAGTTTCAAGTGGTTTGAGTGGTTTTCTGTGCCGCCCTGCAAACTGGGACATTAAGCTAGGTATCTTGGAAGATTGTTTTTCTTGTGCTGTGGCAGCAGGCACAGTTTCAACGCGCCCAGAGCCATGGCATCTGCGTGCACCATCAGCATCACGGCCACTTCCCCGTCCTTAATGCTCACCTTCTTCATATTAAATGCTATATGCACACTTGACACACAAGATGTTGCACGAATGTCACAGTTCACAGCAAGCACAGTATATGGAAAAAGTATGGAAAAGTATGGAAAAAGAAAAATAGATGTCACTTATATTTTTACTATTTCTTGTCCTGACACACACGCGCTATTGCAGCGCAGATGTGACAATTCAGTGCAGGGACCGTTTTTAGGCAAAGTGTAGATAACCGTTTATAGGCATAATTGTTGTCACTGATATTTTTTCCAATATCTGGGCCTGACACACAGAGGCTATTACAGCACAGATGTGACAATTCACTGCAGGGACCGTTTATAAGGAAAAATGTGGATACATTTTGAAAAAAATATAATTGTTGTCACTGACATTTTTCCCAATATCTGGGCCTGACACACAGAGGCTATTACAGCACAGATGTGACAATTCAATGTAGGGACCGTTTATCGGAAAAATGTGGATAAATTATGGAAAATAAATAATTGTTTTTGCTAATATTTTTCCCAATATCTGGGCCTGACACACAAACGCTATTACAGCACAGATGTGACAATTCACTGCAGAAACCGTTTATAGGAAAAATGTGGATACATTTTGAAAAAAATATAATTGTCTTCGGTAATATTTTTCCTAATATCCTGGCCTGACACACACACGCTATTGCAGCACAGATGTGACAATTCACTGCAGGTACAGTTTATAGGAAAATTATGGATAAATGATGGAAAAAATATATTTGTTGTCACAAATATTTTTCCCAATATCTGGCCCTGACACACAGACGCTATTGCAGCACAGATGTGACAATTCACTGCAGGGACCGTTTATAGGAAAAATGGGGATAAATTATGGAAAAATATATTTGTTTTCGCTAATATTTTTCACAATATCTGGGCATGACACACAGACGCTGTTGCAGCACAGATGTGACAATTCAATGCAGGGACTGTTTATAGGAAAAATGTGGATAAATTATGTAAAAATATATAAAAGTTTTTGCTAATATTTTTCACAATATCTGGGCCTGACACACAGACACTATTGCCACACAGATGTGACAATTCACTGCAGAGACAGGTTATAGGAAAATTATGGAAAAAATATTTTTGTTGTCACTAATATTTTTCTCAATATCTGGGACTGACACACAGACGCTATTGCTGCGCAGATGTGACAATTCACTGCAGGGACCGTTTATAGGAAAATTATGGATAAAATATATTTGTTGTCACTAATATTTTTCCCAATATCTGGGCCTGACACACAGACGCTATTGCTGCGCAGATGTGACAATTCACTGCAGGGACCGTTTATAGGAAAAATGTGGATAAATTATAGAAAAAATATAATTGTTTTCAATATTATTCTTCCCATCTCTGCCCCTGACACACACAGAAGGTTTTGCTGAACAGATGTCACAAGTCACTGCAGACACCCTTTATAGAAAAATAATCGCAAAGTATGGAAAGAAAAATCTAAGACTACTTTGCAAGATTTAATTGCTGCCACCACACACTATAGTCCTTAAAAGGACTTTTAGGTCTTTGAAACGTTTTAAAATTGATTAAATTGTGATCACAAAATCCCTACTCTATCTGTCCCTTCCTAAGCACAGCTGTCACTGACTCACAATGAGCCGAACCCGCGTTCGGGCCAGCCAATCACTAATGCCAGTAGCCAACATGGCTACTGGCATTACAGTGATGGCAGTACTTACTTGCACGTTTATTGGCTGCTTAGCAGCCGCAAAACTTGCAGGGAGGAGTCTCGAGCATGGTCCTCGAGCACATGCGGTACTCGGCCGAGTACCACCATGTGCCGAGCATAGCGATGCTCAAGCCAAACAGGTATTCGGCCGAGCATGCTCGCTCAACACTAATTATGTCTGCATGTATTGTAATCACATGGGGTAGCTATAAATGTCAAATTCATACATGTTGTAACCTTACACGTTGCAAAGCCACCATTGGAAGCAATCATGGTTGATGGCATAAACCTTCAGGTGTACAGTGTTCATTTTAGGACATGGTCAGATATCATAGTCAGGTATCAAAATAATGCCAATGTAACACCTGACCCTGACACCTGACCATGACACTTGACTCTGACACCTGACCCTGACACCTGACCCTGACATCTGACCCTGACACCTGACCCTAACACCTGACCCTGACACCTGACTCTGACACCTGACTCTGACCCCTGACACCTGACCCTTACACCTGACTCTCATATCTGAGTTTGACTTATGCTCTTCATAGGTCAGGGTCAAAGTGAGAAGGAGTTATAGATAAACTATGTATTTGTCTGCTAAATCACACTGTCTATTGCTGAGCTTATAAATCTGTGCCAGGCAAGCTGGTAGCTCAGTGGTAATGCTGCTGCCCCATGTCCAGGCTTTCTGAGTTCAAAGCCCCTTTCAGCCTTCAAAAATTTTTTGCATTTTATTATGCCATAGATAAGAGGCAAATTTAAATCATGTGTGACGCTGATGTCTCACTTCCTTCAGTCGTCAGTATCACAAAACATTTTAGGTTTACTGTGGTTTTTGCTATACTACATCTCATAGATCAAAAAAATCCCCATCTTGGCTGTCTAGAGCTATAGCTCAGTGGTAAGACACTTGCTTTGCATGTAGTGTTCATGGGTTCAAAACCTGTTTCAGGCTTTTAATAAAATTAATATTTTATATTTTATTGAGCTCTAGATTGGAGACAAATTCCAGTGCTGTGTGATGTAAGTAGTCCTTTTTTATTTTATTAAGAGTACATGGGCAGCACTATAGTAAAGGGTGCCCTGTTTACAGGGCTGTATCCTGGATTATACATATCTACTGTATATATGTGTATTATACACACAGCGTGCTACAGCTTCACCACACTGAGATTTGCTCAAAAAGCTGATATACATGTCACTGCTTTATCCACGAACACAATATATGATCATACAGATGGCAGTACTATGTGATAGCTTCTTAGTATAGAAAACCATGTGGTAATGTCATAGCTCGGAGGTTACATTAATGGCTTTGCTTGTTGAAGTCCCCAGAAAGACATATGTATTTTTTCTTTAATAGCATATACTATAATAAATAATATGTCATTAACCCATAGGATACCAGTGCTGTACATGTATGTCGCTGGAAACACGGTCACCAATCCCAGCGCCATACAGGTACAGCGCTCTGATCAGGCGGCACAGGAGCTACTCCCTCCTGATCAGCTGCAGGGGTCTGGCAGGCACTAATAGTTGGACCCCTGCTGTATGCACCGGCATCGGTGAAAACCCTGATGCCGGCTCATTAACCCTTGCACTGCCGCGGTCAGCGCTGACGGCTGCATGTGCGGTATCCCCGTGGTGCTGTGATGTCAGCCTGCTGTCTAGCTCTGTCAGTCAATGGGGGAGGGGTGTGTGTGCAGAGCACAGGGTGTTATAGAGCATTAGAAAATAGAGTTGCCACCCGTACGGGAATGACCCGGACAGTCCGGGTTTGCAATCCTGTGCCCGGGTACAAGCATTTCTCAGACCCAGGCACAGAATCAGCTGTGAATGATGGCGGCGGCGGCTGGGCACAGGGAGATGAGCGCTTCCATTGTGGAAGCGCTCATCGCCATAGTCATTTGTATCGCCGTCCGCAGGACAACGATACAGACGGCTGTGCTGCGGCAGGGGAGGGAGAGGCGTCTCTGTCTCCTCTTCCTCTAATAGGCTGCGTGCCTTGTGCCTGCAGCCTATCAGAGGCCGGTGCAGGCGGCGTGATGACGTCATCACGCCGCCTGAGCCGTACAGCGCGGGACACAGGCCGGGAAGAGGCCTGCATCGCATCGTTGGAGGTAAGTTTAGGGCCTCTGTATTGACGGTTGCTTCAGGGAGTACCACACTTACATGGAGTACTAAATTTATAATTCCCTTCCCCCATTTTAATTTATTTCTCCACAGTCTTCACAGGAATAGCTGCAAAGTGGAGGAGAAAATTCAAAATCTCCTTTTTTTACACTAACATGTAGCCCCTTTTATTTAATTTTTACAAGGGGTAATAGGAGAAAAAGTGCCCCAAAATTTGTAGCCCAATTTCTCCGGAGTAAGGACATACCCCATATGTGGACGTAAAGTGCTCTGCGGGCAAACTACATGGCTCAGAAGAGAAGGAGCGCCATTGGGATTTTGGTTGTCCAAAATCCCAATATCGCTCTTTCTCTTCTGAGCCGTGTAGTCACCCGCAGATTATATTACGTCCACATATGAGGTATTTTCTGACTCGGGAGAAATTGGGCTATAAACTGTTGGGCAAACAAGTTTGTTTGCTCCACCATCAGATTCACAAATTGTTCACTGAAAAAAACTAAAAATGTCATATTTAGTGAAGCCCACTGTGCGAATCTGGATTCCTGGTTGGCCAACAAAGTCAGGAATCAAGGGCTCAAAATCCTCTGGGGTACTCCAGCCAAGTTCACCGGTAGAGGGCTCAGGTGAACTTTCCTGGTGGGCCGGAAAACTAGTACGAGCCCCAGGGCTGCTCATACTAGTGTGGGCCACAGGGTTCCTGGCACGGGGGGTTCCTGGCTCCGCCTGGCGGCGTCTCCGCCGCCTTGGGGCTCATCATCATCACTAGATGATAAGGAGAACGAGGATGACAAACAGATAAGTGGGGTTATCCTTGTCCTCACTGGGGCTCTCGGAGTCGGAGAGCAGCTGGGCGTACGCCTCCTCGGCCGAGAACATCCGGCGGGCCATCTTAGAACGCTAAAGGGGAGTGTGTGTGTGTGTGTGTAAAACTTATTTAGTGTGTGTGTGGGGGGGGGGAGGGCGGTGTGTTTTTATGTATACCCTACCCTAACCCACCCTAACCTAACAGAATACCCTACCCTAACCCACCCTAACCTAACAGCCCAAAAACTCACTGATCAGCGGTGGGGTGGGCAATGCGCTGACAGTGGCCAGGCGCTCTTTTACAGCTAAGAGTGCCGGCCACAGTCAGCGCACCTACAAAAAGAAAAAAAATGCACTTGCCCCCCAAAATATGTGGGTGGGAGGAAAGCTGCAGCACCCCTGGGGGGACGGGGGTCGCACAAGTTGCTGTGGACCCCAGACACCCTCCGATCCGGGTGCTGCACACAAAAAAAAAAAAAAAAATTCCACTACCTAACCAAAAGCTCTCCCTAAATGTTTATATGCCAGATGGCACTTTATGTGGTCTCAGGGGCCACGGATGGCGGAGGATCGCGTGGGATGCAGATGGACCGACACAGGGCTCCTCTGTCCTTACTCACACAGAAGTCTGTGGGCGGGGACAGCGTAGCTCCAGGATGTTATCTCCAGGTCAATCCCTCCAACCAATCACAGGTGATCCTCACCCTCATCCTCCGTCACCGCCACCTCACAGGATCTACGGAGGGTGATTGGTGGTGTATATTACACCACTGATCACCCTCCTATTTCGGGTCACCGGAGGCCTGAATAACCTGGAAATGCTGAAAACCGCAGGTCTGAATTGACCTGCGGTTAGCAGCGATCGCCAATATAGGGGAGGATGGTCATAGGACCCCCCCTCGGCATTGTCACAGGGTGCCTTCTGAATGATTTCAGCAGGCACACCGTTCTTAACACTGCCCGCCGCACAGCGGTGATCGGAAATACACAGGTACGCCCTGTGTCCATAAGGGGCTAAAGAGGCTCTGTCACCAGAATCAACCCTATTAGACCATACGTACTGCCTGGTAGGGCTCATTATGCTGATTATGTATGATAAATAGCTGCAGAGATATCTGTGTTTTTATTCATATGCAAATAAACAATTTGAGCCCTCAGAGGCGGGGCTTAATATTCTGAGCAATGCTCTATCTATAACACCCTGTGCTCTGCACACACACCCCTCCCCCATTGACTGACAGAGCTAGACAGCAGGCTGACATCACAGCACCACGGGGATACCGCACATGCAGCCGTCAGCGCTGACCGCGGCAGTGCAAGGATTAATGAGCCGGCATCAGGGTTTTCACCGGTGCCGGTACATACAGCAGGGGTCCAACTATTAGTCCCTGCAGCTGATCGGGAGGGAGTAGCTCCTGTGCCGCCCGATCAGAGCGCTGTACCTGTATGGCGCTGGGATTTGTGACCGTGTTTCCAGCGACATACATGTACAGCACTGGTATCCTATGGGTTAATGACATATTATTTATTATAGTATATGCTATTAAAGAAAAAATACATATGTCTTTCTGGGGACTTCAACAAGCAAAGCCATTAATGTAACCTTCGAGCTATGACATTACCACATGGTTTTCTATACTAAGAAGCTATCACATAGTACTGCCATCTGTATGATCATATATTGTGTCCGTGGATAAAGCAGTAATATGTATATCAGCTTTTTGAGCAAATCTCAGTGTGGTGAAGCTGTAGCACGCTGTGTGTATAATACACATATATACAGTAGATATGTATAATCCAGGATACAGCCCTGTAAACAGGGCACCCTTTACTATAGTGCTGCCCATGTACTCTTAATAAAATAAAAAAGGACTACTTACATCACACAGCACTGGAATTTGTCTCTGATCTAGAGCTCAATAAAATATAAAATATTAATTTTATTAAAAGCCTGAAACAGGTTTTGAACCCATGAACACTACATGCAAAGCAAGTGTCTTACCACTGAGCTATAGCTCTAGACAGCCAAGATGACGATCTATGAGATGTAGTATAGCAAAAACCACAGTAAACCTAAAATGTTTTGTGATACTGACGACTGAAGGAAGTGAGACATCAGCGTCACACATGATTTAAATTTGCCTCTTTATCTATGGCATAATAAAATGTAAAAAAAGTTTGAAGGCTGAAAGGGGCTTTGAACTCAGAAAGCCTGGACATGGGGCAGCAGCATTACCACTGAGCTACCAGCTTGCCTGGCACAGATTTATAAGCTCAGCAATAGACAGTGTGATTTAGCAGACAAATACATAGTTTATCTATAACTCTTTCTCCCTTTGACCCTGACCTATGAAGAGCATAAGTCAAACTCAGATATGAGAGTCAGGTGTCAGGTGTCAGGGTCAGGTGTCAGGTGTCAGAGTCAGGTGTCAGAGTCAGGTGTCAGAGTCAGGTGTCAGAGTCAGGTGTCAGAGTCAGGATCAGGCATCAGGGTCAGGCGTCAGGGTCAGGCGTCAGGGTCAGGCGTCAGGGTCAGGCGTCAGGGTCAGGTGTCAGGGTCAGATGTCAGGGTCAGGGGTCAGGGTCAAGTGTCAGAGTCAAGTGTCAAATGTCAGGGTCAGGTGTTACATTGGCATTATTTTGATACTTGACTATGATATCTGACCATGTCCTAAAATGAACACTGTACAGGTGGTGTGTGAAGATTTACATTCTTGTGTCTTAGGATGTGTCTCAATGCAACAGTTATCTGTTATGACATTCAGCAATAAAGTCGGAAAGGGAGAAGGGAGAAGAAAAAAACAGGAAAACATGAATATAAATAACAAATTAAATATAATAAAATAACATACAATGGATGTTAAAGGGATACCTTTTTAAATCATGGCTTCTGCGTCAAGCTGTACTTTTTCACTTACAGCACTCAGTATTGTCTCATTTTGTGTCTCAGCACCCCTTCTCCCATCTTCATGACCGGGCTATTGTCGTTGGATACAAGCTGGCCCAAGCCACCCATTCCTCCTCGTACTTTTTATGTGTGAAATCTTTATGGGCGATCATTCGTTCAAATGTTCTTGTTGTTTCTACTGCTCTCATTACATCCTGATAAGTGGGAATATGTGAGCTTTTCCAATTTTTGGTAATTGTTAATTTGGTGGCTAGGAACATGTGCATTGCGATTGTTCTGTCCTCCTTATGTGTGAAGGTACATAGCTTGACAGACAGCTAAAACTTATCCTGGCAATGAATTGACAATGGAGTAACGTCCAACTTTATCTTTATTGCAATTATGTAAATCAGTGGTAAAACTGGGGAACAGAAAAAACTATGCGCTTACTAATGGGGTCTGACATATAGTAATGCATACACAAACACAGATGCATATCTAAACCAGAGCATGCTACCTATCTGCATAACAAGCATGGTCCCTAGCTGCTAACTATAAGCTGCTATAAAAAAAAAAAGAAAAGGATAAGCAAAATACATAAAAAAACAGATGCAAAACAGGCTGTAATGTGGCGTACCAGCAAAGCTACTGTTAGCTTAGATGTAGAGGATGTCTCAAGAGGCTTCCAAGCCATGTGCTATCCTTAGGCAGTGATGACTGTGAATGAAGAAAATGGCTGCAATGTGCAGGGATGATGTCACTAAGATATGGAAGCTGAAGTAGACCAAACTTGTAGTGTTAAATAACTGCAATTGTATGTAAAACGACCACTAGATGGTGCTGTTACACAATCAACAGAGAATTATACAGAAAACATATTAACTATGTATGAAAGTTATGCATAAATTAACAATAAACTTGCTAAAGGCATGACACTCCCCGTCTGGTATCTTTAGGATACCACATTAAGTCAGTTCTGGAGAGAGCAACAAAATCAGTTCAGTAACAGGTCTGAGGAAGAGTTTAGGCTCAAGTTGCCTGCAGACTTTAACTTCCACCTTTCTAACCTTCCCATCTTCACTTGGGAACACTTTGGTTATCAGTCCCAAAGGCCAGTCATTTATTTTCGACTGAGGGTCTTTAACAAGGACAACATTACCAACTTCCATGTTAGGTTTGCTGGCTTACAATTTATTCCTGACATGTAGTGCGGAGAGGTATTGTTTCCTCCATTTATTACAGAAGGCATCTGTAAAGGGGTCAAGTCTCCTGAGGGAACTGTCTTTAGGGACACCCTGTCCAAGTTTTTTAGCATAAACTTCATGTTGGATAGAACGGATGATAACATCTCGTGCCTGTGTGAGCTCATCCACTGTATGAGCCTTGTGACAGTAATGCCAACCTTTACAGTGCTCTGATCCTGTAGGTGTGGTTCTGAAAGATTTTGCTATGTGGATCAAGCCAGCTATAGCTCTGCTCAGTGATCTCCATGTAGAAAACTTGTTGAATCGTTTGGATCCAAGCTCTCTGTTAGAAACCTTTGTGGTGAATACAGAAACATGAGGACTAATCTCTGCATTAACATTTGGTTCCAGTAGTTCAAATTTGTCTTTCTGAAGAGTGCCAAGGACCGGTTTGTAAAGGAATGGTGGTCCTGTGAGCCATGTGGTATCCTTAAGGTGGGCTGCAGGAATGCCTCTTGTTGCATGGTCTGCAGGGTTGAGGTCAGTTGGTACATAGTGCCACTGGGTAGGCTTTGTAGACCTCCTGATTCTTTGAACTCTGTTATGAACATAGACATAATATCTCAATAAAGTCTCATTGTAAATGTAGCCCAACACTACTTTGCTGCCCGTATAAAATACTGTACTATCAAGATTTACATCTATTTCAGACACAAGATCTGCTAGTTCTACTGCTAGAACAGCAGCCCAAAGTTCCAATCTTGGTATGGTAAGCTCAGGACTTGGTGCCAGCTTTGCCCATTGTAAAGCCAATTTGGACCTGGCCTTTAATGTTCATAGTTTTAAGGTAAACGACTGCAGCGATTGCTTTTACTGAGGCATCACAAAACATGCACAGCTGCTTAGACTGAACCTCAGCAGGAGAGAAGTGGGCATATGGCCTATGTATACGCACGTTAGATAATGCTTTTAAAGAGTCTCTCCATGTTACCCATAGTGCATTTTTCTCTGAGGGAAGTGGCGAATCCCAATCACATATATCAGTGGTTAGCTCCCTGAGCAGAGTCTTACCTTGGATGTTCACCGGGGCTGCAAATCCAAGTGGATCGTATATCACTGGCATGATCTTGAGTAGGAAAGGCCTCCATAACAACTTTGCTGTTTAAAGCTATCTTATGCAGCCTGAGGTTTGAACAGGCAAGCATACTCTGAGTCCTTTTGAGTAGACCGATTGCGGCCTCTAGTGAGGGAAGCGACTTTAAGCCATCATCTACTAGTGATGAGCGGCAGGGGCAATATTCGAATTTGCGATATTTCGCAAATATTTGGGTAAAAATTTGGTAGGCTTGTGAGCATTTCCTAAGCAGACATCACCTATAATGACCCACCCCAGGTCAAGCTTCTGGGCATATGGAGAATCGTAAGGACCTTTTATTTGTTTCCTCACCTTGTGGACTCTTATGATATCTCTTCCTAGCAGAAGTATTATTTGGGCCTCTGGGTCAAGTGCAGGTATGAGATGTGCTATGGATTTTAGATGTCCATGATGTAATGCTGCCTCAGGTGTAGGAATCTCTTATCTTTTATTTGCCATCCGATTGCATTCAGATGGTAAAGGTAGGGACGCTTCACTATTTAGTGATTCGATTTGGAAGCCAGTAGCTCTTCTGCCTTTTTCTTCACTCACACCTGTGCAAGTTTTAAGTGAATATGGAGAGCTGTGTCCTTTAATATTAAAGATATCAAAGAAAGTCGAGTTAGCAAGAGATCTGTTACTCTGATCATCAAGGATGGCACGCAACCTTACCGCTTTCTCTTTATGTCCAATAGGATAAACTGTGACAAGACAGCTCTTGGAGCAAGATTTGTTACTAAGACCTTTTCCGCAGACTTCGTTGCACTGGAGTGTCACTTCAGGAGGTACTGTGTCTCTCTCCTTCCTGCCGTGCTCTACAGCCTGTTCTGAGGGTGAGAAAGTCCATGGAGCTGGCCAGGGTGTAAGGCTGTATTGTGCTCTTCACTGTTGCATTCAGAGCATTTGATGTTTACGGTACAGTCTTTTGCAAGATGAGAGGTTGATGCACAACACCTGTAACAAATGTGGTTCTCCTTGAGGAAAGTTTTGCTGTCCCTGAGAAGTTTTTTTTCTAAATCCTTTGCATTTCAGCAATGAGTGTGGTTTCTTATGTAGGGGACATTCTCTGCACGGGTCTTTTGTTAAGATTTTCTGAGGTACTGTAGGTTTTGTTTGAGGGGTCTTTGGAAGATACACTGGTCTTGTGTACTGCAACAGGTGTACCTTTCATGTTACGGAGTAAGACAGGATTTGGGAAAATACTCAATTCTTTCGAAGAGTGTGTTCTCTATCACTTCTGGTGAGCCATAACAGTCCTTAAGTCTCTCCCATATCATGTTTAACCAAGTGCTTGGGTAGTTAATATTAATGGCTCTAATCCATTTTGCATGCTCTGCTAATTAATTTCCTAGCCACTTGACAAGAAGATCAATTTCCTCACACGCAGACAGATCTAGGTCTCTTATTGTATTTCTGAATGATGATCGCCATGACCTATAGCTTTCAGGTCTGTCATCAAACTTGGAGAGCCTCTTGGTTATTAACTCACGTCGGGCAAGGAATTTTAGGCACTCTGACATACCTGGTTCTTTGTTTGGTGGATTGTTGCTGTAGTAGTCACCATATATTTGTTCTTTCTTAAAGGATTTGACTATACTGCGATCATTTGTAGGTCTGAATGTAGGTTGCGTTGGGAGTTGATGTCCTATGAAACTGTTGTCTCGTTCAAAGCGGGGTTCTTCAGCAGGGGTTGACGTTGTTTTTGGACTTGAATTTAGGCTGTCATCTGACTTTGCATGCTGCATGATGTAATCTTAAGTGTGTTGCAAGTTATCGTTATGATCAGGTTCAGGCCCAACTATGCTGCTGGGTCTATCACTTGCAGAGTTTGCTGCTTCTTCTAACGCTTCTGCTTCTGCTACAGCAGTTGCAGTTTCCTTTTCCACAGCTAGCTATTCCAGAGCTGCTTGTTGTTCAGCCAGAGCTGCTTTCATGTTTGCTTCCATGCATGCTTGTTGTTCAGCCAGAGCTGCTTGCATGTTTGCTTCCATGCGTGCTTTCTCCACCTTTAACTGTGTTTCTTGCTTGGCAAATGTTGTGCTGGCTTTGGCTGCTTCAGCTTTTGCGCGGGCAATGGTGACCGTGGAGCTGCTCACTGATCTCTTTGAACTTCTGGAGCTAGCCGAGATGCGAGACCTCGTCTCATACAGTTCGGATTCTCTTGACGACATAATGACACTGCGAGCAGGTTTGCACACTTGCAACTGTCGTGGATGGCGATGCTGCACTTTGCAGGGTTCAGTACCATGGGTTGTTGTTGACTCGAAGGGTTTGAGGAATCACAGTTCTAGTATCTAGCTTGTAAGAAGCCGTTGATTTACTTCGGTCAGGGAGTCACAGTTCCTCATATCTAGCTCGCAAGCAGCCGCTGTTTTACTGTTCTGTCCTCCTTATGTGTGAAGGTACATAGCTTGACAGACCGCTAAACCTTATCCTGGCAATGAATTGACAATAGAGTAACATCCAACTTTATCTTTATTGCAAGTATGTAAATCAGCGGTAAAACTGATTCAATGGGGCCGCATCCGTTGCTCCATTCTGTGGTCTGCCCAAAAAATATAACCTGTCCTATTCTTGTCCGTTTTGCGGACAAGAAAAGGCAGTTATATCAATGGCTGTCCATGCCGTTCCGCAATTGCGGAACGCACACAGACGCCATCTGTGTTTTTCGGATCAGCAATTTGCGGACCGCAAAACACACAACGGTCGTGTGCATGAGGTCTAAGTCTCATAGGAGTGAAATACCATCTGAGTGTCGTCTTCATATAGGATTCATAGTGTAAGGTGCATTTTAAATGTGTTTCTGCAAATCTGTTAGCCGTGGACCATTGGGTAGGAGAGATGGTTTTCTTTAGTTCCGCTTCCCATGACAGGAGGAGAGACGATTTTATTAAGGAATCCTTATTTCATAGATATGAGTATATATTTAAGATCAGCAAGCACGTACTCATTCACCCTCCAAATTGGATTTGGGGGTTGTTGGAACTGTTCAGAGATATCTACTAAAATTGGCGCATGATCCGGCTAAGTTATCATCCCTATGCTAGATTCAGTAGCTGCTGAGAGGGTGACCCTATCTACCAGGATAAGCTCTATGCGTCAATAAGAGTGGTGGGAGGGGGAGAAATAGGTGTAGTCTCTTTCTGAGGCGTGATGTATACGCCATATGTAGCGGTCAGAGGAGGGAGAGATCGCAAAGCAGGATTCAAGTACATTACAGCGGACAGGGAGACTGAAGATAAACCGGCTTTATTAAAGAACCAGATGTAACTGCCGGAAAATCGGATTAACAGTATAATCAGGTTTACACAGATTACATGAACACGAATTAGAATAAATGCATTCCACAGTATGCACATCAGAGTCCAGGCTACACTCAGCTAATATACTCCGATCTAGCCCTGCTACCCAGGGGACGCCTATGCAGCGCACTGACTAAGTCCCTGACTCTATAACCTATAACAGGAAACCACCTGTGCCACTCACAGTTCTGCATATTCTCCTGGATCCAATAAGATGCAGTCTGGCTCCAGGTCCGGTCGCTTGCTTGTCTGTCTTTCTCTCTCTGGTTACAGCAGATGCAGATCTTCTTCAGCTCTGGCAGGAAGGCTCCGGAGTGTACTGGTCTCTCACACACGGTCCCACTCCTCTGTAACACACTGTGCAGTCTCTTTCTCTGGGTCACAGCTGCAGCACTTCAGTTCTGAGTCTATCTTGGCCTGTCTCCAGCACAGCCAGCTTCTCAGGACTCCATCAGTCAGGCTCCATGTCCCATCACTAGCCTTTACTTGGCTCCTAACATGGCAGCCATCCTCTCACAGCTCGCAGGGCACTCCCACCTCCAGCCAGGACTCAAACTCCGGGAACTTCTGGCTCCTCCTACCTCTTGTGTATCTCAGAAACAGTTCAGCTTCCTCTTTCTCAGAGCCACAGTGGCCTCTAGTGGCTGAAATAAGTCATTACAGTCTATGTAGCACCATATTGTAGATATCTGTGCAAAGAACAGCATTCTAGGGGCTGACCCTTACATGCCCCCCCACTTTAAAGGCGGCCATCCTCGGCCTCGCTATATGGTCCATGGAAAACAAAGGGGTTAATGGAACATTTAAACGGCAGTACAACATTGTCCACAATACCTACAGGCAGACCAAATGAACTCATCAGCAGCGTACCTGTTTGGTGGAACCCCTGCAGTAGACCTACTGGATCTCCGGAGGTCTTGACTGTCTGCTAGGACCTGACTTTCTCCACTGGTAGCTAATAACCTGGGTTCTTCAGACCGGCATGGCCGTGGCATATTCCTATGTAGAGTCCGTGAGGCAAAGTCCTCCTTTTCAACCTGCACTTTGTGAGCCGGACCATCAGGATACACTCCCTTGCTCACTTTGTATGGCCGTACCTCCCAACACTCGCTCGACTCGCCTCTGGGACGTTTCTCTCGCGGAGTTACCACAGATTGGTGTGCTGGGACTCTCTTCCGGGTCCCACAGAACCGGATCCGCCGTTGAAATCCTCTCTGGGTATGTTTGTACGGAGTGGCTTGCTCCCAATAATCCATGGGTTCTGGGTGTCCAGCCGGCTCACTCGAACACTCTCTGGCAAAATGTCCTATATTTCCACACCGCCAACACTGTGCCCGTCGACGGCCCCCTCTCCGCCTGCGTGCGGGAGGTGCCCCTAGAACTTGGTGGGGAGGCAACTTAAGGTGAGGACGTTCTGGTGTAGGAACCTGCAGGGTCGTCTGATAGGCTTGTTGTTGGCCCGGACAGGCCACCTCAGGGAGATAGCACGACTCCATCCATTTTTCCAGGTGCGTCAACTTTTCGTGCATAGCACTCAGAGCGCTCTGTAAGTCTTGTACCACTCTGACTAGGACCTCTTCACTCTTTGTAACCCCGTGGGGTGTGACGGTCTGGGTCCGTATCACTCCGGACGCATAACTTTCCTCTTTACTCCGTGCCACTCCCTCTGCCAATATTTGCCAAAAGGTTAGGGCAGGGTCCACACTGACTCGTTCCTGCAGGGCCTGTCTCAGGGGAGTGCTGTAGAGTCCGAGAATTAATTGTTCCCGCAGGATCCGGTCTACAGGCCCCAGGCCG
This sequence comes from Bufo gargarizans, assembly GCF_014858855.1. Lineage (NCBI taxonomy): Eukaryota > Metazoa > Chordata > Amphibia > Anura > Bufonidae > Bufo > Bufo gargarizans. The sequence goes on from NC_058085.1 coordinate 311,168,431, forward strand.
GTTACTCCGTCTGCCTCTTTTTTTCTGTATCTTGGGCAATATTCCCTGTAACGCCATCGCATATTGTGAGACCCCTTCCTCTTCTCGCTGAATCCGGTAAAAGAACGTTGCCCGGAGGTGCCCCGCACTAGTCGTCTCACCGTATATTACTTCTAGAAATTGCACAATCTCTTCCAACGTTCTACGGGTGGCTTCTGGTTGCCTCATCCTCTAAGGCGGCCAACGTGATTTCCACCTGGAGTTCTGGGCCGACATTGTAGATCCGAGCAGCACTCCGTAACCTTATCACCCAGTCCGACAGTGACATATTCTGGCCATCAAATTTAAACAATGTGCCCATAGGGAGGGCCCCTGCAGGTCGCTTGCTTGTCTGTCTTTCTCTCTCTGGTTACAGCAGATGCAGATCTTCTTCAGCTCTGGCAGGAAGGCTCCGGAGTGTACTGGTCTCTCACACACGGTCCCACTCCTCTGTAACACACTGTGCAGTCTCTTTCTCTGGGTCACAGCTGCAGCACTTCAGTTCAGAGTCTATCTTGGCCTGTCTCCAGCACAGCCAGTTCAGAGTCTATCTTGGCCTGTCTCCAGCACAGCCTGCTTCTCAGGACTCCATCAGTCAGGCTCCATGTCCCATCACTAGCCTTTACTTGGCTCCTAACATGGCAGCCATCCTCTCACAGCTCGCAGGGCACTCCCACCTCCAGCCAGGACTCAAACTCCGGGAACTTCTGGCTCCTCCTACCTCTTGTGTATCTTAGAAACAGTTCAGCTTCCTCTTTCTCAGGGCCACAGTGGCCTCTAGTGGCTGAAATAAGTCATTACAGTCTATGTAGCACCATACTGTAGATATCTGTGCAAAGAACAGTATTCTAGGGGCTGACCCTTACACATATGTCAAAAAGAGAGTATTTCAACAAAGAATTTACTAGGGAGCCGGGGGTATTTCTTGACGAGGTGGATGAATCTAGAGAAGCGTCAGGAACCATGTTGAAGTCCCCGCAAATAAGGACTCTACCTTTCTGTACTGTCTGCACCTCCCAAGCAGTTTGTTCAAAAAATGTTGGGGTCTCACATTAGGAGCATACAATCCTACTAACATTTAAAGCACATTATTTAAGTAACATACATGAATTATATAACTTCCGCCTGGGTCAATTGTAGAAGAAACTGCGGTGTGCGCCACAGAGTTTCTAATAGCTAGAAAGACACCCGGCTTTTTCTTGTTACTATGAGCCTGGAGGATGACAGGGAAACAATTATGTCTTATTCTACCAGCATCAGTGGCAATCATATGTGTCTCTTGGGCACAGGAAATGTCACACTTGAGGGAAAGGGCCTCCCTCCACAACAGGTGGTGCTTATATGGGCTGTTTACGCCTCTAACGTTCAGGGAGCTTAGTTTTAGCACCATGACGGAGATAAGGTTACTATATTTGGTATGCACATATCTGCTGTGGGAGGGTTTTCATCATTTTTGGTAAGTGACAGCTTATATTCATTCCATTGGGTTGGCAAGACTTTACCATAAAGTAAGATAAAACAGTAAAAAGAATATGTCAAAGATAACATAAGAATCACAGGAATGACTACCTAAAGAACCGGGAAGGTTGAAAAACAAATATAAATGTGAGGCATACTCAACCAATTAACTCAGAGAGAGATTATACTCAACAGCTCCTTCAGTGACAGTCACTCTTGGGTTCTAGATCCCTTCAGTGGGTTTTCTTCTGTTTTCCACCATATGCCATTCACTCCCTGTCGGAAGGCGCATGGAACTTTTGGAAAGATGTAGATCATCAGCTGCAATGTTCCATGAAGCCAGTGCTGCTTTCCTCTCAACTGATCTGATCACAACAAATGAACCATTTCTGTGCACTAAAATCTTGACTGGGAACCCTCAGCGGTAAGGCTACTTTCACACTAGCGTTCGGTTGTCCGCTTGAAGGATCCGTTTGAAGGCTCTTCCAAGCGGCCACGAACGGATCCGTACGGCCCCAATGCATTCTGAATGGAGGCGGATCCGCTCAGAATGCATCAGTCTGGCACCGTTCAGCCTCCGCTCCGCTCAGCAGGCGGACACCTGAACGCTGCTTGCAGCGTTCGGGTGTCCGCCTGGCCGTGCGGAGGCGAACGGATCCGTCTGAACTATCAATAGAAGTCAATGGGGACGGATCCGTCTGTTATGGTCTCTCATGGCTCCGTCTGAAACGGATCCGTTCACATTAAAATTTACTAGTTGAGCATGCTCAGAATGATTTTTAACCTCCCCCTGCATTTCTCCTCCCCTCCATTTCTCCTCCCATCTTCTGCCTTTCTCCTCCCCCTGCACACCCAGCGGCCATTTTGGACCCCCAAGTTCAATAACAGGTATGTACATGAAACTTCTGTCTCTGTTTTTTCTATTTTTCTTCCTTTTTTTCTTTCAATTTTCTATTAATTTTACTATCTATCATGGGGGCATATAAAGGCACTATCATGGGCATTTTTTAGCAGATGTCAGCGAAGTTTTGTGGGTGCAATGGTATGTCGGATGGTTTCATATTGAGCATGGGTCTGAAATATGTCAGTATAGGTGTCAGAATGTCACATGGCGAGGTGGATTCTGTTTTGAGGGATTGAATAGGCAAATTGTTTGAGAAAAGTTTGTTTGGTCATTCCATAGGCGCACTATAAATGAACGTGTCATGTAGCATATATAGCAGTGATATTGGGCCTACAAACTACAGCTGCAGACGAGCACATGGCTGTGATAGATTTTCAATATTGTAATGGTTTATGACTATGGTGTGTCGGGTCGGCTAGAGATATATGGGATTTATGTTTGATGGGGAATGTGGGTGTGACCAAAGTACATTGCCTAGGGCAATGATAGGCAAACTGCGGCTCTCCAGCTGTCGCAAAACTACAACTCCCATCATGCTCTGCTGTAGGCTGAAAGATCTAGGCATTTCTTTCATGCTGGAAGTTGTAGTTCTGCAACTGCTGGAGAGCTGCAGTTTGTCTATCACTGGCCTAGGGCATAGCTTGCAGTTATTGCACGTGTGTGGTGTGTCAAATCTAGCAACGGGAAAAATTCAGATATAGGTGGATGTAGATGGTAATGCAGGCATTGGCGGTGGGCACACATCACAAACAGATTTTAACTATTGAAAGTTTAAAAGTATGTATATAATTTTTATTTTTATTTTTTCTTTTTTTTTAGCAACTGCTACATTGTCGATTCAAATCTAAAGAAATTACAAAATTTGATCAAAAAGTAAGTTTAAAAATTGATATTATATCGGTCAATTATGTTATTTCACATTAAAACAAATATTTAAATTATTTTTCAACAGATGTCTGAAAAAAGAGGTAGGAGCAAAAAAGCTTGTCCTCCAACCAGGCGACGACGAATTGAAGAAGTGGTAAGTACATGCTATTGTGACATTCTGCAGTATTTTAAAATGTTAAAGTCTAATTTCACTATGTGGACCCCATACCGCACCATGTCACCATGTGGATCCCATACCGCACTATGGCACCATGTGGATCCCATACCGCACTATGGCACCATGTGGATCCCATACCGCACTATGGCACCATGTGGACCCCATACCGCACTATGGCACCATGTGGACCCCATACCGCACTATGGCACCATGTGGATCCCATACCGCACTATGGCACCATGTGGACCCCATACCGCACTATGGCACCATGTGGATCCCATACCGCACTATGTCACCATGTGGACCCCATACCGCACTATGGCACCATGTGGATCCCATACCGCACTATGGCACCATGTGGATCCCATACCGCACTATGGCACCATGTGGATCCCATACCGCACTATGGCACCATGTGGATCCCATACCGCACTATGGCACCATGTGGACCCCATACCGCACTATGGCACCATGTGGACCCCATACCGCACTATGGCACCATGTGGACCCCATACCGCACTATGGCACCATGTGGATCCCATACCGCACTATGGCACCATGTGGATCCCATACCGCACTATGGCACCATGTGGATCCCATACCGCACTATGGCACCATGTGGATCCCATACCGCACTATGGCACCATGTGGATCCCATACCGCACTATGGCACCATGTGGATCCCATACCGCACTATGGCACCATGTGGATCCCATACCGCACTATGGCACCATGTGGATCCCATACCGCACTATGGCACCATGTGGACCCCATACCGCACAATAATATTTTTTCTGACCTATTATTTTTTCCAATTTTTTGGGGGGGGGTCAAAATATATTCCCACCGTGATAAAATTTCAAATATGGTTATCATCGAAATTGGACAAGCTCCACAGTATACTCATCAACTTCTATTTTCATTAACAGATATATCTATCTATCTATCTATATATATATATATATATATATATATATATATATAAATAAAAAAATTTTTTTTTTTTTATAGTCTCCGTCTTCAAGTGATTCCACAAGCCCAAGGCCATCACCAAGGCCGCAAAGTTCAGAGGAATCACAGGGTTCACCACGGGGAGGTGTAGCTGGTATGGACCAGGACCGGACTGAAGTAAGAAAATTTCAATATATTTTTATTAATTTATAGGTTTCATTTTTTAACCTAATATATTTATTTTTTAAAGGAAACTTCATCAAGATCCGCCGTGCAGAATCCCCCAGTCCCCTCCAGAGGCCGTGGGAGAGGCCGTGGCGGTCGGAGATGTGTAAGTATTATATACTTGGGTATTTAACATTTCAATTCCTTTTGAGAGGTTATTTATTTTTTTATTTTTTTATTCAAGGTGTCTGCAGTCTCCGCCAGGGAAGATAGGGAGTTCGTCATTCACAGCAGTGACAATGAACTCCTTATCCAACTGGTGGAGGCTCGTCCCTCACTATGGGACCCCTCCGACCGCCAACACGCCGACCATCATCTCACCCAGCGGCTCTGGAGGGATATTGGCGAGGAATTCGTCTCTGGCTGGGAGGATCTCTCTGCGGCGGACCAAAAAGAATATGGTAAGTACAACTTTCAGTCATGTATAAAGGTAACCCCAACAATAATACATTACACTAACGTTTTTTTATTTTTTTTCAACAGTGGACAAGATTATCACTCGGTGGCGGTCAATCCGGGACCGCTTCAAGAGAGAGTACAATCGTGAGGTTCACGCCCCGAGTGGCTCTGGAGCCAGACCACAGAAGCCCTACGCCCACAATGAGGCGTTGGGGTTTCTGCGTCCGACGCTGGGCCTTCGAAGGTAATTGTTTACATTTTTTTAATTTATGAATTGTCTTTAATGTTTTTTTTTTTCCTGAAAGGTTTGGTAGAGACAAAGGATTCTCCCATCTTTGCATTCAACATTGTTCAGTAAAGGGACAATAGACCTAGACTTCTGTCTGTAATAGGATTAAGGATTCTTTCACAACTTTATCTCACTTGTCCTATTATGGTCTAAAGTTTCACGAAATCTAGACTTCTGTCTTGAACTTTGTGTGAGACAAAGGAAATTTGTATTTATTTATCTCATTCAATAAAGGACAGAAAGGAACAATAGACCTTGACTTCTGTTTGTAATAGGATTTGTGAGTCAAAGGATTCTATGACAACTTTTTTCTCACTTGTCCTATTCTGGTCTACAGTTACAATAGATCCAGAATTAACTCTTGACAAGGTTGTGTGAGACAAATCATTCTCTGATTCAGTTATCTAAAATTTGTCAAGCAAAGGTCAAAAAAGAACAATAGATCAGGTCTGGAAAATGGATCTAAAGTTTTGTTTAAAAATTTCTATATTGTGCTGCTGTATGATTGTAGTTTCAAGGAATGTATAGGCATGGGTTGAAAAGGAAGATTTCATTAGCCGAAAGGAAGAGACACGTTTGCCATTCCAATAATTCCTTCTTCATAATACGATTCTGACCTATAGTAGCATTCAATGTATTTGCGCCATACAATTTTTTTAGGGAAGAATCTAGTCTGCACAATATTCAGTATACTATAACCTTGCCACAATATGAAGGATGGCCTTCTGCCTTTTCCGATGCATGCTAAACACTCCTTCACTGTTTTTGTAGCTACCACTTTTTGAGAAAGGCTATTCCTTGCAGACACTACTCTAAAATTCTAGATATTTAATTTAAATTTTTGTTCCTCATTTTAAACTATGTCCTCTTATAGTATTTTTTTTATTTATAAATCTACTTTTTTCATTCATTATTCCATTACTGTATTTCATCATATCCCCTCTGTCTCGTCTTCATTTCCAAACTATACGTGTTGATATTTTATTTGTTTTTTTAAATTTATTGCACTATTTTTTTATTAGATCTTCCTAACTATCTTTAAGTATATGTATGTTTCTCTCATGCAGCCATCTAGTTGAAAATGTTATTAGATACTGTATTTTTATAATAAAAGGCCTTTTTTTTTTCTCTCTGCAGAACTACCAGCAGCACTCGGGAGCCTGAACCCTCTCTTGAAGCGGACCCAGGACCGGCCGCCACCACCAGCCCTCCTGTCCCTCATTCACCTGTTCGGGTCAATCCTGGTCCCCTACCTGGTCCCTCTTTTCAACGTACGCTCTCAAGATGGCGAGAAAATGTGAGAGCTACGTTGAATCGCAGGAGACCAGGTAGGAGCCGTCGGGAAGACTATGGGGACCTTGTAGAGATCGTTTCTGATGCTCTGGAAGGTTTCGCAGAAGACATGCGTCGAGTTGTGGAAGACTTGGCACGCCGAGGGGAGGGGGCGGAGTCGGCACGTCAACTCTCCCAACACGAACATTTCCTGCAAACCATGGTCCCCCGGATGGACCAAATGAATCCTGAGCAGGTGCATGAGTTCCGTATTATGATGGAGAATGCGTCGTGGGAAATCCTGCACCGCCCCCCACCCACTACCTACCCCCCACCCACTACCTACCCCCCACCCACTACCTACCCCCCACCCACTACCTACCCCCCAACCCATGTGTATCAACACACTCAAAGTCTACCTTCCCATTCACATCATCCTTCCCTTTCCCAACCCCCCGAGCATGGGTACAATCTACCTTCTTTTTCTGCAACTCCCTCTCCTCCTCGCTATCATGCTCCTACTTCTTTCCCCACTCATTCTTTGTCCCATGCTCGGGAACAATCAACTCCCGACCCTTCCACTCACCACACCCCCAGAAATCCTGCATCCTTTCCCACGGCGCATCATTTTCAGTCCTCATCTGAAGACAGGGGGGCTTCTGCCGCTGTTCCAGGACGGTCCACTCCCCAACGCTACACCTCCCCTAAACGTTTTACCAAGTTCTAAAAAAATTTTGTTTTGCTTAAAAAAATAAATTAAATTATTATTTAAAAAATTAAATTAAATAAAATCATTATTTTTCTGAATAAACTTTGTCTGTTGTTATTGTTTTTAGTAAAAAATGTTCACTACCGGTGTGGGTAAAGTAAAGTCTTGCAATTTTGGTATTTATATTTTTGTTATAAGAAAAATTATTTTGTCTACACCTGTAGTGATCATGACTGCTAGAGTGTAATAAATAACTTGGTTTCAAAAAGCTGATTATTTAGCAGATTCTAGCTCTTATAACAGTGTGCCTCCAGGTATTGCAAAACTGCAAATCAAAGCATGCCTGCACAGCCAAAGGCTGTGCTGTCATGCTGGGAGTTGTAGTGTAGCAACAGCAGTAGGCACGCTGGTTGTGAAATACTGTTATAGCTGATTGGCAAATGAACATAGTTTTTTCATGAGCCAATCTTGTTCTCCACATGAGCCCTTGTGGAACTAACGATACTATTGGATCATCATCACCAACTGTAGAATACTACAGAGCCTAAATTATTTAATTTTTATAATTAGCAAAGATGATGCGGTATTATCGTCATTACCACAGGGGACAGGAAACTAACATAATGTTGTAGTCTTTGACCTGGGTTCAGAGGCAATTAGTGAACAGAGCCCAGTCGAAGACTTCAACCCATGAAATGGAACCACACCAAAAAAAGGTCATTTGGATAAAAACACTATGTCTTTATCCATAATGACTAGACCTCTTTAGGGAAAGAAAAAAAAAACATTACAATAGTAGTGATAATTTTTATTTTTATTTTTACAATGATTAACCATAACAACATTTACAAAACATTATTTTGCCAGGGCACGCTACCTGCTTCGGAGACAAAATAATTGGCAAAACCGTCCCTCATTCTAGAAATTGCGACGGTAGATCGAGATGACACATTTTGCATCCTGGTCAGTGTACAATCTACATCTTGAGGGTCCAGACGCAGTGGTTCCTCAGATAATAGATAGTTATGTAACACCACACAAGCCTTAACAACATGATCAATAGTTTCTACTTTTAGGTTAATTGCCTTGTTTAGAACACGCCATTTTGCGACAAGTATCCCAAAGGCGCACTCCACCAGTCTTCTAGCTCTTGTGAGTCTATAATTGAAAATCCGTTTGGTGGAATTTAAATCACGGCTGGAGTATGGCTTTAAAAGATTTTCACACATTTGGAAGGCTTCGTCCCCTACCACAACAAATGGCATGGGAGGTCCATCTGTCCCTGGCAACGGTCTTGCAGGCGGTAATCCAAATTGTTTTGAATAGAGCCGGCGCCCCATAGCGGAGGTTTTGAATGCCATGGAGTCATTGGTCCGTCCGTATGCTCCGATATCCACAGCAACAAATCGATATTCAGCATCTGCAATTGCCATTAAAATTATTGAGAAATATTTTTTATAATTAAAATATTCTGATCCACTTTTTGAAGGCTTAACAATACGTATATGTTTTCCATCTACGGCTCCTAGACAATTTGGAAATTGGCAGGTTTGCATGAACTTGTCCGCTATTTGAATCCATCGTTCAGTTGTTGGATGCGGGATATAGTCTTCATGCATTGTCGCCCACAATGCACGGCAAGTATCCTTTACTATTTCACAGAGTGTGGAGATTCCAATACGATATTGGTAATGCAATGACGTTAGGGTTTCTCCAGTAGCAAGATACCTAAACACAAACAAAAAATTATATATATTTAAAAACATATATATATATACAAATATAAAAAAATATATAAAATGTTTTTTTTCGAATTTTTTTTACCTTATTGTCACCATTAACCTCTCTGATGGTGAAATGGGCCTTCTCATTCTGGTATCTTGCCTTTCGATGGTTGAAGAAATGCGCTGCAGTAGCTGGTCATAACTCTCAACCGTCATGCGCATATAATTGTAAAATTTTTCTGGATTTGCACGCAATTCCAAATAAAGTACTGAAAAAACACCTCTGGTCATCCTTCTGGAACTTATCGGGTGTATCCAATAACGACGTCTTCTTCTTTCAGTGTCTCGTCTCATCCATCTAGCTTTAAGAATTTGAAAACGCAGCCGGAGACGCAAGTGTGCAGGCAACATGATCCCAATAGGCTATGAATCTGAATTGAGGTGTACCAGGTTCTAATACTAAGTGGGAGGACTTTGTGAGGCACACCTACAATGACTAGAGGTGTACCTACAGTGGGACTACTGAGCCACACCTACAAATGACCATGAATAGTTTTTTTTTTTTGATTGGGAGGACATTTAGGAGGCACCTTTATTAGGCAAACGGATCCGCTGAGCGCATGCCTAAACGGATGCAGACGCAATAGACGGAGCCATTTTACGAGCGGATCCGTTCAATCGGATCCGCTCAAAGTATCACCGTTTGTAACCGTCTGTGAAATCCTTCAGACGGATCCGTTTAAGGCGGATCCGCCTGACGCTAGTGTGAAAGTAGCCTAAGCGATGGAATTTGCTCTCAGAGTTGATGTTATGAGGGCCAAGTTACTGCTTAGTTGTAAGGTTGCCGCTGAGAGGTCAGAAAATAGCTTGACTGCGTGATATGGGGCTGGAATTTTCCTTACGGACGCCAGGATTCCTTCTTTTATATGATAGAAATGGATCCTTGCCAGCACATCTCTTAGGGTATCTTCAGATAGGTGTTTTGGTCTGGCAACCCTATGTGCCCTATCTATAATAACATCATGTTCAGTGCTTGAGGGTTGGAGCTTTTTAGTTAACCCCTGAATGTAGTTCTGGAGTTCTGCTTCTGAAATGGTTTCTGGCACCCCTCGCAGTTTCAAGTTGTTCTGGTGGGAACGGTCTTCCAGGTCCTCCACTTTTGCCTTGAGCTGCGTCACCTCCTCAGATAGGAGGTCATGAGAGTCAATGAGGTTGTTGTGTGAGGCCACAAATTCCCCCATCTTGACTTCTACGTGTTGCACTCTGTTTCACAGCTCTGTTACTGAAGATTGTAGTGGGGCTATCAATTGAGATATCTGCGCCATCATCGACTGGTTAAATGCTAGCAGCATTTCTTTCATTAAAGTGCCCGATGCGGGCTTATCATTTGTGGGAAAGTGATGCAGCGCTTCTACTACTGGGGGGGGGGCATTTTGTGTGGTGTGTGGGTCCCAGAACTCACCCGCAGCGGAGGAGTCCTGAATCCTAGGCCTTTGCTAGTAGTTTGACTAGTAGCAGGTGAGGCCTGTGCATTGCATCTCCCTTGCAGTGGGTATGATTCATCTGTGCCCTCCTGGGTCAGGTTCGATGGCTCACCTCTCAGTGTAAGGCATCGGGGGGATGTATTTGAGGACCCTGGGCTTTGCTGCTGCCGTCTGCCATTGTCCACACTGCAGGGAGAGCGCGAGTCAGAGGAGGAGTTTGGGCTGGATCCCGGCACGGTCCGTATGGAGTCGCCGCTAGCCCATCTTTGCCCCGCTCTTGACTGAAAAAGAAATCCAACTTCCCCTGAGGCTTCAGGCTTCTTTTGCCTCTGGTCATCATAAGGGGGTGTTATATTGGCAGCCTATGGGCCTTCAGGGCTTAGGTGCGCTGGGTTTGAAGGGTTTTAGCAGGTTTGAGACGCTTTGCAGGAGCAGGAGCTCTGAATAAGGCTGCCACCTCTCTCGGCTGCTTGGCCACGCCCCCCACAAGCTCACTCTTTAAAAAATCTGTGAACTTTCACACAATTTCATTTAATAGAGAATGATGTAACTAGCAAATTTCTAAATCACTTTATTTTAAAAATATGCCTGAAAAAAATCTATAAAGTCATGGCCACTAGGGGTCTCACTTCTACCTAATTTGCAGTCCACTGCCTGTTGTCAGGCAAGATCCATCTGTAGTAAAGGGACACAGAAGTCTGCAGATTGGAAATGGGGGAGAAGGGGTCAGAGCTAGCTGAGATTCTGAACCTGCTTCTAAACAGCTTTTGAAGATTATATAAGCCTCCTGTGTGTCTGTAAGTGTGATTCCCTCCTCCTTATCTGTTCTTTCAGCTCCAAAGTGGAAAACAAACATAGTGGGAAGTTGGGGAAAAGACTTTAAAGCAGTACAGTGCTGGCAGATTCCACAGAAGGGAGACGCCCCCTGCTTCTGAGTGAAATGCATCTAGCTGTGCAGCTGAAAAAGGGGATACTGTGGCTGAATGGGACATAAGAGGAGGCCAAAAATTACCTGTTCCTTCACAGTTATAATTGTACAAAGAAGCACAGCTATTATGCAAACCTAAAAAAACAAAACTAAACTAAACTCACATATGCCTTAAGATTAAGACTAAAGGTTTTCAATAGATAAATGTCCACAGCAAAAGTTCACCTTTTGAAATGTTGCATTCTAATGGTGGGCATTTATTTAGAGGGGAACAGGTCAAGATTTAATGTGGTACCAAGACATAACTATTATCTTTATATTGCTTATATTTTATCTAGTGGAAAATGGCAAAACACTGGGGAAAATTACTTTAACCATTCAGACAGGTCACAAAATAATTTTCGCACTCCATGTATAAAGACACTAAATATTTGCACTTTGCCTCAACTGCATTATTACAATAATGTCCAAGAACAAAGATTTCCACATTTTCTTGTGATTCTCCTGCCGGGATTTGTAAATGGGCACAAAGCACCGATGAATGCAATGTTTTTATTATGCTTAAAGGGCTTCTGTCACTCCACTAAACTCATTTTTTTTTTGTCTCCTTAAAATCCTTATGCTGCGATTTCTCAATATATAGGGCTATTACTCCGTTTGGTTCAGTAGTTATATAAAAAAACGGACTTTTATAATATTCAAATTACCTCTCTAGCAGCAGGTAGGGCGGCTACCTGCTGCTAGCAGCCGCATCCTCCATTCATAATGACGCCCTCTTCTCAAGTTGATTGACAGAGCCAGCGGAGTGAGCGGACGCGCTCGTTCTCTGACTGGCCCTGTCTGCGTTTTAAATCTCGCGCCGGTCTTCGCTGGGTGTACATGTGATGTCATCGGCGCAGGCACACTGAGGATGGAGCGGCCGAGGGAGCGTCCTCCACTGAGTGCGCCTGCACCAACTGAAGACCGGCGCGAGATTTAAAACGCAGACAGGGCCAGTCAGAGAACGAGCGCGTCCACTCACTCCGCTGGCCCTGTCAATCAACATGAAGAGGGGGCGTCATTATGAATGGAGGATGCGGCTGCTAGCAGCAGGTAGCCGCCCTACCTGCTGCTAGAGAGGTAATTTGCATATTATAAAAGTCAGTTTTTATATAACTACTGAACCAAAACAGAGTAATAGCCCTATATATTGAGAAATCGCAGCATAAGGATTTTAAGGAGACAAAAAAAATAATATGAGTTTAGTGGAGTGACAGAAGCCCTTTAATAGTAAATAGTGGCCCATATTCGGAAGCTTACCACATTGGGGTTTCTTTGCAGAACACAGCTCTTTTTTAGCATATTTTGTGACATGGAGCTGATCATTTCAGCTCTTTCTCACTCGAGGAGGATTGGACTGGCACAATGTGAGCTTGATCTTTATACTGGAAGAGTGCCATATATGCTGCAGCAATGTCAAAATCCAGATGGGCTACCTGAGAGGCTTTAAAGATGGGCTACCTGAGAGGCTTTACACTAGACAATTGTCGGGCCAATTATCAGAAAACGAACGTTAATAGGTATGCTTGTTACCTATTATCCACTCTTACAAAGGTGCCGCCAATCACCAGATATACTGTAGGAACAAAATACCCTTTCATCGGATTCATTCGTTGTTTACGCAACACATTGCAGTAACTAATGCTCATCCCATACAATGGAGGTGAGTGCTGCACGTAAATGTAGCTCTTACCTCCGCTGACAGCGTGCAGCTATCGAAAAAGGAACGCTTACTTCAAATCATTGCCTCTTCAGTCTGCACATGGATCAGTGCTACATATAACATGCACCTGCTAGGTTAATTTCAATATTTTATTGCATTATGACATATAGCTGGAAATAATAAATCTGCTCGTCATGTTTTAATGAAACCTCTATTAAAGGATATTACTTTTCACTGTAGCACTCCAACTTGCTGGCATTGTATTTGGTTGAAATATTGATTTGGCAGCTATATCTTATTTTTATATTTTAGGGCTGGCCCGGTACATTGTGTTTTGCAGGTCGTGGAAAGAGTGGACTGAAGGAGAGTGTTGGTTGCTATGGAAACCAAGAGAATGTCAATCACTTTAGCAAGAATGAAAGCCATTCAGTTCGTAATTATACTTTTTACTCCCAAGAAAGTGCTTTCATATTTTCTTATAGATGAAAGAGTTGACAATGTAAAGGCAATATCAGACTTAAGAAAATATAGCAGCACCCCGTAAAGCGTTTGTGCAGCTGTGCTGCTCATTGAATTCTTGTTTGTCATCTTGTGGCGATCATAGTTGTCCATCATAAAAGGGGCATGATTGCAGAACTAAATAGTATGGCTCTCTCTTCATTACAGAAGGGTGAATGCTGCACCTGACAACATGCACTCAGCATGGGCCAAATCAATTCTGTCATCCTTCTCTTCAGGAAAGGAAAATGCTCATCTTATCCCAAATATTTCTCTTAGACAAGTCAAAGATATCACACTGTGATACAATCAATAGAAAAAGCTTACTTGACTTCCTTCAGGACACTCTTTTATGTATAGAATGTATGTATAATTATATATATATACAGTACATACAGTATATATATATACTAGCAGAAGGACCCGGCTTTGCACGGGTATATTTCATCTATTTCATTTTATGTTTCTGTGTGTCGTGAAAAGGTATCAACAGTTTCCCTCATAACAGTGACCTCTACAGTACCCGCCCCTTTAACAATGACCTCCACAGTGGCCGTCCCTTTAACATTGACCTTCACAGTGCCTGCCCCTTTAACAGTGACCTTCACAGTGCCCGCCCTTTTAACAGTGACAGCATCTTTAACAGTGACCTGCACAGTGCCCGCCCCTTTAACAGTGACCTTCACAGTGCCCGCCCCTTTAACATTGACCACCTCTTTAACAGTGACCTTCATAGTGGCGGCCCCTTTAACAGTGACCATCACAGTGCCCACCACTTTAACAGTGACTTCCACAGTGCCCGACATTTTAACAGTGACCTCCAATGTGCCCACCCCTTTAACAATGACTACCCCTTTAACAGTGACCTTCATAGTGGCCGCCCCTTTAACAGTAACTTCCACAGTACCCTCCCCTTTAACATTGACCTCCACAGTGGCCACCCCTTTAACATTGACCTCCACAGTGCCTGCCTCTTTAACAGTGACCTCCACAGCACCTGCCCCTTTAACAGTGACGGCATCTTTAACAGTGACCTGCACAGTGCCTGCCCCTTTATCAGTGACCTCCACAGTGCTAGCCCCTTTAACAGTGACCTCCACAGTGCCCACCCCTTTAACAGTGACCTTCACAGTGCCCACCCCTTTAACATTGATCACCCCTTTAACAGTGACCTTTATAGTGGCTTCCCTTTAACAGTGACCTTCACAGTGCCTGCCACTTTAACAGTGACTTCCACAGTGCCTGACCCTTTAACAGTGACCTCCAATGTGCCCACCCCTTTAACATTAACCACCCCTTTAACAGTGACCTTCATAGTGGCTGCCCCTTTAACAGTGACCTTCCATTGCCTGTCCCTTTAATAGTGACCGCCCATTTAACAGTGACCTCCACAGTGCCCGCCCCTTTAACGGTGACCTCCACAGTGTCTTCCCCTTTAACAGTGATCCACGGATCCGCAAAACACATACGGACGTCTGAATGGAGCCTTACAGGGGGGTGATCAATGACAGGGGGTGATCATCCATATAGACTCCCTGATCATCCCCCTGTCATTGATCACCCATATAGACTTCCTGATCTCCCCCCTGTCATTGATCACCCCCCTGTCATTGATCACCCCCTGTAAGGCTCCATTCAGACGTCCGTATGTTTTTTACGGATCCACGGATACATGGATCGGATCCGCAAAACACATACGGACGTCTGAATGGAGCAATACAGGGGGGTGATCAATGACAGGGGGGTGATCACCCCATATAGACTCCCTGATCACCCCCTGTCATTGATCCCCCCCCTGTCATTGATCACCCCCTGTAAGGCTCCATTCAGACGTCCATATGATTTTTACGGATCCACGGATACATGGATCGGATCCGCAAAACACATACGGACATCTGAATGGAGCCTTACAGGGGGGTGATCAATGACAGGGGGGTGATCACCCATATAGACTCCCTGATCACCCCCCTGTCATTGATCACCCCCCTGTAAGGCTCCATTCAGACGTCCGTATGTTTTTTACGGATCCACGGATACATGGATCGGATCCGCAAAACACATATGGACGTCTGAATGGAGCCTTACAGGAGGGTGATCAATGACAGGGGGGTGATCACCCATATAGACTCCCTGATCACCCCCCTGTCATTGATCACCCCCCTGTCATTGATCACCCCCCTGTAAGGCTCCATACAGACGTCCGTGTTTTTTACGGATCCACGGATACATGGATCGGATCCGCAAAACACATACAGACGTCTGAATGGAGCCTTACAGGGGGGTGATCAATGACAGGGGGGTGATCACCCCATATAGACTCCCTGATCACTCCCCTTTCATTGATCACCCCCCTGTAAGGCTCCATTCAGACGTCCATATGATTTTTATGGATCCACGGATACATGGATCGGATCCGCAAAACACATACGGGCGTCTGAATGGAGCCTTACAGGGGGGTGATCAATGACAGGGGGGTAATCACCCCATATAGACTCCCTGATCACCCCCCTGTCATTGATCACCCTCCTGTAAGGCTCCATTCAGACATTTTTTTCGCCCAAGTTAGCGGAAATTTTATTTATTTTTTTCTTACAAAGTCTCATATTCCACTAACTTGTGTCAAAAAATAAAATCTCACATGTACTCACCATACCCCTCACGGAATCCAAATGCGTAACATTTTTTAGACATTTATATTCCAGACTTCTTCTCACGCTTTAGGGCCCCTAAAATGCCAGGGCAGTATAAACAGTGACCTCAACAGTACCTGCCCCTTTAACAGTGACCTCCACAGTGGCCTCCCCTTTAACATTGACCACCCCTTTAACAGTGACCTTTATAGTGACCGCCCCTTTAACAGTGACTTCCACAGTGCCCGCCCCTTTAACAGTGACCTCTATAGTTCCGGCCCCTTTAACATTGACCACCCCTTTAACAGTGACCTTCATAGTGGCTGTCTCTTTAACAGTGACCTCCACAGCCCCTCACCCCTTAACACTGACCACCCCACAGAGCCCTGCCTCCTTAACCCCTTACGGACACATGACGTACCGGTACGGCATGTTTCCCGAGTCCTTAAGGACACATGACGTACTGGTACGTCATGGGTTTAAAACGCGATTGCGGCGCGGCGGGGGTTAATCGGGCATCCTGTCACAACGCCGGAGGGTGTCATCTGACCCCCCCTATCGGCAATCCCAGAAAACCGCAGGTCAATTCAGACCTGCGGTTTGCTGCGTTTCTGGTCCATTCGGGTCTCCGGTGACCAGATGAAACGGAAAAGGACTGTGATCGGTGGTGTGATTACACACCACCAATCACAGTCCGTACATTTGGGAGAGGCGGTGCTGGCCGTGGTGCTGAATGCCGCTTTCCAGGGTGCTGATTGGTGCAGGGAGAGAGGCGCGAGATTCAAACTTCCAGCGCTCCTCTCTCCCCTCCTCTTCCTGTTCAGCACCTGCACCGTCCAGCACTGTCTTCACCAGGCTCCTGTGATCCCCCCCATCGGCACCCATCACCCTCCTGCACCCATCACCCTCTAGGTAGGTCAGGGTCAGTGAGGGAGAGGCACTTTTAGGCAGGGATAGAAGGGAAAATTTAGTTTGGAAAAATAAAAACACTTTTATTAACACTATGTTTTTTAGCCTTGAGACCCATTTTCAGTGACCCATTTGTGAATCTGATGGTGGAGCAGACGAACCTGTACGCCAAACAGTTCGTTTGCTCAGCACCCGGGCTCCTTTTTGGCTAGACTCGGTGGCTGGATGCTGGTCAGTGCAGCCAAGATGAGGACATTTTGGGGCCTCGTGCTGCACATGGGTCTAAAGGTGCAAAAACCCAGTGTCAGGCAATACTGGAGTGGGGACGTCCTCTACCAGACCCCACTCTACAGTATGGCCATGACACGCTCCCGGTTTGAGGCCATCGGGAAATGTCTGCATTATTCAGATAATGCAGCATGTCCCCCCCCCCCCCCCCCCGAGATGATCCTGCCTATGACCGTCTGTATAAGATACGGCCGGTCATCGATCACTTCGGGGCCAAATTTGTTCAAGGGGATACTCAGTTTCCGCCAATACATTCCCACTAAGCGGGCGAGGTATGGCGTAAAGCTGTACAAAATCTTACAGGGTACACTTACAAATTTCCTGTGTACGAGCGGCGAGATTCCCGTATTCAACCCCCAGAGTGTCCCCCCACTCTAGGTGTTAGCGGGAAACTCGTGTGGGACCTTATGTAACCACTGCTAGATAAGGGTTACCACTTGTACGTGGATAACTTTTATACTAGTATCCCCTTGTTCCAGTCCCTCGCCGCCAGATCCACGTTCGCTTGTGAGACCGTGCGGAAAAATCAGCGCGGCCTCCCTGCCTACCAGGTACCTATCCCCAGGGGTGAGACCCGTGCCCTTAACAGTGGAAACCTGTTGCTGGTCAGGTATAAGGACAAGAGGGATGTCTTTGTACTGTCCACAATCCACAGTAATGGCATCACCCCTGTCCCTGTGCGAGGTACCGCGGCAACGGTTCTCAAGCCCGATTGTATCGTCGACTACAATCGGTATATGGGAGGAGTTGATCTCTCTGATCAAGTCCTCAAGCCATATAATGCCATACGCAAAACCTCGGGCATGGTACAAAAAAGTTGCGCTCTACTTGGTACAGGTTGCCTTGTACAACGCTTTTGTACTATTCCGAAGCACTGGCAGCACAGGGACATTTGTCCAATTCTATAAGGCAGTCCTCAAGGACCTGATTTTTTCAGACCGGGAAAGAGCAGGTCGGAGTACCTTGGGAATTGGAGGCGCCCGGATCGTCCCTGGCCAACATTTTCCACGTGTGGTCCCCCATACTGGAAAGAAGGGACGAACCCCAAAAAGATGCAGAGTGTATCAAAAGAGGGGGATACGGAAGGACACCACCACTCAATGTGACACTTGCCTCGATCATCCGGGCCTCTGCGTTATCGATTGTTTCAGGGAGTATCACACTTCCATGGAGTACTACATTTTTATAATCTCCAACAGTCCCCTAGAGAACATAAAAAACTATGGCTCTCAGACTTTGGAGACACGGAAACAAATAATTTTTTTCAAAAAATATTAGTTTTAGTGCAGGCATCCTCAAACTGCGGCCCTCCAGATGTTGTAAAACTATAACTCCCAGCATGCCCAGACAACCTACAGCCATCAGCAGGGCATGTTGGGACTTGTAGTTTTACAACATCTGGATGGCCGCAGTTTGAGGATGCCTGCTTAGTGTCTCCAAAGTCTGAGAGCCATACATATTGGGCATCGCCGCATCCGTAAAAATCTTCTCTATAAAAATAACATTTAACCCAACCACCCCGGATTAACAGCGTTAAAAAAAGAAACGTGTAAAAAAAAGCAATTTTTTGTCACCTAACATCACAAAAAGTGTAATAGCGAGCAATCAAAATGTCATATGCACCCCCAATTAGTGTCAATAAAACCGGCATCTCATCCCTCAAAAAATTTGCCCCTACATTAGATAGTCGCCCCCCCAAAAAAAAATGATAATATAGCGTAAAATCTAAATAAATTTTAAAATGTATACATATTAGGTATCGCCGTGTCCGTAAGAATCTGCCCTATAAAATAACATTTGACCAAACCCCTCGGATGAACAGCGTTAAAAATATAAAATAAAAACGGTGCCAAAACATGATTCTGTAGTTTGCAGAAACACCCCATATGTGGTCGTAAATGGCTATATAGCCACACGGCAGGGCATAGAACGAAGGGAACGCCATATGGTTTCTGGAAGGCAGATTTTGATGGACTGGTTTATTTACACCATGTCTCATTGGAAGCCCCCCTGATGTAGCTAGACGAGAAACTCCAAAAAAGTGACCCCATCTAAGAAACTACACCCCTCAAGGTATTCAAAAGTTACTTTACAAACTTTGTTAACCCATTAGGTGTTCCACAAAACTAAATAGCGAATGTAGAAACTGTTTTAGAATAAAAAAATGTTGTTACCTTGCCTCAAAAAAGTGTAATATAGAGCAACCAAAAATCATATTTACCCTAAAATAGTCCCAAAACAACAACCACCTTATCCCATAGTTTCCTAGATGGGGTAACTTTTATGGAGTTTCTACTCTAGGGGTGCATCAGGAGGCTTGAAAGGGTACATGGTGTAAATAAACCAGTCCAAAATCTGCCTTCCAAAAACCATATGGCGTTCCCCTTCTTCTATGTCCTGCCGTTTAGCCAAATAGTAGTTTACAACCACATATGGGGTGTTTCTGCAAACTACAGAATCAGGGAAACCCATATTGAGTTTTGTTTGGCTGTTAACCCATTTTTTTCATCAAATAAAGTAAGGGTTAAAATGGAAAATTTTCAAAAAAATAGAAATTCCAAAATTGTTTCTCCATCTGCCATTAACTCTTGTGGAACACCTAAAGGGTTAACAAAGTTTGTAAACCCAGTTTTGAATACCTTGAGGGGTGTACTTATTTAGATGGAGTCACTTTTTTGGAATTTCTATTCTAGGGGTGCAACGGGGGGCTTGAAATGGGACATGGTATAAACAAAACTAGTCCTGCAAAATCTGCCTTCCAAAAACCATATGGCGTTCCCCTCTTTCTATGTCCTCCCGTTTGGCCAAACAGTAGTTTAGGACCACATATGGGGTGTTTTTGCAAACTACAGAATCAGGGCAACCCATATTGAGTTTTGTTTGGCATAACCCTTACTTTATTACTGGAAAAAATGGGTTAAAATGGAAAATTTTCCAAAAAATACATATCCAAAATTGTTTCTCCATCTGCCATTAACTCTTGTGGAACACCTAAAGGGTTAACAAAGTTTGTAAACCCAGTTTTGAATACCTTGAGGGGTGTACTTTCTTAGATGGAGTCACTTTTTTGGAATTTCTATTCATGGGGTGCAACGGGGAGCTTGAAATGGGACATGGTATAAACAAAACCAGTCCTGCAAAATCTGCCTTGCAAAAACGATATGGCGTTCCCCTCCTTCTATGTCCTCCCGTTTGGCCAAACAGTAGTTTACGACCACATATGGGGTGTTTCTGCAAACTACAGAATCAGGGCAACCCATATTGAGTTTTGTTTGGTAGTTAACCCTTGCTTTGTTCCTGGAAAAAAATTATTATATTGGAAAATTTTCCAAAAAATCTAAATTCTTAAATTTGATGTCCATTTGCCATGAAGTCTTGTGGAAGACCTAAAGGGTTAACAAAGTTTGTAAAATCAGTTTTGAATACCTTGAGGGGTGTAGTTTCTAAAATGGGGTCATTTTTGGATGGTATTTATTACATAAGCATGACAAAGTGACTTCAGACCTAAACTGGTCCATAAAAAGTGGGATTTGGAAAATTTCTGAAAAATTTCAAAATTTGCTTCTAAACTTCTAAGCTATGTAACATCCCCAAAAAATAAAATATCATTCCCAAAATGATACAAACATGAAGTAGACATATGGGGAATGTAAAGTCATCACAATTTTTGGGGGTATTACTATGTATTACAGAAGTAGAGAAACTGAAACTTTGAAATTTGCTAATTTTTCCAAATTTTTGGTAAATTAAAATTAACTTTTTTGACCCAATTTTAGCAGTGTCATGAAGTACAATATGTGACTAAAAAACAATCTCAGAACGGCCTGGGTAAGTAAAAGCGTTTTAAAGTTATCAGCACTTAAAGTGACACTGGTCAGATTTGCAAAAAATGGCCTGGTCCTTAAGGTGAAATAGGGCTGTGTCCTTAAGGGGTTAAAATGGGACCTTCACATCAGACCACCCACTTAACTTTGACCGTTACAACAGCCTGCCCCTTTAACAGTGAGTTCCACAGCACCCCACTCCCTTGACAGTGACCTACACAGGGGCCTGCCCCCTCAATAGTGACCTCTACAGCACCCGACCTTTAACACTGACCATAGGATACAGTCCCCTTAACTGTGCCCTCCACCATTCCCAGCCCCCTTAACAGAGAGCTCCACAGCGACTGCCTCTTTAACAGTGATTGCCACTCTACCCTGCTCCCTTAACAGTGACATCACACTACTCACAGTACCCTGCTGTTCCTTTAATAGTGGCCTTCACAGTCCCCTCCTCCCTTAACAGTGACCTCCTCAATGCTCTGCCCCTTTAACAGTGACCTCCACAGTGCCCCCCTTTACAATGACCTCCACAGTGCCCACCCCTTTAACATTGACCCTCATAGTGTCCTCCCCTTTAACAGTGACCTCCATAGCAGCCGCCCCTTATTAATGACCTCCACAGTACCCCATTTTGTTAACAGTGTTTCCACAATAACCCGCCCCCTTAACAGTGACCTCTACAAAGCTCTGTTCCCTTAAAATGTAGCCTCAACAATACCCTACCCCTTAACAGTGACCTCTACAGCACCCCGCCCCTTAACACTGACCTCCACAGTTCCCTGTCCCCTTAACTGTGACCTCCACAGTTCCCTGTCTCCTTAACTGAGACCTCCACAGCGCCCACCCCATTAACAGTGACTTCCACAGGATCCCGCCCCCTTATCAGTGACCCCCACAGCAGCCTGCCCCTTTAACAGTGACCTCAACAGCATCGTGCCCCCTTAACAGTGACCTCCACAGCAACTCACCCTTTTAACAGTGACCTCCACAGCAACTGTCCCTTTATTAGTGACCTCCACAGTACCCCATCTCCTTAACAGTGATTTCCACAACACCCCATCCCCTTAACAGTGGCCTCTAAAGCAATCTGCCCCTTAACACTAACCTCCATAGCGGACCGCCCCCTTAACTGTGACCTCCACAGCAGCCTGCCCCTAGGGTGGCCAGAGGTCTGGTCTTAGGCCAGAAAGTCCGTCTTTCAGACTCCCTGTCCTCCATCTGGCGCAGGGCCTAGACAGACACAGGGATATTCTTTTGAACAGCTCACTCTCAGACAGCAGCACTATGCTGTCCGAGAGTGAGCTGCAGAGAGAAACTCACCCTCCCTCCCACCCCTGCAGCTGAAAGAAGTTGATTTTTACCTTCATTTTTTCAATCCCCATCGGCTGCAGAGTGGGCATGGCTTAGCGGGACCTGGGACAGGGGTTTTTATGTCCGTCTTTTGAGGTTGTGGGGGGTTCAGCCCGCACAACCTTGTATGCAGGTGCACATTGCTAAGGCGAAATACAGATACAAACGCAATAACACAAATGCAATCGCACTCTGCAAACCAGCACTCTTCCCTGCTTTTATGCTGGATGTTGAATAAGGCATTGGTGTACATTTTGGCCAAAGCGTAATAAGCCACTCACCACATCAAGGTCGCCTTCATGAGTGGTCCCTAACACTAGTTCCTACCTGTTATGGGCCACGACAGCCACACAAAGTCCAGAGAGCACAGGTACAGCATGCACGCCAAGCACACTCTGCTTTTAACTCCGTCCGGTGCCATTACAGCTTTCATCGGATCCAGGGATGCAAGTACCAACATGCATGCTGAGCCCACTATATACTTCTCCTGGAGCCAAATGGCTACTGGTAGGTGCTATATATGCAGACTCAGTTTTATACTGACTTTAAAACCAGCCTCCAGGGCAGACTAACTGGTCAGGTGTGCATGACTGCTTGGAGATCGCCACGCCTCCAATATATACTACAAAGAAAAAAAATGTGGGGGGTTCAGCCCGCACAACCTTGGATGCAGGTGCACATTGCTATGGTGAAATACAGATACAAACGCAAAAACACTAATGCAATCGCACTCTGCAAACCAGCACTCTGCCCTGCTTTTATGCTGGATGTCCTGAATGGCCACCCTACCTGCCCCCTCAACTGTGACCTCCAAAGCACTCCGCTCCCTTAACAGCATCATCCACAGCGCCCTGCCCCTTTGTTATGGAAACCTGGAGTAAAACTGTGTGTATGTGGAGACTAAGGGCCTGCAAGCTTCTGATGGCTGATAATGGACATGTGACCGTGTGTATGGCATTTGGATATGAAGAGAAAGACCTGCAGGCTTCTATTGGCTAATGTAGGTCATGTGATGTGCCATATATGCATTTTTTGGGAATATATCAGGAACGGTAAGTGCTAGAGAGCGGAGACCCGGTCTAAAACCTTCCCGAACACCTGATGTACCTGTGCGGCAAATGCGACGGTGAGTATTCCTTTAGCGGACATGCATACATACATACACTCAGCTTTATATAATATATATATTTATATATATATTTTTTTTTTCAATTTAAAATTGTCCAATCCATAGTTTAACTTTTGTATAAAAATAGATATGAATCGTATATATCCACATACCATGCATTGACCTATTGCTTCTCAACATAACGTATAAATGTCTTCATGAAGCACTTAGTATTCGTCTTGACCACCACACTAACTATACTTACAGCTTCCCTTCCCGTTATTCACTATAACAGGCCTCAAGCGGCACACTAATTTAGTCCGTGATTACATCATCGTGCCGCTAAACCCCCCATGTGCCAGTATCATAGTGCCTTCCCCCCCCCCAAAAGTGCCAGTATCAAGTACCTCTCTCCTTCCCACCCCCATGTGCCAGTATCATAGTGCCAAACCCCCCATGTGCCAGTATCAAGTGACAACCCCCCATGTGCCAGTATCAAGTGCCTCTCTCCTCCCCCATGTCCCAGTATCATAGTGCCACCCCCCCAAAAGTGCCAGTATCAAGTGCCTCTTTCCTCCCCTCCCATGTGCCAGTATCAAGTGCCTCTCTCCTTCCCCCCATGTGCCAGTATCAGGTGCCAACCACCCTCCCCCACCCATGTGCCAGTATCAGGTGCCTCTCTCCTTCCCCCCATGTGCCAGTATCATAGTGCCAACCCCCCCATGTGCCAGTATCAGGTGCCAACCCCCCTCCCCCCCATGTTCCAGTATCAGGTGCATCTCTCCTTCCCCCCATGTGCCAGTATCAGGTGCCAACCCCCCTCCTGGCTAAGTGTACATCTATACACATGACAGCTGCTCTAACACACCCAGCACTACTATATGTCTATATGACAGCTGTCCCAGCATACTCAGCTCTGCTATATCTCTATATATGATGTACACTTAGCCAGCTATAACAGTAGAAGTCTCACATTTTTTCAGTCAGTGGCTTTGTGGCTGTGTGGGTAAGTGCTATGCCTTTGATACAGAAGGTCGTGGTTTTGAATCCCCGACACATCAATACAGATGACTACGCCTGGAATTCGTAAATGAGAAGTATTCAAGTTGCCAGCCGGCCCTGCTGGTGTCACCCTGTGTGGCTTGCAACGCCAGTGTAGGCACCCCATTACAGGTAGCAAAATAGAGCGTGAGTGGAGATCAGTATAAAAAAAGGCAACACTCCTGGGGATATTAGCATCATACTGGTGGGGGGCATTATAAATAAAGTGGCAAAACTGCTGGGCATTAAAAAAAAAAATCAGAGGGCACACCTGGGGGGTAGAGATGAGTGAATCGAAGTTGACAAAGAGGAATTCGATATGAATTTCAGGAAAAATTTGATTTGCACCGAATCAGAATTTCCTCATGCTTCGTGGTAACGACTTACATTTTTTCCTAAAATGGCTGATGCATGTGTTAGGACATGGAGCAAAGAAGTCTGGGAACTAGGGATCACCCAGAATGCCAGTCATGCAGCCAATCAGCAGCCAGCCAGACCTGTGATGTCACAGCCCTATAAATAGCCTCAGCCATCTTGGATTCAGCCATTTTCCAGTGTACTTAGTGCAGGGAGAGACGTCAGCAGGTGCTAGGGACAGTGCTAGGAAAGACTTGAAAACTTTTATTTTGCTGAATAAAAGTTCAGGGAAAGAGCATTAGAAGTGTAGGAAATGGATAGGGAGGAATTATTCCACAGTATTGAAGCAGAGCAGGGTTCAGTAGGAGTGTTTACAGCCTGGGTAATAGGAACAATCCTATTACACCTTCCTTTACTTACTGGGGATCCAAATTGCCATTATACTGCTGCTTGAAGGTTTGCAATAGATAATACCTCTGTAATTCCAGCAAACCGTTCTTTTTGCTGGAATTACAGAGGTATCATCTATTGCAAACCTTCAAGCAGCAGTATAATGGCAATCCCCTCTGAAGTCCCCTCTGAAGTCCTAAAAGTCTTAATAGCCCTTGTGCGGTGCAGTTATATGTTCTAAAGCCTTTTTTGGAGTGTGTAAGTTGGAAAAAAGGCTTATTAGCCGTTGTGTGGTGAAGTGAGAAAAGTACAGCCCTTTTTAGGGTTTATTAGTGGCAAAAAAAAGTATTATTTGCCCTTCAGAGGTGCAGTTATATGTTCTAAAGCTTTTTTGATGTGTATTAATGGCAAAAAAGTATTATTTGCCGTTGTGTGGTGAAGTGAGAAAATTACAGCCCTTTTTGGCGTGTATTAGTGTAAAAAAAATATTATTTGCCGTTCAGTGGTGCAGTTATATGTTCTAAAGCTTTTTTTGGCGTGTATTAGTGGGAAAAAAGTGCTTATCAGCCATTGTGTGGTGACGTGAGAAAATTACAGCCCTTTTTGGCGTGTATTAGTGGCAAAAAAATATTATTTGCCGTTCAGTGGTGCAGTTATATGTTCTAAAGCCTTTTTTGGAATGTCATAGTGGGAAAAAAAGTATTATTTGTCATTCAGTGGTGCAGTTGTATGTTATAAAGCCTTTTTTGGCATGTATTAGTGGGATAAAAAAGGGTTTATTAGAAGTTGTGTGGTGAAGTAAGAAAATGACAGCCCTTTTTGGCATGTATTAGTGGGGAAAAAAATAATTTTTTGCCATTCAGCGGTGCAGTTATATGTTCTAAAGACCTTTTGTCGTGTATTAGTGGCAAAAAAAGTATTATTTGCAGTTCAGCGGTGTAGTTATATGGTCTAAAGCCTTTTTTGGCATGTATTATTGGCAAAAAAAAGTATTATTTGTCATTCAGCGGTGCCGTTATATGTTCTAAAGCTTTTATTAGCATGTATTAGTAGCAAAAAAAATTTTATTTGCCATTCAGCGATGCAGTTATATGTTTAAAAGCTTTTTTTTTGGCGTGTATTCGTGGGAAAAAGGGGGCTTATTAGCCATTGTGTGGTAAAGTTAGAAAATTACAGCCCTTTTTGGCGTGTATTAGTGGCACAAAAAAGTATTATTTGCCGTTCAGCGGTGCACTTATATGTCCTAAAGCCTTTTTTGGCGTGTATTAGTGGCAAAAAAATATTTGCCTTTCAGCTGTGCAGTTATATGTTCTAAAGCCTTTTTTGGCGTGTATTAGTGGCAAAAAAAAGTATTATTTGCCATTCAGCGGTGCAGTTATAAGTTCTAAAGCTTTTTTGTCATGAATTAGTGGCAAAAAAAATATTATTTGCCATTCAGCAGTGCAGTTATATGTTGTAAAGCTTTTTTTTGGCGTGTATTAGAGGCCAAAAAATATTATTTTCCATTAATTTATGCAATTATATGTTCTAAAGCCTTTTTATGCGTGTGTTAGTGGGAAAAAGGGCTTATTAGTCATTGTGTGGTGAAGTGAGAATATTACAGCCCTTTTTGGCGTGTATTAGTGGCAAAAAATGTATTATTTGCCATTCAGCGGAGCAGTTATAAGTTCTAAAGCTGTTTCAGTGGTTTTTTTAATGGCAAAAAAAAAGTATTATTTGCCATTGTTTGGTGAAGTAAGAAAATTACAGTCCTTTTGGCGTGTATTTTGGCAAACAAGTATTATTTGCATTCAGTGGTGCAGTTATATGTTCTAAAGCCTTTTTTGGCGTGTATTAGTGGAAAAAAAGGGCTTATTAGCCGTTGTGTAGTGAATTGAGAAAATTACAGCCCTTTTTGACGTGTTTTAGTGCAAAAAAGTATTATTTGCCGTTCAGTGGTGCAGTTATATGTTCTAAAGCCTTTTTTGGCGTGTATTAGTGGGAAAAAAGGGGCTTATTAGCCATTGTGTGGTAAAGTTAGAAAATTCAAGCCCTTTTTGGCGTGTATTAGTGGCAAAAAAAATATTATTTGACATTTAGTGGTACAGTTATATGTTCTAAAGCCTTATTTGGCGTGTATTAGTGGAAGAAAAGGGCTTTTTAGCCGTTGTGTGGTAAACTGAGAAAATTACAGCACTTTTTAGTATGTATTAGTGGTAAAAAAAAAAAAGTATTATTTGCCGTTCAGCGTGCAGTTATATGTTCTAAAGCTTTTTTTTTGGCGTGTATTAGTGGCAAAAAAAGTATTATTTGTCATTCAGCGGTGCAGCAATATGTCTAAAGCCTTTTTTGGCGTGTATTAGTGGGAATAAAAGGGCTTATTAGCTGTTGTGTGGTGAAGTGAGAAAATTACAGCCCTTTTTGGCATGTATTAGTGGCAAAAAAAGTATTATATGCCATTCAGCGGTGCAGTTATATGTTCTAAAGCCTTTTTTGGCATGTATTAGTGGCAAAACAAAAGTATTATTTGCTGTTCAGCAGTGCAGTTATATGTTTTAAAGCCTTTTTTGGCGTGTATTAGTTGGACAAGATGGCTTATTAGCCGTTGTGTGGTGAAGTGAAAAAATGACAGACATGTTCTAAAGCCTTTTTTGGCATGTATTAGTGGAAAAACAAAAGTATTATTTGCCGTTCAGCGATGCAGGTATATGTTCTAAAGTCTTTTTTGTCGTGTATTATAATGATGAGTGGGAGGTGCCATATTCGATTTCGCGATATTTCGCGAATATTCGATTGAATATTTGTCTTATATTCGTATAAATTTTTCTATTTATCGCGAATAATATACGATTTAATTATTCGCGTATTGCAATTTTTCTTTTGACAGTATAAGGCAACATTCCTATGACTATGGCTAGGCTAATATGTGTATTTTATGAATTTTCATAATATTGCTCTAACTTCGTCTTTTAGAATATTACGGGTATTCTAAAAGACGAAGTTAGAGCAATATTACGAATATTCGTAAAATACACATATAGATTGTAATTTAGCTAATATAGTGCTATAATCAGTTTTTTTTTTTGTCTAATTTTTTTGCCTCTTCTGAACTTCAGTTTTGGAAAATATATACACTATTAAAAAAATTACTATAGCACTATATTAGCTAAATTGCAGTCTATATGTGTTGTGGTAATGTGAACAGTGCTGGAAGGTGTGTTGCCCACTTCAGGTACCTCAGATGGGTGAGACAGATAAAATCCAGAGAGTGGCAGTTTGTATACATTTTCTGGGCTGGATTTTACTTGGACTGGTGGCTAGGCTTGGTAAAGGGAGTTCCCAGTCCACACCCTTCCAGTATGGGATTTCCTTTCTACCTGAGGTGATCGCAGGTGAGACCTGCTGTAATCAGGCTTGCATAAAGCACCTCAGAGTAGGTCAGTCTGAGGAGGGAGAGCGAGACTGTTTTGTGAAGCAGAGGCTCTTTGTGTGGTCTCAGTCAGGAGGACTGAGGGGCCACAAGGCTTTGAATAGCCTGAGGTTTGGAGGACCTAGCGACACCTAGAGAACGAGGGTTGCACGCCCAGCGTCTGGAGGACTACTGGGCCACGCTCCCCCAAAAGGTACTCGAGTTGCCACAGCCTGGAGGCTGCAGTATTGATGTTGGCTGAGGAAAGCCGCATATGTTGTCCATGTGTGAACTGAGCTCTATGAGTGAGGTAGGGACATATTGTGTTTAGGTAGCGCCTAGACGGGAAGGAGTTTATTTGTGTTTTAAGTGTTGGCGGTGCGGAAACCTCACCCCACCCAGTGATGTATAACTGGACTACGCTTTATAAGAAGACAGTCAAAATAAATGCACAGTTTGGACATAAAAATCCGTTGTCTGGTGAGATATCTGTGAGTGTGACCCCCTGAAAAAAGACGATCCCGTACATATGGTGTTGGATGCGGGCAAGTTGTCCATGAGAGAAGGGCAACAGTCGGTTGCTAGGGGCAACAACAAGAGACAGAGCAGGTGCTGCTGAATTCTGCTTTGCTGGAGTTAAAGAGCTGGAAGCCTGTTTATTCGGTGGAGCAAGGGCTGCTCATGCTATTGTGGACTATTTTTGCTGTGGTGCAGAGAGCCCAGAAAAGAGACTGACCTGTTTGGAAAAAAAATATATATATATATATATTTTTTTTCCTTTTGCTGTGTTGCTAAAGAGGACTATCTTTTGCTATGGGGTGGATGGAGAATTTCACCAAGCAGCTGATGCGGGCCAATCTGAAGGCTAGCAAAAGGCAAATGATGTGGCAACAGGAGCAGGAAAAGCTCATGTGCGGGTTGGACAACCCAAGAGACGTCCTAACTCAAGGCGTTTCCCATAGTAACCGCTGTGCGGAGGAACTGGGCAGTGACCTTGTGACCAGAAACCAAGAACTGCAGGTTCTCGGGATGCGGTTGGATGCAGAGGTGGTGTATGCCGTTGCCGAGGGCAACCGACGGGAAGAGAGTGAGATGGAGACCAGTGCGGCTCTTAAGAGTTCGTGTTTTCTGCCAAGGTGTACAGAGTCCTAGAGAGGATATGCGAAGATGCCGTAATGCTGTTGCTAAGAGCAACCAACCTCGACAGCATGCAGCTGTCCGGCAACAGAGAGAGTGCTGCTGGAGATGTCGCCAAGTGGGAAGGTGTGCACCTGGTTGTCCTATGACCAGGAATCCAAGATGGGAGGTTCCCAACATACTGGAAAAGGATGTCTACTGTGGAGATGGACGTATCGCACGTGAGAGGGACGAACCCGAGGTGACAATGGGTAAGATCGTTCCTGTAATTGCTGGTGTAGCAGACCACGTGACAGTGAGCACGGCTCTGGAGGTTGGGCATGTGACTGACCGGGGCCCTGGTAACTCAGAGACCGTGAACTGTGGTGTGAGCCGGCGGAAGTTGCTATATGTTGGGCCAGGAGGTGTTGAGACACTGGGACTAGAGACTGAGCTGAAAATGTGCAACGTTGTGGTGAATGGCAGTTCAGTCCAGGCGTTATTGGACGCAAGGTGCCAGATGAGCCTGGTACATGCCAGCTTGGTAGCTGGGGACTATGTGCGGAACAATCATGCGGATAGTAAGGACTATCTGGTGGCTCTTACTGAGTGTGAGACTCCAGTGGGAACTGGGACTTATACGTTTGGGGTTGCAAACAAGCTTGCGCATGATGTAGTTTTGGGTCGTGATTTCCCCTTGTTTTGGGAGTAATGGAGACACTTCTGCAGAGAGTGCAAAAACTCCTGCAGAACTTGTACCTGTCCCTTTAAGTGAATGTGTAAGGGAAAGGACCATTGAAAACAGTGATGTAGTTGAACTGAAAAATGAAAATGTGAGGTCATGTGAAGTATATGATGTTGACTTTTCCCTTTCAGGATGTGATCAGGAGAGAAGTGCCCCCTCCTGGTAAAAATATATGTAATACAAACATGCTGGTTAATGTTGTGAGCCTAGAGGTTGTACCACACATACCAGAGGTGGATATGCAGTACCCACTGGGTTTTATGGTTGCTGGGGAAGTGGCCAATGTGGGGATTAGCGCATCGGTGCCCCTAGAGGTCAGAACTGATAATGACACAAGTAATATAGGTGACGCATGTGCCGTAGCCGATAGCAACTCAGAGAAAGCAGCTACCCAGTCAAGGTCTTGCGAAATTAAAGTAGTTGCTAGTAGTGACCAGACAATAGTTCTACCTGACGTGACGAGAGTTAAGTGGGGAGACGTCAGCCTAGTGACTGAGACCTATAACCAGGCAGTGGTAGATGACCAGACATGTCAGTACAGCTGCAATCAGAAAGAGATGAGTGAGCTGAAGGATCTACTACCTGATATCCAGGTGAAGAGTAAAGGCTCCAAGGAAGCACAGAAAACTGCGGTAGACATGGACAATGTGCTTAAAGAGACTCTGGGTAGAACCCCACAGGGTGTCCAAAAGAGAATGGTGGTACTCCTACATCTGCTGCTGCAACAGAGAAAAGCAGGGAGCAGCTAGAACAAGAGGCCAAAGAGTGGGGCACTTCCATCACGTTTGTGCGAAAAACCAAGAACCTCACCCCGCCCAGTGATGTATAACTGGACTATCCTTTATACGAAGACTGTCAAAATAAATGCACAGTTTGGACATAAAAATCCATTGTCTGGTGAGATATCTGTGAGTGTATGAGATTCAGGGGTCTCTAGGACCAAAGTGTGACTTTTTATCACCTCACTGACTAATTAGTTATATAAAACATACATTTTATTAGTTTTATCTTAAAAACATCTCTTTGAACTCTTAACTACTAAGATTAAAATTCCTCAGAATTTAGAGAGGTGGGAGTTATATCAGTTTTCTGGATACACGTTTTCCCTAGCGGGGTGCCTGATAACTTCTCAGGACTATCCCCCTTCTTTTTCCTTTATTCCTTGTACCTCCAATTAATCTAGTCTCTACACCAGCTGTATACTTAGCTGTGTATTGATTCCCCTGCTGGGGTTCCCTCCTCTCTAAATCTGAACTAAAATGTTACACCTGCATCCCTACATGTTTTGCCGTATGACTGGTGTCTTCAGGGGATTGCATGCAGGTTACCAGTCATTACGAATATTCTAAAAGACGAAGTTAGAGCAATATTACGAATATTCGTAAAAATCACATATAGACTTAATTTATGTGTACTGTGTGACGAAACCAACCTCGCCACGGTGTTTTGGAGGGGGCTGGTTGCCAGCCTCCTGCCTCAGGATTATGGCCCATACTAACTTTAAAGAAGACAGGCCGGCCGCACAGCTTAAATCTATCTTTGGAATTGTATTTTGTTATGTGAGGGCACCCAGATGGCTAGTTTAATTGTATTCGTGTGGTCTGAGTGCCATTCGCCTAATGATATGCACTCAGACTTGAGCTATCTGGGAATATGTTAAATGTCTGTGGTTGCTGGGAGGGTGTGACATTGTGTGTTTAAATGGTGATTTCTGTCCTGTTGTCCCCGCATGTGTATTGGCGATCTCCCCTTTGTCCTGAGAGATAATTGGATTATTCCTCGGTTGTCTCTGGGGCAGAGAGGAGGAAACCATGATGCATTGTGGGGATGTGTTGTATCTGTTCTGTGTGTCGCAGTCTCCATTCTGGTCCCCTAAGGGCGTGTCCACCAGATGGGGGCCTGCATAAATACGGGCGGGTAGCCCTCAATAAAGTGTTCCTGTTTTATCCTTCATCATGTTGAGACTGGTGTTTGGATAACTGATCAAACTGGGGGATTGCTATACGCTGAAGATTTGCTATACTCCCCTGGCATAACTACTAGCTCTTGTAAGAGCTGTTCCTGCTCTCTGGCGGTAGGAGAGGTTCACCCACTGGAGCCTGGAGCCTTGTCGTAGGTCCGGGGTGGGTACGAGACGGTGAGACCTCAACCAAGCTACGGCGGTTCGTGGGGTCTGCAGTGCGTACGGTGTCAAGTGGAGTGCTTGTAGTCCTCGGAAAGCACTTGTCACGGAATGTGTACAGGTAATAAGGCAAAACAACATGCATAAATGACTCGCTGGATCCAACAGCTAAGGAACAAAAGGGAGACCCCTGTAGAAGACCTGGCACTTTCCCTGGCTGCTTAGCCTATGCATAGATCCGAATGGTGGAGGTATGCATATCCACGTACCTTGACTATATAACCCCTGAGCACCCTACAATAGTGAGGGGACACGAGCACCGGCTCCCTACACCAGACACGGAGGGAGTCAGGGTCACCTGGGATACAGCAAACAGAAAATAACAGATAACAGTATAACACTTAACTTTGTAGAGGAGAGGAGAACCAGATGGGCATGCACACACACTCCAGGAAGAAATATAAGCTGCCCAGAAAAGCCTTCTGGGGAAGAATTTAAAGGGAAGCAATTAGTCCAACACATGACAGCTGAGAGAGGCTAAGGAGAGGAGGAGCTGAATACCACAACACAGAAACTCAAAGAGGAGGTTCTGAAAGGCCTCTGTCAGAGCTTCTCAGCTGTCTGGTTGTGACAGTACCCCTCCCTCTACGAGTGGACTCCGGACACTCAGAACCCACCTTCTCAGGATGGGACCTATGGAAAGCCCTGATGAGACGAGAGGCTTTAATGTCCATCACTGGGACCCACATCCTCTCCTCAGGACCATACCCCTCCCAGTGAACAAGGTACTGAAGAGAACCGCGGACAAGACGAGAATCCACAATCCCAGAGACCTGAAATTCAAGATTCCCATCAACCATAATCGGAGGAGGAGGCAAAGGCGAGGGTACAATGGGTTGAACATAAGGTTTCAATAAGGACTTATGAAAAACATTATGGATCTTCCAAGTCTGAGGAAGATCAAGACGGTATGCAACAGGATTGATGACAGACAGGATTTTGTAAGGCCCAATAAACCTAGGACCCAACTTCCAGGAGGGAACCTTCAATTTGATATTCTTGGTAGACAACCACACCAGATCACCAACATTCAGGTCCGGACCAAGCACACGTCTCTTATCAGCCACACGCTTATATCTCTCACTCATGCTCTTTAGATTATCTTGAATCTTTTGCCAAATAGATGACAAAGACGAGGAGAATCTGTCCTCATCAGGTAAACCAGAAGACCCCTCTCCCGAGAAAGTCCCAAACTGTGGATGAAACCCATATGCACCAAAAAATGGTGACTTATCAGAGGACTCCTGACGACGGTTATTTAAAGCAAACTCAGCAAGGGACAAAAAAGAACACCAATCCTCTTGATTCTCCGCCACAAAACAACGCAGATATGTCTCCAGATTCTGATTGACGCGCTCTGTCTGACCATTCGACTGCGGGTGGAAAGCAGAAGAGAATGACAACCGAACCCCCAAGCGAGAACAGAAAGCCTTCCAGAATCTGGAAACAAACTGCGTGCCCCTATCAGAGACTATGTCTGAAGGAATACCGTGCAATTTGACAATGTGATCAACAAATGCCTGCGCCAGCGTCTTAGCATTGGGCAAACCAGGAAAAGGGATGAAGTGCACCATTTTGCTAAAACGGTCCACCACCACCAGAATCACAGTCTTCCCCGAGGAACGAGGCAGGTCCGTTATGAAGTCCATGGACAGATGTGTCCAAGGACGGGAAGGAATGGGTAAGGGAAGGAGAGGACCTGATGGCCGTGAATGAGG
Source organism: Bufo gargarizans (assembly GCF_014858855.1). NCBI lineage: Eukaryota > Metazoa > Chordata > Amphibia > Anura > Bufonidae > Bufo > Bufo gargarizans. Next base: position 311,203,083 of record NC_058085.1, read on the forward strand.
GACTTTGGCACGAGCGCAAGTCTCGCAGGCTGCCACAAAACCCTCAACCGACTTACGAAGCGCAGGCCACCAGAATCTCCGAGCGATGAGATCCAGTGTGGCTCTTACCCCCGGGTGCCCATCAAGGACCGTATCGTGGTGTTCTTTAAAAATCTTGTGTCTTAAAGCGAGAGGCACAAACAACCTCCCAGGAGGACAAAGATCAGGAGCCTCTGACTGGGCTGCCTGCACCTCTGCCTCCAATTCAGGAAAAAGAGCAGAGACCACCACACCTTCAGCCAAAATGGGACCCGGGTCTTCAAAATTCCCGCCTCCCGGAAAACAACGTGACAGGGCATCTGCCTTCACATTCTTAACTCCAGGGCGGAACGTGACAACAAAATTAAACCTAGAAAAGAACAGCGACCATCTGGCCTGTCTCGGGTTCAGACGCTTGGCTGACTCCAAGTAGGCCAGATTTTTATGGTCAGTAAATACGGTAATAGGGTGTCTGGCTCCCTCTAGCCAATGGCGCCATTCCTCAAAAGCCAACTTGATGGCCAACAATTCCCTATCTCCCACATCGTAATTTCTCTCTGCGGAGGAGAGTTTCTCTTGAGAAAAAGGCACACGGTCGCCAATTGGCAGGAGAGGAACCCTGAGACAAGACCGCCCCCACACCCACCTCAAAAGCATCAACCTCAACTATGAAGGGTAACGAAACATCAGGTTGCACCAAGATGGGAGCGGAAGCAAAACTCTCCTTGATATCAGAAAAAGCCTTACGTGCCTCCACTGACCAAGAAGAAAAATCTACCCCCTTTCTGGTCATATCAGTGAGTGGTTTAACAATAGAAGAATAATTCAAAATGAACTTCCTGTAATAATTGGCAAAGCCCAAAAAACGCATCAGCGCCTTTTGATTCTCAGGAAGCTCCCACTCAAGCACAGCGCGGACCTTCTCGGGGTCCATGCGAAAACCAGAAGCGGAGAGAAGAAACCCCAGAAATTGAATTTCTGGAACCGCAAACACACATTTTTCCAGTTTCGCATATAATTTATTCTCCCGCAGAATGAGCAAGACCTGACGTAAATGTTCCTTATGAGTTTTGAAATCGGGAGAAAAAATCAAAATGTCATCCAAATACACCAAAACAAATTTTCCCATCAAATGATAAAAAATGCTGTTCACGAAATGCTGAAAAACGGCTGGGGCATTCATCAAACCAAAAGGCATAACCAAGTTTTCAAAATGGCCCTCAGGGGTATTGAAGGCCGTCTTCCATTCGTCCCCTTCTCTGACCCTGACCAGGTTGTATGCCCCTCTTAAATCTAATTTGGAAAAGACTTTAGCCCCAACAACCTGGTTAAATAGGTCCGGGATCAGAGGAAGCGGATAAGGGTCACGAATTGTGATATTGTTCAGCTCCCTGAAATCCAGACAAGGTCTTAAAGAACCATCTTTTTTCTTAACAAAGAAAAAACCAGCGGCAACAGGTGACTTCGAGGGTCGTATGTGTCCCTTTCTCAGACTCTCAGAGATATAAGCACGCATAGCGATCCTCTCAGGTTGGGAAAGATTGTATAAACGAGATTTAGGCAGCTTGGCATCTGGGATGAGATTAATAGGGCAATCGTACTCCCTGTGCGGGGGCAAATCCTGAACTCCACTCTCAGAGAAGACATCCGAAAATTCAGAGAGAAAAGATGGTATAGTCTTAGTAGCAACCTCAGAAACAGATGTCATGAGGCAATTCTCTCTGCAAAAGTCACTCCAACCATTTATTTGCTTCGCTTGCCAATCAATGGTGGGGTTATGCTTAGTGAGCCAGGGCAGCCCCAACACCAGAGGGGTGGGCAAACCGCTAAGGACGAAACATGACACATCCTCAACATGAGCATCACTCACAATCAAACGGATATTGTGAACTATGCCCTTTAATGATTTCTGAGAAAGTGGAGCGGAATCGATAGCAAAAACAGGAATATCCTTTCTCAAAGCGCACACCTGGAAACCATGAGTTATCGCAAATTGATTATCAATGAGATTGACCGCTGCTCCACTATCCACAAAAATCTCACAAAAAATGTTCTTGCTCTCTAGCGCCACCCTAGCCGGCAGGACAAAATGGGAACTACAAGCAAACGGAAAACCTTCAATTTCCGCCTCAACCCTGCCAATAGTAACAGACGGAACATTTTTCAAAGATTTTTTCCTCTTTGTTTCTTTATTATACCCAGAGAACTGCCTGAATCTCCTAGAGGGACAAATATTTGCCAAATGATTAATACCTCCACAACAAAAACAAACCGTCCCATGCGGGCTGAATCTTCTATTGTCAGAAGCAATCAACCCCAGCTGCATGGGCTCCTGCTCAGAAGGGGCTGACAGCGACTGAGACCCCTGCGCACAGAATGGGACCGCTGCACAGTCCTGGGACCGAGTATGACAGGAAGGAGAGATCTCTCCTCTCTCTCTAAGACGCCTGTCAATACGAACGGCCTGAGACATAGCAGAGTCCAAAGAAATAGGCCTTTCATGAAAGGCAAATGCATCTTTCAATCCCTCTGAAAGACCATGGCAAAATTGACTTCGGAGTGCAGCATCATTCCAACCAGTATCAGCTGCCCATTTCCGAAATTCTGAGCAGTATATTTCTGCGGATTGTTTACCCTGGCATAAGAGACGTAGTCTAGACTCCGCCAGAGCAATACGATCCGGATCATCATATATCTGACCCAGGGCTAAAAAGAATTCATCCACTGAACGGAGAGGCCGTGCCCCCTCCTGGCAGCGAAAAGGCCCAGGACTGAGCGTTACCTCTGAGCAGCGATATAATGATCCCCACCCTCCGTTCCTCATCTCCAGAGGAAAGGGGAAGAAGGCGAAAATGGAGTTTGCAAGCCTCTCTAAAACGCACACAATTCTCACTACCCCCGGAGAACGTATCCGGGAGCGAGATCTTAGGCTCAGAACAAACTCCATGAACGCAAGCTGAACCGGTCACTTGAAGCTGAGAAAAAGTCTTACGGAGGTCAGCTACCTCCAATGAAAGACCCTGGAGGCGTTCAGCCAAAAGTGAAACCGGATCCATGCTTAAGACGGTTTTGGCGGCTTATAATGTCACGGAATGTGTACAGGTAACAAGGCAAAACAACATGCATAAATGACTCGCTGGATCCAACAGCTAAGGAACAAAAGGGAGACCCCTGTAGAAGACCTGGCACTTTCCCTGGCTGCTTAGCCTATGCATAGATCCGAATGGTGGAGGTATGCATATCCACGTACCTTGACTATATAACCCCTGAGCACCCTACAATAGTGAGGGGACACGAGCACCGGCTCCCTACACCAGACACGGAGGGAGTCAGGGTCACCTGGGATCCAGCAAACAGAAAATAACAGATAACAGTATAACACTTAACTTTGTAGAGGAGAGGAGAACCAGATGGGCATGCACACACACTCCAGGAAGAAATATAAGCCGCCCAGAAAAGCCTTCTGGGGAAGAATTTAAAGGGAAGCAATTAGTCCAACACATGACAGCTGAGAGAGGCTAAGGAGAGGAGGAGCTGAATACCACAACACAGAAACTCAAAGAGGAGGTTCTGAAAGGCCTCTGTCAGAGCTTCTCAGCTGTCTGGTTGTGACAGCACTAGGAGCAACTATCGACGGAGGTACCCGGTCGGGGTGCTAGGAGATCCGTTACATACTGTAATTCCACTTTGGCATACTGCTCCCCGACACGCGTCCCCGTAACCATGGGAACACCTGTGCGTTAGAATATACCATCGGATCTGAGCTTTCATGATCTCAGGGAAAATTCAGATCCGATGGTATTTTCTAACCCACAGGCATTCCCATGGTGACGAGGACGCTCAGGGAGGAATATGCGAACAACTGTACAGATAGGAAAGAAATAATGCCAAAATTCTAAATAACAAATATATTCACTATATTGCTATGTATTTGTTTTTTAGAATATTGGTCATTTTATTTTCCATATGAAAACATGATTCCCCCCTGCTTAAGTTGCTTGTGGGCCAATGGCTTATTGACCCACAAGCAAGAAGCAGGGAGAAATCATATTTTCAGATGAAAGAAAAAAAAAATGAATATTCGATTTCGCGAATACATATATATAACTATATTCGAATCTCGAAGTTACGATATTCGAGAAAAAAATTAGCAATTAGAATATTCGCGCTCAACACTAGTGTATTAGTGGCAAAAAAAAGTGTTATTGCCATTTAGTGGTGCAGTTATATGTTCTAAAGCCTTTTCTGACGTGTATTAGTGGGAAAAGGGGCTTATTATCGACTGTGTGGTAAAGTTAGAAAATTGCAGTCCTTTTTGGTGTTTATTAGTGGCAAAAAAAGTGTTATTTGTCGTTCAGCGATGCAGTTATATTTTCTAAAGCATTTTTTGGCGTGTATTAGTGGGGAAAAATAGGGCTTATTAGCAGTTGTGTGGTGAAGTTAAATAATTATAGCACTTTTTGGCGTGTATTAGTGGGGAAAAATAGGGCTTATTAGCAGTTGTGTGGTGAAGTTAAATAATTATAGCACTTTTTGGCGTGTATTAGTGGGGAAAAATAGGGCTTATTAGCAGTTGTGTGGTTGTCATGGAACCATGAACCAGACGTACAACAAGAGATAAGTGGAAATAAGAAGGCTTTATTGAAAATAAAGCTGTAAGCAAAAGTCCAAACGGATGGCTAAACCGAAGCAGGGTCTTGCGTAGCCAGAGGTCAGGAACCAGAAGGGTAGTCAGACGAAGCCTGGATCAGGAACCAGCAGGGTAGTCAGACGAAGCCAGGATCAGGAACCAGCGGGGTAGTCAGACGAGGCCAGGATCAGGAACCAGAAGCAGCAGCAGTCTTAGAAGCATGTGAACACAGGAGGACCAAGCAAGAAACTGAAGCCACAGACCTCCTATATATATGAGCTAGGCATCCAGCTCCTCCCAGTGGGAAGGAGAAGCCGCAGGGTGGGAGGCTACAAGAAACCCAGAAACCAAGATGGCCGCCAGCACATGTAAAACGAAGGAGAACAGCAAGAAGGTAAGACCATGACAGTACCTCCCCCTCAAGGGCCCCTCCTCCGCGGAGTAAGGAACGGTTTCTGAGGGAAGCGTGCGTGGAAGGCTCGGAGCAAAGCAGGAGCATGGACATCTGCGGAGGGAACCCAGGAACGCTCCTCTGGACCATAACCACGCCAATGGACCAAAAACTGCAACCGACCGCGGACCAGGCGTGAGTCCAGGATATTGCTCACCTCATATTCCTCACGATTGCCCACTTGGACCGGACGGGGCAGAGGAACCGAGGAAGTGAAACGATTACACACCAATGGCTTCAACAGGGAGACATGAAACACGTTGGAGATCCGCATGCCAGGAGGAAGCGCAAGGCTACCGGGTTTACCCTGCGAAGCACTCGGAAGGGACCAACAAAGCGAGGCGCCAGCTTGGGAGTGGGCACTCGAAGGTTGAGGTTGCGGGTGGACAACCATACACGGTCTCCGACCTGGTAGGAAGGAGCGGGCGCTCGTCTGCGATCAGCCTGGAGTCTCTGGCGCTGCGCAGAGACCTCAAGGGACCTCTGGATCTGTACCCAAGAAGCACGTAGGACGGAAAGGTGATCCTCCACAGCCGGAATATCCTGGGGAGAGAATACCTCCGGTAACACGGCAGGTTGGAACCCATAATTGGCCATGAAGGGAGACGACCCAGAGGAAGAGTTCACCGCCGTGTTCCTGGCAAACTCAGCCCAAGGCAGGAGGTCAACCCAATTGTCTTGGTGATCGGAGACATAGCAACGAAGGAATTGCTCCAAGGCCTGATTGGATCGTTCTGCGGCCCCATTGGACTGAGGGTGGTAGGCCGAGGAGAAAGAGAGATGAATCCCCAACTGGGAGCAAAAGGCGCGCCAGAACCTGGACACAAACTGACTCCCCCGATCCGACACAATCTCCTTGGGCAAACCGTGCAACCGGAAGACCTCCCTGGCGAAAATCGTGGCCAACTCTTGTGCAGAGGGTAACTTCTTGAGAGGAACACAGTGGCACATTTTGGAAAACCGATCCACAATCATGAGAATGACCGTATGGCCTCGGGATGCAGGGAGGTCCACAATGAAATCCATCCCCAGGTGTGACCATGGGCGCTCCCCGGTGGCTATGGGTTGCAAAAGGCCCAACGGAAGGTGCCGAGGGGACTTACTCTGGGCACAAACGGAGCATGCCGCTACATATGCGGCGATGTCGGAACGTAGAGAAGGCCACCAGAACAGACGTGAAACAGCCCAGGACAGCTGATTCTTTCCAGGATGCCCCGCGGCCTTGGAGTTATGGTAGGTTCGCAACAACCGAGTGCGCAACTCCTCAGGCACAAAACATCTGCCGTTGGGTCTCCCTAGAGGGAGCACCAGATTGAGCCGCCAAAATCTGCTCACCCAGGGGAGAGGTCAGGCTGGTGCGAATGGCGGCCAGGATCTGATTCGGAGGTATGACCGAAGTCGGAATCGCCTCCTCCCCGGACAGCTCGGAGTACTGCCGTGATAAGGCATCCGCTCTGATGTTCTTGGAACCGGGTAGGTAGGAGACCACGTAATTAAAACGTGACAAGAACAGAGCCCATCTGGCCTGACGTGGTGTCAATCTCTTGGCCTCAGAAAGGTAGGTCAGATTCTTGTGGTCCGTCAGGATGAGAACCGGAACCACCGAACCCTCGAGCAAGTGCCTCCATTCTTTAAGGGCCTGCACGATGGCCAATAACTCCCTGTCACCAATCTGATAGTTGCACTCCGCGGAAGACAGTTTCCGGGAGTAAAACCCACAAGGAAGCAGAGGGCCCTCTGGTGTTCTACGCTGAGACAGAAGGGCGCCTACTCCCGTCTCAGACACGTCCACCTCGAGGACAAAGGGCAACCCAGGGTTGGAATGCGACAGAATCGGAGCCGACACAAAGGCGGACTTTAGAGCCTCAAAAGCTCGGATGGCCTCGAGCGGCCAGACCTGGAGATTACTGCCCTTCCTGGTCAGATCCGTGAGAGGCTTGGCTAGCATAGAAAAGTCCCTGATGAACTTCCGATAATAATTGGCGAAGCCCAAAAAGCGCTGCAGGGCACAGAGACCACTGGGCTGGGGCCACTGTAAGACAGCCGAAACCTTCTCAGGATCCATGGAGAACCCCTCAGCGGAAATGATGTAACCTAAGAAGGTTACCTGGGATCGGTGAAATTCGCATTTCTCAAGCTTACCGAACAGCCTGTTCTCTCGTAACCGTTGCAACACTCGTCTGACATCCATAATGTGGGCCTCCATGGATTCAGAATATACCAAGATGTCATCCAAATAGACCACCACACACTGCTGCAACAGGTCACGGAAAACATCGTTGATGAATTCCTGGAAGACTGCGGGCGCATTGCACAACCCAAAGGGCATAACCAAGGATTCATAATGACCGGTCCTGGTGTTAAACGCGGTCTTCCACTCATCGCCCGCCTTGATCCTTACCAGGTTATATGCCGCCCTCAGGTCGAGTTTGGTAAAGACCGTGGCCCCTTTGAGGCGATCGAACAGCTCGGAAATCAAGGGTATCGGGTAAGCGTTCTTGATCGTGATGCGATTGAGACCCCTGTAATCGATGCAAGGCCTCAACTCACCGCCCTTCTTTTTCACAAAGAAAAATCCAGCCCCTGCCGGGGACGAGGATTTGCGAATGTGTCCGCGTGAAAGCGCCTCCCTCACGTACTCCTCCATGGCCTCATTCTCCGCTACCGACAGTGGATAGACTTTGCCACGAGGAGGAACGGCACCAGATTGTAACTCTATGGCACAATCGTATGGGCGGTGCGGAGGTAGGGCAACCGCGCGCACCTTATCGAATACATCCCGGTACTCTTCGTATTCAGGAGGCAACAGAGAGTCCGAGGAAGTACACAGCAACTTGACAGGCCCATGGATGCAACTAGCCCCACACTGCGGTGACCACGAGAGGATCTCGGCCGATCTCCAATCGAAAGTCGGATTATGCTTCTGGAGCCAGGGGTACCCCAAGACCACCGAGTAGTGTGGAGACGAAATCACCTGGAGACAGACCGACTCTCTGTGAACGGCACCAATGGCTATCCCCACTGGAAGGGTCTCATGAGTCACGTGTGGCGGCAGAAGGGGTCTGCCGTCTATCGCCTCAAGAGCCAGTGGGGAACCTCGAGGCTGCAGAGGAATGGAATTGGCGGCAGCGAACACACTATCAATGAACAAACCACCAGCACCAGAGTCTACCAACGCCTGGGTCGTCACCGAGCCCCCGACCCAGGAGAGGACAACAGTGATCAGTGGTTTGTCAACACGGGAAACCGGGGACGAGGAGACTCCACCCAAGATCTGCCCCCGACAGGATCTCAGGTGCGAGCATTTCCCGGACGGTTCGGACATGCCAACCGAAAATGCCCACCGAGACCACAGTACATGCATCGGCCCTCGCGTCTCCGGAGTACCCTCTCCCCCTCGGACAGGCGAGCAAACCCCAGCTGCATGGGTTCACCCCCAGACAAGTCATCCCCAGGAGGCGTGGGAGGAGAGGGAGGCACGGGTGGGACAGCAAACGTAGGCGCCAATCTGTTAGAAGACCTCCGCAGGCTCTCCTTAAAGGAAGGTCTCTCCCTGAGTCTGGTGTCAATCAAAATCAGGAAAGAAATAAGAGACTCGAGCTCCACTGGTAGGTCCTTAGCTGCAACCTCATCCTTCAAGGCATCCGAGAGACCATGAGAGAAAGCAGCGACCAGAGCCTCATTATTCCAGCCCACCTCTGCTGCCAGGGTACGAAACTCAATGGCGTATTCAGCTACGGATCGTGAACCCTGTCTGATGGACATAAGGAGCTTCGCAGCAGAGGCAGCACGAGCCAGCACATCGAATACCTTCCGAAGAGAAGCAACAAAACCGGAAAACTCGGCAACCACCGGATTGTTGTTCTCCCATAAAGGGCTGGCCCAGGCCAAGGCCTTGTCCGAGAGCAGCGAGATCAAGAAGCCCACCTTTGATCTCTCAGTAGGAAAGGCATGTGGCAGCAACTCAAAATAAATGCCCACCTGGTTAAGGAAACCTCGGCACTGAGTTGGCTCTCCCCCAAAGCGCTGTGGAAGGGGGGCAGAACCGGTCATACCCCGAGACACCGCAGGCGCAGCAACAGGTGTCGGGGTAGACTCTGGCGCAACAACCGGAGCGGCAGTAGGAGCGGGCCCAGGAGCGACAACCGACCCATCGGCAACGGAAGCGAAATGAGCCGTGCGTTCAAGCAGGGTTTGCAACGCCACAGCGAACCGACCCAACAGGTGATCCTGCTGATCAAGTCTGGCAACCAGCGTAGGTAGCGAGGATGGCCCTGTACCGTCAGAATTCATGGCTTGGTCCTAATGTCATGGAACCATGAACCAGACGTACAACAAGAGATAAGTGGAAATAAGAAGGCTTTATTGAAAATAAAGCTGTAAGCAAAAGTCCAAACGGATGGCTAAACCGAAGCAGGGTCTTGCGTAGCCAGAGGTCAGGAACCAGAAGGGTAGTCAGACGAAGCCTGGATCAGGAACCAGCAGGGTAGTCAGACGAAGCCAGGATCAGGAACCAGCGGGGTAGTCAGACGAGGCCAGGATCAGGAACCAGAAGCAGCAGCAGTCTTAGAAGCATGTGAACACAGGAGGACCAAGCAAGAAACTGAAGCCACAGACCTCCTATATATATGAGCTAGGCATCCAGCTCCTCCCAGTGGGAAGGAGAAGCCGCAGGGTGGGAGGCTACAAGAAACCCAGAAACCAAGATGGCCGCCAGCACATGTCAAACGAAGGAGAACAGCAAGAAGGTAATACCATGACAGTGGTGAAGTTAAATAATTATAGCACTTTTTGGCGTGTATTAGTGGCAAAAAAAAACTATTGTTTGCCGTTCAGCAGTGCAGTTATATGTTCTAAAGCTTTTTTTGTCATGTATTAGTGGCAAAAATAAAGGATTTTTATCCATTCAGTGGTGCAGTTATATGTTCTGAAGCCTTTTTTATTGTGTATTAGTGTTGAGCGCAAATATTCAAATTGCAAATTTTTTCTCGAATATCGAGATTTTGCGAATATTTAGAATATAGTGCTATATTTTCGCGAAATCGAATATTTTTTTTTTATGCTCCAGTCAGTGCCCGCTGCCGCTTCTGCCGACTTCCGTACTCATGGAACGTCCCCATCACCATGGGAACGTCTTCATATACTAGAATGTACTGTCGGATTTGAGAATTACGTTGAAATCGCAATTCGATTATTTCAAGGTATAATAATCGAATTGCGATTTCAACTTAACACTGCTATATTCCATATTCATTAATTCTAGCCTAATATGGAATATAGCAGTGCTAAGCTGAAATCGCAATTCGAATATTATAACTTGAAATAATCAAATTGCGATTTCAACGTAATTCTCAAATCCGACAGTACATTCTAGTATATGGAGACGTTCCCATGGTGATGGGGACGCTCAATGAGCATGGAATATAGCATTACTAAGTTGAAATCGCAATGCGATTACTTCGAGTTATATTAATCGCATTGCGATTTCAACTTGGACCTGGTTTGCTATGGTTGGCTTCAATGGCTTGGTAGAATTAGCAAATATGACGAATGTATTCGTCATATTCCACAAAACGAATATTCGAATATATTCATCATATTCCACAAAACGAAGATATTCTCCATCTTCGTTTTAGCTACCTATTCATCAACTTCGCGAATTCTAGCAATCATATAGGAAAGTTGACTATAGAGACAGCTAAGTATAATTCGCTATGCGATTATATTACTTAGCTTTTTTTTTATAAATAGAATAATTATAATAATTAACAGGTATTATAATTATTCTATTTATTTAAAAAAAAGCTAAGTAATATAATCGCATAGCGAATTAAACTTAGCTGTCTCTATAGTCAACTTTCCTATATGATTGCTAGAATTCGTGAAGTTGATGAATAGGTAGCTAAAACGAAGATGGAGAATATCTTCGTTTTGTGGAATGTGACGAATACATTCGTATATTTGTTTTGTGGAACATGACGAATACATTCGTCATATTCACTAATTCTACCAAGCCATTGAAGCCAACCATAGTAAACTAGGTCCAAGTTGAAATCGCAATGCGATTAATATAACTCGAAGTAATCGCATGGCGATTTCAACTTAGCACTGCTATATTCCATATTAGGCTAGAATTAACGAATATGGAATATAGCAGCAACCATAGTAAACCAAGTCCAAGTTGAAATCGCAATTCGATTAATTCAAGTTATAATAATTGAATTGCGATTTCAACTTTTTACGTATATTCTTAATATTGCTATAACTTCGTCTTTTAGAATATTCGTAATATTGCTCTAACTTCGTCTTTTAGAATATGACGAATATTCTAAAAGACGAAGTTAGAGCAATATTACGAAATTTCGTAAAATACACATATAGACTGTAATTTAGCTAATATACTGCTATAGTAATTTTTTTAACAGTGTACATATTTTACAAAACTTAAGTTCAGAAGAGGCAAAAAAAATTTGAGAAAAAAAATGATTATAGTACTATTAGCTAAATTACAATCTATATGTGTATTTTACGAAATTTCGTAATATTGCTCTAACTTCGTCTTTTAGAATATTCGTCATATTCTAAAAGACGAAGTTAGAGCAATATTACGAAATTTCATAAAATACCGTTGCCTTATACTATTAAAAGAAAAAAATCGCAATACGCGATTATTAAATCGCATATTATTCGCGATAATTGGAAAAATTACGAATATTCGATTTCGACGAATATAACACGAATATTCAATCGAATATTCGCAAAATCGAAAATGGCACCTCCCGCTCATCACTATTGTGTATTAGTGGCAAAAATAAAAGTATTTGCCTTTCAGTGGTGCAGTTATATACAGTTGCAAGAAAAAGTATGTGAACCCTTTGGAATTATATGGATTTCTGCACGAATTGGTCATAAACTGTGATCTGATCTTCATCTAAGTCACAGCAATAGACGATCACAGTCTACTTAAACTAATAACACACAAATAATTAAATATTACCATGTTTTTATTGAACACGCCATGTAAACATTCCCAGTGCAGGTGGAAAAAAGTATGTGAAACCCTAGACTAATAACATCTCCAAGAGCTAATTGGAGTGAGGTGTCAGACAACTGGAGTCCAATCAATGCGATGAAATTGGAGGTGTTGGTTACAACTGCCCTGCCTTATAAAAAACACACCAGTTCTGGGTTGGCCTTTCACAAGAAGCATTGCCTGATGTCAATGATGCCTCACACAAAAGAATTGTTGACTTGCATAAAGCTCGAAAGGGTTATAAAAGTATCTCCATAAGCCTTGCTTTTCATCAGTCCATGGTAAGACAAATTGTCTATAAATGGAGAAAGTTCAGCACTGCTGCTACTCTCCCTAGGAGTGGCAATCCTGTAAAGATGACTACAAGAGCACAGTGCAGACTGCTCAATGAGGTGAAGAAGAATCCTAGATTGTCAGCTAAAGACTTACAAAAGTCTCTGGCATATGCTAACATCCCTGTTTGCGAATCTACTTTCATGGGAGGATGCCACAGAGGAAGCCACTTCTGTCCAAAAAAATATTGCTGCACATTTATAGTTTGCACAAGAGCACCTGGATGTTCCAAAGCAGTACTGGCAAAATATTCACTGGACAAATTAAACCAAAATTGAGTTGTTTGGTAGAAACACACAACACTATGGGACAGATTTATCATTAGCTCAAGTCAGAATAATGGAGTGAAAAAGTCGCAAATTTTTGTGCAATCATCAAAAATTTGCGACTTTTTTTTCTCCTCTGCACTATGCTCGCCAGTTTTCTGAAAGTGGGCGTGTTTTCTTATGTAAATTAATCTCTAGATAGATTTACTATTATGACTATTTAAAAAGTCGCAAAAAATTGCGCAATTTCACTCCAGTGAGGACCATGCTTATCTTATCAGACTTTTTAATAGAACATGCAACTTTTTCGTAAAGACGTGCGACTTTTTCGTAAAGATGTGCGACTTTTGTAAAGCTGCTTACTGACGGATAAACTGCTACTGTCAAACCACATTTATTACAGTCTTAAAGGGCCGTTCATAAATCTGACTTGGCTAAAACTGACTTTAGCCATATGTGAAAATGGAGTGAGCTGTCAGTCATGATAAATCTGGCCCAGTGTGTGGAGAAAAAGAGGCACAGCACACCAACATCAAAACCTCATCCCAACTGTGAAGTATTGTGGTGGGGGCATCATGGTTTGGGGCTGCTTTGCTGCGTCAGGGCCTGGACAGATTGCTATCATCGAAGGAAAAGTGAATTCCCAAGTTTATCAAGACATTTTGCAGCTGAACTTAAGGCCATCTGTCCACCAGCTGAAGCTCAACAGAAGATGGGTGTTGCAACAGGATAATGATCAAAAGCATAGAAATAAATCAACAACAGAATGGCTTAAACAGAAGAAAATATGCCTCCTGGAGTGGCCCAGTCAGAGTCCTGACCTCAACCTGATTGAGATGCTGTGGCATGACCTCAAGAAAGCGATTCACACCAGACATCCCAAGAATATTGCTGAACTGAAACAGTTCTGTAAAATGGTCAAGAATTACTCCTGACCGTTGTGCACGTCTGATCTGCATATACAGGAAATGTTTGGTTGAAGTTATTGCTGCCAAAGGAGGTTCAACCAGTTATTAAATCCAAGGGTTCACATACTTTTTCCACTTGCACTGTGAATGTTTTTTTTATTTTTATTTCCATTTCCTAAAGACATGTACATTTGTACCCAAACACATGAACTCAGTAATAGAAAATTCCATATTAATAATTACAATTTCAAGATTTTTTTCCCCTTTTTCCCCCTCTATTTTTCCCCCCTTTATTCTATCCCCAATACCCACCTACCCACCACCCCTAGGGAGAAGGAGCGGGACATAAAAAATAAAAATAAAAAAGCAGACATATCCAGCCCTAAAGTAACCATTTTTTCCATACTTCCATAATTCCATTAATTATTTGTGTGTTAAACCTAGTGTCCCAAAACAGGATTAAGATAAAGTACATGCCCATGGCCTTATCAGACCACAGTGCAGTGGTAATGGAATTAGACCTGAATAAGAAGAACAATTTGCCACTTTTTAGGTTTAATTCCCACTGGCTACCGTTGATTCCAGATAAGGAGAGTATAATGGAAGAACTAAAAACATTTTTTCAGGTGAATAATGATTCCGCTAGTAGGCTAATTGTTTGGGATACGGCCAAGGCATATTTAAGAGGATTGCTGTTTAAAAAGGTGAATTACTGGAAAAAAGTATTAGAGAAAGAGATGATGCACTGGAAAAAAATTACAAGAAGCAAGAATAACATGTATAACGCATCCCACTGATCATAATAGGAAAGTATGGGAGAAAGAACAGGAAAAGTTAAAATTACATCAACTAGATAGAACTAGGAAAGAATTACTTTTTCAAGGGATACGGTTAGCCTCAGAGGGAGAAAAGGTCAGTAAAATTTTAGCAGGTATAGTAAGAAATCAAAATTATTCGATAGCCTAATGGGGGATTTTATTTGGAAAGGCGCTATCCCTAGGATAAAGAAAGAAGTGCTTCAGCTCCCAGTGAGAGAGGGTGGATTAGCTGTTCCGAATTGTTTTTTTTAAATGATTTAATAGCACAATACGGGCATATAAAAGGTAGTTTAAATGGTTTAGTGGGTAGGCAGGAAGTAAATAGATTAGGGTGTAAAGAGGAATGGAATCACTTAGAGGTGTTGGAATCGGGTACACTGGGGAAAAATAATACAGGGAATAGAATATTAAATTCACTGGACTATATATGGGTGGAAATTAAAAAAATATTAGAGATTAAACGGGTTTTTGCATTATACACCTATTTGGAAAAATTTCAATCTAAAGGAACTGCAAACAATTAGGATTTATATAGATTGGGGGAAAAAAGGATGAAATATCTAGGCCACATATTTGAGGAGGATAAATTGAAAGACTTTAATACATTGGCTAGGGAGTTTGGGATCCCCCAAAAGGATATGCATAAATACTTCCAGCTTAGGAACGCGTTGTGGACAGTGGAGCAGGATGATAAATATAGAAGGGAAAAATCAGATAGATTGTATAAATTTACTAACGGAGGTGAAAGAGGAGGATCAACTGCAAAAAGATGCAGGATTTTGATGGAGGGAAAAAAAAAACTGATTACAATACTCGCCAGGAAAAAATGGGAAAAAGAATTACAATCTTTTACGGAAGAGAAGTGGAAAGATGCTCTTAGAAGTTACGCTAAGGTCTCGGATAGGGGTTCACATAAGATTTCAGTTTTTTTATAGTTCATAGATTACATCGATCCCCATGGATGTTGAAAAGAATGGGCGTGAGAGCTGCGGATAAGTGCCCAAAATGTAGGGGAGATAATGCAGATTTAATACATTGTTTCTGGAGATGTCCCAGATTGTTCAGATATTGGACAGAAATAGCGGAGATTGTATCTCTATTCTTGAAGGTTAAAATAGCCGAAGATCCAGTAATCTGTATATTAGGGGCAACTGAACATCTGAAGTTAAATAAAAAGATACGATTGGTTCTGAGCATTAAGTATTATTCCAAGCGAGACTCCTTATACTTAAGAAATGGGTAAAGGTAGATGCTCCAACAGTGGGACAGTGGAGAAAAGCAGTCGATAATTTTGATTAAAGAAGAACGGGTGATGGAGGGCCATTGCAAAAAAACACAAAACTCTGAGGAAGTATGGAAAAAATGGTTACTTTAGGGCTGGATATGTCTGCTTTTTTATTTTTATTTTTTATGTCCCGCTCCTTCTCCCTAGGGGTGGTGGGTGGATTGGGGATAGAATAAAGGGGGGGAAAATAGAGGGGGAAAAAGGGAAAAAAAATCTTGAAATTGTAATTATTAATATGGAATTTTCTATTACTGAGTTCATGTGTTTGGGTACAAATGTACATGTCTTTAGGAAATGGAAATAAAAATTATAAAAATAAAAAAAACATTCACAGTGCAAGTGGAAAAAGTATGTGAACCCTTGGATTTAATAACTGGTTGAACCTCCTTTGGCAGCAATAACTTCAACCAAACATTTCCTGTAGTTGCAGATCACAACGGTCAGGAGTAATTCTTGACCATTCCTCTTTACAGAACAGTTTCAGTTCAGCAATATTCTTGGTCTGGTGTGAATTGCTTTCTTGAGGTCATGCCACAGCATCTCAATCGGGTTGAGGTCAGGACTCTGACTGGGCCACTCCAGAAGGTGTATTTTCTTCTGTTTAAGCCATTCTGTTGTTGATTTACTTCTATGCTTTGTGTTGTTGTCCTGTTGCAACATCCATCTTCTGTTGAGCTTCAGCTGGTGGACAGATGGCCTTAAGATCTCCTGCAAAATGTCTTGGGAATTAATTTTTCCTTTGATGATGGCAATCCGTCCAGGCCCTGATGCAGCAATGCAGCCCCAAACCATGATGCCCCCACCACCATACTTCACAGTTGGGATGAGGTTTTGATGTTGGTGTGCTGTGCCTCTTTCTCCACACAGTGTTGTGTGTTTCTTCCAAACAACTCAACTTTGGATTTATCTGTCCACAGAATATTTTGACACTACTGCTTTGGAACATCCAGGTGCTCTTGTGTAAACTGTAAACGTGCAGCAATGTTTTCTTTTTTTTTTGGACAGCAGTGGCTTCCTCTGTGGTATCCTCCCATGAAATCCATTCTTGTTTAGTGTTTTACGTATCATAGATTCGCAAACAGGGATGTTGGCATATGCCAGAGACTTTTGTAAGTCTTTAGCTGACACTCTAGGATTCTTCTTCACCTCATTGAGCATTCTGCGCTGTGCTCTTGTAGTCATCTTTACAGGACGTCCACTCCTAGGGAGAGTAGCAGCAGTGCTGAACTTTCTCCATTTATAGACAATTTGTCTTACCGTGGACTGATGAACAGCAAGGATTTTGGAGATACTTTTATAACCCTTTCCAGCTTTATGCAAGTCAACAATTCTTAATCGTAGGTCTTCTGAGAGCTCTTTTATGCGAGGCATCATCCACATCAGGCAATGCTTCTTGTGAAAAGCAAACCCAGAACTGGTGTGTGTTTTTTTTATAGGGGAGGGCAGCTGTAACCAACGCCTCCAATCTCATCTCATTGATTGGACTCCAGTTGGCTGACACCTCGCTCCAATTAGATCTTGGAGATGTCATTAGTCTAGGGGTTCACATACTTTTTCCACCTGCACTGTGAATGTTTACATGGTGTGTTCAATAAAAAACATGGTAACATTTAATTCTTTGTGTGTTATTAGTTTAAGTAGACTGTGATTGTCTATTGTGACTTAGATGAAGATCAGATCACATTTTATGACCAATTTGTGCAGAAATCCATATAATTCCAAAGGGTTCACATACTTTTTCTTGCAACTGTATTATAAAGCCTGTTTTGGCATGTATTAGTGGGGAAAAAGGGCTTATTCGTTTTGTGGTCAAGTTAGAAAATTACAGCCCTTTTTGGCGTGTATAAGTGGCACAAAAAAATATTATTAGCCGTTCAGCGGTGCACTTATATGTTCTAAAGCCTTTTTTGGCGTGTATTAGTGGGAAAAAAAGGGCTTATTAGCCATTGTGTGGTGAAAATTACTGCACTTTTTGGGATGTATCAGTGGCAAGAAAAAGTATTATTTGCCGTTCTGCTGTGCAGTTATATGTTCTAAAGCTTTTTTTGTTGTGTATTATTGGCAAAACTAAATATGATTTGCCGTTCAGCGGTGCAGTTACGTATATGTTCTATAGCCTTTTTTTGGTGTGTATTATTGGCAAAACTAAATATGATTTGCCGTTCAGCGGTGCAGTTACGTATATGTTCTATAGCCTTTTTTTGGTGTGTATTATTGGCAAAAAAAGTATTTGCCGTTCATTGGTGCAGTTATATGTTCTAAAGGAGGCATGCTCAACCTGCGGCCCTCCAGCTGTTGCAAAACTACAACTCCCATCATTCCCGGACAGCCTACAGCTATCAGCCTACAGCAGGGAAGGGTGGGAGTTGTAGTTTTACAACAGCTAGAGGGCCACAGGTTGAGCATCCCTGTTCTAAAGCTTTTTTTAGTGTGTATTAGTGGCAAAAAAGGCATCATTTGCCATTGTGTGGTGAAGTGAGAAAATTGCAGCCCTTTTTGGCATGTATTAATGGAAAATAAACAAGTATTATTTACTATTCAGTGGTATGTTCTAAAGCCTTTTTTGACGTGTATTATTGGGGGAAAAAAAAGGGCTATTTAGCTTATTAGCCGTTGTGTGGTGAAGTGAAAAAAAAATTACAGCCCTTTTTGGCGTTTATTAGTGACAAAAAAGTATTATTTGCCGTTCAGTGGTGCAATTATATGTTCTAAAGCATTTTTTGCCATGTATTAGTGTAAAACAAAAAGTATTTGTCATTTAGCAGTAAAGTTATATGTTCTAAAGCCTTTTTTTGGTGTGTATTATTGGGGAAAAACTGGCTTTTTAGCTGTTGTGTTGTGAAGTGAGAAAATTACAGCCATTTTTGGGAAGTATTAGTGGCAAAAAAAAGTATTTGCCGTTCAGTGGTGCAGTTATATGTTCTAAAGCCTTTTTTGGCATGTATTAGAGGAAAAAGAAAAAGCTTATTAGCCGTTTGGTGAAGTGAAAAAATTACAGCCCTTTTTGGCGTGCATTAGTGGAAAAAAAATTTTTATTTCCTGTTCAGCAGTGCAGTTATGTTTTAAAGCCTTTTTTGTTGTGTATTAGTGGCAAAAATAAAATTGCCTTTGTGTTTAAAATTAAAGCTTTTTTTGGGGTGTGTTAACCATCTCCCGTTTTGCTAACGCCGATCGGTGTCAATGCTGCGACTCAAGATTTCCTGTGAATGCGCGCACACAGGAGCGCCCGTTCACAGGAACCGGAGGTAAACGAACTGATCTACAGCCTGCCAGCGGCGATCGTTCGCTGGCAGGCTGTAGATGTGATTTTTTTATTTTTTGATAACAGCGTCTAATATACCTGGTCCTCTGGTGGTCCCTTTTGCTTGGATCGACCACCAGAGGACACAGGCGGCTCTGTAATAAGTAGCACCAAACACCACTACACTACACCCCCCCCCGTCACTTATTAACTCCCTGATCACCCCCCTGTCATTGATCACCCCCTGTAAGGCTCCATTCAGAGGTCCGTATGTGTTTTGCGGATCCGATCCATGGATCCGCGGATCCGCAAAACACATATGGACGTCTGAATGGAGCCTTACAGGGGGGTGATCAATGACATATAGCCCATATAGGCTCCCTGATCACCCCCCTGTAAGGCTGGCTCCATTCAGAGGTCCGTATGTGTTTTGCGGATCCACGGATCCACGGATCGGATCCGCAAAACACATACGGACGTCTGAATGGAGCCTTAGAGGGGGGTGATCACCCCATATAGACTCCCTGATCACCCCCCTGTGAGGCTGGCTCCGTTCAGAGGTCCGTATGTGTTTTGCGGATCCATGGATCGGATCCGCAAAACACATACGGACGTCTAAATGGAGCCTTACAGGGGGGTGATCAATGACAGGGGGTGATCACCCCATATAGACTCCCTGATCACCCCCCTGTCCGTATGTGTTTTGCGGATCCGATCCATACGGACCTCTGAATGGAGCCTTACAGGGGGTGATCAATGACAGGGTTGTGATCACCCCATATAGACTCCCTGATCACCCCCCTGTAAGGCTCCATTCAGACTTTTTTGGGCACAAGTTAGTGGAATTTTTTATTTATTTTTTCTTAAAGTCTCATATTCCACTAACTTGTGACAAAAAAAAAAAAAAATCTCACATGAACTCACCATACCCCTCACGGAATCCAAATGCGTAAATTTTTTTAGAAATTTATATTCCAGACTTATTCTCACGCTTTAGGGCCCCTAAAATGCCAGGGCAGTATAAATACCCCACATGTGACCCCATTTTGGAAAGAAGACACACCAAGGTATTTTGTGAGGGGCATAGTGAGTTCATGTAAAATTTTATTTTTTGTCACAAGTTAGCGGAAAGAGAGACTTTGTTAGAAAAAACAAAAAAAATAAATTTCCGCTAACTTGTGCCAAAAAAAAATACTTCTATGAACTCGCCATGCCCCTCACTGAATACCTTTGGGTGTTTTCTTTCCAAAATGGGGTCACATGTGGGGTATTTATACTGCCCTGGCATTTTAGGGGCCCTAAAGCGTGAGAAGAAGTCTGGAATCCAAATGCCCTCCTAAAAGATACTCATTGGAATTTGGGCCCCTTTGCGCACCTAGGCTGCAAAAAGTTGTCACACATGTGGTATCTCCATACTCAGGAGAAGTTGGGCAATGTGTTATGGGGTGTCTTTTTACACATGCCCATGATGGGTGAGATAAATAGCTCTCTAAAAGACAACTTTTCCCTTTTTTTTTTTATACAAAGTTGTCATTTGATAGATATTTATCTCACCCAGCAAGGGCATGTGTAAAGACACCCCAAAACACATTGCCCAACTTCTCCTGAGTACAGTGATGCCACATGTGTGACACTTTTTTGCAGCCTAGGTGGGCAAAGGGGCCCACATTCACAGTTTTTTTTTTACACATTTTGATTTCAAACTACTTCTCATGCATTAGGGCCCCTAAAATGCCAGGGCAGTATAACTACCCCACAAGTGACCCAATTTTGGAAAGAAGACACCCCAGGGTATTTTGTGATGGGCATAGTGAGTTCATGGAAGTTTTCATTTTTTGTCACAAGTTAGTGGAATATGAGACTTTGTAAGGAAAAACAAAAAAATTTTAAAAATCATTATTTTCCGCTAACTTGTGACAAAAAATAAAAAGTTCTTTGAACTCACTATGCCCATCAGCGAATACCTTAGGGTGTCTACTTTCCGAAATTGGGTCATTTGTGTTTTTTTTTTTACTGTCTGGGCATTGTAGAACCTCAGGAAACATGACAGATTCTCAGAAAGTCAGAGCTGCTTCAAAAAGCGGAAATTCACATTTTTGTACCATAGTTTGTAAACGCTATAACTTTTACCCAAACCATTTTTTTTTTAATCAAAGACATGTGGAACAATAAATTTAGAGAAAAATGTATATAGAAATGTAGTTAAAAAAAAAAATTACAACTGAAAGTGAAAAATGAATTTTTTTTTGCAAAAATTCCGGTAAATTTCGATTAATAACAAAAAAGTAAAAATGTCAAGCTATGAAATACCACCAAATGAAAGCTCTATTAGTGAGAAGAAAAGGAGGTAAAATTCATTTGGGTGGTAAGTTGCATGACTGAGCAATAAACCGTTAAAGTTGTGGAGTGCTGATTTGTAAAAAAGGGCCTGGTCACTAGGGGGGTATAAACCTGTGGTCCTTAAGTGGTTAATTTCCTTTTTATTTACTTATGTGATCTAACAGTATGTCAGACAGAGAAGTGACAGGCCCTGCACAGGGGAGGGGCATAGTCCTAAATGCTTCTCGCACAGGTCGCAGCAGAGTAAGGGGGCGTGGCAGCAGGGGTCACTTCCAGAGGCCTTAGCTCCCAGTGTCAGCTAGCGGTCTCGTCTTGACCAGCAACCCAGCGGTTCTTGAATGGTTGACTTGGTCATCCACTTCGGCGCCAACTGGTGTTGCGAGAGGTCAGGCTCCTGGCTCAGAGACCGTTGAGGAGGACATCAGTGATGTGCAGACAGTACTCGATGATGTAGCCGATCGCAATTGGGAGCCGGGTGATGAAGAGGCTTCATCATCATCGGGAGAAGGTGGCAGCTTGCGCGTGAGGCAGCGGCTGAGCCTCCAAGTCAGTAGCATGTCCGGGTGTCAGCAGGGTGGTAGCAGTGTGAGGTTGGCAGCCAAATGTGCCCGAGGTAGACTGACCGCTTAACAGGAGCCTACCTGCCCTGAAAGTAGTGGTGCAGAGGTTCACAGAGGCAGCGGAGGAAGCAGTCAGTCAGTGGGGAGTGTTGGGAGTAAAATCACCTACTCGACGGTGTGGCAGTTTTTTGTTAAGCCGCCGGAGGAGGTGAACATGGCCATTTGCTGAATCTGTGGGCAGAAGGTGAAGCATGGCCAGGGTGCCAATGTTGTCACAATGGACCTGCATCAACATATGCAGAATCACCACAAAGGGTGCTGGGAGAACCGTGGGTCCAATGTGGTGGTCCAGCCTGCCGCAGCAACCACTGCATCACCCATTGGCAAGCACCCGATTTCAGGCAGTCAGGCTCCACCACCTCAGCCGAAGAAAGCTGTCTATCCTTCCCATCATCTACCGGTCCTGATGCTCCTGCTCCTTGTCCTACTACTCCTCGTCACTCATTCCATCAGCAATCGATCACCGAAGCGATTGCCAAGAGACAACAGTATGCGTGCATTCATCAAACAGCGCAGAAGTTGAACGTTCTCCTGGCCAATTTGCTGGTGCTGCAGTCCCTCCCTTTCCAAGTTGTGGACTTTGCACCAAAAGAGACAACTACCGTCAGGGACAATACATGTCCTTTACGGCCCACTGGGTAAATGTGGTTCCTGCACAACCACACCAGCAACTAGGCCAGGTGATGCCGCTTCCACCTCCACGTTCTCACGCTGTTGGTCCTGCCACAATGTCTGCTTCTGCCTCGTCATCTTACACCGTGTCCTTAGCCTCCACTGCAGGGACAATTCACAGTGCCCCTCCAGCATACCACCTGTGCAGGGCGTGGCGGTGTCACGCTGTTCTGCACCTCGTTTGCCTGGGCGAATGGAGTCACACAGTGGAGGAACTGCTCTGTGTCCTTCATCAAGAAATCGAATCCTGGCTTTCTCCATGACAACTCAAAATCGGAACCATGGTGACAGATAACGGGAAAAACATGATGTCGGTGCTGCGTCAAGGAGGGCTAAACCATGCGCCCTGCATGGCGCACGTGTTCAATCTGGTTGTCTTGCGGTTCCTGAAGTCTTCCACCCATCTGCAAGACATAAAAAAAAATGGCCAGGAAACATTGCATGCACTTCAGCCACTCGTATACAGCAAAGCACACACTTCTTGAGCTGCAGCGGCAGAACGGCATCCCCAAACATCGGCTTATATGTGACATTTCCACCCGTTAGAATTCCACCCTCCATACCGTATGTTGGACCAACTATACAAACAGAGAAAGGCCATAAACGATTTCTCGATGATCCAAGCGGGCAGGAGTACTCCCCTATGTAACTTCGATGTCAGCCAGTGGCAGCTCATGTGTGACACCTGCTGTTTGCTCAGGCCCCTTGAAAAGGTCACGTTATTTGTCAGTCACCAGGACTACAGGATAACCAATGTCATTCCACTGCTTCATATCCTGGAACAGATGCTGGTACATCTGGCTGGTCAGGGGACTGGAGACGTGGCACCTATATCTCACAGCCACATGAGCCCTGTGGGGACTGAACTGGAGGAGGAGGAAGACAATGGAGCACAAGCAATGCGTTGCGAAATGGGTGGTTTTGCTACACAGGAGAGGAGGAGCAGGAGCAGCTGGAGGAGCAAGAGGGAGATGAGGAAGACGAGGCAGATGACCCAGGCATACCGTGGCAGCATGCAGTGGAGATGGAGGCAGGGAGTCCCTCTGAGTCACTTGCGCAAATGGCCCGCTGCATGCTCACTTGCTTGGGTAGTGACAGCCGAATTGTCACCATTCAGCAGAGGGATGATTTCTGGCTCTCCACCTTGTTGGACCCTTGCTACCGGTCCAAAATGGGGGCCTTATTTACACCCACTGAGAGGGAGGACAAGATGAACTACTATAGAATCATCCTATGTAGTCAGTTGGACACTGCCTATCTGCATCATCGTCCATCCTCTCGCAGATCGGGGGGGGGGGGGGCCCTCTGCACTCTCGCTCCACTGCCATGGCTGGAGGTGTGGAGAGATAGTAGCAGTACCAGCTCCATCAGCAGCAGCTTGAGTCTGGAGTCGATGATGAACACCTTTCTTAAGAAACTACTCAGCAACAGCTAGACCTGGAGCAGAACCTGAACCAGCAGGTGGTGGTATACTTGGACAGCACCCTGCCACTGTATTTGTGGCTGCAACTGGCCATGTTTGACCTGGAAAAGCTGACCTCCCCATCCAGTAGTTTGACATAAGAGCGGGTGTTTAGTGTGGCGAGGGCCATACTTACCCCAAGGAGAACTCGCCTATCCACCCAAAATTTGGAGAGACTGACCTTTTCAATATGAATCAGGCGTGGATCAGCCAGGATTTCCATTCACCAATGTCTGATGCATCAGATTAGATCATTCATGCCTCCTCACCCAAACCTTGACCAAAGAGACCAGTTTCTTCTGGCTACCTGCCTCAGCTACTATTCTGATGCTCCCACCGCCTGATGCTACTCATCTGATGCCAAGTGCTCCTTCTTTCACCCACTATTGTCAGCGGGTATTGTTATGGCCACACACCTCCCCACTCTGTCACCGGATCACTCTGTGGACTCCTGATGCTGCTGCCACCTCACCACTCAGGTCTCCTCATGCTGCTGCTGCCACCTTCACACTCTGTCATTGTGCCACCCTGTGGCCTCCTCATGCTGCTGCCACCTCCACACTATGTCACCTTGCCACTCTGTGGTCTCGACATGCTGCTCCTAAATCAACACTATGTCACTGGGCCACTCTGTGACCTCCTTATGCTGCTGCTGCTGCCACCTCCACACTATGTCACCTTGCCACTGTGGCCTCCTCATGCTGCTGCCACCTCCATACTATGTCACCTTGCAAGTCTGTGGCCACCTCATGCTGCTGCTACCTCCACACTATGTCACCTTGCCACTCTGTGGTCTCCCCATGTTGCTACTAAATCAAGACTGTCACTTGGTCACTCTGTGGCCTCCTCATGCTGCTGCTGCCACCTTCACACTATGTCACCTTGCCACTCTCTGATTTCATCATGCTGCTGCCAACTCACAACTCTGTCTCTGGGCCACTCTGTGGTCGCCTCATGCAGCTGCCACCTCCACACTATGTCACCTTGCCAGTTTGTGTCCTCCTCATGCTGCTGCTGCTACCTACACACTGTGTCACCTTGAAACTCTGTGGCCTCCTCATGCTGCTGCTAACTCAACACTATGTCACTGGTCCACTCTGTGGCTTCCTAAGCTGCTGCCACCTCCATGCTATGTCACCTTGCTACTCTGTGGCCTCCTCATGCTGCTGCTAATTTAACAATGTTACTGGGCCACTCTGTGGCTTCCTCAGCTGCTGCCACCTCCACGCTATGTCACCTTGCCACTCTGTGGTCTCCCTCATGCTGCTGCTGTCACCTCCACACTACGGCAACTTGCCAATCTGTGGCCTCTACATGCTGCTGCTAACTTAACACTATGTCACTAGGCCACTCTGTGGTCTCCTCTTGCTGCTGCTGCTACCACCTTCCCACTATGTCACTGGGCCACTATGTGGTCTTCTCATGCTGCTGTTACCTCAACACTATGTCATTGGGCCACTCTGTGGACTTATCAAGCTGTTCTTTCACCCTCCCCACTCCATGACTGGGCCACTATTTTGCCTTTTTGGTCTGGTTGACATGATTATTTATTTGACCCTTCTTATGATCTGTCAGAAGGAAGGAAGAATGAGACGCACAACAGATCCTGTGTGTGTAGCAGCTGTAAGGCCTGCATGGTCCCATCAGAATTGGCTTATGATTTGGTAGCCAAAAGCAGGAGTGAGTATAAAACACAGAAGACATCCAAATATTCCATTCACGTGTCATCTCTGTTTTGGATCCACTCTGTTTTTTTGGCTTTAGCAATACTGATGGATTACTGACCAAATGCGGACCGTATAAAGGCGGATGCTCAACAGACAGGATCCGTTTTTTTGTGGGTTATTGTTCTGACGGATCAGAAGTAATAAGTGACATCATCTTCCCCTGCTCTGTACACACTCATCCTCTGTGTCGGTCTCTGCTGTCAAAATGCTCGCCTCACGTAAACCTTTCACTGCTGTCAACGAGAACGGCTTCCCCATGAAGAACCTGTCGCTGGTCGACAAGGAGAACACGCCGCCATCTCTGAGCAACACCCGGATCCTGGCCAGTAAGACCGCCCACAAGATCTTCCAGGAGGCTGAGACTGACTCGGTTAAAACTAAACAGAACCAGAGCATTCAGGATGAGCCCCTCTTAAGGGATAACCCCAATCGTTTTGTCATCTTCCCAATCCAGTACCATGATATCTGGCAAATGTACAAGAAGGCAGAAGCTTCCTTCTGGACAGCAGAGGGGGTGGATCTCTCCAAAGATCAACAGCACTGGGAATCATTGAAGGATGAGGAGAGGTTCTTTATTTCTCATGTGTTGGCCTTCTTTGCTGCCAGTGATGGCATTGTGAATGAGAACCTGGTTGAGAGGTTTAGTAAAGAAGTTCAAGTAACTGAGGCGCGCTGTTTCTATGGCTTCCAAATTGCAATGGAGAACATTCATTCAGAGATGTACAGTCTCCTTATCGACACTTACATTAAGGATTCAAAAGAAAGGGAGTTTCTGTTCAATGCCATTGAAACACTGCCCTGTGTGAAAAAGAAGGCAGACTGGGCACTGCGTTGGATTGGTGACCAGCAATCAACTTTTGGTGAACGTGTTGTGGCATTTGCTGCTGTCGAAGGCATATTCTTCTCTGGATCATTTGCTGCAATCTTCTGGCTGAAGAAACGTGGACTAATGCCTGGTCTGACCTTCTCCAATGAACTTATCAGTCGTGATGAGGGTCTTCATACTGACTTTGCTTGTCTAATGTTCAAACACCTTATACACAAGCCGACAGAAGATCAAGTCCGAGAGCTGATTGTTGATGCTGTCGGGATAGAGCAGGAGTTCTTGACTGACGCATTACGCATAAAACTCATAGGCATGAATGGCACTCTGATGAACCAGTACATTGAGTTTGTGGCTGATCGTCTCATGTTGGAGCTTGGTTTTAGCAAGGTCTTCAAGGCAAAAAATCCTTTTGACTTCATGTAGAATATCTCCCTAGAAGGAAAGACTAACTTCTTTGAGAAAAAGGTTGCAGAATACCAGAAGATGGGGGTGATGGCAACAGACCATAAATTCACTCTTGATGCTGACTTTTAAACAAACTGAACATTTCCAGTGCAGTAAGATGGGGCATTTTGACTGGTCTTCCTAGTTTGCCTACAGCAGAATTGGCACCTGTTAGTGACTATAAGCTCATGTGTTGTCCTGTGACAGCACATTTGTATTTTCACACATGCTAGTTTACAGATGTTGGCATGTGTGAGTGATAACACTCATGGGTACAATGTTGTACAGCTTGGTGTATGTATTATAAGGCCCCTTTCACACGGGCGAGATTTCCGTGCGGGTGCGATACGTGAGTTGAACGCATTGCACCCGCACTGAATACTGACCCATTCATTTCTAAGGGGCTGTGCACATGAGCGTTTATTTTCACGCATCACTTGTGCGTTGAGTGAAAATCGCAGCATGCTCTATATTGTGCGATTTTCACGCGACGCAGGCCCCATAGAAGTGAATGGGGTGCGTGAAAATCGCATAGCATCCGCAAGCAAGTACGGATGTGGTGCGATTTTCACGCATGGTTGCTAGGTGACAGTCTATTCACTGTATTATTTTCCCTTATAACATGGTTATAAGGGAAAATAATAGCATTCTGAATACAGAATGCATAGTATAATAGTGCTGGAGGGGTTAAAAAAAATAATAATAATTTAACTCACCTTAGTCCACTTGATCGCAAAGCCCGGCATCTCCTTCTGTAGCCTTTGTTGAGCAGGACCTGTGGTGAGCATTAAATACAGGTAAAGGACCTTTGATGACGTCAGATCACATGCTCCATCACCACGGTGATGGACCATGTGATTGGAGCATGTGATCTGACATCACCACAGGTCATTTAGCCCACAGCTCATTCAAGAAGTAAAGAGACCGGGAACTACGCGATCAAGAGGAGAAGGTGAGTTAACTTTTTATTTATTTATATTTTTTAACCCTTCCAGCACTATTGTACTATGCATTCTGTATTCAGAATGCTATTATTTTCCCTTATAACCATGTTATAAGGGAAAATAATACAATCTTCAGAACATCAATCCCAGACCCAAACTTCTGTGAAGAAGTTCAGGTTTGGGTACCAAACATGAGCGATTTTTCTCACGCGAGTGCAAAACGCATGACAATGTTTTGCACTTGCGCGGAAAAATCGTGCATTTTCCCGCAACGCACCCTCTTATCCGGGCAAAAAAACTGACGCCCGTGTGAAAGGGGCTTAAAGGGTGCTGTGTACTTCTCAGGGGAAGAGCTGCTTGATGGCAGTAACTTTTTTTTTTTTGTGTTTCTATCTTATTTTAGTCTGAACTTGGCACTTTAAATTAAATAAAACCTTTTAACAAACCTTAAAAAAAAAAAAAAAGAAGTAATAAGTGACGTCAACACAAACTTACTGCTGACACCCTCTCCACTCTGTTAGTGGGGTCTACTTGTATAAGCGTTTAATAGAACAGGTTCTGTAGACATCTATGTGGAATCAGCTGACAATGTGTAAAAGGAGTGCGCTCTTTCATGCTACAGTAGGATCTTGGGCCTCTGCACGGTTCTTATACCTGGCGTTAACATCGACCTGTAAGGCTGAATTCACACTTGAGTTATTTTGTCAGTTTTGGCCCCATAACTGCCTAAATAAGTGAAGTGTGCAGTGATTCTAAGAGCGACGCCTGTCATCTGCATGTCATACTGACTCACAGTATTGTTTTACTACCACAGCAGACTCCCTATGCATGTTACTGCAAGGCACACTGTTCTACACCACTATACAGGTTCTCTGTAGCCAGGAAATAGCTGTTTTATTAACACGATTCGCCTTGAATAAATTCGGATCAAATCTTTTCGGAAAATTCAGCAAACCGGCTGAATCAAATTTTTTTGATATTCGCTCATCTCTACTGGGGGGCATTATAAAAAAGAGGGCACTGCCCCATCAGTGCCCTTTTTGTTTATAATGTCCCCAGCAGTGCCCTTTTTATTTATAATGCCCCACTGTAGTTCTCTCTCTATATTTATAATGTCCCCTAGCAGTGCCCTCTTTATGTATAGTGTTCCCCTGCAGTGCCCTCTTTATTTATAATGTCCCCCAGTAGTGCTCTCTTTATTTATGTCTCCCAGCAGTGCCCTCTTCATTCTTTAATGTCTCCCAGCAGTCCCCTCTTTATTTATAATGTCCCCCAGCAGTGCCCTTTTTATTTATAATGTCCCCCAGCAGTGCCCTCTTCATTTATAATGTCCCCCAGCAGTGCCCTCTTTATTTATAATGTCCCCCAGCAGTGCCCTTTTTATTTATAATGTCCCCCAGCAGTGCCCTCTTCATTTATAATGTCTCCCAGCAGTGCCCTCTTTATTTAGAATGTCCCCCGCGTTGCCCTCTTTATTTATATTGCCTCCCAGCATTGCCCTCCTTACTTGCAATGCCCTCTTTATTCACAATGTCCCCCAGCAGTGCCTCTTTATTTATAATGTCTTCCAGCAGTGCCTCTTTATTTATAATGTCTCCAGCAGTGCCCTCTTTATATACACTCACCTAAAGAATTATTAGGAACACCATACTAATACGGTGTTGGACCCCCTTTTGCCTTCAGAACTGCCTTAATTCTATGTGGCATTGATTCAACAAGGTGCTGATAGCATTCTTTAGAAATGTTGGCCCATATTGATAGGATAGCATCTTGCAGTTGATGGAGATTTGAGGGATGCACATCCCGGGCACGAAGCTCCTGTTCCACCACATCCCAAAGATGCTCTATTGGGTTGAGATCTGGTGACGGTGGGGGCCATTTTAGTACAGTGAACTCATTGTCATGTTCAAGAAACCATTTTTCCAGTCTTCAACAGTCCGATTTTGGGGAGCTTGTGCAAATTGTAGCCTCTTTTTCCTATTTTTAGTGGAGATGAGTGGTACCCGGTGGGGTCTTCTGCTGTTGTAGCCTATCCGCCTCAAGGTTGTGCGTGTTGTGGCTTCACAAATGCTTTGCTGCATACCTCGGCTGTAACGAGTGGTTATTTCAGTTAACGTTGCTCTTCTATCAGCTTGAATCAGTCGGCCCATTCTCCTCTGACCTCTAGCATCAACAAGGCATTTTCGCCCACAGGACTGCCGCATTCTGGATGTTTTTCCCTTTTCACACCATTCTTTGTAAACCCTAGAAATGGTTGTGCGTGAAAATCCCAGTAACTGAGCAGATTGTGAAATACTCAGACCGGCCCGTCTGGCACCAACAACCATGCCATGCTCAAAATTGCTTAAATCACCTTTCTTTCCCATTCTGACATTCAGTTTGGAGTTCAGGAGATTGTCTTAACCAGGACCACAGCCCTACATGCATTGAAGCAACTGCCATGTGATTGGTTGACTAGATAATCGCATTAATGAGAAATTGAACAGGTGTTCCTAATAATTCTTTAGGTGAGTGTATACAGAGGAGCACTGCTAGAAGCACCTTGAAACTGTTATTTCTGCAGTATACTGTTTGGGTGCACTGGGGAGCACAGTGGGCACAGCAGGATGTTGGGAGCCAGGACGGAGAGGATGATGGAAAAGTGAGGAATCTAAGCCGAGACGTGGCTGAAATACTTTGTCATGGCAGTCTGGTTCAAATGGAGAAGATGAGGAAAAACAACATCTACAGGAGACGTCACTGGATATAAGAGGTATGTGGTGATATATGTAACATCCAATTAAAATATGTCTTTAGCAGTAGGTCTGGGGGGAGGCATTGGATTGGGAATTTGGCATGAGGGTAAGGGTGCCATTTCAGCTTTTACCTCAGGCAGCATAAAGCTACAATTGGCCCAGGCCACAACGCTCACTTGTATCTATGGCCTAAGGATGCAGATACAGTTGTGGACAGACAGGAACTCTACTGGGAATAGCGATTCCTGTCTTACTGCGCTGAATAGGGCCTCCATACATAGTTTTACTGGGGGTCCCAGAAATGCCAAGCCCAGCCCTGCATAGACCCACTCATCGCGTCAAGATGGGTTCTTTCCAGTGGTTCTCTAATTTGGCACAGTGCCACATAGTGACCAACAAAGCACCTGCAGGCTGAGAAACACAGCAACCCATCAACACCCTTGCTGTGAAGCTAAACTTCCTTGGTAATAGGCACGACCAATGGACATGTGAACAGAACTCAAAGGCTCACTTTTTTATATTATCTTAGAAAGCAAACAGAAACCAAGTATTAACCCTTAAACAGTCTGCTGATAATAATTGCTACTTTGGTGCAGTGCCCACAGGATGACCACTACCTCTGCAACAGTGACTACAGCCACCAAGCAGCACTGCCCCATATGAACAGATGTGGAAAACACACCTTTCCATGGGGTCTCAGAAACCAGACTAGGACCAAGAAATCATTAGCCCTTTTGCAGTCTCCTGATAATTAAAAACACAGGATTAGAAGGCGAGGAGTGCTGATACCAAGAAAAAACTAAAATCTGAAAAGACAGAACTGGAAATATGCCAGACTGTAGAAAAAAAACATGGAGCGCACATCCACATGCCATGCATTGATCTGTTGCTTCTCAGCCTAATTTATAATGTGTCCATGAGGCACACTGGAGATGGTAGTATCGGAGGTGTCTGGCAATTGCTTTCCACCTTCTGCCTATTTCTGAGCTAATGAAAGCAAGCATGCCTATAAGGAAGGTGGTGGAGAACTATTATTTAGCCCACACCTATAATGTGTATGGACAGCCTAAGGTCCTTTTTATACAACCTCATAATGAGTGTCGTTAATCAATATGACAAGTGGGACTGGTGCAAACTGCATACGGGGACCCACCGATTGTTAGTAAATTGTTTGTCATCCCTACAGTTTGCATATTGTCGGCAGCATACTTCCTGTTTACATGGGAAGATGTAGGTAGAAGAAGTAGATCAGCACACACTTTTTGATTCTAATAAGTCTGCCATAAGCAAACTACAGGCAGATGTTATGCGTTTCGGCTAAAAAGCTTTTTTCAAAGAAGCAAATACTTGTTTGAAGCAAACCAGCTAACTGTAAGCAAAATTAAAGCAGTAAGAAAAGTAAAAAAAAAACTATCTACTAGGTCTATGAAGACTAACCTTGCTTGGCTGCTCTCAGAACTCCATAGAAATGAATGGAGCATGCTGGGAGTCGTAGTTTCACCACAACTGGAGTGCCGGAGGTTAGCCATCACTGCAAAAGGTCATTATCCTGATCAACTGTCTAAACACTACAAAATGTTATTATATTTCTATATATGGTATATACTGTATATCTTGCACATAGTACAATACACCTGGGATCAGAAAGGAACTGACTGCATCATAAAACACTATAATGCAGTCAGTTCAGGTCAGAGAAGCTGCGGTTAGTCTGGGAGATGGGGCCAACACACAGACTGTGTTTCCTGGACTGAGCATGGTCATTCACACATCAGTGATGCATCCTTGAAGGATCCGTTTTGGGTCCGTGTGTTATCTGTGTTTCCCTGACACTGAACAGCTGAAAAATAATTTTCAAAGCATCTCTTACTATTGATCAGTGAAACATGGATGGTATCCGTGTTGCATCCATGGTTTTCACGGACCCATAGACTATAATGGGCATGAACACAGACAAAATAGAGCATGCTAAAAACACGGACCCACAGACCGTGCTAAAACACTGATGTGTGAATACACACATTAAAATGAATGGGGACGTGTGCAGGAGGCTTTAGAGTTATGCATAGTAGAGGTGAGAGAATTTCTTGAAAATTGCTTCATCTCCAATCTGCTGATATTTTTATTAATTTGATTTGGGTCCAATTTGATGCTATGTGTATGAGAGATAATTACCCAGCCAATGCATAATGTTCCCCTGGGAAAGAGACATGCAAATCAATTTTTTTTCTTCTAAACTGGCTTTGCTAACTTAGGCCTCTTTCACACTTGCGTTGTCCGGATCCGTCGTGTACTCCATTTGCCGGAATTACACGCCGGATCCGGAAAAACGCATGTGAACTGAAAGCATTTGAAGACGGATCCGTCTTCAAAATGCTATCAGTGTTACTATGGCAGCCAGGACGCTATTAAAGTCCTGGTTGCCATAGTAGTAGTGGGGAGCGAGGGAGCAGTATACTTACAGTCCGTGCGGCTCCCGGGGCGCTCCAGAATGATGTCAGAGCGCCCCATGCGCATGGATGACGTGTCCATGCGATCACGTCATCCATGCGCGTGGGCCGCCCTGACGTCACTCTGGAGCGCACCGGGAGCCGCGCGGACGGTAAGTATACTGCTCCCCCGCTCCCCGCTACACTTTACCATGGCAAACAGGACTTTAGCGTCCTGGCAGCCAAGGTAACCATTCAGAAAAAGCTAAACGTCGGATCCGGTAATGCGCCGAAATGACGTTTAGCTTAAGGCCGGATCCGGATCAATGCCTTTCAATGGGCATTAATTCCGGATCCGGCCTTGCGGCAAGTGTTCAGGATTTTTGGCCGGAGCAAAAAGCGCAGCATGCTGTAGTATTTTCTCCGGCCAAAAAACGTTCCAGTCCGGAACTGAAGACATCCTGATGCATCCTGAACGGATTTCTCTCCATTCAGAATGCATGGGGATAATCCTGATCAGGATTCTTCCGGCATAGAGCCCCGACGACGGAACTCTATGCCGGAACAGAAGAACGCAAGTGTGAAAGAGCCCTAAGAAGCCTTTGTCAGCATTCGGGAGAGGGGGGTCAGTTTATCGTTATGGAGAGGACCTAGTATGCGTCAAAAGTATTGGAGACCAGGAAACACTTCTCTGGGTTTGGGAAAAATATATGCAAATTAGCATATCTTACATCAGTTGGTACGAGAAAGGCTTAGCTTCCCTTTGCAAGGAAAGCTAAGTTGCATATTGTTGAATTTCTGGAAAAGATATTTAAATCAGCTTTTTTTCTAAAAATAAAAAGAAAGCTAAGCCTCTGCTGGCAGAAGTAAAATATGCTAATTTGCATATATTTTTCCTTGAAACCCAGAGCAGTATTGCCTGTTCAAGAATTCTCCTTACACATACTAGGCGCTCACCATAATGAATAATAGAACCCCCTCAGACCCCCAACAATAATCTAAGCTCTGCTCTGACAAAGGGTGATCACCAAGACAGAGCTTTGTGTTGATGAGATGCTGGCTTGGATGTTAAGAAAGTTTTGTATGAAGGCCTGTTTAAAAGTTTGAACATTGGCTATGACACTAATCATGGTTTACCTTGTGTTGTGAGACTCAGATTTCCTGATTTTTTTTTTTTTCCCCTGAACTGTTATTGTATTATTTTTCTTTGTCTCTTTTTGTAATCCCCATTAGCAACTATATGCTCCATTATTGGCAAGGCTGTCCTGAAACAGCTGTTTGAAGGTGCATCATTTTGTTCAAAATATGAGCAAATTACGCATTTGGAGTCGCAGATCCTGTATCTAAACAAGTGAATTTTAACACTGAGATGCGTTGACAATGTAGAAAAGAGTTTGCAGCTCATTGAGCAGACATTCCCTGAGGTAGGTGGAAGGAGGTTGGAAGTATGCAAGATCAGGAAAGTGAGCCAGGTAGCCGGATAACAGTTATAAGGTAGGGTAGAGAGAAGTGTGTCAGGAAGGCTAGCCCTGATCTGACACACCCCAATGAGTTTGCAAGGTTGGCAGATAAGGGGGATGTCAGTTCAGCAGTTCAGAGATGGAAATGCTGCAGCAAGACTCTTCCTCTGCCAGTCAGGGGAATGTCAGCTCCAGTAAGCAGAGGACTAGGAAAGCAGTGCAGGCCAGACAGGTGCTGGTAGTGGGAGACTCAATTAATTATTAGGGGTACAGATAGGGTTATCTGTCACAAAGACCGGGATCGTCAAACGGTGTGTTGTCTTCCTGATGCTCTAGTTCGGCATATTGTGAATCGGGTTGATAGATTACTGGGATGGGCTGGTGAAGACCACAGAGGGTGGATATTAACGGTAAATAATGAGATTGGGTCACCGTCACCAGTGGGGCACCACAGGAGTCAGTATTGGGATCTATTTTCTTCAATATATGTATTAATGATCTTGTAGAAGGCTTGCATAGTAAAATATACATTTTTGCAGATGGCACTAAACTGTGTAAAGTAATTAACACCGAAGAGGACAGCATACTGCTACAGAGCGATCTGGATAGATTGGAGACTTGGGCAGAGAAGTGGCAGATGATGTTTAACACTGGCAAATGTAAGGTTATGCACATGGGAAGGAATAATGCAAGTCACCAGTACATACTAAATGGTAGAACACTGTGTAGCACTGACATGGAAAAGGACTTAGGAAATGTATTGGACATCAGACTTAACTGTAGAAACCAGTGTCAGGGATCTGCTGCTAGGATTATGGGTTGCATCAAAAGTGGCATAGATGCCCGTGATGTGAACATAGTTCTTCCACTTTACTAATCGCAGTCAGACCACACATGGAGTACTGTGCACAGTTCTGGGCTCCTGTGAACAAGACAGACATAGCAAAGTCTGATAGGGTTCAGAGGAGGGCAACTAAAGTAATAACTGGAATGGGTGGACCACAGTACCCAGAAAGACGACTGAGGGGAGATCTAATACCCATATATAAATATATCAGGGGTCAGTACAGAGATCTCTTCCATCATCTATTTACACTCAGGAGTGTGACTGTGATGAGGGGACATCCTCTTCGTCTAGAGGAAAGAAGGTTTCTACAGCATTATAGAAGAGGATTCTTTACGGTAAGAGCAGTGAGACTATGGAACTCTCTGCCTGAGGAGGTGGTGATGGTGAATTCACTAAAAGAGTTCAAGAGGGGCCTAGATGTATTTCTGGAGTATAATAATATTACAGGCTATAGTTACTAAAGATGGGTCGTTGATCCAGGGAATTATTCTGATTGCCTGATTGGAGTCAGGAAAGCATTTTTCCCCAAAAGTGAGAAAAATTGGCTTCTACCTCTTCTTTTTTTTTTTTTGCCTTCCTCTGGATCAACTTGCAAGATAACATGCTGAACTTGATGGACAGATATCTTTTTCCAGCCTTAAAAACTGTTATGTTCGCAATTTCTCAGCCCAAAATGAATCTCAAGAAATTCAAGACAAATTCTAAGGCAATAGAGTCAGTTCATTCTTCTCTAATGCTTAGTGTATTAGTGTCCTTTTCTCACAACTATTTAGGCTACTGGAAATTTTCAGCTATCAGCAGTGAATAGTGGTGTCGCTAGAGGGGGTGAGGGGGGGGGCAATTGCCCCCCCATGTTGTTCTTTGCCCCCCCCCCCCCCCGCTGATTCTCCCAGGTGAATACTAATGAGCGCTTCCATTATGGAAGCGCTCATTAGTACCGAAGGACCAGGAAGCGGTAAACGCTCTGTACTTACCACTTCCTGGTCCTCGGCTGTCGGCTGTGCAGGGCTGCGCACAGCGTGAGGGCGCTCTGTGACCTCACGCTGTGCGCGCCAGTTCAGACCACAGTCGACTGAGGACAAAGGCGTCCGTCCAGGAGCAGGAGAGGTAAGTGTTTTTTTTATTTTATAAAAAATGTGGCTGCTGGGGGCATAATGGGGGCTAATTGGAGGCCTATGGGGCTAATTGGAGGCCTATGGGGGCTAATTGGAGGCCTATGGGGGCTAATTGGAGGCATATGGGGGCTAATGATGCATAATGGGGGCTAATTAGAGACACAATGGGGGCTAATTAGACTATTAGAGGCATATGGGAGCTAATGAGGCATATGGGGGCTATTGAGGCATAATGGGCACTAATAAGAGGCATAATGGCGGGTAATTAGAGACATAATGGGGGGCTAATTTGGCATATGGGAGCTAATTAGGCATATGGGGGCTAATAGGAGGCATAATGTGGGCTAATGAGGCATAATGGCTTATAATGGGGGCTAATGAGGCATAAGGGCTAATATGGGGGCTGATATGGGGGTGATAAGAGGCATAATGGGGCTAATATGAGGAATAATGGGGGCTAATGAGGCATAAGGGCTTATAATGGGGGCTAATGAGAGGCATGGGGGCTGATATGGGAGTGATGAGAGGCATAATGAGGGCTAATGAGAGGCATAATGTGTCATCCACAGATGCCCCCATAACAGTGTGTCTTCCACAGATCCACCATAACAGTACGCCTGCGCACTGACGAGAGACAGAAAGAAGGGGAAAGAATCCGCGAAAGCAAGCAGAGGACGGCACAGCAGACGACTGAATAGCTTCTTTGTAAGTAAATTGTTTTATTATAAATGTATCCCTGCATACCGCAATTCTCTCGTATTTTATAATCTTATTTATATATACTTATTTTGTTTTTGCCCCCCATTTTTGACTGTGGTCTTTGTGCCCCCCCCCCCCCCCTATATATTGTTCCTAGAGTCGCCACTGGCAGTGAAAGAATTAGGGTGCCCTCACACACTACTGATTTAGTTGCAGAATTTTCCAC
The DNA here is from genome assembly GCF_014858855.1 of Bufo gargarizans. Classification (NCBI taxonomy): domain Eukaryota; kingdom Metazoa; phylum Chordata; class Amphibia; order Anura; family Bufonidae; genus Bufo; species Bufo gargarizans. The sequence continues at coordinate 311,240,612 of NC_058085.1, forward strand.
AACTAAAATTCAGTTCAATTCACCTGAATGGGGCTTGTAGAAATCTATGTGCTTTCCATCCCATTTAAATGAATGGAACTGATTTTCAGTCACAGAAAAAACCTGCAGCGTGTGAAGGCATCCTTATCAATCCAATTTTTTTGTCTAATTTAATTAGCACAAATGGGAATTTGCCTAATGGACGATTAGAGTACTTTTACACTAGCGTTATTCTTTTCCAGCATTGAGTTCCGTCCTAGGGGCTGAATACCAGAAAAGAACTGTTTCGTTTTATCCTAATGCATTCTGAATGGAGAGTAATCCGTTCAGGATGTCTTCAGTTCAGTCTTTTTGCCTATTTCAGGACAGAGATAAAACCGCAGCATGCTGCAGTATTATCTCTGTCCAAAATTCCGGAACACTTGCCAGAATGCATTCGGATCCAGCATTTTTTTCCCCTTGAAATGCATTAATGCCGGATCCGGCCCGAGTGTTCCGGCAAAATGGATCCGTTTTTGCCATCTGCACATGCTCAGACCGCAAAAAATGTGAAAAAAAACTGCTGGATCCGTTTTTCCAGGTGACACCGGAGAGACGGATCCGGCATTTCAATGCATTTGTCAGATCCTGATCCGTCTGACAAATGCCATCAGTTTGCATACATTTTGAGGGATCCGGCAGGCGATGGAACTGCCTGCCGGAATCCTCTGCCGCAAGTGTGAAAGTACCCTTATGTGACTCATCCCACTATACAAAATAAATTCCCTTTGCATATCTGTTGGGTTCTTCAGTATTACTATTGCAAACTATTGCATCCTTCATTTATCATTATGCCGCATTCATGTGTCTTAGAAGACTGTTGATTACAGTAAATAATCTTTTAATTTTAGCATATGAAGTGCTACAAAAAGGTTATGATATATAAGGAACTATGGGGCAGACTTATCATGAAGGGAATTTTAAATTTAGTCTGTCTTGCCTTAACTTATACCAAATGTCGCACAATGTTTGATACATTTTGTGCATCTGACATTTTTGTCTTAGGCCTCTTTCACACTACCGTATGGCTATTTCAGTGTTTTGCGGTCCGTTTTTGATGGATCCGTTGTTCCGTTTTTTTGTTTGTCTCTGGTGTGATTCCGTTTCCGTTCCGTTTTTCCGTTCGGTATATACAGTATGCAGTCATTACATAGAAAAAATTGGGCTGGGCATAACATTTTCAATAGATGGTTCCGCAAAAACGGAACGGATACGGAAGACATACGGATGCATTTCCGTATTTGTTCAGTTTTTTTTGCGGACCCATTGACTTGAATGGAGCCATGGAACGTGATTTGCAGGCAATAATAGGACATGTTCTATCTTTCAACGGAACGGAAAAACGGAAATACGGAAACAGAATGCATACAGAGTACATTCCGTTTTTTTTTTGCAGAACCGTTGAAATGAATGGTTCCATATACGGACCGTATACGGAACGCAAAAAAAGGCCCGCAAAACGCAAAAAAAAACTGTAGTGTGAAAGAGGCCTTAAGATGTTACTCCATTGTGGCAATTTGTACGTCACATTTGATAAATCTGGCTTAAACAAGTGTTAAAACCACCCTAAATTAGGGCATTTTATATACACTCTGGTGTTCCAGATCAATGTACCCCCCCCCAGGGGTTAATATCCACGCGTGGCTGAGAGACTGAACACTGACACAGAAGTTGGTCAAAGCAATCTCTAACTTTAATTACATGGGGTAAGCGTATATACATTTTCAGAAGAGGGCAGTCCTCACTGAGGCTAAAACATTGTTTCATTGGTCAAAAAGGAAGAAGAGAGAGGAGATGGCACCCTGGCTTCTGCGCACTGTAATGGGGTTTATTCTAACAAGAATACTGCCTACGTCATATGTGACACTTCAAAGAGGTGCTTCTCTATAGGCAGTGAATAATATATACATATCATCAAGCCATATGATTGGCTTACGCATTCCACCACACTCTATGGGACACCTGTAGAAAGATGAGAAATCAGACACTTCCCACAGCACAGCTCTTTGCCCCCCTCTCTCTCCTCTCCAGTCTTGAAACAAAGAGGGGGGTGGGTGGGCACTTGGAAGTAGAAAAAGTTAACTCATTACAATCCTAGATATACAAAATATAGAATAAAATTCACACATCTTTAACAGTCCCCCCTTGAATTTCATTCTCTCCCTAAACCTAAACATCTGTCCCAATGCTCCGCCTCCTCTTCACCAGCTTCCACGACAAGCCATACCTAGCGAACAGCCTCCTGTGACACTGGATTTGAGCAAGGGGAAGTCAGATGATCTTTCCCTAACTGGCGTTGACATTATATGGGGGGACTGGAGGTAATCAGTGCTCCTGATTTTCTGGATCGAAGTTTTTATACAATTTTCCCATATTCTTTTGAGTCATGATCAACAGTCACACAAGGGAAAACCAGTCCCAACACTTCCTTGAAATCAATCCAATTATGTTTTTCTTTGAGCTTCACTGTGCTTGTGGTCAACAACACTCGGAATGGACCATCAAACCAGGGTTTTGGGGCTTTTCTAACGTGTCTTTTTCTACCACCCAATCTCCAGACACAAGTGGGTGGGTTCCTGGTACTTTATCAAAACCTGGAAGTGAAGCAAAAACTCGAAAATGTACTTTAGTCAAATGCTTATACAAAACTGATCACATAATCTGTCAGACAACCATGTTGCATCTGGAGCTGCTGTGGGAAGTAAAATCCTATTCTAGGGGCTGACCCAAAAAGGACCTTATAGGGACAAAGGCCTGTCTCACGGTTAGGCGTATACCTTACTAAAAGAGGGCTACCAGCAGGCACTCTATTAAGGCTTTGAATCTTTAACTTAGTGTCCCGTTCAGTTCCTTTTGCCTACTCTACTGCTGCTTTGTGGATGGGATGAAGCATGTAAGGCCTGTCCTACACCCAAAACCTTCATCATCTCCTGCATCACTTCACAGGTGAAGTGAACACCTGTGTCACTTTCAATGATCTAAGGTACCCCATACTTGCACACAACTTTGGCCATAATCTTCTTTACTTCTTTGGGTACGGTTTTGGCCATCCTGAAAAAAAGTCATCACATATCAATACATACTCATACATGCCCACCTTGGGTATTTGAAGGTAGTCTGCAAACGTTGAAACAGATACAAAAAGCAAGACGTGTTTCTTGGGTACCTTAACCATCTTGCCCACGTTGTTCTGGGCACAAGTCATTTATCCTTGAGTATGTCTGACTGTTACAGTGCTGAACCCTGGGGCATACCATATGCTACGTACTAAATCACACATAGCAGTTTTTGTCTGGTGCATCTCTCCATGGGTTGCCTGTGCCATCGTGGAGTAGAGGGACCTGGGAAGGTAAAGTTTCCCTTCTTATTTGTAGTCCCCCCTTTTTCATCCACCAGTCCCTTTCCTCCTTCCCCATCTGGTTCTGTAAGGTCTTAAGAACTTTCGGGAGACAGGAGGAGTTATTTCAGGGACCTGAACTGTGGCCACTTAAGACAGGGGTCTGCTTAGGTAATTTGGCAGCCATTTTTGCCGCCTGAACTGCCGTGGCTTTCCCCTTTGCCTCCTCTGCATCTGTTTACAGTGGCCTTTCGTTGCTATCATCACCCCTCATGTTAGTGACAAGAGGGCTTCCATCAGAGACCTCACTGCTTCCCCATTTTCGGTGGGTTTACCTGAAGCGATCAAGGAGTCTCTGGCTTTCCATATGGGCCCATAGTCATGGGCTATCCCAAAGCACACCTGGAATCAGTGTAAATGGTGGCTGTTTTTCCATCTGCATATCTGCAAGCCATCTTCAGAGTCTTTTAGCTCCACTTCTTGAGCAGACATGTGTGGTAGTTCACGTTTAATCACCACTGCCCAACCTGTGTAGTACCTGCCATCCTGGCCATACCTCGATCCATCCACAAAGAGCACATGATCTAGATTACCTAATGGCTGATTTACCAAATCCCACTACCTCTTGTGACTAGAGTTGAGCGAACACCTGGATGTTCGGGTTCGAGAAGTTCGGCCGAACTTCCCGGAAATGTTCGGGTTCGGGATCCGAACCCGATCCGAACTTTTCGGCACTAAAACGGCTGTAAAACAGCCCAGGAAAGGGCTAGAGGGCTGCAAAAGGCAGCAACATGTAGGTAAATCCCCTGCAAACAAATGTGGATAGGGAAATGAATTAAAATAAAAATTAAATAAATAAAAATTAACCAAAATCAATTGGAGAGAGGTCCAATAGCAGAGAATCTGGCTTCCCGTCACCCACCACTGGAACAGTCCATTCTCAGATATTTAGGCCCCGGCACCCAGGCAGAGGAGAGAGGTCCCGTAACAGACAATCTGGCTTCATGTCAGCAGAGAATCAGTCTTCATGTCATAGCAGAGAATCAGGCTTCACGTCACCCACCACTGCAACAGTCCATTTTCATAAATTTAGGCCCAGCACTCAGGCAGAGGAGAGAGGTCCCGTAGCAGACAATCTGGCTTCATGTCAGCAGAGAATTAGTCTGCATGTCATAGCAGAGAATGAGGCTTCACGTCAGCCACCACTGCAACAGTCCATTGGCATATATTTAGGCCCAGCACCCAGGCAGAGGAGAGAGGTCCCGTAACAGACAATCTGGCTTCATGTCAGCAGAGAATTAGTCTGCATGTCATAGCAGAGAATGAGGCTTCACATCAGCCACCACTGCAACAGTCCATTGGCATATATTTAGGCCCAGCACACAGGCAGAGGAGAGAGGTCCCGTAACAGAGGATCTGGCTTCACGTCAGCAGAGAATTAGTCTGCATGTCATAGCAGAGAATGAGGCTTTGCGTCAGCCACCACTGCAACAGTCCATTGGCATATATTTAGGCCCAGCACCCAGGCAGAGGAGAGAGGTCCCGTAACAGACAATCTGGCTTCACGTCAGCAGAGAATTAGTCTGCATGTCATAGCAGAGAATGAGGCTTCACGTCAGCCACCACTGCAACAGTCCATTGGCATATATTTAGGCCCAGCACACAGGCAGAGGAGAGAGGTCCCGTAACAGAGGATCTGGCTTCATGTCAGCAGAGAATCAGTCTGCATGTCATAGCAGAAAATCAGGCTTCACGTCACCCAGCACTGTAAGAGTCCATTTTCATAAATTTAGGCCCAGCACCCAGGCAGAGGAGAGAGGTCCCGTAACAGACAATCTGGCTTCATGTCAGCAGAGAATTAGTCTGCATGTCATAGCAGAGAATGAGGCTTCACGTCAGCCACCACTGCAACAGTCCATTGGCATATATTTAGGCCCAGCACACAGGCAGAGGAGAGAGGTCCCGTAACAGAGGATCTGGCTTCATGTCAGCAGAGAATCAGTCTGCATGTCATAGCAGAAAATCAGGCTTCACGTCAGCCACCACTGCAACAGTCCATTGTCAGATATTTAGGCCCAGCACCCAGGCAGAGGAGAGAGGTCCCGTAACAGAGAATCTGTCTTCATGTCAGCAGAGAATTAGTCTGCATGTCATAGCAGAGAATCAGGCTTCACGTCACCCAACATTGGAACATCCATTGGCATATATTTAGGCCCCGGCACCCAGACAGAGGAGAGGTTCATTCAACTTTGGGTAGCCTCGCAATATAATGGTAAAATGAAAATAAAAATAGGATTGAATGAGGAAGTGCCCTGGAGTCCAATAATATATGGTTAAGGGGAGGTAGTTAATGTCTAATCTGGACAAGGGACGGACAGGTCCTGTGGGATCCATGCCTGGTTCATTTTTATGAACGTCAGCTTGTCCACATAGGCTGTAGACAGGCGGCTGCGTTTGTCTGTAATGACGCCCCCTGCCGTGCTGAATACACGTTCAGACAAAACGCTGGCCGCCGGGCAGGCCAGCACCTCCAAGGCATAAAAGGCTAGCTCTGGCCACGTGGACAATTTAGAGACCCAGAAGTTGAATGGGGCCGAACCATCAGTCAGTACGTGGAGGGGTGTGCACACATACTGTTCCACCATGTTAGTGAAATGTTGCCTCCTGCTAACACGTTGCGTATCAGGTGGTGGTGCAGTTAGCTGTGGCGTGTTGACAAAAGTTTTCCACATCTCTGCCATGCTAACCCTGCCCTCAGAGGAGCTGGCCGTGACACAGCTGCCTTGGCGACCTCTTGCTCCTCCTCTGCCTTGGCCTTGGGCTTCCACTTGTTCCCCTGTGACATTTGGGAATGCTCTCAGTAGCGCGTCTACCAACGTGCGCTTGTACTCGCGCATCTTCCTATCACGCTCCAGTGCAGGAAGTAAGGTGGGCACATTGTCTTTGTAGCGTGGATCCAGCAGGGTGGCAACCCAGTAGTCCGCACAGGTTAAAATGTGGGCAACTCTGCTGTCGTTGCGCAGGCACTGCAGCATGTAGTCGCTCATGTGTGCCAGGCTGCCCAGGGGTAAGGACAAGCTGTCCTCTGTGGGAGGCGTATCGTCATTGTCCTGCCTTTCCCCCCAGCCACACACCAGTGATGGACCCGAGCTGCGTTGGGTGCCACCCCGCTGTGACCATGCTTCATCCTCATCCTCCTCCACATCCTCGTCCTCCTCGTCCTCCAGTAGTGGGCCCTGTCTGGCCACATTTGTACCTGGCCTCTGCTGTTGCCAAAAACCTCCCTCTGAGTCACTTCGAAGAGACTGGCCTGAAAGTGCTAAAAATGACCCCTCTTCCTCCTCCTCCTCCTCCTCCTCCTCCTGGGCCACCTCCTCTTCAATCATCGCCCTAAGTGTTTTCTCAAGGAGACATAGAAGTGGTATTGTAACGCTGATAACGGCGTCATCACCACTGGCCATGTTGGTGGAGTTCTCGAAACAGCGCAACAGGGCACACAGGTCTCGCATGGAGGCCCAGTCATTGGTGGTGAAGTGGTGCTGTTCTGTAGTGCGACTGGCCCGTGCGTGCTGCAGCTGAAACTCCACTATGGCCTGCTGCTGCTCGCACAGTCTGTCCAGCATGTGCAAGGTGGAGTTCCACCTGGTGGGCACGTCGCATATGAGGCGGTGAGCGGGAAGGCCGAAGTTACGCTGTAGCGCAGACAGGCGAGCAGCAGCAGGATATGAACGCCGGAAGCGCGAACAGACGGCCCGCACTTTATGCAGCAGCTCTGACATGTCGGGGTAGTTGTGAATGAACTTCTGCACCACCAAATTCAGCACATGCGCCAAGCAAGGGATGTGCGTCAAATTGGCTAGTCCCAGAGCTGCAACGAGATTTCGCCCATTATCACACCACCAGGCCGGGCTTGAGGCTCACCGGCAGCAACCACTCGTCGGTCTGTTGTTCTATACCCCGCCACAACTCCTGTGCGGTGTGGGGCCTGTCCCCCAAACATATGAGATTCAGAATGGCCTGCTGACGTTTACCCCGGGCTGTGCTGAAGTTGGTGGTGAAGGTGTGTGGCTGACTGGATGAGCAGGTGGAAGAAGAGGAGGAGGAAGCCGAGAAGGAGGAGGTGGCAACAGGAGGCAAAGAATGTTGCCCTGCGATCCTTGGCGGCGGAAGGACGTGCGCTAAACAGCTCTCCGCCTGGGGCCCAGCTGCCACTACATTTACCCAGTGTGCAGTTAGGGAGATATAGCGTCCCTGGCCGTGCTTACTGGTCCACGTATCTGTGGTTAGGTGGACCTTGCTACAGATGGCGTTGCGCAGTGCACACTTGATTTTATCGGATACTTGGTTGTGCAGGGAAGGCACGGCTCTCTTGGAGAAGTAGTGGCGGCTGGGAACAACATACTGTGGGACAGCAAGCGACATGAGCTGTTTGAAGCTGTCTGTGTCCACCAGCCTAAATGACAGCATTTCATAGACCAGTAGTTTAGAAATGCTGGCATTCAGGGCCAGGGATCGAGGGTGGCTAGGTGGGAATTTACGCTTTCTCTCAAATGTTTGTGAGATGGAGAGCTGAACGCTGCCGTGTGACATGGTTGAGACGCTTGGTGACGGAGGTGGTGGTGGTGTTGGTGGTACATCCCCTGTTTGCTGGGCGGCAGGTGCCAACGTTCCTCCAGAGGCAGAGGAAGAGGCCGAGGCGGCAGCAGCAGAAGAGGTAGCAGGGGGAGCCTGAGTGACTTCCTTGGTTTTAAGGTGTTTACTCCACTGCAGTTCATGCTTTGCATGCAGGTGCCTGGTCATGCAGGTTGTGCTCAGGTTCAGAACGTTAATGCCTCGCTTCAGGCTCTGATGGCACAGCGTGCAAACCACTCGGGTCTTGTCGTCAGCACATTGTTTGAAGAAGTGCCATGCCAGGGAACTCCTTGAAGCTGCCTTTGGGGTGCTCGGTCCCAGATGGCGGCGGTCAGTAGCAGGCGGAGTCTCTTGGCGGCGGGTGTTCTGCTTTTGCCCACTGCTCCCTCTTTTGCTACGCTGTTGGCTCGGTCTCACCACTGCCTCTTCCTCCGAACTGTGAAAGTCAGTGGCACGACCTTCATTCCATGTGGGGTCTAGGACCTCATCGTCCCCTGCATCGTCTTCCACCCAGTCTTGATCCCTGACCTCCTGTTCAGTCTGCACACTGCAGAAAGACGCAGCAGTTGGCACCTGTGTTTCGTCATCATCAGAGACATGCTGAGGTGGTATTCCCATGTCCTCATCATCAGGAAACATAAGTGGTTGTGCGTCAGTGCATTCTATGTCTTTCACCGCTGGGGAAGGGCTAGGTGGATGCCCTTGGGAAACCCTGCCAGCGGAGTCTTCAAACAGCATAAGAGACTGCTGCATAACTTGAGGCTGAGACATTTTCCCTGGTATGCATGGGGGTGATGTGACAGACTGATGGGGTTGGTTTTCAGGCGCCATCTGTGCGCTTTCTGCAGAAGACTGGGTGGGAGATAATGTGAACGTGCTGGATCCACTGTCGGCCACCCAATTGACTAATGCCTGTACCTGCTCAGGCTTTACCATCCTTAGAACGGCATTGGGCCCCACCATATATCGCTGTAAATTCTGGCGGCTACTGGGACCTGAGGTAGTTGGTACACTAGGACGTGTGGATGTGGCAGAACGGCCACGTCCTCTCCCAGCACTAGAGGGTCCACTAACACCACCACGACCATGTCCACGTCCGCGTCCCTTACTAGATGTTTTCCTCATTGTTATGGTTCACCACAACAACAAAAATATTATTTGGCCCAATGTATTTTATTCAAATTCAGCGGGATATAAATTTGAGGCCTAGTATTTAGGCGCTGGGTGACCGGTATGGATTTAGTGACAGAATTAGACTTGGAAATGCACAGTAGCGTGTGTGTGAAGTTATTCTGAATGACCCTATGTGCACCTTGAATATTATATACCCTTTTAGGGATACATTTCAAATAGCTCTGATATAGCAGAAACCACTAAATTATGAAATTGCTAAATTGGGAATTGTATTTCAACCCAGAACAAAAAATGTGCTTTGACGGACACTAAATAACTTGCCCAGCCACAACAGTACAGCGGTAACGACAGATGTAGCGGGATATAAATTTGAGGCCTAGTATTTAGGCGCTGGGTGACCGGTATGGATTTAGTGACAGAATTAGACTTGGAAATGCACAGTAGCGTGTGTGTGAAGTTATTCTGAATGACCCTATGTGCACCTTGAATATTATATACCCTTTTAGGGATAGATTTCAAATAGCTCTGATATAGCAGAAACCACTAAATTATGAAATTGCTAAATTGGGAATTGTATTTCAACCCTGAACAAAAAATGTGCTTTGACGGACACTAAATAACTTGCCCAGCCACAACAGTACAGCGGTAACGACAGATTTAGCGGGATATAAATTTGAGGCCTAGTATTTAGGCGCTGGGTGACCGGTATGGATTTAGTGACAGAATTAGACTGGGATATGGCCAAAAAATAACCACACTATTGCTGGTTAAATGCACTTGGTGTGACAGCTTGACCAACCACACTACTGAGGGTTAAATGCACTTGGTGATGGGCGCAGCTTGCCCCTGATGTAGTATATGGCCAAAAAATGAACAGACTATTGCTGGTTAAATGCACTTGGTGTGACAGCTTGACCAACCACACTACTGAGGGTTAAATGCACTTGGTGACGGGCGCAGCTTGCCCCTGATGTAGTATATGGCCAAAAAATGAACAGACTATTGCTGGTTAAATGCACTTGGTGTGACAGCTTGACCAACCACACTACTGAGGGTTAAATGCACTTGGTGACGGGCGCAGCTTGCCCCTGATGTAGTATATGGCCAAAAAATGAACAGACTATTGCTGGTTAAATGCACTTTGTGTGACAGCTTCACCCTGATGTAGGCTTTAGCCAAAAAACAACCACACCATTGAGGGTTAAATGCACCTGGTGACAGGCGCAGCTTGCCCCTGATGTAGTATATGGCCAAAAAATGAACAGACTATTGCTGGTTAAATGCACTTGGTGACGGGCGCAGCTTGCCCCTGATTTAGTATATGGCCAAAAAATTAACAGACTATTGCTGGTTAAATGCACTTGGTGACGGGCGCAGCTTGCCCCTGATTTAGTATATGGCCAAAAAATTTACAGACTATTGCTGGTTAAATGCACTTGGTGTGACAGCTTCACCCTGATGTAGGCTTTAGCCAAAAAACAACCACACCATTGAGGGTTAAATGCACTTGCTGACGGGCGCAGCTTGCCCCTGATGTAGTATATGGCCAAAAAATAAACAGACTATTGCTGGTTAAATGCACTTGGTGTGACAGCTTCACCCTGATGTAGGCTTTAGCCAAAAAACAACCACACCATTGAGGGTTAAATGCACTTGGTCGCAGCTTGGATGCACTTGGTCGCAGCACCGCACAAGACACAAAATGGCCGCCGATCACCCCAGAAAAAAGTGACTGACAAACGTCTGGGCAGCCTAAAAACAGTGAGCATTTGAATTTCAGCAGCTCAATGATGCACAGCTGCAGATCGATCAATAATCAAGTCCTTTGGAGGAGTTAATCTGCCTAATCTCGCCCTACTGTCGCAGCCGCAACCTCTCCCTACGCTAATCAGAGCAGAGTGACGGGCGGCACTATGTGACTCCAGCTTAAATAGAGGCTGGGTCACATGGTGCTCTGGCCAATCACAGCCATGCCAATAGTAGGCATGGCTGTGACGGCCTCTTGGGGCAAGTAGTATGACGCTTGTTGATTGGCTGCTTTGCAGCCTTTCAAAAAGCGCCAAGAAAGCGTCACAAAAGCGCCAAGAAAGCGACGAACACCGAACCCGGACTTTTACGAAAATGTTCGGGTCCGTGTCACGGACACCCCAAAATTCGGTACGAACCCGAACTATACAGTTCGAGTTCGCTCATCCCTACTTGTGACATCATCTGCAAACAGTCCGGAGCCTCTTCCTTTGAATCTGGAAGAAAAGTTTAAAGTGCGGTGCCCTAACTCTTTCCTCCCCCCTTTGTTCAGAGGAAACAGGGTGGCTGGGTCCAAAGTATTACACCTTTGGAGAGCAACATTGTCAGGCAACAAAATGGAACAATAATGGGCAACAAAACAATCATTTGGATTGTACGTTCATGAGGATAGATGTAATATCAGCATCACTTTGTGGTTCAGAACTATCTCAGAGCTTTCATCAAGCACAGCTAGTACAACTACTACAGCTCTGATGCAGAAAGGGGCACATCTGGCCACGGGATCAAGTCTGACTGAATATTATGCTATGGGGCGTTATTGCTTGCCATGCAGTTGGGTGAGGATTGCTGAGTCATGGCCACTCACTTCATTACCAATACAATCTGAATTTAATAATCTGATAGGCTCAGTGTGGGGGAACACAAAATTGCCAGTTCTTGGCATAAAAAGCATCTACCACCTCATCTGTGAGGCGGTAGGGATTAAAGGACAAATCAATCACAGTGGAGTGAGTAGAGGTAATGGGAACCTGAGCCGACAAGGTGTCTGTGTGTGTTGGGCACGATGTGGGTGTTAGAAACTGTGGCTTCATTAACGGCATGTTGATCATGTACCATCCAATGGTGAGTGGTTTGTTTTTCTCAGCTTCTGGGAGTACTGATACAAACATGGACCAGGGAATTTTATCACCAATGGCCAACAAACAAAGTTCTTGGTCGTTGAGGGCACCTGTAAGCTTCACAGTGCCGTCCTCCTGATATGAGATACCAGCATGTACTTTTGCAAACAAATCTGCACCTAGGAGGCAACAAGGGGCGTTACCACTGACCAGCAAAAGGGCAAGCGCATCTTGGTTAGGGGCAAATCTAATATGGATGGTTTCTGTTGAAAAAAAGGGAGCGTACTACTTTCCCATCCACTTCTACCCAAAGGCTGGTGTCCTTGGAGAGTAAATCAGGGGAGGCCATGTTTGCTGTGCACAACTGTCTTGGCTGCTCCAGTATCAATCAAAAACGGGACTACTTCTTTATCACCCAGAGAGAGGGATATCATTGGGCCAGACTGAATCTGCTAAAAAAAAAAATTAAAAGTAGAGCCGATACTGGATTTCCTGTTTCCTAATCTTGATCTAACTCCCCCCCCCCCCCTCTCCTGTCTTTGTGTTCTTCTTATGACAAAAAAAACATGGGTGTCTGTGGGGACGGACAGTGATCCGGGCATGGTCAACATAGAATACAATCCTCTCGTGTGGTGTGGACGAGGAGTACCACACACACCACAACACTCTCTCTTCTGGGATCTGGGTCCCACAGACTCTGCAGGCCCACCATAGGGTGGCAGACCTACTTTTCCCTCACTTCAATAAGGCGTTTGACATCAGGACTGAAGCAATGCCAAAGGAACACTACCTATGGTTGGCACCACTGAACCACCCAATGCCGCTTGATGTTACTCTGCATTTTGGCTTACAGAAGTATCCAACTTTTCCTAACATGGAATAATTAGACTGGAAAACAGGACTTCTCATCTTCCATGGGAGTGTCTTATAACTAGGGGATGGGCACAAGGGCTGTCGTTGTCTGTAACGTCCACCCCTTTCAGTCGGACGCTCTGGTCCTCCTTCTTTCTGTCATTAGTATGCCAGCTGTCCATAAGAACAGAGCTCTGATGTGAAGCACAACACTTAACATGTAACATGTAACTTCAAACATTGAAACAAACAGATCTGACAATACAGACGTGAACACACAAAGGGCCCATAAGAAACTTTTCATTGACTTCAATTTAAAAATTAAATAAATAAATAAAAAATGTACAGCTTGATCAATGCTGTTGGCACCAATAAAAACCAAAAGCTTCCAAGAAAAAATAAAATAAAATCCTCAATGCGCATATTATTTAAAAAAACAAATATCGTACTCCATATGCATTCATATACATTTTTATGTACGGTACTCATTTTCATTAACAGCTCATAATCAGTCTTTACACATCTTCGCCTCAATCACAACTCAAAGCCACACCCATTCACATTCCACTGAATCATTTATATCTTCCAACCCACATTGTTTCATCCCAAAACTTGCAGCACAGACAAACACAGCTTTCCTAGAAACAGATAGCCACACCACACCCAGAATTGCTGATGGTCTGTCGCTGTAAGACAATATACATGTTATAATCATACAGTCATTTTGTTAAAAGCTGGATTCCCGCAGTACACTGCTTGGGAAAGAAGAAAGAAGAAATAAAATTATTGAACAAATCTTTGTCTTGTATAATATATTACACATCACTAACTCTGCATCATTCCCTCATTTCCTCCCCCCTTTTTCCTTCGCCTGCTCCCCTTATCTCAGGAATGTTTCTGTTAAGGTGGAGGAAGTGAGTCTCTGTAGCTCACACTGGATACAACACCTATCCATTAACTGACCATCTTTTACTGCTGTAATCTCTAGGATATTCCCTAGTTTAACACACACATATTATTAGAGTAACAAAACTTAACCGGTTCATTTCGGAACATTTAACACAAGCGCCGTTCTGATTGCAGACACTGGGGCACTTTCTTTCTTTCTTGTTAATGCCATCAATTAACATCCGGACACTGCTCTGTTTCTCACTCATTAGAACTCCCCCCCCCCCCCTCAAAATCACGGGAGTTCTGATGCCCACAGTCTGTAAGCTCTAACTTCACAGATTCTTACAGATCTTCATCCCTGTTGCCAGAGGGCAACCTCTGTCCGAGTCTACACTTTCTCTAACATTCTTTTTCACATTTTAACTTTTAATTCTTCCCTCGCTACTAGCTAGGGGCTGTATTTTCTCCTTCTTCATAATGCTGGGACTGACCCATATCAAAACAACAGTATTTCAGACTGTAACACACACAAAACAGAGGAGTGATCAGCACCTTTAGCCCTTTCTTCTGCAGACAAAGGATTCACCCTCCCCTCTGGTTTGCTCAAATCTGACTATCACGTCTGACTAGTCAGCCGGGACTCCCCGCACGTCTTCCCCAAAACCAGGGGTCAGGCGGGCTCCGTCGCGTCTTACTGGGGTCAGGTCAGGTAGAGAATATCACCGCAGTCTTCCCCTAGATCAAAAGGTCATGAGAGGTTCTACCATCTTCCTAGGGTCAGGTCAGGTAGTCTCCGCAGTCTTCCATTAGATAAAAAGGTCATACGGCTCTACGCATCTCCCTGGTCAGGTCAGCCGGAGTTCCTTTGTCCCACACCTCGGCGCTACAGCGCCTCCTTCCAAACCAGGAGGTTACTGTCCCCTCCCTTTGTCTGTGGTTTTACCGTCTGTGCTCAACTCACTCCTCACATAAATCAGACACACACAAAACATATACACACCAGAGTGATCTATGATTTCAGACTATTGGTTCAATAGACTCTAAGCTTTCAGCATTACAACCGACTACTATACTTACATCGGTACCACCTCACAGCAGACTGAGCTATTTGAGCATGACGAAGTAACTAGCAGAAAGGCAGATGAGATAAAACGTTTTCTCACCTTTCTTTGAGGTTGCAATCCTCTCTCCTCTGCCGTTCGTCAAGCTCAGGGGCCCGTCTTGTCAGCTGTTTGACGCTACGTTCGCTCAGAGTCCCATCTGGGGTGCCATTTGTTAAAACCACCCTAAATTAGGGCATTTTAGATACACTCTGGTGTTCCAGATCAATGTACCCCCCCAGGGGTTAATATCCACGCGTGGCTGAGAGACTGAACACTGACACAGAAGTTGGTCAAAGCAATCTCTAACTTTAATTACATGGGGTAAGCGTATATACATTTTCAGAAGAGGGCAGTCCTCACTGAGGCTAAAACATTGTTTCATTGGTCAAAAAGGAAGAAGAGATAAGAGAGAGGAGATGGCACCCTGGCTTCTGCGCACTGGGTCCTACTTTGGAATGTGAACTAATGTAAACATCTGGTTACCATTGCCATTTTGTAATGGAGTTTATTCTAACAAGAATACTGCCTACGTCATATGTGACACTTCAAAGAGGTGCTTCTCTATAGGCAGTTAATAATATATACATATCATCAAGCCATATGATTGGCATACGCATTCCACCACACTCCATGGGACACCTGTAGAAAGATGAGAAATCAGACACTTCCCACAGCACAGCTCTTTGCCCCCCTCTCTCTCCTCTCCAGTCTTGAAACAAAGAGGGGGGTGGGTGAGCACTTTGAAGTAGAAAAAGTTAACTCATTACAATCCTAGATATACAAAATATAGAATAAAATTCACACATCTTTAACACAAGCTCAACAGGTTAGCCATGCCCACTTTCCCACTTTCCCCTATTTAAAACTGAAGTGGTGTAAAAATGGGAAAAATAAGCCCCCAAAAAGTTTAGGTGCCATATGTTGGTTTTTGTTTTATTATTATACAAAGGTGCTATTTTAACACTGAAGTGTATATATATATATATATATATATATATATATATATATACAAAGGAAAAATGGCGGCACTGGTACGCAGTCTAGTGGAAATAGGGTGCACGTCTCCAGGGGAATAGGCTTCTTACCCCTGTAGGGTGGTTTGCCCCTTGTGTCAAGTTGGGTGCCACTAGTTAATTAACTCAACCAATATTTTTCTTGCCTTATTAATTTATTTTTCTTTTCTTTACACAGATTATTCACATTTCACTACTGGAAGATTGGCGGAGGCGGTTGGGTTGATCATGACATACCATATACCAGAGGGTTATGTGGGACGTTTTTTGCCCCACATGATTGATTTTACTGTTTTTCTGATACCTGTACTATAATTTTTGAAGTGCCGTATGCCTAGTTTTGATGAGCACCATGTGAAACTTGAGCGACAAGACCCCCAGCTACTGTCCACACTTTGTGACATCCTTATGCCCAGAAGAGGAGATCCCTCCCGGGTATGAGGGCACTCAGTAACCATAGGGTCGCCTTTGCAGGGGCCGCGGATTCCGTGGCCGCAGCATGGCTTCATGTGGGTATGAAGGGAGACATTCTGGTTTCTAGATTGTCCCTTTCTTTCTGATGTGCCGTTACCCTTGAACAAGTGGCTTGGATGCATTACACTTAGTGTATTGGCGTAGCGATCTGTTTTCCACTAAGCAAGATGGCGCTGGGAACAGTCTCTATCCACTGAGCATGCGCAGGGGTGAGACTCGGGAAGATGACGCTGCGGCCCGATTTGATGACATCAGAGGTCTTCGGCCGGCACATCTCAGAGTGGTGCGCAGTGAACAACAAACAACGCTGAGCAACGGCATGACAGGTTCCTTTTGTCCCTCTGGTATGTTTCTTTGATCGCCCTCCCCCCTCTCTGCTACTCTCGTTTTTATAAAACACATCACACCACAATGCACCGATCGGACAGATCGATTTTATAAATGATCGATACAATATGTGGTCATTGATACACTATGTGTAAACATGTATATGTCACGTATATATTCTGTCACATGTATGCTTTATTGCATCTGCATTGTGTCTATTTTTTGTTGTATACACTTTTTTTTATTTTTTATTTTTTTTATTGGATGATCAAGATTTGTAACACACCCACAGGGTGGAGTGTGATCACATGTTCAGCTAGCTAATTGTCTCACCTGTATATAATGCTGTGATTTGAGTTGTAATTCTGCTTGAAAAAGGTTCTAGTGCAGAACCGAAACGTTGCACCACCTGGGTGAATAAAGTTCACTTGTACTTTTTCCTGGAGTGCCGCCCATTTTTCTGGACTATATATATATATATATATATATATATATATATTTGTAAATTATTGAGAATACTGAATTGTTTACCATTTCTTCATGTTTATTAACTTTGACTGCAACATGGCACCTATTTTGTGGCTTGTGTTTGACCATTATTATTTGCATTTTATTACTATACTTTAATAAAGATGAAGTACTTATTGACTATTGGTGGCAGTGCATGCTTGTTTTTTGTATTGAAGTTTGCATATTTAGATTAGGAACAGCACAGACTATTTTGTTTAATGTGTCCAGTTCAGATAGGGATGTGATAAATGCCTTAAAATTTCTTATTACGTTATGGCCTTCAGCTTGGATGCACAAGATGTAAAACTATTTAGGGTGCATTAGGGAATAATTTGAAACTCTCAGCAAGTTATAATGGGAACATTACTATGGCTAGTGATGAGCAGCAGGGGCAATATTCAAATTTGCAATATTTCTCGAATATTTGGGCGAATATTCATCAGAATTCGTGATTATTTTCTTGATTGTGAAAATCGGCAATGTAATATTCGCGTAATGCGCACACAATACAAGCGTGGGTCACTTTTCCCACTTTCCACTATTTAAAACTGAAGTTTCCTGAGACTGGAGAAAATGGTTGGCACGGCAGAACATTAGAATAGCTTTATATGCAGATAGAGTGCTCCAATATATTCCCGATTGTGCAAATCAGCAATTAATGATGCGCATTTTTTTGCGCAATATGTGCAACTTCACATTTTAGCAGGTCTGACTAACACTATATTCTACATCTTCGCAAATTCTCAAGTGGCAATATTGGCAATTAAAATTAGCGATTCGAATATTTGCGATCAACACTAAGGATGGGTTCACATCTGCGTTCTGGATTCCGTTATGGCTTTCCGTTATAACATGGTCATAACGGAATCAATAAGACGGCAGGACGGATCCATTATACTGCCCATGGACTTGTATTATGATGGAAGTCAAAACGGAAGCCTTTAAAAGGCATTCCGTCCTTATAGAATTCTAAGGGAATCATAACAGATCCGTCTGTTTACGTTATGCAGAACAGGACTTTGTTTCCCGTCTTGCATAACGCGAACCAGACGGATCCGTTATGATTCCCATAGACTTCTATTAGGACGGATCAAAACTGAATACCTTTTAAAGGCTTCCGTTTTACGGATTCCGTAAAACCGTATAACCATGTTATAACGGAAAGGCATAACGGAATCCAGAACGCAGATGTGAACCCATTCTAACTATGACTAAAGGGAGCAGCTCCAATGATATTATTTTTGAGGATTGATATTTAGGTAATTTTATTTAAGAAAAAAATCACCAGCATCTATAAAAACTTGAGCTGTCGTCTTGTATCACGTATCCATCTGTATCCATCTTTATTTCAGCTATATACTTCATCTCAGCAGAGCAACAACTACTGCATTTTCTAACCAAGGTTGTCACCAAGGTTCCTAATTGTGTACGATTTTTTAAGTGACCCTATTTCAACCAGCTTTACTCAGAATCACATCATTTACTATTAGTGATGAGCGGGAGGTGCCATATTCGATTTCGCGATATTTCGCGAATATTCGAATGAATATTCGTGTTATATTCGTCGAAATCGAATATTCGTAATTATTCCAATTATCGCGAATAATATGCGATTTATTTTTCGCGTATTGCGATTATTTATCTTGATAGTATAAGGCAACGTTCCTATGCTAATTGACTATGGCTAGGCTAATATGTGTATTTTTTACGAAATTTTGTGATATTGCTATAACTTCGTCTCTTAGAATATTACGAATATTCTAAAAGAGGAAGTTAGAGCAATATTACGAAATTTCGTAAAATACACATATAGATTGTAATTTAGCTAATATAGTGCTATAATCCCTTTTTTTTCCTCTAATTTTTTTTGCCTCTTCTGAACTTAAGTTTTGTAAAATATGTACACTATTAAAAAATATTACTATAGCAGTATATTAGCTTAAATACAATCTATGTGTATTTTACGAAATTTCGTAATATTGCTCTAACTTCGTCTTTTAGAATATTCGTAATATTCTAAAAGACGAAGTTAGAGCAATATTAAGAACATTTGCAAAAGCCGAAATTGCGATGCGAGTAATATAATACGAAATAATCGCATGAAGATTTCAACTTAGCACTGCTATATTCTATATTCTAGCCTAATATGGAATATAGCTGTGCTAAGTTAGCACTGCTATATTCCATATTAGGCTAGAATATGGAATATAGCAGTGCTAAGTTGAAATCTTCATGCGATTATTTCGTATTATATTACTCGCATCGCAATTTCGGCTTTTGCAAATGTTCTTAATATTGCTCTAACTTCGTCTTTTAGAATATTCGTAATATTCTGAAAGACGAAGTTAGAGCAATATTACGAATATTCTAAAAGACGAAGTTAGAGCAATATTACGAAATTTCGTAAAATACACATAGATTGTATTTAAGCTAATATACTGCTATAGTAATATTTTTTAATAGTGTACATATTTTACAAAACTTAAGTTCAGAAGAGGCAAAAAAATTTGAGGAAAAAAAAGGGATTATAGCACTATATTAGCTAAATTACAATCTATATGTGTATTTTACGAAATTTCGTAATATTGCTCTAACTTCGTCTTTTAGAATATTCGTAATATTGCTCTAACTTCGTCTTTCAGAATATTACGAATATTCTAAAAGATGAAGTTAGAGCAATATTAAGAACATTTGCAAAAGTCTAAATTGCGATGCGAGTAATATAACACAAAATAATCGCATGAAGATTTCAACTTTGCACTGCTATATTCCATATTCTAGCCTAATATGGAATATAGCAGTGCTAACTTAGCACAGCTATATTCCATATTAGGCTAGAATATGGAATATAGCAGTGCTAAATTGAAATCTTCATGCGATTATTTTGTGTTATATTACTCGCATCGCAATTTCGACTATTGCGAAATTTCGTAAAATACACATATAGATTAGATTGTAATTTAGCTAATATGGAATATAGCAGTAAGTTGAAAACGCCACTGACTGGAGCAGCCAGGAAGCCAGGAATCCAAAGGACAGGTAAGAACAACTTTAGAGAAGTGGGAAAGAAAAAAATATAATAATAAAAAAAAAAAAAAAAAAAAAGAATATTCGAATTCGCGAATATATAGAACGATATTCTAAATATTCGCGAAATCTCGAAATTGCGATATTCGAGAAATAAATTCGCAATTCGAATATTCGCGCTCAACACTATTTACTATTAAATTTTTTATAGTACTTTCTTTTCATTTCCTTTGTATTTTATACATTTTCTAACATGTTTCTGGAGATAGTCCAGTTTTTGCAGCAAGAGACTTAAGCAGGCTGCTGAATTTCCTTAAAAAGAGGCCAATCCTGTACGGAGACCTATTTGGCAATGCTCCATGGGAAACAAATATGCAAAGAGATATCTCCCAAAAAAGAGAACATCTCACCAGCAACACCTATTGGAAGTGTCTCCCTATGAGTCAAAACCAGACTTTTAAACAAGCCTTGGGATTTGACCAAATACCATACCATGGAGTACTTCCAATAAATCTCCATACAGGACTAATCTCTTTAAAGGGGTTGTGCAACATTTTATATTGATGATCTATCCTCAGGATAGGACATCAATATCTGATGGGCGGGGTTCGGACACCTGGCACCCCTGCCGATCAGCTGTTTGATGAGAAAGCGAGGCTCCATGTGAGCACCGATTCCTGTTCATTACACTGCACTTTATCTTTATCTGAAGTGCAGTAGGATGATGAGTACTCATTCCATTCACTTGAATGTAACGAGTACTTGTAATTACACTATGCCGATGCCCCACAGGAGATAACACGTAGTGTAATTACCAGTCGAAAAAGCTGATCGGCGGGCGGTCCCGCTGATCAGATATTCATGACCTATCCTGAGGATAGATCATCAATATAATTCAATGTACAACCCCTTTAAGGAGATTCAGTACCCTGCTTAAGCTGCTTCCAAAGCATCCCACCAAGACATAAATAAATAAAAATGAATCCTGGCAAATTACAATATTAAAAGAATATATTTTTTGCAAAACATGATATACTGTAATAAATAAGATGCTCTCTAATGTGAATGTCCCTTTAACACCTTGCCAGAAAAGAAAAATTCAAGGATTTCGATTTCCAGGTAACATTTTTGTAGGGATAACTAAGTAAACACCTAGCATTTGTTTTTTGGCTTTAGAAACAGTGTTTTTTTTGTGTTAATATAGTTTACCTTCCTTTAATAGATTTTTTTTTTAGGGATTTGATATTGATGACCTTTCCTCAGGATAGATGATCAATATCAGATTGGTGGGGGTCTGACTCTAAAGAGGCCGCTATGCTCCCCAGAGGCCGCTGTGCTCACCACTGAGGCCCCATGCAATCCAGCGAACTAGGGGTCTCTAAAATCTCTTTCTAAATTTAATGCTAATTAGTATGTTGGTCCACTGCTCCTTTCACTTCTATGGGGCTGATAGACAGTTTTCCATTAGTCCTATAGAAATTAACCAACATGCACACTACTGCTCCATTCAGAGAAAAGGTTATAAATGGATTACTGGACAGGTGTTATGTTTTGTGGAATAACCCTTAGGCCCCTTTCACACGGGCATTGCGGGAAAATGTGAGGGTGCGTTGCGGGAACACGAGCGATTTTTCCGAGCGAGTGCAAAACATTGTAATGCGTTTTGCACTCGCGTGAGAAAAATCGCGCATGTTTGGTACCCAAACCCGAACTTCTTCACAGAAGTTCGGGCTTGGGATCGGTGTTCTGTAGATTGTATTATTTTCCCTTATAACATGGTTATAAGGGAAAATAATAGCATTCTGAATACAGAATGCATAGTAAAATAGCGCTGGAGGGGTTAAAAAATAATAATAATAATTTAACTCACCTTAGTCCACTTGATCGCGAAGCCGGCATCTCCTTCTGTCTTCATCTTAGCTGTGTGGAGGAACAGGACCTGTAGTGACATCACTCTGGTCATCACATGGTCCGTCACATGATCTTTTACCATGGTGATGGATCATGTGATGGACCATGTGATGACCGGAGTGACGTCACCACAGGTCCTGTTCCTCCACACAGCTAAGATGAAGACAGAAGGAGATGCCAGCTTCGCGATCAAGTGGACTAAGGTGAGTTAAATTATTATTATTTTTTAACCCCTCCAGCGCTATTTTACTATGCATGCTGTATTCAGAATGCTATAATTTTCCCTGATAACCATGTTATAAGGGAAAATAATAATGATCGGGTCTCCATCCCGATCGTCTCCTAGCAACCGTGCGTGAAAATCGCACCACATCCGCACTTGCTTGCGGATGCTTGCGATTTTCACGCAACCCCATTCATTTCTATGGGGCCTGCGTTACGTGAAAAATGCACAAAATAGAGCATGCTGCGATTGTCACGCAATGCATAAGTGATGCGTGAAAATCACCGCTCATGTGAACAGCCCCATAAAAATGAATGGGTCGGGATTCAGTGCGGGTGCAATGTGTTCAACTCACGCATGGCATCCGCGCGGAATACTCGCCCGTGTGAAAGGGGCCTTAGTGTATAACTAAATGTTATTGTCTAAATATCAATTGGAAAGAGAAGATTACGGGCAGAAAGACAGGTCTATTGTACAGCCTCAGATAAAAAAACATAATGAACGGATGGCTTATCTTCTCAGGGTTAGCTGATGTCACTGTAGATAGTCCATGTTTGGTTGTTTTGACATATTTATAGGGGTTCCGGAAGTCACAACCCTGCAGATTTGACATTGATGGCCTATCCAGAGGATAGAGCAGCAATATTAAATTTGCGGATAACCCCTTTAAGTAAGGGACAGGAAAAGAAAAGCTTGTGAAAAAAGTAACTTTATTCTCAATAAATATTTAAAAGCTGTGCATAAAAAGAAAATGGTTACAGAGCACATTGTGCATTGAAAATATGACACTGAATGTTTCAGCAATGTCATATTCTTGATTGCCGAACCCATTAGCTGCTTTTATTTCCAGTCTCTTTGTGTATCCCGCAGTATTTGTTTTACAAAATGGAAAAAAAAATGTATTTGTCTTTCAAAATGATTTTCTAGCAGTTTTATTTAGCATGCAACCTTTATCTGGATAAAACCATGTACTCCGTGAACAACCGCTTTGTTAATATCCAGCATTCAGTATCCATAGAACATAAAATAGTTTATTTTTTTATTTCTTTGTAAATCTATGTGTTTAATGTTGGACTTCAATATGAGCCTTCTTAAAACTATAAAGCTCTGCCACATCATAAATGAATGATAAAAAAAAAAAATTGATTTCTTCAAGGGCATTAAAATGTACCTCTAATAAAGTACAGTTACTTCCCAGTTCTCTTAGATTGTCGGTCAAACCTTCTTTATGTTTTATTGTTTCTTCAATACTTAGCAATTTGTGCTGCATGCTTTCCTACTTCCTGCTCAAAGGAAACAAAGCTGTCATCATCCTCTGCCATGTTACAGAGACAGTGGATTTGTAGTCCAAACAACAGTCACTACAAACTCTTAAGTACTGGGCCTATTTTTGGTTTTGCATTTCTGTTTTTGCCTCCTGACGTTCCAATAGCCATAACTTTTTTATTTTTCCGTTCACGTAGCCATAGGTTGGCTAATTTTTTGCAGGACACGATTCATTTTTTAATAGTACCATTTTATTTAACATGTCTTTTATTGGAAACGGGGAAAAAAATTATTTGTACTGAAATAGGCCACTAAACTCTTTCACAAGTAAATGCAACAGTGAAGTGCGTATATTTTTTTTTCTTTTTGTACTGAAATAGGACACTGAACTCTTTCACCTCATATAACTGCAGAAGCCCACCCTGCTCTGCCTGCTACAGGACATTTAGTAAGTAGTACAGATGGGACTGGGGATCGGAACTTCAATTAAAGTTATTATTATAAAAGGTTCAGGCAATAAAGCAGTGAGTCAGCGGCGGGGCCAGAGTACAGTGACCACACTGGCCCCGCCGCATTTTCATGCCACCGGCCCCTCCCACAGGTTTAGCTCCGGTATATTAGGGCATCTGTGGATGCCACTATTATGGGGTGGGGGATATGTGGATGGCACTATTATGGGGTGGGTGGATCTGTGAGTGACACATATATAGCAGTGCCATCCACAGATCCACCCCCCATAACAGTGGCATCCACAGATATCCCTACATAACAGTGCCATCCACAGATTACCCCCCATAACAGTGCCATCCACAGATTACCCCCCATAACAGTGCCATCCACAGATCTCCCCCCCATACCAGTGCCATCCACAGATCACCCCCCATAACAGTGCCATCCACAGATCACCCCGCCATAACAGTGCCATCCACAGATCCCCCCATAACTGTGCCCCCCTCAGATCCCCCATAACAGTGCCATCCTCAGATCCCCCATAACAGTAACATCCACAGATTCCCCCCATAACATTGCCACCCACAGATCCCCCATAACAGTGCCATCCACAGATCCCCCATAACAGTGCCACCCACAGATCCCCCCCATAACAGTGCCACCCACAGATCCCCCATAGTAGTGTCATGCACAGACCACCATCAGTTCAAAACCTAACAAAAGCACACCTTTTGGTAAAAAAAAATGTTTTTTCTTATTTTCCTCCTCAAAAACCTAGGTGCGTCTTATAGGGCAAAAATACGGTACATATTGTCTTCTTCATAGGACAGTGTCATAATCTCTAGACTATCTCTTATTTCTGGCATTTACATCAATTTAAAGGCTGTGTACACCATTTGTCACATTATTCTGCTGCTATGTCCATTGCTGCTAACAGAGTGCCATACATCAAATTACGCTCTGTTAGCCATGATCACTGACTCTAATATGAAATGTCATCTGACCACACCCTGTTCAGAAACTAAACAATTATTAACTCTAGCAGTACTGAATTCTATGACTAATTAAGGACTCCCCTCTGCTCTTTTCCTAAGTAACCCGGTAGATTTGTTAGTTTCTGTATTGACTGAGATTGATTTGGTTTGCTGCTTGCTTTTGACCTCCTGCTTGGATTATTGTTTTGCATGAACTCTGGCTTCCATGACTTTGTGCTTGATGGACTACACATTCTGTCTTTTAATTTTGCTACTATGAACTGGTTCTACTCACATCAACCATTACCCAGGGAATTCACACCAGAGGGGGTACCCTCTATCTATGGCTACCCAGAGGACACACTGTCCAGGCCTCATTTGACCATTCTATCAGTTTATTTAATGACTCACATTTGTAGTGCTTATTTTCTCTAAATTAATTTAATTAAACAAGTTGCTTTGTTTGGCTGCAGTAGCTTGCAGGTATTCTACTACATAGCAAGATGGAGAATGACATTCTGAGCTAAATTTGCCAGGCGAGCTGGTGATCTATATAAGCAGAAGAGGAAAAAAATGTTATTGGCCTTGAAAGGTTAACAAAAATAGGATCATTTGTTTCTGGTCAATAGTACAATTTTGTAATATTATGTTCATATACCCTGGCTTGGACTGTCTCAGTTATGCAATATTATTCCACAGCTATTTCCGGTCCTTCAGTTAACCTGCACAGTAGATAAATAATGACTTTCACACAAGGTGATTTTCATCCCATTATCATTAAATTAGCTTTGCATTCAAAGAGAAGAGTTGCCATGAAGCATAAAACTACTAAATATTTCAATAAATCTGTGTTTATCATATAACTGATATAAATGAACTTTTGGACGAGTAATGAAAGCTTAATGGGAGTCTGTCTGCCCCCTAACGCAAACAGTTTGAATCGCATTGTAGTTCATATACAGAGTTCACAAATGCTGCCTTGTTTCCTTTGCAGGGAAGGAGCCAGGGTCGTACATAGAATTGTGGGGCCCCATAGCAAAACTCAGAATTGGACCCCCCCCCCCATAAAAAGTACATGCAGATGTTGTCATTGGTAGTATGTGTGTGTGTGTGTGTCTCTATATATAATATATATATATATAATTATATACACACACATAATAATTAGGGATGAGCGGACTTGTGTTTTCAAGTTTGGGGTACAAGGTTCGGGTTATCTAAGAATTTCGTTATGAATTGGTCGCGGAATCCATAATGGAATTTTTAGATAACCCGAACTTTGTACACTGAACTTGAAAACACAAGTTCTCTCATCCCTAATAATAATGCATATACTTCAAATTCTGAGGGGAATTTAGTCCCTGCCCCTCATTGCCCTGTTAGAAATAGTAATAAGGCAATGACTGAACCCCCCTTCAGAATTTCAAGCATATGTCTATGGGAAGCTGCTGTGAGGTTAATAAGCTGTGAACAGGTCTGTCTGTGTGTATGTGTGTGTATATATATAAATGTATATATATATATATATATATATATATTTATATATATTCACATACACCAGCACAACCACTAACTCCCTGTCCTACATCACACACTTTAAACAGCCGTCAGCGCAGTAGTGTGTCCCCCTCTGCTGCTCAGCGTATGAGCGACTACATACCTGTCATACAGAATGTGCTGTCTGCTGTTTGTGTCGGCTGTGGGATGCGGGAGTCCTTACAGTTCATGGACTTTACACTCTACCATGCAGGCCAGGGCTCTCCAGGTCAGTGGTCGGGAGGTCAGGAGCTTAGAGCAGTAAAGCGGGCCCTCTCTCTCACACAGTGCTCTGCTGCTGTAACAATGCTAGGCAGGTGAAACAGCAGAGCACAGCAGACAAATGGATTTGGCGGGTGGCTACAGGGGCAAGGAGGAAGGGAGTCGCTGTACTTCGATTGGATGGGGGGCAGGGCCAATCAGCCTGCCCGGGCCCCTCAAAATCCCATGCCCCATAGCAACTGCGTGGTCTGCCGCCATGGGTGGTATGCCAGTGGAAGGAGCTATAGGACTCTATGGAAAGTCGAGCTGCCACAAAGGAGGATTGAAGAGCATTCCCTATCATATTAAAATGACAGGAAAGACCCTTTGTTCAGAGACTGTATTCCACTGAGGATACTAAAGATATATGTGTGTACAGTATATTTGCACATCTCACTTTTTTAACTATTTCAGCACTTGGGCTACACAAAGATATGATGTTTGGAGGCTAAATAAGCGAATGAAATGTATCTGTATATGTCACATGTATATGTTATATGCAATTTTACCAATCATGTTTTAATAGCTGTAATAGCATTTTATTGCCAGTATCATGTAATTTTGTGATTAAGATATGTTTTTATTTTTTGTATTCTGACACCAAAGAGTTAATTCACTAATTATGTATTGGTCACATGATATGATGTAATCAGTTGTGGGTGTATATATATTGTTCACTATGTCCTGTTACTTTGCTTGAGAAAGGCTCTAGTGCACAGCCGAAACGTCGCCATTGCCACTGAGGTGAATAAAGAGTGTTCTTAATTTTATTTTTTGGAGTGCTGCCTTTTTCCTACACATATATATATATTTATATATATATATATATATATATATATATATATATCTGAGGATAGAGATAGTGCAGCCCTTAGGCCAGGAAAGACTAGCCTCACATATACAGCCCTGGGAATTACATATGCCAACTGTAAAAACTGCATTTAATGTGTATAGTGCTATAAAACAGCCTCAGTAAAGTACAGTGGACTTGTTACATTAAAACCCAGACTCATCCTTGTGTGTATCATCTGTGACTACAACTACTTCCAACCTTCACACCGCTTTCCCAAGCACATTGCAGTGAGACCAGCCTAAAACCATCATTTGCAACAATATTTTGGTGCAAGGCATTTACAACGTCAGAAATATGATGTTTAAAGTTATTTCTGCCAAAAAAAATTGGTGCAGGGAGATGATAAATCTCTTTTCCACCCCTACTACTGTCTCTTCTGGGAAAACTCTGCATCTTCTCCCTTCTTTACACACTCTTCTTAAGTCCAGCTCCAGGTTGTACAGCGTCATGCCACCTTACTGATGAGAAACTAGACCTTTCCTACAATATATATTACGACCCTAAGTCCATTTAGGTGACCTGATGCCATGACATATTAGTGCTCCCACACTGGTTACTGAAACAAGCAATTATCTCTCGCCTGTCAATTGTGGCACGTAGGCCTCACACTCCCCCACCACCATATTGAGCAGGAGCATACAATACATCATCTAACCATAACTACACCACTAGAGGGCCACTAGATTTTTTTTCCTCTGTGGTAAATTGCATACACATATTGCTTTGGTCAACCTAAAAACGTATGATTTAACTATGTTATGGTACAAAGTTTCTCTAAGGACCAGTTTCAGGACCTGATATTAGGCAGTTTGATCTAATCTTAGCAGTTTGCAAATGCTTCCTCTCGCCTCCTTCAGTACCCTTGCCCTTAACCTTGCCAAACTAATACCATAT
This sequence comes from Bufo gargarizans, assembly GCF_014858855.1. NCBI lineage: Eukaryota > Metazoa > Chordata > Amphibia > Anura > Bufonidae > Bufo > Bufo gargarizans. The sequence goes on from NC_058085.1 coordinate 311,269,165, forward strand.
ATGTTAACTAACCAATCTGATGACCCATTCGATATTTGGCAAGCACTGAAAATGCTTGGCTGAATTACGGTCTGGTTTTTAGACTTTCAGGCAAAAATTTGGGGAAAGTTTGAAAGAAGTATTTTTTGGTATGCCTGAGCCTAATTACTTTTTGTAGCACAAAATGTAACTTGCTGGAGCTTCTTCTAGATCACATTTGTTTCTCTATGGCAAATGGATTTTAAAATGTAAATCTTTTTTTTTTAATCTGATTTGGAAGATAAAACAAATCTTAAGAGATCATATGAGTTTTCCAGTTGCGTGAACACTCCTTCATCCTAATCACCAGATGTTATAGTTCAACAGCTATCTTAGCTAAACTATTTCTATAATCTCAGAATACACTCTGGAAATGCAACCAATCCCTAGGATCCCTCTACCACCCCTGGTGGGATTGTCTGATTATCTCCCCATTTTTTTAAATTTTTGTTTCAATTGACAGTGCAGAAGTGCAATACATAGCGTTATATATAGAGATGAGTGAATTGAAGTTGCCGAAGTGGAATTCGATCCAAATTTCAGGAAAAATTCGATTCGCACCAAAGTCGAATTTCCTCGCTCTTTGTGGAAATGAATCGCATTCTTTCCTAAAATGGCTGCTGCACATGTGAGGACATGGAGAAAGGAACTTTGGGAAGGCGGGATGCCCCATAATGGCATGCATGCAGCCAATCAGCAGCCAGCCCTGTGATGTCACAGCCTTATAAATAGCATCAGCCATCTTAGATTCTGCCATTTACCAGTGTACATAGTGCAGGGAGAGACGTCAGCAGGCGCTAGGGACAGTGTTAGAAAAAACTTCAATGTGCGGTCTTCACTGTGTTCCATGGTATATCTAATGCCTTGGAAATTCTTTTGTACCCTTTTCCTGACTGATACCTTTTAATAATGAGAACCCTCTGATGCTTTGAAAGCTCTCTGTGGACCATGGCTTTTGCTGTGGGATGCGACTAAGAAAATTTTAGGAAAGACCAACTAGAGCAGCTGTACTTTATTTGGGGTTAATCAGAGGCACTTAAATGATGGCAGGTGTATGCTGACTCCTATTTAACATGATTTGGAATGTGATTGATTAATTCTGAACACAACTACATCCCCAGTTATAAGAGGGTGTGCACACTTATGCGACCACATTATTTTAGTTTTTTTTTGTTTTCTTCCCTCCACCTAAAAGATTTCAGTTAGTTTTTCAATTGAATGGTACAGTTTATAGGTCACATTAACGGTGGAAAAAGTTCTGAAATGATTTATCTTTACAGCACAGAAATCTTTAACAGGGGTGTGTAAACTTTTTATATCCACTGTATATGTTCTAAAGCATTGTCTGGCTTGTATTAGTGGAAAAAAATGGCTAATTAGCCGTTGTGTGGTGAAGTGCTAAGATTACAGCCCTTTTTGTCGTGTATTAGTTGAAAAAGAATTTGCTGGTCAGCGATGCAGTTATATGTTCTAAAGCCTTTTGTAGCATGTATTAGAGTAAAAAAAATATATATATTTGCCGGTCAGCGGTGCAGTTATTTGTTCTAAAGCCTTTTGTGGCGTGCATTAGTGGAAAAAGAAAAAATATATTTGCCGGTCAGCGGTGCAGTTATATTTTCTAAAGCCTTCTGTGGCATGTTTTAGTGGAAAAATATATTTTCCAATCAGCGGTGCAGTTACAGTGCTGCCCATAATTATTAATACCCCTGGCAAATTTTGACTTAAAGTTACTTTTATTCAACCAGCAAGTAATTTTTTTGACGGGAAATGACATACAGTAGGTGTCTCCCAAAAGATAATAAGATGATGTACAAGAAACATTATTGTGGAAAAAAAAAACATTTCTCAGTTTTATGTACATTTGAGCAAAAAGTGTCCAGTCCAAAATTATTCATACCCTTCTCAATAATCAATAGAAAAGCCTTTATTGGTTATTACAGAGAACAAATGCTTCCTATAATTGCAGACCAGCTTTTTGCATGTCTCCACAGGTATTTTTGCCCATTCATCTTTAGCAATGAGATCCAAATCTTTCAGGTTGGAGGGTCTTCCTGCCATCACCCTGATCTTTAGCACACTCCACAGATTCTCAATTGGATTCAAGCCTGGACTCTGGCTGGGCCACTCCAAAACGTTAATGTTTTTGTCTGCTAACCATTTCTTCACCACTTTTGCTGTGTGTTTTGGGTCATTGTTATGCTGAAATGTCCACTAGTGCCCAAGGCCAAGTTTCTCTGCAGACTGCCTGATGTTGTTGTTGAGAATCCTCATGTATTGCTCTTTTTTCATGGTGCCGTTTACTATGATCAGGTTCCCTGGTCCATTGGCTGAACCCCCCTCCCCCCAAAGCATTAGGTTCCCACCATCATGTTTGACAGTGGGGATTGTGTTCTTTGGGTTGAAGGCTTCTCCTTTTTTACACCAAATGAAGGAAACATCATTGTGACCAAACAATTCAATTTTAGTTTCATCTGACCATAACACAGAAGACCAGAAGTCTTCTTCTTTGTCCAGATGAGCTTTTGCAAAGGCCAAGCAAGTTTTTTTGTGCCTTATCCGGAGAAGTGGCGTCCTCCTTGGTCTGCATTGTGTAGTGTTCGTTGGATTGTCTGCCTTGAGACATTGCCACCAGCAGAGCCCAGATTCACCAGGATGGCCTTGGTGGTGATCCTTGGATTCTTTTTCACCTCTCTAACTATCCTTCTGGCAAGCACAGGTGTGACTTTTGGCTTCCGACCACGTCCTCTGAGATTTTCCATAGTGTGGAACATCTTATATTTGTTGATCAAATGTAAATAAAAGCTGAGAAATGTTTTTTTCCACAATAATGCCTCTTGTACATTATCTTATTATCTTTTGGGAGACACCTATGTCATTTCATGTCAAAAAATTACTTGCTGGTTGAAGAAAAGTAACTTTAAGTCAAAATTTGCCAGGGGAATGAATAATTATGGGCAGCACTGTATATGTTCTAAAGCCTTTTGTGGCGTGTATTAGAGGGAAAAGGAAAAAATATGAAAATCTGTTTGCCATTCAGCGGTGCAGTTATCTGTTCTAAAGCCCTTTGTGGCGTGTATTAGTGGAAAAAGAAAATATATATTTGCCGTTCAGCGGTGCAGTTATATGTTCTTAAGTCTTTTGTGGCATGTATTAGTGGAAAAAGAATAAATATATTTGCCGGTCAGCGGTGCAGTCATCTGTTCTAAAGCCTTTTGTGGCGTATATTAGTGGAAAAAGAAAAAAATAGATTTGCCCGATCTGCGGTACAGTTATCTATTCTAAAGCGTTTTGTGGTGTGTAATAGTGGAAAAAGAAAAATATATATTTGCCGTTCCGCGGTTCGTGAACCTTTTGTGTCGTGTATAAGTGGAAAAGTGTATAAGTGGAAAAAAAATAAGGGCCTATTTGCCGTTCAGCAATGCTGATATATGTTCCTCGTCCTCCTACTCCTTGTCACTCATTCCGTCAGCAATCGATCACCGAAGTGATTGCCAAGAGACAACAGTATGTGTGCACTCATCCAATGTCGCAGAAGCTGAATGTGCTCCTGGCCAAGTTGCTGGTGCTGCAGTCCCTCCCTTTCAGAGAGAGTGATGACTTCTGGCTCTCCACCTTGTTGTACCCTCACTACCGGTCCAAAAAGAGGGCCTTTTTTACAACCGCTATGAGGGAGGACACACTGATCTACTATAGGACATCCTATGTAGTCAGTTGGACGCTGCCTATCTGCGCCATCGCAGGTCTGACCGGTCCTCTGCGCTCACGTTCCTCTGCCATGGCTGCTGTGGCAGGGTGGGGGGGTAGGAGCAGTCTCAGCTCCATCAGCAGCAACTTAAGTCTAAAGTCGCTGATGAGCAGCTTTCTTCACCCGCCTAGTGAAGAAACTGCTCATCCGCTCAGCAGCAGTTAGACCTGGAGCAGGACCTAAACTAGCAGGTGGTGGACTATAGGGCAGCCAAACTGGATTTGTGGCCGCAACTGGCAGAGTTTGCCCTGGAAAAGCTGTCCTGCCCAGGCAGTAGTGTGGCATCAGAGTGGGTGTTTAGTGTGGCAGGGGCCTTAGTTACCCCATGAAGAACTCGTCTGTCCACCCAAAATGTGGAGAGACTGACCTTTTGTCAAGTTGTCAGGCATGGATCAGCCAGAATTTCGACCCATCAATGCCTGATGCATCAGACTAGATCATCCATGGTGCCACACCAACACTTTGACAAAAGAGACCGGTTTCTTCTGGCTACCTGCCTAAGCTACTATTCTGATGCTGTCACCCGCCTGATGCCACACATCTGATGCCAAGTGCTCCTTCTTTCACCCACCATCTTCAGCAGGTATTGGTATTGCCACCCACCTCCACGCTATGTCACCTTGCCACTCTGTGGCCTCCTGATGCTGCTGCCACCTTCACACTCTGTCATTGTGTCACTCAGTGGCAATCCTTAATGCTGCTGCCACCTCCACACTATGTCACCTTGCCACTCTGTGGTCTCCTCATGCTGCTGCCACCTCCACAGTATGTCACCTTGCCACTCTGTGGCCTGCTGATCCTGCCGCCATCTCAACACTATGTCACCTTGCCACTTTGTAGCCTCCTGATGCTGCTGCCACCTCTGCACTGTCATTGTGCCACTCTGTGGTCTCCTCATGCTGCTTCCTACCCTCCCTACTTCATGACTGGGCCAATATTTAGCCTTTTTGACTTGGCTGACATCATCATTTATTTGACCTGTCAGAAAGAAGGTAAAATGAGACGCACAATGGATCCTGTCTGTGTAGCAGCTGTAAGGCCTGTATGGTCCCATCAGAATTGGCTTGTGATTTGGTAGCAAAAAGCAGGAGTGGAGTGGGTACAAAACACAGAAGACTTGCAATTATTCTGTTCACGTGTCATCTCTGTTTTGAATCCACTCCTGTTTTTTTTGGCATTAACAATACTGATGGATTACTGACCAAATGCTGACCGAGTGAAGGCAGATGCTCCACATACAGGATCCATTTTTTGTGGGTTATTGTTCTGATGGATCAGAGGAAGGAAAAAATAATCAGTGACGTCAAAACATACTTACTGCTGACACCCTCTCCACTCTGTCGGGGGGCTCTACTTGTATAAGCGTTTAATAGAACAAGTTCTGCAGACATCTATGTGGAATCAGCTGACGACGGTGTAACAGGAGAGCGCTTCTTCTTGGTGCTAACATCGACCTGTAAGGCTGAGTTTATACTTGAGTTATTTGGTCAGTTTTGGCCCCGTGACTGCCCAAATAAGTGAAGTGTGCAGTGATTCTAAGAGCCACGCCTGTCATCTGCATGTCATTCACATATATTGCATGCTATTTTGTAGATAGATTTTACATACTTTCTGTAAATAAATATGAAGATATATAACTAGAGATAAGCAAACGTTTCAAAAATTCTATTCGCCGGATCGTCAATAAAAAAAAATAAAATTGGGTTTGATCTGAATATATTCCCAGTGAATTTCCTTTAAAAAAATGCTATTTCCTGGCTGCTGAGAGCCTGTATAGCGGTGTAGAACACTGTGCCTTGCAGTAACACGCATAGGGAGTCTGCTTTGGTAGTAAAATAATAATATTGTGAGTCCCACAGCCCCTGCTGTGGAGGCTAAGGACACGGTGGAGGATGAGGAGGCAGAGGCGGACATTTTCGCAGGACCAAAGGCGTGACAACGTGGAAGCAGAAGAGGCCTCACCTGGCCAAGTTGCTGGTGTGGCTGTGCAGGAACCGACAGGCTCAAGGACTGGCCCACCTTCTGTTCTACATGTGTGTGCAGGGCTGGTACTGCCTTTTTGGCAAAGAAATGATGGCTTGGGACTCTCCACCTGGGCTCCGCACAAGCCATCAGTTATCTTAAAGGTGTAGAGTCCACCACTTGGAGAGGGAGGTACTGCAGCATCGGCAACTTGGCCAGGAGCATGTTCAGCTTCTGCACTGTTGGATGAGTGCACGCATACTGTTGTCTCTTGGCAATCGCTTTGGTGATCAATTGCTGATGGAATGAGTGACGAGGAGTAGGAGAGAAGGAGAAGGAGCATCAGGACCGGTAGATGATTAGATGAACTGACAGCTCCCTTCGGCTGATGTGGTGGAGCCTTGACTGCCTGAAATCGGCTGTGTGTCACTGGTTGATGCAGCGGTTGCTGCGGCAGGCTGGACCACCACATTGGAGCAACGGTTCTCCCAGGCCACTTTATGGTGATGCTGCATATGTTGACGCAGGGCCGTGGTGCCAACATTGGCACCCTGGCCATGCTTCACCTTCTGTCCACAGATTCTACATATGGCCATGTTCACCATTTCCGGCGGCTTAACAAAAAACTGCCACACCGCTGAGTAGGTGATTTTACCCCCAACACTACGCACTGACTGACTGCTACCGCCACTGCCTGCTCGAACCTGTGCACTGATGCTTTCCGAACAGGTAGGCTCCTGTGAAGCGGGTGGTCTACCCCAGGCACATTTGGCTACCAACCTCCCACTGCTGCCACCCAGCTGACTCTTGGCCATGCTAGTGACTTTCTGGCTCCGCCGCTGCCTCATGGGCAAGCTGCCACCCTCTTTTCCCGATGATGAAACCCCTTTCGTCAGAGGGGGTGAAGACGTGATGATGTAGGTTTTCTACGTCGCTCCTCACTGCTGATTATGTTGAAGATTGTGGACTAAGAGTTACAAGGTGGAAAGAGCAGGGTCCCCAGCAGCACAGAGTATTTCAGGAGTGTGCCGGTTGTGTTGGAAAGGACAGACAGGGACAGGTTCCTAAAAAGCTTAGACTCAACGGTGAAAAATATATGGCATCAGAGGTGTGTGAGGACGCCATCACGATATGACCTGTACGCCATCCAGGGCAGATTGTATATGTGGGCGACATACAGAATATAACCAGGAAACCTTGTAATAACTTATCTGTGGTTAAGGCTACTTTCACACTAGCGTTCGGGGCTCCGCTTGTGAGTTCAGTTTGAAGGCTCTCACAAGAGGCCCCAAACGGATCCGTACAGCCCCAATGCATTCTGAGTGGATGCGGATCCGCTCAGAATGCATCAGTTTGGCACCGTTTGGCCTCCGCTTCCGCTCAGCAGGCGGACACCCGAACGCAGCTTGCAGCCGTGCGGAGCCAAACGGATCCGTCCAGACTTACAATGCAAGTCAATGGGGATGGATCCGTTTGACGTTGACACAATATGGTGCAATTTCAAACAGATCCGTCCCCCATTGACTTTCAATGTAAAGTCAGGAGTCCCTATTAATATACCATCAGATCAGAGTTTTCTCCAATCCGATGGTATATTTTATCTTGAAGCGTCCCCATCACCATGGGAACGCCTCTATGTTAGAATATACCATCGGATTTGAGTTACATCGTAAAACTCAGATCTGACAGTATATTCTAACACAGAGGCGTTCCCATGGTGATGGGGACGCTTTATGTTAGAATATACTGATAACTGTGTACATGACTGCCCCCTGCTGCCTGGCAGATGCTGCCAGGCAGCAGGGGGCAGACCCCCCCTCCTCCTGTAATTATCCTATTGGTGGCCAGTGCGGCCCCCCTCCCTCATCAGTATTAATTGTAGCCAGTGCGGCCCCCCTCCTCTATATTCATCGGTGGCCAGTGCGGATTCCCAGTATTAAATATGACCAGTGTGGCCTCCCCCTCCCTCCCCAGTATTAAATATGACCAGTGCGGCCCCCCTCCCTCTATATTCATTGGTGGCCGGCCAGTGCGGATTCCAAGTATTGTGACCAGTGCGGCCTCCCCTCTCCGCCCCCCCCCAATTAAAATCACCCCCCCCATCATTGGTGGCAGCGGAGAGTACCGATCGGAGTCCCAGTTTAAATCGCTGGGGCTCCGATCGGTTACCATGGCAGCCAATACGCTATTGCAGTCTTGGCTGCCATGGTTACTTAGCAATAAATACAAGCATTATACTTACCTGAAGAGCTGCGATGTCTGTGACCGGCCGGGCGCTCCTCCTACTGGTAAGTGACATGGTCTGTGCTATAGGCAATGCGCCGCACAGACCTTTCACTTACGAGTAGGAGGAGCTCCCGACCGGACACAGACATCGCAGCTCTTCAGGTAAGTATAATGCTTGTATTTATTGCCAAGTAACCATGGCAGCCAAGACTGCAATAGCGTCTTGGCTGCCATGGTAACCGATCGGAGCCCCAGCGATTTAAACTGGGACTCCGATCGGTACTCTCCGCTGCCACCAATGATGGGGGGGATGATTTTAATTAGGGAGGGGGGGAGAGGGGAGGCCGCACTGGTCACAATACTTGGAATCCGCACTGGCCGGCCACCAATGAATATAGAGGGAGGGGGGCCTGCACTGGTCATATTTAATACTGGGGAGGGAGGGAAGGGCAGGCCGCACTGGTCATATTTAATACTGGGAATCCGCACTGGCCACCGATGAATATAGAGGGAGGGGGGCCGCACTGGTTGCAATTAATACTGGGGAGGGAGGGGGGGGCTGCAATGGCCACCAATAAGTTAAATAGAGGAGGGGGGGTCTGCCCCCTGCTGCCTGGCAGCATCTGCCAGGCAGCAGGGGGCAGTCATGTACACAGTTCTCAGTATATTCTAACTTGAAGCGTCCCCATCACCATGGGAACGCTTCTGTTTTTAGAATATACTGTCGGATCTGAGTTTTCCAAAGTGAAAAATCAAATCTGAAATAAACAGTTATGCAAACGGATCCGTTCTGAACGGATGCAAGCGTTTGCATTATAGGAGCGGATCCGTCTGTGCAGACACCAGACGGATCCGCTCCTAACGCAAGTGTGAAAGTAGCCTAACCCGCATCGGAAAGGCCTTTATGGGGCAGTGGACAACAGTTTTTTGACTTTCCACGTATACTCAATAAAGTGTTGCCTAAGACAGGAGAGAATCGGTCAGTCTTCTTGTTATTTGAGAACGTTGTTGCGTTGGAGAAAGCATTCCGAAACACAATGTCTCTCCACCTGGAGATGAATCCGTCAAGATTGATGCAAGTGCAGTATCAGCTGCTCATCGAGCCAGATACCTCTGGGGGAACCTGCCTGGCATGAACAGGCCTCTAGTAGCTACAGACAATGAGAAGACAAAGCTTCAAGATTGCTGGGACCCCGGAAGAGTCGTGAAGTTTATCAGGATTCAAACTATAACTTACAGCACTGGGTCTCTTCGTCTAGGAAAACATCACAAGTTCCCAGTTATCATGGATGGGAAAGAGGACATCCTGTGGTGCACAAGATGGAGAGGGTCTTCGGATTCCCCCGCACTATACAGACGTCTTAGAAATGAACCTCTGCTCCAGACAGAAGCTCCTGGAAAGGTCATGAAGCGTCCCGGTCATCCAGCATCTATTCTCCCCGCTGAAGATTTATTTTGAAAGTATTTAGAAGCCACACGGGGCCCTCACGCTGCCGATTTTCATGGAGACACCGGATTTTATAATATTATATTATCAGCTACATCATCATCATCGAGTACTGTCTGCACATCACTGATATCCTCCTCAACTGCTCGCAACACCAGCTCGCAAGCCACTCTCCTTATCACTACTTGCCCAGCTAGTGGAGGAAGCGGCGGATATCTCCTCCACATCTTGGCTTGTCAATAGCTGCTGACTGTCTTCTAGTAGCTCGTCCTCACTGTATACTGGAGATGAGCCCACAGCATACAATACTTCTCTGGCTGAGGGAAAATAAAAGGACAGAGGCAGGTTGAGGACAGGTGAAGGCACAGGGCCTGCTCCTGGGACATGCCAAATAAGGGTTGTGTCTGATGAACCTACCGACTCTTGGCTGGCGGTGTCCTAATATCACTTGTGAATATGTCAAAGATCGAGTCAACCATTCAAGGACCCCTGGGGTGCTGGTCACAACACGACCGCTAGCTGACACTGGGAGCTCAGGCCTCTCGAAATGACCCCTGCTGCCACGACCCCTTACTCTGCTGTGACCTTTCCCTGCGCCAGAAACATTTAGGCCTCTGCCACTCCCCTGTGCAGGGCCTGACACCTCTATGTCAGACATACTGTTCCGGCAAATTCGTTTTTGCACCACTAATACATGTCAAATAGGGCTTTAGAACATATAACTGCACCGCTGAACGCCAAATAGGCCCTTATTTATTTCCACTTATACACAACACAAAAGGCTTTAGAACAGATAACTGCACCGCTAAGTGGCAAATATATTTTTTCTTTTTCCACTAATACACACCACAAAAGGCTTTAGAACAGATAACTGCACTGCTGAACGGAAAATATATTTTTCTTTTTCCATTATTACACTCCACAAAAGGCTTTACAAGAGATAACTGCACCACTGTTCGGCAAATATATTTTTTCTTTTTCCACTAGAACACGCCACAAAGGCTTTAAAACATAAAACTGCACCGCTGAACGGCAAATATATTTTTTATTTTTCCACTAATACACGCCACAAAAGTCTTTAAAACATATAACTGCACCGCTGACCGTCAAATATATTATTTCTTTTTCCACTAATACATGCCACAAAAGACTTTAGAACAGATAGCTGCACCACTGAACGGCAAATATACTTTAATTTTGCCACTAATGTACGCCATAAAGGCTTTAGAACAGATAACTGCACTGCTGAAGGGAAAATATTTTTTTCTTTTTCCACTAATATACTCCACGAAAGGCTTTACAACAGATAACTTCACCATTGTTCGGCAAATATATTTTTTCTTTTTCCACTAAAACATGCCACAAAAAGCTTTAGAACATATAACTGCACCGCTGACCGGCAAATATATTATTTCTTTTTCCACTAATACATGCCACAAAAGGTTTTAGAACATATAACTGCACCACTGAACGGCAAATATACTTTTATTTTGCCACTAATGCACGCCACAAAAGGCTTTAGAACAGATAACGGCACTGCTGACCGGCAAATATATTTTTTCTTTTTCCACTAATACACCCCACGAAAGGCTTTAGAACAGATAACTGCACTGCTGATCGGCAAAATATTTTTTCTTTTTCCACTAATACACGCCACAAAAGGCTTTAAAACATATAACTTCACTGCTGAGCGGAAAATATATATTTTTTTTTCCACTAATACACGCCACAAAAGGCTTTAGAACATATAACTGCACCGCTTACCGGCAAATATATTATTTCTTTTTCCACTAATACACGCCACAAAAGTCTTTAGAACATATAACTGCACAGCTGACCGGCAAATATATTTTTTCTTTTTCAACTAATACACAACAAAAGGGACTTTAGAACATATAACTGCACCGCTGAACGGCAAATATATTTTAGTTTTGTCACTAATACATGACAAAAAAGGCTGTAATTTTAGCACTTCACGACACAACGGCTAATAAGCCCTTTTTCCCACTAATACAAGCCACAAGGGCAAATTAGATGTAGAAATATTTCCTTGTAATAAACCCTGTTAATGTCTGTTTCAAACAGCACTTGCACCCTAATAAGGATGTTTTGCTGGAATTACAGAGCTGTATAATTGCAATTTGGATCCCCAGTCAGTGCAGCAAGGTGTCATAAGATTGTTCCTATTACCCAGGCTGTAACCTCCCCTTCTGAACACTGTTGAACATAAATGCTGTGGAATGATTCTTCCCTATCCTTTCCTTACATCTTGAATAATCTTTCCCTGCACTTGTAAATAGTTTTTTTTAGCACAATGAAGTCTTTCCTAGCACTGTCCCTGATGCCTGCTGAAATCTCTCCCTGCACTAAGTACACTGGTAAATGGCAGAATCTAAGATGGCTGATGCTATTTATAGGGCTGTGACATCACAGGGCTGGCTGCTGATTGGCTACATGCATGGCATTATGGGTGACCCTGCCTTCCCAGAGTTCCTTTGTCCATGTCCTCAAACAAGCAGCAGCCATTTTAGGAAAAAGTGTGATTCGTTACCATGAAGTGAAGTGGAAATTCGGCTTCGGTGCGAATCAAATTGTTCCTGAAATTCGGATAGAATTTCACTTCGTCAACTTCGATTGGCTCATCTCTAATGACTATATTGCACTTACAAATATAGTCTTTGTTGATATTCTGTCCCGTTTGCTATATTTCAGAAGTCATTCCCCCTTGAAGTCATTCCCCCTTGTTAGGACGATCTTCTCTGCTGTCCACACAGTGGTCTGGTTCATAAGATGGCAGCTGATGAAGTTTCATGTGACCAGGCAGTGTATTTGTCTGGTCATGCGACCCTGCAAGAAAGCCTCTGTGTGGACAGCACAACCTACTTGCCAAAAAGGGGACACAACTTTTGAAATATATTGAAAATGGTGCATCATTTGAAATCCAGCTAACTTGTGCTTTACAATATCTGGACATTCATATAGTTTTTTTAAATATTCCTCTCCACTGAGTAGTGATGAGCAGCATAGGCAATATTATTTTTTGCGATATTTTGCAAATTTTTGGCCTAATATTCGCCATAAATTAGCAAATTCTAGAATTTGTGATCTCCAGTCATTATTTCCTTGATTGTGAAAATCGGCAATGTAATATGTGTGTATTGCACATGCAATACAGGCGTGGCTCACTTTTGCTACATTTTTCAAGCCGCTAGAAGTTTCCGTAGACTGGAGAAAATGGTTGGCAGCAACTTTCGTGACTGTGAGGAAGAATTCCTGATCACTGTAAGTAATTTTACATTACAGCACTGTTTTTGATTACATTTCGCATGCATGACAAAGACAAAGACACTAATGCCTATCACAGCACAGTAATTCCTATCGCACTACCTAACACCCTGCACTGGAACCTATTAGCTACATTATATCACGATTTAACCTACACTGACTATCTCCCACTATCTGTATTAAATATATATGAGCTAACTAACTATCTAATGTAATTGCATAAGAGCTCATGCTCAGGACCGTAAGCCCTCTGAGACATGCGGTCCGTAAGCGGGCCATATGTCCCGGAGTGGCATACTTGGTGGGCATAGGAGCGCACAGCATCATAGGTTACTATGATGCTGTGCTCATCAGGCCACCCGTGGGGCTATTGTCCCGCACTGATAAGATCATATGAGTGCAGGACTATAGTTATGTGGGCGGCCTGATGCACACAGTATCATAGTATCTATGATGCTGTGGTCTCACCTGCACACGATGTACGCCGCTCCGGGACATATGGCCAGCTCATGGACCGTATGTCTAGAAGGGCTTACGTGTGCATGAGCCCTAAGGAATAGGATCCAGATGAAAGCACAGAGCATAGCAATGTCACCGCTCTTTCTCAGAACTGCAAAAAAAAAAACTGCAGAAAATGGCTGCTGGGGGGTTTCTTATATAGTAAAGGGGTAGGTAACTTTCCTATTGGTTGCTAGGGATGTTGCTAAGCTCAGACAAAGATATTGCAGCCTTCTTGTTGGCCCACAAGCAAGAAGCAGTGAGGGTACTGATGAAATAAAATCCAGAATATTCACGATTACGAAGATATAGCACTTGATTCTAGATCTTCGCAAATTCTCAAATTCTGCCTTTTCAGACACTGAATCGGTGGAGTTGCCAGAGAGCAACAGAGACTGTAAGAATATTCAACTTTTTAGAGTGCATATCTTGTACTATTCCAAAAATTTCCTTTGAGTAACAAACAATATTCAGTGCCTGACAATGGTTATTTCTAAGTAGCAGAGGCGTATCTTGAAGATCCTTGGAATGCAAAATCTTTAACAGTGCCACATTCTACCATGTGCCATTCATAATACTAGCATCTTCTTATGTGGCAGATAAGTCTTTAAGTCCCATCAGGCACTAGGGCCCATGTGCAACTGTGATCTCTGTTCCTCCTGTAGATATCTTTGTGCAGAAATTTCCACTAGATCTAATGTCCTCTCACCTGGCTTTGAAGGGCTTTTATAAGGTTATTCATTAGGAAGGATTTTCCTGTTCGCCTCTCTCAGATCACACTTATCAAGTAGTCGGGGTATTTATCAATCCTCCGACTCAGGAAACATCTATACAGGACCCTCTCTTGTAGGACCAGCAGGCCATTCTGATCAACACTTACTAGCTGCAGGGGCTGGAGAAATAAGGAGAATGTTAGTTTTGATAACTTTTTGACTACAAGAAACGAAAGAGCTCTCCTCCAACGAGAAGAAAGCTGTCTCTTTAGTGCTACCTTTAGGTAAGTACCCTGTAGTTCAGTGTCCGACATCCTCTGTTGTAAAGGGAATGTATTGTCACAAAAGTAATCTCTTGCCTAAAACAAGTTATGTAACATATTTTTTATTCATTTCTGGTAATATTAATCCAGAAATCTTGCAGTTCTCAAATGTGGCCAAGGAAAGAAAAAGGCGCTCATAGGGTAAATAAGTTAAAAGACGAGCCTCCAAAGAAACAGGAAGAGTGGTACTGCTCACCTGTTGTTGTTGCACCCCACCATCAATAGGTTAGCAGCCAGCTCCACCCCTTCAGGGCGGTCCCGCCATTGCTACCCGACCCAACAGGCCTTGTCTCCACCCACTCCGCCTCCTTATTGCCAGCCCAGCGCGCGCTCCAAACACTCAGCATCTGGACGCCACACATGCCAGGAGCTGGGAGCAGCGCTCTCTCCACCAGTGGTATCATCCACCGGTAAGACCCCCAGCACCTGTCTTCTTCCCTGTTCCCCTCCGCTCGCATCCCTCTGTATATTAACCACTTCATGCCATTCGCCCTCAGCTCTCAATTTAACCACTCCACCCCAAATCATGCTTTTTTATGTTACCATGTTAATCATTACCAGTCTAGGTTAATTCACTCCACCTTACCAACCACATAAACTTGTACGGTTGACGCTGCAGTGATATTGCACTTTGATCTTGCGTCTGCTTGGGACCAATCGAATTTCTGCGCAATTTAACCCTTAACTAACCATGTAATTAACTATTAATTGGCATCACACATTATTATCAAGGTTCACGTCCAGACGCGCCGCCAAAAATTAGTCATCTATCATCTACTATATATTATCAGCTACGGTATCATTTAATTTTAAAATCCTGCCTTTATTCCAACTGGCGCCCATCTTATAGCTATATATATATATATATATATATATATATGTATATATACTTTATTTGTGTTTTGTTTTTACAATTCATACCTAGTCTTTAATCTCTATTTATTGATTTCTTATTGCATTGACTTCTTTGCATTTACGTATTTATGTACCCTTTTACTCAGTCACACCCACATGACTCGTGACGGTCATGTTATCACTTTTATTACTATCATTACTCGTGATGGTCATGTTATCACTATTATTACTATCATTTTTTATCCATTATTATCTCTTTGACCATACAGTTTTGTAACCTGAGGCACACCAGTGTGTTCTTAATATGTGTGATTTTGTGTAAATGTTTTTTAGACTTGAAAAAGGGGTCCGCAGAACCCCGAAACGCATTGTCAAGATAACAATAAAAAAAAACTATTGGTTTGTAAAAAAACTCTGGTTGCGTTTTTTGCGCCTACGGTCCTCCACTCGACCCCCGGTCCAGTGGAAATATACCCTTGCAGTTCTCAAATACATCCTGGTCTACAGAGAGTATTTCTCAGCAGTCTTCTCATTATCATTGCAAGTAGAAATACAATAAGTGATAACATCTATACATAGGAACCACTTTTTACAATATGTCATGGGCACAGTTCCTCAAATCTTTATAGTCAGCTCTTCACAAGCCACAAAGCATGCCCACAACACTCTACCATAGAAGTCAAATGAGTCTGTGACTGCTGTAAGGAAAATCTCAGATAGGATGCTACCCCCATAATCATGTGCAGAAAATACAATCCATAATCAGAATATGTCTCAGTAGCTGGTTTTTAGTGATGAGCAGCATAGCCGATATTAGTTTTTGTGATATTTCGCTAATTTTACGCATAATATTCACAATAAATTCACAAATTCTGGAATACGTGATCTCCAGTCATTATTTTCGCAATTGCGCAAATCGGCACTAATGATGCACATACTTTTGGCGCAATACATGCAACTTCACATTTTATCAGGTCTGAGTAGATATTACTGATTGGTGCACTGAGTATTGTTGTGACATCATAGCACTATGTCTGTAGCATGTATGTCTGGACAGCAGAGAAACAGTAATTCCTATCACACTACCTAACACCCTGCACTGGAACCTATCAGCTAGACTATATCACTATCTAACCTACACTGACTATCTCCCACTAACTATCTGTATTATATATATTTAAGCTAACTAACTATCTAATGTAATTGGATAAGGAATAGGATCCAGACGAAAGCACAGAGCACAGCAATGACATTGCTCTCTCTCTCTCTCTCTCTCTCTCTCTCTCTGAGAACTGCAAAAAAAATTGCAGAAAATGGCTGCTGGGGAGTTTCTTGTATAGTAAAGGGGTAGGCAACTTTCCTATTGGTTGCTAGGGATGTTGCTAAGCTCTGACAAAGATATTGCAGCCTTCTCATTGGTCCTCAAGCAAGAAGGGAGGTTACTGATGAAAAAATAATATAGAATATTTGCGATTACGAATATATCGCACTATATTATACATCTTCGCGAATTCTCGAAGTGGCAATATTCCTGATAAAAATTTGCGATTAGAATATTTGCGATCAACACTATGTCACGGAAGGTGTACAGAAAACTAGAAGACACAAAATGAAGATCCGACTGACTGGATCCAAAACTAAGGAACCAAAGGGAAAGCCCTGCAACAGACCTGGCTCTCTCCCTAACTGCTCAGCCTATGCAAAAATCTCAATGGTAGATGATCGCATATCCTCGACTGTATAAAACCTGAACACCCTATAATAGTGAGTGGACACGACCACCGGCTCCCTACACTTGATACGGAGGGAGTCAGGGTCACCTGGGATCCAGCAAACAGGAAAACACAAATGAATGAACAAAACTTATCTGTAGAAGACTCAGTAGTAGCATCCAGCATGCACACACTCCAGGAAGTTGTATAAACCGCAAAGTGATGCAGTATGGGAAGGGATTTAAAGGGATGCAATCAGTGCAACTACATGACAGCTGAGAGAGGCTAACGAGATGAGAAAACAAAAGCAAAACAAAAGGAACCTCAAGCAGGAGGTTCTGAAGAACGTCTGACAGAGCTTCTCAGATGTCTGGTGGTGACACACTACCAGTGAGATCTGTCTAGGGTTGCATACAGTACTTAACCTGCTCGGTTCTGACTCTGTGGGTCCATTTCTGTCTTTACTGTGCTTTGGTCCCCACATGTAAACTACCATACAAGCATGAACAGGGACATGTGCTTCACTGTAGCCAATGACTAGTCTCCGAGGTGACGTGTCCCCAAGAGGCACCTCACTGCTTGGTCATGTGGTGCTAGGAAACGCATCACCACTGAGACCAATCATTGGCTGCAGCAGTATAAATGTCATGGTCCGTGGCAGAAGTTTACATGCTGAAACCAAATCGCAATCAAGACAGTGGTGGACTTACTGAGCTGGGACTGAGAGTCAAGGAGCTGGTAAGTATGTTTCTCTCAATATGTTCCACAAAATGTGGGGTATCTAAAAAATTATATGAAATTGTACGACCCCTTTAGCCTTATTTTTTCCACAGAGTAAAATCACAAAATTTGAAATGAGACAGTGGCATAACTGTTATAATATTCTTCTGTTCTGGCTCAAGCTGTTGGTACTGTTGCAGTGATATTTTCAAGCAGAGCACATAAAAGTAAGGTAATGCCACTTTGAAAACTCATGAATGATTTATGAATGATTCAAAGACGAATGTACATTAGGAATAGAAAAAAGGATTATTGTAAATATTGCACAAAATATCAGTGACAATAAAAAATCTAAATATTAATCTAAAAACTTTATTTGGTACATAGACATTATAGTTATAGATCCACAAATGAAAAAGATTTTATTAAATAGGAACATTAAACATATCAAACTCAACATAGTCCTCTTTCTTCAGACTTCTTGAAAGATGCCTTACTCCCCAAAATATCATTAAATAATGGAAAATATAATTTAAAGACTAAAAAGATAACGCTGCCATCAAAGAACAGGCATATATGAAGAGGTTAGGAGCGCAGCCTGCTGATGAATTGCTCTTGTAGGAGATCTTCTTGTGAATAGTTTCTTCTGAAAAATAAAAATATGATCAATCAAAAGCATTCAAAGTGTTTTTTTGTGTTTTTATAAGTAAACTATTACTGTAACAAAGAAATTCAGGCAAATTAATTAAAGAGTAATTGTTGTTTCATTTTGTATACCCTAATGGTATAGTACACCCTACTGTATAAATGCTTTTGTGCTTTATAATTTAATCTTTTTCAGTTTCACCTCATAATAACACCCAGGAATGTGTGTCACTTTCACATTGAGCAGGCCTCTTCTCACAGCGTTGTCATGTGCGGTCTCCTCTCTGATATAAACAGGAGACTGGGAGAGCACTGGGAGGAGGAGCTCGGCCCTGAGTGCCAGGGATCGGGCAGAAAGTGGGGGGGGGGGCTGCTTTAGATGCTGCTTTCATTTAAATGGTAGCAGCTAGAAACATCCAACTGGTCTTGTTTAAAAGCCGACATCCCAGGCTTTCATACAAGACCAGAGCAATTCCAAGTAACAGAGGAGATATTACTGTTAGAATCGAGTCGAGAATAATCGCAGGTAAAACCTGCTTTTACTTTCACTTTCAGCAGCTGCATTGCTGTAATTCAAACAGGAACAGTTGCATGTTTCTAGCTGCTACCATTCAGAAGAAAGCAGCATCTAAAGAAGCCCTGCCCCCCCCCCCCTTTCTGCCCGATCCCAGGCACTCAGGGGTGAGCTCCTCCACACAGCCCATATCTCTAGCTGGTACCAAACCAGAGATATGAGCAGGTAACGCAGCCTCCACTCCTCCCCTTCAGTCTGGAGGAGAATGAGGAAGCAGCTGCAGAGCTGACAGGAGGAAAGAATGATAGTAAAAAAAAAATGTAAAAATGTGACATTATCATCAGTATTGTGACCCACATAATAAATACAATTATTATTTTTTTACCACACAGTGAACGCTGTAAAAAAATTCCACAAAATAATGTAAAAATTGCAGTTTTTTTTATCTTTACCCCTAAAAATAAAATAATAAAAGTTATTTAATACACTATATACACTTGCAAGAAAAAGTATGTGAACCCTTTGGAATGATATGTTTTTTTTAGTGTCCACAGAATATTTTGCCAGTACTGCTGTGGAACATCCAGATGCTCTTGCGCAAACTGTAAACATGCAGCAATGTTTTTTTTTGGACAGCAGTGGCTTCCTCTGTGGTATCCTCACATGAAATCCATTCTTGTTTAGTGTTTTACGTATCGTAGATTCGCTAACAGGGATGTTAGCATATGCTAGAGACTTTTGTAATTCTTCTTCACCTCATTGAGCAGTCTGCGCTGGGCTCTTGCAGTCATCTTTACAGGACGGCCACTGCTGAACTTTCTCCATTTATAGACAATTTGTCTTACCATGGACTGATGAACAGCAAGGCTTTTGGAGATACTTTTATAACCTTTTCCAGCTTGATGCAAGTCAACAATTCTTAATCGTAGGTCTTCTGAGAGCTCTTTTGGGCGAGGCATCATTCACATCAGGCAATGCTTCTTGTGAAAAGCAAACCCAGAACTGGTGTGTGTTTTTTATAGGGCAGGGCTGCTGTAACTAACACCTCCAATCTCATCTCATTGATTGGACTCCAGTTGGCTGACACCTCACTCCAATTAGCTCTTGGTGATGTCATTAGTCTAGGGGTTCACATATTTTTTTCCACCTGCACTGTGAATGTTTACATGGTGTGTTCAATAAAAACATGGTAACATTTAATTCTTTGTGTGTTAATAGTTTAAGCAGACTTTGATTGTCTGTTGTTGTGATGAAGATCAGATCACATTTCATGACCAATTTGTGCAGAAATCCATATCATTCCAAAGGGTTCACATATTTTTTTTTGCAACTGTATACCCCAAAATGGTTCATAAAAAACTTTTAATGTGACTATTAGGAGGCTAAAATAAATGCTTACTGATTTCATGTAATTGAAGGGCTTGTCTCTGGTTAGCTGTATGTGAGAGGATACACACTGCTCTGGGGTAGTGGGGGAAGATAGCTGAATTCTGATTGGTCCTGCTAGTTCTTGTGAGGAGAGCAAGGGCTTATGGGAAGTGAGGGAAATACAGGATGACCTTAAGGACAAGGCAAAGGCCATTTTAGGAATATGCTGAAAGGCACAGAGAGAAGAGGCACAGAGAAATAGGGTTGCTAAGGGCTGAATACAGATATCAGAAAGGCCAAATTAACTGAAAAATAAAGCGTCATGAATACCTTCCCTTCAGGATCACATATGTTAGGAATTTCAATTTTGGTACTGAAATGGCAGTTACACCTTAAAGAAAAGAATACTATTACTATACTATAGTGGTTAAATTCAAGTCTTTTAACACCTTAGCGGCCACCCATATGCCTTTTTACAGAAGTCACTAATGAGCGTTAGGCTAAGCCACCGTCATTTACATAATTTAAGTCATTTATGGCAGCCTAGTGAAAGAGCTGCAAGGGTCTCCCATGCAGCAGAGAGTCAGACTCCTGCTCTAACGACCCTTATCAGCAGAAGAGCCAATCTAGGTAGTTTAACGCCTTAGATGCCACAGTAAATAGCAACCGCTCGCTCTGCAACTGCTGTGACCTCTGAACTTTGATTGAAATGGCCATGCAGTGTAAACATCAGCACACTTGGCCCTCTCAATCAAATGGCAGAGGGCACATTATCTGCAAAGAGATCTGAACCTCTAGATGTAACAGCAACACCTCTGTTGCTCCTAGAGGCTCATTTGCACGTATAAAAATAAAAATTTTCTCAGCAATGAGGGCACATATGTACATGGGGCCAATACAGATGTTTAAGTGCACATGTAACAGGTCAGCCAGTTTCATAGGTGCAAATCTGCTGACAGATGCCCTTTAAAGAATTTAGCATGCTCTATGGAATTTATGGGTCATTTTTATAGGGGTTAAAAAAATGTAAAGAAAAAATGGAGTGGGTACATTTATCAAGCTCAGCACTGGCTTCAAAAAGTTGCAAAAAAAGTAGAGATTTCTAATTTTCCAATTTTTAAATGTGTAGGAAAGTGAGCTTGGTTAGTTTCACTCCAGATTTGTGAATCTTGACTTTTTTAAAAGTCACAAAAAAGGAACAATGATGTCAAGTTTAAAGATGCACCAAATTTAGCAATCACTATACAACATTTGAAACATTTTGCACAAATTACAAAGACTCAAGAAAAACTGATTTAAAATTGGTCCCTGAAACGATTGATGTGGAAATCCTCTCTATGTCAGTCAGACAACTTTTTAACTAAAATGTTGAGTATATTGAAAGAATGCAGACACAATTTCCAACATACTGTAAGTCTAACCTACAGGACTCACCAAAGAATAATATTTGTCATCGTTTAGCTCTAAGACCCATTATGACATACTGAGGAAAACTGAGGAGACTCTGTAGTTAATTAATGGAAATGGTCAAAAACTGACACTTTCTAAAACCTGGAAAGCATTATTATTAGAATCCTCAAGCTTTTGAAGGAAGGTAAATGAGCTCTTAACAACTCTGCCTCTGATGCCTAATTCACACGTCCATGTAACACGGTCCGTGAGATACCGGACTGGCATCCTGCTTAGTGCAGGCGCGCACGGCATCATTGGTTGCTATGACGCCGTGCACTTTGTGCCGCACCCGCAGTACAGTAATACACCTGTATGATCTATATGAGTGTATTACTGTATTACTGTACAGCAGTGGCGGCGGCACGAAGAGCACGGCGTCATAGCAACCAATAATGCCATGCGCTCCTGCACTAAGCAGAATGCCAGTCCGGTATCTCACGGACCGTGTTCCACAGGACATGTGAATTAGGGCTAAGGCAGCTATCAGGTAAATTCATTTTTAACCATTTAAACATGACTTGGATAATAATTAAGCCAATACCTCATCTGGAGAAAGCTGTTTTAGGGGGGTGCTTGCCCTTCAGCAGTGAAAAGAGCATTCGCCTAACTGGGTGAGAGGCCTAGGTCAGAATTTGGGGAATACTATATCTCAATACTATATCTCCTGAAGTGGTGTGAGGCGTTTTATAGGCCAGGCAACACTTCTCTGGAATTCTGGGAAGATCCTATGCAAATGAACTCTTAAGCTGCACCTCTGGTACCACCAGGTAAAAGGCAGCTATCCTATAAGTCAATGTTTGACCTTTTAGACAAGCTCTCTCCATAAGGTGATATAGTATTTACTGAATCCAGACCTAGGCCTCTCACCCAATTAAGCTAGTAGTCTCTACTATGCACCGATGAGGGGAATTCACCACAAAACAGCTGCCTGCAGATGAGAAGCTGGCTTAATTTATCTCCAAGTCATATCTAAAAGGTTAGACATTGACTTATAGGATAGCACCTTACATCTGGTGGCATCAAAGGCAGAGCTTGTTAAGGGCTCATTTCCATACCCTCATCCTAGAATTTAAGAGGAGCGCTACCTGGCCTATAAAACTTCTCACACCAGTTAGGCACTCTCCATAAGAAGATATAGTATTCCCTGAATCAAGCCCTAGATGGAGGCAGAGATTCACTCATCCCTACCCACTGTTATTGTTAGGTCTCTAGTACACTCTAGATTCTTCAGTCATAAACACTGCCTAGAGTAGTAACAGTTTGTGCAGACTGTATGTACCTATGGTGTACAATCTTAGATAATTGTTGTTTAATGTATATGTGACTCTTGCTTTTTTTAAACGATTAGATTTTTTCTACTATTTGCAACCATGTCTCCAAGTAATACCTTTTTCTAATATTAAACCTAAAGGTGTTTAAAGCTCTATGATGAGAGTTTCAACAACTGGATAATACAATATTAATTCTTGACTTCTGCTACACAAGGTAACTCTTGTCATCTTCTTCTACTTTTCAGCTGCTCATCAGCAACATTTCAGTTTGTTGTTCTAATGTACAACTACATGATGTTACTTAATTTCCCTTTTTTTTTTTAGGATAGCCAGTTTTTCCCCCAAAGGTTCTAAATTACATTTTTGCCTCCAATAATGGGCACTTATATGCTTACTAGCACACAGATTTTGTCTTATGTTGAATCCTACTTGCGAACATGCCTCAACTTAGAAAAACATCATATAAAACATCATAGAAAACCACTCTTCTGTTCTCTAACCTTGTCCTCCATCTTACCATATGACCATGGCCAGTAACAACATACGTGTTACCTTGTATAACGCTAAAGGTAATTAAGGCCCTAAAAAAAAGAAGTCAAGTCTTATTGGTACTTTAAAATTACAAATGTGACATTCTTTTACTACAAGAGACCTACTTTAGGGTGCACCATGTCTCAGTTTTCTCTGAATGTAATTATAACTTGTGATTTCATAGTAAACATCCTACATCCTCCTCCAAGGGAGAAAACATTGCATTTCATAAAAATGTACTGTACAATCACACACTATCTATAGCTCACAAGGAAAGAAGGTATCTCCCCATAAAATATATTTTTTGGCTCCATAATGTTCATAGATAACTTATTTCCCTAAAAAAAAAACATACAGTCCCATGGATACCCAGAACCTGGAGAATTGTAGGTAACTTTCAGAGGGAATAAGTATAGATGATTGCCTATACTGCATTGAATAATCTGTAATGTTTCCTGAGACAATTAGGTTTAGTGGATATTTGACACCTTCACCACTCTCTCTCACGAAACATATTCAGTTTCCTCTCAATATCACAACCATAAACATGATTATTTATCACAGGTAGACACATTTCTATAGCTGTTTATAGCTGCATATAAACTTAATAACCTTATCTAATCATGGTCTTGTATCCATATCACTCTGTCTGTCTAATTTGCCTCCTAGTGCTTTGACCTGGTCACAAACCATGCAGGTCTTATGGTGGATGTAGATGAGTGGATAATCATTTAGGAGATTAACAACATGATACTTTCAGAGATTTATAGCGGATGATAGACAAGCATTTTAATGCAAAAATTATTGTGCACAAATTTGTTCACCTGTGAACGTTTACTCGATGAATTAAGCATTGTTCAGTGTATTTAGACAGAAATCATTTACATAAAACACAACTGTTTTTATATTGTTCACATCACCAGAAGAACACAGAGTGTACCTTGAAGCATTACATACGTTTACAGTACAAGTTATTATCTAACATTAATCATTAGTGCTCAAATTGTAGGAATTATCTACTTGTCTAAATGCACCATTAAGGTCCCTTTACATGGAATAATTATCGGGCACATTATCAGGGAAGAAATTTCGTACGAACACTCGTTCCCGATAATTGGTCTATGTAAAGATGCCGCCAATCACTCAATGAACGAGTAACCGCTCATTCATTGGGTGAAATAATTGCTTATGCAGACACCAAAAAATCATTGTTCTTGGGCAGCAGATTGTACTGTGTACACAGGGATCTGCTGCCCAGAAACAATGATCCTATAACAAACTTACCTTTCCAGACTCCAGCGGCACGATCCTCATCCTCGACATGGTCGCAGCGGGAGAGATGCACTGCTGAGCCACACCTCCTGGGGACACAACAGCATCCTTATCAACCAGATGCAATGCACTGTTTCTCCCAGAGCGGACGTGTGCTGGTAGAGAATTGCAGTGGGCTGATTACTTAGCTTCTCTATTACTGTCTGCTAGTGTTTCTGACTAATGAAGCACCAAATCATGGAGCTATCAGGGACTTGCCGCTCTATTTAAATCCCTTCCTGGCCATACACCAAGTCTTTGACTCACTACCTGTGTTCCTGGTTCTTGCTCCTGTGCTTATTTGGATTGCTTGTGCTTCTGACCCCAGCTTGTCTTCTAACTACGCTCTGTCTCTCATTTGATACTGCATACTCCATCTGGTTCTGATCTTGGCTTGTCTTCTACCCACTCTTTGTCTCTCATTTGGTACTGCGTAGTACTGAGTAATTTATATACTACTGTGTATTGCGTCTGTCTGTCTTTGTTTGCCCGTCTCTGCACTTATATAGCATAGGGACCATTGACCAGTTCCAGTCTAGCAATCTAGGACCTGTACTGCAAATAGGCAGGGAAAGTGGGCTGGGTACTAGCCTTAGAGCTCACTGTACTTGTATGTCCTTACCTACAGTTGTTGCAGATAGTATATGGGGCCTGCAACTGCTCATCCCCATACACTGGAAGTGATTGTTGCATGTAAATGCAGCTCTCGCCTACCCCGGCGATCATGCAATAATGGGAAAGGAACAGTTCCTTTCCAATCGTTGCCTGGTCAGTCTGCAGGTGTAAATGAACCCTCTCAGATTTCTTCATTGGGAATTAAACCCCTGGTATCTCCCCTCCAATAGCGTGCAAAACACACAAGGCTTTCATTAGGTGCAAATTAATAACTCCAGGCACTAAATTCAAAAAGCAATGCTTTGCAGAGCTTAATTCCCTTCTAGTCCAAATACAGTTGCAAGTAAAAGTATGTGAACCCTTTGGAATGATGTGGATTTCTGCAAATTGGTCATAAAATGTGATCTGATCTTCATCTAAGTCACAACAATAGACAATCACAGTCTGCTTAAACTAATAACACATAAATAATTAAATATTACCATGTTTTTATTGAAAACACCATGTAAACATTCCCCGTTGCAGTTGGAAAAAGTATGTGAACCCTTGGATTTAATAACTGGTTGAACCTTCTTTGGCAGCAATAACTTCAACCAAACGTTTCCTGTAGTTGCAGATCAGACGTGCACAACGGTCAGGAGTAATTCTTGACCATTCCTCTTTACAGAAATGTTTCAGTTCAGCGATATTCTTGGGATGTCTGATGTGAATCGCTTTTTTGAGGTCATACCACAGCATCTCAGTCGTGTTGAGGTCAGGACTCTGACTGAGCCACTACAGAAGGTGTATTTTCTGTTGTTGATTTACTGTTGTAAATTCTGCTGTTGATTTACTTCTATGCTTTGGGTCGTTGTCCTGTTGAAACACCCATCTTCTGTTGAGCTTCAGCTGGTGGACAGGTGGCCTTAGGTTCTCCTGCAAAATGTTTTGATAAACTTGGGAATTCATTTTTCCTTCGATGATAGCAATCCATCCAGGTCATGACGCAGCAAAGCAGCCCCAAACCATGATGCCCCCACCACCATACTTCACAGTTGGGATGAGGTTTTGATGTTGGTGTGCTGTACCTCTTTTTCTCCACACATAGTGTTGTGTGTTTCTTCCAAACACCTCAACTTTGGTTTCATCTGTCCACAGAATATTTTGCCAGTACTGCTGTGGAACATCCAGGTGCTCTTATGCAAACTGTAAACGTGCAGCAATGTTTTTTTTGGACAGCAATGGCTTCCTCTGTGGTATCCTCCCATGAAATCCATTCTAGTTTAGTGTTTTACGTATCGTAGATTCGCTAACAGGGATGTTAGCATATGCCAGAGACTTTTGTAAGTCTTTAGCTGACACTCTAGGATTCTTCTTCACCTCATTAAACAGTCTGCGCTGTGCTCTTGCAGTCATCTTTACAGGACAGCCACTCATTGGGAGAGTAGCAGCAGTGCTGAACTTTCTCCATTTACAGACAATTTGTCTTACCATGGACTGATGAACAGCAAGGCTTTTGGAGATACTTTTATAACCCTTTCCAGCTTTATGCAAGTCAACAATTCTCAATCGTAGGTCTTCTGAGAGCTCTTTTGTGCGAGGCATCATTCACATCAGGCAATGTTTTTTGTGAAAAGCAAACCCAGAACTGGTGTGTGTTTTTTATAGGCCAGGACAGCAGGAACCAACACCTCCAATCTCATCTCATTGATTGGACTCCAAGTTGGCTGACACCTTACTCCAATTAGCTCTTGGAGATGTCATTAGTCTATGGGTTCACATACTTTTCCACCTGCATTCTGAATGTTTACATGGTGTGTTCAATAAAAACATGGTAACATTCAATTATTTTTGAGTTATTAGTTTAAGCAGACTGCGATTGTCTATTGTTGTGACTTAGTTGAAGATCAGATCACATTTTAGGACCAATTTGTGCAGAAATCCATATCATTCCAAAAGGTTCACATACTTTTTCTTGCAACTGTAGCTGCTCTGGTGTCAGCTGAAAAATGTTCTAGAGCAACAGAAATTCAGAACAATTGCAGTGCTGAGGAAGAAGCTGAGAGTATATTTTAAGATTAAATTGCTCAAAATTTATCAGAAAACAGGGATAGGGGCTCTAAGGTCATGTTTGCCTTAGTTAAAAAATGCAAAGAGCAATCCTTTATACGGTACAAGAAATAAAAATGACTTCAGAATCTACGGTACGTAATATAGATAATATAACAATCCTTTCACTCCTCCCTCCCTATACAATATATCTGATCATCCTAAATCATGAGAAACTCACTATCCTCCCTATCAGAGTAGGAAAAACACATCCAATTACAACCCTTTACAAAGCAGGAGTTCTCTGACGTTTTGGTTGCCATTCACAAAAGGAAACGCCCTGGACTAGAGAGTTTCCCAATCAGCTATTAGTAAAAATTTTCCTGGCTTTGCCAATTTTTTTTACTTCATGCAACTTCCTTAACATGGACCCAACTTCCCTTTCAGGCTTTAGAGGCACATATCACCTTAATAACTAATGTGGGGAAGTTTAGCTAATTGTGGGAATTATTACCCCAAATCCATTTTAAACACATGTTAAATTATTGGCCAAAGAATTATCCATTAGACTCAAAGCACTGCTCTCAAAATTGATTTCTCCTTAGAGCAAGCAACACTACCAGACTTATCAAACTCATACATTGTGCCTCTTCAAAGACAATCTCCTTATCTCAGTGGCGTAGCGTGGGTTGCCAGTACCCGGGGCAAACCAAGTATCGCACCTCCCAACCTGTGACCATGCCCCTTTTTACAGATAATGTAGTAGATATCACTTGCAGTCATACGTAACATCACAGATAACACAGTGATAACTCTCTGAGTACAGATAATGTAGTAGATGTAGATGGCTGTGAGCCCCCAGAATTCAGAACATGCACAGTGTGACCTGAAGTCTGGGGCCAGGATGAGGCAGGGTGGACCAAATTCTATATCCACCCTCCCATCAATACAGAACATACAGGGTAATACAGCGCCCCATACCTCTTACATCAAGTGACGTCTCCTTTGATGTAGATGTTCTCTTTCCTCGTCTTCTCCTTTCAGACCTTCAGACCACCATTTTTCAGCCATTTCTCATCCCCCATAGTGCTCCTCTCCTTCCTTTCTTCTAGTGCCCCCAATAATGTACCAGTATAAAATGCCCCATATATAGTGCCCCAGTAGATGCCCTCAGTGTCCCCCATAATTTGCAAGCATAAACTACCCCTTCTTAGTGCCCCCGTAAATGACCCCATAGAACTCCTCTCCACCTTTCCCCATAGTACCCACCATAATGTGATCCAGTATAAAATGCCCCTATACAGAGCACCCCATATAAAATGCCCCTTCTTTGTGGCCTCAGTAGAAGCCCCCATAGTGTTCCTCTCCCCCTTCCCCCATAGTGCCCCCCATATAAAATACCCCTTCTTTGTTCCCTCAGTAGATGCACCCACTAATGTGCCAGTAAGAAATGCCCCCATAGTGCCAGCCAATAATGTGCCAGTAAAAAGTACCCCCAATAATTTGTAAGTAAGATTTGCCCCCATAGATGCCCCCTTAGTGCTCCCCAATAATGTTCCAGTAAGATGTGCCCCATATATGCCCCCCAATAATGTGCCAGTAAGAAGTGCCCCCATATATGCCCTCCAATTATGTGCCAGTAAGAAGTACGAGCATTATATATGGACAAAGTCTTCACTCTGATATGATCAAATCTGAGACACTTAGCCAATATATTTTGATCAAAACACATCTGTGCCTGCCTACCAAGCACCAAGGTGGTCTCAGGTCAGACGGGTCCTATGCTAAACCTACCTAAGCCGTTGGGCTTCTATGTTCAGGAGCGCATACGCCATATTCGCGGTCCCTGCGCTCCTGAACATAGAAGCCCAATGGCTTAGGTAGGTTCAGTGTAGGACCCGTCTGACCTGAGACCACCTTGGCGCTTGGTAGGCAGACACAGATGTGTTTTGATCAAAATATATTGGCTAAGTGTCTCAGATTTTATCATATCAAAGTGAGGACTTTGTCCATATTTAATGCTTGCATCTACTTTAAGTGCATTATTATCTTATTTCAGTGATTTTCTTTAATAATATGGCGAGGGACATTTATATATCATACCGTGCAGGATGTTTTTATCTTTGTTTTTTCTGTGATTTTTTTTGTCTATGCAATAAGAAGTACCCCCCAATCATGTGCCAGTAAAAAGTGCCCCCCCCCAATCATGTGCCAGTAACAAGTATTGTACCATATAAAAAAATAAGCACTTTTACTTATACTGGCAGCGATGCGATGCAGGTCTCTTCCGGCCTGGGTCCCGCGCTGTACGGCAGCCTATCAGAGGAACGAGGAAGGTAGACGCCTCTCCCCTGCCCCGCAGCATCCATCTGTATTGCTGTCCTGAGGACGGCGATACAGATTACTATGGAGATGAGCATTTCCACAATGGAAGTGCTCATCTTCCTGTGCCCTGCCGCCGCCCCCCACTAGTCAGAAGGACCACACCACCTGGGGTGATCGCCTCACTTTGCCTAATTGGCGTTGTGGCCCTGCTGGCGCCCCCTGAACTTTTGTGCCCAGAGTAAACCTGGCTAACTACATCATTACTTTGGAGTGAGGAGAATGATCTATTTAGGTAGACTTTATTTAGGTATATTATTTAGCAGTCCCTATTACAAGTCTATGTAATTAATTAATTTTACTTACAGTATATAGCGGCAACAGTGGCGTGCCTGGGGGGGCGGACCACCCCGGTTGCCGGCTCTCAGGGGGTGCAATGAGCGCTTCCATCAATACAGAAATGTTTGTCACAGATGGTGCAGGACATCCGTTTAAGAGTGGGTAATTTTCATCAGGAATCCATTTCGTGTTTTATGCTGGAGGGTCTGCCTGCTCTATTGGTTCTGGGTTTACCATGGTTGAGCAAATATAATCCTACCATTGGCTGGCAAGCAAGACAGATTCTCGATTGGAGTGATTATAGCATGGACAAATGTCTTAATACATCGCTTTCTGTCTTGACCACTAACACTGTTCCCTCTTTTATTTCTGATTTGTTTGGAATCTAACAATCTTATTCCCGGAGTGAAGTTGCCCAAATCTAGGCTATATAAACTCTCTGAAACCAAAAGAGCGGCCATTCGAGAGTATATTACCGAGAGTTTGGCTAAGGGACATATTAGACCTTCCAAGTCCCCAGTGGTGGCAGGGTTTTTCTTTGTAAAGAAGAAAGATGGAACCCTTAGGCCATGCCTGGACTTACGTGAGCTCAATCGTATTAGGGTCTGTGATCCGTACCCCTTTCCTTTGATTCCTGACTTGTTTAATTAGATTGTTGGTGCTAAAGTGTTCTCCAAGTTGGACCATAGGAGGGCATATAATCTGGTCAGGATCAATGGAAGGGGATGAATGGAAGACGGCGTTTAATACCCCAGAGACTCATTTTGAGAGTTTGGTCATGCCGTTTGGATTGACTAATGCTCACGCAGTTTTAATGCATTTTTTTATGATATCTTTCATCATTTGGTGGGAAGGTATGTGGTTGTGTATCTGGATGACATACTCATTTATTCTCCAAATATAGAGACTCATCAGGATCACGTGAGACCGGTGTTGCAGATCCTAAGATAGAATAAATTGTATGCTAAGAGGGAGAATTGTGTATTTGCAGTTCAGGAAGTGCAATTCCTGGGTTACCTACTCTCATCTTCAGGTTTTCGTATGGATCCTGAGAAGGTCCATGCTGTGTTGGACTGTGATCGACCCGAAAATCTGAAAGCGCTTATGCGGTTTTTAGGATTCACCAACTACTACCGTAAATTTATTTTGAACTACTCAACTGTGGTCAAACCTTTGACAGACATGAAAGGTTCGGATGTCTCAGTTTGGTCTGATGCGGCATTACAAGCCTTTTCTGCAGTGATGAAGGAGTGTTTTGCTTCTGCTCCTATACTGGTGCAACCGGATGTGTCAAAACCAATCATTGTGGAAGTTTACGCATCCGAGGTGGGGGAAGGATCAGTTTTGTCACAGGGTCCTTCATCTAGTAAATGGCGCCCATGTGCTTTCTTCTCTAAGAAACTATCGGCTGCAGAAAGGAATTATGACGTGGGAAATAAGGAGTTGCTGGCCATTAAGTTAACTTTTGAGGAGTGGCGTCATTGGTTGGAAGGAGTTATTCATCCTATTAGGCCTCTTTCACACGGGCGTTGCGGGAAAATATTGGTGTTCTGTAGATTGTATTATTTTCCCTTATAACATGATTATAAGGGCAAATAATAGCATTCTGAATACAGAATGCATAGTAAATTAGCGCTGGAGGGGTTAAAAAAATAATAATATTTACCTTACCTTAGTCCACTTGTTCGCGTAGCCCGGCATCTCCTTCTGTCTCCTTTGCTGAACAGGACCTGGGGTGAGAATTAATTACATGAACAGGACCTGTGATGACGTCACTCCGGTCATCACATGTTCCATCACATGATCCATCACCATGGTAAAAGATCATGTGACAGACCATGTGATGACCAGCGCTATTTTACTATGCATTCTGTATTCAGAATGCTATTATTTTCCCTGTTAACCATGTTATAAGGGAAAATAATAATGATCGGGTCTCCATTCCGATCGTCTCCTAGCAACCGTGCGTGAAAATCGCACCGCATCCGCACTTGCTTACGGATGCTTGCGATTTTCACGCAACCCCATTCACTTCTATGGGGCCTGCGTTGCGTGGAGTATCGCACCGCAACGCACAAAGTGGAGCATGCTGCGATTTTCACGCAACGCATAAGTGATGAGTGAAAATCACCGCTCATGTGAACAGCCCCATAGAAATGAATGGGTCGGTATTCAGTGTGGGTGCAATGCGTTCAACTCACGCATCGCATCCGCGCGAAATACTCGCCTGTGTGAAAGGGGCCTTACTGTGCTTACTGACCACAAAACTCTGGCTTATCTGGAGTCAGCTAAATGAATGAACCCTGGGCAGGCCAGATGGTCGTTGTTTTTCACCAGATTTAATTTCATAGTCGCCTATCGCCCTGGGCTTAAGAACATCAAAGCTTTGTTTGTCGCGTAGCTTCCTGGGGGGGGGGGGGGGTTGATTCCTTGGGGGGGGGGTTGATTGGGAAGATCCTGGTTCGATATTATCTGAAGGGGTAGTCATCTCCGCCCTATATCCTGACCTTTAGGCAGAGGTGTTGGAGGCCCAGGGAGATGTACTGAATTCTTGTCCTCCGGGAAAGTTGTTTGTTCCTTCTGAATTACATCACAAGGTGTTTGAGGAATATCACTGTACGGTTCTCATAGGACACCCTGAGAGCAGATCCAATCTCTTATAGATTCTGGTGGCCCAAATTGCGTAAGAGTGTTAAGGACTATGTGTCTGCTTGTAGTACTTGTGCACATGCTAAGGTG
This sequence comes from Bufo gargarizans, assembly GCF_014858855.1. Taxonomy (NCBI): domain Eukaryota; kingdom Metazoa; phylum Chordata; class Amphibia; order Anura; family Bufonidae; genus Bufo; species Bufo gargarizans. Next base: position 311,301,804 of record NC_058085.1, read on the forward strand.
ACACTTGGCCTTCCGAGATCTTTACTTCCGTTGCCCATCTCGTCCAGACCTTGGACTCATTTGTCCATGGATTTTATCACAGATTTGCCTAATTTCTTAGGAAAAACTGTGATTTTGGCAGTTGATGCTTTAATAAGATGGCGCACTTTATAGCATTGTCAGGTCTACCTAATGCTCAAACTCTTGCACAAGTGTTTGTCGTGAAATTACATAGTATTCTTTCTGATGTGGTGTCTGATAGGGGGACTCAGTTTGTTTCCAAATTCTGGATGGTGTTCTGTACTTGTCTGGGGGCACAATTGTCTTTCTCTTCGGCTTTTCATCCTCAGTCGAATGGACAGACTGAACGCACTAACCATAATCTGGAGACATATTTGATATGTTTTGTCTCAGAGAACCAGGAGGAGTGGTCCTCATTTTTGTCTTTAGCCGAATTTGCCATAAATAACCGTAGACATAAGTCACAGTTTTTTGGGGCATATGGGTTTCACCCGCAATTTGGCACATTTTCTGGTACGGAAACTTCTGGTATACTGGAAGAGGAACGACTTTTCTCTTCTTTGTAATCTATTTGGCCGTAGATTCAAAATAATCTAAGAATAATGGGCAATAAGTATAAACGTATGGCTGACAAGAAACGTATGAATGGTCCACACCTGAAAGTGGGCGATTCTGTTTGGCTGTCCACAAGAAACATTAAGTTGAAAGTACCCTCTTGGAAGTTAGGTCCAAGGTTTATCGGTTCATATAAAATCATTGCCATTGTTAACCCGGTTGCCTTTTGTCTTGAATAGTGATGGACAAACATCGGCCAGGATGAATCACGAACGCGATCGTGCGAACGCGATTAAATGTTTGCGAACCGCATGTTTGTGACGTGCTCCATTTACTTCAATGGCAAGCATATCTGGTACCTGAAAACCTTCAGCTTATATTTGCAGCCACCAAATACTTAGTAGAAGTATACAAATAGTCCCACAACATGGACAGTGACACAAAAACTCAGCCAAAAATTATGAATCTTAATCAGGGGACATTATTATGCGTCTTAAAGGGAAATTCTCTGAAATGTGCCCTATTATTAGAGCCTAGAAAAACTTTATTTTAGGCGACGGGAGTACGGGCCTTAAAAATTTGGGATTCACCTGACATAAAAGAAATTCAGATTATGTGGCTCGAGGTACATTATGTGGTCAATAGATAAATTTACTGTAGGCCACTGGACTACAGGCCCCAAGCATTAGGCATTCACCGGACAGAAAAGATCAAGTGATTACGTGGCCGGAGGTATATTACTCGGTCAATGCATATAAATTTTACTGCAGGCCAGTACAAATACAGGTCAAATACATATGTTTAAAAGAACTAAAAATATGAAATTGGATTAAAAACATGGCTAACGAAATCCCCCCTCTTGAAAAAAACCCTAATGATAATAGTTGAAATTTGATAACACGTGGTCGTCACTGGTGTTGAATTCCTCCGAGGCCGCAACAATTATTCATTCAGCGTACATAAAAGAACAAGTAAGTATGTGGCTAGAGGTAGCTTACACGGTCATTGGATATCAATTTTCCAGCAGGTCAGTATACTACAGGCCCCAAAAATTATGCATTAAGCGTACATAAAAGAACAAGTAAGTATGTGGCTGGAGGTAGATTACACGGTCATTGGATATCAATTTTTCAGCAGGCCAGTGTATTACAGGCCCCAAAAATTATGCATTCAGCATACATAAAAGATCAAGTAAATAAGTGGCTGAAGGTAGATTACACGGTAATTGGATATCAATTTTCCAGCAGGCCAATGTTCTACAGGCCCCAAAAAGTATGCATTCAGCGTACATAAAAGAACAAGTAAGTATGTGGCTGGAGGTCTATTAGATAGTCAATGGATATCAATTTTACTGAAGGCCAGTACAAATACAGGTTAAATACATATGTTTAAAAAAAACTAAAAATATTAAATTGGATTAAAAAATATGGCTAAGAAATCCCCCCTCTTGAAAAAAAAAACTAATGATAATAGTTACAACACGTCATTGGATGTCAATTCTCCAGCAGGCCAGTGTACTACAGGTCCCAAAAATTATGCATTCAGCGTACTTAAAGGACAAGTAAGTAAATGGCTGAAGGTAGATTACACGGTCATTGGATATCAATTTTTTTCAGCAGGCCAGTGTACTAAAGGCCACAAAAATTAAGCATTCAGCATACATAAAAGAACAAGTAAGTATGTGGCTGGAGGTCTATTAGATAGTCAATGGATATAAATTTTACTGAAGGCCAGTACAAATGCAGGTTAAATACATATGTTTAAAAAAACTAGGTGATGAATTTCTCAGAGGCCCTAAACATTAGGCATTTAACGGACAGAAAAGGCCTTTTTTTTGCTGCTGTATTTACCTAAGACAGGGACCAATATTTGTTCTGGGTGGTGGCGGATATTTGTGGGTTGGCATGAGGAAATTCAATTAAACGTGGTTGTCACAGGTGTTGAATTCCTCCGAGATCCATGCCTCATTCATTTTTAGAAATGTGAGGTAGTCCACACTGTCATGAGCCAGCCGAGTGCGCTTATCGGTCACGATCCCCCCTGCTGCGCTGAATGTCCTTTCGGACAGGACACTGGACAAGGGGCAAGCCAACATTTCTGTGGCAAATTGTGCCAGCTGTGGCCATAGGTCAAGCCTGCACACCCAGTAGTCCAGGGGTTCCTCGCTCTCAGAGCGTCCACATCGGCCGTTAACCAGATGTAGTCGGACACCTGTCGGTCTAGGCGTTCCCTGAGGCTGGATCCGGAGGGCGGCTGTCTATGGGTTGGCTGCAAGAATGATCTCATATCCGAAATGACCAACACATCTTCAAACTACCCTCTTCTTGCATCCACTGTTGGATTGGTACCCGCAACTGTTTCTCTGTGAGTGAAAATTCCTCTGCCAGCGCCCGCAAAAACAGAATGCAGCATTTCTCAAAGCAAGTCTTGGAAGTGCTGCATTCTGGCAACCCTCTGTGATGGTGGAAACATGTCTGTCATTTTGTGTTTGTACCAGAGGTCTAAGAACGTTGCCACCCAGTACTGATATTTGCCCTTTATGCTTTTTATACGGGGGTCCCTCTTCAAACACTGGAGCATGAAGGCCCCCATTTGCACTAAACTGAAAGCGGTGGAGTGGTCTGGCTCCTGCTCATCATCCAGGATAATGTGTGCTCGGTCTCCTCCCCCCAGCTACGGACAACACCAGGGATCCCCAAAAAGTTTAAAGCATGCTCTTCTTGCTCCTCCTCTGCCCCGGCACCATCCTCCTCTAACTTCTCTTCAGACCCCTGTTGACTTGTCTCAGATGGAGTACCCCCCTGGGAATTCATCCAGCGTTGCGACTTCCTCATCTTCCTGCTCCTGCTCCTCAACGGCTTGATCAATGACACAACGCAATGCATGCTCCAGAAAGAAGGCGTAAGGTACGATGTCACTGATGGCGCCCTGGCTGTGACTGACCAGTTTGGTGATCTCATTAAATGGCTGCAGAAGTCTGCATGCTTCGCTCATGAGCAGCCACTGCCACGGTGGAAAAAAAACAAGCTCCCCAGAACCTGTCCTACCGCAGAGTTCGTAAAGGTAGTCGTTAACTGCACGTTTCGTCTGGAGCAGCCTATCAAGCATATACAAGGTGGAGTTCCATTGCGTCGGGCAGTCACAAATCAGACGTCTGACAGGCAGGTGGTTTCGCTGCTGAACGTCAGCAAGGTGAGCCATGGTCGTGTTAGATCTTTTAAAATGGCCAGAGATTTTCCTAGCCTGCGGCAAGAGGTCCTGGACCCCGGGGTATTTGGAAACGAATATCTGCACGACTAAGTTCAGGACTTGTGCCATGCATGGCACATGTATAATTTTACCCTGTTTCAGCACGCTCAGCAGATTGGCACCGTTGTCACACACCTCTTTACCAACTGTCAAATTGAGCGGGGTTAGCCACTGATCGGTCTATGACCGCAAATCTGAAAGGAGTGCAGGACCAGTGTGGCTCTTGGCTTCCAGGCACAGCATGGCAACGTCTCACCTGGCACGTCAAATAAGTTCTGGGGAGCTTGGGAGCTCAGCGGAAGAGAAGGTAGCAGTGGAAAAGGAGGAGTCATAAGAGGAGGAGACGGAGGATGGAGTAGGAGGAGGAGTAGAAAAAGCAGGCCTTCATGCAATCCGTGGCGGTAACATCAAATCCACATGGGTGCCAAGGGTTGCATGCTTGACAGCCGTCAGAAGGTTGATCCAGTGGACAGTAAAAGTTATGTACCTTCCCTGCCCATGTTTGCTAGACCATGTGTCTGTGGTCAGATGTATCTTGGCACTGACACTGTGTGTCAGTGATACATTCACTTGTCGCTGAACATGGCCATATAACTCCAGGATGCCCTTCTGGGAGAAATATTTACTTCTGGGTACCTTCCATTGTGGTGTGCCAATAGCCACAAATTTTCTAAAGGCCTCCTCCAATTTACATGGCAGTAGTTGGCAGGCTAGCAGTTCTGACAAGCCGGTGGTCAGCCATTGGGCAAGAGGGTTATCAGGCGTCATCCCCTTTTTATCTCGAACAATTGGGCCACAGAAGCCTGCCTTTTTCCAGATGAACGTGACAACGGCACGGTGGAAGGTGGAGTGGAGGACAAATAGGAGGAGAAGGGGAAGGAGAAGAGGCAGGGCGTGTAGCACCAGGAGTGGGTCTTTGTGGGTTCTGACGGTGTTGCTCCCACTGGGCTCGGTGATGGGAGGACGGGTGCCTTTTTAAGGCAGTTGTCCCTAGGTGAGTGTTGGGCTTACCGCGACTTATGCATTGACAGCACAGGCTGCAGATGGCAACACTATTGTCAGCAGTGGACACATTAAAAAGAGCCCACACTGCGGAGCCATGTGCCGGCGTCCTGGGAGTGCCAGATGTGACCGTGCATCGTGGATGGCTCGTTCCAGATACATTGGAAGTCTGCTTTTTGCCTTATTTGCAGCAACACCCTCCTTGGGCTGATATGGGTACTGTCATCAGACTGCTGGGTGGCTACCGTTGATACCTCCTCTTCCTGATCCGATGCCAAGAATGGCTGTGCATCGGTAAGGTCTTGTAATGGATGTGAAAATAATTCCTCTGACTCGAGCGGAGGGGATATGGTGGTGGTGGTGGTGTCTTTGGGGTTGCACACAGCAGAGAATGAAGAGGGTGCAGATAGAGAGGATGAGGAGGCTGCAGAAGTGGAAGGCTGAGTGAGCCACTCAACCAAGTCTGGTGCGTCCTTTGACGTAATCGCACGCACCTTCTGCAACTTCCCACTTAGGCTCCGACCTGGTGAACCTGCCCGACCCATACCACCCCTGCGGAAAACAAGACCGAAAACAAATGCTGCATTACCTAAATGCACTATATAGAAAGTATATTATTGGTATATAACACCCCTGCTTCAATAAGTTTTTTGGGGGGTTACTGGTATATTACACCAGTAGAAATTATTTGTTCCAATAGTGTTTGGCACTCTGTGTAGCTGCAGTATCGCAGCAGAACAGCACACAACTGCTGCACAATACAAATGCACTATAATATACTTTCAATGTTAGAAAGTATATTATAAGTATATTAAACTCCTGAGTAAGTGACACCTATAGATAGCACACCTATACCAGTCCTTAAAAGGACTTTTGTGGCCCTATTAGCTAGCGTTTGGTGTCCCTAACAGTCTGTCCCTGCTCCACACAGCAACCTCTCCCTACACTGGCAAAAGACTGAATGTAAAATGGCAGCCAGATCAGGTTTATTTATAAGGTAGGTGGTATGTCCATGTGCTGAAATGTCTCAATTGGCTGTCCTGTACCACCTGATGGATGTATCAGATTCATGGGTCAAAGTTCTTCACAATGTAAAAGAATAATGGCGCCGGACATTGACATATGTTTGTCTGTTTGGCGAACCACGAACGAACAAAGTTCGCCGCGAAACGACCGCCGGGTGAACTGCAAGGCCATCTCTAGTCTTGAACTTCCTCAGGCTTTGAAGATTCATAATGTGTTCCATAAGTCTTTGTTGAATAGATTTGTCAAACCTGTTGAACCGTTCTCCTTGCCTGTCATGGTGGACGGTAAGGCTACTTTCACACTAGCGTTCGATCGGATCCGTTCTGAACGGATCCGATCATATTAATGCAGACGGAGGCTCCATTCAGTACGGATCCGTCTGCATTAATAACTTAGAAAAAATTCTAAGTGTGAAAGCAGCCTGAGCGGATCCGTTCAGACTTTCAATGTAAAGTCAATGGGGGACGGATCCGCTTGAAGATTGAGCCACAGGGTGACATCTTCAAGCGGATCCGTTCCCATTGACTTACATTGTAAGTCTGAACGGATCCGCTCGCCTCCGCACGGCCAGGCGGACAGCTGAACGCTGCAAGCAGCGTTCAGCTGTCCGCCTGTCCGTGCGGAGGCGAGCGGAGCAGAGGCTGAACGCCGCCAGACTGATGCAGTCTGAGCGGATCCGCTCCATTCAGACTGCATCAGGGCTGGACGGAGGCGTTCGGGTCCGCTCGTGAGCTCCTTCAAACGGAGCTCACGAGCGGACTGACGAACGCTAGTGTGAAAGGAGCCTAATCTAGAATTTCAAAAAGCCAGGATACCAGACTCCCGAATTCTCTGTAGATCCCTCCAGTATCTCGTTCACTGAAAGGGTTATGGACCAGAGGAGAGGATGTGGGTTCCAACAGCCAACGTTAATGATAATCATCTTGGGAAAGCTTTTCACAGGGCTTATCCGGATAAAGATGGTCCTGGGTGTCCGAAGGCCACTCGTAGAATGGGGAGTACTTTCATGGTCCCGCCTGTGACAGTGATTAGAATATCGAGGAAACTGGCTGCACGTGATTGACAGCCTCTTTGGTTTCACTTTTCTGTGTTGTTGCTGGGGAAGACCACACCTCTTGTCTCAGTTGTAGCTTAAGTGGTCATTCCTTCTCCTCTATTTAATCTGGCCTCACCCCTCAGGTTATGCGGTTGATAGCTCCTTCTTTAAGGAAGTCCTGGTGTTGGTCCCCTCGGAGTTCCTGCTCGTCCGCATACTTTCGGAAGTTAAGTGTCTTTCCTTCTTTGTTTGTTATTTTCCCCTACAATCTGTATTAGGCCTGAGGGGGTCTCCTATTCCTTCATCTGGGAAGGAATAGACCATCCGTGTCCTGAAACTATGTGCAGGGCCCTGTTCGGGTGAGATAGGGCTTAGGTTACTGCGTATGAACATCCCTACCACCAAGGTCTGTTCATACTGATAGCAGTCAGGGCTTGGCATAGGGACTCACTAGGGTGTGACCATCCCCTATCCCAAGTTTCCAGGCCTAGTACTTTTTCCCTTCTGTGTTCGGTGTGGAGTGTATTCCCCACACCAAGCCATGACACTATGCTGCTGGGGGCAAATTCTGAGCAGAATTGTTATCCTTCCACCTCTGGCAGCTGGCAACATTGCTCCTTCTTATTTCTTCAGCAGACAGACATTGCGGGTAGGGAAGGAATATATTGTGTGACTGTGTGCACTCCCTTAGAAACCTAGAATGGAAGCAAGCTACTATCTCTGTTGACCAAAATAGAATGAGCAGAAAAGTAGCTGTTACTAGAATGACTGTGCATGTGTGATCGCCAGCATTTAATTGGTTAGGCGGACATGTTAGGTGATTAAGTGGACAAGTAAATCAAAATAACTATTCATTGGATTTTTTTGTAAATCATGTAAATGCCAAGTATTTTTTATTTTTATGATCCATACAGTGAATATGATATTAATAATAAGACAATCCCTTGTTAAATGCAAATTTAACAAGTGTAACATATTATTCATCAACTCCTCTTAAGTCTTTACTCACAATGTTTTTCATGAAAATAATGTAACATTTTTTCCGTTAAAAAATGCCATTATTTTAAGGCCCTTCTGTGCTTGGACCTTTATTGATCAAGTATAAATTATGGGGCAATCTGAAAACAAGTGTTGTAATAACCTGCAGTATTACCACAGGTTAATGAAATGTTACAAATTTATATCTGTAATATATAGAGTCTCTGGACCTTAATCGAGTGAGAGACCACTGTCAGAACTAGATATTAAGTGAAAGTTCTCAATAGGGCATCCCCTTCAGAATTCAGTGGTGTGACAATTGGGTTTTCTAAACCAGGAAATCCTTAATTTGAAAAATGAAAATCCCATTCTAATTATGAGCATATACAGCGAGCAACAGAAGTATTTGAACACCCTGCGATTTTGCAAGTTCTCCCACTTAGAAATCATGGAGGGGTCTGAAATTCACATTGTAGGTGCATTCCCCTTCTGAGAGACAGAATAAAAAAAAAAAAATAAGGAAATCACATTGTATGATTTTTAAAGAATTTATTTGTCTTGCACTGCTGAACATAAGTATTTGAACACCTGAGAAACAGCAAGAATTCTGGATCTCAAAGACCTGTTAGTGTGCCTTTAAAAAGTCTACCTATACTCCACTCATTAATCAAACTTAGTAGCACCTGTCTGAGCTCTTTAAAGACACCTGTCCAGCCCACAGTCAGTCAGACGCCAACTACTACCATGGGCAAGACCAAATAGCTGTCAAAAGACACCAGAGACAAAATTGTGGACCTCCACAAGGCTGGAAAGTTCTACGGGTCAATTGCCAAGTAGCTTGGTGAAAATAGATCAACTGTTGGAGCAATTGCTAGAAAATGGAAGAGGCTAAAGACTACTGTCAGTCTCCCTCGGACTGGGGCTCCATGCACGATCTCACCTCGTGGGGTATGACTGATGATAAGAAAGGTGAGGAATCAGCCCCCAACTACAAGGGAGAAGCTGGTCAATGACATGAAGAATGCTGGGACCACAGTTTCAAGGTCACTGTTGGTAGAACACTACACCGAAGCATGCATTGCAGGAGAGGTTCCCCTGCTCAAGTCATCACATGTCCAGGCCCATCTGAAGTTTGCCAGTGACCATCTGGATGATCCAGAGGAGGCATGGGAGAAAGTCATGTGGTCAGATGAGACCAAAGTAGAACTTTTTGGTCTAAACTTTACTTGTCGTGATAGGAGGAAAAAGAAAAATGAGTTGCATCCCAAGAACACCATCCCTACTGTGAAGCATAGGGGTGGTAACATCATGATTTGGGGGTGCTTTTCTGTGAAGGGGACAGGATGACTGCACTGTATTAAGGAGAAGATGAATGGGGCCATTAATTGTGAGATTTTGAACCTCCTTCCCTCAGTCAGAGCATTGAAGATGGGTCATGGCTGGGTCTTCCAACATGACAACGACCCAAAGCACACAGCCAGGATAACCAAAGAAGTGGCTCCATATAAAGCATATCAAGGTTCTGGAGTGGCCTAGCCAGTCTCCAGACCTAAATCCAATAGAACATCTTTGGAGGCAGCTGAAACTCTGTGTTGCTCAGCGACAGCCCCGAAACCTAACAGATCTAGAGGTGATCTGTGTGGAGGAGTGGGCCAAAATCCCTGTTGCAGTGTGTGCAAACCTGGTCAAGAACTACAGGAAACGCTTCACCTCTGTAATTGCAAACAAAGGCTTCTGTACCAAATATTAACACTGATTTTCTCAGGTGCTCAAATACTTATGTTCAGCAGTGCAAGACAAATAAATTCTTTAAAAATCATACAATGTGATTTCCTGATTTATTTATTTTTTATTCTGTCTCTCAGAGTGGGAATGCACCTACAATGTGAATTTCAGACCACTCCATGATTTTTAAGTGGGAGAACTTCGCAGGGTGTTCAAATACTTCTGTTCCTCACTGTATTAGCCATTATTTTTATGACATTTTTATGTTATTTTTCTTTATTTATTTCAATGGAGGAAAGTGGCATCATAAAGAAACTCCAGAAAAGTCACAATTAAAGGTCATTAAGTGGTCTTTCCGAACAACAGGGTTCTCTCTAATCTTGTTTGGGTACCTTGAATCTGAATCTGGATTTGGTTATTGCCTATATTAGCCTGGCTGGTTAGGGTGGAGTTGCTGATTGTCAAGCCTTTATATATCTAGGCCTCACTCCATTCTGGTTCTCTGGTATTAAATTTGCTAGGTGCATTCCTTTTGAGATAGTTTGTACCATGCTTTGCATAGTGGGATCTGTTTAAAAAAAAAATTTTTTTTTTTGATGGATCAGAAGAACTGACAACAAAACGGTGATGTAAAACTGGCCTCAGGTGTTAAAAATAAAAAATAAGCATAATCACCCTCACCTATTCCACTGCCACTATGGTCCTCACTGCTCTCCACTTTCTGGTCTCAGCTGGACACCGTGGAGATGCCAGAGAAGGCCTGATCAGCCAGTCATTGGTTGTAGACATGACCTGACTCAGCTAGGCCTTGACTGAGAGGGGCTTTCCTGACATTTACATGTTGAACTGGTAGCAGGAAGTGGAGAGCAGCAGGGAACGGAGTAGCTTTGGATGGGTGAAGGGGAATAAGTGAGGTCAAGTTCATGCTTCTTTTTATTTTTCACTGCTCGTGAGCCAAATAATACTGCTGGACACCTTTAAATCTAAGTAACCAAATTGCCAAAAGTACGTACAGTATGTGCCACAGTCAATTGTAAGCATTTTTATTGTATAGGAAGGCAACAGCTCATCTGCAAAGTGATAGACTATGCAAATACCAAAAGTGGGACCACTGCTTGTGGAAGTGTATACAGGAGAAACTCGAAAAATTTGAATATCGTGCAAAAGTCCATTTATTTCAGTAATGCAAATTAAAAGGAATTGCATTAATGCAGCTTAAAATTTGAATTTTGCGAAAAAAGGTTCAATATTCTAGGCTCAAAGTGTCACACTCTAGTCAGCTAATTAATCCATAGCCCCTGAGCAAAAGGTACCTCAACATTGTGTCTTTGGGATTTCATAAGTAGAGTTGAGCGAACACCTGGATGTTCGGGTTCGAGAAGTTCGGCCGAACATCCCGGAAATGTTCGGGTTCGGGATCCGAACCCGATCCGAACTTCGTCCCGAACCCGAACCCCATTGAAGTCAATGGGGACCCGAACTTTTCGGCACTAAAAAGGCTGTAAAACAGCCCAGGAAAGAGCTAGAGGGCTGCAAAAGGCAGCAACATGTAGGTAAATCCCCTGCAAACAAATGTGGATAGGGAAATGAATTAAAATAAAAATTAAATAAATAAAAATTAACCAAAATCAATTGGAGAGAGGTTCCATAGCAGAGAATCTGGCTTCCCGTCACCCACCACTGGAACAGTCCATTCTCAGATATTTAGGCCCCGGCACCCAGGCAGAGGAGAGAGGTCCCGTAACAGAGAATCTGTCTTCATGTCAGCAGAGAATTAGTCTGCATGTCATAGCAGAGAATGAGGCTTCACGTCAGCCACCACTGCAACAGTCCATTGGCATATATTTAGGCCCAGCACACACACAGGCAGAGGAGAGAGGTCCCGTAACAGACAATCTGGCTTCATGTCAGCAGAGAATCAGTCTGCATGTCATAGCAGAGAATCAGGCTTCACGTCAGCCACCACTGCAACAGTCCATTGGCATATATTTAGGCCCAGCACACACACAGGCAGAGGAGAGAGGTCCCGTAACAGAGAATCTGGCTTCATGTCAGCAGAGAATCAGTCTGCATGTCATAGCAGAGAATGAGGCTTCACGTCACCCACCACTGCAACAGTCCATTGGCATATATTTAGGCCTAGCACACAGGCAGAGCAGAGAGGTCCCGTAACAGACAATCTGGCTTCATGTCAGCAGAGAATCAGTCTGCATGTCATAGCAGAGAATCAGGCTTCACGTCAGCCACCACTGCAACAGTCCATTGGCATATATTTAGGCCTAGCACACAGGCAGAGCAGAGAGGTCCCGTAACAGACAATCTGGCTTCATGTCAGCAGAGAATTAGTCTGCATGTCATAGCAGAGAATCAGGCTTCATGTCAGCCACCACTGCAACAGTCCATTGGCATATATTTAGGCCCAGCACCCAGGCAGAGGAGGGAGGTCCCGTAACAGAGAATCTGTCTTCATGTCAGCAGAGAATCAGTCTGCATGTCATAGCAGAGAATGAGGCTTCACGTCACCCACCACTGCAACAGTCCATTGGCATATATTTAGGCCTAGCACACAGGCAGAGCAGAGAGGTCCCGTAACAGACAATCTGGCTTCATGTCAGCAGAGAATCAGTCTGCATGTCATAGCAGAGAATCAGGCTTTACGTCAGCCACCACTGCAACAGTCCATTGGCATATATTTAGGCCTAGCACACAGGCAGAGCAGAGAGGTCCCGTAACAGACAATCTGGCTTCATGTCAGCAGAGAATCAGTCTGCATGTCATAGCAGAGAATGAGGCTTCACGTCAGCCACCACTGCAACAGTCCATTGGCATATATTTAGGCCTAGCACACAGGCAGAGCAGAGAGGTCCCGTAACAGACAATCTGGCTTCATGTCAGCAGAGAATCAGTCTGCATGTCATAGCAGAGAATCAGGCTTCACGTCAGCCACCACTGCAACAGTCCATTGTCATAAATTTAGGCCCAGCACCCAGGCAGAGGAGAGAGGTCCCGTAACAGACAATCTGGCTTCATGTCAGCAGAGAATTAGTCTGCATGTCATAGCAGAGAATCAGGCTTCATGTCAGCCACCACTGCAACAGTCCATTGGCATATATTTAGGCCCAGCACCCAGGCAGAGGAGGGAGGTCCCGTAACAGAGAATCTGTCTTCATGTCAGCAGAGAATCAGTCTGCATGTCATAGCAGAGAATGAGGCTTCACGTCAGCCACCACTGCAACAGTCCATTGGCATATATTTAGGCCTAGCACACAGGCAGAGGAGAGGTTCATTCAACTTTGGGTAGCCTCGCAATATAATGGTAAAATGAAAATAAAAATAGGATTGAATGAGGAAGTGCCCTGGAGTCCAATAATATATGGTTATGGGGAGGTAGTTAATGTCTAATCTGGACAAGGGACGGACAGGTCCTGTGGGATCCATGCCTGGTTCATTTTTATGAACGTCAGCTTGTCCACATTGGCTGTAGACAGGCGGCTGCGTTTGTCTGTAATGACGCCCCCTGCCGTGCTGAATACACGTTCAGACAAAACGCTGGCTGCCGGGCAGGCCAGCACCTCCAAGGCATAAAAGGCTAGCTCTGGCCACGTGGACAATTTAGAGACCCAGAAGTTGAATGGGGCCGAACCATCAGTCAGTACGTGGAGGGGTGTGCACACGTACTGTTCCACCATGTTAGTGAAATGTTGCCTCCTGCTAACACGTTGCGTATCAGGTGGTGGTGCAGTTAGCTGTGGCGTGTTGACAAAAGTTTTCCACATCTCTGCCATGCTAACCCTGCCCTCAGAGGAGCTGGCCGTGACACAGCTGCCTTGGCGACCTCTTGCTCCTCCTCTGCCTTGGCCTTGGGCTTCCACTTGTTCCCCTGTGACATTTGGGAATGCTCTCAGTAGCGCGTCTACCAACGTGCGCTTGTACTCGCGCATCTTCCTATCACGCTCCAGTGCAGGAAGTAAGGTGGGCACATTGTCTTTGTAGCGTGGATCCAGCAGGGTGGCAACCCAGTAGTCCGCACAGGTTAAAATGTGGGCAACTCTGCTGTCGTTGCGCAGGCACTGCAGCATGTAGTCGCTCATGTGTGCCAGGCTGCCCAGGGGTAAGGACAAGCTGTCCTCTGTGGGAGGCGTATCGTCATCGTCCTGCCTTTCCCCCCAGCCACGCACCAGTGATGGACCCGAGCTGCGTTGGGTGCCACCCCGCTGTGACCATGCTTCATCCTCATCCTCCTCCACCTCCTCCTCATCCTCGTCCTCCTCGTCCTCCAGTAGTGGGCCCTGGCTGGCCACATTTGTACCTGGCCTCTGCTGTTGCCAAAAACCTCCCTCTGAGTCACTTCGAAGAGACTGGCCTGAAAGTGCTAAAAATGACCCCTCTTCCTCCTCCTCCTCCTCCTCCTCCTGGGCCACCTCCTCTTCCATCATCGCCCTAAGTGTTTTCTCAAGGAGACATAGAAGTGGTATTGTAACGCTGATAACGGTGTCATCGCCACTGGCCATGTTGGTGGAGTACTCGAAACAGCGCAACAGGGCACACAGGTCTCGCATGGAGGCCCAGTCATTGGTGGTGAAGTGGTGCTGTTCTGTAGTGCGACTGACCCGTGCGTGCTGCAGCTGAAACTCCACTATGGCCTGCTGCTGCTCGCACAGTCTGTCCAGCATGTGCAAGGTGGAGTTCCACCTGGTGGGCACGTCGCATATGAGGCGGTGAGCGGGAAGGCCGAAGTTACGCTGTAGCGCAGACAGGCGAGCAGCAGCAGGATGTGAACGCCGGAAGCGCGAACAGACGGCCCGCACTTTATGCAGCAGCTCTGACATGTCGGGGTAGTTGTGAATGAACTTCTGCACCACCAAATTCAGCACATGCGCCAAGCAAGGGATGTGCGTCAAATTGGCTAGTCCCAGAGCTGCAACGAGATTTCGCCCATTATCACACACCACCAGGCCGGGCTTGAGGCTCACCGGCAGCAACCACTCGTCGGTCTGTTGTTCTATACCCCGCCACAACTCCTGTGCGGTGTGGGGCCTGTCCCCCAAACATATGAGTTTCAGAATGGTCTGCTGACGTTTACCCCGGGCTGTGCTGAAGTTGGTGGTGAAGGTGTGTGGCTGACTGGATGAGCAGGTGGAAGAAGAGGAGGAGGAAGCCGAGAAGGAGGAGGTGGCAACAGGAGGCAAAGAATGTTGCCCTGCGATCCTTGGCGGCGGAAGGACGTGCGCCAAACAGCTCTCCGCCTGGGGCCCAGCTGCCACTACATTTACCCAGTGTGCAGTTAGGGAGATATAGCGTCCCTGGCCGTGCTTACTGGTCCACGTATCTGTGGTTAGGTGGACCTTGCCACAGATGGCGTTGCGCAGTGCACACTTGATTTTATCGGATACTTGGTTGTGCAGGGAAGGCACGGCTCTCTTGGAGAAGTAGTGCCGGCTGGGAACAACATACTGTGGGACAGCAAGCGACATGAGCTGTTTGAAGCTGTCTGTGTCCACCAGCCTAAATGACAGCATTTCATAGGCCAGTAGTTTAGAAATGCTGGCATTCAGGGCCAGGGATCGAGGGTGGCTAGGTGGGAATTTACGCTTTCTATCAAATGTTTGTGAGATGGAGAGCTGAACGCTGGCGTGTGACATGGTTGAGACGCTTGGTGACGGAGGTGGTGGTGGTGGTGTTGGTGGTACATCCCCTGTTTGCTGGGCGGCAGGTGCCAACGTTCCTCCAGAGGCGGAGGAAGAGGCCGAGGCGGCAGCAGCAGAATAGGCCGAGGCGGCAGCAGCAGAAGAGGTAGCAGGGGGAGCCTGAGTGACTTCCTTGGTTTTAAGGTGTTTACTCCACTGCAGTTCATGCTTTGCATGCAGGTGCCTGGTCATGCAGGTTGTGCTCAGGTTCAGAACGTTAATGCCTCGCTTCAGGCTCTGATGGCACAGCGTGCAAACCACTCGGGTCTTGTCGTCAGCACATTGTTTGAAGAAGTGCCATGCCAGGGAACTCCTTGAAGCTGCCTTTGGGGTGCTCGGTCCCAGATGGCGGCGGTCAGTAGCAGGCGGAGTCTCTTGGCGGCGGGTGTTCTGCTTTTGCCCACTGCTCCCTCTTTTGCTACGCTGTTGGCTCGGTCTCACCACTGCCTCTTCCTCCGAACTGTGAAAGTCAGTGGCACGACCTTCATTCCATGTGGGGTCTAGGACCTCATCGTCCCCTGCATCGTCTTCCACCCAGTCTTGATCCCTGACCTCCTGTTCAGTCTGCACACTGCAGAAAGACGCAGCAGTTGGCACCTGTGTTTCGTCATCATCAGAGACATGCTGAGGTGGTATTCCCATGTCCTCATCATCAGGAAACATAAGTGGTTGTGCGTCAGTGCATTCTATGTCTTTCACCGCTGGGGAAGGGCTAGGTGTATGCCCTTGGGAAACCCTGCCAGCGGAGTCTTCAAACAGCATAAGAGACTGCTGCATAACTTGAGGCTGAGACAGTTTCCCTGGTATGCATGGGGGTGATGTGACAGACTGATGGGGTTGGTTTTCAGGCGCCATCTGTGCGCTTTCTGCAGAAGACTGGGTGGGAGATAATGTGAACGTGCTGGATCCACTGTCGGCCACCCAATTGACTAATGCCTGTACCTGCTCAGGCCTTACCATCCTTAGAACGGCATTGGGCCCCACCATATATCGCTGTAAATTCTGGCGGCTACTGGGACCTGAGGTAGTTGGTACACTAGGACGTGTGGATGTGGCAGAACGGCCACGTCCTCTCCCAGCACCAGAGGGTCCACTAACACCACCACGACCATGTCCACGTCCGCGTCCCTTACTAGATGTTTTTCTCATTGTTATGGTTCACCACAACAACAAATATATTATTTGGCCCAATGTATTGTATTCAAATTCAGCGGGATATAAATTTGAGGCCTAGTATTTAGGCGCTGGGTGACCGGTATGGATTTAGTGACAGAATTAGACTTGGAAATGCACAGAAGCGTGTGTGTGAAGTTATTCTGAATGACCCTATGTGCACCTTCAATATGATCTACCCTTTTAGGGATAGATTTCAAATAGCTCTGATATAGCAGAAACGACTAAATTATGAAATTGCTAAATTGGGAATTGTATTTCAACCCAGAACAAAAAATGTGCTTTGACGGACACTAAATAACTTTCCCAGCCACAACAGGACAGCGGTAACGAGAGATTTAGCGGGATATAAATTTGAGGCCTAGTATTTAGGCGCTGGGTGACAGGTATGGGTTTAGTGACAGAATTAGATTTGGAAATGCACAGTAGCGGGTGTGTGAAGTTATTCTGAATGACCCTATGTGCACCTTGAATATTATATACCCTTTTAGGGATAGATTTCAAATAGCTCTGATATAGCAGAAACCACTAAATTATGAAATTGCTAAATTGGGAATTGTATTTCAACCCAGAACAAGAAATGTGCTTGAACGGACACTAAATAACTCGCCCAGCTACAGCACTAGGGACAGATTTAGCGGGATATAAATTTGAGGCCTAGTATTTAGGCGCTGGGTGACAGGTATGGGTTTAGTGCCAGAATTAGACTTGGAAATACACAGTAGCGGGTGTGTGTGAAGTTATTCTGAATGACCCAATGTGCACCTTGAATATTATATACCCTTTTAGGGATAGATTTCAAATAGCTCTGATATAGCAGAAACCACTAAATTATGAAATTGCTAAATTGGGAATTGTATTTCAACCCAGAACAAGAAATGTGCTTGAACGGACACTAAATAACTCGCCCAGCTACAGCACTAAGGACAGATTTAGCGGGATATAAATTTGAGGCCTAGTATTTAGGCGCTGGGTGACAGGTATGGGTTTAGTGCCAGAATTAGACTTGGAAATACACAGTAGCGGGTGTGTGTGAAGTTATTCTGAATGACCCAATGTGCACCTTGAATATTATATACCCTTTTAGGGATAGATTTCAAATAGCTCTGATATAGCAGAAACCACTAAATTATGAAATTGCTAAATTGGGAATTGTATTTCAACCCAGAACAAGAAATGTGCTTGAACGGACACTAAATAACTCGCCCAGCTACAGCACTAAGGACAGATTTAGCGGGATATAAATTTGAGGCCTAGTATTTAGGCGCTGGGTGACAGGTATGGGTTTAGTGCCAGAATTAGACTTGGAAATACACAGTAGCGGGTGTGTGTGAAGTTATTCTGAATGACCCAATGTGCACCTTGAATATTATATACCCTTTTAGGGATAGATTTCAAATAGCTCTGATATAGCAGAAACCACTAAATTATGAAATTGCTAAATTGGGAATTGTATTTCAACCCAGAACAAGAAATGTGCTTGAACGGACACTAAATAACTCGCCCAGCTACAGCACTAGGGACAGATTTAGCTGGATATAAATTTGAGGCCTAGTATTTAGGCGCTGGGTGACAGGTATGGGTTTAGTGCCAGAATTAGACTTGGAAATACACAGTAGCGGGTGTGTGTGAAGTTATTCTGAATGACCCAATGTGCACCTTGAATATTATATACCCTTTTAGGGATAGATTTCAAATAGCTCTGATATAGCAGAAACCACTAAATTATGAAATTGCTAAATTGGGAATTGTATTTCAACCCAGAACAAGAAATGTGCTTGAACGGACACTAAATAACTCGCCCAGCTACAGCACTAGGGACAGATTTAGCTGGATATAAATTTGAGGCCTAGTATTTAGGCGCTGGGTGACAGGTATGGGTTTAGTGCCAGAATTAGACTTGGAAATACACAGTAGCGGGTGTGTGTGAAGTTATTCTGAATGACCCAATGTGCACCTTGAATATTATATACCCTTTTAGGGATAGATTTCAAATAGCTCTGATATAGCAGAAACCACTAAATTATGAAATTGCTAAATTGGGAATTGTATTTGAACCCAGAACAAGAAATGTGCTTGAACGGACACTAAATAACTCGCCCAGCTACAGCACTAAGGACAGATTTAGCGGGATATAAATTTGAGGCCTAGTATTTAGGCGCTGGGTGACAGGTATGGGTTTAGTGCCAGAATTAGACTTGGAAATACACAGTAGCGGGTGTGTGTGAAGTTATTCTGAATGACCCAATGTGCACCTTGAATATTATATACCCTTTTAGGGATAGATTTCAAATAGCTCTGATATAGCAGAAACCACTAAATTATGAAATTGCTAAATTGGGAATTGTATTTCAACCCAGAACAAGAAATGTGCTTGAACGGACACTAAATAACTCGCCCAGCTACAGCACTAAGGACAGATTTAGCGGGATATAAATTTGAGGCCTAGTATTTAGGCGCTGGGTGACAGGTATGGGTTTAGTGCCAGAATTAGACTTGGAAATACACAGTAGCGGGTGTGTGTGAAGTTATTCTGAATGACCCAATGTGCACCTTGAATATTATATACCCTTTTAGGGATAGATTTCAAATAGCTCTGATATAGCAGAAACCACTAAATTATGAAATTGCTAAATTGGGAATTGTATTTCAACCCAGAACAAGAAATGTGCTTGAACGGACACTAAATAACTCGCCCAGCTACAGCACTAAGGACAGATTTAGCGGGATATAAATTTGAGGCCTAGTATTTAGGCGCTGGGTGACAGGTATGGGTTTAGTGCCAGAATTAGACTTGGAAATACACAGTAGCGGGTGTGTGTGAAGTTATTCTGAATGACCCAATGTGCACCTTGAATATTATATACCCTTTTAGGGATAGATTTCAAATAGCTCTGATATAGCAGAAACCACTAAATTATGAAATTGCTAAATTGGGAATTGTATTTCAACCCAGAACAAGAAATGTGCTTGAACGGACACTAAATAACTCGCCCAGCTACAGCACTAAGGACAGATTTAGCGGGATATAAATTTGAGGCCTAGTATTTAGGCGCTGGGTGACAGGTATGGGTTTAGTGCCAGAATTAGACTTGGAAATACACAGTAGCGGGTGTGTGTGAAGTTATTCTGAATGACCCAATGTGCACCTTGAATATTATATACCCTTTTAGGGATAGATTTCAAATAGCTCTGATATAGCAGAAACCACTAAATTATGAAATTGCTAAATTGGGAATTGTATTTCAACCCAGAACAAGAAATGTGCTTGAACGGACACTAAATAACTCGCCCAGCTACAGCACTAAGGACAGATTTAGCGGGATATAAATTTGAGGCCTAGTATTTAGGCGCTGGGTGACCGGTATGGATTTAGTGACAGAATTAGACTGGGATATGGCCAAAAAATAAACAGACTATTGCTGGTTAAATGCACTTGGTGTGACAGCTTCACCCTGATGTAGGCTTTAGCCAAAAAACAACCACACCATTGAGGGTTAAATGCACTTGGTGACAGGCGCAGCTTGCCCCTGATTTAGTATATGGCCAAAAAATGAACAGACTATTGCTGGTTAAATGCACTTGGTGTGACAGCTTCACCCTGATGTAGGCTTTAGCCAAAAAACAACCACACCATTGAGGGTTAAATGCACTTGGTGACAGGCGCAGCTTGCCCCTGATTTTGTATATGGCCAAAAAATGAACAGACTATTGCTGGTTAAATGCACTTGGTGTGACAGCTTCACCCTGATGTAGGCTTTAGCCAAAAAACAACCACACCATTGAGGGTTAAATGCACTTGGTCGCAGCTTGTGCTGGCGCACCACAAGACACAAAATGGCCGCCGATCACCCCAGAAAAATGTGACTGACAAACGGTCTGGGCAGCCTAAAAACAGTGAGCAATTGAGGATCAGCAGCTCAATGATCCACAGCTGCAGATCGATCAGTTAATCAAGTCCTTTGGAGGAGTTAATCTGCCTAATCTCGCCCTACTGTCGCAGCCGCAACCTCTCCCTACGCTAATCAGAGCAGAGTGACGGGCGGCGCTATGTGACTCCAGCTTAAATAGAGGCTGGGTCACATGGTGCTCTGGCCAATCACAGCCATGCCAATAGTAGGCATGGCTGTGATGGCCTCTTGGGGCAAGTAGTATGACGCTTGTTGATTGGCTGCTTTGCAGCCTTTCAAAAAGCGCCAAGAAAGCGTCACAAAAGCGCGAAGAAAGCGACGAACACCGAACCCGAACCCGGACTTTTACGAAAATGTCCGGGTTCGGGTCCGTGTCACGGACACCCCAAAATTCGGTACGAACCCGAACTATACAGTTCGAGTTCGCTCATCCCTATTCATAAGCTATAAGCCATAATTTTCCAAATGATAACGAATAAAGGCTTGAACTATCTCGCTTTGCATGCAATGAGTCTATCTCATATGTTAGTTTCACCTTTTAAGTTGCATTACTGAAATAAATGAACTTTGCACAATATTCAAATTTTTTTAGTTTTACCTGTAGTTCACAAAGTTTGGACCTCACCCCCAGCAAAGACCTTTAGAGTGAATTGGAACGAGGATTGGGAGTTAGACATTCTTGTTCAACCTTAGTGTCTGACCTCACAAATACTAATTTTATTAAGTGGGAACAATTCCCACAGACAACCCTTCCTATATTGGTGGCAGCTGTTTTAACATCAAAACAGCCATTTGTAAACTCTAGAGGGAAGCCACCAGGATTATAAAACCAAGGAAGCAGCTGAACTCACCTGCTAAAGATGCCCTGGTCCAGTGCTGTGGGCCTGCTCCTCTGTCAGACAGGAAATGGTGATGTTATGTCCATTGTTCATGTGACTACTTAACCACTCAGCCAGTCGCTGTTGCACATTTAGCAGGTGAGTTCAGCTTCAGCTTATTTCTTTGTTTGTTAAGCCTGAATTCTCTCTCCGTCTCCACATTTTAAAAATGTACGACTTCCCCTTTAAGTACTTCATTAAATATTTTAAATTTAATTATATACATATAATTATCATATGGAAGAGTACTGTAAAATATATTATGTAGTGCTATTGCTCATTATGGAAATCAGGATTCCTTATAATTTCCTTACTGAACAATTCAAATAGAGCACACATTACCATGCCTGAATGGGATGTAATAGATGGAAGTGCTCTGGTCATGGGTGAACTCTTATAAAATGCTGTGGCATTCAGAAATGTCAAAAGGTTGGACAGCTGTCAATCTTGCATACTTAAAGTATGTCAATTCAAATGCATTATTCAGTAGAGTTTAACCATTTATCCATGACATTGTCATTAATTACTTGCTAAACCGCCCTTTCAGAATCAAATGTCCTTTAGGACAGTTTCTGATGGATGCATCTTTTTAATTAGCGGTATGCATTTTGGTTTGATTTCTGTATTGCTTCATTCTTTAATTATATTAAGTAATTCAGTCATTCATCCATGTATCTATGTTATTTCTAACATATGATGTATACCGCATCTCATATACTGTATACATTATGACTTGAGTGATATGTGGATTGCAACAAGAGCAACATCGTAATCAAGTTCACCCAGTGTTTCTTTTGGATATTCATTGATAGTCTGGCTTCTTCAAACATTAAAGTAAAGTTTTGTCGCACACTGCTTGTTGGTGCTGTATGTAGGGTTCCCACCGTGTATATATGTATATAGAAGATAAACGACAGCACATATAGTATTCAGTTAATAGTAGGTTTTACTTGGCAAGTGCTTGCCAAATAAATCCTACTATCAACTGAATACTATATGTGCTGTAGTTTATCTTGTATATGCTTCTTCAAACATTTAGAAGAACCTGCTTAAATGGACATTATCAGGTGAATGGAGCAGTGGTACAGCAGTGTGAACTAAAACCAGCGCTGTGGCCTATTCATTCTCAGGATCGCTAGGGATCCTAGAAGTCAGACCCCACTGCTCATGAAGTGTTGGCATACCTGTCAGTGAGAAAACCCTATAGTTA
This sequence comes from Bufo gargarizans, assembly GCF_014858855.1. NCBI lineage: Eukaryota > Metazoa > Chordata > Amphibia > Anura > Bufonidae > Bufo > Bufo gargarizans. The sequence continues at coordinate 311,324,234 of NC_058085.1, forward strand.
TTTATGAAACTGACCCTAGAGTTTGTGTGTATGTGTGTGCTTTCTATGCTTTGTTTATGAAGGGGTGGACGTGGCTACATAAAAAAATTACACTTTTCAATTACATAATAATTTACAGGCTGAAAGATAAACAGTTACCAGAGATTGGACAATCATAATTATAGCTGTTACAAGCAGCGAGTGTGGACCAACCAACGAGTATTACTTTGGGTTAGTACTGAGGGTATTATACTGGCAACCCCCTTCTACCCCAATACAAGTATCTGGCCTTCACTGTAGTGTAGCCACCAAGCCATTACCTCTTGGTGTAGTCCTGGTGTGGTTGACTGTTGACTCACTGGGATCAGAGACACTGGTGCAAAGCATCGGTAGATCAGACAATACATTTAGTCAGGAAACAGGCAGAGGTCAGAGTAGGCAGAGTACATGCAAATCCTAAAAACAGTCCAGAGTCCAGTGCAGGTGGCAGACAGTCAGGGTCCAGGAAACAGGCAGAAGTCGGTACACAGGCAAACAAATGAATTATAGCTCTTTTTCAGGGCCTAGCAAGCAAGTGAAACCAAATGGAAACTATTGCTCAAGCAAGGGGTGGAGCAAACAGCTCAGCATACCCGTATATAGGTGGGCAGATGAGCTGATTCGCCAAACACAGAGCAGTGCTGTAGGGCGGGTGAAGTTCAATGAACAGACAGTAATGCACACACAGGAAGAGACCTAACAGCCAGGCTAGGTATGTGATGTGGCACCCATGAACCGGATAGCTGGATGCTGGCAGACAGGGAGTATTGACATGACAACACCCTTAGAACTATGCTATTAGCTCACATCTGGAACAGAGGGAAACAGTCACCAGGATCTGCAGTAATAAATAAATAGTATTGCAGAGTCCAAATCACATTTTTTTTTTCTCCTACTGCCCCCCCACCCCACCACTGTAAATCTGTGCTGAAATACAGTACATTGTCGGGAGTCATGTGCATGCAGACAGGGCAAAGCAGTCCAGACTGTGTATCTCGGCACAGCTGAAATTGGGGGGAACTAGGAAACTAAAGGGTGGTGACCTGGACTGTTACTGCAGATAATCAACCAAATCACAGTGACAGATTCCCTTTAAAGAAGCTATCCCATAAAAATAAAAATAGTCCCACCACTCTATATTGTGTCTATAGTATACAGACACAGTCAAGTCAGACAGAGTCTACACAATGTGATCCTAGAAAGCAGATGTTCAGTTATTTCAAAATATCCAAAACCAGAGTCAGAAACTTCTTCTTGAAGGATTATAGTTCCCAAACCAATGTGACCAGATTGTTTTTCAGAATGTGATTAAGCAGTCAATGTGACCTTGTCTTCCCTGTACTGCAGTTTTGCTTCATCCAAAGAAAATGATCAAGATATTTTGGTCATTTATTAATTATTTTATCTTATGAACTAAGAGCTAACAACCTAAATTTGAGGCATTTTGAGACTGATTTTAGTTAATTTCATCCGTGAGAATGATTTGTTTGTAGAATGTTTTGCATGTGCTTTCATTTGTTTCTGCTTCATATATAATGGATTAGTATACAAAATTAAGAAAACTATGAGCAATGATAGACACATGCATTACAGGAATAATAAATGGGCACAATTTTGAAAATCTAAGATCACAAATTAGAATGCCTGTCCACTCAGAATTCACAGGGTATTCCCATCTCAGACATTTATGGCATATCCACAGGCGATTACATAAATGTCTGATGGATGCGGGTTTCATCTCTAAGACCTGCACCTATTTCGAGAATATGGATCCCAAACTCCAGACTTACAACTACTCTGAAAGACAACAGGAACAAACAGATGTTTATCCAAACAGAAAATTAGCCCTCGAGTACTTAAATAAATTTGTCACATTGGTAAAACATAAATAATAACAAAAGATACTAATTTCCAAGAAATAAAATCCGCCCAAAAAAACTGATGATGTTCTGTATGGCACATGCACAATTTTTTTTGCGGTGCAACGGAATGGACATACTGATGCAGACAGGCACACGGTGTGCTGTGCGCATTTTTTGCGTACCCATTGAAATGAATGGGTCCGCATCCTATCCGCAAAAAAAGCAGAACGGACGCGGAAACAAACAACGTTTGTGTGCATGTAGCCTAACACTTGTGGGGTTTCACTCTGGTAGATAGGATAAGTGGATGCAGTATAGAGGCAACAACCAGTTCTTTGGATAAAACAGTTCAGTGTTTTATTCACACTTTAGGCAAGTGACAAAACAAGCAGTCATGATCAAACAAAAAGTCACTTGCGGAGTTGGTGGTAATTCACACCATGCGGCAATTCTGCCCTAAAGAGTCCTTGACCATAGCAGCACCAACCCGTTTTCACGCCAAACAGGCAGCAACCCTTCAGCCAGACACAAGGCTCCCAGATCCCAACACAGAGACCTGGCTTCTGAGCCCAGCTGCCTATTTAAGGACAGTCAGGTGCTGCCAAAACCCGGACCAGGCACTTAAAATCCCTGGCTGTAAATCAGCCCAGCAGCACATGCTGGGAGGAAAATACCTGTTTTCCCAGACAAAACCTCTCACTGTGTCACATAGCCCCCCCCCCCCCCTTTGTTCAACCCTGAGGGGGTGAACACACGCCAGACAGTGTACCCGGGACAGGGCATCCGCATTTCTCTGTTACTGGTCTGCCCAGTGTTCCACTGAAAATGTAAAGTTTTGTAGGGAGAGAAACCATCGGTTGACCCGTGCATTTCTGTCTTTGGCCTGGCTCATCCACTGGAGAGGGGAGTGGTCAGTCACCAGGCGGAATTTCCCCTCCAATAAATAATAGCGAAGAGATTCTAGTGCCCACTTGATAGCCAGGCACGCTTTCTCCACTATATTATACCAGGTCTCGGCTGGGGTGAGCTTATGACTGAGGAAGACAATGGGATGCTCCTCTCCATTGACTTCCTGAGACAGTACAGCACGAGGCCTACTTCGGAGGCATCGTTCTGTACTACAATCTCCTTTTTGAAGTCGGGCATCACTAAAACTGGGGACCTGCACAGGGCCGACATAAAGAGCTCCTGAGGAGAGAAAGTAAATGGATCCTGCGTTCAAATGCAATGGGACCCCTAGGCCTAAACGATAAGATTGATATGGGCATCTTCCTATAGGCACACTAACACCCATACGTAAATGTTGCACTAATGACTGTTCAGTTATGGTACCATTTTAAATGTTTTGTTTTAATGTGTTTCTTTCACTGTGTACGCAATCCTCTCTGACGCACTCAGGCAAGCGCCAGTCCGGTGTTTTGACCTGGTGGGGGCGCGGGGTGAATTGCGTCACGGTCTGAAATCTCTTAAGAGCAGGTGAAGTGCCTCACCTGATTACGGGCCAGATGAAGCACTAAGGTGCGAAACGGCCGTCACCTATTCAGCTGGAGCACTCACATATGCTGTCCGCTTCCTACCAAGAATAAAGAAAGTTTTACTACGCATTGCGGTGAGTGCCGTCCCTTTATCTCTCATCTGTATACAATTCTCGGCTGGGGTGAGCTTACGACTGAGGAAGACAATGGGATGCTCCTCTCCGTTGACTTCCTGAGACAGTACAGCACCGAGGCCTACTTTGGAGGCATCGTTCTGTACTACAATCTCCCTTTTGAAGTCGGGCATCACTAAAACTGGGGACCCGCAGAGGGCCGACTTCAAAGCGGAGAAAACCTCTTCCACCAGATCATCCCAGCGAACCATCATTGACTTGTCCCTTCAAGAGTCCTGTCAAGGGCACGGCTAGAGTAGCAAAGTGGGGGACAAACCTGATGTAATAGCCCACCATTCCCAGGAATGACTTTATTTGCCTAGAGTTGACAGGTCGGGACCAGTGATGGAGGGGAGTGATGTTATTTACATAGGACTGTATTTTGGAGGGGGCAGGAGAGACGGTGTGATGTTATTTACATGGGACTGTATGGTGGAGGCAGGAATATAACAGCAGGGGGCACTGCAAATCCAGGGGACGTTATAGACGTTCTTATTACTACTGAGGGCTCTATAGGAGGGACTTATAGATCCACCTTATTTCTACTAAGAGTACTATGGGGGCCTTATTACTACTGAGCGGTCTGTAGAGAGCTTTATTACCACTGGGGAAACAATAGGGGGCCTTATTTGTACTGGGGGCACTGTGAGGGTACTATTAATACTGGAAGGCTCTTCTACTAATGGGGGCACTCTTGGAGAGCATTATCACGGTTGGGGGCACTGTAGGGGGCAGTATTACTATGGAGGCACAAATTTTTCTTCCAGATAGTATCTGGGGGTATTAGGGGGCACAGAGAGCAGCAGGATAACACTATTGGGACTCTAGGTTGGGGGATGATGATAGAAATGTGAGGAAGCTTGTGATTGTGAAAATCGGCAATGTAATATATTCGCAATAAAAATTTGCGATTTTAATATTCGCGATCAACACTAAGGGGTAGGCAACTTTCCTATTGGTTGCTAGGGATGTTGCTAAGTGCCTATATTCGCGATAACTGCGTGAATACGAATTCTTGAAGTGGCAATATTCGCGATTAAAATTCGCAATTCGAATATTTGAGCTCAATACTACTCCTGGCCAGCCATCCTTTTCCATTTGCACAAATTACAGTGGGTACTGTGCATGGGTGTTCTCTGCTGCAGAGCTACATGCCCCAGAAGCAAAAACTATTGAGGTCCCATATACTGGGCTCCTAGCCGTTATGATCGGTGTATGGGAGGTCACTGGGTCTAGAAAGACATGGAAAAAAAGTGCAAACTGCTCCAGGATCCTCACCTGTAATTTGTAGGGAAACCGGACAAGTGTTCAAGCGTTTTCCTACAGCATCCCCACAGGATAACTTAAAGGGGTTGCTTATCTGAGACAATGGGGGCACACCGCTGGGACCTGCACCTATATCGGGAACGGAGTCCCGCAAGGTGGTGGCTGGAGGACTTTAGTCCGGTCACCACCAAGCGCACTCCCTATAGAAGTGAATGGGTTCGCACTGCGCATGACAGGCAACCGCCCCAATTCACTTCTATGGGCCTGACGGAAATAGCCGAGCCAGCACTCAGTTATTTTTAGTGGCCCCATAGAAAATGAATGGAGGGCGGCTGCACATGCGCAGTGTGCTGTCCACCACTTTTAGGTCTCCGTTCTTAATATAGGTGTGGGTCCCAGAGGTGGTACCCCCACCTATCAGACAATGGGGGTATATCCTAGCGATATGCCCCCATTGTCTCAGCCGAGACAACCCCTTTAATCATTACACTATCTTCTTTGAAATCAGTATCACTGTAATATACAGATTTGTCCTCCAGAGCAAGATGCATTCTTTGTAACCACTCTCTCAATTAGGCTAATAGATTTGGGTCCTGAAAGGTAACTAACCCATATTAAGTCAGAATTCCAAACAAATGGACTTCCTAAACCAGACAAGTTAACTTTTGCTGGAGATTGAATTTAAAAACTTTGTGAGACATTTATCAAGACCAGTGTTTTACATACCAGTCTTATACTCTGCCCCGCTGGCATCTTATGTGCCACAATTATTAAGAGGTGCATGCATGTCTTTTAATATTTTCAGTGCATCACTGTGCGCCAAGCATGCTGGCGCAGATTTCCACTATAATCTATGCCAGTATCCTGAAGTAGATTATAATTAATGTGATGGGCTGCCTATGCCAGCGTGACGCCACTCAACACCTTGAAAAGTTGCGAGCGGTATGTAAAACTCTTTGTGACTTTTTGGTGCCAGTTTCCTGGCACAGAAGGGATGATATGTTTCCCCCTTGGTGCTAGGAATATTAATCATTCCTAATTATTCATGGACGGTACATTTTAGAAGTAATATAGAATGTTATAAGCGGTATTCTTACAAGGTACGATCGGGCCTTTCTGCCAGCTTCAAAGCCTCATGCATCCCTGCAGCTGACAGCTTCCTGTTGATATTTCTGTACCTGCATTGTAACAGATTTCGATAGGTTGTCCTCAGGTCTCTGTTAAAAAAGGCATAAATGAAAGGATTTATCAGAGAGTTTGCATATCCCAGCCATAAAAAGGTCCTTTCCATCCACAAGGGAATACAGCTGCACTCTGTTCCACAGATAAAAGGTCTTGCGGTTGAAAGTATAAAAAAAGGTAGCCAGCATATAGTGAAAGCCCCTACAATAATTCCAAGTGTAGTGGCCGCTTTCTGTTCTCTTTTAAAAATGGAAATGTTTTTCCTGTCATTTTTCAGCAATTTTGACAGATTTGTACAGTCTTCTGATTCTTTGTGTATTTTTCCCACTCCATTTGCTGCTATCATTCCCTCGCTCTCCTCTGATCGCGGGAACCCGGTAAACTTGTGTTTGGCTGCACTCCGCTTAGCGGCTTTGAATATTCTGTAGTACATGAACAGCATGACTGACATGGGGATGTAGAAGGCAACAGCTGTAGAATAAATGGTGTAGCCAAAATCTTGACTAATTAAGCAAACTTTGTCATCATTTACATTCTGAGCCCAGCCGAAGAGAGGAGGCAATGTGATTGATGCCGAAAGGAGCCAGACGCACAGGATCATTTTGGCCATACATTTCCCGTTTTGCCTCACTGGGTAGGTCAAAGGCCGGGTTATTCCAAGATACCTGAAAATAAGCAGAACAATGTTAAATGGGTTGTCCCATAAAAAATATTTTGCAGTTTTTAAACCTGCACCTGGATCTGAGTACTTTTACAATTGCATGTAATTAAAAATGTATTATAGCTAATGAGTTATTCAATGAAATCCATCTGTACAGCGCCACCTGCTGTTTGCTCTTTTTCTAGTTTCTCTGTCCTGCTCACTGAGACGGAAGCACGTGCTCCATAGACTGCCACTAGCTGCAGCAATGGGGAGATCTCTGGATCCATGTCAGGTACAGGGCTGGTTCTAGCTTTTTTAGAAAGAGGTAGTCAATGTACTAGATTATGTATAATTTTCATTATTTACATTATTCATGGTATAACCCCTTTAAGTAATGACAAATGTCTCATGTATCTGCCATATAATGCTCATAGCGGTATTTGGCGTAGCTGGAAATTTGGCCAGAAAAATAACAAATTTAGATTGATGGAAATAAATGTAAGGGCAGAGGAAACAAATTCTACAGTGATGTATTAAACAATAAAACAAAGGATAAAATTGTCACTGAAAAAGTCTTGGGGATACTGTGGACAGTAAACTTAAACGGATTGTCCGTTTTTCCAATTTTGCTGACCTATTCTCAGGATACGTCATCAATGTCAGATCAGCGTAGGTCTGATTACCGGTACCCCAGCTGATCTTTTTTTGGGGGGAGAGCTTGTGCTCTTCAACATTTAGCTACAAGTCGCTGAGACTGTATATTCAGTGCAAGGTAATTATAACTACTTCATTCCAAGTGCTGCCACCCCTACAAACGGCTGATCAGCGGGAGTGCTGGAAGTCAGACCCTTACCACTCTGATATTGATGACCTATCCGGAGGATAAGCCATCAATGTCAGAAAACCAGACAACCTATTTATCTGCCAATGCAAATGACATCATGAGATAAATTAAAAGAGGCATAGATGCTCATGTCAAGAAGATCGTTTTGCCTCTAGTCACTAGTTTTGTCAGACCAGGTGTTCTTGGTGCTAGGAAAGAGTGACACCCCAGCTTTTTTTTCTAAAAAAGAGGATACCTGCACCCTGGATGTTTTTTTTAACTATTAAAAACTGTTCTGTGTCTGCATAGGGCTGCATGCCATGGTGATCCAAGCCACATGGCCATGACTCTAGTGTCAATAGCATCGCAGTCCTGTGACCACCCATTCATGTAATGTTGGGCAAGAACAAAACCACTTGTTGGAGGTGTGCTTAAATTTGATGAGACACCCATGCATCATGCTCATTGCTAGAGCCGGGCATCTGGCAGGACGCATGCATGTAACTTGCCCATGACACTTTGTTCCCAGAGCAACCTACAATATACTGCAAAAATAGTTGATGGTGTTTCATATTAATCAGTGAATAAATGGTGGACAGGAGGTTGACAACCTTCTTTGCAAAATTAGGTTCTACAACAGATGAGGTATGCATTTTACGGCTTATCTTACTTCCTTTTATGGATTTTTAAGAATATATAGAGTCACCTCTGACTCCGAGTATCATGTCTTCATAACTTTGAACTAACTCATATTATATTATTCATTAAAGATCACTGAACATTTTCATATATCATAGCAATATATCAAAGGTTTTGATGGGTGGAGTACTTTCTATCGAGTCCTGTCTCCTGCAGAAAGGAGAGAGAGAGCACGCTAATGTGAGCACTTCTCTCTCCTAAATCTAGGGATCGTCAGAGTCTCAGCACTCGGACTCCCAATAAATCAAAACCTTTGATATGTCATTATGACATATCAAAAGTTTTTTTTTAAAGTTCAGTGACCCTTTAAAATATATTTGGATATCATTTATTTTTTTTTGATTTGCAACCTCATCGGACAATATATAAGGATTTGGCCCACTAACATTGCATTCCAAGAACTGCCCAGCAGACAAAGGAATAATTTCTGTATGTTTCTGTAAGAAATGTGTTTTTATTGTCAGTGTAGGATCAGTTATGTACAGTAAAATGTGCAACAAATAAATCAAATACCAGAGTTTAAAAAAAGCAATAAGTAATTATATAAATTGGCAATTAACAAAAAGATATTTTCAACCAGGGAAATTTTGCATCTGTCACAGGAGAGTTATTTTTACCCCCCACATATTATCTCCGCACTGAATAGCTACATCTGAAAGAGTCTGATGTGCTTCTTCATATATCAAAACTTTCGCAAAAAAGTGACTATATTGCTAATGCAACCAATTGGAGCTACATTATATTTTTCCAGTGCAGTTAAAGAGGTAGTCACCTAAAAAGACATTGGTGACATATGGCTAGGATATACCACAAATGTCCAGTCGACACATTCCAGTGTCAATGGGCATCCATGTATTGGCCTGGACACTGAAGAAAGCTGAGAGCGCTGCTGCCACTTCACTCGATCAGTAAAAGTATCAAGGGTCAATTTACCATTGATGGCGTATCTAAGATATATTCTTGCAATAATCTGTGGGGTGGGGTGGCCCACGCCAAAAGGCTTAGCCTGGAAGCAGTGGTGCTCCCCTTTTGGGTGCTGGGTTGCAGTAGTCACCATGTAGTGATACACCCAATAGAGTAGGGACCCATTTGAAAGAGGTTGCCATAAAGTGGCAAGTGAGCTTATGTATTTTGATCACAATGTATGCTAAGAACCTCATGTTCATTTCTATAATGTAAGCAGGAAGAGATCTTCGTGTAGAGTTTAAATGTGCAGTCCATGGGGCATATGACCATAGCCCGGCAGCATATTCAGGACTATAATAACCCGGTGGGCTACCGGATGCTGCGTCTGAATAATGACGAGGTGTACACCTCATCAAAAATTAGGCACAGCATCCGCCAGTCTGTGCTCCCAAATTAAAACCTAAGCCAGCCCCTTGCTGATGTAGAATTCAATGTTTGTCTGCCACAGAAAACTAGTGTAGAAGATGATAAATGTGGTGGGGCCGCCAGCCCCGCTTCCTTTTTGTCAAAGGCTTGTGAAGAAAGGACACTTGCGCAAGTGAAGTTTGTCACTTTTTCATCATATCTTTGAATCTTTAAAATTTAAATCTGCCCTTATATTTTTTTATACGGCAATTGGGTATTCCTGTGAATAATATTACAGTTATCTTAACATTATACACTACCACTTGTATTTGAGGTTTACAAAATCATGTAAGCGACCTTTTATTAAATACTTATTACACCTAAAAATTCATTTTCACTATGAATATAAAAGCATATTCAACCCTATATTTTTGATTGCTGATATTAGCTTGTGTCATTGTTTTACAGCCATTTTCCCTGGTGATTTAACAGGTTGATGTACACAATAAAAGTGGGAACATGCTAACGTTTGTTCATGGTCTTACAACTGACAAGTATAACATTGGCTAATTCATCAAAGTCATGTCTGAAAAAACCTCATTACCATACACATTCTCTCTTCTGTTTTTACCTGGAATGATGACAGTGGGGAGCCAAGGGAACAAGGAAATTATTACTAGATACTGAATATATAGGAGTAAGGCCAACAATTTAGGGCCCAGAAGATAGAATAGGAATATGACATTCACGAAGCTTGCACTCAGGATGTGATGTGCACTGATGAATATAAAGTAGAGAGCTGGATTTCTGCTGATATTAAAAATTTCTCTGCATAGATTTTTGGGGTTCTTAACATCTGAAATATTAACTGTATTAAAGAAGAAATCATTGTGTTTTAGAAACAATCCGCTGCTACACATTGCCTTTGAGAGCTTTATATTCAGCTGATTCCCCAATGGAACATAAGAAATATTTGGAAAATAGAAGTCTCCCCCAATTCTCTAAAAAGGAGTACGACCAGATCTTAAAGCATTTCTCACTATTGAACCCTCAGTTCACGACTCAAGAGAATGATCATGACCTCTCTAAATTGATGCTGAGAAGGACTCCCATATGCCATGGCAAATCCAGGTTTTATTCTATCATCAACTGGACCGTACCCCCTCCACCGTATCTATCTAGCTGGTCAACTGAGCTTAAAAAGTCATTTAATGAGCAGGGAACGATGTCAATTTTGCATTCATCTATACCCAAAATCACATCAACAAGGCTTCAAGAGTCGCACTATAAGTTAATCTCTAGGTGGTACAGAACTCCTGTTCTTTTAAACAAAATCAATCCGGAGATTTCCACGCTCTGCTGGAGGTGCGGTGGTGGGGTTGGTTCCATTACACACATCTGGTTTTCATGCTCTAAAATTGCCCCTTTGTGGCAGAAATTTTATCAGATACTCGCTGACATATATGGGACACGTGTAGAAGTAGACGAAGAACTCGTTCTACTGGGACTCTATAACAAAACACATAATATCCTTAAAGATCTACTATTTCCCTTCTTACTTGCGCCGTTAAAGACCATCATACCTAGACACTGGTTGAGTGTACAAATACCTACTATACAGGATTGGTTAACGGAAGTCTTAACTATTAGCCGGTTCGAGAAACTTAGATGGACTATTGCCGGCAACCCCAAAAAGTACCTCGGGATCTGGACCAAGTGGAGCGATTATGTTTCTACAAACAGGATCTCCAAATATTTTGACTGAAATATATCTTTAACAAGTGATTTTTTTTTCCTTCTTCTCTTTCTTAGATTACTTACTAAGAACATGTGACAATTTTTGTTCCCCACCGTTTGTTACCTTGTTTTGTTTTCCTCCCCCTCCCCTTCCCTCCCCCTTTCCTTCCTTTCCCTTTACCATTCTACGAGTTCTTCTTTGACTGACTTATATTGGTTTATTAGAATTGTTCTCATATTCAATAAATGCTCTCCTTGTTATGAATCTTGAATAGATTATACACTGGATGATAATCATTAGAAGTGTTTTCTCACTTGTGATTTTTCTTTCTTTGTTTAGAACTAGGAAATAATATCTTTTTGCTGTTGTAATAGAATATATTGCTCACATATATGTATTTGTAATGGTGATTGTTACCTCATTCTATAATATTGTAAGCTTTTATCACTTTTATTATGCTTGTTAATAAAAACTGAAATTTACAAGAAACAATCCGCTGCTTTGTGACATTCAGAAGCCACACCATAAATTACACACTATATTTGTTTTACTTAGAAGAACGCCCCTTTGCCCACAGAGTAGTCTTAAAGGGAACTGGTTTTGGGGCCAGTAAACCATTAGCATCCCATTATGCTGCTGGAGTTTAGGGTCCCAAACCTGTGCATATCAATCAATCCATCCCTCCAAAGTACAGTAAATAAATTCTAACTCACCTGGAGAAAATAGTATACAAAATCCAGGGCAGTAGGTAAGGGATAGCACTATTGGCTATGTGGTTGAAGAACCCTTTCAGTGGTACTTCACTGCATCACAACTGGAGTGCTATCCCAGGTTTTCACCTAGAGACTCCAGTGGGGTCTCACTGCATCACAACTGGAGTGCTATCCCAGGTTTTCACCTAAAGACTCCAGTGGTATTGACTCACATAGTACAAAAATTTTAAAGCATTGTACTGATGAGGCGTAGTACTGCTCACTCAACCATATGCCACGTACATCAACCAAATGTGAAGTAAGGAGTACAGTCATTGACTTCATCGGTGCAATGTGCATGCTCCTATTGCCACTGGTCACAGACTCGGCTTACGCCAGTTACAATTTCATTTACTATACTTAGCAGGGATGGATGGGTTGGATATGGGAAGGGTTGAAACCCTAAACCCCTCTTTCATGTGTTGGACAGAGGTACAATGTGCCCACCACAGGAAGATATGGTGAAAACTGGATGATAAAAATAAAATAATCTACTAAGTCCTGATACTGTGAACAGTGGTCTTAGTTAAGATGTGAGGATGCAATAGATGATAAGTCTCAAATACATAGATTTTCCACATCCAATGTCAATCTATTGCATTAATTACTGCCATTTTCTACTGTACCCTGATCTGTTAATTATTGATGTCAATCAGAAATCGTACTTGTGTTGACTGTATAGGGTGCTGTTTAGAGGAGTAATGAGGTCATGATTTTCATTACTCCCTTTAAACACTTCCTTCATATTCTGTCATTGATTGACATAAAACTTGATTACATCTTCTTCCAAACAACCCTTTAACCTCAGCTGTCGATAAAATCAGGAATATATTTTTTTTTTTCAGCTTAACCAGTTTTACTGTACAATTCCTTTTATACTTATTAAAGTGAATTTATTTTCTAGACATCAGGACATGTCACCTTGTCAAGTGCTTGGCTTATAACATAAAACAATCAGTTCTAAGATCTCTGCAGACTTTTTTTGCCATGTGTCGGGTTAAATGTAAAAATGTTTACAAAGGCAGTAAAGAAATATCTTACTGTGCGGACGTCAATAAGCAAAGATGTCCGAAGGATGTACTGTTGAGGTGCTTCCATATGTCTTTCTCAAGAACACTATACATATATGGTATGTAATGTGATTATTAATTGAAATTAGGAAATCATAGACACTGCAGTTGACTGATTACTTGGTACTAGTAACTTTTATACAATATGAAAATGTCCTGTAAATGATATATAATCTATACAGTTCTGTTTTAAACACTAAAGGCAGGCACTAATGGGGCAGAGTTACTAACCTTGTCTAAGGGCCTGTTCATTTAGTGGATTTTGACTCTGAAACCGTCATTGGTTTCCACAGTGGTAGTTCACGTTAAATGCCACAGACCTGCTTACGGCTAAGCTTAATTGATAGGAGCTAAGCGGTAAGCTATTGAGGCTTCACGTGGCAGCTGTTCCCACACTATGCTATGAAGGGACATGTCTGCATCTTTAAAACGCCAGCCCCTGAATTGCAGAACTGACTCAAATTGAAAACAATGGTATAATCCCTTCTTCAGGTATCTTCTGTGGGTGTTTGTCATTTTAGGTCGCCTGTATACATTGGGTAAAGCAAGGTTTTTAATTGATTCTATAACTTCATGTAACTGCTTAGTGATGTCTATACCTGGCTGCATTTCTGCAGTATGAGGTAACTGTTCATGCTTTATGCTTACTGACCTTTAGGTGGGGCTAGGAAGGGCCATTAGAGTAGAAAACTCAGGGTAAGATATCTTGCTACCATCACATCTCTTTGTATCATACGCTGATAGTTCTACTGAATAGACTGTTAGAATTTGTCCTATGGGAAGAAAAAAGCAGCTAACAGTCTATTCAGTAGAACTATCAGCTGTGTATCCACCTGACTTCTCCACAATGCAACTGATGGTCCTAACCCCATTTATAAGGCAAGAAATCCCACTTAATAAACCTGACAGGGCACACCTGTGAAGTGAAAACCATTTCAGGTGACTACCTCTTGAAGCTCATCAAGAGAATGCCAAGAGTGTGCAAAGCAGTAATCAAAGCAAAAGGTGGCTACTTTGAAGAACCTAGAATATGACATATTTTCAGTTGTTTCACACTTTTTTGTTATGTATATAATTCCACATGTGTTAATTCATAGTTTTGATGCCTTCAGTGTGAATCTACTATTTTCATAGTCATGAAAATAAAGAAAACTCTTTGAATGAGAAGTTGTGTCCAAACTTTTGGTCTGTACTGTACATATACAGGTGAAACTCGAAAAATTAGAATATTGAGCAAAAGTCCATTTATTTCAGTAATGCAATATAAAAGGAATTGCATTAATGCAGCTTAAAATTAGAATTTTGTGAAAAGGTTTAATATTCTCGGCTCAAAGTGCCACACTCCAGTCAGCTAATTAATCCATACCCCCTGAACAAAGGGTACCTCAAAATTGTGACTTTGGGGTTTCATAAGCTATAAGCCATATTCATCCAAATTATAACAAATAAAGGCTTGAAATATCTCGCTTTGCATGTAATGAGTCTATCTAATATGTTAGTTTCATCTTTTAAGTTGCATTACTGAAATGAATGAATTTTACATAATATTCTAATTTTTCGAGTTTCACCTGTATATTTTTTAGTAAATTCTTCATGCACAAGTCGTGTTAAGTCTTTAAGATCTAACGATAATACATTTAGTACCAGAATTAGGTCTTGGGCAAAAAAAAGTTTGTATGAGTAGTTGTCTATTAGACAAGGGAAGGGTGTCAGTTTAAACTGTCACATGAGAGCTCTACAAGCTAAATATATATCCGGAGAGTTCATTGAGGCAGTCTGATAGTCTGCAGGAACTTGGGCAGTTGAGAGTCTGCCCATTATAGATATTAGAGTTCATCCAATAGTTAATAAGGAAACATCATGAAAATGCATCTGTGTAGTTTTAAGTTTTTAGTGCCCTGGTGCAGTCGATCCATGACTTGCATTAGAGACTGATAAATGAAAATATTTATGGAGTTAAAAAGTTAGGGTAAAAATAAGGGTTAAGGGAACAGTGTATAGATCCCTTTGACTGTGGGTCCCTTTAAGCGGGGCTTTGACTGTCCATTTAGGTAAACTGCCAGCCTCTCCCAGATTCTGTGCTTGAGATGAGTTTGTATGAGAACACATGTATTTTGATTTTGAGTCTGTGCAGTTAAAAAAAAAGAGAGGGGGAGAGTTCCGGGGACTAAATAACAGTATACTGATATATGAGAAAATATAGTGATGAATTATTTTTATTTGTTTAATACAGATTACCATATATACAAGAAGAAACAGAGGGAAGATTAATTATAGTTTTCTTTCTTTCACATACAAGGCTACGTTCTTAACTCTTAGGTAGAATGTGCAGCATGTATAGAGGAAAAAAAAGGGAAAAAAAACTATTCATATACAGTACATGTGATTTTAATGATGATTGTATATAATATGGGGTATCCTTTATATAATGATTAAATCTATGAACTAGTTTTTCAGCATTTTTTAAAACCGGATTTGCATCTGTTTGTATAACTTTCTGTTTGTCGGACGGAAGATAAGAAAAATGTACAGGGTGGGCCATTTATATGGATACACCTTAATAAAATGGGAATGGTTGGTGATGTTAACCTCCTGTTTGTGGCACATTAGTATATGTGAGGGGTGAAACTTTTCAAGATGGGTGGTGACCATGGCGGCCATTTTGAAGTTGGCCATTTTGAATCCAACTTTAGTTTTTTCAATAGGAAGAGGGTCATGTGACACATCAAACTTATTGGGAATTTCACAAGAAAAACAATGGTGTGCTTGGTTTTAATGTAACTTTATTCTTTCATGAGTTTTAAACAAGTTTCTGACCACTTATAAAATGTGTTCAATGTGCTGCCCATTGTGTTGAATTGTCAATGCAACCCTCTTCTCCCACTCTTCACACACTGATTGCAACACCGCAGGAGAAATGCTAGCACAGGCGTCCAGTATCCGTAGTTTTAGGTGCAGCACATCTCGTATCTTCACAGCTCTGGGAAGCTGTTCTTTCTCTTAGGAAGGCTCTAGGTTACTACAGCAGTACATTTTATAATGCAGTTTATAACAAAATAAAAATAAAAATGATTCCCCCCCAATACAGAAAATGAGGATCCCATTCCACCATCCTAATAGAGATGCAGATTAATCATGTGTCCTGATGTTCCGTTCAATCTCCGTGGGGTGGACAGAGATAGCTGTTAACAGCAAATAGACCATACTATATATTAAGGAAAAAACAATAAGCGTATTGGTATTCTTTAAGCTTCTTTAGCATCAGGAAAACAGAAAAGAAAATTGAGATTAAAATCGAGAGACGTCCTTAAATATGTGCTGTAGAGCTGAATTTAATTTAATGTTTTTTTTCCGATTTACATCAACATCCTTTAAAATAAAAATTGATGAAGGTAGCTGTAATGTATTCCTTTTACCTTTATTGCTCCTATCTTCCATTCTGTGCTCCTATCTTCCATTCTGAGCTGTGGTCACGTGACCATGTCCATGCTGCTATTTAATTCCTGTAATGTTATGTCCATGGGTGTGTCTAGGGTAGTGTCTATGTAACTAGCTGGGTAGGAGGAGCTATAGACTAGTTGGGCACTGTTGAGGCAATGCTGGAGCTGTGGCAGAAGGAGAAGGGTGGGTTTATTTGGATACAGGAACAGGAAGTACTACATACAGGATGGAAAAAGATTTGGATTTGTTTACATGGTGAAAACAGGTCAGGAGAGGCTAAATTGAAATAAAAAAAAAGCATGGGGAAGATATACGTGAGGTAAGCAACTACATGAGCATATCTGTTAAACACAATAGTAATCCTGGTAAACCCCTTTAAAAAGTAATATCTAGGAACAGTGCCTTTTAAGACCCCTGCAATGTGCATTATAACTTATGCACCATTCCCCCATGACGCTGCCTCAACTCTGTATGGATCAGATCACTAATATGAGGCTCACAGGTTACAACAGTAGATCTCCAGCTCTCTGAGATTTCCCTGGGGTATTCTTTTTATGTATATCAATTGATGGGGGTATTTAATTACGTACACCTTGATGCACTATGTACCTTCTGGCTGTCATATTACAGCATTAGGGTTGTATACATAGTCCATCAACTGACCCTATCTTTATAGGAGTATGTGTATGTAACGTTTGTCTTTTCATTTGTACCTTCCACTTGCAGGCACCTATTTAATCATTACCCTATTAGGGCTATTGTAGGACTCTATTAGCCCAGGTTCGAGGACAGGGAGTCCCCACCATAAGAGGTTGTCCCTGGGCTGAGCACTAGACCAGGGTGAGTTCATAGGAATAGCCCCCCACCCTTTTTGATACCGATATAGCTGCCTACCGTGGTATTATCTGAGTTCATTTTCAGTGATTGGTGTTCTGTGTGTCTACTATTCCACATTTTAGAGTGTATAATTAAAGTATATATATTTTAAGGGTTAGATTAATTGCTGGAGTTAAAAGCATATGTTGCCCTGTGCATTATTCTAAATTGGGTTTCACGCCATTGTTCGTTGCTTTCCTTACACACTCATATGCATCCCTCACCTGCCTATTTAAATTTAGGTCGTCAAGTTCCTTTTCCCAGGTAGAGAATGTATTTGCAACCAGAGGTATATTTTTAGTATCGTGGAGTTTACGATACATATCTGTCAGGGGGATCATAGATTTGTCAGCACCTAAAAACCTGGCTAGTCTGTCTCCCTCCCCTAGCTGCTCAGCCTGCTCTCTGCAGTAGGAGCAAATTTGCTGGAACGGAAGAAATGGGAAGAGTTTATGCTGTATATAACATGGAACTCGTCCCATGTGATTAGCTTCTGTTTTGCATTATCCAAAATATCATGCAATTTGTGAATGCCTTTTTGTTTCCAGACTCTGTACATTTTGTTGTATCTTCCCTGGGAAAAGGGCAGCATCCACAATGGCATGTGAGGGGTGAGGGGTGAGGTATACGGGGAGTCGGTAGATTTTTCGTACTGCCTTCCAAGCCATGATGGTGTCTCTCAGCAGTATTGATTGTTTGATTTGGGTCAGAATATCTCTGAGCCTAGTATGCAGTAGTGCTGGGAGATCACATGGGGCGGCTAAGGTTACTTTCACACTAGCGTTCGGAGCGTGTCCGTCTGATGTTTCATCAGACGGATCCACTCCTATGCTTGCAGCGTTCAGGTGTCCACTCACTGAGCAGAGGCTGAGCGCTGGCAGACGGATGCATTCTCAGTGGATCCGCCTCCACTGAGAATGCATTATGGCCAGACGACTGCGTTCAGGGCCGCTTGTGAGCCCCTTCAAACGGAGCTCACGAGCGGACACCTGAACGCAGGTGTGAAAGTAGCCTAATTCGCGCTCTATCCTTCCAGCTGAGAATAAGGAGGTGCCCCACCTGTCAGAACAAAGCTGCTAGGTTAGCGCATGTTCGGCAATTGAAGGCCCCCTCCCATTTTAAGATAGTCAATTTGTTATATGCTATGCGTGGTCTCTTTTTTCCAAAGGAAATTTGTGAATGCTGATTGTAATTTCCATATGTCTGAGTGTTTTAATAAAAGTGGGATGGTTTGTAGGGTGTATAGTAATTTTTAGAAGCTAGTCATTTTTTGGTAAGTTGGGCCCTCCCATTTAGGGTACAGAGGCAGATCTCCCCATCTTTCTAACTCTCTTGTGATCTTCTGGATTAGTGGCGGGTAGTTGAGTGAGTAGAGGGAGGTAGGGGAGTTTCCTATTTTCACTCCAAGGTAAGTGATGTAGTCGTGTCTTACCTCTACCCCGTAATGTTGATGGCTACCCGGTTGCCTTGGAGATCCCAGTCTATGGGGTCTTTCTACTATGAACTGGCCTTGGAGCCCCAGGGCCTGCGGTATTTCTGCAGCGCATATCAGCTTGGCCAGATGGCTTGGCGGAACTGACTCTGGTATGCCCACAATTCTGAGATTACTCCTTCTGGAGGGGTTTTCCCGGTCATCGATTTTTTACTTAAGGGCCTGGTTGGATTCAAGTGCCTCCCGAGTTTGAGTATGGGCCTTCTCCAGGTCTTCCTCGACTCTGCACAATCTCTGCTCTAACTCTGTGATCTGTGAGGTACGATATTGCACCTTGCTTTGGAGCTGTTGCAGGGCTGTGAAAACTGTGACTTCTAGTGTGGCCTTGATGTCTGGTGCCAGTAGTTTGGCCACCTCTATTGCCATATGTTTACAGGAGATGGATATATCCTGATCAGGGGACATCCCACCTTGATCTTCGCTTAATGCTGCGGCCGATGTGTCCGTCTGGCATTGGGGTGGTTGCGAGGAGGACCTCGTGAGCCTGCTGGCGTGCTCTGGAGTGGTCGCCATCTTACCCCGCTGTATTTTGTCAGCGCTCTGCAGGAGTGCCGGGATTTCATGTGGGGAGCCGCACTTCAGCAGGAACTTGTCCATGTAGTGTACCGGACCGGTCGCGGTGAGTTTCGGGGAATTCGATAACCCCGTGGTACATGGGCTCCCTGATTTTAGGGTGGTAGGTGGTGGAGCTACTCAGTCTCCCTTCTCCATACACGCGACCCCAGACCTGGAAGTCCCAAGGAAGCTATTTTAGCTAAATAACTGCTATAATTACCTTTTGTCTCTCAGGTGCTCTATTAGTTTATTAGAGCCTGAGCAGAAAGCATCAATATTGATTGTTGCTCTTTTAATAATTATTCTTAACAGCTTTATTAGCTGACTTAGTTGTCATAAATCAGTTCTTATAAATGCTAATTAGCTACGTTTACCCTAATGTTGTTCTCATTAACTGTCTATTCTGCCTATCTAACTGTCCACCTTTGCTGAATTTAAACTATCCATCGATCTTAACAATGCTTTCCCCTGCAACTAAGTAGTTTATGTCTATGGAGCAGGGAGCGAACTTTAAAAAAGCAAATTTACTGCTCCCCCAACATGTTGCACCACTGAATGTGGCGTCATCAGAGGATAGGAGCAAATGACACGAGCGCCCTTTTCCTAAAGGTTTTATTAGGGGGATAATCCCTCCCCTTAGTTTTCATGTCCATTCAGAGCACGATCTGTCAAAACGACACTTTAAAAACAAGAACAACATGTTCAGATACAGTAGGAAACAGACAACAGCCTCATCAAAATATGAGAGAATTAAACACAAATGCCATTCCTATGGCATCTTTTGGTGTCTTGCCATTTTTCTCTTCTGTACAGCCAACCAACTCAATAATAGAACAAGGACTAAATGTGAATCCACAACAAACTTCAATAACTGGAAATACATTGACACAAAAATTCAATAATGGACAAAAATACAACTATTGCCCCCTTTTTTTAGGCCACCCAGGAGTGCAGTTGCGAGACCGAGAGAAATGGGGATACAACAAATAATATCCAAATTAGATAAGGATAAGCGAGAAAACAGGCAGATTATAAATCTATCACAGACTTTAATAGAATCTGAAGAATCCCTTTGATCAAAAGGCCCTACTTTTTCACCTGTACCATTATGTGATAAATTCACATGGATAGAAGACATCAATTTGTTCGCACGGAAGTTGGTACTTTATAAAACATACTCACATTTGGAACATGATGTCATATATGAATGAGAAAGAAAGACAATGCGTGGAAACCTTGGAAAGTCTAATAAATGAGAATGAATACATAGAAATACCCCTAGATCCACCTTTTACAACTTTAAATCCCACATCTAGACTTCCACCACCTTTCTCTCAATATAAGAAGATAGATATATTTGTGAATTTAGTAACACAGGATATTCAGATCTTTTCAGATCTTGAACCTAAAAAAAGCTTGGTGCCAATCAAATCTCACACCTCAAGAATATGAAGCTTTAGAGCGTTTAAAAAAAAGAAGACATATTGGTAATTAAATAATCAATAACTTCTTAGATAGGCACTCAAACATCTAGAGTACACAAAATTTCAATTGGTCTCTCTAATCACAATAAAATAAGCAATAATCTATAAAAATATACACCATGAAAAACAACAAAATAATGTAGTAAAATAGAATATTAATCTTGATAGTTCATCAAATTAAAAACAGACCATCAATCCACCCTGGGATAGGCATTCCTTTATCCATTGATGCACATAACATCTCATACTATTCAGTGCCTTTCATTCTATAGTTCATCCAATGTTGTAATCAATGAAATAGTTCTCCTTTATGTACCTTGTTGTATATAAGTTTCAATTAATGTAGCCCTTTTATTCTTTCCTTATAAGTTGCCACATTTAGTTCATTAGTATGAATGTTGTATCCGAAAGGGGTAAGTGGAAAGTATCAGTCTAATTGCATATACATAACTGCTAATAATCGGTACTACACAATTTCACTTTTGTGTTACAGAGGTACTCACTATTCGGTCGGCATTTGCATGGTATATATGCAAAAGCGTTTCCACACTAATTTTTAGTATGGGTTTTTCTTACCTCCACTTCCAACCTTATTTTGTTGTATATGACCTCTGTTCTTGTGTGAGCGATTGTGTTTTCTGTCAGAATTTGGCGTCCCTCGTGTTACAGACTCCTCCTCCAATAAATCACGTGATGGAGATCAGCCAATTGAGAGGCTCTCTTTCCCTGCTTGCCGGCTAAGCGGGATTTCAAATCATAAATGTCCGTTCCAACAAATGAATCAGCTGATTATATAGTAACTTAATGCCTTTTATCCTCTCCAGCATACGCCAGGTACGAGTATCGTGAAGCCAAAGTTCCTCCCAGACACGTTTCAAAGTCTGTTAATATTCTGACTTCTTCTTCAGTGGTAACTTGGCTTCCGAATAAGACATCTTTTTATACCTCACTTCCTTTTCCTCCTAATGACCACAAAACACAGTACTGGAATCTTTTGAGGATTTATTTGTTGGGTGAATTTATTCTATATTTTACCCCTTTCCCATTGGTTAACTTGCGTTATATCTTCCTCTCATTAGTAATAAATATATCATACTAAAATAAATAATAAAAACAACATACTAGATTTCATGCGATTCTTATGCGATTGCAATGCGTTAATTTTTACAACTTGCATTTTTTATCTAGAAGCTGCTGAAATACTCTATTTTGTGACCTGGATGAAGGGATTTTCTCTAGTATCGACATATCAACATCAAAACGATGATCCAATTAAGGAATTCATTTTCATTTCATAGAATAGGGGTGGGTGCTGAATGCCAAGGCAACCTCAGATGTTCGTAATACTATACCATCCGACCTTGCATCGACAGAAAGCACCCCCCACCCCAATTTTTTCTAAAGGAACCCAAATAATTCTATTTCCGAATTCAGACCCAGCGGAGTGATGGTATTCAACTCAAAATTTCATCTGGATTCTATTCTAGACATTTTACCCACATGGTCTCCTCCTCTCCAATCTTTCTCCACCCTTTCTATTGCTGCAAAGCTCAAACCCTTTGCTTGTTGATTATGATGTTCCTTAAAATGCTTGGACAGTGAGTGGTTAATATATCCCTTCTTAATATTGTTCAGATGTTGTGCGATTCTCTTCTTAAACATTCTTTTGGTTCTCCCCACATATATCTTCCCATATGGACATCTTATAACATAAATCACACTCATAGTATTACAAGTGAGATAATCCTTTATTTTATGTATGTGGGAACTTGTAGGGGACATTATTTCAGTAGGTTTTTTTTTCTCAAAGGAGGTCAACCTACAACCCATGCAAGTTTCACATCTATAGAATCCATTAATTCCTAGCATCTTATGTACAGATTGTTTGGTTGGCTGTCTCTTTTTAATTGAAGGTGCTATCTTAAGTCCCAAGTTAGCTGCTTTTTTATAACTAATTTGTGGGGTTGTCGGAATAATGGGGCCTATTATTTTGTCCTTTTGCAAATAATGCCAATTTTTTTAAATTTTGGTTGCTGTTACGATACTGAACACTAAAGGGTAAAATTATTCTAAGCACTTCCTCTTTTGTAGATTGTTCATCTATATTTTTCGCAAAAAAAGATTGTCTTTCCAATTGACGTACTTTAGCCAATGCTGTATTTACCAGGGTGGTTGGGTATTTTTTTCTCTAAAAAATATTCTTTCATTGGTAATGCCTCCTCGTTGAATTTTTCATTCTTAGTGCAGTTACGCTTAATTCGTCTGAAATGACCATATGGAATCTTCAACAGCCATCTTGTTAAGTGGCAGCTGTTGTAAAAAATAAATCCATTTTTTGCTACTGCTTTATGGAAGGTATTACATATTAAATGTTCTCCCTCTACAGTATTGTTTAGGTCTAAAAACTCTATGCCTTCATTGTATAGGTTTGAGGAGAAGCGTATATTCCTATAATTTTTATTTAGATCCTCCACAAACTGGTTCAGGGACTTGACATCCCCTTTCCAAATAAAAATGACATTGTCTATGTACCTGTACCATAGCACCAGGTCCGTCCCCAGTTTGAGAATGATGTTATTGGATTCCCGTTGGGCCATAAACAGATTGGCGTAACTGGGGGTGAACCTGGTGCCCATGGCAGTACCGCCATGTTGCACGTAATAATTGGATTCGAAATAAAAATAATTGTGTGATAATATAAATTTTACTCCATCTTCCAAAAAGTTAATTTGTTCTAATTTAAGTCGTCCTTCATTTATCAATTGTTCCCTCATTTCTTTGATGCCCTGTTTGTGATCAATTATTGGTGTATAAGGATTGCACATCCAGAGTTCCTATTATCCATTTCGAATAGAATTTCAATCCCTCCAAAATCTGAATAATTTGGGTTGTATCCCTAATGTATGTTCTCATATTCTTTACTGTCGGTTGCAAAGACATATTGGATTTTTATCCAACTTCGGCAAACAGTAAAACACTTGCAATCTTTGTTGGCTATCACAGAAAATCATATTCTTGTCTCGATAAAATATTCTGGATTAAACCTTTTTCACATAAATTTCGGAGTTCATTATTGTATCTTTTTGTTGGATCTCCCTCTAGTCTGGCATATGTAGTACTGTCTTCTAGTTGTTTATGACATTCTTTATTGTATTTTTCTAATCCCCAGATTACAATGGTGCCGCCTTTGTCGGCTGGTCTTATTACTACATTTTCTTTTGTCTGTAATTATTTTAACGCTTTTATCTCGTCCCTATTAAGGTTGTTTGTTGTCCTATTCGCTTTTATTGATCTTAAATCATCCACACATTTACGAAAAGTAATGATTTCATGGCTTAATTCCTGTGTGGGGTACTTTTATTTCTTTTTTAAATCTGTATGTTCATACTTCTGTACACTATCTGCAGAGATTTATGGTTTAATTTTTTTGTTGATTTTTCAAAAAGTATATTTTTAAACAAAGTTCTCACAAATTTCTCTATGCCTACATATGTGTCAAAGTGATTTAATTTAGTGGTTGGAGCAAACTTTAATCCCTTATTTAACAACCTTGTTTGAGTGTTCCTGTTATTTTACTTGAATTTACTACCATATTTGAGATTGTGTCATCTCTAAATTTCATCTCCCCCCCCCCCCCGTCGTATCTTC
This sequence comes from Bufo gargarizans, assembly GCF_014858855.1. Classification (NCBI taxonomy): domain Eukaryota; kingdom Metazoa; phylum Chordata; class Amphibia; order Anura; family Bufonidae; genus Bufo; species Bufo gargarizans. The sequence goes on from NC_058085.1 coordinate 311,348,742, forward strand.
TTCCTCTTTCTTCTTGATAAGTCACCCTGTGTTGTGAATTGTACATTGTTGTGTGTACCTGGTGATTCCACTTGGTAATTTATTCTGTGATTGGGTGTTTGTTCTGTTTGCCTGTTCCTTAAGCTGTATTGGTGTCTCGTAGGTGAATTAAATTGTTAATTCCGTGTTGGTGACTGATGAGACCTCCTTGTGGTCATGCTCTGTTATGTGGCGGGGTCTTGTCTAAAAAAATGCTGTTCTGAAAGAATTTCAAATCTATTGTTTACCGGTATTGTATAATTTGTTTGTCTATTTTGATCAATTTCCCTTTGTTGTTGATTAACTGGGGTAATTCTGTTACTAATCAAGTCTTTATTTTCTTTATATTCACTAGAAGGGAGATGTTTTATTTTTTTTTACTTTTTTTTATTATTTCTTGTCCAACTCTATCCAAACTTTTGCATAAGCTTTGCTGCCACATCTCGAATTCTTCATTCTTAGGTAGTTATTCTATCTTCTCTTTCAAATGGTTCAACTGACTAGTTATTTGTTCTAACATCTGTGTCCTTCTCCTAATAATTAGCTGGATCAGTAAAATTGATTGCTCCTTCAATAATGTATTCCATTCTTTTTCAAATTCAGGATTACATAGATCCTGAGCTGGTGTTTTGGTTATAGTTAAACCCTTTGGAATTTTTCTTATGGCTTTCTATGGCTCTCATAATTGATACCCTTTTTATTTCTTAAAGGGCTTCTGTCACCCCACTAAACCGTTTTTTTGTTTTGTTTACTTATAATCCCTATACTGCGATTTATGCATACATAATCTAATTAATCATTTCGGTCAGTAGATTGTGTTAAAAACGTGCTTTTAAAATATGCAAATTACCTTGCTACCAGCAAGTAGGGCGGCTACTTGCTGGTAGCAGCCGCATCCTCCGATCCTAAAGACACCCCCTCCTCATGTTGATTGACAGGGCCAGGGAACGGGATCATTCTCTGCTGGCCCTGTTTGCATTCAAAATCTCGCGCCTGCGCCAAAACGGTATTCAGTCGGCGCAGGCGCACTGAGAGGCGGACGCTCGCTCGGCTGCTCCATCCTCAATGCGCCTGCGCCAGGTGTAGATGTGACATCATCGGCGCAGGCGCATTGAGGATGAAGCGGCCGAGCGAGCGGCCGCCTCTCAGTGCGCCTGCGCCGACTGAATACCGTTACAGCGCAGGCGCGAGATCTTGATAGCAGACAGGGCCAGCAGAGGACGATCCCGTTCCCTGGCCCTGTCAATCAACATGCAGAGGGGGCGTCTTTAGGATGCTTTTTTTTAATAAATAGAATAATTATAATAATTATCAGGTATTATAATTATTCTATTTATTTAAAAAAAAAAAGAAAAGTAATATAACCGCATAGCGAATTAAACTTAGCTGTCTCTATAGTAAACTTTCCTGTATCATTGCTAGAATTTGCGAAGTTGATGAATAGGTAGCTAAAACGAAGATGCAGAATACTTTGTTATCTTCGTTTTGTGGAATATGACGAATACATTCGCCATATTCGTCTTGTGGAATATGACGAATACATTCGTCATATTCGCTAATTCTACCAAGCCAACCATAGTAAACCAGGTCCAAGTTGAAATCGTAATTCGATTATTATAACTTGAATTGATCGAATTTCGATTTCAGCTTAGCACTGCCATATTCCATATTAGGCTAGAATTAACAAATATGGAATATAGCTGTGCGAAGTTGAAATCGAAATACGATTATTATAACTTGAATTAATCGCATTGCTATTTCAATAGGAGAGTAGCCTTTAAGTTAAAAATCGCAATACGCGATTATTTAAATCGCATATTAATCGCATTAACTAGAATAATGGCGAATATTCGATTTCGACGAATATTCTCGAATTTCGTCGAAATCGAATATGGCACCTGCCGCTCATCACTACTAATTCCTACAAAGTCCACAAACATCATGGTATAATTACTCTATGCCGAAACTGATAATGTCTATAAGCATATGTGGTATTATTACTGCTAAAAGAAATTAAGTCAAATGTCATGTGCAAATACAGCAATGACGAGTTTCTTCACCTTTCTCACTTCCTTCCCTTGCTTTCTAAGTTTCACGCGCAGGCGCCGACAGCGGGACAGGAGCGGGGAGATATATTGCTTCAAGTCTAACACGCAAGCACCGATCAGGGCAGTAAATTGACTGGGAGAGGTTTGACATCATGTGGGGAAGCGTCTCTCATAGGTTATTTTTGTATATACCTACCTGTCAATAGGTGTTTTTAAGTGTCGTTTTGACAGATTGTGCTCTGAATGGACATGAAAACCAAGGGGAGGGATTATCCCCCTAATAAAACCTTCAGGAAAAGGGCGCTCATGTAATTTGCTCCTATCCCCTGATGATGCCACATTCAGTGATGAAACATGTTGGGGGAGCAGTAAATTAGCTTTTTTTAAGTTCACAAAAGTTATGTACGCAGATACAGGGATCGACCTGCAGGCGCTGCCTGCTCCATAGACATAAACTACTTAGTTGCAGGGGAAAGCATTGTTTTTTTTGTTTTTTTATATCTTTTTATTTCGATTTCGTACAATAAATACATCCATAACAAAACATTATCCCAACAATACGTAAAAATATTATTAACAGATGATAATTACTATTCATCTTTCATTTTTTCTTTACCACCTCCCAACGCCCACCCTCCCATTTCCCCCCACGTAGAGAGAGAAAAAAAAAAAAAAAAAAAGTACCCAATTTTTCCAGACCTGGTCGAGATTTGATAACTTTTTGGTATAATTCTTTGTCCCGCGTTCTTCTTTAATTAACTTGTCTATTGTTTTCCTCCACTGTTCCACCGTCGGTGGATCTACCTTTATCCATTTCCTAAGTATCATGATTCTACCCTGAAATAATACTTTATTCAAGACCAATCGTATATTTTTATTTAATTTCAAATGTTCAGTTGCCCCTAAAATACTAATTACTGGGTCATTTGGTACTCGGACCTTCAGTAGCAAAAACACAGTTTCCATAATTTCTGTCCAATATCTATGAAGCTTGGGACACCTCCAAAAACAGTGTATCAAATCAGCTCTCTCCTCCCAACATTTTAAACATTTATCTGTTGGTCTCACTCCCATTCTTTTTAGCATCCATGGAGATCGATGTAATCTATGTATTATAAAGAATTGTGAGATCTTATGCGAACCCCTATCCGAAATTGTCGCATAATTTCTAAGGGCATCACTCCATTTTTCCTCTGTAAAAGAATCTAAGTCTTTCTGCCATTTCTTCACGGCAAGCATTGTAATTGTTTTTCTTTTTTCCTCCATCAAGATCTTATATCTCTTTGCAGTTATTCCACCTCCTTCCCCTGCTACAATAAACTTGTCCAACATATCTGATGTTTCCCTTCGGTACCTGTCCCCCTGTACCACTATCCGCAATGCATTCCTAAGCTGGAAATATTTATACAAGTCACTATGGGGGATCCCGAATTCCGACACCATTATATTAAAGTCCTTCAACTTATCTCCCTCGAAAATCTGTTCTAGGTATTTCACTCCTTTTTTTTCCCTATCTATATAATCCCTTATTGTTTCCAATTCCTTTAAATTAAGATTTTTCCATATCGGTGTATATTTCAAAAACCCTTTAATCTCCAATGTCTTCTTAATTTCCCCCCATACGTATTCTAACAAATTAAATATCCTATTACTAGTATTTTTTTTCCCAAAAAAACCTGACTCCAACACCTCTAAGTGGTTACATTTTTCTTTCCATCCCCATCTATTTAATTCTTGTCTACCCACCTATCTAAACTATCCTTTATATTCCCGTATTGTGTTATTAAATAGTAGAAAAATAGATTAGGAAGCGCTAATCCTCCTTCTTTCACTGGGAGCTGAAGGACTTCCTTCTTTATCCGAGGAATCGCACCCTTCCACATAAAATCCCCCATTAGTCTATCAAATAATTTAAAAATATTTTGTGGTATTCTTACTGGGGCATTTTGCAATACATAAAGTATCTTTGGGAGGAAGACCATTTTTATTAAATTTACCCTGCCCTGCATTGACAATGGTAGTCTTTTCCATACGTGTATTTTAGTTCTTAATTCCTTTATTAAAGGGAGAATATTTAATTTTTCATATTCTTCTATGTTCCCGGAGATTTGTATACCGAGATATTTAAAATTTTCGTGCCTTTTTAAAACGTGCACCCGTGTGTCTCTCTGTAGTTGCCCCTCTCCTAATAATAACATGTGTGATTTACCCCAATTAATGTTTAAACCGGAAAAAAAAACGAACTTATCTATTATCTCTACTATTTTGTTAAACGGTTCCCCAGTGTTTTGCAAAAAAAGTAAAATATCATCTGCATACATCAACAATTTTTCTTCTCCACCCACATATGTAAAACTTTTAATCTCCCTATCATTTCTTATTATATTTGCCAGGGGTTCAATTGCAAATAGCAATGGGGGGAGAGGGCATCCCTGCCTTGTGCCACGTGATAGGGCAAACGGGGGGGATAGGCTCCCATCCACAACCACTCTAGCCCTAGGGTTACGATAAATTAGCTGAATCCACCCTATAAATCCTTCCCCTATGCCAAATCTCCTTAATACTGCCCATAGATACTCCCATTCAATGCAATCAAACGCCTTTTGGGCATCCAATGAGAGTATCGCTTTTTCCCCTGCGTCTGATCTATTAGCTTCAATATTAAGGAATAGCCTTCTTATGTTGGAGTATATTGTTCTACCCGGTATAAAACCTGTCTGATCTTTATTTATTATTTCTTTAATAACCCTAGAGAGCCTGTCTGCTAAAACTTTTGCCAAAATTTTCGCATCCGTATTCAAAAGGGATATAGGCCTATATGAGCCGGGGTCTGTTTGTTCCTTCCCCTTTTTTAAGATTAATGTAATAATTGCTTCCTTCATAGAACTGGGTAGATCACCTAATTTTCGAGCCTCGTCCAGTGTTATTTTTAATTCTGGAACTAATACCTGTGAGAAGGTTTTATATATTTCAAAGGGGAGCCCATCTCCACCTGGTGCTTTCTCGGATTTAACCTTACCCAGAGCTGAATTTATATCTGCCATCGTTATTTCTTTTTCCAGAAATTCTTTTTGAACCTCAGATATCCTATTAAAAGCAATCTTATCTAAATAGGAATCTAACTCTTGTTTTGAGTATTGTACCCTGGACTTATATAGCTCTTGGAAATAGTCCCCAAACACTTTTTTTATATCTTCAGGTACGGTGAGTAATTTTCCCTGTTTTATCTTTAATCACGCCAATCCATGATTTCCCTTTTTGATTTCTCCCTATATTTGCTAATATTTTACCGACCTTTTCACCCTCCGAGGCCAACTTAATCCCCTGAAGGAGCAATTCTTTCCTACTTTTTTCTAATTGATATAACCTCAACTTTTCTTGTTCTTCCTCCCAAACTCTCTTATTAAGTACAGTAGGGTATCTCATACATACCATTCCAGCCTCTTGTAATTTTTTTTCCAATACCTTCCCGTTCTCTCTAGTATTTTTTTTCCAGTAGTTTACTTTTTTGAACAGTACTCCCCTCAAAAATGCCTTAGAGGTGTCCCAGACCACAAGTCTACTGGCAGAAACATTATTTTCCATGAAAAAAAGTTTTAACTCTTCTATTATACTCTCTTTATCTGAGATTAATAATAGCCAATGGGGGTTAAACTTAAACAGGGGCCAGTGGCGTAGCGTGGGTTGCCAAAACCCGGGGCAAGCCAAAAATTGCGCCCCCCCCCCGCGCCGACCCCAGGCACGCCACTTTTAACAGATACTATAGTAGATCACTAGCAGTCCTATGTAACACCTCAGATAACACAGAGATAACTCTCTGAGTACAGATAATGTAGTAGATGGGTGTGAGGCCCCAGAATTCAGAACACACACAGTGTGACCTGAAGTCTGGGGCCAGAATGCGGCAGTATGGGCCAAATTCTCAATCTTCTCCCTCAACCCTACCATGAAACAGATATGTGGATGGACATTATTATTACAGTAGAATACCGCACATACCTGTTACATCCAGTGACGTCTCCTGTGATGTAGACTCTCCTCGACGTCTTCATTCAGAGATAAGACCGCCATGATAACTTCTTTCAGCCGCTTCTCGTCTCTGCAGAGTTTCACCGAAAAAAATTTAGGTTCCTCACTTTACTATCATGCTCTCCTTCCTGGTGTCTCAACACTGTCATCCTGCTGCCCCCCAATACTGAGCTAGAGCCAGACAGATAGCTTTCAGTGCCCATAATATTATTCCCCCTGTATATTATAATGGCCCCCTCTTTATTATTAATGTACTGGCCCCCTCTTTAATAACAAAGAGGGAGCCAGTACATTAATAATAAAGAGGGGCCATTACATTAATAATAAAGAGGGGGCCATTATATTAGCAAAGAGGGGGCCAGTACATTAATAATAAAGAGGGGCCATTACATTAATAATAAAGAGGGGGCCATTATATTAATAACAACGAGGGGGCCATTACATTAATAAAAAGAGGGGGCCATTGCATTAATAATAAAGAGGGGGCCATTATATTAGCAGAGGGACCATTACATTAATAACAAAGAGGGGGCCATTAATAATAAAGAGGGGGTCATTATATTAATAATAAAGAGGGGGTTATGACATTAATAACAAAGAGGGGGCAATTACATTAATAACAAAGAGGGGGTCATTATATTAATAATAAAGAGGGGGTCATTACATTAATAACAAAGAGGGGGTCATGACATTAATAACAAAGAGGGGGTCATTACATTAATAACAAAGAGGGGGCCATTACATGAATAACAAAGAGGGGGTCATTACATTAATAACAAAGAGGGGGTCATTACATTAATAATAAAGAGGGGGTCATTACATTAATAACAAAGAGGGGGTCATTACATTAATAACAAAGAGGGGGTCATTACATTAATAACAAAGAGGGGGTCATTGCATTAATAATAAAGAGGGGGCCATTATATTAGCAAAGAGGGGGCCAGTACATTAATAATAAAGAGGGGCCATTACATTAATAATAAAGAGGGGGCCATTATATTAATAACAACGAGGGGGCCATTACATTAATAAAAAGAGGGGGCCATTGCATTAATAATAAAGAGGGGGCCATTATATTAGCAGAGGGGCCATTACATTAATAACAAAGAGGGGGCCATTACATTAATAATAAAGAGGGGGTCATTATATTAATAATAAAGAGGGGGTCATGACATTAATAACAAAGAGGGGGCAATTACATTAATAACAAAGAGGGGGTCATTATATTAATAATAAAGAGGGGGTCATTACATTAATAACAAAGAGGGGGTCATGACATTAATAACAAAGAGGGGGTCATTACATTAATAACAAAGAGGGGGCCATTACATGAATAACAAAGAGGGGGTCATTACATTAATAACAAAGAGGGGGTCATTACATTAATAACAAAGAGGGGGTCATTGCATTAATAACAAAGAGGGGGTCATTACATTAATAATAAAGAGGGGGTCATTACATTAATAATGAAGAGGGGGTCATTACATTAATAGTAATGTACTGGCCCCCTCTTTATTATTAATATAATGCCCCCCTTTTTATTAATATAATGCCCCCCTTTTTATTAATAATGTACTGGCCCCCTCTTTGCTAATGTAATGTCCCCCTCTTTGTTATTAATGTACTGGCCCCCTCTTTGCTAATGTAATGTCCCCCTCTTTGTTATTAATGTACTGGCCCCCTCTTTGCTAATGTAATGTCCCCCTCTTTGTTATTAATGTACTGGCACCCTCTTTGCTAATATAATATCCCCCTCTTTGTTATTAATGTACTGGCCCCCTCTTTGCTAATATAATGTCCCCCTCTTATTACTATGCCAATGCCATAGCCTTTCTGCTCCAGTCCTCTCCCACCCCCCATACTGCCCCCAGAGCCTCTGCACTGCAATTAGGAAAGGTAACATAAAAAAAAAATACTTACCCATCTCCATCCCTGCTTGTTCCCGCCGCAGGCGGTCACGAACGCCTCACTGTGCCTTCCTGCGCCGCGTCATCGCGTCATCTCGCGAGACCCGACGCAGGAGGTCACAGTGAGGTTATCGTGACCGAGTCCTGCATCGCTCTACTGCCTTATAGGCTTCAGGCCACTAGGCCTGAAGCCTATGGGGCATAACGGAGGGGACGGGAGCCATAGGCTCCCGTAGCCCTCATTGAAATTTCGGCTGCCTGGCGCCCCCTGCAATTTGGCGCCCGGGGCAACGGCCCCTCCGGCCCCCCCCCCCCCACGCTACGCCCCTGACAGGGGCAAAGTATTATTTTTGTTCAGATCCAACTCCATTACCATTGCACTATGGTCCGATAAAGCCATGGGTATATACAGACGTGGACAAAATTGTTGGTACCCTTTGGTCAATGAAAGAAAAAGTCACAATGGTCACAGAAATAACTTTAATCTGACAAAAGTAATAATAAATTAAAATTCTATAAATGTTAACCAATGAAAGTCAGACATTGTTTTTCAACCATGCTTCAACAGAATTATGTAAAAAAATAAACTCATGAAACAGGCATGGACAAAAATGATGGTACCCCTAGAAAACACAGAACATAATGTGACCAAAGGGACATGTTAATTCAAGGTGTGTCCACTAATTAGCATCACAGGTGTCTACAACCTTGTAATCAGCCATTGGGCCTATATATATGGCTCCAGGTAATCACTGTGTTGTTTGGTGATATGGTGTGTACCACACTCGACATGGACCAGAGGAAGCAAAGGAAAGAGCTGTCTCAAGAGATCAGAAAGAAAATTATAGACAAGCATGTTAAAGGTAAAGGCTATAAGACCATCTCCAAGCAACTAGATGTTCCTGTGAGTACAGTTGCACATATTATTCATAAGTTTAAGATCCATGGGACTGTAGCCAACCTCCCTGGACGTGGCCGCAGGAGGAAAATTGATGACAAATCTAAGAGACGGATAATCCGAATGGTAACAAAAGAGCCTAGAAAGACTTCTAAAGAGATTCAAGGTGAACTTCATGCTCAAGGAACATCAGTGTCAGATCGCACCATCCGTCGTTGTTTGAGCCAAAGTGGACTACATGGGAGACGACCAAGGAGGACACCATTGTTGAAAACGAATCATAAAAAAGCAAGACTGGAATATGCCAAACTACATGTTGACAAGCCACAAAGCTTCTGGGAGAATGTCCTGTGGACAGATGAGACAAAAATCGAAGTTTTTGCCAAGGCACATCAGCTGTATGTTCACAGACGAAAAAATGAAGCATATCAAGAAAAGAACACTGTCCCTACTGTGAAACATGGAGGAGGCTCTGTTATGTTCTGGGGCTGCTTTGCTGCGTCTGGCACAGGGTGTCTTGAATCTGTGCAGGGTACAATGAAATCTCAAGACTATCAAGGAATTCTAGAGAGAAATGTACTAGCCAGTGTCAGAAAGCTTGGTCTCAGTCGCAGGTCATGGGTCTTGCAACAGGACAATGACCCAAAACACACCGCTAAAAACACCCAAGAATGGCTAAGAGGAAAAAATTGGACTATTCTAAAGTGGCCTTCTATGAGCCCTGACCTCAATCCTATTGAGCATCTTTGGAAGGAGCTGAAACATGCAGTCTGGAAAAGGCACCCTTCAAACCGGACACAACTGGAGCAGTTTGCTCATGAGGAGTGGGCCAAAATACCTGCTGAGAGGTGCAGATGTCTCATTGACAGTTACAGGAAGCGTTTGATTGCAGTGATTGCCTCAAAAGGTTGCGCAACAAAATATTAAGTTAGGGGTACCATCATTTTTGTCCATGCCTGTTTCATGAGTTTATTTTTTTACATAATTCTGTTGAAGCATGGTTGAAAAACAATGTCTGACTTTCATTGGTTAACATTTATAGAATTTTAATTTATTATTACTTTTGTCAGATTAAAGTTATTTCTGTGACCATTGTGACTTTTTCTTTCATTGACCAAAGGGTACCAACAATTTTGTCCACGTCTGTACTTTATCCTAATCCTATTTTGAGATATTAGATTTTTATTTCCCAGAATCATATCTATTCTCGACCAGGTTTGGTGTGTTTTTGAGTAGCAAGAATAATTAATTTCATCCGGGTTCTGCACCCGCCAGACATCTATCCAATAAATTCATACACTAATTTACATAACTCTACATTTTGTGCTCCTCCCCTTCCACTAGACATCCTATCCCTGAGTGGATCCATAACCGCGTTATAGTCGCCGACCGCAATCAACATACATTCCTGTTTGTTCAACATAAATCTATACAATTGGTACAAAACATCTGATTTATATGGTGGTGGAATATATATATTTGCAAGTACGGTTTTTTCCCCCTCTACATAGCAATGTAAAAAGAGGTACCTGCCACAATCGTCGGCCTCACATGCCAGAGCTTCAAATTTAATCTTATTATGTATCAAAATCGAGACCCCTCTAGAGTAGGTAGTATATACCGAATGATATCCCGCCACCATCCATCTCCTCTCCAACCACCTTACTGATTCTTTATCTAGATGTGTCTCCTGGAGGCAGACGACGGCTGGCAGGAACCTCTTGATCCACTCAAGGATAGCAAACCTTTTAACCCTCTCACGGAGCCCTCTCACGTTCAATGAAAGGACCCTAACCATCTATCCAGGAAGGGGAGAAAAAAAAAAAAAGAAATTTCTCTCCACGCCCCGCCCCCCCCAAACCCTCCCTATACCCTCCCATCCAAGTAGTCCCCCCTTCTGCTGGTCGGCAGTCCGGGCGACTCCATGTCTTAGCATATTGGCACCTATCACCACCTCCCCCCCCAGCCTCAAAGACCCTCCCCGTCCGCCCATTCGCTAACTTCCTCCGGAGTCTGAAAGAAAACGAACTTGCCATTATGTTCCACCCTTAGTTTTGCTGGAAAAAATAGACTATACTTTATACCTGCCTCCCTTAGTCTTTTTTTTACCTGATATAAACTCTCTTCTTTGTGCATTAGTACTAAATGAATAATCTGGAAAAAGTTTAATCTTTACCCCCTGTATATAGTAACTTTCCGAGGTTCTAGCGTCGGCTAATATTCCATCTCGGTCCTTGGATAGTAGGCATTTCACCAGTATCGGTCTAGGATAGTCTCCTGGTACCCTATTTTTTGTGGGGACCCTATGTGCTCTTTCGATGGAAAACAGGGGAGAAAGAGTGCCTTCTCTACTGTTTTCCCTTAACCATCTCTCCATAAAATCAGTGCAGTTTTCTCCCTCCGCTCGCTCTGGAATCCCCACACATCTTATATTTGACCTTCTTGATCTATCCTCCTGGTCTACCAATTTTTGTTCCATCTTAACGTTTATCTGTTTTAAAGATATCACTTCCTTCTCTAATTTCTGAACGGATTTCTCTAGGGGGGGATCTTTTTTTCCATCTCTTGCAACCGCTGCCTTACTTTTTCCATCTCCGCTCGTATAACCATGACATCTGTCTGTACTGCCCCAAGCTGGGTTACCAAATTACCCATTAAATTTTCCATCCGTGAAACCGTACAGAGTATATCCTGCACCATTTTTACATCTGCTTCTGTATATGTCACTGGGGGTCCCCTCTCTCCCTCTCCCCCTTCAACTGACGTCTCATGCGTTAGACCCTGCGGTCTAGAATCCACAGTTTTTTCTTTTTGTGGAGATCTTGGCCCTGGTAAATTCGGGACCAGGTATTTATTTAGGCCCGATTGTTTAGACCCACTTTCCAAACCTACGGCTGATCTCCTAGCGGTGCTTCCCGCAGGGCCACGCGGTTCCTCCCTTTTCTTGGACGGCATTTCAGTTCTCCACTTTTTTTTTTTTTTTTTTTCTCTTCCTTCTTTTCCTTTCCCTCTCTTTCCCTTCCCCCCCCCCTTTTCTCTTCCTTCCCTTTTTCCTTCTCCCTCCCTCTCTCAATACCAGGACGGTTTAAAAGCCCAAAGGAATATAGACAATAAACTATTTCAAACACGGAAAATGAATCCAATAATGAGAAGATCAGTTCAAAATCAATCCAATGGTGAAAAAATCAGTTCAAAAGGGAGAAACGTTAGTGATGTTAGTAATGTTAATCAAGACTTTGACCGGGAGAGGTGGATTCCTTGCGGAGTTGTAACACATGGCATAGGGTCCAGGCGTATCGGAAGGTACAGGTAGTTAGTTAATTGAATCAGGGAGAAACAATATCATTGATTATGCAACCTGGGTGAAGACAGGGTTATATATCATTTTTTCCTTCAGTCCGCAATAGCCTCAGACTGCATACCCATCCGCACAACCACAGTCACCGTGGGAAACAAACCCTCTATCAGCTGCCATCACCGGGGATATCACCCCTACTACTTATACACCTTCACAGTAGAGGCAGACCTAAGGGGAAAAACTGAACGTGGGTTGCGGTAGGAGGCAATACAAACTGTACCCCCCGAGTTAATCACCCCTGATGGTCCTGTGTCAAAGTTTAAAGGACCTGTCGTTCGACACTATGGTCAGATAGTACAATCCAGGTCATCCAGGTCACCCTCTCCCACAAGGGCAACAGGGGCAACAGGGATCCACTACAGGCTCAACAGCAGGCTAAAATGGCAGCATCCTGAGCACTTTTTTTTTCTTTTTCCAGCATGCCAGCTCCTCCACCCATTACTCCTCCTCCACAACACAGCCGATGTGGCGACTCACCACCTGGCGGCTCCTTGCATCGCGGAGCGGAGCGGGGGGTCAGGATACAAGCTCCGGCATCAAAAGCAGGGCGGCCTCAGCATTGCGGCGTCTCGGACTCTCGGCCCATCAGCTGTTCGGCTGTTCAGATGTTCCGGCGGTGCGGGCTGCCAGCGAGCGGCGGCGGGGCAGAGGCAGGGGAGGAAGCGGAGGCGGAGCCCTAGCGTCCTACGTCAGACGCTCTCTCATGCTTCCCCGGATGATTCTTATTTGGAAAAGCATTGTTAAGATAGATAGATAGTTTAAATTCAGCAAAGGTGAACAGTTAGATAGGCAGAATAGACAGTTAATGAGAACAACATTAGGGTAAACGTAGCTACTTATCATTTATAAGAACTGATTTATGACAACTAAGTCAGCAAATAATAAAGCTGTTAAGAATAATTATTAAAAGGGCAACAATCAATATTGATGCTTTCTGCTCAGGCACTAATAAACTAATAGAGCACCTGAGAGACAAAGGGTACATTATAGCAGTTATTTAGTTAAAATAGCTTCCTCTTTCTTATACTAATTGCAGTGAAAAGCAACTGACAAAAAATAGAGCCCTCATTTTCTCCTTCTACCCTATAAGGAAGAATCTTTCTATCTCTCACAGTAGGTTTTGTGTAAGATTTAACACATCACCCACCTACAGTGCATCCACTACTATAACTAAAAATAAATAAAGATAGTACTAAATAGCTTTTGATATTCTTTTAATAAGTTAGGCTCATAAAGCTTTTCAAATAAATATAATAAAGTTAATTTATTTTTAATAAACTGGGCCAAAAACAGAATCACTATAGCCATTGGCAATTTTTTCATATCTCACCATCCACTAGAGCTTTAAACGTGAGAATACCATCATTTTATAGACAATCATCTTGGGTATCTCATACATAAATTGGACTTGCAACTGTTTGGCATATGATTAGTTATTGATTAAAGTAATGTTTTCCAAGAAAAGAGAAACAGCTTATCGATAGTGGTATCTCAGCCAAGAAAAGTGCAAACTGCATCATGTGAGTGCCATGACAGTTGGAAAAATACGAAATGAAGTCTGTCCATCTATTCCAAAGCAAAGAGGAGGACGTTCAGGAAAAATAACAAACTCAACAAGTATTGGCGAAGAAATGGTTCAATGACAATCAAGTAGAGGTGATGGATTGGCCACCACAGTCCGCATACCTCAACCCAATCCAAAACTTGTGGGTAGAGTTGAAGAAATAGCTATATTCGCACCCAAGTGAGTCGACCAGTATGCACCAACATTGGGAACGTGTAGAAGAGACCTCAGAACAGATTTTATCGAGAGCATGCCCAGAAGGATTGAGGCAGTGTTGAAAGCCAAAGGTGGATTTAAAAAATAACAAAATAATAAAAATGTAAACTTTAGAAGCAAAACAGTAACAATGCAGTTACATGACAAGAATCTGCATAACTAGTCATAGTTGCAATAAAATGATGGTAGTCTCATATTTGAAGCTGTAGTGGATGGTGAGATATGGAGCAAGAAAAAGAAAAGTTTAAGAGTAGAGGGTGTCTGGTTCACATAAAAAGGTCAAAAATTGATGGAAACACCACTGAAATTGTTCGGGAACAGCATGGGGAGGATGTCTGGATGCATCTTGGACTCCCAGGTCGCTGCTGGCAACTATGTTGTCCGAGTAGTACGCCAATTTTTCAGACTGAAAATAATACGCACAAAACCGAAGATAAAATAGATTTTAGAGGAAAAATTAATAGGAAACTTTCTTTCCTGTATATTTACTTGTATATAAAGTGCAAGTGCTGACAAATATTACAAAGAAGAGGCACTCCGATACAACCTGTATATCACATAAAGGAGGGCCGCATTCACATTGTGGTACAATTGTTCAGGTAGTGGGACTCCTACACTCATAAATACTATGCACTAAGTAAAAGGGCTGCCAAAAATTACAAAGAACCGGCACTCCAATACATCCTTTATTACACATAAATGAGGGCATTATACACACCCTTGAAAAATGATGATTGATGGACTGCTGGTGACCCTCAAAAACATTAGGAGCAAGGGCCTGCTGGTGACCCTCTAAAACATTCGGGGTGAGGGCCTGCTGCTGAGCTGACCAGCAAAAAAATTATGGTTGAGGGTCTGCTGGTGAGCTGACTCTCTAAAACATTAGGGGCAAGTGTCTGCTGCTGATCTGACCTTGGAAAAAAATATGGTTGAGGGCCTGCTGCTGAGCCGAACATGGCAAAAATTATGGTTGAAGGCCTGCTGCTGAGCTGACCATGGAAAAAACTATGGTTGAGGGCCTGCTGCTGAGCTGATTCTCTAAAACATTAGGGGCGAGTGCCTGCTGCTGATCTGACCATGGAAAAAATTATGGTTGAGGGTCTACGGATGAGCTGACCATCGAAAACATTAGGGGTGAGTGCCTGCTGCTGATCTGACCATGGAAAAAAATATGGTTGAGGGCCTGCTGCTGAGCTGACCATGGAAAAAATTGTGGTTGAGGGCCTGCTGCTGAGCTGACCCTCTAAAACATTAGGAGCAAGGGCAGCCTAATAAGCATGTTGATATGATGGAGAAGGAGGAGGATAAGAAAAGGAAGATTGAACCATATACCCTTTTTTGTGGTGGAAGATGTGCATGGTAATACAGTATATTCAATACACCATAAAAGCCACATTTAAAGGGAACCTGTCATCAACTTTATGCTACCTATTCTAACGGCAGAACAAAGTAGAGACAGGTGAGCATGAGATTATGAATACCCATGACTCTTCTCAAGTAGATTTGACTCTTTTAAAGGCCTGTGCTGCAATGATTACGATGCCGGTTCTCGGCAACCACTTACTTTTAGCTCATGAGTGACACGCCTCTGACATCAGCATTTCTGTAACTACTTTAAGCTGTCCTCAGTGAGGTCAGCATAAAGTTGATGACAGGTTCCTTTTAAAGTGCCTTTATGTTCAGCCACTTTCCTCTGGGGAAGTAGAGAAGTCAGGGGCAATCTAGGCCTTGTTTATTTTGAGAGTCAACCTGTCAGCATTTTCAGTTGACAGTCTGATGTGCTTATCAGTTATTATGCTCCCAGCAGCAGTAAATACCCGCTCTGATAAAACGCAGGTGGCAGGGTAGGCCAGCACTTCCAAGGCGTAGAGTGCCAGTTCGTGCCACGTGTCCAGCTTTGACACCCAATAGTTGTAAGGCACAGAGGGATCATTGAGAACGCTGGCACAGTCTGCTACGTACTACTTCATCATCTTCCAAAACTTTCCTCTCCTTGTGACACTAGGCCGCGCATCAGGGTGAGGTTGCTGGCGGGGTGTCATGAAACTGTCCTAGGCCTTGGAGAGTGTTGCCTTGCCTCTGTTGGAACTGCTGTGTGTTCCCCTCGTCTCCCCTCCTCGGTTGTCCAAGGAACTACTTACTCTGCCAGTGTTGTCAGCTGGAAATGTTTGGAGCAATTTTTCCACAAGGACCTTCTGGTATTGCACAATTTTCTAGTCCTTTCCACCACAGGAATGAGAGATGAGAAGTTCTCTTTGTAGTGGGGGTGAACAACCAGTAATCGGTGTTGGCCAAAATGCGTATAACGCGAGGGTCACGGGAAAGGCAGCACAACACAATGTCAGCCATGTGTGCCAGAGTTCCAACAGACAAGACTTCGCTGTCCTCATCAGGAGAATGACGCCCAGGGCCACGGCCTCTGCATGCACCATCAGCAGCACGGTCACTTCCCCATTCTTTACTGCTTGCCTTTTGCATATTAAATGGTATATATGCTTGCAAGTATGTCACACGTACACTAGCGCAGTTTTTGTAAGTGTATGTGCAAATAAATTAAACTGAATGTCACTGATATTTAAGATGTGCAAATGTTATAAAGGAGATGTAGAACAGGTAATGTCGCTGTGACCAGCGGCTAATAAAAAATTACAGGGAATTTAACAGCTATTTAGGATGTGCAAACGTTATACAGGAGATGAAGTGCAGGTAATGTCGCTGCCACCAGCAGCAAAAAAATTTGACTGAATGTCACTGATATTTAGGATGCACAAACGTTATACAGGAGATGTAGCGCAGGTAATGTCGCTGTCACCGGCAGTGAAAAAATGTAACTGAATGTCACAGCTGTTTGGGATGAGCAAACTTTATACAGAAGAAGTAAGGCAGGTAATATCGCTGTCACCAGCGGCGAAAAAATGTAACTGAATGTCACTGATATTTATGATGCGCAAACGTTATACAGGAGATGTAGCGCCGGTAATGTTGCTGCTGTCTCCAGCGGATAATAAATAATTACAGGGAATGTCACAGCTATTTGGGATGCTGTTACCGCCAGATATCTGAGAAGCTCTGACAGACGTTCTTCAGAACCTCCTGCTTGAGGTTCTTTTGTTTTGCTTTCGTTTTGTCATATCGTTTCCCTCTCTCAGCTGTCATCTAGTTGCACTGATTGCATACCTTTAAATCCCCTCCCATACTGCATCACTTTGCAGTTTATACAACTTCCTGGAGTGTGTGCATGCTGGATGCTGCAACTGATGCTTCTACAGATAAGTCTGTTCATTTATTTGTGTTTTCCTGTTTGCTTGATCCTAGGTGACCCTGACTCCCTCTGTATTAAGTGTAGGGAGCCAGTGGTCGTGTCCCCTCACTATTATAGGGTGTTCAGGTGTCATACAGTCAAGGCACGAGGGCATGCAATTATCTATCATAGAGATCTTTGCATGGGCTGAGAAGTCAGGGAGAGTGCTAGGGCTTTTACAGGGCTCACCCTTATGTTCCTTAGTTTGGGATCAAGTCAGTCGTATCTTCGTTTGTTGTCTTCTTGTTTTCTGCAACACCATCCGTGACAGATGCTCAAACGTCATAAAGGAGAAGTAGCGCAGGTAATGTCGCTGTCCGCAGCGTCTACGGAAAAAGTACACTGGATGGATGTCACAGATATTTTTAGGATGTGCAAACATTATACAGGAGATGTAGCGCAGGTAATATCACTGTTCGCAGAGGACACTGTTTACGGAAATAGTACACTGGATGTCACAGATATTTTTAGGCTGCGCACACATTACACAGGAGATATAGCACAGATAATGTCGCTGTCTGCAGGTTGCGCTAAAAATATATATTGCTGCCAGACACAACATTAGTCCTTAAAAGGACTTTTGGGTCTCTAACACCAACCCTGCCTAACAAAAAAATTAAATTCAATTCCCTACACCTACCCTCCCTTCTACAGCATAGCTCTCCCTGACTAAGACTGGCCGAACCACGTGTCATCCGGTGCTTTATAGCACCGTATGACACGTTCCGGCCAGCCATTCACTGTAATGCCATTAACCAACATGGCTATGGCATTACAGTGAGTGGCAGGACTTACCTGCACGTTTAATGGCTGCTCGTCAGTGTACACTATAAAAAAATTATGTGCGGACACATTGTAATCTGTCCTAGCACCTCTACACTTTTTATAACTATGCTCTTCAGGTCCCTTACGCACTAAAGATTAATTTTAGGTGTGAATAATGAAATCAAATCATAAAATATATAGTCCTATGATAGGCACTGCTGTTTTGTGGATGTTTCAGGATTAGAATCACTATTTAAAGAGTTTTAGCAATGAATCTGAATTAGAAAATGTCCCAACATTTAATACAAAAATTTGGAAGTGACAACTTGATATGTCTTACTGCAGATGACTTTTAAAATCATAATACCTCAGAGATCATGTCATTCCATTAGAAGATCTAACGTGTGATGATTCTATAACAGTCCATCTTAAGGCTGACGGCTCATCTGGGAGAAACCCTCCCATTTGTACTGAATAGCCACCAATAATATATGCAGATCCTCCAGATAGTCATCCACAGGACAGATGATATTTCATCTCAAGCCTGACATTGAACACTGCCAGATTTACATGGCAGGAAAATTATTTAAAAGACTAAGAAAAAATATGTAGCAGTCAGTCATAATAATCTGGAGTTAAGATGTCATTATTGATAGATCACTTTCATATTTCAAGAGGAAGTACATTTGAAAGTCACATTATTATACTTGAGAGCTTTATCTCTTTATGTTCTTCTTTATTGCCTTATACACTTATTCACAGGGGGTCAATAGCTTTGTATAAATATGGCTAACTTAAAAGTGCATATAGTGTTCTAAATTTGCAATATAATCTCCATTACGATTTGATTTCTATATGCTAACCTCACAATTGCTGCAGCAGGAGCAGGTGGACCAGAATGTTGACATACACACATCCATGCAGCCTGCCACAGTAGTGAGCAACCAACTATATAATGAGGGCCTCAGAAGCGGTCCTCGGCTACATTAAATTCAAAGTCTCATTTATATGAGACTCCACATGTTCCTCTACAATTTTTGCAGCCCCTATTCTTCCAAAGCCATAATTCCCCCCCCCCCCCCCAAAAAAAAAAAAATAGCATAGCCACATGCTCTTCAGGAATATCTGAACCACAAGCCGCGTAGCATCTGCACTGTGTGATGCTGCCACCTGCTGGTGCCACTAATTATGTATTCTGCAGAAGAAGGAAGGGGAGATGGAGACACAGGGAATAAACCTTGGTGAGTGACTTGCTGTCAGTTGTCCACCAGTTGCTATGAGTAAAAAGAGTCCTCCATCCAAATCCTATCTTTATTTGAAATTACTCATAAAAGGAAAAAGAAAGAGAACTTCAGAACTTTTGTGTCTTTTTATAAGACTAACAAATCAATGAAGGATTAAATTAATTGCATATGTTGAACTATTGAGGGTGTTCTATACAGGGAGTGCAGAATTATTAGGCAAGTTGTATTTTTGAGGATTAATTTTATTATTGAACAACAACCATGTTCTCAATGAACCCAAAAAACTCATTAATATCAAAGCTGAATATTTTTGGAAGTAGTTTTTAGTTTGTTTTTAGTTTTAGCTATTTTAAGGGGATATCTGTGTGTGCAGGTGACTATTACTGTGCATAATTATTAGGCAACTTAACAAAAAACAAATATATACCCATTTCAATTATTTATTTTTAGCAGTGAAACCAATATAACATCTCAACATTCACAAATATACATTTCTGACATTCAAAAACAAAACAAAAACAAATCAGTGACCAATATAGCCACCTTTCTTTGCAAGGACACTCAAAAGCCTGCCATCCATGGATTCTGTCAGTGTTTTGATCTGTTCACCATCAACATTGCGTGCAGCAGCAACCACAGCCTCCCAGACACTGTTCAGAGAGGTGTACTGTTTTCCCTCCTTGTAAATCTCACATTTGATGATGGACCACAGGTTCTCAATGGGGTTCAGATCAGGTGAACAAGGAGGCCATGTCATTAGTTTTTCTTCTTTTATACCCTTTCTTGCCAGCCACGCTGTGGAGTACTTGGACGCGTGTGATGGAGCATTGTCCTGCATGAAAATCATGTTTTTCTTGAAGGATGCAGACTTCTTCCTGTACCACTGCTTGAAGAAGGTGTCTTCCAGAAACTGGCAGTAGGACTGGGAGTTGAGCTTGACTCCATCCTCAACCCGAAAAGGCCCCACAAGCTCATCTTTGATGATACCAGCCCAAACCAGTACTCCACCTCCACCTTGCTGGCATCTGAGTCGGACTGGAGCTCTCTGCCCTTTACCAATCCAGCCACGGGCCCATCCATCTGGCCCATCAAGACTCACTCTCATTTCATCAGTCCATAAAACCCTAGAAAAATCAGTCTTGAGATATTTCTTGGCCCAGTCTTGACGTTTCAGCTTGTGTGTCTTGTTCAGTGGTGGTCGTCTTTCAGCCTTTCTTACCTTGGCCATGTCTCTGAGTATTGCACACCTTGTGCTTTTGGGCACTCCAGTGATGTTGCAGCTCTGAAATATGGCCAAACTGGTGGCAAGTGGCATCTTGGCAGCTGCACGCTTGACTTTTCTCAGTTCATGGGCAGTTATTTTGCGCCTTGGTTTTTCCACACGCTTCTTGCGACCCTGTTGACTATTTTGAATGAAACGCTTGATTGTTCGATGATCACGCTTCAGAAGCTTTGCAATTTTAAGAGTGCTGCATCGCTCTGCAAGATATCTCACTATTTTTGACTTTTCTGAGCCTGTCAAGTCCTTCTTTTGACCCATTTTGCCAAAGGAAAGGAAGTTGCCTAATAATTATGCACACCTGATATAGGGTGTTGATGTCATTAGACCACACCCCTCCTCATTACAGAGATGCACATCACCTAATATGCTTAATTGGTAGTAGGCTTTCGAGCCTATACAGCTTGGAGTAAGACAACAAGCATAAAGAGGATGATGTGGTCAAAATACTCATTTGCCTAATAATTCTGCACTCCCTGTACACCTCACACTCTGCTTGGCTCAGACTTTTGACAACAAATATAAGTTTTATGCTTTTTATTCAAAATTACTCTTTGATGCAAAATTGTATGAAAGGTAGCTGTCACGAGGGTATCGAGAACCACGCCTGACTCCGTTATACCCGGGGTCAGGAAGTCGCAGCGGTTGACTGCACGCTCTATTTAAGATAGGGCTGTTTTCCTTATAGTAGCTTTCTGGGTTTGCTTTGCAAACCCTTTTGGCTCACTCAGGGATCCGTAGCTCCTTCTCCTCAGCTGTTCCTTGTCCAGCACTCCCAAACCTCCTTATATTCCTCTCTCACACTTCTCTGGTTGCCAGAGATAGAGCTTCCTGCCTGGACATCTATCCTGACCCACTGGAGCTGTGTTGCTGCGTTCTCTGACTGTTGATTCAGAACGCTACCCTCTGGATCCCTGTTGGACCTTTGTGGACAGTTGTTGTCGTCCACCTGGGTGTTTGTGTTTGTCTGTCCTCTCCCTGGTGTTTCCCTCTTAGTGCAGTGGTGAGGACTAGCGATCCCGTTCACTCATTTCAGGGAAAGCCAGGGTTTAGGCACGTGATCGCCGCACGGGTGAGGAACCCGTCTAGGGACGTCAGGGCAGTCAGGTGCCAGCCGCAAGGTGAATTAGGGGTCACCACCTTTCCCTCTCCCTTAGGCAGGGCTTTCCCTGTTTTCCTCCCTGTGCGTGTCACCGGTCATTACATTATCTCTGGCCCTTATTTTGTGTAGGTAAAAAAAAAAATATATTATATATATATATATATATATATATTTATATATTTTTTTTTTTTTACCTACTTAGAATCCAGTATGGATCAAATTGCTGCTCTGTCCAAACAATTTCATGGCCTGTCTTTGGAGGTGGTAGGATTGAAGGCGTCGGTCCTCCAGCAACAGCAGCAAGCCCAGCGGTTGCTACTGGTAACCAGGTTGTTGCAGAACCCAAGGTCCCTCTCCCTGACAGATTTTCTGGGGGAAGGGACAAGTTTTTGGCATTCCGTGAGGCCTGTAAGTTATATTTTAAACTGCGCCCTCACTCCTCTGGTAATGAAGATCAGCGGGTGGGGGTTGTTATTTCCCTGCTGCAGGGGGACCCGCAGTCCTGGGCGTTCTCTTTACCTACTGATTCCCAGGCTCTTCGGTCAGTGGATGCGTTTTTCGGGGCCTTGGGTCTCATATATGACGACCCTGACCGAGTAGCACTGGCTGAATCAAGATTACGGAGACTCTTACAAGGAGAACGGCCGGTAGAGCAGTATTGCTCTGGATTCCGTAGGTGGGCTACGGATACCCAATGGAACGACCCGGCACTCAGGAGTCAGTTCTGCTCTGGGTTATCCGAAAGGGTTAAGGATGCGCTTGCATTATTTGAGACCCCCTTTTCCCTTGATGCGGTCCCTTTCTATCCGTATAGAGAGACGCCTTAGGGACAGGTTGAAAGAACCAGAGAAATTGGTAACTCCTCTCAAGCAGCAGTTAGTCTGTACGGACTTAGACGAGCCTATGCAGCTAGGAGGAACTACTCGTCAGGTCCGTCCTCCTGAGGCTCGCCGTAGGCGTGGGGTTTGTTTTTTTTGTGGGGAGAGGGGTCATTTCATTAATGTCTGTCCTTCTTTCCTCAGAAACAAAAGACCGTCGGAAAAACTACTAACCCCAGGCTGTGTGGAGGATGTCAGCCGGGGGGTATACGTCTCCTCCATACGTACATCGCAATTTGTGTTGCCAGTGGTTATTGTTTTTGGTGATAAGATGGAGACTATTTCTTTCTTTTTAGACAGTGGAGCAGGGGTAAATTTGATAGATGCCCATTTTGCCTGCACTTTGGGTTTGTCTCTCTGTACGTTACAGAGACCCATTCCCATATTTGCTATTGATTCTGCTCCCCTGTCCCAGAGAAACCTCACCCACATTGTTCATAATATACACCTTCGGGTAGGGGACCACCATAACGAGATGCTTTAAGGCTATGTTCTGGAGGGGCTTCCCACTCCGGTGGTGCTGGGTCTTCCCTGGTTCGTAGCGCACAATCCAGTAGTGGATTGGCAGGCCAGGGAGATATTGGAGTGGAGTGAGCAGTGCAGAGAAAATTGCTTAAATAGCAATTGCTTAGTTGCCTCCATAACTACCCTACCTACATTTATTTCGGATTTTGAGGATGTTTTTTCTGAAAAGGGTTGTCAGAAGTTACCACCTCATCGTCCTTATGATTGCCCGGTTAACCTTATTCCCGGCGCAAAAAGACCAGGTTATATAATCTTTCGGGTCCAGAGAGACAAGCCATGAAAGATTATATCTCCGAGAGCTTGGCTAAGGGACACATCAGGCCCTCTTCTTCACCCGTGGCTGCAGGGTTTTTGTTCGTTAAAAAGAAAGATGGGGGCCTGCGTCCTTGCTTAGATTTTCGCGAATTAAATCGGATAACCATCCAAGACCCATACCCTCTTCCTCTCATTCCTGACCTGTTTAATCAGATTGCGGGTGCTAGGTGGTTCTCCAAACTTGATCTTAGGGGGGCCTACAATCTGATTCGTATTAAGGAGGGGGATGAGTGGAAGACAGCGTTTAACACCCCTGAGGGGCATTATGAAAATCTAGTTATGCCTTTCGGTCTGACCAATGCTCCTGCCGTCTTTCAACATTTCGTTAATGACATTTTTAGTCATCTAATCGGCAGGTTTGTGGTAATATACCTAGATGATATTTTAATTTTTTTCGTCTGATCTGAGAACACATGAGGAGCATGTCAGACAAGTACTGCAGGTCCTACGGACGAATTAATTATATGCTAAGATTGAAAAATGTGTCTTCGCCGTTCAGGAAATACAATTCCTGGGTTATTTTTTATCTGCTTCAGGTTTCCGTATGGATCCTAGGAAGGTCCAGGCAATTTTAGATTGGGATCTTCCTGAGAACCTCAAAGCACTACAACGGTTCTTGGGCTTCGCGAATTTCTATAGGAAATTCATTAAAAATTATTCACTTATTGTAAAACCGCTTACTGACATGACTAGGAAGGGGACTGATTTTTCTAAATTGTCTGATGCCGCTAAAGTTGCTTTTTCCTCTCTAAAAGAGAGGTTTACCTCAGCACCTGTACTAGTCCAACCTGATGTCTCTCAGCCTTTTATTGGTGAAGTCGATGCGTCAGAGGTGGGAGTGGGGGCGGTGCTGTCTCAGGGTCCGTCTCCTGGCAAATGGCGTCCTTGTGCTTTCTTTTCGAAAAAACTATCTGCAGCAGAAAAGAACTACGATATTGGCAATAGGGAACTATTAGCTATTAAACTTGCGTTTGAGGAGTGGCGCCACTTCTTAGAGCGGGCAGTCCACCCCGTCACTGTGATTACGGACCACAAAAATCTCCTGTACCTCGAATCAGCTAAGCGTCTCACCCCTAGACAGGCTAGGTGGTCGCTATTTTTTACCAGGTTTAACTTTGTTATTACCTATCGTCCTGGGGCAAAGAACACCAAGGCTGATGCACTATCTCGTTGTTTCCCTGGAGGGGGTAATGTGAGTGATCCGGTGCCCATTCTACAAAGAGGAGTGGTTGTCTCTGCGGTACACTCTGTTTTGGAGGGGAAGGTGTTAGAGGCCCAGGGGGACGCCCCGGTCTCTTGCCCCTCAGAGAAATTGTTTGTACCGTTGAACCTACGTTTCGAATTATTAAAGGAACATCATAATTCGGCACTTGCTGGGCACCCGGGTAGTAAAGCAACCTTGGAGCTATTGTCTCGTCGTTTTTGGTGGCCAAGGTTGCGTCAGGATGTATTGGATTTTGTGTCTTCTTGTTCTACCTGTGCGCGCGCAAAAGTTTCACATACACGTCCTGCAGGGTCTCTATTACCACTCGTCATTCCCAATAGACCGTGGACACATCTGTCAATGGATTTTATCACTGACTTACCTTTGTCTGCAGGTAAAACAGTGATTTTGGTAGTAGTGGACAGGTTTAGCAAAATGGTACACTTCATTGCGTTACCCGCACTACCTAATGCTAAGACTCTTGCTCAGGTATTCGTCAGTGAAATCGTGAAGCTTCACGGGGTCCCCTCCGATGTTGTTTCGGATCGGGGTACCCAGTTTATTTCTAAATTTTGGAAAGCTTTTTGTTCCCGTTTGGGGGTACACTTGTCCTTTTCCTCAGCTTTCCATCCTCAGTCGAATGGACAGATTGAGCGAACCAACCAAAACCTTGAGACATATCTAAGATGTTTTGTGTCTGAAAACCAAGAGTTGTGGTCATCATATTTACCGTTAGCTGAGTTTGCCATAAATAATCGTCGTCAGGAATCCACTGGCAAGTCACCATTTCTTGGTGCATATGGTTTTCATCCCCAATTCTGTACTTTCAAAGAGGGGGGGTCTTCTGGGGTTCCCGAAGAGGAACGTTTTTCGTCATCTCTTTCATCGGTATGGCAGAAGGTGCAAGCTAACTTGAAAAATATGGGAGGTAAATACAAATGCATGGCTGATAAGAGACGGTCGCCAGGTCCGGACCTAGGAGTGAATGACTATGTGTGGTTGTCTACTAGGAATATTAAATTGAAGGTTCCCTCTTGGAAACTGGGTCCTAGGTTTATTGGCCCTTACAAAATTGTAGCCATCATCAACCCCGTGGCTTTTCGCCTGGAGTTACCTCAGACTTTTAAAATTCATAATGTTTTTCATAAGTCGTTACTCAAAAAATATGTTCCACCTCTAGAACCATCACCGCTGCCACCCCCTCCTGTTGTCGTGGATGGTAATCTAGAATTTCAGATATCCAAAATTGTTAATTCTCGTCGGGTCCGCCGCTCTCTTCAATATCTGGTGCATTGGAGAGGTTACGGTCCCGAGGAAAGAATGTGGGTTCCTGCGTCTGAGGTAAACGCCGACAGGTTAGTTCGGGTTTTTCATGCCTCTCATCCTGAGAGACCTGGTCCTGAGTGTCCGGAGGCCCCTCGTAGAGAGGGGGGTACTGTCACGAGGGTATCGAGAACCACGCCTGACTCCGTTATACCCGGGGTCAAGAAGTCGCAGCGGTTGGCTGCACGCTCTATTTAAGATAGGGCTGTTTTCCTTATAGT
The DNA here is from genome assembly GCF_014858855.1 of Bufo gargarizans. Classification (NCBI taxonomy): domain Eukaryota; kingdom Metazoa; phylum Chordata; class Amphibia; order Anura; family Bufonidae; genus Bufo; species Bufo gargarizans. The sequence continues at coordinate 311,374,937 of NC_058085.1, forward strand.
AGCTTTCTGGGTTTGCTTTGCAAACCCTTTTGGCTCACTCAGGGATCCGTAGCTCCTTCTCCTCAGCTGTTCCTTGTCCAGCACTCCCAAACCTCCTTATATTCCTCTCTCACACTTCTCTGGTTGCCAGAGATAGAGCTTCCTGCCTGGACATCTATCCTGACCCACTGGAGCTGTGTTGCTGCGTTCTCTGACTGTTGATTCAGAACGCTACCCTCCGGATCCCTGTTGGACCTTTGTGGACAGTTGTTGTCGTCCACCTGGGTGTTTGTGTTTGTCTGTCCTCTCCCTGGTGTTTCCCTCTTAGTGCAGTGGTGAGGACTAGCGATCCCACCGGCCCGTTCACTATCTAGGGCTCATTTCAGGGAAAGCCAGGGTTTAGGCACGTGATCGCCGCACGGGTGAGGAACCCGTCTAGGGATGTCAGGGCAGTCAGGTGCCAGCCGCAAGGTGAGTTAGGGGTCACCACCTTTCCCTCTCCCTTAGGCCCCATGCACACGGCCGTTGTTCACAGCCGTGTGCAGGCCGTGGAACCGCGGCCTGGATCCCTCCTGAGAGCAGGAGCGCACGGCGTCACTGGTTGCTATGACGCCGTGCGCTCCCTGCTGCCGGCACAGTACAGTAATACACTGGTATAGATCGTACCAGTGTATTACTGTACTGTGCCGGCAGCAGGGGGCGCACGGCGTCATAGCAACCAGTGACGCCGTGCGCTCCTGCTCTCAGGAGGGATCCAGGCCGCGGTTCCACGGCCCGCACACGGCTGTGAACAACGGCCGTGTGCATGGGGCCTTAGGCAGGGCTTTCCCTGTTTTCCTCCCTGTGCGTGACACCGGTCATTACAGTAGCAATTTCACAATGTGCCGGGTTCTCTAATTACAGAAAACAATACGGATTTGTTGGTATACTTTGATTTTTCTTTATTTTAAAATTCAGCCAAAGGACTTGCTGAAACTTAGGCTACTTTCACACTTGTGTTTAGGGATGAAATGATTACTTGATTGAATCAAGTAATACGACACAAAAAAATCCTTGATGCAAATTCGTTTGTGTCATGTGGCCATGGAGTGGGGGTGAAGCGCTTGCTAATACTCACTATTCCGTGGTCACCCGCCGGCCCGTACCTCACTGTATCCTGACGCATCGTCAGGTCATAGTGAACGTAAGCGCGCACTATGACCCAACGCTGTGTGATGTCAGTGCAGCGCACAGGGAAGAAAATAGAGGAACGGTAAGTACTGGCGCTGGGGACATGGCTAGGAGAGATGGTGGCACTGGGGGCCAGCTGGTGGCACTGGTGGAGCAAGCTGGGGGCACTGGGGGGGCAAGCTAGTGGCACTGGGGGCACTTGGTGGCACTGGAAAGCAGTTGGTGGCACTGGGGGGGAAGCTGGTGGCACTGGGATGCAGCTGGCGGCACTGGGGTAATTTGGTGGCACTAGGAGGCAAGCTGGTGGCACTGAGAGGGCAACTGATGGCACTGGGGGAGCCTGATGGCACTGGGGTGGCAGCTGATGGCACTGGGATGGTAGCTGGTGGCACTAGGGGGCAGCTGGTGGCACTGGGGGAAGGCTTATGGACACTGAAGGGCAGCTGGTGGCACAGGGGTGGGGTAAGCTAGTGGCACTGGGGAGCAGCTGGTGGCACTGGGGGGAAACTGATGGCACTAAGGTGAAAGCTGTTGGCACTGAGGGGGCAGCTGATGGCAATGGGTGGCAGCTGATGGCACTGAGGGGGCAGTTGGTGGCACTGAGGGGGCAGATGGTGGCACTGAGGTGGCAGCTGATGGTAGTGGGGGGGCAGCTGGTAACACATGGGGGCAGCTGGTGGCACTAGGGAGAAGATGGTGGCACTGGGGGGAAGCTGATTGCACTAAGGTAGCAGCTGATGGCACTGAGGGGGCAGCTGATGCCACTGAGGGGGCAGCTGATGGCACTGGGGGGCAGATGGTGGCCCTGGTGAGCAGCTGGTGGCACTGGGGGACTCTGATCGCACTGGGGTGGCAGCTGGTGTCACTAGAGGAAGCTGATGGCCCATATAAAAATTATATTCCAGCTCACCATATGTCTCTACTGCACGGAACAGACCGGACAAGTCCTTCATACAGATACATAAAAAAGAAGAGGTTCCAGCATCCGGGATTATAAATGTTGCCGTTGTATTTATTTATCTTCGGTTTAAAATTCAAGTGTAGACATCACCTCCCTCCACCGCCCAGTTAACATGTTTTGAACTTAGTAGTTCTTACTCATAACCTCATGTGGTGTCTGGTCTCAGGGGTAAAATAGCCACCACCCTCCAATGAGTGAATAGGGGAAAGAAACTTTGGAGGGGGGAGGGAAACATGACAGGTGATTTATTATGTGGAGTCTGGCCCATGGAGGATTTTCCTCCCCTTTTCACTCCCCCCTCCAAAGGGAACTTTAGAAAATTTTGATTTTGCACATCAGGATGCATCCGTTCTGTTAAGATGCGGTTGTGTGAAATCAAAATGGAAAAAAAACTGATCCATCACTAAATACATTGAAAGTCAATAGGTGACGGATCCCGGTTTTTAAGCTCCTAAAAAAATTGGTCCATCACCATTGACTTCCATTTTTTTCAGTGATGGATTCATTTTTGCCGTTTTTATGACTGGACACAAAACCACACTTGCAGCAGTTTTGTGTCTGATCGCAAAGAAGAATGTTGACGGAGCGAAAGACATCCTGATGCATCCTGAACGGATCTCTTTCCATTCAGAATGTATGAGGACTAAAGGGTAAAGTTTATTTTTTTTTCAGGTATTGAGATCCTCTGCCAACAACGCAAGTGTGAAAGGACCCTTAGGCCCCTTGCAGACGAGCGTGAGTGAATTAGGTCCGGATGCGTTGCAAATGCGTTCAGTGAAAAATGCGCGATTTCGCAAGCAAGGGCATTCAGTTTTGTATGTGATCTCTTAGCAACCATCCGTGAAAAAAACGCATCCCACCTGCACTTGCTTGCGGATGCGATTTTCACGCAGCCCCATTCACTTCTATGGGGCCAGCGTTGAGTGAAAATGTACCGCTTGGAAACGAAACCGAGTTCGGGAAATGTTTTTTTTCAGTATAAATCTATTTCTGAAGTTATTATGCGAAGTCTTGCAAGTCTTCGCAAAGTAATAGCTTCATCAGAGCCAATACATTCTAATATGTTTCATCTGAAGTCGATTCGCTCATCCCTAGTCTTCATGCTCGGCGCAGGTCCTTTGGTGTGTTTTCTTCAATCAAGACGAAAGCAGACAGCCTCTCCACGATCAAGTGCATGAGGCAAGTATATATTTTTTACTTTTAGCCACTATTTTAGGAAAAATGTATTCATTACCACAAAGCATGAGGAAATCCAGCCTTGTGCCAAATCAAATTTCTCCTTAAATTCGAATTGAAGTCCACTTTGTATACTTCGATTTGCTTAACACTACTTCACATCTGTCTGTGGTTCTCAAAAATTATAGAAAATGTATAAATACAGAGAATACTCATGAAAAGAAATGGTTCCTAAGGGATAATAAAGCATAGTCAAACATGACAAACAGTTCAGATACACATTGCATAGTAAAACCACTTTCCAATAAATACTAAAAGTACTGTACCCAATACCCCAATTTCACAATACTTATCATCTATTTATAAACAGCTCCTGGCATCTTCAATTATTGGTCTTTACTTTACATATTTGTTATTCTTTAGTTATTTGTGTGCTCTGTTTGTCTTTTTCTACTATTAGTAGGGTTTGAGACCACTTCAAACAGCCCTCTTCCTCTATAGGAAGGTGCCTGCCTCTTTTGTTTTGTGTTGGAATGTAGTACTCAACATGTTTTGTTACAATATTCAAAATGAAGAAATCTTAGCGTGCTTGACAAAAATGATTTACGGTGCATACATGTATAGTGAAAGAACAGTGTTTTTTCTTACAGATAACAATATATAGTTAATGTGGCTGCTTCTTCAAAAATAGGACAGGGAAAGATGAAAATATTACACAAATTAAAAAAAAATATATCTAATGTACCAAACAGGCATTTATTACAGACTTTCCTTCTTCCAGGAAAAGTGGTGGCAGCTGACAACTGAGAATTATGGGGGAGATGCTGCACATACAAAGCTGTCTTGGTGATTTATATAAAATACTGACTAAGCAGAACATTTCAAATAAAGCAATTACTTTATTTTTAACATTCTTTATGCTGTGGATGGTTGCCATGGAAAAATTGCAGAAAGAGTTTTATCTGCTATAAATCACAGAAAGGCATAGACAAACAATTTACTACATACTGTACATTTGGGGTCATGTATAAAGAGGTTTTTTTCATGTTAACCCACTCCCAACTGACTTATGTATATATACGTCGGCGGTCGGGACTTTAAATATGGCGCCCGCTTGTGTGTGCAGTTGGCACCCGGCGCTAATGTTCACGACCGGCGATAATGCCGATTGGCAACTTTTAACCTTTCAGATGCCGTGGTCAAATTTGACCAAGGCAACTGTAGGCGCATAAACCCAGAAGCACACGGAGCCAGAGTGTGTGTGACAGCCCCTGTCCTCCTGAGTGATAGGAGGCTGCTGCATATTAGTTCATATGGAGAGCCTGCCTGTGGCAGGGCTCCATATGAACTTAGTGTAATTCTAATAGTCTATAAGAAAATCAATCTAGGGCAGGGATCTCAAACTGCGGCCCTCCAGCTGTTGCAAAACTACATTTCCCAGCATGCCCGGACAGTCTACAGGTATCAGCCTACAGCAGGGCATTGTGGGAGTTGTAGTTTTGCAACAGCTGGAGGGCCGCAGTTTGAGATGCCTGATCTAGGGGAACTATAAAAAAACTATTTAAAAAAAAGAAAAAAAAAAGAAAAAAGTTTTTAAAAATATAAAAAAATATTTCAATTCACCCCCCTTTCCACAAAATTTAAATAAAAGTACATAAGCAATTTCAAAAATAAACAATCCTCCCTAGCGTCACCCACAATGCTAAGGAGGCTTGTGTATGAGGGAGTTGTGAGGGACTATGAGCTACAGCCTAAAAATGTTGACTTTGGAAATTAATTTATCCAATTTTCCCAATTAAATTTCTGCATAGCCCAGCATGAGTCAGTGCATTCATTTTCTTTAAAAAAAAAAAAAAAACATGATAAGAGAAAAATCCAGTTAAAGGAAAGAAACTACCGATACTTAAAATGCTACCAAATCAATGCAAATGTATATTGCAGAAGCAAAAATAGAATAAAAAAATATACCCAAACCATCTCTACTAGGTCGTGCCATCATATAAAAGCTGATGTCAAGATGAGCACTCATTATTAGGGTTGAGCAAACCCAAACTGCAAAGTTTGGGTTTGAACCCGGACTTTTTCACTGAAATTCGGGTTCGGTGTTCGGGTTATTTTATTATTTTCCATTATAACATGGTCATAACAGAAAATAATAGCATTCTTAAGACAGAATGCAAAATAAAATGGACATTGAGGGGTTACATTTTTTATTATTATTTTTTAACTACCTCATCCACTTGATCGCTCAGCCGATATCCTCTTCTTTCTGCCACACCTGCTGAATGAAGATAGAAGGACCTGCGGTGATGTCATCACAGGCCCTTTTGCAGGTCCTGCAGTAAGAGGAAAGAAGAGGAAACCGGCTGCGCGATCAAGTAGATGAGGTGAGTTTTTTAAATTATTTTTAACCCCTCAATGGCCATTTTATTTAGCATTCTGTCTTAAGAATGTTATTATTTTCCATTATAACCATGTTATAACGGAAAATAATAAAGTGAAGTTCGGGGCCCAGGGTCAAGTTCGGGTCCCGAACCCAAACTTTCACCTGAAGTTCGGTCGAACCCGGCAAACCCTAACTTACACAGGTTCGCTCATTCCTACTTATTATGCTGTCAAGCTTCTTGAATAATCTGCTCACTACTCTGTTGTAGCTGGAAAGCTACAATAGTATTCAATAATTATTTTGGACGCAACTTTTTTAACTTTTCATCTTTGTATTTAAAAGCCATTTTTTTTATTATTCACATGATACCTGTTTTATGGGCTGAGTTGCAGTTTGTATAGTCTTTATGGTACCATACATACATGATTCATGCCTTTCTTCCACAGCTGTCACATCTAATGTATTATATCACTTTTATACAGGATGACAGCATGAAAAACGGGGTGGAGGGTGACAGCATGAAAAACACAGAAATTGCACCATTTTTGTTTTAGTTTTTATGGCGTTGCGGTAGATACTATAGTACGTGACATAATAACATTTTCCTGTGGGTCAGTATGAATATGCTATACCAAATTTCGATTCCATTTTTTTTCCTACTTTTAGACTTTTTAATTAACTGCTACATCTGAGGGATTAAATGACTGGAATTGGAGACAGACTTTAAAGCAGCCAAAAATTACCTACTGTAGGTTAATGTTGTGCTACTAAATACAGATTGATATATTTCATATATACTGGATGTGTGGTTTTTCATAGTCCTTCTGGTTGTAATCCCATTGTATAGGTTATAGGGATTATTGGCTGGCGCTTCATTACATTTTAAGGGTCCCCTGGTTATTATTTTTATTCCTAGGATATACAACACATGTCAGATAGGTGCGGGTCCAACCTCTGGAAAGATGCAATCTGATTGGTTGCTATGGACAACTAAGCCAGTCTTTCTTTACGCCAGTTTTGATAAATCCTACCGTAATCTTTATCCATAACTGTCCAATATATTAAATAAAGCCCCTGCACTGGCGGATCGCTAAAGTTATGTCGCCGGCCTCTTTATAACTTTGGCGCATCCAGCGCCGCTTCTAAATGTAAGATAGCTTCCTTGCTGTCTTACATTTAGACCATTTTCTATGACTCAACCAGGCATAGAAAATGGTGAATGAGACTCCTCCCCGCCACACCCAAACCTGCCATGAGCTGGGAAAAGTCACAGATTGAGGTGCAACTAACTGTTGCACCGCAATCCATTCCTAATATAGGTGTATTTCAGGTTAATAAATGACCCCCTATGTCTCTTGTAAAGAAGAAAAAAATAAAAAGAAGTTTGTTCCTTAAAGGGGTATTCCACTTTCCAGCCATATATTAAAAAAATGTCATGATTGCAGCTCATGATATTTTTTAAATATATGGCTGGAAAGTGGCATACCCCTTTAAGGAACAAACTTCTTTTTATAGTTTTCAAAAAAAAAAAAGTTTATACTTACCTCCCTGCTACGATCCTCTTCCTGCTGATGTCTCAACACAGCAAGAAGGGGCTGGGAACGCAGCATAGCCAATCACTGGCTGAGGGAGGTTATCATGGCAACGAGTCTTTGTCTGAACAATACATAGCAGTGGAGACCTCAGCATCGTTGGAGTGGCAGCAGTGGGGGACTGCTCGGGTGAATATAAACTCCCCATTTCAGAATTATTCCTCTAAACCTGATTTATCAGCATCCACCACACCTCATGCACTCAGAGGCTCTACAGATATCATCTGATGACCGGCTCATGTAGCTTTATATCTACTCCCCTATTGTGTTAAGATGGCCAGACCATTGTACAAAACAAGCATCTACCTTTTGCCTCACCCCCATCTCCTCACAAATTGTAAGCTCTTGCGAGCAAGGTCCTCATTCCTCTTGTTTTAATTGTTGACCAGTTTTATGCAGTGGCGTCTCTAGCTTTCAAATTTTGGGGGGGCACACTGGGGGCCAGGACAGAAGTAGGGGGGGCAGCTATAACAACGATACATTTACACAAGTACGCTTAGAAATGCTGCGATACTTTACCCAATACCTAAAACCACAACAGGGAAGAAAAGTCCAGCTGTCTGTGGATGACACTTTTATAGAGATGGGGATCTGTTGATGACACTGCTATGGGGGGGGGGGGGATCTATGGATGCCACATACCGTGTATAGCATCTTATGTGTCATCCACAGATCCACCCCATGACAGTGTCATCCCCATTTCCCCCTCCCTATAACAGTGTCATCCACAGATGCCCCTCCCTATAACAGTGTCATCCACAGATCCCCCTCCCCGCCTCTCACAGGAGTGTACATTTGACATTTCTAAACTGTAATCCATATCCTGCAGTAACGTTAACTTTAAATCAGGATTAAGCGGCCGCTCATCTCTACTAGTACCTTAACCTTACACCACTCGGCTAGCTTCGGTAACAGGGCCAGGCTACAGCCTACAGGTACTGCCTGTTAGTTGTTATCGAGCGAGTGCTGATTTCTGCAGGTCAGAGGATACGGATTACAGTATAGAAGAAATGTACACTCCTGGGAGCGGTCCAGACCAGTGGCGGATCCAGAGCCTGGACTCAGGAGGGGCACTTCCAGATTATTTTCTGTCCGCCGCCACAGAACAAAGGTGCTTCTAGAACAGACTACACAGTGTAGAGGTATACTGTATACTGTGTGGCACAGTGTAGAGGTATACTGTGTGGCACAGTGTAGAGGTATACTGTGTGGCACAGTGTAGAGGTATACTGTGTGGCACAGTGTAGAGGTATACTGTGTGGCACAGTGTAGAGGTATACTTTATATTGTGGGGCACAGTGTAGCGGTATACTGTATATTGTGTGGCACAGTGTAGAGGTAAACTGTATATTGTGGGGCACAGTGTAGAGGTATACTGTATATTGTGTGGCACAGTGTAGAGGTAAACTGTATACTGTGTGGCACAGTGTAGAGGTATACTGTGTGGCACATTGTAGAGGTATACTGTGTGGCACAGTGTAGAGGTATACTGTGTGGCACAGTGTAGAGGTATACTGTGTGGCACAGTGTAGAGGTATACTGTGTGGCACAGTGTAGCGGTATACTGTATATTGTGGGGCACAGTGTAGCGGTATACTGTATATTGTGGGGCACAGTGTAGCAGTATACTGTATATTGTGGGGCACAGTGTAGCGGTATACTGTATATTGTGGGGCACAGTGTAGAGGTATACTGTATATTGTGAGGCACAGTGTAGGCTATGTGTGTATAACATAAACATATTTCACATGAACACTTACAGTTACTTGGCTTGGCCCTTGGGGGTCTCGGACGCCACTTCCACACTTTGGCCGGGTGCTTGGCGGAGCTGATGTTGTGTTTTATCCTAATGAGAAAGATTTCATAATAAGGATTTGGAGAAGGGGCAGAGGGATAGCAGAGCAGTAAGAGGATGGTGCTGCTACTAGGGGGTCATACCATGTGGGAGTAATAAAACCCACCATAATGCCCCCCAGTAGAAATAATTCTCCTTATAATGTGACAATGCAAAAAATACCCCCTTATGCCCCCAGTTGAGCTAATGTCCCCCATAATCCTCTCCCCCTTCCTCCTAGTGCCCCAGATAATGTACCAGTATAAAATGCCCCAGTAGATGCCCTCAGTGTCCCCCATAATTTGCAAGTATAAATTACCCCTTCTTAGTGCCCCCGTAGATGACTCCATAGTACTCCTCTCCCCCCTTCCCCATAGTACCCACCATAATGTGTCCCAGTATAAAATGCTACTGTACAGAGCCCCCCATATAAAAGACCCCTTCTTTGTGGCCTCAGTAGATGCCCCTATAGTGCCCACCAATAATGTGCCAGTAATAAGCCCCCATTACATGCCAGTAATAAGCCCCCCCATTACGTGCCAGTAATAAGACCCCCATTACGTGCCAGTAATAAGACCCCCCATTACGTGCCAGTAATAAGCCCCCCATTACGTGCCAGTAATAAGCCCCTCCATTACGTGCCTGTAATAAGCCCCCCATTACGTGCCAGTAATAAGCCCCCCATTACGTGCCAGTAATAAGACCCCCATTACGTGCCAGTAATAAGCCCCCATCACGTGCCAGTATTAAGCCCCCCATCATGTGCCAGTATTAAGTCCCCCATCATGTGCCAGTATTAAGCCCCCCATCATGTGCCAGTATTAAGCCCCCCCATCATGTGCCAGTATTAAGTAAGTCCCCCCCATCATGTGCCAGTATTAAGTAAGTCCCCCCCATCATGTGCCAGTATTAAGTAAGTCCCCCCCATCATGTGCCAGTATTAAGTAAGTCCCCCCCATCATGTGCCAGTATTAAGTAAGTCCCCCCCATCATGTGCCAGTATTAAGTAAGTCCCCCCCCCCCCAATGTGCCAGGATTACTATTGTAAAAAAAAACAACAAAAAAAAACACTTATACTTACCTCAGTGTCAGCGATGCGATGCAGGCCTCTTCTGGCCTGTGTCCCACGCTGTATGGCTCAGGCGGCGCGATGACGTCATCGCGCCGCCTGCGCCGGCCTCTGATAGGCTGCCGGCCTAGTGCCTGCAGCCTATCAGAGCAAGGGGAAGGGACACGCCTCTCCCTTCCCTGCACCGCCGCTGGCACAGGCAGATTACTAAGGAGATGAGCGCAATGGAAGCGCTCATCTCCCTGTGCCCGGCGGCTCACTTGGGGGGGGGCATTTTAGTTGGGGGGGCACAGCATGATGTAGGGGGGGCCGGGGCCCCCTCTGGCCCCCCCCTGGCGACGCCACTGGTTTTATGCTGTGTTATTTATGACTCTGTTTGTACATGAACCCCTTGATTATAAAGCTCTGTGAAATATGTTGATGCTATATAAATAAAAATGATTATTATTATTATCCATTTTATTTTTTTAAACGATTTGCAGCCTATGTGAAATATTTTATATAATGCTGAATTACTCCATTAAGGCCCAGACAAGCCTGTCCCTTAAATGCTATGTACACCTTTGGAGGCAATGTTTGTTTATGATTGCATTTACTCATTTTTGGCTAAAAATCATATTTTCAATTGTCCTTTATTAAAAATATTGAGCCATTCTGTCACAAAGGGTTAACAGTTTTTCTAACTGTGTGACTGGTACTTTCACAGTCACTTTGTGCCGGTCATCTAATAAACCTTATCTCTAAACTACTGAGCAGTCATAAACACTTATTTAAGCCACATCCTTAGCAGTAAGATAAGGATTGAGCTTTAATGAGTGTTTATAAGGTCAGAGACCAGAGATAAGGAGCCCATCAGCTCCCCAGATGTCGGAAAATACTGAAAGTCCACAGGCAGGTAGTAAAGCATCTCAGCTGTGTACATAAAAAAGGATTCTATGTTTTTAATAAAGACCAATTGAAAGAAAAAATCAGCTCAAAATAAGTACAATTCTATAATAAAAATATTGCCCCCAAAGGTGTTCATAGCCTTTAAGGAATTAACCATACAACTCAATACTGCTAGTACATACTATGCATTACAGTTTTCAATGGCAGACATATGCAAAAGTATTGACACACAGTAGTATACACAGTTGAGCATACGGTACATATCTCAACTGTATGTCCTAAACATATGGTCAGAGCCTTACACATGCAATAGCTTCTAGCAGAAAACCATTTTTATCATAGCCACTCAGATTATGGGGAGAATATGATAATTCTATATGTGCCTCTAGATCCTGTCCTGGTAATCATATACTGTATGTACCTTAAAGGGATTCTGTCATCAGATTTTACCCCTATAACCTAAAGATATCCTCATGTCCGGACTAAGAAGAAGAATCCTAAACTGGCCTTATTAAACCTCACTGAGGCTCTATTTGTCCAAAAAACAGGTTTTTATAACCTGACAATCACTTACTTAAGGTGCCCAAGGGGAGGTCCGTTAATACAGGGTGCCCGTCCGCACCCCTCGCCGTCCAGTGCCTAGCGCCGCCTTCCATCTTCATCGCCGCCTTCTACAGCTCAGCGCCGCCTCTGCAATCCTCCCGTCCCTTTGCCAGATCCCACGCCTGCGCACTAGGCTCGGCCTGATGCGCCCATGCGGACTCCTGGCAGCGGCTTCATTGAGCGAAGTGCGCATGCGCCGGCGTGATGCGCACTTCGCTCAACCCTAATATGAGCTGCAGATTGTCTGAGCTTAGTGCGCAGGCGCGGGATCTGGCAGAGGGACGGGGAGGATTGCGGAGGCGGTGCTGAGCTGTAGAAGGCGGCGCTGAAGACAGGGAAGGCGGCGATGAAGACGGAAGGCGGCGCTGGGCACCAGACGGCGAGGGGTGCGGACAGGCACCCTGTATTAACGGACCTCCCCTTGGGCACCTTAAGTAAGTGATTGGCAGGTTATAAAAACCAGTTTTTTGGACAAATAGAGCCTCAGTGAGGTTTAATAAGGCCAGCTTAGGATTCTTCTTCTTAGTCCGGACATGAGGATATCTTTAGGTTATAGGGGTAAAATCTGATTACAGAATCCCTTTAAGTGGTCAACACCGGTGCTTAAAAAGTTGCCCATATATATTTCCAAATTTTTGTCGCTAACCAAGGATTGATACTTCACATTCCAAAGTCATTATTGCATTGTGGACCCTTTTCTTTGTCTTCTTGGATACAACTGGCAGATTGTAAAAATTCTAATATGATTAGAAATCACAGTCTTCAATATCAATGTGTGACCTTGGTAAGTGCCCAAAATTACTACTTACATATCAACATGATCATGGTAGCAGAGAGAAAGTTTGCATTAATGAAAACTATTAAAAAAAGAGTTCACGAAGAACAGCGAAAATACAATTACACACTGCTATCAATGTGCATTAATACGACGACTGTATGGCAATGTACTAGAATAATGCAATTATAATTGAAAAACGTACAGAACACAATTATCAGGAATCGGGATGTGTCAATTCACAGCTGCCACTATCAGAAGCTGTCACTATCAAAGGGCCAGATATAGCCTTATTATTCATTTCATTAATCTTCTATTCATTAGTGCTTAGAATTGCCCAAACTACCACCTTTTCATAAACCATAGTTAAAAGTTCAGTGTGAGCTGCAGAACAGAACATTTTGAATATAATTAATATCAATTCAGAAATCTCTTGGGCTGTGTAGGAGAAAAAGCTCCATTGTTACTATATTAAAGTCATAATTTGCTGCTGAATCTCTAGGGATTATGTTAATTGATGAAGGACACAAGTTTGGAAATAACATATTGCGGTTTCCATCATAAGAGAGCAAAGAATTTATAAAGCGTTTAATTGCTGCTTTATTTAATTAACAATCAGGTATAAATATAATACTAGTAGATATAATAAAATGCAATAAAATCAGTTTCTTGTACAAAAGTAAGAAATATTTAAAGAGACACTGTACTTTCACACAATTTCATTTCATTTCATAGAAAATGGTGTAACTATCAAATTTCTAAATCGCTTCATTTAAATAATATGACTGAGTCCACCTGAAAAAGGTTGTAAAATCATCGCCACTAAGGGTCTCACTTCCACCTAAGTTGCAGTCCACTGCCTGTTAGACAAGATCCGTCCCTAGTAATAAAGACACAGAAGACAGCTCACCAGAAATGGGGGGGTGTCAGAGCTAGCTGAGATACTGAGACTGATAAAAGAACTGCTTCTACACTGCTCTGAATTCATAGGATCCTCATGCCTTTCTGTAAGTGTGATTTTCCCCCTCTCTATCTGTTCTGTGACCTCTAAAGCTGAAAAGAAACATAGTGTGAAGTAAGTGAAAGGACATCATAACAGTACAGTGCTGAGTGATTCCCCCAAAAGTAGACCCTGCACTCCGGTTGTGAGAGAAATGCATCTAGCTGTGCAGATGAAATAGAATATAATTAGGCTAAAAAAATACATAAAGGAAGTCCAAAAATGACCTGCTCCTTCACATCATGATTGTACAAAGAAGCACAGCCAAACTAGTTTTGGAAACTCAGGTATGCTTTAAGGCAAAGGTGCACAACCTGCAGCCTTTTATACCATTCTGTGCGGCCAACAAACATCTGGTGACAGACATGTATGTCTATGTCTTGTGGCTGCTCACATGCATTTTTCATGTATTCTCCCATTAGATGGGAGTCCTGGAGGTTTCAATAGACATTAATGGTATATTCAATATGCCATAAATACAGTATTTCAGTCTGTAATACCCCTTTAACTTTTAATTTCGGCCCTTGGGGTTCTTTCAGTCTGAAATTGTGGCCCACAACCAGAAAAGGTTGTGCACCCCTGCTTTAAGGACTTTACCGTTTGGAAAAGACAAAAGCGATCTTTTGACATGTTAGGAGACTACAATGGTACAGTTCACAGTTCAGATATGTACCAACTGTATATCCTAAATGGATCTACAAAATAAATTCAGTAATACTTTATATGGAACATTAGACATCTTTATAAAAGGCAATTTCGGGGGGGGGGGGGGGGGAACCATAGCTTACCGCTCATGAAGTAGGACACATCTTCTCTGTGCTTCTAAGCCTCTGCAACACTGAATATGATTAAAGTGGTAACTGATTTTTGAGATGCTCTCTTTTGACCACAATGTGATCATGACAGCACCTGCTTCAGTTGTAGATCCCCTAGCAGCCTTTCAAACATCAGATGGTGCCTCCCTGTTATGTTAGCAGTCCATGCCTGCCACTGGGGTAAAGGCACCACTCCACTTACCCTGTGTCTGTCACAGGTTGCACTCCAGCAGTGGGCCTAGGCACTGATTTCTTGTGTGTCTTTTGGGGAAAATGTATTATGATATTCTTCATTGAACCTAACCTTATTCTGCAATAGTGCAAGCTTTAACCACTCTTTGGTCCTATGTGTAGCTTATAGGCTGTTTCTAATGTGTTAATCAACTTCTGCTAAATATGCCATGTCTTATTGTCCGACTAAGCAATAAATTTACTAGTTTGATAAATAAATCTGCACAGGACTGCTTGTGTACTGACTTCTGCCTGATTCCCGGATTTTGACCCTCTGCTGACTGACCTGACTAATACTTGAACACCGTCCTGCCCCGGTTATACCTGTCCTTACCTTTGGACTGTTCTCCCATATGACCAGTGAGGAGGTACAGTACCTGATGACCATGGTCCCACACCCTGAGCTCAGTACCTCTCGTCCCTCATGCAGTTAGAGAAGAGATATTATTATTATTATTACTATTAAGCAGATAGACGATAACCATGGACAAATTCGCTTCCTAACAGTCCAATCCTGTAATACCTCAGGCTCTGTTTGATCAAATACTGGGCCTACCAACAGAATTGCCTATCAAGTTAAACCGTGATGACAGAATACTCTTACCTAAAAGGGCTAGTTTGCTAACTTGTGATATAAGTTGCAGTGTGACTGATCTCTATATAAAAGAAAATATCATGCATAAGATGTGCTTTCTATGCAGCATACATTTTTTTATTCATGTATCCACTGTTGTACATCCTATGTAAAAATGGCATCTTTAATTGGGGGGGGGGTACCCTTTAGTTTTATTATGTTTATGTACAATGTAGCAGTTGTGGATTGGGCAGATACCAGTTGGACACAATTGAGTCAAATACAATAATAATGTGCGAGAAAACAAACACAGCGCTAATATACAGTGATGAGGAGATAACAGAGAGCTAACAGAGTAACATCAGTGTTTAGAAAAAATCTTCTTACTACAAGCCTTATATTGAATAATAGTCAACAACATTATGTGTACATAAGTATATAGTATATATGTACACAGTATATAAGTATAAACATGAACATTATAGTGTCACAGCATGAAAAGGTAGGTATCTGATTACACATTCCCTTTAAATACTGTACAGTGACATTTATTATGATGTTCATTTGACAGTTTGTACTAATATAATGTGTTTATTTCACACAGTCTTATTTCTTCTGGTTCATTATAAATGACTGATAGCTCACTGGCTTGCTATTACTATTCACTATAAAGGGGCCCGAAGAGCTCATGCATGAATACCAACATTCTGCCAGACAAAATACTGATGCATGCATTAGTTTTTTTCTCGGTATAAGGCCCCCTGCACACGAACGTGTGCACCCCGTGGTCGTGCTGCGGCCCGCAAAATGCACAAACACAGTCCGTGGGGCAGCCGCAGCGGATCGCGGACCTATTCACTTGAATGAGTCTGCGATCCGGCCGTTCTGCAAAAAGATAGGACATGTTCTATCTTTTTGCGGAACAAAAGTACAGGACGAAACCCCATGGAAACACTCTGTAGTGCTTCAGTAGGGTTCCGTTCTGTGCTTCCATTCCGCATCTCTGGATTTGCGGATCCATTCAAGTGAATGCCCACGGAACGGCACCCGTGTATTGCGGATCCACAAATGCGGTCCGAAATACGTCAACGGGAAGCACACGTTTGTTTGCAGGGGGTCTAACGCTGACACTTATGCTGGAAACCTGGCAGACCCAATTATAGTGAATAGGATCTGATAGTCAAAGGTTAGCCATACTCTGAAATAATCATAAATACACTGATTAAACATTGCCGCCACCATTATGCCGTGATAAAATAATACCACCATACAGTAACTGAATAACACCACCATACTATAACTGAATGACACCATAAAGTAACTGAATAACAACACTATACCATGACTGGATAATACCACCATACTGTGACTGGATAACACCTTTATACTATAACTGAATGACACCATAAAGTAACTGAATAACACCACTATACCATGACTGGATAATACCACCATACTGTGACTGGATAACACCACTATACCATGACTGTATAATACCACCATACTGTGACTGGATAACACCACTATGCCAGCAGTGAAGTAAAGCACTCATTTGTGAATAGGAGGCAGGAAGGAAACGTTGCCACTTAACCTGTTCCGGACACATGACATACCTACACTGCATGTTGTCCTGATACTTAAGGACACATGACGTACCGGTACGTCATGTGTATTTCCGATCACTGCTGCCCACAAAAAATGAGCCTCTACCTGAGACAATCGCCCCAAAAAATTAAATAAATATGGGTCAGAATATGGAGACACTAAAACATAATTTTTTTGTTTTAAAAAAGCTGTTATTGTGTAAAACTTACATAAATTAAAAAAAGTATACATATTAGGTATCGCTGCGTCTGTATTGACCGACTCTATAAAAATATCACATGACCTAACCCCTCAGATTAACACCGTACAAAATAAAAAATAAAAACTGTGCTAAATAAACAATTTTTTGTCACCTTCCATCACAAAAAGTGTAATAGCAAGCGATCAAAATGTCATTTGCACCCCAAAATAGTGCCAATCAAACCGACATCTCATCCCACAAAAAATGAGACCCTACCTAAGATAATCAGCCAAAAACTGAAAAAGCTATGGCTCTCAGAATATGGAGACACTAAAACATGATTTTCTTTGTTTCAAAAATGATATTATTGTGTAAAACTTACATAAATAAAAAAAGTATACATATTAGGTATCGCAGCGTCCGTATTGATCGGCTCTATAAAAATATCACATGACCTAACCCCTCAGGTGAATACCGTAGCCATTTTTTGTCACCTTACATCACAAAAAGTGTAATAGCAAGCGATTCAAAAAGTCACACGCACGACAAAATAGTTCCAATCAAACCGTCATCTCATCCTGCAAAAATCATACCCTACCCAAGATAATCACCCAAAAACTGAAAAAATTATGGCTCTCAGACTATGGAAACACTAAAACATGATTTTTTTTGCTTAAAAAAAGAAACCATTGTGTAAAACTTACATTAAAAAAGTATACATATTAACCTGTCAGATGAATGTTGTAAATAACAAAAAATAAAAACGGTGCCAAAACAGCTATTTCTTGTTACCTTGCCTCACAAAAAGTGTAATATAAAGCAAACAAAAATCATATGTATCCTAAAATAGTACCAACAAAACTGCCACCCTATCCCGTAGTTTCTAAAATGGGATAACTTTTTTGGAGTTTCTACTCTAGGGGTGCATCAGGGGGGCTTCAAATGGGACATGGTGTCAAAAAAACAGTCCAGCAAAATCTGCCTTCCAAAAACTTATGGCAAAAGTGAAATTTTTTAATTGTATCTCTATTTTCTGTTAACACCTAAAGGGTTAACAAAGTTTGTAAAATTAGTTTTGAATACCTTGAGGGGTGTAGTTTCTAGAATGGGATCATTTTTGGGTGGTTTTGTAAGCCTCACAAAGTGACTTCAGACCTGAACTGGTCCTTGAAAAATTTTTTTTTTATATATCTGAAAAATTTCAAGATTTGCTTCTAAACTACTAAGCCTTGTAACATCCCCAAAAAATAAAATGTCATTCCCAAAATGATCCAATGATTTTTGTAGGTATTACTATGTATTATAGAAGTAGAGAAATAGAAATTTGGAAATTTGCTAATTGTTCAAAATTTTACCAGTGTCATGAAGTACAATATGTGACGAAAAAACTATCTCAGAATGGCCTAGATAAGCCAAAGCGTTTTAAAGTTATCACCAGATAAATTGACACTGGTCAGATTTTCTAAAAATGGCCTGGTCCTTAAGGTGAAAATGAGCCCGGTCCTTAAGGAGTTAAAGGAGTTTCCTAGTTAAAATTATTTTTAACTAGTTCCTGCAGCAAAGTCCCTAAAACAAAAGATTCCTACTTTTCTGCTCCGTGCTGCTTTCGCTGTCTCCATCTTCCAGTCTCCATCTTCCATCCTCCAGCAAATGACTGACTTCAGCGGTGAAATGCTGCTTGTTGCCACATCAACGCTGAAGCCAGTCATTGGCTGGAGAAGTACAAGTGACTATGCCCATATCCAACCGTATCTAAACAGCACTGAGACTGGAAGATGGAGGCAGCAGAAGAGTATGAATCTTCTGTTTCAGGCCTATTCTGCAGAAACATGTTAAAAATCCTTTCTTACCAGGAAATCTCTAAGCCGCTGTTACATGGCACGATATTCTGGACAATTTCTGGGAACAAGTGTTCATAGAAACATTCCTGATATCTGGCCCGTATAATCGTGCCGCTGATCAGCTGGTAAACAAGGAATCACTAGTTTGTCGGCTGATTTGCATACTTTATCAGGATGAGAGATGTACAATTATCGTCAGCATATCTCACCGTGGCATCAGGAATGTGCTACCGATAATTGACAGAAGTGAATGAGGGAGCAATAACTGTGGTAGTGATCATTCCTCCCCAGTCACTTTGCATTAGACTGTGTAATAGGTTGATAATTTTTTGCGGCCCCTTGAAATAGTGTGATGTGACAATGCGGCCCCCAGACCAAATACATTGTGCACCCCTGGCCTAATGGAATGGTAACAGTGACAATCAGTACATAGTGGCAATTTTGCCCAGGGGACTAGCCTCTTGTATTGGCAAGAGAAATATAAAGTAAAATGCATAAACCCACCACCCAGAGGACCTGTCACAACAAAATGCAATGCAATGTTATAGAGCAGGAAGCAGAGCTGAAAGTATATATATTTTTTTTGAGTATTGGATTGTGGTGATTAATATCTCCTTGGTGGCCCTATTTCAACTTTTTACTGTGTATTTAATTACCCATTTATTCCACAGTTTTGTTCCCTGTACTGCCTACTTTTACCTGTGCTTAAAATCAGGTTGCTGGGCAGGGTCCGTCTATGTGTTGAAGGACGGAGGACGCAGAAGCACGCAGTGTGCAAGGTCACATTCCTGACAGCCAGGGACTGTAAGTAAATGATTAAAGCCAGGTCCTCCCCAGCAGCTGATAACAGTGCCTGGGCTGTGTGCACTTCTCCCTGTCCCTGCGCTTGGCAGACGCTCCCTCACTCAGCAGACTGGGACAATGCAGAGTTGAAGCGGCGCAGACCAGGGAAGGGAGATCTGCCGTCTGCTCAGTGTATAAATGAAAGCAACATGTGGTAAGAGGACCCCTTTGTGCTGCAGGAGATTAACCCTTTAGGGGGAGGGCTCTGGTTACTGACACTTTTGGGGGGCTATTGTTACTGGCTAGTGAGGGCAGGCGGGATTAGCCTCAGGGTGAGGGTAGTGGCGGCCATCTTAACTGAATAGTGAAATTGCAGTTTTATGCCGACTGGTTGCTAAGGGCTGAATCTTATTAAATATGGGGTAAGTCAGTCTAATAGTAACTGATTCTGGAATGTCATGTTATTAGTAACTACATATATGAAAATTGAAATTAGGGTCTAAGTGTGACAGTTATCCTTGAAGCTGAGCAGATTGATATATAGTTTCGTGGAAATAGATTTTGTAAAATTTGTAATTCATACATTTATATTTGTGCTTTTTCTGAACTTAAGACCGTCTTGTGAATAGCTATCAGTGACACAGCTATCTCTGTAAATGCACTTACACATACAATGATATCAATCACTTCTATCACCTCCTCTGTGTACTACTGAAATCAGAAAAAGCTAAGGTTTAACCCCATAAGAACGGCTGCTGTACATATATGGTGGAAGTCTAAAGTTTAAAGCTCAGTAGCTGAATGGGCACCATAGCAAGATGTCCGGCCTTGTCAATCAAGTGGCAGGGGGCACTTCTTCAGCAGTTCGGACAGCCCCTCGCAGGTGAAGAACTTTTGTTACAAATCAATTTGTGCAAATTGATTCACTCGTCTCTAGTACCAAGTCATGCTGGATTGTGCAGCATGCTTTTTGAGTCTATGTTAGTACAGTAGGTTTCAGACATAGTAATTAGTGTTGAGCAAATCGAAATTAACAAAATGAAATTCGATCCGAATTTCAGGAAAAATTCAATTTTTTTCTAAAATACCTGTAGCACATATTACAAAGTGAAAGAAGCCTGGGAAGAAGGGATCACCCATAATGCCGTGCATGCAGCCAATCAGCAGATAGCTAGCCCCTGTGATGTCACAACCCTATAAAAAGCCTTATCATGCCTGGTCTTCACCATTTTACTGTAAACTTAGTACAGAGAGAGATGTGACAGGCGCTAGGGAAAGTGATTAGAAAAGACTTTCTTTACAAAATATTTCTAGTGAGTGTTTCAGGGGCAGCTTACAGATAGTGTAGGGATATAATAGGGAGGCATTATCCACACTATTGGGAGACTGCGGGGGTCAATTGAACAGTGTAAAGTCTGGGTAATAGATAAGTCATTCTATAACACCATGCAGTACTAATTGGGGTTAAAAATCGTTCAGGTTGCGTATGTTCTTTTATACATAAGTAATTCTGTTAATCCTAGATTCTGCAATTAGGGTGAAATAAAGGTCTGATACAACTGATTTTGGGGTGTTCCCATTTTTTTTATACATATGTAAATCCGTTAATCCTTAATTGACTTTAGGATGTTTGTGGTTTTTTCATACATAAGTAAATACGTTTTGTAATTTTGTAATTGTGGTGAAATCGGGGTCTGATACCACAAATTTTGAGGGGTTCACGCTTTTTTATACATAAGTAAATCCGCTAATCCTTCATTCTGTAATTGGGGTGGAATTGTGGCCTTATACTTTTGATTTTGGAAGGATCACATTCTTTTATACATGCAAGTCCATTATTCCTGACGCTAACATTGAGCTGTAAGGCTGAGTTCACACTTTTTGGGTCAGTTTTTGACCCGTAAGGCACCTTTCACACAAGCGATTTTTCCACGTGGGTGCGATACATGAAGCAAACGCATAGCACCCACACGGATTCCTGACCCCTTCATTTGAATGGGTCTGTGCACATGAGCATTTTTTTTTCACGCATCAGTTCTGCGTTGCGTGAAAAACGCAGCATGTTCTATATTCAGCGTTTTTCGCGCAATCCTGGCCCCATAGAACTGAATGGAGCTTCACTGAAAAGCGCATTGCATCCGGAAGCAAATGCAGATGCGATGCGCTTTTCACTGATGGTCGCTTGGAGATGTTTGTAAACCTTCAGTTTTTTATCATGCGCGTGAAAAACGCATCAAAATGCATTGCACCCGTGCGGAAAAATCTAAACAACTGAATGCATTTGCAGACAAAACTGACTGAACTTGCTTGCAAAATGATGCGAGTTTCACTGAATGCACCCTGAACGCCTCTGGACCTAATCCGTCATGCTCATGTCAATGAAGCCTAACTGACTAATTAAATACAGGTAAAGGACCTTTGATGACGTCAGTCCGGTCATCACATGGTACGTCACATGATCTTTTACCATGGTGAATCACCATGGTAAAAGATCATGTGACGTACCATGTGATGACCGGAGTGACGTCATCAAAGGTCCTTTACCTGTATTTAATGCTCACCACAGGTCCTATTCAACAAAGGAGACACAAGGAGATGCCGGGCTTCGCAATCAAGTGGACTAAGGTGAGTTAAATTATTTATTTATTTTAACCCTTCTAGCGCTCTTTTACTATGCATTCTGTATTCAGAATGCTATTATTTTCCCTTATAACCATGTTATAAGGGAAAATAGTAATGATCGGGTCTCCATCCCGATCATCTCCTAGCAACCGTGCGCGAAAATCGCACCGCTTCCGCACTTGCTTGCGGATGCTATGCGATTTTCACGCTTCCCATTCACTTCTATGGGGCCTGCGTTGCGTGAAAATTGGACAATATAGAGCATGCTGCGATTTTCATTCAACACATAAGTGGTGCGTGAAAATCACTGCTCATGTGCACAGCCCCATAGAAATGAATGGGTCAGGATTCAGTGTGGGTGCAATGCGTTCAACTCACGCATCGCATCCGCACGGAATACTCGCCCGTGTGAAAGGGGCCTAAGAGTGATTCCTGTCACCTGCCATACTGACACACAGTAACCGTTTCACTACTACAGTGGACTAGCTATGCATGTTTCTGCAATGCACAGTGATGTACACATAGAAACATGGAATGTGCCGGCAGATAAGAACCATTTGGCCCATCTAGTCTGCCCAATATACTGAATACTATGAATAGCCCTTGGCCCTATCTTATATGAAGGATGGCCTTATGCCTATCCCATGCATGCTTAAACTCCTCCACTGTATTTGCAGCTACCACTTCTGCAGGAAGGCTATTCCATGCATCCACTACTCTCTCAGTAAAGTAATACTTCCTGATATTACTTTTAAACCTTTGCCCCTCTAATTTAAAACTATGTCCTCTTGTAGCAGTTTTTCTTATTTTAAATATTCTCTCCTCTTTTACCTTGTTGATTCCCTTTACAAACTCCCTGCAGCCGGGAAATAACTGATTTTTTATGCGCTTCGTGACAAATTAATTTGGATCAAATAAAAATGTTTCAAAATTTGAAAGGAATCGAATTTGAATCGAATTTTTTAATAACGCTCGCTCATCTCTAATAGTAATATACAGTACTAATGTAGTCCGTATTATAGGGATATTACTTGAAAGTTTCTTTACATACAATTTTTTAAAATAAGTGTTTCATGTCAAGGGTAAATGGTGGATCTCTTGGATAACCCTGTGCAGAATCTTATGAGTGATCACTTAAAGAGGACCTTTCATGGGTCCAGAAATTATGAAATAAGTAGGGGGTTGTGTAGGGCATAAATCATGGATGCAATATCGCTTACTAGTGTGTCTGTCCGGCGCTCCGTCTGTCTTGGCTGAGACCGTCACAGCCAGGGAGAAGTGAGTTTTTTTTCTCCGTGGCCATGACGCTCTCCGCTGTGATTGGACCTCGCTACAGCCAGGTAGAAGAAGACGCCCATTGGCAGACAGGGCAATTTCCTCCTCCCTTTACCGATGCTATTCATTAGCATATCAGGTGGGCAAAGTGAACG
The DNA here is from genome assembly GCF_014858855.1 of Bufo gargarizans. Taxonomy (NCBI): domain Eukaryota; kingdom Metazoa; phylum Chordata; class Amphibia; order Anura; family Bufonidae; genus Bufo; species Bufo gargarizans. The sequence goes on from NC_058085.1 coordinate 311,398,452, forward strand.
GGGGCCACAGCGGGGGAACAGAGCGCCGGACAGACACACTAGTAAGTGATATTACATCCATGAACTATGCCCTACACAACCCCCTACTTATTTCATAATGTCTGGACCCATGAAAGGTCCTCATTAAATATTATCACAACATTTTTGCTTTGTTAGCCATGACAGCCTGATTCAGCATTTGCCCTCAGCATATTCTAATGCATTCAAGGTTGCTGGAACTATATCATATCTCGAAAGAAAACCATTAACAAAGCTGAAATAGGGAATAAAATATACTACTTGGCTCATCTATATAATGGAGGGAGCTAATTTGCCAAGTAAATAACCTCTTAGCTTACCAACTCACAATGTCCTAATAGCATCTTTTAACAATGAGATACTGATTTCTTAGTACGGATGCCTCCATTGAAATCTGAGTCAGAAAGATATACATTATGGCTAACAGCAGTCTATGTATTATGGATCAGTATAACGCAGATCCTTAGTATGTTTGAGTGCAGGAGATCTCAGGTTGTATAGACATTGACATAGAGAATTGTTACATATTATATTTAGGGTATAATATAGAAAAAGGTGGTATAGAGAAAATCAGTAGTCACAGACTACCACCCTTAAAACATAGCCTTTATTATGTATCATTAAAATACCAAATAACCCAAATAATAATATATGAAAAGGATGAAAAAATAAAATCATGAATTTAAATACGGAATCTAGCTCCTTGCCATTTCAGGAGTCACGTGAGACATCACGGGGAGACCTGAGCACCACGTGGGACGCCACACAGGTCCTTGCAGGACAAAGTGATAATTTTCACACTGATATACCCAAACAAATATTCAAATATATAGAGTTGGATGCAGTCGTTCCTGTTGTAATCTTATATGCCACATATGATTTTATATGTTTTTTAATAAATATTTACTAATAAATAGTTATTATGTATAGCAGCCCATGTTATCGCCAAAAAACGAGTGCCATGAGGACAAAACCCGACACGCCTTAAAAGAACTACCTAGCTGACTATCCTATAGGTGTCTGTGAAGGTTCTCATTTATCCAGGTCATGGTATATCTGTAAAGAATAAATCAAGGCAACTGGACGTACTGTAGATTTCTTGAAAACGTTTCACTCGTTCTTCCAATGAGCTTTCTCAATTCTGAGTGAGTGTACAAGAATTCTCTGGGAATAAATATGTAAGTGAATCAACATCTGGTAATTATACCCAGCATGGGGTCAGAGGTCATTATACCCAGCATTGGGTCAAAGGTGTTGATTCATTATCCTAATGGTACAAACGAGGCGTGAAAGAGGCCATCTATGTAAAAATGGAGAAGCCAAGCTTGAATAGAGCGGGGGGGGGGGGGGGGGGTTAGACATCTATTGTCTGCCACATACAATGCTGTCTTGACATCTTTTTTTGGGAAGTCTTTATCACCTACTGACTCCAATTAGGATAATGAATCAACACCTTTGACTCAATGCTGGGTATAATGACCTCTGACCCCTTGCTGGGTATAATTACCAGATGTTGATTCAGTTACATATTTATTCCCAGAGAATTCTTGTACAGTCACTCAGAATTGAGAAGGCTCGTTGGAAGAACGAGTGAAACGTTTTCAAGAAATCTACAGTGCGTCCAGTTGCCTTGATTTATTCTTTACAGATATATCCTATAGGCTCAATACGTTTGTGCATCCACTAATGATGCCTCATCAGGAGCCGTTGTTTGTAGCAGCATAGCAGAGCGGATACATTTTAAACAGGGGCAGCGCTCTGGCACTATGGTGCCTCATGGCAATTGTTCATAGAAACACTGTTGGGGTTCGTCATCAGCAGAAATTTTGCTGCATGCAGTGGTGACTTCCCCGATGCTCTCTTGGCAAGTTAGAGGCAATTGAGCAGTATGTGTGTTTTTGCAGTGTTCTTTTGCCATTCTAAGGCCCTTTCACACGGGCAAGTATTCCGCACGGATGCCATGCGTGAGGGGAGCTGTATTGGGGGAGCTGTATTTTGGATTTTAGATTAGGTGCATGCTGGACAAAGTGTCTTAGTTGGGAGTGACTGCAGACTCACCACACTTTGACACCTAAGCGGCAGAAAGTCGCGGTAAATAATACATAGCAAACGAGCAGATAAAAGCGACCTGATAGGTGGTCCTCAAACATGCAATCTCTCTAGACACATAAAATGACTGCTGTTAACAGTGAATAAAAAGAAAAATGGACGCATAAAAATGAGGCAGGACATATGGGTGAAGTAACCCTTAATCTCTGCCGTTTGAGTCCAAACAGCACCTTTAATTTTAAAAGTGTTTTCTTTTTTCTCCCGATTCACATTATCTTTAATAAGTGAAATAAACGCTACGTTTTAATAGAACAGAAACGGGAGTCTAGTAGCTTCGGCTATTTGAACTATATTATTTAGATTATCCAGGGTCCAAAGGGTCCTTGAAATATAGATGCGTGAGTTGAACGCATTGCAACCGCACTGAATCCCGACCCATTCATTTCTATGGGGCTTGTTCACATGAGTGGTGATTTTCACGCATAAGTGCGTGAAAATCGCAGCAAGCTCTATTTTGTGCGTTTTTCACGTAACGCAGGTCCCATAGAAATGAATGGGGTTGCGTAAAAATCGGAAGCATCCGCAAGCAAGTGCGGATGCGGTGCGATTTTCACACACGGTTGCTAGGAGACGATCGGGATGGAGACCCGATCATTATTATTTTCCCTTATAACATGGTTATAAGGGAAAATAATAGCATTCTGAATACAGAATGCATAGTACAATAGCGCTGGAGGGGTTAAAAAAAATAAAAAAATTATTTAACTCACCTTAGTCTACTTGATCGCGAAGCCCGGCATCTCCTTCTGTCTTCATCTTAGCTGTGTGGAGGAACAGGACCTGTGGTGACGTCACTCTGGTCATTACATGATCCATCACCATGGCAAAAGATCATGTGATGGACCATGTGATGACCGGAGGGACGTCACCACAGGTCCTGTTACTGCACACAGCTACGATGAAGACAGAAGGAGATGCCAGCTTCGCGATCAAGTGGACTAAAGTGAGTTAAATATTTATTTTATTTTTAACCCCTCCAGCACTATTGTACTATGCATTCTGTATTCAGAATGCTATTATTTTCCCTTATAACCATGTTATAAGGGAAAATAATACAATTTACAGAACACCTAACCCAAACCCGAACTTCTGTGAAGAAGTTTGGGTTTGGGTACCAAACATGCGCGATTTTCCTCATGCGAGTGCAAAAAGCATTACAATGTTTTGCACTCGCGTGGAAAAATTGCGCATGTTCCCGCAACGCACCCGCACATTTTCCCGCAATGCCCGTGTGAAAGAGGCCTAAGTCTTATTGAGTGTTTGATCAGCTGTGTGCATGACAGCTGCACTCCCAATATTGGCACACATCCAATTTCCTTCACCCACCTGAGGTACACTTGCTCTGGAAACCGCTGTTTGGGTTTCTCGGTGCCCATTTGCTAATAGACCTCTGGCGGGTAGTTGTCATTTAAGCAATTGGACCTGTTGCCATAATATAGTGGATTTTGTATCACTTACTTCACTTTCTACTTTGATTAAAATAAACCTTTTTTTGTTTTGCGTTTTTAGCATCAATTCTACTTTACACCAGTTTGATAAATCTCCTCCATTGTCCTTGGTCAGATTTGAACCTAGGACCCCATTGGTAATCATTGAGCCACCATACCATCTCTACAGTGACAGCCAGCACTCTAGCTCAGATTCTGTTCCGATGCCATGAAAATTTCTTGGACCCCTCCGCATGTATAAACGGTGACTGGATCATTTGATTAACTGCTGTCACCTCTGACTTTTTACGTTGTCAGTGAACTAGATTCACACGATGGCAAATATCTGTAAAACTACTGAGTGAAATATGATTATGTGATTGCCACCGCTCAGATTCCCAGGGAGCACTAAAAGCCACATTGTACAGTCACTTTACATTTTAATTAAATGAAACTATGTGCAGAACAAGCTGTGCTACATGTCCTGAATCCATTATTAACATTACAGAAATCACGCATTGTCCTTATCCCCTATATACAGTAATTCTGTCTTACTTCTAGTAATCTATGAATCTTCATATGGTGGCATAAAATTCCTCATGAGGCTCAGCCTTGCCATGAAAGAGGCATAATGTAAAGGTAAAAACAATAACAGAACAGACGTACAATAAAATACAATGTCAATCAATATTAGTACGGAATTGTAAAGGTTAATAAAATGAACCTAAAGCAGAGTTAATACATTATAATGCATTAACTCTGATTTAACCCTAAACTACATGTGGTATATATAAAAAAAAAAAAAGAATTAAAGGGGTTGTCTTGTCCTATATATTGATGACTTATCGTCAGGATGGGTCATTAATATCTGATCAGCGGGGGTCCAACACCCAGCATCACCACTGATCAGCTTTTTGAATAAGAGGCAGCTCTCCATGCGGGCACCGCTTCCTCTTCATTATGCTGCACTTTGTCTCCACAGTGCAGTGTAATAGAAGTACCTGCGCCATTCACTTGAATGGAATGAGAAATTGTAATTCCACTACGTCACCTCTACACGGGAGACAACGCGTAGTGTAATGACCAGTAAGCAACGCTCGCATGCAGCTGATCAGCGGTGGTGCCAGATGCCGGACCCTCGCCGATCTGGATAGGTCATCAATAGAAACAGGCTGCACAACCCCTTTAACTTAACAAATGCTTTACGTGGGAAACATGCACTTGGTATGATTGCAAGTCGTGAAGTCTGTAGACCAGATTAGACCAGATCAAAGACACTTTGAGAATGCATTTCAAGTTGTCTTTGTTATCATACATGAACATGTCCCCATACACATGCATACAAGACTCCTCTGGAAGCAGCTTATCTGCTGAGAAGATCAAGCATGTTGACATCCAACAGTCTGATCCTTTTCTCCCCTGACATCTGTCGTCAAAGGAGTGTTGGATCACCCCCATATACATTAGATGGTCGACTAATACCACTGAACTCAGCAGGTTTAGCCGACATATATCTAATATGTATGACCAGCGCAAACTGACATTCTGGGGGTCAAGACTGGTGCAGGCCTCGTCATAAATTAGGTGCAAGGCTTCTTCACCATAGGAGCTTTGAATCTGTTGGATAGTCTACCTAAGAACATGGTCACAGCAGTAGCAGAGGATGATTTAAAAAAAGCCTTAGATCATGACTTCCTAAAACGAAATAACATTGGCATTTATGTAAATGTGTAGAGGTCTGAGTCTCACTCCACTTCCCTTAATTCCCATCCCCACCCATCCCCTGCTTGAACTTGATAAGACTGATGTCTTTTTTCAACCGTACTATACAAATATGTAACATTTTCTACAGCACAAGGGGGACATCATAAAATGGTTGTAGGACAAGCTGTCTTTGTTAAGACATTACTGAAAAGTGAGAATAACGTAATGGTAACAACCACCTAAGATCCAGATCTGCCCTATGGACTAGTGAATACTGAAATAAGTCTAAGAAACTGGAGCCTGTGCAGATTGCTCATGGACATGTAGAATCTCATGACCTTCCATCTCCTGATCGTATATGGAGGAAATCTGCCTGCCGTAGACCATTTTCTAACCAGCGGAGAGGCTTTCTATATATAATGGTAATGTATCTATTGTTCTGCCACATTTAAAAAAGACTCAAAAGTGAAAGTGACTAAATTTTTGTTATTTTTGTATTAGAGCAGGGATCTACAACTTCCAATATGCAGGAGTTCTAATAAGAGCCAAGCAAATGTGCATGCTGGGAGTTGTAGTTTCACTACAGCTAGAGTGCTAGAGTGCTGGAATTATGCTCTGTATTAGCGGTTGCAAAATTGGATGCAGCCTTTGCACAAACAATCTCAGGTCTTAAAGGGGTTGTCCCATCTTAGACATTGATGAAATATCGGTACTATGTATGCCATCATTGTCAGATAGGCGTGGATCTTATCTCTGAGCCCTGCTCTTATCTCCAGAATGAGGCCCCGGAAGTGTAAGACAGCACACCACACATGTGCGACGTGCTCTCCATTCACTGCTATGGGAGTTCAGAAAATAGCTGAGCTGAAACGCTCGGCTATTTTTGGAAGTCTCATGTGTAGCCACCTCTTCATTCACAGCTATGGGACTGCTGGAAATAATTAAGCCAGCGCTAAGCTATTTTTCAGAACGCCCATAGCAGTGATTGGAGTATGGCCACACTAGCGCCATGCACTCTCCTTCACTTTGGGTGGCCCATTTTGGAGATACTGTAGGAATGGGTCCCAGAGGTGAGACCCATACCTATCTGACATTGATGGCATATATTAGTGATAAGGGATCAATGTCTGAGATGGGAATAGCCCTTTAAGTTATTAACCCCTTTACGACATCCACCATATGTGTATTGTGGATATCGGTTCTTTAAAGATGGAGCTCACTTAGGAGCTAAGTGAGTGTCATAGCCAGCGGGTGGCTGCTGTTTTACACGGCGCACCTCTCTTGGCAATGTCCGTGATTGGAAATCGCTCTGATCATGGATGTTTAACCCCCCCCAGATACCATAGTCAATTGTGTTCAAACATCTGAGAGGTCATTTGGAGGGAAGGGGCTCTCTCCAATGCCGAAACAACTTCTCCAGTGATGAAATTGTGGGAGCTGTCTGGTTGTTATGGAACCTGGGAGCCTTGTGAAGACCCACTATAGCAAAGTTTCCATTAATCCTGGCCCAGACAGGGCTTAATAGAAACATAGGGGGTCATTTATCAAAGCATTTATCATAGCAACCAATCAGATTCCACCTTTCGTTTTGGACAGCTCTTTTGGAAAATAAAAGGTGGAATCTGATTAGTTGCTATGGGCTAGTAAGCCCGCTGTACTTTACACCAGTTTGATAAATGACCCCCATAGTGATTTTGCAGACCATGGTATAAGTGATCTAATAAACACTAGTGATGAGCGGCATAGTCATTATTCGAATTTGCGATATTTTGCAAATTTTGGGCTGAATATTCGCCATAAATTCACAAATTCAGGAATTCGTGATCTCCAGTCATTATTTATTTGATTGCGAAAATCGGCAATGTAATATATTCGTGATAAAAATTTGCAATTAGAATATTCGCAATCAACACTATAGGGGTAGGCAGCTTTTCCATTGGTTGCTAGGGATGTTGCTAAGTGCCGATATTCACGATAAATTTGCAAATTCGAGAATTCATGATCTCCAGTCATTTTTTACTGGATTGCGAAAATCTGCAATGCAATATGTTCACGATAAAAATTTGCAATTAGAATATTCACAATCAACACTGTTCGCGAATACGAATATATATCACTATATGCTAAATATTCGCAAATTCTCGAAGTGGCGATATTCGCGATTAAAATTGGCGATTCGAATATTCGCGCTCAACACTAATAAGCACATGTTCAAAAATCCTTGGTGAGCTTAAAATAAAGTTAATCACACCCTTTTCCCACTTATAGAGATAGAAATGAAATTTGATATCAACACATTCGCAAATGCCAGGAATTATTAAAATATAAAAGTATTTATCCTGTTCAGTGAACTTTGTAACAGAAAAAAAAAAATCAAAATGCATGAATAACTGATTTTGGTTGCATTGCCTCCAAAAAATGGGTTGTCCCACAAATAGATATTCTACAGTTTTCAAACCAGCACCTGGATCTGAGTACTTTTATAATTAAACATTTAGTATAGCCGCTGAGTAAGTCAATAACATGTATCTGTATAGCGCCACCTGCTGTTTGCGTTTTCTCATTTTTGTGTTTGATTCACTGAGATGCTCGCACATGCCTTCTGAGCTGTAATAGGGAGAGAGCTACAGCAGAAAGGACACTCCCCTGATATAAATTTAGGAGAGAGTTAAAGCAATGAATGTGGAGATCTCTGGATCCATGTGAGGTACAGGGCTGGTTCTAGCTTTGTTAGAAAGAGATTGTCATGTACTATACGATGGCTGATATTCATGTTCATTAATCATGGGATAACCTCTTTAAATTATAAGTTCAATACTTGTAAATACCACAAATTTCAGAATGGAGGTCCTGAGGCATTTAACCCAATATCATCACAGTTTGGCTTAATAATTTCTGTAATTTTGAACTATGCTGCTGGTCCTCCTTGCACTGACTTTTGGCTTTTTTTTTGCCATGTGACTTGGAGCCTTATTGGTTTCAACAGGAATATCATCGTCCTAATCTGGGGGCATAGAAATCTGTCAGGTGCAGGATCACAGCACATTGCAGTTCCCCGAAGCCCATTTATTCAGCTAATAGACCTCCACCAAAGCTATCAATGACCGAAGGTGACCAAACACTTCATGCTAAGACTACAAAAGTCTTCTAATCTCTTCTAATCATTGCCTTTCATATAAAACTCTCTTATAGGAGATTATTAAAATCAGTTTAATAAAGGCCTAAAGTCGAGAATGAATTATATGAATATGTTTATGAATAATTCATTCTCCTAATGCCCTTATCCCGTCTAGAACTCCTGCAGAGATGAGTAATATTCTGCAGATTTTTATGAGACGTTCAGCTGCAAAGACATTGTCCCTGAAAAAGTTATTAAATCTGTTAATTGCTGTTAAGAAGACGAGAAACCAATGACTCCTCAAGGAACATTCAGTCCACAATCTTTATTTCTGTTTCTTGCCAACGACAGTAAGTTTTCTCTTTGACGTTTCTCCACAGTAGAGAACCATGGACTGTCATTGATGAGGTTTAACACCATGGCTTGCACTGTGCACAGTATAAAATACCAAAAAGATACAGAAAAAAATACATTGATGGCTTGAAAGGTCTTACCTGTCAATGCTAATGACACATAATGTCATTATAGAAGCTGTGCAGCACATCACATCCATTGCTATGAAGACATTACAAAAGACGTGCCCAAAAATCCATTTCCCACCAATGAGGTCGGTGACAAGGACAAAAGGCATGACAGCTATGGCCACGGATAAGTCAGCCAAAGCCAAAGATACAATCAGATAGTTTGAGGGCTGGCGAAGTTTCTTTACGAAACAAACAGAAATGACTACTAGGCAATTTCCTGCAATGGTCAATAAGGTGATGAGGGACAGGATGGCTCCTATTATCAGTTTTTCAATGTGCCCATAATCAAGGATCTGCTTTCCACACTGGGTGTCATTTTCATTTACAAAGCTAGAGGTGGGCAATGGACTGTCGCTGGTGGCTTCTTGAATGATTTTCAGGAGAGGGGGGTTAAAAGAACCAGAAATCATTATAGAGGTGCTGAGATCCTCCAAATCTTCTATAACGTAGGACCTGATGTCACTGTATATGCGGCTGCTGTTGAAAATGATGACCATCGTGATTTGTGTAGCCCATGTGTAGAGCCCCAAATGCTTTGGGTCCGGCGGTTACCTCACAGTCACATTGATCAAATCACAAGACATTTCTTAGGCTCATCTGCTACTCAAGTCAATATCGTATGAGGACATTTATTCTCGTCATAGAACTAACCTTGTCTCATAGTCACTTCTGGTGGTCCCAACTTCTTTTAAATCCCAAGGCATTGATGGACTACTACTATTCTTGAAAAGTCCACTTAGTAAATCAAGAAATTGTATTTATGGTGAATTTATTTCTCATCTCCGCATTCAATAATCCAAGCCCAAAAAAAATGCAAAATGTATTACTCTTCTTATTCAAGTTCCAGAGGATAGAAGTAGTTGCCCTGAGAGCTACTTTTATCAGTGCTTCTTCTTGATGATGCTAAGTCTTAAGGCTGGAAATACTATCCACTTCTATGATTTCAGTGGTTTCCAGGGTCTTTCATGTCTTAGCAAGAACTCAGAGGCAGTGTGTGTAGTTTCTGTTCTGAAGCTGAAAGCATCCAATCTTTCCTCTCCATCACCCAGTAATGTTGCTAAGATGCTAGAATGCTTCATTATGATGGTGACATCTAGTGGACACCCAGGGTATTGTTTATGATCTGAGCTGTTAAATATGTACGGACGGACTACTGAAAATGCAACATTTTGAATTTGGAACTTACAGATGAGCAAATCTTTGAAAATTTGCTGTGCCGCCATGAACCCGACTGGCACATTTTCAATTACAGAGCCACGTATAAATCACTGGAGGCTGAAAATGGATTATGGATTAATAATTCTGCCATGGTCTTTTACAGGTTCTTAATGCAAAGGAAGTTCACTCATCTATACTTAGGCCGTTAAGGCAATCAAATTATGCTTCAGGACATAAAGCTTGCAGTATGCCTTGATATCTTTTTCTGCACTGAGCTCGCTCTGATTAATTTCCGTAGAAGTGTAGAGTTTATAGAAAGTACTCTACGTTTGTCTAAAGTGAGTAAATCTACAGAGGCTTAGCGCATTAACGCAACAAAAACACATTCCAGTAATACAACAAATCACATTAAAATGACCATTCTGACGCAAATGCTGGCAAAATAATGCTGGCTACATCCATAAGTGATCCACGATGTTAGAGGAGCTCAGCTAAGCTATTAGGGATGTGTCTTTTGACCAGCTTGTTGACAGTTTCTAATCACAGTCAACAGTATTGTGAAAGAAGTTATTATAAGGGTTTTCAGAGACTGGGAAGCACCTTTAATATGACTAGGTAGGGTGAAGTGTTTAAAAATAAAAAAAAAGACTCATTTGTCACCGGTGGTCTGGTCCTGGTTCTAAGCTCCCTTCTCTTCTGATGACTTGCCATCTACATGACTGTCACCCCTACCAGGCAATCAAAGGTTTTGGTGGTGGCGGTAATTGTGTGCCATACCTGCACACATCACCACTAAGGCCATTGACTCGCTGGCAGTGGTGATATGTAGATGGCAGCAGGGACTAGAAGAGAAGAAGAAAGAAGTTTAGGGCTGAAACAGGAATGCAGATTTTAAACTCTTGCACCCTGCCTGAAGGTATCAAAAAAGGCTCCCAGTCTCGGAAACTCTTTTTAATGGAGAGGAGGCTCATTCTTGAAATAAATGATAGATGCAGAAGCAGTAAGTGATCAAAAAATGTAACCAGTTAGGTTTGCAATTAAAGATGTAAATTATAATGAAAAGGCATTAGCAGAGGGTTAGTGAGTCTAAGTGTACATCAATCCCTTTAGTACATCAGATGGAGGACGGCATGACTTTATGGGGTTATAAGATATCCAGATATCACGGAATGTGATTAAAAAAAAACAATACTCACCTATAGTGTTGATCAAGCACCAAAGTGCTCCCGGGTGTTCTACCGAGCACCTGAGCATAATGCAAGTCAAAGGGAGAACCCCAGGCACCCCCTGCTCTAAAGAAGGGAGGGTGTCTGGACTCTAGTTCGGGTTAGGAGTCCATGCTCTAACTCCATATATAGCTATGTCCAAATATGGAGTCAGTGCTTGGGGACACCCCAGTGTATTTAAATCTAATTTAGCCTCTATTTCAGAAAAGTTTCTGCCGGTATTCGGAAAAAAATAAAATTAAATATAAGACTTCAACTGTACTGTTCTTCTACTGAGACCTATACAGTAGAAGTCTCATATTTTTTTTATTTATTTTTTGCGACTGGCTATGCAGCTATATAGTGTAGTGGTTAAAGGTCTGGGCTGTGATGCAAAAGCTGTGGGTTCAAATCCTTTCACAAACTTTTTCATAAATAGAGGCTAAACTTAATTTTAACATATATATATATTTTATTTTTTATTATTATTATAATTATTTTTATAATTACACATTTAATTTATTTTGCGCCATACATTTTTTACAATTACAAAAAAAAATACAAAATATATAAATCTAATTTAACCTCTATTTCTGAAAAAGTTTGTGACGGAATTTGAACGCATAGCTTCTGCATCATAACCCAGAACTTTAACTACTACACTATATAGCTGCATAGCCAATCACTTAAGAAAAAAATATATATATGAGACTTCTACTGTACTGTACTTCTACTGAGACCTATACAGTAGAAGTCTCATTTTTTATTTTATTTTTTTAAGTGACTGGCTATGCAGCTATATAAAGTTCTGGGCTGTGATGCAGAAGCTGTGAGTTCAAATCCTATCACAAACATTCTCAGAAATAGAGGCTAAACTTAATTTAAACATATATATACAGTACAGACCAAAAGTTTGGACACACCTTCTCATTCAAAGAGTTTTCTTTATTTTCATGACTATGAAAATTGTAGATTCACACTGAAGGCATCAAAACTATGAATTAACACATGTGGAATTATATACATAACAAAAAAAGTGTGAAACAACTGAAAATAGGTCATATTCTAGGTTCTTCAAAGTAGCCACCTTTTGCTTTGATTACTGCTTTGCACACTCTTGGCATTCTCTTGATGAGCTTCAAGAGGTAGCCACCTGAAATGGTTTTCACTTCACAGGTGTGCCATGTCAGGTTTAATAAGTGGGATTTTCTTGCCTTATAAATGGGGTTGGGACCATCAGTTGCGTTGTGGAGAAGTCAGGTGGATACACAGCTGATAGTCCTACTGAATAGACTTTTAGAATTTGTATTATGGCAAGAAAAAAACAGCTAAGTAAAGAAAAATGAGTGGCCATCATTACTTTAAGAAATGAAGGTCAGTCAGTCCGAAAAATTGGGAACACTTTGAAAGTGTCCCCAAGTGCAGTCACAAAAACCATCAAGCACTACAAAGAAACTGGCTCACATGCGGACCGCCCCAGGAAAGGAAGACCAAGAGTCACCTCTGCTGCGGAGGATAAGTTCATCCGAGTCACCAGCCTCAGAAATCGCAGGTTAATAGCAGCTCAGATTAGAGACCAGGTCAATGCCACACAGAGTTCTAGCAGCAGACACATCTCTAGAACAACTGTTAAGAGGAGACTGTGTGAATCAGGCCTTCATGGTAGAATATCTGCTAGGAAACCACTGCTAAGGACAGGCAACAAGCAGAAGAGACTTGTTTGGGCTAAAGAACACAAGGAATGGACATTAGACCAGTGGAAATCTGTGCTTTGGTCTGATGAGTCCAAATTTGAGATCTTTGGTTCCAACCACTGTGTCTTTGTGCGATGCAGAAAAGGTGAACGGATGGACTCTACATGCCTGGTTCCCACCGTGAAGTATGGAGAGGAGGTGTGATGGTGTGGGGGTGCTTTGCTGGTGACACTGTTGGGGATTTATTCAAAATTGAAGGCATACTGAACCAGCATGGCTACCACAGCATCTTGCAGCGGGATGCTATTCCATCTGGTTTGCGTTTAGTTGGACCATCATTTATTTTTCAACAGGACAATGACCCCAAACACACCTCCAGGCTGTTTAAGGGCTATTTGACCATGAAGGAGAGTGATAGGGTGCTGCGCCAGATGACCTGACCTGAACCCAATCAAGATGGTTTGAGGTGAGCTGGACCGCAGAGTGAAGGCAAAAGGGCCAACAAGTACTAAGCATTTCTGGGAGCTCCTTCAAGACTGTTGGAAGACCATTTCAGGTGACTACCTCTTGAAGCTCATCAAGAGAATGCCAAGAGTGTGCAAAGCAGTAATCAAAGCAAAAGGTGGCTACTTTGAAGAACCTAGAATATGACATATTTTTTGTTGTTTCACAATTTTTTGTTATGTATATAATTCCACATGTGTTAATTCATAGTTTTGATGCCTTCAGTGTGAATCTACAATAGTCATGAAAATAAAGAAAACTCTTTGAATGAGCTGTGTCCAAACTTTTGGTCTGTACTGTATATATATATATATATATATATATATATATAAAAAGAATATATTTACACATATTATTATATATGTAAATATATTATTTCTAAAATATCAGTAGAAGAAACACCAAAACTAATTCCCATGTAAATATATGAGACCCATATATAGTCAAATTATCAACACCAAAATGAATATATGGATACTCACAAAATCACATGAAATAATATGCAAACACAAGATATAATCAAACCGTACAAAATTTTACTATAATCACTGTAATACACATGATTGACAAAACACAGGATTAAAAAATTAAAAACACACACTAGGGCTGGTGGTGCATTATTGGTGGATTAAAAAATAAAGTGCAAGTGCAAATGCGTGGTCAGCAACAAGAATAAGTAAATAAATGGATACTGGCGCCAACAGCAAACGGCTACAAAATTGATAGGCAAAGGACAGTTCATACACCAAACAGGATATCACTAGCGCCAGTGTTGTGGCATACAAGGAGCATGAAGGAAGCGTACATATCAATGGGTGAAAAGCCAGTACAGCTTAATATTGATCACCAGAAGTTAGTAACATCTACCAAACAAAAGGGACAACATTACAATTTATACTGATCGCAATTTAGTCCGCAACAAAGTACAAGCACCACCAGTCCACTCCCCAACTCGCGTTTCGCGTGCTGCTTTCTCAAGGGGTAGTGGCTACACTGGTGCTGGTGCTCGGTATATATGGGGAACACATTATGCAAAACAGATCATAATAATGGTCATTGATTGGCCCAAGCTTCTGAGCACGATTGACACTGGCACAGGATAGGTAGAGTATTAATGCACTGACCGCATCTCACCTGTGTATGAACTAATAACAGGCGCCGCTAATTATATGGTGCATGAACCTCTGCCCAGGCGCCAATGAATGCTTGCCCGTCCCGCGGTCCGGAGGGTAAGGATCACACGTTAGAACGGACGTGGCACCATCACAGCGCATGTGCTTGAGATCAGGCGCACAGCGGCAGCCACACTGGATGAGGGCAGATGAACTGGCAATAAAGAGGATAGATTTAAAAACACACAGTGGGCTGGCTGAAATGCTTGAATACATAATAGAAGCAAGGGGTTAAACGCTATAGTAATGCATAGTGAATTAATTAGTAAAGCAAGTATAAATAACATAGTTGGAAGTGTGATTTCATAAATAAATGCCCAAGTACATGATTAAAGAGCAATTGATGAATTTCATAACAAAGTGAATACCATAATCATCAATCAATATGTAAGTACTAAGTATCATATAAGCCTAATAGACAAAAAAAAAGTGTGAAAAAGTGAAGGCAATCAAAAAATGTGAAAATTGAAATATGCAAAATATAAAAAATTGAAAAGTGATAAAAAGTGAAAAATGAAAACAAAAAATATATATATATATTTTTTTTTTATTTCAAAGATTTTTTTTTTTGTAATTCCACATTTATTTTGTGCCATACATTTTGTACA
The DNA here is from genome assembly GCF_014858855.1 of Bufo gargarizans. NCBI lineage: Eukaryota > Metazoa > Chordata > Amphibia > Anura > Bufonidae > Bufo > Bufo gargarizans. The sequence continues at coordinate 311,413,693 of NC_058085.1, forward strand.
ATTACAAAAAAATATAAAATATATAAATCTAATTTAACCTCTATTTCTGAAAAAGTTTGCAACAGGATTTGAACTTACAGCTTCTGCATCATAGCCCAGAACCATTATACTATATAGCTGCATAGCCAGTCACACAAAAATAAAAAATAAAAAAATGAGACTTGTTTTAAGGCCGATTTATTGGCCTGTATTTGTGGGAGGGGCTATGCCACGCTATTTAGGCTCTGTTCCCCCTCCCCTACATCCTACGTCTGCTCAACACACCCACCCTTCCCACCCTCCTTTTCATCATCTCACCAGGGGATGGCCTCCTTCAGTCATCCCTACGACGTTGCGGTTACGGCACAAATCAAACCGTTTAGTTAACTACTGGTTAGGGTCCCAGTTCAGGGGTAGCCCCGACCACAACTACTGTATAGGTCTCAGTAGAAGTACAGTACAGTAGAAGTCTTATATATATAGTGACTGGTTACGCAGCTATTATAGCTGAGTGGTTAAGTGCCTTGCCTCTAATACAAAAGGTTGTGCGTTTGAATCCCGACAGAAACTTTTCTGAAATACAGGCTAAATTAGATTTAAATACACTGGGTGTCCCCAAGCACTGACTCCATACAGTATATGGACATAGCTATATATGGAGTCAGAGCAGGGACTCTTAAGCCGCGGACTCATACTGAGGGATTCCCTCACTGTACAGCGATCTTCAGCATAGAAATAGAGGCTAAATTAGATTTAAATACACTGACTCGAGCATCGCGCTCGAGCACACACGGTGTTCGGCCGAGCATGCATGCTCGCTCAACACTGCTCACCTGTTAAATCCTCAGTCCACTGCCCTGGTGGTTCTCAATGGTCTCTACATCCCTGCAGTCATATGTCACACATTACCCTTGCAGCCAAAACACTGGCCTCAGCGGTGAAGTTGGCATGTAGAGTATGGCACGTGAAAACTTAGTCCAGTGGTTGGCTTCAGAGATCACAAGGATATACCGATCATCACTGCAGGTTTGATGCTCCCTATTATTTGCTATTTCTGCATAGCAGTGTCAATTGACTGCTATCTCCATGATACATGTTTTCAAGGCTAGTAATTAAGTTAGCCAGATATTGATTACCTATAGATTCAAATGGCGAGTACATACAAAAAACCATTGCATGGAAACTATGCAACATACTGTAGGCTGAACAAAGATAAAAACATGTTTAACCATCCGTTTATATAATTCCCATCATCACTAGTGTCCGATTAGTATCCTGTAGGGGGCAGTCATTAATGTGACAGTACAGTCACTATATGGAGTAGAACACATCTTTTAATCACTGAATTTAGGTATCTCATTGAGACCCATTGCCACAGCTGTATAAAATCCAGCCCCTGGCCATGCAGTCTAGAAACATTTGAAAAAGCAAGGTCGTTGATAGTGTTGAGTGCGAATATACAAATAGCGAATTTTTATTGCGAATATGGGCACTTCAAGAATTTGCGAATATTTAGAATATAGCGCTATATATTCGTAAATTTGAATATACTTTTTTTTTCCACAGTCCACATGTTCCCTCCCTGCTTCTAGCTTGTGGGCCAATGAGAAGGCTGCAAGAGTTAGCAAAATTCCTAGCAACCGATAGGAAAGTTGCCTACCCCTTACTATATAAGAGAACCTCCTCACAGCCATTTTGTGCTGTTTCATGCAGTTGTGTGTGTGAGAGAGAGAGAGAGAGAGAGAGAGAGAGAAAGAGGAGTGTGATCTTTGTGCTGAATTCCTGTGACTTCTGATACCTCATATATATAATCCAGATAGTGTAGGTTAGTGAGTGAATAGTGTAGCTTATAGGTTCCAGTGTGGGGTGTTAGGGACATTATATAGTTAGCTCATATACAGTCATGTGAAAAAATTAGGACACCCTTTGAAAGCATGTGGTTTTTTGTAACATTTTTAATAAAAGGTTATTTCATCTCCGTTTCAACAATACAGAGAGATTAAAGTAATCCGACTAAACAAAGAAAACTGAAGAAAAGTATTTTCAAGATCTTCTGTAAATGTCATTCTACAAAAATGCCTATTCTAACTGAGGAAAAAGATAGGACACCCTTGCCCCTAATAGCGAGTGTTACCTCCTTTGGCTGAAATAACTGCAGTGAGACGGTTCTTGTAGCCATCTACCAGTCTTCGACATCGGTCTGAGGAAATTTTACCCCACTCCTCAATGCAGAACTTTTTCAGCTGTGAGATGTTTGAGGGGTTTCTTGCACGTACAGCCCTTTTCAAGTCACCCCACAGCATCTCAATGGGATTCAAATCTGGACTTTGACTTGGCCATTCCAGGACTCTCCATTTCTTCTTTTTCAGCCAATCTTTGGTTGATTTACTAGTATGTTTTGGGTCATTGTCATGTTGCATGGTCCAGTTCCGCTTCAGCTTTAATTTTCTAACTGATGGTCTCACATGTTCTTCAAGCACCTTCTGATACACAGTAGAATTCATCGTGGATTCTATGATGGTGAGCTGACCAGGTCCTGCTGCAGCAAAGCAGCCCCAAACCATGACACTTCCACCTCCATGCTTCACAATTGGTATGAGGTTCTTTTCTTGGAATGCTGTGTTTGGTTTACGCCAAACATGTCCTCTGCTGTTGTGTCCAAATAATTCAATTTTGGACTCATCTGTCCAAAGAACATTATTCCAGAAGTCCTGGTCTTTGTCAACTTTATCTCTGGCAAATGTCAGTCTGGCCTCGAAGTTTCTCTTGGAAAGCAAAGGTTTCCTCCTTGCACACCTCCCATGCAAGTTAAACTTGTACAGTCTCTTTCTGATTGTAGAGGCATGTACTTCTACATCAACAGTAGCCAGAGCCTGCTGTAGTTCTCGAGATGACACTTTAGGGTTTTTGGAGACCTCTTTTAGCATCTTGCAGTCTGCTCTTGGGGTGAACTTGCTGGGGCGACCAGTCCTGGGCATGTTGGCAGTTGTTTTGAAAGCCCTCCACTTGTAGACTATCTTCCGGACAGTGGAATGGCTGATTTCAAAATCTTTTGAGATCTTTTTAAATCCCTTCCCAGACTCATAGGCTGCTACAATCTTTTTTCTGAAGTCCTCTGACAGCTCTTTTGCTCTCACCATGGTGCTCACTCTCACTTCAACAGTCAGGAGCACACCAAACTAAATGTCTGAGGTTTAAATAGGGCAAGCCTCATTCAACATGCAGAGTAACGATCTACTAATTATGTGCACCTGGTGTGATATACCTGTGTGAGATCTGAGCCAATTTAAGAGGGAATACATGTGAGGGTGTCCTATCTTTTTCCTCAGTTAGAATAGGCATTTTTGTAGAATGACATTTACAGAAGATCTTGAAAAGACTTTTCTTCAGTTTTCTTTGTTTAGTTGGATTACTTTAATCTCTCTGTATTGTTGAAACGGAGATGAAATAACCTTTTATTAAAAATGTTACAAAAAACCACATGCTTTCAAAGGGTGTCCTAATTTTTTCACATGACTGTATATAATCCAGATAGTTAGTGTTAGATAGCCAGTGTAGGTTAGTGAGTGAATAGTGAAGCTGATAGGGTCCAGTGCAGGGTGTAGTGTAGGTTAGATAGAGATATAGTATGTGTAGGCTTTTGCTGTCTGTTTTGTCTGTGAAAAAAAAAAGTTTGTTTCTGTGTTTTAGTGTTTTAGGGTTTCGTGTGGGTAGTGATTAGTGTCAGCGTCTTTTGTCTTTGAAAAAAAAAAGTATTTTTTAGCATTTTAGAGTTAGTGTTTTAGGGTTTCATGTGGGTAGTGATTAGTGTCAGCGGCCTTTGTCTGTGAAAAAAAAGAGAGTATTTTTCTGTCTTTTAGGGCTAATGTTTTAGGGTTTTGTGTGGGTAGTTATTAGTGTCATCGTCTTTTGTCTTTGAAAAAAAAAACAACCCCCAAAAAAGTCTTTTTCTGTGTTTTAGGGTTATATTTTCCTTATATATATTTTTTGTATATAAAAACACATCATGAGTGCATGTCTACAGCCGTAGTCGTGGAGTTGGTTCCAGTGCTGGACCGCTGCCAGCACAGGGCCGCTCCTATACCCATGGAGGGGCTGGCACAGGTGGCAGGGGCATCCTGCCTCATCCGTGATTTTTTTTGGGCTTAGCAGCCACCCCATTTCATCTCAAGATGCTAAGGCAGTGGTGTCCTTCGTGACACAAGCTAGTGGCACAGAGTCCTCTGCCCCAACACTGAGTAGCAGCAGCTCTCCACCTCCTGCAGGACCAGCCCCCAACCCCCAAGAATTGACCCTGATGCTGTTTGACAGCGACAGTAAGACTGTAACGGGGTGCCGAAGGCACACTCGGTCTCCCATCAGCCGCAGACCTGCTGCTTAGCTTTGGGAGCAAAGATCTGTGTTTGACCTCGTTCCCAGGGCGGCTTTGCTAGCTGGGAGGCCCCTGCTCCTATGTCTGCCTTGAGCGCCGAGCTGATCACTTGGTGCTCGACTGGTCGGTCTGTCGGTCATGTGACGCTGGCCACGTCACATGACTATCACTCCCCACTATAAATACAGGCAGCCTGCTGGCCACAGGTTGCCTGTTAATTCTAGGTTCCTGGCATTTTGTTGGACTACTGAATACTACCTGATCCTGTTCCCTGACGATCCTTTGCCTGCTCCTCCTGTACTGCGCATCTCTCCTGGTATCCTGACCCTGGCTTCCACCTGACTCCTGTTGTACTTCGTTTCTATTCTGGCATTTGACCTTGGCTTTTCCTGACTATTCTCTGCTCATTCCTTAGTACTATGTAGCTCTCTAGGTATTGACCCGGTCTGTTCACGTTCCGTTATTTGTCTTGTCTGTCTTCCCAGCACGTATCCTAAGTTAGGGACTGCCGTCTAGTTGTCCCCTGTCATTAGGACTTGCGAGGCAAGTAGGCAGGGCCAGGGGTGAGGGTGGAGCGCAGTGGTCACTATCCTCCCCCCTGTGTGTAGTGTACGTGACCGTCACAGAGACAGGGACATCCTGGGGGTGGTAATGCAGGAGAGTGAGCTAGAGCTTGGTCTGGTTGCTTAGGACATTATGGAAGGGATGGAGGAGGAGGGGGTAGGGCCTGTCAGTACCCCAGTGACATCCCTTCCAACTGGTGTGGGTGGTTTCAGCCACAGAACCCCCGCACCTAGTCATACCCAGGCATCAGCGAGGGGACAGCGGAGCCAGGTCAGGGGCTCTACGTCTGCTGTTCCCCTCAGTCAACCACTGGTCGACCTTGGGTCTGACATTACAGGGGATGAAGAGGAGGGTGACTTATAATGGGTGCCACCTCCCTTGTCAGGTGACAGCAGCACTGATGAGGAAGGTAGGCACCCGAGGCAAACGGTGCACCAGGTCACCAGGGAGCCCAGTGGCAAAGGCTCCACTGGTAATGTCAGCAGGAGGTGGCAGCATCAGCAGCAGGTGCCGCCTCTACCTGTGCGCACTAAGCCAGAATAGGTGCAAGCCAGCACCACCCCATCTGACAGGAGGTCGGTGCGTAAGTTGCCTGTTTGTGCTTACTTCACCCTGGCAGCAGACGATGTGACAATTGCTATCTGTCAGCTGTACCATGTCAGGGTGAGGAGAGGAATGTCTGTTGCTCGGCTGGGTACCACTGCCCTTACCCAGCACCTGAGAGTCAACCACTGGCAGGAGTGTGAACAGATGCAGAGTGGTCGCCGCATCTCCAGCAGCAGTGTGCAGGGGACAGCAGCTCCTGCCACTGTCTTGTAGCCACCACACCACCTTCCAACAATGCATTTCGACTCCCTCTCCTAGAGGTACTGGGGGACAAAATAATTTTGTCAAAAGAAAATATTGCTTTTTGTATGCATGGCAGCATATTCCTGCTCTAAACGATGAACCTGCTGCTATAAGAGGTGTCTAAGTTTATTTTTGGTGTTGCCCATGTCTGGTGGGGGCCCATTCTTGGGAACACGTTCCTGCTGCAAACAAAGAACCCGCTGCTGCTTTCAGAGGTGTCTAGGTTTATTTATGTTGTTGCCCAGGTCTGGTGGGGGCCCATTTATGGGAACACATTCCTGCTGCAAACAAATAACCTGCGGATGCTTTCAAAGGTGTCTAGGTTTATTTTTGTTGTTGCCCAGGTCTGGTGGGGGCCCATTCCTGGGAAAACATTCCTGCTGCAAACAAAGAACCTGCTGCTGTCTTTTCCTGCTGAGTTAGGCTGAGCAATGTGTAGGCCTTAGATGACCATTAACATGTACCTGCTGCCTGTCCTGATCATGTTAAGTTATGTGTAAGCCTTATACTCCACCTTTATCTGCTGCTGTCTGTCCTGATCTTGATGAGTTATGTGTTGGCCTCGTCCTACAGCGTTAACATTTCCCTGCTGCTGTCTGTTCTGTTCCTGCTGAGATAGGGCCAGCTATGTGTATGCCTTATACTGCAGCATTACTATTTCCCTGCTGCTGTCTGTTCTGTTCCTGTTGATTTACGCCCAAATATGTGCAGGCTTTAAACTACAGCTTTACCATTTACCTGCTGCAGTCTGTCCTGCTCCTGCAGAGTTTAGTCTAGCTAGGTGTAGGCCTTATACTATAACCCTTAACAATTACCTGCTGCTGCTGTCTGTCCTGATCCTGCTGAACAGAAAAGACCACTTATTCGCCCTTTGACTTTATCAACTATTGAGTATTAGAATTCTCTTAAACTGGTATGCATGCTTCATTTTTTGCGCATGTGCTCTTTTCATCATATATTGTCAATATTTCCATATATTTATTCTTTTTAATAAAATGCAATCATGCGGTATTAAGCTTCATTCAAGCTTCTTTTTTTTTTTTTTTTATCTGTTATAATTTTGCTTTACTTGGGTTTTGGGCAGCCCTGGTGTGGTTCTTACTAAAACTAGGTGGGGACTGCATGTGGGCTTCCCTTTTCAAAATGTCTTGTGCAGTTCACATTGTACAGGACTGATTGAGGACCCTAATTAAAATGTATTATTTTATTATTTTCTTGTTTGTTTTAATCAGGATTTAGGTTTGAACATAATGTTGTCTGTCGTCCTGAACAGGATGCCTGACTTCCATGTGGAGATGTCAACATGGCATTATACTCATCTGTGTGGTAATCCTGTTTTGGGAATGGAGCATTATTGCCAATAATGCTCCATTCCCAAAACAGGATTACCACACAGATGAGTATAATGCCATGTTGACATCTCCACATGGAAGTCAGGCATCCTGTTCAGGACGACAGACAACATTATGTTCAAACCTAAATCCTGATTAAAACAAACAAGAAAATAATAAAATAATACATAGATACAAATAGATACAAATAGATAGATACATAGATACAAATCTATATATAAATTTTTATTTGATGTTACTTCTTGACAACTATGAAATAATACTGTACACATGAGATTTTTATAGAATCAAAGCTTTTCATTTTTATAGAATCAAGCTTTTCATTTTTCAATATAAACTGTGGTATTTATAATATTCTTGAAGCCATGTCACCATTTTGGGAGTTATTCTTATCATTTCCAAGGTTTGCTATCATGTGACTGCATAGACAGGATTCGTTTGTGGCTCAGCTTGCGTTCAGTTTCTGTTGCGAACGCGTGATTTGTTATCATGTGAACACCCTGTCTATGGACACTAGCGGCCTGTGTGGGTTTCTCTATCGATGCGATAACATTATTGCATCACATTTTTCATAATGTAATGCGGAAGCAATGCACCAACATGCACTGTTAACCAAACGGGATGCTATATTGGATCCATGCTGGTTAGTTCTTAGCCCCCTCCATTATGTTTTTAATCGGTACACAGGATATTTTAATTACAAAATAGCTTTTTGACCAATTTTTTTATCTGGAATTGTGATGAATTAAGGAGATAATATTAATTCACATAATTTAATGGAAGTTAATAATCTCTTAACAGTATGGATACTTGTATATTACAGATTTTTTGTTACATAATTTTTTATGTTTAGACACAATACGAATCAAACACATTAAATCTAATTCAATTATTAATAGTTTTCATTAACTAATCACCTGAGTTTATATTTGTAATTGACACCATTCACTTTTGTCGCTGCTTGAGAAAGGTCCTATTGTGTCGACTGAAACATTGCTTTTGGTTGAAAAAAAGCACATTTTCTCGAAGCAGTGTCGTGTCATTTGTTTATATAACTATATATATATATTTATAGTATAGAAGAATGGCGGCACTGACGAAAATGGTTAGAAAGTTTGAGTGCACGTTCACTGGGGAATGAGCTGCTTACCCCTTGGTATATAAATAGAAAAACGAACAGCACTCCTGGAATCCACAGAAAAGGTTTTTCTTTATTCACCCATGTGATGCAACGTTTTGGCTCTGAACTAGAGCTTGAGAAAGGCTCTAGTTCAGAGCCGAAATGTTGCATCACATGGGTGAATAAAGATAAACCTTTTCTGTTGATTCCAGGAGTGCTGTTCTATTTATATATATATATATATATATATATATATATATATATATAAATTAATTTTTTTTTCTTGAGGGCTTTACAATCTTAAAAATACTTTGAAATGGCAAAATAATATTTTGCAATTTGTATGCATGGTAACACATTCCTGCTGTCAACAAAGAACATACTGCTGTCAGAGGTGTATAAGTTTTTTGGGGGGGGTTGCCCCAGTCTGGCGGAGGCCCATTCCTGGGAGCATATTCCTGCTATAAACAAAGAATCGGCTCCAGTCTGTTCGGATTAAGTTTGGCCCAGCTATCTCCCTTTGGCCCTTATACTACACCATTACCATTTACCTGCTGTTGTCTGTCCTGATGAGTGTGGTGGAGCTATGTGTAGGCCTTATACTACACTATTACTATTTACCTACTTATGTCTGTCCCAATGAGTTTGGGCGAGCTATGTTTAGGCCTTATACTACACCTTTTACCATGTACCTGCTGCTGCTAATGTCTGTCCTGATCCCCAGGACTAAAGGGTAGGGTTGAGCAACCGAACTTTAGGATTTTTGGCCCCCGGACCCAAACCCGAACATTTCAGTAAAAGTTCCGGTTCGAGTTCGGTGTTTGGCGATTTATTGGCGCTTTTTGAAAGGCTGCAGGGCAGCCAATCAACAAACGTTTAACTTGTGTGCCCTTAGAAGCCATTACAGCCATGACTACTAATGGCATAGCTGTGATTGGCCAGTGCAGCATGTGACCTAGCCTCTATATAAGCTGGAGTCACGTAGCGCCGCACGTCACTCTGCTCTTACCAGTGTAGGGATAGGATGCTGCTGCTGTGAGGGAGAGAATAGGAAAGAATCTGATATCACATCACAACTTATTAACTTTGCAATCTACTGCAATTTATTTTTTTTTGTGTGTGGGTGCAGTGCAACATTTTTGTACCCTGCCCTAAACCCAGTGACACAGAAAAATATGTTTTTTCCGTCTGTTAGGTGGGCGTCAGCGGCCATTTTGTTTAGTGCACCAGCACTGCATATGTATGTGCCAGGGACAATAATTTAACCCTGTTCTTTTAGTTCAGTGGGCAACATATACCCATTTGTTAAGTGCATCTGCACTGCATATGTGCCAGGGGAAGGGAAAATAATATAGGGAATCCGTCTGTGAGTTCAGGGACCCAGGGGGTGACATGTTCACATTTTTTTCTGTATAGTACAATCCAAGAAAATCCATCTGTTAGATTCTGTGGGGACAAATATTATTTTTTTTTGTTGCTAAAAAGTACATTTGAGCCCTGCACTGCATTTGTGATAGTGAAATAAAATCAATTAAATCCATCTGTTTAATTGTGGGTGAAAAAAACATATATTTTTTTCCATAAAGTAACTATGCTGCCTTTGCTGCGTATGTGACAGTCCAATACAAGCGTTAAATACTGCTGTTATATTCTGGTTTTAAAAAAACACCCATTTTGTGCTAGATACTACATTTGCGGCCTTTGCTGCATTTGTGACAGTCCAATACAAGCGTTAAATACTCCAGTTATATTCTGGTTTTAAAAAAACACCAATTTTGTCCTAGATACTACATTTGGGGCCTTTGCTGCATTTGTGACAGTCCAATACAACCAGAACAATACTGCTGTTACATTGTTGGCAGACAAATTAACAATTTTTATGACCGTGAAGTATTTGTATAAAATTCGCCTGTCACCCTGTTGAGTGACCTCAAGAAATGTTTCCTCTTTATGACACCGACACAGCCTTACTGTCAGCAAACTTAATTGTTGACTATTGGTGGTTACATTGTCGCCTGACATAAAGAATTGGTGGGTGAACGAAAAGAATGAGGAGAGCATCAAATAAGGGACGTGACCCCGGTCGTGGTGCTGCAGGTATTGGTGGAGCTCCTGTTGCAGGGAGAGGATGTGGTCGATCTGTGCCAGCTACACGCACAAGTGAAACACCTTCCTCAGGTGCGAGTAGGCTACAGAACCTTTAGCGTTATTTGGTAGGGTCGAATGCGGCTCTACGAATTGTGAGGCCAGAACAAGTACAGGAGATAGTAGATTGGGTGGCTGACAGTGCCTCCAGTTCCTTCACATTGTCTCCCACCCAGTCCCTTGTTGAAAGATCAAAGTTAGCTCCTGCAGCCCATGGCCATCAGTCTTTCAACTCACCCCTTTGCAAATTAGCCAAGCAGTCTGAGCCCCAAGTCATGCAGCAGTCTCTTCTGCCTTTTGATGACTCTGCTAGCAGGGTTTCCCAGGGCCATCCACATAGCCCTGCCCCAGAAGTGGAAGAGTTTGATTGCACCGATGCCCAACCACTTATGTTTCAGGATGAGTACATGGGAGGACCACCGCAGCACGTCTAGGATGATAACCAAACACAGGTGCCAACTGCTGTGGCTTTCAAAAGTCTGCAGACCGACAAGGATGGCAGGGGTGAAGACTGGGCGGAAGATGATGTGGAGGATGATGAGGTCCTCGACTCCACATGGAATCAAGGTCATGCGAGTGACCTGTCTACAGTCGTGGCCAAAAGTTTTGAGAATGACACAAATATTAGTTTTCACAAAGTTTGCTGCTAAACTGCTTTTAGATCTTTGTTTCAGTTGTTTCTGTGATGTAGTGAAATATAATTACACGCACTTCATACGTTTTAAAGGCTTTTATCGACAATTACATGACATTTATGCAAAGAGTCAGTATTTGCAGTGCTGGCCCTTCTTTTTCAGGACCTCTGCAATTTGACTGGGCATGCTCTCAATCAACTTCTGGGCCAATTCCTGACTGATAGCAACCAATTCTGTCAAAAATCACTTCTTGGAGTTTGTCAGAATTAATGGGTTTTTGTTTGTCCACCCGCCTCTTGAGGATTGACCACAAGTTCTCAATGGGATTAAGATCTGGGGAGTTTCCAGGCCATGGACCCAAAATGTTCACTTAGTTATCACTTTTGCCTTATGGCACGGTGCTCCATCGTGCTGAAAAATGCATTGTTCTTCACCAAACTGTTGTTGGATTGTTGGAAGAAGCTGCTGTTGGAGGGTGTTTTGGTACCATTCTTTATTCATGGCTGTGTTTTTGTGAAAATTGTGAGTGAGCCCACTCCCTTGGATGAGAAGCAACCCCACACATGAATGGTCTCAGGATGCTTTACTGTTGGCATGACACAGGACTGATGGTAGCGCTCACCTTTTCTTCTCCAGACAAGCCTTTTTCCTGATGCCCCAAACAATCGGAAAGAGGCTTCATCAGAGAATATGACTTTTCCCCAGTCCTCAGCAGTCCATTCACCATATTTTCTGCAGAAGATCAATCTGTCCCTGATGGGTTTTTTTTGGAGAGAAGTGGCTTCTTTGCTGCCCTTCTTGACACCAGGACATCTTCCAAAAGTCTTCGCCTCACTGTGCATGCAGATGCGCTCACACCTGCCTGCTGCCATTCCTGAGCAAGCTCTGCACTGTTGGCACTCCAATCCCGCAGCTGAATCCTCTTTTGGAGACGATCCTGGCACTTGCTAGACTTTCTTGGATACCCTGAAGCCTTCTTAACAAGAATTGAACCTCTTTCCTTGAAGTTCTTGATGATCCTATATATTGTTGATTGAGGTGCAATCTTAGTAGCCACAATATCCTTGCCTGTGAAGCCATTTTTATGCAACGCAATGATGGTTGCACGCGTTTCTTTGCAGGTCATTATGATTAACAATGAAAGAACAATGATTTCAAGCATCACCCTCCTTTTAACAGGTCAAGTCTGCCATTTTAACCCAATCAGCCTGACATAATGATCTCCAACCTTGTGCTCGTCAACATTCTCACCTAAGTTAACAAGACGATTACTGAAATGATCTCAGCAGGTCCTTTAATGACAGCAATAAAATGCAGTGGAAAGGCTTTTTTGGGATTAAGTTAATTTTCATGGCAAAGAAGGACTATGCAATTCATCTGATCATTCTTCATAACATTCTGGAGTATATGCAAATTGCTATTATAAAAACTGAAGCAGCAACTTTTCCAATTTCCAATATTTATGTAATTATCAAAACTTTTGGCCACGACTGTAGTTTCGGAGGAAGAGGCGGTGGTCGCACAGAGCCACCAGCACAGCAAAAGAGGGAGCAGGGTGCAAAAGCGGAGCGGCCATCCCCTAAACAGTATGCCTGCTACTGCCCACCGCACCAATAGACCGAGCACACCAAAGCCAGCTCCAAGGAGTTCCCTGGCGTGGCAGTTCTTCAGACAATGTGCTGACAACAAGACACAAGTGGTTTGCACGCTGTGCAATCAGAGCCTGAAGCGAGGCATAAGCATTCTAAACCTGAGCACAACCGGCATGACCAGGCATCTAAGTGCAAAGCACGAGCTGCAGTGGAGTAGACAACTCAAAAACCAAGAAAGGTCTCTGGCTCCTCCTGCTTCTTCTTGTGCTGCAGTCTTGACCTCTTTATTCCCCTCTGGAGTGACAGTGGCACCTGCCACCCCGCAAACAGAGGATGTGCCAGCAACACCACCACCTGGGTCACCAAGCATCTCTACAATGTCCCATGAAAGCATTCAGCTGTATATCTCCCAAACACTGACGCGAAAGAGGAAGTACCCCCCTACCCACCCGCCATCCCTGGCCCTGAATGCCAGCAATTCAAAATCCCTGGCCTTTGAAATGTTGTCATTCCGTCAGGTGGAGACGGAGAGTTTTAAAAGCCTTATGGCAGTGGCTGTCCCACAGTACGTAGTTTCCAGCCGCCACTACTTTTCCAGTCAAGCCATCCCTTCCCTGCACAACCAAGTAGGGAACAAAATCAGGTGTGCAATGTGCAACGCCTTCTGTGGAAAGGTCCACCTAACTACGGATACGTGGACCAGTAAGCATGGTCAGGGCCGTTATATCTCCCTAACAGCACACTGGGTAAATGCAGTGGCAGCTGGGCCTGAGGCGAAGAGCAGTTTGGCGCATGTCCTTGCACCACCAAGGATTGCAGGGCGTTTCTCTTTGCCTCCTGTTACTTCCTCCTCCTACTCCGCTTCCTCATCCTCTACCGCCTTCTCATCCGGTCAACGTAACACCTTCACCACTTCAGCACAGCCAGGGGTAAACGACAGCAGGCAGTTTTGAAACCTATCTGTTTGGGGGACAAACCCTACACTGTACAGGTGCTGTGGACGGGCATGGAACAACAAACCGATGAGTGGTTGGTGCCAGTGAGCCTCAAGCCCGGCCTGGTGGTGTGCGATAATGGGCGAAATCTCGTAGCAGCTCTGGGCCTAGCCGGTTTGACGCACATCCCTTGCCTGGCACATCTGCTGAATTTGATAGTGCAGAGGTTCCTGAAAATTACCCCAATATGTCAGAGCTGCTGCAGAAAGTGTGGGCCGCCTGTGTGCTCTTTCGGCGTTCTCACCCTGCTGCTTGCCTGTCAGTGCTGCAGCGTAACTTCGGCCTTCCCGCTTACCACCTCATAGGCGACGTGCCCACAAGGTGGAACTCCACCTTGCACATGCTGGCCAGACTGTGCGAGCAGCAGCAGGCGATAGTGGAGTTTCAGCTGCAGCACGCATGGGTGATTCGCTCTGCGGAACAGCACCACTTCACCACCAATGAGTGGGCCTCCATGCGAGACCTGTGTGTCTTGTTGCGCTGTTTCGAGTACTCCAGCAACATGGCCAGTGCCGATAATGCCGTTTTCATCGTTACTATCCCACTTATATGCTTCCTTGAAAAAACGCTTCGGGCTATGATGGAAGAGAGTGTGGCACAGGAGGAGGAGGAAGAGGGATCATTTACAAGGGTTTCAGGCCAGTCATTCACAAATGCCTCCGAGGGTGGATTCCTGCACCAACATACGCCAGGTACACGATTGTCCAGCCAGGGCAGAGTTCTGGAGGATGACGAGGTGAAGGAGATGGAGGAGGAGGAGGAACCGTGTTCACAGCAGGGTGGCACCCAAACCAGCTCATGGCCATCACTGGTGTGTGGCTGTAGGGATACAGAGGACACAGACGATAAACCTCCCACAGAGGACAGCTTGTCGTTGCCTCTGGGCAGCCTGGCACACATGAGCGATTACATGCTGCAGTGTCTCCGCATCGACTGCCGAGTTGGCCACATAATAACTTGTGCTGATTACTGGGTGGCCACGCTGCTTGATCCCCGTTACAAGGACAAGATACCATCCTTACTTCCATCACTGGAGCGTGATTGTAAGAAGCGCGAGTACAAGCGCACACTGGTAGACGCGCTGCTGATGACATTCACACCTAACAGCGGGGGCACAGTCGAAACACAAGGCAAAGGCAGAGGAAGAGATCACCAACGCAGCTGGGGCACCGCCAGCACCTCAGAATGTGGAAAAGCTTTGTCAGCATGCCACAACAACCAGCACCACCAGCTGATATGGAACGTCTTAGCAGGAGGCAACATTTCAGCTACATGGTGGAGCAGTATGTGTGCACACAGCTACTGTACATGTACTGACTGATGGGTCTGCCTCCTTCAACTTCTGGGTCTCCAAAATGGGCACATGGCCTGAGCTTGCCCTTTACGCCTTGGAGGTGCTGGCCTGCCCTGCAGCCAGTGTATTATCTGAACGTGTTTAGCACGGCAGGGGGCATTATCACAGACAAGCACAGCCGCCTGTCCACAGCCAATTTGGACAAGCTCACGTTCATTAAAATGAACCAGGCATTGATCCCACAGGACTTGTCCGTACCTTGTGCAGAATAGACATGTATACCGGGCTTACCCAGCCATTGTTATACTGCAGCGCACTTTCTCATTGTTGTATTTTTTATATTTCTCAATGTCAAATGAAAAATTTACCAAAAATTGTATCACTTGGTATTACAGTTTTTGTGATGTAAGGTGCTTTTTTGACAGTTTTTCTTTTTTTTACAGTGTTCACATGAGGGGTTAGGTCATGTGATATTTTTATACTGCTGGTTATTACGGACGTGGCGATACCTAATATGTATATATTGTTTTACATTTTATTATTACACAATAATAGCATTTTTGAACCAAAATAAATCATGTTTTATTGTCTCCATATTCTGAGAACCATATTTGTTTTATTATTTGGTCTTATTTTTTGTGGGATAAGGTGATGGTTAAATTGGTACTATTTGGGGGGGTCATACGCCGTTTTTTCGTTTCGATTTTCGATTTTTTTTTTTTTTTTTTTTTTAAAGCCTTTTTTTTTTCTTTTTTTCCCTATGGGACTGCAACTTTTGGCAGTCTGATCCCCTTTACAATGCATTACAGTACTTTTGTATTGTAATGCATTTGCTGTAAGTGTATTACCAGTGTAATACAGGGGGCTGGATCTCACAGACCCTCCCGGAAGGCAGCCACGATGCCGAAGGAAAGGCATCGGGCTACCTTTCCTGCCATCGGGTGCCTGTCACAGCAGCACGGGCACCCGATAGACACCCCGCACATGTCTGAAGCTCGGACATGCCGCGGTCAGTGGTGACTGTGGCCATGCAGGGTTAATGTGCCAGCATCGGTGACCCCTGCCCCCGATTGGGCGGACGCAGCTCCTGCACCCGCCCGATCACCATGCACTACATTTGTGTGACTGGGCTTTAAGTCACGTCCAGATCTGATGTACATGTACAGTACAGAACAAAAGTTTGGACACACCTTCTCATTCAAAGAGTTTTCTTTATTTTAATGACTATGAAAATTGTAGATTCACACTGAAGGCATCAAAACTATGAATTAACACATGTGGAATTATATACATAACAAAAAAAAGTGTGAAACAACTGAAAATATGTCATATTCTAGGTTCTTCAAAGTAGCCACCTTTTGCTTTGATTACTGCTTTGCACACTCTTGGCATTCTCTTCATGAGCTTCAAGAGGTAGTCACCTGAAATGGTTTTCACTTCACAGGTGTGCCCTGTCAGGTTTAAAAAATGGGATTTCTTGCCTTATAAATGGGGTTGGGACCATCAGTTGCGTTGTGGAGAAGTCAGGTGGATACACAGCTGATAGTCCTACTGAATAGACTGTTAGAATTTGTATTATGGCAAGAAAAAGCAGCTAAGTAAAGAAAAACTAGTGGCCATCATTACTTTAAGAAATGAAGGTCCGTCAGTCCGAAAAATTGGGAAAACTTTGAAAGTGTCCCCAAGTGCAGTCACAAAAACCATCAAGCGCTACAAAGAAAGTGGCTCACATGCGGACCGCCCCAGGAAAGGAAGACCAAGAGTCACCTCTGCTGCGGAGGATAAGTTCATCCCAGTCACCAGCCTCAGAAATCGCAGGTTAACAGCAGCTCAGATTAGAGACCAGTTCAATGCCACACAGAGTTCTAGCAGCAGACACATCTCTAGAACAGCTGTTAAGAGGAGACTGTGTGAATCAGGCCTTCATGGTAGAATATCTGCTAGGAAACCACTGCTAAGGACAGGCAACAGGCAGAAGAGACTTGTTTGGGCTAAAGAACACAAGGAATGGACATTAGACCAGTGGAAATCTGTGCTTTGGTCTGATGAGTCAAAATTTGAGATCTTTGGTTCCAACCACCGTGTCTTTGTGCGACGCAGAAAAGGTGAACGGATGGACTCTACATGCCTGGTTCCCATCGTGAAGCATGGAGGAGGAGGTGTGATGGTGTGGGGGTGCTTTGCTGGTGACACTGTTGGGGATTTATTCAAAATTGAAGGCATACTGAACCAGCATGGCTACCACAGCATCTTGCAGCAGCATGCTATTCCATCCGGTTTGCGTTTAGTTGTACCATCATTTATTTTTCAACAGGATAATGACCCCAAACACACCTCCAGGCTGTGTAAGGGCTATTTGACCATGAAGGAGAGTGATGGGGTCCTGTGCCAGATGACCTGGCCTCCACAGTCACCGGACCTGAATCCAATCGAGATGGTTTGGGGTGAGCTGGACTGCAGAGTGAAGGCAAAAGGGCCAACAAGTGCTAAGCATCTCTGGGAACTCCTTCAAGACTGTTGGAAGACCATTTCAGGTGACTACCTCTTGAAGCTCATCAAGAGAATGCCAAGAGTGTGCAAAGCACTAATCAAAGCAAAAGGTGGCTACTTTGAAGAACCTAGAATATGACATATTTTCAGTTGTTTCACACTTTTTTGTTATGTATATAATTCCACATGTGTTAATTCATGATAGTTTTGATGCCTTCAGTGTGAATCTATAATTTTCATAGTCATGAAAATAAAGAAAACTCTTTGAATGAGAAGGTGTGTCCAAACTTTTGTTCTGTACTGTATATAATTCAACGTGTTTATTCATAGTTTTGATGCCTTCAGCGTGAATCTACAATTTTCATAGTCATGAAAATAAAGAAATCTCTTTGAATGAGAAGGTGTGTCCAAACTTTTGGTCTGTACTGTATATTAGGCGGTCAGTGGATAACAATTTTACTGTAGGCCAGTGGAGTACAGGCCCCAAAAATTATGCATTCACCATAAAGAAAAAAACTCAAGAGATTATTTGGCATGAGGCATATTAGGTGGTTAGTGGATAACAAATTTACTGCAGGCCAGTGGAGTACAGGCCCCAAACATTAGGCATTCACCTGACATAAAAGAACTAGTGATTATGTGTCTGGAGGTACATTAGGCGGTCACTGGATAAAGTTTTTACTGTAGGCCACTGGAGTAGAGGCCCCAAAAATTAGGCATTCGTCTGATAGAAAAGTATAAACATAAGTCACTGTATAAACATAAGACAAAGACCATTCTTTGTTCTGTGTGGTGGCGGATATGTGTGGGCTGTTATGAGGAATTTCAATTACACATGGTCGTCACAGGTGTTGAATACCTCCGAGATCCATGCCTCATTCATTTTTAGTCCACACTGATGTGAGCTAGGAGAGTGCGCTTATCGGTCACTATTCCCCCTGCTGGGCTGAACGTCCTTTCGGACAGGACACTCAACAAGGGGCAAGCCAATAGTTCCATGGCAAATTGCGCCAGATCTGGCCATAGGTCAAGCCTGCACACCCAGTAGTCCAGGGGTTCCTCGCTTCTCAGAGCGTCCACATCGGCCGTTAACCCAATGTAGTCAGACACTTGTCAGTCTAGGCATTCCCTGAGACAGGAACCAGAGGGGGGCTCCCGATGGGTTGGCTGCAAAAATGATCTCATATCCAAAGTGACCAAAACATCTTCAAACCGCCCTCTTCTTGCAGGCGCGGTAGGATTGGTACTCGCACCTGTTTTGCTGTGGGTGGAAATTCCTCTGCCAGCGCCCGCAACAGCAGAATGCAGCATCTCTCGGAGCAAGGCCTGGAAATGCTGCATTCTGACA
The DNA here is from genome assembly GCF_014858855.1 of Bufo gargarizans. Classification (NCBI taxonomy): domain Eukaryota; kingdom Metazoa; phylum Chordata; class Amphibia; order Anura; family Bufonidae; genus Bufo; species Bufo gargarizans. The sequence goes on from NC_058085.1 coordinate 311,432,428, forward strand.
GCCCTCTGTGATGCTGGTAACATGTCCGCCATTTTGTGTTTATACCAGGGGTCTAAGTACATTGACACCCAGTACTGGTCCTTGCCTTTTAAGCTTTCTTATATGGGGGTCCCTCTTCAAACACTGGAGCATGGAGATCCCCTTTAGCACTAAATCTGAAGCGGTGGAGCGCCCTGGCTCCTGCTCATCGCCCAGGAGAATGTCGTCCTTGTTCTCTTCCCCCCCCATCCACGGACAACACCAGTGATCCCCGTAAAAGTTTAAAGCCTGCTCTTCTCGCTCCTCCTCCTCCTCCAAGGCACCATCCGCCTCTGACTCCTCTTCAGACTCCTGCTGACTTGTCTCAGATGGAGTAGCCCACCCTGGGAATTCATTCAGCCCCTGCTCCTCGATGACTTGATCAATGACACAACGCAATGCACGCTCCAGAAAAAAGGCATAAGGTACGATGTCACTGATGGCACCCTGGCTGCAACTGACCAGTTTGGTGATCTCATCAAATGGCCACAGAAGTCTGCATGCTTCACATATAAGCAGCCACTGGTGCGGTGAAAAGGAACCAAGCTCCCCAGAACCTGTTCTGCTACAGAGTTCATACAGATAGTTGTTAACGGCACTTTGCTGCTGGAGCAGCCTATCAAGCATATACAAGGTGGAGTTCCAGCGTGTCGGGCTGTCACAAATCAGATGTCTGACAGGCTGGTGATGTCGCCGTGTAAGATCTTCTAAAATGGCCAGATATTATCCTGGCCTGCCGCAAGACGTCCTGGACCCCAGGATATTTGGCAACGAATCTCTGCACGACTAAGTTCAGGACGTGTGTCATTTTGCCCTGTTTTAGCGCACTCAGCAGATTGGCATTGTTGTCGCACACCACTTTACCAACTGTCAAATTGATCGGGGTTAGCCACTGATCGGCCTGTGACTGCAGAGCTGAAAGGAATGCAGGACCGGTGTGGCTCTTGGCTTCCAGGCAAAACAGCCGCAGCACAGCATAGCAACGTCTCACCTGGCACGTCGAATAGGTTCTGGGGAGCTTAGAGGGTGCAGCGGAAGAGGGGGCAGCAGTGGAAAAGGAGGAGTCAGCCGAGGAGGACACGGAGGATGGAGTATGACCACGTGTCTGTGGTCAGATGTATCTTGGCACCGACACTGTGTGCCAGAGATACATTCACTTGCCACTGAACCTGGCCATATAGCTCTGGGATGCCCTTCTGGGAGAAATATTTCCTTCCGAGGACCTTCCATTGCGGAGTGCCAATGGTCACAAATTTTCTAAAGACCTCCGAGTCCACTAGTTTATATGGCAGTAGTTGTCAGGCTAGCAGTTCCGACAAGCCAGCGGTCAGCCGTTGGGCAAGAAGGTTATCCGGTGTCATCAACTTTTTACGCTCGAACATTTGGGCCACGGAAGCCTGCCTTCTGCTAGATGAACGCGACAACGGCACAATGGAAGGTAGAGTTTAGGAAAAATGGGAGGAGAGAGGAGAAGGAGAAGAGTCAGGATGTGGAGAGCCTGTAGTGTGGCTTTGTGGGTTCTAACGGCATTGCTCCCACTGGGCTCGGTGATGGGAGGAAAGGTGCCTTCTTAAGGCAGTTGTCCCTAGGTGAGTGTTGGGCTTACCGCGACTTATGCATTGACAGCACAGGTTGCAGATGGTAACACTATTGTCAGCAGCTGACACATTATAGAAAGTCCACACTGCGGAGCCATGTGCCGACGCCCTGGGAGCCCAAGATGTTACCGTGCATTGTGGAGGGCTCGCTCCAGATACATTTGCAGTCTGTTTTTTGTCTACTGTGCTCTGCGAGTTCTGACTGCTTCTCCTCCTTCTCCTCCCTACCTGCTGCTCCGTTTCTCCCTCTGAACTCCCCTCCTCTTCCTCTCTTGTGGGCACCCACGTGACGTCCATCGACACGTCATCAACGTCACCTTCACCACCACTGACATTAGAGATCTCGGAGTAGGCAGCAACAGTGGGGACCACACTCCTTGGGCTGATCTGGGTACTGTTGTCAGACCGCTGGGTGGCGGCCGTTGCCACCTCCTCTTCCTCATCTGATGCCAAGAATGGCTGCGCATTGGTAAGGTCTGGAAATGGATGGGAAAATAATTCCTCTGACTCGAGTGGAGGGACTATGGTGGTGGTGGTGGTGTCTTTGGGGGTGCACACAGCAGAGAGTGAGGAGGGTGCAGATACAGAGGATGAGGTGAGTGCTGAAGCAAAAGGCTGAATGAGCCACTCAACCAACTCTTGTGCGTCCTTTGACGTAATCGCACACACCTTCTCCAACTTCCCACTTAGGCTTCGGCCTGGTGCACCTGCCCGACCCCTACAACCCCAGCGGAATGGCCTGCCTCTTCCTCTGCCTGTCATTTTCAAAATTACCCTGTGCCAAAGTCCCTAGAGAAGAACAGTATTTGTGAAAACAGGTATATCACAGGCCTCAATCAGTATTTGGTGGAAGCCGGTATATCGCACCCCTAAATCAGTATTTTGTGGAAACAGATATATAGAACACCTGAATCAATATTTGGTGGAAGCGGGTATATCAAACCCCTTAATCAGTATTTTGTAGAAGCAGGAATATCGCACCCCTCAACCAGTATTTTGTGGAAGCCGTTGTATCACAGGCCTCAATCAATATTTGATGGAAGCAGGTATATTAAACCCCTCAATCAGTATTTTGTGGAAGCAGGTATATAAAATCCCTCAATCAGTATTTTGTAGTAGCAGATATATTGCACCCCTCAATCAGTATTTTGTGGAAACAGGTATATAGAACCCCTTAATCAGTATTTTTTGGAAGCAGGTATATTGCACCCCTCAAGTTGAGAATGAAGATATATATTGGGCGAGCACTCTAACATCAAGCACACATTTAATCAAGATAGGATATCAATAACAATAGAGATAAAATATCAATCACAATAAAAAAAAAACATATACATAAAGTGGATAAAAATACATCAATAAAATAAAATAACCACAATGGGGCAGAAGGTGCAAATTGTGAATAATATTCACAGTACCGATAAGAGGCTATTCCACCATCTAGCACTTGGGATTCCTAATAGGGCCTGAGGTTGTGACTTTAGTTTAGTCAGCAAGAGTTCGGCACAAAGTCGCAGTAGTGAAAATTACTTGCGTTTTTTAGATTGTCTTTAAATGGCAATCACTGCTTTATTTGGTGGTCTTCTTTATGTAAAGTGCTCAAATCCGGTAATGTTCTTTGTGAATATAATCAATATTCAATATTATAAAGGTGCAGTCCGGAGGTTCTTATCGGGATATAGTTAATACTCAATCTGATAGTAGTTAGCAGTAGTGTTGGCTATTCGGCCGCTTACCTCCTCCTTCCAGGGGTAGTCCACTTGTGATGTGTGTCCACTGGTGTTTGTCGAGGGGCGAGTGTTGCGGGAAAGGTCTGGCGTCTTGTGTCGCACTCCTTGATAGCCGCACTTGCAAGCTCTCGTGGAATCACACTCGCGTGACTTCCTGTTTCGTCCGGTGATGACATCTCTACTGTGTCAATTCAGGAGATTCGATCTTCCAGATATTATAATAGTGTCTGCATGGCCATGCGACTAAAAATATTTCAGGCAGGTGTATGGTGTTTTACCAGACGCATTTCGGGAAATATAACTATCCCTTCCTCAGTGAGCCACCGCCATCACTGTTTTCTCCACTATATCGCACCCCTCAATCAGTATTTTGTGGATACAGGTAAATAGAACCCGTGAATCAATATTTTGTGGAAGCAGGTATATTGCGCCCCTCAATCAGTATTTTGTGGAAACAAGTGTATCGTAGGCCTTAATCAATATTTGGTGGAAGAAGGTATATCCCACCCCTCAAATCAATATTTTGTGGAAGCAGGTATATAGAACCCCCTTAATCAGTATTTTGTGGAAACAGGTACAGTCAGGTCCATAAATATTGGGACATTGACACAATTCAATTTTTTTGGGCTCTATACACAACCACAATGGATTTGAAATGAAACGAACAAGATGTGCTTTAACTGCAGTCTGTCAGCTTTAATTTGAGGGTATTTACATCCAAATTAGGTGAATGGTGTAGGAATTACAACAGTTTGCATATGTGCCTCCCACTTGTTAAGGGACCAAAAGTAATGGGACAGAATAATAATCATAAATCTAACTTTCACTTTTTAATACTTGGTTGCAAATCCTTTGCAGTCAATTACAGCCTGAAGTCTGGAACTCATAGACATCACCAAACGCTGGGTTTGATCCCTGGTGATGCTCTGCCAGGCCTCTACTGCAACTGTCTTCAGTTCCTGCTTGTTCTTGTGGCATTTGCCCTTCAGTTTTGTCTTCAGCAAGTGAAATGCATGCTCAATCGGATTCAGGTCAGGTGATTGACTTGGCCATTGCATACGATTCCACTTCTTTCACTTAAAAAACTCTTTGGTTGCTTTTGCAGTATGCTTTGGGTCATTGTCCATCTGCACTGTGAAGCCCCGTCCATGAAGCATTTGACTGAATATGAGCAGATAATAAAACCCGAAACACTTCTTCAGAATTCATGCTGCTGCTTTTGTCAGCAGTCACATCATCAATAAATACAAGAGAACCAGTTCCATTGGCAGCCATACATGCCCACGCCATGACACTACCACCATCATGCTTCACTGATAAGGTGGATATGCTTAGGATCATGAGCAGTTCCTTTCCTTCTCCATACTCTTCTCTTCCCATCAATCTGGTACAAGTTGTTCTTGGTCTCATCTGTCCATAGGATGTTGTTCCAGAACTGTGAAGGCTTTTTCAGATGTCTTTTGGCAAACTCTAATCTGGCCTTCCTGTTTTTGAGGCTCACCCATGGTTTACATCTTGTGATGAACCCTCTGTATTCACTCTGGTGAAGTCTTCTCTTGATTGTTGACTTTGACACACATACACCTACCTCCTGGAGAGTGTTCTTGATCTGGCCAACTGTTGTGAAGGGTGTTTTCTTCACCAGGGAAATAATTCTTCAGTCATCTACCACAGTTGTTTTCCGTGGTCTTCCGGGTCTTATGGTGTTGCTGAGCTCACCGATGCGTTCCTTCTTTTTAAAAATGTTCCAAACAGTTGTTTTGGCCACCCCTAGTGTTTTTGCTATTTCTCTGATGGGTTTGTTTTGTTTTTTTCAGCCTAATGATGGCTTGCTTCACTGATAGTGACAGCTCTTTGGATCTCATCTTGAGAGTTGACAGCAACAGATTCCAAATGCAAATAGTACACTTGAAATGAACTCTAGACCTTTTATCTGCTCATTGTAATTGGGATAATGGGGGAATAACACACACCTGGCCATTGAACAGATGAGAAGCCAATTGTCCCATTACTTTTGGTCCCATAACAAGTGGGAGGCACATATTCAAACTGTTGTAATTCCTACACCGTTCACCTGATTTGGATGTAAATACCCTCAAATTAAAGCTGACAGTATGCAGTTTGAGCACATCTTGTTCGTTTCATTTCAAATCCATTGTGGTTGTGTATAGAGCCAAAAATGTTAGAATTGTGTCGATGTCCCAATATTTTTGGACTTGACTGTATATAGAACACCTGAATCAATATTTGGTGGAAGCAGGTATATCGCACCCCTCAATCAATATTTTGTGGGAGCAGGTATATAGAACCCATTAATCAGTATTTTGTAGAAGCAGGTATATCACACCCCTCAATCAGTATTTTGTGGAAACAGGTATTTAGAACCCCTTAATTAGTATTTTGTGGAAGCAGGTATATCGAACCCCTAAATTAGTTTTTTTGGAGCAACAGGTATATCACACCCATTGCAAATACAGTGGGATGCGAAAGTTTGGGCAACCTTGTTAATCGTCATGATTTTCCTGTAGAAATCGTTGGTTGTTACGATAAAAAATGTCAGTTAAATATATCATATAGGAGACACACACAGTGATATTTGAGAAGTGAAATGAAGTTTATTGGATTTACAGAAAGTGTGCTATAATTGTTTAAACAAAATTAGGCAGGTACATACATCTGGGCACTGTTGTCATTTGATTCCAAAACCTTTAGAACTAATTATTGGACTCAAATTGGCTTGGCAAGCTCAGTGACCCCTGATCTACATACACAGGTGAATCCAATTATGAGAAAGAGTATAATTATGAGAAAGAGTATTTAGGGGGGTCAATTGTAAGTTTCCCTCATCTTTTTAATTTTCTCTGAAGAGTAGCAACATGGGGGTCTCAAAACAACTCTCAAATGACCTGAAGACAAAGATTGTTCACCATCATGGTTTAGGGGAAGGATACAGAAAGCTGTCTCAGAGATTTCAGCTGTCTGTTTCCACAGTTAGGAACATATTGAGGAAATGGAAGACCACAGGCTCAGTTCAAGTTAAGGCTCGAAGTGGCAGACCAAGAAAAATCTCGGATAGACAGAAGCGACGAATGGTGAGAACAGTTAGAGTCAACCCACAGACCAGCACCAAAGACCTACAACATCATCTTGCTGCAGATGGAGTCACTGTGCATCGTTCAACCATTCGGCGCACTTTACACAAGGAGATGCTGTATGCGAGAGTGATGCAGAGGAAGCCTTTTCTCCGCCCTCAGCACAAAAAGTGCCGCTTGAGGTGGGCTAAAGCACATTTGGACAAGCAAGCTTCATTTTGGAATAAAGTGCTGTGGACTGATGAAACTAAAATTGAGTTATTTGGTCATAACAAGGGGCATTATGCATGGAGGAAAAAGAACACAGCATTCCAAGAAAAACACCTGCTACCTACAGTAAAATATGGTGGTGGTTCCATCATACTGTGGGGCTGTGTGGCCAGTGCAGGGACTGGGAATCTTGTCAAAGTTGAGGGACGCATGGATTCCCCTCAGTATCAGCAGATTCTGGAGACCAATGTCCAGGAATCAGTGACAAAGCTGAAGCTGCACCGGGGCTGGATCTTTCAACAAGACAACGACCCTAAACACTGCTCAAAATCCACTAAGGCATTTATGCAGAGGAACAAGTACAACGTTCTGGAATGGCCATCTCAGTCCACAGACCTGAATATAATTGAAAATTTGTGGTGTGACTTAAAGAGAGCTGTCAATACTCGGAAGCCATCAAACCTGAATGAACTAAAGATGTTTTGTAAAGAGGAATGGTCCAGAATTCCTTCAACCAGAATCCAGACTCTCATTGGAACCTACAGGAAGCGTTTAGAGGCTGTAATTTCTGCAAAAGGAGGATCTACTAAATATTGATTTCATTTATTTTTTGTGGTGCCCAAATGTATGCACCTGCCTAATTTTGTTTAAACAATTATAGCACACTTTCTGTAAATCCAAAAAAAACTTCATTTCACTTCTAAAATATCACTGTGTGTGTCTCCTATACAGGGAGTGCAGAATTATTAGGCAAGTTGTATTTTTGAGGATTAATTTTATTATTGAACAACAACCATGTTCTCAATGAACCCAAAAAACTCATTAATATCAAAGCTGAATATTTTTGGAAGTAGTTTTTAGTTTGTTTTTAGTTTTAGCTATTTTAGGGGGATATCTGTGTGTGCAGATGACTATTACTGTACATAATTATTAGGCAACTTAACAAAAAACAAATATATACCCATTTCAATTATTTATTTTTACCAGTGAAACCAATATAACATCTCAACATTCACAAATATACATTTCTGACATTCAAAAACAAAACAAAAACAAATCAGTGACCAATATAGCCACCTTTCTTTGCAAGGACCCTCAAAAGCCTGCCATCCATGGATTCTGTCAGTGTTTTGATCTGTTCACCATCAACATTGCGTGCAGCAGCAACCACAGCCTCCCAGACACTGTTCAGAGAGGTGTACTGTTTTCCCTCCTTGTAAATCTCACATTTGATGATGGACCACAGGTTCTCAATGGGGTTCAGATCAGGTGAACAAGGAGGCCATGTCATTAGATTTTCTTCTTTTATACCCTTTCTTGCCAGCCACGTTGTGGAGTACTTGGACGCATGTGATGGAGCATTGTCCTGCATGAAAATCGTGTTTTTCTTACCTTGCAGACTTCTTCCTGTACCACTGCTTGAAGAAGGTGTCTTCCAGAAACTGGCAGTAGGACTGGGAGTTGAGCTTGACTCCATCCTCAACCCAAAAAGGCCCCACAAGCTCATCTTTGATGATACCAGCCCAAACCAGTACTCCACCTCCACCTTGCTGGCGTCTGAGTCGGACTGGAGCTCTCTGCCCTTTACCAATCCAGCCATCTGGCCCATCAAGACTCACATTCATTTCATCAGTCAATAAAACCTTAGAAAAATCAGCCCAGATATTTCTTGGCCCAGTCTTGACGTTTCAGCTTGTGTGTCTTGTTCAGTGGTGGTCGTCTTTCAGCCTTTCTTACCTTGGCCATGTCTCTGAGTATTGCACACCTTGTGCTTTTGGGCACTCCAGTGATGTTGCAGCTCTGAAATATGGCCAAACTGGTGGCAAGTGGCATCTTGGCAGCTGCACGCTTGACTTTTCTCAGTTCATGGGCAGTTATTTTGCGCCTTGGTTTTTCCACACGCTTCTTGCGACCCTGTTGACTATTTTGAATGAAACGCTTGATTGTTCGATGATCACACTTCAGAAGCTTTGCAATTTTAAGAGTGCTGCATCCCTCTGCAAGATATCTCACTATTTTTGACTTTTCTGAGCCTGTCAAGTCCTTCTTTTGACCCATTTTGCCAAAGGAAAGGAAGTTGCCTAATAATTATGCACACCTGATATAGGGTGTTGATGTCATTAGACCACACCCCTTCTCATTACAGAGATGCACATCACCTAATATGCTTAATTGGTAGTAGGCTTTCGAGCCTATACAGCTTGGAGTAAGACAACATGCATAAAGAGGATGATGTGGTCAAAATACTCATTTGCCTAATAATTCTGCACGTAGTGTATGATATATTTAACTGACATTATTTATCGTAAAAAGCAACGATATATACAGGAAAATCATGACGATTAACAAGGTTGCCCAAACTTTTGCATCCCACTGTAGTTGTTCCAATAATGCTTGCCCCCCTATATACCTGTGGTATCACAGCAGAATCGCACGCAACTGTTGCACAATACAAATGAAACAGAATGTAAAATGGCTGCCAGATCGGGTTCTGTTATAGAGTGGGGGTGTGTTAATGTGCTGAAATGTCTCAATTGGCTGTCCTGTCCCACCTGATAGATGTGTCATGGGTCAAAGTTCGGCGCAATGCAATAGAATATGGCGCATGCAAACATCGCCATATGTTTGCACGTTCGGCGAATAGCTGGCAGGTTGGGCAAGATTTATAAAACTCTTCTACCTCTCTGAACACACTGGGCCAGTAAAACCGCTGTAGTATCCGATCCTGCATTTTCTACCACCACAAGTGACCCTCAAGAACATGTTGGTGGGCAAGCTCCAATACGAGCTTGCGATAGGCCTTGGGCACCACCAGCTGTTCAACATGCTCACCCCGTAGTTAGTTTACCAGATACAGCATTTCCTGGTGAACGACAAAACTGTGAAACATCAACTCGGTGCCAGGTTTTTGTGGTTCACCATCAATTATTTCAACATTCTCCCAGGCTTGAGATAAGGTTTGGTCCCGGTGTTGTGCGGTTCCGACATTTTCACTGGAGACATTGAAGTCTGCTAATTCATGACCCGACGGCAAGTCCTCAATGTCTCCTACCAACACACTCAGCTGGGTTTTCTCCCCATCTTCCACCGAAGTGGCGGTCACCCCTACCGCTGGCCCTTTGGCCTTGGATTCCCAGGGTTCTGACTTCCCGCCCAAGCCAGGCTACTCTGCTGAAATTGCCCCTGACTCAGGGGCATCAACAACTCTCACCGCCGGCCACAGGGCCAGGAAGCCCGGAAAGTCTCTTCCCTATTATTAGTTCATAAGGTAAAGTGGTGGCACATGCCGCCTCCCGTGGATAGAGACACCAGGGCGGTGGGATAGTCCTTTAAATCTCCATGTATGCACATGACCCCGATTTTTAGGCCAGTATACTAGATGGGCCGGACCAGGGTAGCTCTTACCAGAGACACCGACTCCCTGAGTCCAACAAAGCTACTGCCAGAGTGTCTCCCATTTCTACCTGGCACAGGTGGTTATTGTCTATAGTCTCTGGGATACCTGATGCACACAGCTTCCCGGCATACAACGAGTTGCGGTATCCATAGTTAGTCTCCATGGGTTCGCCCCGATGGGGAAAGGCGGCCCTTACGTGGCCAGGCTCCTGACACCACCAGCATACTATCGGAGCCGGGTCTATGGGGGGTACACACCGGGTTGGTTGGTTGGCACAAGTCTCTGGGTCTGGGATGGAGATTGCTGGGGTTTGGCTGCCCCCCTCCCAAACTAACACACTTTCAAATTCCTGGTAGCCTCATAGCAATCCACCAGGTCCATCATCTCAAGTGCATTACCAGGAGACACCTGGTTGATCCAATGCTGGAGTGGGTATGACAAAGCCCTCCAGAACACATCAGCCAACAGATGGTCCAACATAGCAGTGGGACTCAGCATGTTGCAGCCATTTTTGCATCAGGTGTAATAGGGTATAATACTGGTGCCTCTCGGGCTCAGCCGGTTTAAACTCTCACTGATGCACCCGCTGGGCCCTGACTAATACATTCACCCCCCCCCCCCCCAGTCTCGCCAGGATCTCGCCCTTTACTGTCGGGTAATCAGCTGCTTAATCATCCGGTAAGTCAAAATACACCTGCTGCGGTCCAGACACCAGGAACTGAGTGACAACCTCATCCCATTGCTCCTGAGGTAGCTTCTCTCTCACGGCTGCCTTCTCGAAGATCGCCAAATAGGTCTCAACGTCGTCTGCGGGGGTCATCTTGGGGATCGCCTCACAGACTGCTTTCCAGGCATCATGGATGCTCTGGGATGCTCCTGCTGCTTTTAAAGCCATCACATGTTGTAACAGCAGCTGGTTTGTTTCCTGCTGTTGCTTATTGGCTTCCCACTGTTGCAGGTTAGCTTCCGCAAAGGCTTTCACGACAGCTTTCATTTTGTCAAGGGGCACGGGTTGTAATCTAGCTGGTTTGATGTAAGACATACATATGTGCCTGGAAAAACTAAAAATATTTCTGCCTTCACGCCAACCTCACTGCAATGCACGCATCCTTCACCAATTGTGGGGATTAGTTCTGGTAGTTGGGATAAGCGGGTGCAGCACAGAGGCAAAGTATAAGTTTGTTATTCAAATGTCCATGTTTATTTACATATAAGGTCAAACAAAAAACACTCTTTGCAGGGTTGGTGTTTGTTCACACGAGTAGAAAGTTCATGCATAACAAAAAAACGTTATCTTGTCTGCAGTTTTGCCTCCAGCAGTCCAAATGCGGGCTTTAGGTTGCCTGCTCTCCCAACACACAGGTCTCAGCTTTTCAGCCCAGTACAAGGCTCAGTTCCCACACAAGAGATTGCCAGAGCTCCTCTGTCAGAGAGAAGTAATCACTCCCAGCTGACACTGCCGGCAGTTTTTTTTTTTATAGGCCAGTCAAGACCCAGCCTGGAACGTGGGGAGCAGACACCCACCCTGCATTTTGACTACTCCCAATAAGAGTAGTCCCAGATCAGCTATTTCTTATGGCATACACAGAAATTTAAACACAACAGTATCTCTGTAAAATGGAGTCACAGGAAAGTTGGGTTCTTCTTTAACACCTTACATCAACAAGCACAATGCCGGATGGAGCGCTTTTAAGAACTCCACCACTGTACTCTTGAGCAGTGAAAACAATGTCTGTACAGTGACAAATCTCACTGATGAGTCTTTGGTGAATGCCAGGAGAATGTTTCCTGTCTGACTGCTTTTTGCCAACTATAAAGTTTGGTGGAGGAGGGATAATGCTATGGGGTTGTATTTCAACGGTTGGTTTAGGCTCCTTAGTTCCAGTGAAGGGAAATTTTAGTGCTTCGGCATACCAGGCATTTTGGACAGTGTTATGCTTCCAACTTTGTAGGAACAGTTTGTACAAGGTCTTTTTCTCTTCCAACATGGTGGTGCAAGGATCATAAAGGCATTGATGCGTGAGTTTGACACGTGGAAGAACTTGACTGGTCCAAAAAAAGCCCTGACTTCAATCTCTTCAAACACCTTTATGATAAACTTGAACAGAGATTTTGAAGTAAGGCCCTCTCATCCAACATCAGTGTCTGACCTCAAAGTTTTTGTTCAGGGTGAAAAAGCAAAAATTCTCACAGACACGCCCCAAAAGTTAGTATAACGTGAGGAAACTGTTCTGGCTGCAAAACAAAAAAGGGGGGGGGGGCAGCTCCATATTTTTTTTATATGGATTTAGAAGTTCCTGAAGGTGTAATATGTAGGTGTACGAATACTTTTGTCCATATAGTGTATGTCTTTCCTATGTATTTCCTTCCTGTCTGGCATCTTCTTCTGATCCTTACTGTGTGCCAGCCATGGCTTGGTCATAGCATGTTGCCACAGATGTTCCTGCTTTTCTACCACTCAGGCATGCAGGAGCAGGCAGATGAAATTTAAAGCTGCACAGCTTGATGTGTACTCACTGCCTCAGGGTGAAACGTAGGGGTGGTGTGGTGGATGACGGCATTGGGACATGGTGCAGGTCTCCTGAAAGAGTGATGAAAATCCAGGACTGTCCTGCTGAATGTGGGGCAGTTGGGAACTTTGCTATCTATTTGCTATCATATAGTTGTCTAGTAGAGATAAGAAAATTTTGTAAAATTCTACCCTAGTTTTTAGTATTTTAAATACCTGGATAATATCTCTGTGTCTCTTTCTATCTTTCTCTCTCTTTCTCTCCAAAGATTCTACCAAAACAAATCTGAAGAAATTCTGATTCTAACTAATCAGAATTTTTTGGGGACATCAGCAATTGTAAAGGGAGCTGCCAGCAGCAGATCTTGATAATTTTGTGCACCAAGGCATTCAGAGTGTCAGAACATTCCTCAGTCAACCATTAACCAATAACCTCTCAGACAGCATGTCAAGGTGAGTAAGTGTTCACATTTCTGCAGGTGGCGCTCATACTTGATGCTGAATAAATCAAGAAGATCTCAATATTTTGTTTCCATTTCTTTATCATTTGCATTTCATTAATATATCCAGTGATTTCCATAATTCCACAATTTTTCTTTATGGTTTCAGCAAAGTCTTACAGGATGTTCTAATCATATTCAGCTTCCTGTCTGTCACTTCTCTGCACTGATAACAGTTATCATTGAAGGGAGGGACACGAGAAGATTCTGAGGCTGTGGTTGAACAGCCACAGGGGTTTCTCCGGGTTTTGGCAAAGCAAAGTTTTTTTAACAGATCACAGTGAGAGGAGAGAATAAATATCCATTGCTGATGAAAATGTAATACCTGCCTCCAATAACCGGACAGGATAATCTGCTACCAGCTGAGTGGCAAGCCTATGTAGGATATGTTACATTATATTACTTATTTAAGGTACGACCAGACGGTCAAGTTTATGGATGCGGCTTTAGGAGCCAAAACCAGGAATGAATTCAAAAATGAGAAAAAAAGAGAATTTGTATCTGTTCTGTATGTTTTCTCTCTTTTTATAATCCACTCCTGATTTTGGATTCCAAAACTGCATAGAAACAGAGAATGTGTTAGCAGATAAGAACCATTTGGCCCATCTAGTCTGCCCAATATACTGAATACTATGAATACCCCCTGGCCCTATCTTATATGAAGGATGGCCTTATGCCTATCCCATGCATGCTTAAACTCCTTCACTGTATTTGCAGCTACCACTTCTGCAGGAAGGCTATTCCATGCATCCACTACTCTCTCAGTAAAGTAATACTTCCTGATATTACTTTTAAACCTTTGCCCCTCTAAATAGAAACACAGATAGAGCATGCATGCATGCAAAAAAACCATGTCTGTATCGCTGAATCTTTAAAACGTGTAAGCTTATATCAACTCAGAAGAACACCCAGTGACACTAGAAAGATTTGTGTGAGCAAGGGGATGTATGGCCAGGGACAGGATGTGAACGCTAAGATATACATTGCTCGGGAAACTCATTGTGCAGAACACATATCAATAACAAATTTTAAAATTCATAGAAGGCAATAATATCATCCTTCACAATAAAACCACTCTTATATTGCCAATTTGCCATCAGTCCTTTATTTTTTTAATGCCAAGGTAATGATAATAAAAGCACAGAGGAAAATAGTGAAAGTTGGGATTGGCTGCTTGAGGAGGCTGAAGGAATGTATCTCCTAATTTATTTATTTAGCCATACTGTACATATTAAAAGGTAGTGTCCTGATTCAGAAATAAATACAGAAGTATTGGAATGCATTGTAAAAAGGGTCAGACCCCCAAAAGTTTAAAAAAAAGTTAAAAAAATATTTTTCCCCCAATAAATGAAAAGTTTCAAGTAAAAAAAAAACACAAAAAAACTTCATTTTCCCCAAATAAAGTAAAAATATAGGGAGAAAAAGAAAGTAGACATATTAGGTATTGCCACGTCTGTATCGACCGGCTCTATAAACATATCACATAACCTAACCCCTCAGATGAATACCGCAAAAAAATAAAATAAAAAACTGTGCTAAATAAGCTATTTGTTTGTCACCTAACACCACTAAAAGTACAACACCAAGCGATCAAAAAGGTGTATGCCCACTAAAATAGTACAAATCTAACTGTCACCTCATCCTGCAAAAAATGAGCCCCTACCTAAGACAATCGCCCCAAAAATAAACTATGGCTCAGGATATGGAGACACTTAAACATTATTATTATTTTTTATTTTTTTTATCCTGTTATTGTGTAAAACTTAAGTAAATAAAAAAGTATACATATTAGGTATCGCCGCGTCCGTAAGAACCTGCTCTATAAAAATATCACATGACCTAACCCCTCAGATGAACACCGTAAAAAAAAAAGGTGTAAAAAAAGCAATTTTTTGTCAACTTACATCACAAAAAGTGTAATAGCAAGCAATCAAAAAGTCATATGCACCCCAAAATAGTGCCAATCAAACCGACATCTCATCCCGCAAAAATCGTACCCTACCTAAGATAATCACCCAAAAACTGAAAAAACTATGGCTCTCAGACTATGGAGACACTAAAACATGATTTTTTTTGTTTCAAAAATGAAATCATTGTGTAAAACTTACATAAATAAAAAAGTAGATATATTAGGTATCGAAGCGTCCATAATAACCTGCACTATAAAAATACCGTAAAAAATAAAAATAAAAACTGTGTACAAAAAAAGCCCTTTTTTGGCACCTTACATCACAAATAGTGTAATAGCAAGCAATCAAAAAGTCATGTGCACCCTATAAAAGTACCAATCAAACCATCATCTCATTCCGAAAAAAATGAGCACCTAAACAAGACAGTCGCCCCAAAAATGTATAAAACTACTAGTGGATTCACTAAAAAATTATTTGTTTTTAAAAATAGTCATATTTGGTATTGTCATGTCCGTAACAACCTGCTCTATGAAAATAGCACATGATCTAACCTGTCAGATGAACGTTGTAAATAAAAAATTAAAACGGTGCCAAAACAGCTATTTCTTGTTACCTTGCCTCACAAAAAGTGTAATATAGAGCAACCAAAAATTATATGTATCCTAAAATATTGCCAACAAAACTGCCACCTTATCCTGTAGTTTCCAAAATGGGGTCACTTTTTTGGAGTTTAAACTCTAGGGGGGCTTCAAATGGGACATGGTGTAAAAAAAAAAAAAATAAATCCGCAAAATCTGCCTTCCAAAAACTGTATGGCATTCCTTTCCTTCTGCGCAATGCCGTGTGCCTGTACAGCAGTTTATGACCACATATACCCCATATAGTTTCTCTAAACTACAGAATCGGACCCATAAATATTGAGTTTTGTTTGGCTGTTAACCCTTGCTTTGTAACTGGAAAAATTGGTGTAGTTTCTTAAATGGGGTCACTTTTTTGGAGTTTCTACTCTAGGGGTGCATCAGGGGGGCTTCAAATGGGACATGGTGTAAAAAAAAAAAAAACTGTCTAGCAAAATCTGCCTTCCAAAAACCGTATGGCATTCCTTTCCTTCTGCGCCCTGCCGTGTGACCGTACAGCAGTTTACGGTCACATATGGAGGGTTTATGTAAACTACAGAATCATAAATAATGAGTTTTGTTTGGCTGTTAACGTTTGCTTTGTAACTGGAAAAAAAATATGAAAATGGAAAATCTACCAAAAAAGTGAAATTTTGAAATTGTATCTCTATTTTCCATTAATTCTTGTGGAACACCTAAAGGGTTAACAACGTTTGTAAAATCAGTTTTGAATACCTTGAGGGGTTTAGTTTCTAGCATGGGGTCATTTTTGGGTGGTTTCTATCATGTAAGCTTCACAAAGTGACTTCAGACCTGAGCTGGTCCTTAAAAAGTTAACGTCCCCCAAAAATAAAATGTCATTCCCAAAATGATCCTAACATGAAGAAGACATATGGGAAATGCAAAGTAACAATTTTTGTAGGTATTAATATGTATTATAGAAGTAGAGAAATTGAAACTTGGAAATTTGCTAATTTTTCCAAATTTTTGCAAATTTAGCATTTTTTTTAAAATAAATAAATAATATTTTTTTTTACTCCATTTTACCACTGTCGTGAAGTAAAATATGTGATGAAAAAGCAATCTCAGAACGGCCTGGATAAGTCAAAGCGTTTTAAAGTTATCACCACATAAAGTGACACTGGTCAGATTTGCAAAAAATGGCCTGGTCCTTAAGGGGTTAAGCAGACTGTGATTGTCATATGTTTTGACTTAGATGAAGATCAGATCACATTTTATGACCAATTTGTGCATAAATCCATATCATTCCAAAGGGTTCACATACTTTTTCTTGCAACTGTACATTGTTTTTGCTACCACACAGTGTGTGTGTAAATTAAGCTCTGTTTTTTGTCTTGGGGATATCTGAGTACCAAGAGCCACTGTTAGGATTTAGTAATATATGTGAAGTCCAGTTTTGCGGTCTTGGGCCAGGCAGAGCAGAAACTTAGGGCCTATCTGGCTCCTTAGCAAAAATCAATGAAAAAGGAAACTGGGAGATTGGCCCATATTTGGCCGCTCAACCACTTCAAATGAACACTGCCATTTCCAAAACTGTTGCATAAAATCAATACAGAAGGTGAATATATGATGTTTTATAATATATCTTATCATTGAAAAATACTATTTTCTTCCTCCAGCAGCATTTGTCCTCCCCTATCAATAGACTATTCTGAGTCGTGTCTTTAAATCAGCTCTTTTTTGTCTCCTCTCTGACTCCTGCTCATTCCTCCTCCACCCTCCCCTCTCTATGGTCCAGGGGCGGATTGGCCATAGACTCTACAGGGAAATTTCCAGGTGGGCCAATGCACATGCTGCCTGAGTTCATCTGCTGCGGCCCACATCTTACATCCTAAGTCCCCCCTTTGGAGGCAATATATTGTTCTGCACTGTGGTATATGGTTCTGCTGGGACAGTGTTTTGCGCTATGGTATTGCTGCCCCCGCCTACTTGTGTTCCCCTACCTTCTGTCAATTTGGACCCATCTACAATATGAGGCCACTTTTATTTTTATTTTTTCCAGGGCCACATATATTTATCCTAAATAAAGTCCATTACCGTGGTACAGCAAATTCACAGTATAAGAAATATTACAAGCAGCTACTAGCCTGTGCCTCTGCATTTTACAGCAGTGTTATCTCTTTTATCATATAATACAAGGTGGAAGCGTTGTGGAGCATTAATATAATCTTTCATTCCAGTTGCATAGTTGAATCAGATTGGATTAAGCCCGACATCCATGTGAATATTTAAATGAAAGCCTGGACGATGATGCACAATGTGGTAATTGGTTAACTATGTTTATATGAAATGTTTATTTCATTCATTTACTTACCGTACCACACCGAATAAATAATGTTGCTATTAAAATGAATTACCAAGTGTAGCATGACGTACAGCACTGAAATTGGTTAATACGTTTAAACTATTCTAATCATTCTTTTTATTTAACTGCATTTCACCCTGAAAATTGCATATTTAGTTATTAAAGGGAACCTGTCACCTGGATTTTGTGTATAGAGCTGAGGACATGGGCTGCTAGATGGCCGCTAGCACATCCGCAATATGTAGTCCCCATAGCTCTGTGTGCTTTTATTGTGTAAAAAAAACAATTTGATACATATGCAAATTAACCTGAGATGAGTCCTGTACGTGAGATGAGTCAGGGACAGGACTCGTATGTATCAAATCGTTTCTTTTACACAATAAAAGCACACAGAGCTAAGGGGACTGGGTATTGCGGATGTGCTAGCGGACATCTAGCAGCCCATGTCCTCAGCTCTATACACAAAATCCCGGTGACAGGTTCCCTTTAAGCAACACTCTATCAAGTTAGAGAGAAATGTTATTGAGCCTTTTGCAATAGTTTGTCTAGGAAGGGTAGGTACCAACCAATTTGGCTGTCATTATGGTTCCTAAGAATAGTCAGCCTGCAGCATTGCTGTTCATATTGTGTAATTATTCTGACAGACACTATACAGCAAAATATGGTATACTCTACACAAATGTAATGTGCCATCATACAGGTTCCTTGCAAGGCTGTATGTGCCATAAGACACCCAAGGGCATATGACCAGGGCAGCAAAATTTAGGGGATAGCAATGTAATTAGTGCATCTGTTTTTCTTTATGTAATAAGTGTTCATATAAGTACTGAATCTACAGTATACATATGTATTATGTGTACATAAATGAGCATGCCTGTATAACGTTAGTGTTCATGTATGTGTGCACCTGTCTGATGTGAGTGTGCATGTATGTAGTGAGTGCGTCACTGGCCGGCGGACGGGCCCTGTTAGCATGCAGCGCCACTAGTACTTCTGCTCCTAGTTACACGGAACCCAACAGGCACCTCTTCCGAGCCTGCGCTGCCGGTGGCCCATTGGTAAGTAAATGGCCAACTGGCCAGCGGGCACTCTACGCTTTGCTGCACCGCCAGCATCTCAGCCCCACTGTATTGCTGGCAAACGCGCTCCATTGTGGGCTGCACTGCCATCATCCCATGATCTGGAGCATTGGCCAATCATGGGGGAGGTTGGGATCACGTCACTTGGGCGTCACTTAGTTTTTTATTCCTTCACTGCATGTCACTTGGTCACAGAGCACTACTCACTTTAGCATTGTTTCTCACAACTATTTATTTGCCGTATTATCTTCCATTTATTGCACTGATCACACTTTATTAATATAATTATCTTTATGAATTAATATTCATGTATTTTAGGAAGATATTGCATGTATATTTTATCATAATCATTGGTCACTGGATGAAGATTTATTTATATATTACAGGAGGATATTATCGGGTTGGCTTATTATAATTTATCACAACCATGGATGTTGATATCTAAAGATTATTGTATAGTATGTGTTCTAGTCTGTGTGGTTTTATTCATTTATATATTCAGTACATGATCATCTGATTCACTGTGATTCAATATTTTTTTATATTTATCATGTTGCTAATAGAAAACAGTTTTTATATGAATGAATATGGATGAATTTTTGGCTGCTTTATGTATACTTTTTCTTGCAACTGTATCTAGTCCACTGTTTGGGCTCCTTGACAAGCCTTATAGTGGCATGCAATATTAGGATATTTGGGTGAAAGTTCTAATTACCTTGCAATACTACAGCTACTAGTGCCCTTCATTCATTACTGAAGTGAGCATTTTAGATGGTGATCTGTTTCTCTTAGTACAGCAGGTGAGCCGCTTGTCGCAGCGCCTACTTGCATTGCTGCTTCATTTTCAATTAATGTTTTAATTGTTTGTAATTTATTACTGTCTAATAAAGCTATTATATGTACTGTGTGTCCCCTTTGTGGGTTTCTGGTATCAGTAATTGAAATTGGCAACAATTTCAGCGTAAATAACAGCAAAAGTGAACTGCGTAATATTTCTCGTATTGGACTAAAATAGGCCGCTAAACGATTTCTAAGTAGCGTAAATAACAGAAAAAGTGAACCGCGAATATTTTTCTCTTTTTCTCTAGAAATATGACAATAAACGCTTTTAGCGCAAATAACACCAAATGTGAACTGCGTCTATTTTTCTTGTATTGTAGTAGTGACATATGACAAGAAACTATTATAAATAAAGCTATTATATGTACTGTGTGTCCCCTTTGTGGGTTTCTGGTATCATTATTGTAGTCACACATTGTTTCCATCTCCAGATAGTTAAATAGGTTGTACCAATTTCAAATCCTTAAGTTGCCTATCTCAGTAAAAAAAAGAAAAATATATTTGGTGCTTTTAGGGGTGTTTTAATTTGCTTTTAATTTATTTAGTCCT
This sequence comes from Bufo gargarizans, assembly GCF_014858855.1. Lineage (NCBI taxonomy): Eukaryota > Metazoa > Chordata > Amphibia > Anura > Bufonidae > Bufo > Bufo gargarizans. The sequence continues at coordinate 311,452,803 of NC_058085.1, forward strand.
GCTAAAAGTATGTTAGACAGAGAAGTGCCAGGCCCTGCAGGGGAGTGTCAGAGGTGTAAATGATTCTGGCGCAGGCACAGGTCGAAGCAGAGTAAGGGGGCATGGCAGCAGGGTCTTCTTCCCGAGGCCTCAGGTCCACATGTTAGCTAGCGGTTGTGTCTTGACCAGCAACCCAGTGGTTCTTGATTGGTTGATTGGTTTGTTATTACTATTACTAACATTTGCAATACAATGTCAATGGCGAATTTATTGAATGCTATATGAAAAACATATTTTATCTAAAGTGAAATGGTCAGAATTCCGTCTTCGATTGTATTATTCTAAATCAAATAACCCCCATCCCAGTCAGAATTCCATGAAGACCATCTTCGTCCCTGTCTTGATGTCCCCCACAACAAATCCAAAAATACTCGAAGATCTGAAATGCATATATAATTTATATCATTAGGCAGAGGTGATATGTAAATATATTTATGGTTATAAGGCACCACAGGGAAAAAAAGGAGGAAAAGTAGGTCAGGGCTCACACTAAAAAAAATGGTGATAAAAAGAAAGAGTTTTTTTTTTAAGTAGTAAAACATGACATAAATTTGGTATTGCCGTAATTGTACTGACCTGCTGAATAAGATCCTCATGTAATTTTTAGTGCACAGTGAACGTCGTAAAAAAAGAATCCAATAAACCTTGGCAGAATTGCCTTTTTTTTTCTATTTTCAATGCACAATTTTTTTTTTCCCATTTTCAAAGTTATGATAAAATAAATGGTGCTAATAAAAATACTTGTCTCACAAAAAACAATCCCTTATACAGCTATGTGAACAGGCTTATGGATATATGTGTAGACAGCAGAGAACAGCATTTACGTATTTTGTGAGTCAATTATAGTACTATATGGGAGCATACAATATGGGAGCATACATTTACTATGTAGTGACTCCTTGGCATTTGATTCAACTGGGTGCTCCTGTTTTCATATGAGCTCTATGGGGGGTCATTAATCAAACAGAAAGATGCCTAAATTAGATGTATTTCTGGCGCAGCATGCGGTGCAAAGGTCATTTTGCACTGCAATCTGCAACGTCTTCTTGCTCACACCAGGACAAAAAAATGGTGCGCGGCATGGAAAGGGAAGGGGGCGGACCGGTAGGCTGTATCATTTACAATTTTCTATGCCTGTTTTAGGCGTAGAAAAAGTTCTAAATGTAAGACAGCTCGGAAGCTGTCTTACATTTAGAAGTGGCGGTGGATCCGCCAAAGTTATGAAGAGGCCGGCGCCTCTTCATAACTCCAGCGGATCCACTGCCAGGTATAGGGGTTATTAACACCGGCATCTAAAACGCTGAACTTAATAAATGTGCCCCTATATTTATTTAATAAAAAAATTACTTTTATAAACAAGGTGAAATTTTATGCACAGTCTTACAGTACTTAATTTTATGGTGTTACACTTGAGCTCTCTTGGCAGAGGGTGTTTTTCCTGCATTAATGTCCCTCAAGTGCACGGCCTGCTCAGAAATCAGTCTGTATCTCTGTGTTGGAAGATGCTAGTCCTTCTCAAGGCCAGAAACACCGCTCAAAGTTAATCATACTCACAGAGCTGTCCAATACGATTCTTTCTGCTCTCAGACTCTGCTCTCCTACCACCCTCCCAAGTCTGACCATTTCCAGGAAGTGACATCATCTCAGGATTCTTTTTTACATTGAACGGAATAACAACCGCACTCAACTTGAGTTCTAATTCGTTTATTTTTATGGCAACTTCACCAATTTGTGACGTTTCGGTCGTAGGACCTTTATCAAACACCATAGATGTGGGGATGTACACCTCAGGAGAGCCACGTAACCCCGCTGCGCGTTTCGGCTGATTTTTCATTCAGTATGTAAGAGTGAGTGCAAAGTTGTACCAGTACATAGCAGTAGTACAACAGTAATTACATAAGTACGCACAAGTCACTATTGTTTTGAAGGGGGGAATGCCACTGTGTGCTCAGGGTCCCCCCGGTGATAAATGGGGGGGCCAGATGCAGTGTGTGGCATCCTTTGTCCTCCTAAGTGACAAGAGGCTCCCGCATATTAGTTCGTATTGAGCCCCTACTGAGCTCCATAGGAATACAATACTGATTGCTTCTTATAGTTTCCTATGGGAACTATAAAAAAGTGTAAAAAAATATGAAAATAAAAATACATAAACAATAAAAAAATACACATCATGGGAATTGCCACATGCGAAAAAGCCTGTACTATTAAAATATAAAAATAAAACCCATACGGCAAATGGAAAAACAGAAAAAAGCCAATTTGCAGGTTTTTGGTCGCTTCACTTCCCACAAAAAATAAATAAAAAGCATTCAAAAGTCATACACACCCCAAAATAGTATTCATGAAAAGTACAGATCGCCCTTCAAAAAATGTCCTCACACAGCTCCAAATTTAGATAGGTCAGAATATGGCAATAAAAAGAAAAAACATATTTTTCAAGGTTTTTATTTTTTTCAGTATTTAAACGCAAGAAAAACTAATCATACTTACCTGACCAGAATGAAAGTAACAGGTAAGTTTTACTATATAGGGAACACAGTAAAAACGAAACTCATAAACTGTTGCGAAACTGCGTTTTTTTTTTTTTTCTGTTTTCACCCATTTGGAATTTTTTTTTCCAGCTCCCCACTACATTGTGTGCAATATTAAATGGTGGAATTAGAAAGTACAACTTGTCCCTCAAAAAACAACACAAAACATCAAATTGATTTATTTTTTAAATGGGTTTTCCAAGATTTAGATACGATTATCTATCCTATGGATAGGTCATTAGTATCTGATCAGTAGGGGTCTGAAACCTGGGACCCCTGATGATCAGCTGTTTCAGAAGGCATGGGACTGAGTGTGATACGAAGCACAGCCGCTATACAATGTACAGTGCTTTGCTTAGTAAGCTGCAAAAGGCCTATCTGAGAACAGGTCATCAGTATTAAGATCTCGGAAAACCCCTTTAAACACAGATTTTCAGGTTTTGAAATTTTCTTCTATAGGGCAAAATGCTTAGTACCGAACTTCTAAACATCACTTCAGCTCCTGTACGATAAATAACAGGGATCCCTTAATGTGCATTATAGATAAAATGAAGAAAACTTGGCAGGAGCAGGACAGGACAGTAGAGGAAGTTAAGGCTGTTCTGCCTGATCTTGTTTGACATCAATCTCTTTTGTACAACATTTCCAAATCCTATATGACAATTCTTTTGCTGGGTTTGTTGGAATACCCTGACTTCCTTCCTCTCTATTTTAAATATTAAGATTGCTGGATGTCAAATATTTCCACTGTCAGGAAGATAATTCATAAAGTAATACCAATCATTTCCCAAATACTGTTCTTTTAGTTTATATAATTTGCATATTCTACAGCCCCTTATCCCATTCATTCATATTTTTCCATGTTCTTGTAATTCTAATATCTAAAAAATATACAGTTATTACATGTATGATTTTTGCAATGTCTCCAATTTGTAAAAAGTGATAGGAAAACATCGGCCGGGACGATTCGCGAATGTGATGTTGGCGAAACGCAAGTTCGCGGCGGGCCCCATTCATTTTAATGGCAGGCGAACCTGAAAAACCTTCAGGTCATATTTGCAGTCACTAAATACTTACTAGAAGTGCACAAATAGTCCCACAACATGGACAGTGACATACTAGAGGGGGATCAATGACAAAAATTCCCACAAAAAAATGTATTTTAATCATGGGCCATTTTATGCGTCTTACAGGGAAATTCTAAAAAATTTCCATGCTGGAGCCTAGAAGGATTTTATTTTAGATAGTACGGGCCCTAAAAATAAGGCATTCACCTGACATAAAAGAAATTGTGATTATGTGGTTTGAGGTACATTATGCGGTCACTGAATAACAATTTTACTGTAGCCCACTGGAGTACAGGCCCCAAACATTAGGCATTCACCGTACAAATAAGAACAAGTGATTATGTGGCTGGAGGTATATTAAACAATCATTGGATATCAATTTTACTGCAGGCCAGTGGAGTACAGGCCCAAACATTAGACATTCACCGGACAGAAAAGATCAAGTGATTATGTGGCTGGAGGTATATTAGACAGTCATTGGATATCAATTTTACTTCAGGCCAGTGGACTACGGGTGCCAAACATTAGGCATTCACCAGCCAGAAAAGATCAAGTGATTATGTGGCTGGAGGTATATTAGATGATCATTGGATATCAATTTTACTGCAGGCCTGTAATGCTGCAGAACCCCAAGCAACCAGGCAAAGATCTGAACAAACGTGGATTTATTGAAAACACAGCAGTAAAGTCCAAGCCAGAAATCATACAGAAATAACGTAGTCCAAATAATAACCTCTGTGGGAAAACGTCAGAGAAAAGCCAGACCAGGCTAAAGTTCATACAGAATAGTCCGTCAAACCAAATACCTAAAGATGAGACTGAAGTATCCAAGGTCCGATCCGAGGCCACACACGGTGCAACTGTAGAGCAGAGACAAGGTTTCCAGAGGCATTCACTAAATGGAGACACTCAGAGTTCATGCATGGAACAAACTTAGTGAATCTGAACCAGCATACTCCCAGGTTGTAGAGACAACAGTGAGCACTGGTCAGCCAGGGAGATCACCTTTTAAACACCTGCTGGCCAATCACAGAGTGCTGCTTGTCAGAACCTCATAGGTCATGCGAGGATCCTACTCATTAGCACCTGTGCAGCAAATCCCTAATCAACTTTGAATTTGTGCACAGATGCTTTACCTGCCAGTGGCCGACATAGCGCATAAGATGCACGCGCACTCGGTCGCGCATTCCTTTGCGAATAACCCCTCAGGCGTGCACACGGACGCCCAACAGACTCAGCACGGGCACGGGATTGTGCCAGCATGGACGCCGGAACGGAACCCGCAGGAGACACCGGAGGCAGGACCGGCCGCAACGTATTGCCATCAGCCCGGCAATTCTGCCTCAGAGATCCTCGCGGCCCTCCCCTCCGGCGCCCATGCGGACGTCCCACCGTATCTGCCCGCAAGGGAACCAAAACCGCAGAGTCCCTTACAAGGCCAGTACAAATACATGTCAAATACATATGTATACATAAGAACTTAAAATATAAAATTGGATTAGAAACATGATCCATGCTTTTTATACAGGGGTCCATCTTCAAACACTGGAGCATGAAGGCCCCCATTTGCTCTAAATCGGAAGCGGTGGAGTGCCCTGGCTCCTGCTCATCGCCCAGGAGAATGTTGTCCTTTGTCTCCTCCCCCCATCCACGGACAACACCAGGGATCCCCGAAAAGTTTAAAGCCTGCTCTTATTGCTCCTCCTCCTCCTCCAGGCACCATCCTCCTCCTCCTCCTCCTCTCCAGACTCCTGCTGACTTTTCTCAGATGGAGTAGCCCCCCCCCCCCCCGAATTCATTCAGCATTGCGACTTCCTCATCTTCCAGCTCCTGCTCCTCGACGGCTTGATCACGCTCCAGAAAGAAGGCGTAAGGTACGATGTCACTGATGGTGCCCTGGCTGCGACTGACCAGTTTGGTGATATCATCAAATGGCCGCAGAAGTCTGCATGCGTCACGTATGAGCAGCCACTGGCGCTGTGAAAAAAAACCAAGCCCCCCAGAACTGTCCTGCTGCAGAGTTCGTACAGATAGTCGTTAACGGCTTGTTGCTGCTGGAGCAGCCTATCAAGCATATACAAGGTGGAGTTCCAGCTCGTCGGGCTGTCACAAATCAGACTTCTAACGGGCAGGTGGTGTCGCCGCTAAATGTCGGCAAGGCGAGCCATGGTTGTGTAAGATCTTCTAAAATGGCCAGATATTTTCCTGGCCTGCCGCAGAACGTCCTGGACCCCGGAGTATTCGGCAATGAATCGCTGCACGACTAAGTTCAGGACATGTGCCATGCATGGCAAGCATGTAATTTTGGGGAGCTTGGGGGGTACAGCGGAAGAGGTAATCGCAGTGGCATAGGAGGAGTCAGCCGTGGAGGAGATGGAGGATGGAGTAGGAGGAGTAGAAGAGGCAGGCTTGGATGCAATCCGTGGCGGTAACACCAAATCAACACGGGTGCCACGGGTTGCATGCTTGACAGCCGTCAGAAGGTTCACCCAGTGGCCAGTAAAAGTTATGTACCTTCCCTGCCCGTGTTATAAGGGAAAATAATAGCATTCTGAATACAGAATGCTTAGTAGGTGATCAATTGAGGGTTAAAAAAAATTAAAAAAATTAACTCACCTTCTCCTCTTGATCGCGTAGTTGCCGGTCTCTTCTTTAGGCCTCTTTCACACTTGCGTTGTCCGGATCCGGCGTGTACTCCACTTGCCGGAATTACACGCCGGATCCGGAAAAACGCAAGTGTACTGAAAGCATTTGAAGACGGATCCGTCTTCAAAATGCTTTCAGTGTTACTATGGCACCCAGGACGCTATTAAAGTCCTGGGTGCCATAGTAGTAGTGGGGAGCGGGGGAGCGGCATACTTACCATCCGTGCGGCTCCCGGGGCGCTCCAGAATGACGTCAGAGCGCCCCATGCGCATGGATCATGTGATCCATGCGATCACGTCATCCATGCGCCTGGGGCGCCCTGACGTCACTCTGGAGCGCCCCGGGAGCCGCACGGATGGTAAGTATGCTGCTCCCCTCTCCCCACTACAGTTTACCATGGCTGCCAGGACTTTAGCGTCCCGGCAGCCATGGTAACCATTGAGAAAAAGCTAAACGTCGCATCCGGCAATGCGCCGAAACGACGTTTAGCTTAAGGCCGGATCCGGATCAATGCCTTTCAATGGGCATTCATTCCGGATCCGGCCTTGCGGCAAGTGTTCCGGATTTTTGGCCGGAGCAAAAAGCGCAGCATGCTGCGCTATTTGCTGCGGCCAAAAAACGTTCCGTTCCGGAACTGAAGACATCCTGATGCATCCTGAAGGACGGACTGTCCATTCAGAATGCATTAGGAAAATCCTGATCAGTATTCTTCCGGCATAGAGCCCCGACGACGGAACTCTATGCCGGAAGACTATAACGCAGGTGTGAAAGGGCCCTTACTTCGTTAATGATGAGCTGTGGGCTAAAGGACCTGTGGTGATGTCAGATCACATGCTCCAATCACATGGTCCATCACCACGGTGATGGACCATGTGATTGGAGCATGTGATCTGACATCACCACAGGTCTTAGCCGGTAGTTCATCATTAAAGAAGAGACCGGGAACTACGCGATCAAGAGGAGAAGGTGAGTTAATTTTTAATTTTTTTTTAACCCTCAATTGATCACCTACTAAGCATTCTGTATTCAGAATGCTATTATTTTCCCTTATAACCATGCTATAAGGGAAAATAATACAATCTACAGAATAATGATCCCAAGCCTGAACTTCTGTGAAGAAGTTTAGGTTTGGGTACCAAACATGCGAGATTTTTCTCACGCGAGTGCAAAACGCATGACAATGTTTTGCACTCGCGCTGAAAAATCGCGCGTGTTCCCGCAACACACCCGCCTCTTATCCGGGCCAAAAATATGACGCCAGTGTGAAAGAGGCCTTACACTTTTTGTGATGTAATGTGACAAAAAATGGCTTTTTTTTACACCGTTTTTTTTTTTTTACGGTATTCACCTGAGGGGTTATGTCATGTGATTTTTTAATAGAGCAAGTAATTACGGATGCGGCGATACCTAATATGTATACTTTTTTTTATTTATGTAAGTTTTACACAATGATTTCATTTTTGAAACAAAGAAAAATCATGTTTTAGTGTTTCCATAGTCTGAGAGCCATAGTTTTTTCAGTTTTTTGACTATTATCTTAGGTAGGGTCTCATTTTTCGCGGGATGAGATGATGGTTTGATTGGCACTATTTTGGGGTGCGTATGACCTATTGAACGCTTGCTATTACACTTTTTGTGATGTAAGGTGACAAAAAATTGCATTTTTACACACCGTTTTAGGTCATGTAATATTTTTATAGAGCAGGTTATTACGGACGCGGCGATACATAATATGTATACTTTTTATTTATTTACTTAAGTTTTACACAATAACAGTTTTTTTTAAAACAAAAAAAAGATATTTTAGTGCCTCCATATTCTGAGCCATAGTTTTTTAAATTTTTGGGCGACTGTCTTAGGTAGGGGCTCATTTTTTGCGGGATGAGGTGTCGGTTATATTGGTCCTATTTTTGTGGGCGTACGCCTTTTTGATCGCTTTCTGACGTACTTTTTGTGATGTAATGTGACAAAAAAAATTGTTTATTTAGCACATTTTTATTTTTTTACGGTGTTCATCTGAGGGGTTAGGTCATTTGATATGTTTATAGAGCCGGTCGATACGGACGCAGTGATACCTAATATGTCTACTTATTTTTTTTACCTAATTTTTACCATTTTTTTTTTTTACTTTATTTGGGGAAAATGACGTTTTTATTTTATTTTTACTTGAAACGTTAAATTTTTTGGGGGGAACTATATTTTTCTCAACTTTTTTTCACTTTATTTTTTGTCCCACTTTGGGACTTCAACTTTTGGGGGTCTGATCCCCTCTACAATGCATTCCGATACTTCTGTATTGGAATGCATTGGCTATATGAGTATTACAGTGTTTATTACTCATACAGGTTTCTGCCTATGAGATCCAGGGGGCTGGATCTCACAGGCTTGTCACTGGAAGGCAGCGCCGATGCCTCAGGAAGGCATCGCGCTGCCTTCCATGCCATCGGGTCCCCCTTACAGCCGCACGGGGCCGCCGCAGCTACCTGTAAAAGCCGCAAACCGCAGGTCTGAATTGACCTGCGGTTTGCGGCAATTGCCTGCAGGCACCTCGTTCCGATCACCGCCCGCCGGGCGGCGGTGATCGGAACTATATATGACGTACCGGTACGTCATGAATCCTTAAGTACCGGGACATCATGCCGTACCGGTACGTCATGTGTCCGCAACAGGTTAACAGTTTTAGTGAAAAGATGAAATAAACAAGTAAAGATCCTGAAAAAAAGAAAGCAGTCGAAGGACCTTTGATTACCTCATAGACATGTGACCAGTAATATTGCTTAAGTACCTATTTCTTACAATATTATTTCATATTATATTATATTATCAAAAATATTAAACTTTTCACTAAAATAGTTAGGCTGAGTTCACACGAGCGTGTCCTGATAAGGTCCGGATGCGTTGCGGCAAACCCGCGCGAGTAGGTACCCAATTGTAGTCAGTTTTGACTGCGATTGCGTTCCGTTGTTCAGTTTTTATCGCGCGGTTGCAATGCGTTTTGCACGCGTGTGATAAAAAACTGGCTGTGGTACCCAGACCGGAACTTCTTCACAGAAGTTTAGGTTTGGGTTCGGTGTTGTGTAGATGTTATTATTTTCCCTTATAACATGGTTATAAGGGAAAATAATAGCATTCTTTAATATAGAATGCTTAGTAGGTGGTCAATTGATGGTTAAAAAATAATTAACTCACCTTCTCCTCTTGATCACGTAGCTGCCGGCCTCTTCTTACTTCTTTAATCATGAGCTGCCGGCTAAAGGACCTGTGGTGACGTCAGATCAAAAGGTCCAATCACATGGTCCATCATCACGGTGATGGATCATGTGATTGGACTAGCTCCAGTTCTGCCATTTTAACCGCTAGAATATGCCCCCATTGTCTTATGGTGGGGCATTGTCAGTGGTGGGACCCGCACCTATATAGAGAACAGAGCCCCGCAAGTGAAGGAGGGTGCACTGCGCATGCGCAGCCGCCCTCTATTCATTTTCTATGGGGCCAGCGAAAATAGCCAATCGCTGGCTCAGCTATTTCCATCATCCCCATAGAAATGAATGGGAGTGGTACGCTCCCATTCACTTCTATGGGGTGCCGGCTTGGTGGTGGCCGGATCAGAGTCCTCCAGCCACCACCTTGCGGGGCTCTGTTCTAGATATAGGTGCGGGCCCCACTGACAATGAGGGCATATCCCAGCGATATGCCCCCCATTGGCTATGATGAGACAACTCCTTTAAGATGCTGCATGTGAACATTACAAACACACTGCACATAAAATGATGCTGTTCTTATTAGGTTAATGCAATTATTTGGGGGGGGGGGCAAATCTGAGTTTTGCTATAGGGCCCCATCATTTCTATGTACGCTCCTGTTCATGGTAGTTGTATTTCACAATGAGAAGAAGATCATAGTTATATTATAATTATATTTATGATGAATTGTTAGAGAGGACAACATCTGCATGGAGTTTGTATGTTCTCCCCGTGTTTGTGTGGGCTTCCTCCAGGTACTTCAGTTTCCTCCTGCATTACAAATACATAATGATCGGGAACTTAGATTGTGAGCCCCACTTGGGAGAGCGCGATGCTAATGTCTGTAAAGCACCGCAGTGCATAAAATAAATAAAAATATAGAGATAGACTCAGTGTATTATTGTGTTACTAAGATGAATAGAGTGGCAGCCAACGCTGTGAGAACTGCTGCAGCTAATGCTACATAATTACATCTCTTATCAATGTGAATCACCCCCAATATTCATCACATCATTCGCAATCACAATAATACGGTGCTGATAGTATGCCTGACTCATTGTTCCCCCACACTGTGATACAGCAATTATACTAGACTCAATCAGTGACCATTTATTAATTTTTTTGTTACATTTTTCAAATTTTAATTAAATAAATTCTGTTGCTCAATGTGTGCCTGACATATTATTCTGCATCATGGTGATACAGCAATTATATTTAACTCTGTCCAACAATACAGTGCACTTTTATGTAGATAGACTGTGATTTCATGAGTTTTTCCTCATAAATAGGCTTTAAAATAAAATGTGGCAGTGGGCGGGTTAATGTAAGATGAAACACCTGTGCCATGTAATCCAATACTGAGAATGTGGCTGGCTGTGGCTGTAATGGGATTGTCCCCTGGGGGTAGCCTCAAACGGTTCAATCAGTGTTTTTTCATAAAGGAAAGGTAATTTGCATATATATGTTTTTGGGAAAGATATTCAAATTAGCCTTTCTTTCAAAAATAAAAGAACACTAATCTTATGTGATGCCAGTAGGAGTAAGATTTGTTATAATTTGCATATATTTTCTCCAGAAATGCAGAGCCATTTTGGCTGGACTCCTCATGCATGCTAGGTGGTCTCCGCAATGATAAAGAGCACCCCAAGAATCCAGCTAAGGTTACTTGGCTAATCAGGACAATTTATAAAAAATAAATAAATAGCAAGTACTACAGTACATCTATATTGGATTTTCTGGCCTTCATCTCATTCTCTCTTCCATAATTCTGGAATGCCACTGCCACTTAAAATGTGGCATTCCTGATTACATGCACTGTTTTCATTAGTGTCCTGTTTTGCTGAAAACACCAAGAAGTTGGTGAAACATGTCAATGGAACATGGTGTTACATTAGCTCTGGTTACTGTATGATGATTAAATAGCAAACATATTTAAGGGAAATATTTCTCTTATGTAAAACACTCAGCAAATAGCTCAATTCAAGTATATAGTGTGCACAGCTATTGCTGGATGTTGTCATATATTGAACAGCAGATGAGTGGATACAAAGTAACCACTAATGAATTATTATATAAACACCCATCTAGTTTATGTGTAACCTTTGTGCTGTAAATTTTATAACAGTAGAATTCTGGATGTGGTACAACTGACTGTAATTATATAATCCAAGTAATTTAGAGCTATTTCTCATGGTGTGACTGGATAACAGCAGAGTTTAGATGTTCACTATAACAACCAGTTATTGTCATTTCTAATAATATCAATCTGATATCATCTCTTCTGCTGTGAGTAATAGCAGAATTAATAATTGCACACATGGACAAAATTGTTGGTACCCTTCCAGTACAGAAAGAAAAACCCACAAAGGTCACTGAAATAACTTGAAACTGACAAAATTAATAACGAATAAAAATGTACTGCAAATCAGATGTTGCTTTTGAATTGTGGTTCAACAGAATAATTTTAATAAAGCAAACTGGCCTTGACAAAAATGATGGTTCCCCTAGAAAAGATTGGAAATAATTTGACCATAGGGACGTTAAACTAAGGTGCTTCCTGTAATTAGCATCACAGGTGTCTTCTAACCTGTAATCAATCAGTCTGCCTATTTAAAGGGTGAAAAGTAGTCACTGTGCAGTTTGGTATCATGGTGTGTACTACACTGAACATGGACCAAAGAAAGCTAAGGAGAGTGTCACAGTGTAGTTCACTGTGTCACGGTTTGCCGTACGTGCTCACCTCAGTAGCTCTCTGGCGCACTGGCTGCGGTATATTCGGTGTAGGGTGGTTGCTGTGGCCCAGGGGCTGACTGAGTCTCTGCCCTCTGGGTTTGGCCCCAAGTCAAACCAGTGCATTTGGTCCAGTGGTATTACCTGCCACTGGTCCCTTACCTGCTGTAGGTATTTGTATTTGGTTTTTGGTTTGTCTCTCTGCTTGCCTTGGTGTGTTATGCCTAAGAGATGTTTTAGGGATCGATAGGACCCTCACTAGGACATGATAGAGAGAGTTGTATCAGGACATTAGAAAGAACCTTATAGACAAATATGTTAAAGGTAAATGCTATAAGACCATCTACAAACTGTTCCTATTACTACAGTTGCACATATTATTCAGAATTTTAAGGTCTTCAGGACTGTAGCCAACCTCCCTGGACATGGCGGCAAGAGGAAAATTGATGACAAATTGAAAAGACGGATAATAAGAATGCTAACAAAGAGCCCAGAACAACTTCTAAAGAGATTAGAGGGGAACTACAAGGTCAAGGTACATCAGTGTCAGATCGCACCATTCGTAACTGTTTTAGCTAAAGCGAACTTAATGGAAGATGACCGAGGTGGAAACCACTGTTGAAAGCAAATCCTAAAAAGCGAGACTAGAATTTGCCAAAAGGATTATTGACAAGCCACAAAGCTTCTGGGAGATTATCCTTTGGACAGATGAGATAAAACTGAAGCTTTTTGGAAAGTCACATCAGATCTATGTTCACAGGCACAAAAATGAAGCAAAGGAAAGAACATTGGGAGTAATTTAAAGTAATAGATATATGCCAGTTTTTGGTGTATATCTGTCGCAGATTCAGTCGCAAAGGGGATTGGTGTACAAATCTGCAACTTCTTCCCCATCCACGCCATGTATACTAGTTCTAAAAAGTGTGTGTGTCGTGGGCGGGGAAGGGGCAAGCCAGCTTTCCCATCTTATTTATCATTTTCTACGCCTATTTTTGGCATAGAAAATTATCTAAATCCAGTGTTGTACATGGAGAAGTAAGGGCCCCATAGCAAAGATCAAACTGGGCCGCGCACACAGGACAGAAGGGTTTCTGCCGTAATCCTTTTCATTGACCCCTGGGCCATTTTTCCACTGCCTCATTTGCTAAAAGTTGTGGGTTTTTCTTTCTTATACGGAAGGGTAACAAATATTTTGTCCATGTGTTTAAATAATGACTAATTAGAATTAAGAACTAAAGTGGAATTACAAATAGTACCTTTCATAAACTCTTATCCATACTTCTAAGAATACACAACATCAGCCAATATATGTGATTATTATTCCATTTATATCAGGAGTATCCAAATGGCAGGCCACATCACAACCCCAACTGTAGATGCCAGCTGTCTAGACTCCTGATTTCAATTGTATCTGCATCTTTAGGAATACTATAGTAATGCAGGGAGCTACAGACAGTTACAGTACAGACTTTTTGTGGGGAGAACATGGGGTAGGTGAGTATTTAAACTGAAGGCATTAACGTAAGAGGGCATCACTTCTATGTGGGACATGATACTGTGGGTGGGGGGATTTAAAGGGGCCTTATACTGTTTGGTAGCACTTAAGGGGGCATCACTGTATGTGGGTACCACTTAAGCTGACATCATACTGTGTGAGGGGCACTAAAAGGGCATTGCTCTGTAGTGAAGGCACTTAAGGGGCCTCATACTGTCTGTATGGGGTTGGGGATATTTAAAGGGGTCATCACTCTGTGTGAGGAACTTATATAGCATCACTCTGTGTGCCCCAGGACCAACACAGCTGAAACTCGTGAGACAAGTGACCCAATATGGATTCCCCCACCAGAAAATAATGAAATAATGACAAAAGGCATCCAATGGTAAAATAAAACAAAATCGCCAGCTATACAAATTTTTTATTCTATTCACATGAGCTAGCCATAAAACCACATATCATAACACACGGAACGACAACACTGTCCATCATCGGGATTCCACTCCACTCAAGTTTTTCAACACCAGGCTTTATCAAGGGCCATACACCCCCATATAATGTACAAGCCACATTTCCACCAATGCACCCTGAATCCTCAATAGTCACATTATCCAAACCATACAGAATAAAAATGAAACAACGCCACAATCAAACTTTCTCAGGATACTTACCTTCTAGAACCCCATTTACTCTTGTTGAATCAAATGCTAAAGCCATACTGTGCCATGCAGATATTGAAGGTGTGATATAGGAATTTGGCCATGTATATCATACAGATAGCATTCTATCATTCTTATGTTACATCAATGTGCAGGTCAAAGGGAAACTTTTGTGGAATTTCAAGAGTGCAGACCAGGAATGGGAGTTCACAGTACTTCTTGAGGTGAGGCCACACATATTGTACCAGGGCAACCCACTTTAACAATGTCAATTGGCTAATAGCAGATGACATATAGAGCTCTCCTGCCAAAGCCCCTTTTGAGTTGGATATTGGACTTAAATGTATGTGTTCTGCAGTGTTATATAAGTAGATACTCCTAAGGACATCATCTAAGTAGCCTACCTGGTCTTCACCCTTTAACCACTATACAGGGATCTGGACCCTGCTGCAGGGGAACCACCAGAAAAGTAACTCTTGGAGTAGTCTCTGTTCAGTGGCTGGTGAACCACAGAAGGCACAAAATTATCAGTCAGGATCAAGCTGAAGTCAGATCAGGCAGCTGAGGTCACATGTACACATGTAGTCAGACAGAATATAATTAATCTTTGCAGGTTCTACTGGAATAGAAAACCTATTGCACAGGTGGTCAACGATAGACTGAGGAGAGCCAGAGGGAGCATACGTGTGCGTCCTATGAGCAGTGGGAGGTGGTACAGACAAGAGGCAAGCCTGCTTGAGCAGTGGAGCAGCATTACTCCAGCAGTCTTGCCTGCCTGATGGAAGCAGAAGGATGCCAATAAGAATGAACTGTTGGGGAACAAAGGAGAGGGGGCCGGCAAGTGCTCTAGTGTCTGTGCCCGCCGGGAGGAGGGTGATGGTGGCGGGCAGAGACCACCAGTAAAACATGTAGTGACCGGAAATTTTGTTATTCAGTCTACATACAATAAATATTTATTACCAATGAAAAAGAAAAACAAGGGGCAGCCTGGGAAAACTAGCACGTGTAGTTGTTGTTTAGAATGTACTCCAAAAACAAAAGGATTCTATGATTTACTTTTAGAAATACAGTTTATTCTAGCTTTACAAACATTAAAAAATGAGCATAAAATATGTCATGAAACTAACGATAGAAGAGCAGAACAGCTGCCTCAGTTATCTCTTTGGTGCAACTCCATCCTGTATGTGCTCCATACCCAGCCCAGTCAAAAGCAGCAAAGTCCCCACACTGCTTAGGAAGCCCTTCTGGAATGTAGCCTCCACCACCAATGCAGTGCTGGAAACATAAATAGTAAAATTTAACCATGTAGCAAATACATTTTGTAACATTAGATTTCATGTACTTAGTATAAATATTGTACACATAGGGCTGGCTCGGTGGGATGCAAGCTGTGTGATCAAAAAAGGGTGTACTTTATTCTCACCTTTAGAAATGGGAGTCACAATATTATCTTGCAACAAAATTAACCACTGACCAATGCTACAGATTTTCTGTTGCTAAAATTCTGTCAGCACAACAGTCATGTGTGAAGTCACCCAATTTTAGACAAGAAAAACAACTAATTTAACAATTAATTTTGTGAAGACCTGGAACTCCAGAACAATTGGCATCAATATTTTAAGGAGAAAACAATTTGAAAAGATTTGTTAGAAAAAACAAACAAACAGAATTGGACAGGATCAAATATAGCGTATGTTAGGTCAGGCACACGACTCTGATGAATGGTGTTCTGCCCAGCATAGTTAGAGAATCATTACAGATCACGTCTGCTTCAGTCTTGGTATTTCTGAAGTGTTAAGTGTGGGTCTAGCACCATCTGGTGGTGTTAAGTTGTATTACACTTAGTTTTTCCTGTTACAAAGACTACTGCATTGTGGGTGGTGCACTGCATTGTGCGGGTGCAAAGCATTCTGGGAAAGAGAAGTCTCCAGTCTCCATTACACAGTACAGAACTGTCCTATGCATGTCTCCTTCTCTAACTCCACCATCCTTGTAAAAGCATATCTGGTGAGAGATCTACCTTTGTTTCATGGACATGATGTTATGCAGAGCTGTTCAGTCAGTTGTAATTGTTACTCAGGGTGTTGTTATTACTGTTAGCTAGCCATGCAATCTTATGTACAGGCAGCCATTTTACCATGTGCCTTCACTAATGACTGTTAATGTTATAGTACATGCTATCCATGCTTAATACGTATACATGTTATATGCATTCTTGTAGTTTTACCAAACAATCCTGTTTTACCAATCAATCACATATATACGACCTGTTGACCAATAAACAAGTTAGACTGCAAAGAACAGTCCTCTCATTTGGAGGACAGGAATGCTTTATGCTGAATGTCAGACTGTACACTGTGAGAACGTGTATGAAGACAGAACAAATGGATTTTCCCACATGAGCCTATGATGCCAATTCACATGTTGGTTAGAGTGTCAGAGAACCTACATTTGTGCCTAAATATACACAACTCTTTTTCTCTGATTGCAGTACTTGCAAATAGCTTGCAGTCATTGATGATTTGGCAATGATTTGGTGTGCAGGCATATGGATTTTTTGTAAGACAAGACAATTCAATTAGAAAAAAATTCTTAATTGGACAAAGTCCTTTACTATATTTGGTGTCAGGTACAGGACACAGATTTTTTGCAAAGTCAATTTGCATTACTTTTTTGGGAAAGTAGATCAAATTTTCAACAGTTATTTGTAAAAAAAGAAGGTTCAATTGGACATAGTCTGCGGCCAAACTACATGCTGTGGGTGATGTAGAAATACGCCTATTGTACACTTATAAACTGAAAATACTTGAACATGAACTGTAGAAACATTACAACAGGTCTTTGGCAAAGAAAAAAAGCGCAGGTGTAAAGCACACTTGGCCAATATTATGCTGTTATATGCTGATTGGAAAATATGCCTTTTGCACACTTAATGAAATGTAGAACCATAGAAGCTTTGCAACAGGTTTCATAGATTTTTATTTTGCTCACTTTTGGAAAGAAAAAGGCACCAATGTGCAGTGTATACAGTGAAATATATGTTGCTAGTCATGCTGGGAAATATGCATATTGAACATTTATAAACCGTAGAAGCTTTGCAACAGGCTTTGCAAAAAAGGTATGGCTCCTGCACATTAAAAATAATATTGTCTCTTTAAACTCTCATGTCTTGTGCCGTGCAACACATGAAGTTATGGGTGGCTCCAGCCCTGGCAACAGACACACAGTGCACTAACTGCCCCTATGATAACCCTGATGATAAAACCTGACTTTCTACCTAGCTATTTATTCTAGCTAACTAAATCTTTACAATACCTGCACTGTCCCTCCAAGCCTCTAAAATGGCTGACTTGTGTGTTTAATTGATGTGTCTGTCACAGACACCTTCTATCACATCAGTGGCAGAGCCCAGGATGCCATCTCTGGTTGGCTCTCAGCCTGACTGCAAGGCAATTTGGGCAAGCTACCAGCCAGAGCCCAAACTCGGCCTATGTGATCCTCTGTCTTCATTTTACCTGCCATGTTTTCCTCAGTAGTGTACTGAATTTTAAAAACAAAATGGGGGACGCAGATTTTTGCACAATTCATGTAAAATGCTAAAACTTGGACTTTAATTTGGAAGAACAATTTTTGTAAAATTTGTGATGAATCGGATTAATTTAGAATATATTCACTCATCTCTCTTATACACCAGGTCATTGGTCATGTACATGACAAGCTATTTAAAAAATATATGTATGCAAATAATATATGGAATGATTGGAGGAGTGCAGTTGCCACAGCTTGCAAAGCTATTGTTTGCAATATTAAAGGAGTTGTCTGAGTAATTTTTTTGTTCATTGTATGTTTCTAACTAATGAAATGTAGAGAGTTTACAATTCACTTATTTTGTCTTATTTTGTCAGATTTCACTGAGGGTGAGGTCTGTGTCTGTGCATAAGACATCACTGTGCTGGCCATGCCCCTCTGCACTGGCCTGCTGCTCTCTTCCCTGGGTCTCCCTCCCACTAGATTATTCAGGAAAATTAAACTCCTTCTACCATCAGCAGCACAGACTCAGGGCTGCAGGCTTTGCTGAGCAGCTGCAGGCAGTGAAGAGACACAGGATCTGCTCTCCCTATCCTGGAAACTGCAGAGCATTGCACAAGAACACTTAGGGGGAACATCCTGTGTGTATCAGCAGTGTCATTGTACAGCTGAGGCTTACATAATAGAGCCCACCCAAAAATGGCCCCATTCTAGAAACTACACCCCTCAAGGTATTCAAAACTGGTTTTATAAAGTTTGTTAACCCTTTGGGTTATTGGCAAATGGAGATAAAATTAGAGAATTTAAATTTTTGGGCAAATTTCCATTTTAATCCATTTTTTCCATGTAACAAAGCAAGGATTAACAGCCAAACAAAACTCTATATTTATTGCCCTGATTCTGTAGTTTGCAGAAACACAACATATGTGGCCGTAAACTACTGTACAGGCACACGGTAGGGCGTAGAGGGAAAGGTGCGCCGTGTAGTTTTTGGAAGGCAGATTTTGATGGACTGGTTTATTTACACCATGTCCCATTTGAAGCCCCCCTGATGCACCTCTAGAGTAGAAACTCCATAAAAGTGACCCCATCTAAGAAACTACACCTCTCAAGGTATTAAAAACTGGCTTTACAAACTTTGTTAACCCTTTAGGTGTTCCACAAGAGTTATTGTCAAATGGAGATTAAATTTGAGAATTGAAATTGTTGGGCAAATTTTCTATTTAATCCATTTTTTCCAGTAACAAAGCAAGGGTTAACAGCCAAACAAAACTCTATATTTATTGCCCTGAATCTGTCGTTTGCAGAAACAGACCATATGTGGCCGTAAACTACTGTACGGGCACACAGTAGGGCGTAGAGGGAAAGGTGCGCCGTGTGGTTTTTGAAAGGCAGATTTTGCTGGACTGGTTTATTTACACCATATCCCATTTGAAGCCCCCCTGATGCACCACTAGAGTAAAAATTCCATACAAGTGACCCCATCTAAGAAACTACACCACTCAAGGTATTCAAAACTGGTTTTACAAACTTTGTTAACCCTTTAGGTGTTCCACAAGAGTTATTGGCAAATGGAGATGGAATTTGAGAATATACATTTTTTGCCAAATTTTCTATTTAATCCATTTTTTCCAGTAACAAAGCAAGGGTTAACAGCCTAAACATAACTCAATATTTATGGCTCTGATTCTGTAGTTTACAGAAACACCCCATATGTGGTAGTAAACTGCTGTACGGGCACATGGCAGGGCGCAGATGGAAAGGAATACCATACGGTTTTTTGAAGGCAGATTTTGCTGGACTGGTTTTTTGGCACCATGTCCCATTTGAAGCCCCCCTTATGCACCCCTAGAGTAGAAACTCCCAAAAGGTTACCCCATTTTAGAAACTACTGGATAGGGTGGCAGTTTTGTTAGTACTATTTTAGGGTACATATGATTTTTGGTTGCTCTATATTACACTTTTTGTGAGGCAAGGTTACAAGAAATAGCAGTTTTGGCACCGTTTTTATTTTTTGTTATTTACAATATTCATCTGACATGTTAGATCATGTGGTATTTTTATAGCGCAGGTTGTCACGGATGCGACAATACCAAATATGACAACTTTTTTTGTTTGTTTGTTTTAGTTTTACATAACAAAGCATAAAAAAAAAAAATAAGATTCTTTAGTGTATCCACATTCTGTATTATTTATTTTTTGGGTGACTGTCTTGTGTAGGGGCTCATTTTTTTCGGGATGAGATGACGGTTTGATTGGCACTATTTAGAGGTGCATATGACTATTTGATCGCTTGCTATTACACTTTTTGTGATGTAAGGTGACAAAAAATTGTTTTTACGGTATTCACCTATACCTAATATATATACTTTTTTTTATTTATGTAAGTTTTACACAATAATATTTTTGAAACAAAAAAAACATCATGTTTTAGTGTCTCCATATTCTGAGAGCCATCGTTTTTACAGTTTTTGGTTGATTGTTCTATGTAGGGGCTCATTTTTTGCGGGATGAGGTGACGGTTATATTGGTACTATTTTTGGGGGCATTATGCCTTTTTAATCGCTTGGTGTTGCACTTTTAGTGATGTAAGTTGACAAAAATTGCTTTTTTTTACACCGTGCCTATCGGATGGGGTGGATCATGTGATATATTTATAGAGCCGTTCGTTACGGACAGTGGCGATACCTAATATGTGCGGTTTTTATATTTTTATATTTTTATTTTATTAGAAAATCGGGGGAATGGGGCGTGTTTTTTCTTTTTTTAACTTGAAACTTTATTTCTGTATTGTAATGCATTGCCTGTTAGTGTATGACACTGAGTCATACACTAACAGGTTGCCTAGGAGACCCAGCCTGAGGCTGGATCTCCTCGGCTCCCGTAGAAGGCCGTTCCTGATGCCATGCAGGGCATTGGGCAGCCTCTGCACGTCATCTGGCTGCCTTGTCACGCATCGGGTCCCTGCCACAGCAGCGCGGGGACTCACCTGCCGCAAATTACTTCTATGTCGCGGTCAGCGCGGACGGTAAACAGCGATGCCGGCGGATACAGCAGGGGCCCGGCTACCACGGACTGCCGGGCCCCTGCAGTGGTTCTGGCAATGCATCCCCCACCGTACATGTACGGCGTTCTGCTGCTAAGGGGTTAAAGAATAGTGATGAACGACCTTTTCAAAAATTCGATTCGGCTGCTCTCTGAACTACAAGAAGAAATGGGATTTGTTACGAATTACTTTGTAACTAATTGCATTCCATTATATGGAGCTGGTACAATGACGGGGAATGGCAATCGCACCGCCCCTGTCGTTTAACCCCTCAGATGCTGCGTTCAATGCTGATTGCGGCATCTGAGAGTCACATTTAGGGGGTTAATTTGAGGGGTTGAAACAAGAAAAAAAAACATACTCACCTCATCCATTTGATCGTGGAGAGGTCGTCGCATCCATCTTGATTGAAGAAAACGTGCCAAATCTCTTGCGTGCTGATGTGATCACCACGTCTTCATGTGCGTGGTGACATCATCGATGATGACGTCAAAGCATCCACCCAGCTCAATGACTTCACATGTCAGCGCTTACAAGAATTGATGTGTTTTCTTCAATTAAGATGGTCGCAACAAAATCTCCGCTATTAGGTAGATGACGTAAGTATGGTTTTTTTTACTGTCATTTCAGGAAAAATGTATTCATTACCATGACGCACCAAGAAATTCTGATTCGTGGCAAATCAAATTTTTCCTGAAATTCAGATCTAGTTCCACTTCGTTAACTTTGTTTCGCTCCACACTAATTAAGAACATTTCTGATACTTACATGTTCTACATTGCATCCTGTCACCTTCACTCCTGCACACAGAGCCAGGGCAGCTCTTTCCAGATTCATAACCCGGAAATGGACAAAACCAGGAACAAACTCTTCTGTCGAAACAAGGGGGAAAAAATCAAAGATCATCCCATTGTCATTTTACTATGCAGGGAGTAACTAGCCTCTAAGACAAATGATGCTGCTCCATAGTCAGGCCATAACATGCTCTTACTTGCTCCATTGGGTGAATAATATGATTTAGTCTTCTCAGCACTTCCAAAGTCATACACTACAGGAACAGCAGGGCCCATTATCTTTGAGGCAGGCTCCGGCATCAAATACCACTGGGTATTTCTAATGAGATGACATGTAATTGCTCATAAGAAGGTGACAATATATATATTGAATCTAAATAAATGTGCAAATGTGAAAAGTGCAAAACATGAAGGGCAAACCAATTACGCAAAATTGTACTTACTTTAAAGAGCTGGAAAAGATTACCCCCCTGTTGAGAAAAGAAGCCATTGTCTGTGCGATATCTTAGTATAGCTGTTTCTTTCCACTTCGACAAAGGTGTCTTGTTGGGAACATGCCATAAGCCCAAGTCCTTAGCAGCAATATCATAATATCCTGGATTCTAGAATCACAATATAAAGCAACATGATTACTCTTTTGGTTTATCTGATGTACTCACTGATTTTCTTTTTCACGGAACTGGATATGGGGTCATATATCTAAATTTCTCAAGCCTGTAGTCCATTCATTTGAGCATTTTTTAGAGTTTTGAAAACTGCAGCATGCTGCATTCATGTTCCAGCCAGCCACATTTCTTAGAGTAAGACGGTCTACATCCTGCAACCGGATGAATAATTGTCCACATATGGCGGCCGCACAGTTTTATGGGTATAGCAGAGGTATTACCTTTAAAGCTATTTCTCTCCCTGAAGTCTCCCTACACTCTCCCTCTCTAATATTCTTCTATTAATCTTTTTCAGCAACACTGTCCATAGTGCATGAGAGCTTGACACGTCTCTCCCTAAGGTCAGCTCACAAGACAATGGCGGAGACCGTGCAGGATGAGGGTTTTATAGGGCTGTGAGATCACTAGGGATGGCTAGCTATCGGACTGGCTGTCTGCACTGCATTATGGGTGATCTCACGTTCCCAGGCTTCTTACTTTTACTTTGTAACATGTGCAGATGCCATTTTAGGAAAAACTGATTTGTTATCAAAGTTCTCCTGAACTTCGGACTGAATTCTGCTTCGAATGATTTGCTTTGCTCAACATTAGTTGCTATGGACTTGGCGATCACATAATCTAGTGGTATCTCATGCATTGCAGGGCTGCAGGGTCCTAGAAGACCCTGATCAGCTGTGCTGCTGTGTATGTGTACAATGGCCCTGCAGGAGGCTACTCTTCCCTATAACTGAGGCCTCTTTGGATGCCCCACTTATAGTGCAAACAGTGCAAAATACAAAATAAAAAGTGTCAGTATGTATATATATATATATATATATATATATACACACACACATTTCTTTTTCAGTTTTCTCCAAAAAAGAAAAAAGAAATAATTCTCCCAAAAACATGTTAATAAAAAGCCCTTTGTGTTATGTAAACAAGTCATAAAAAAATATTTTGGTAGTTCATCAAATAGTTACAACTGTTACAAATCACATTTCAGGCCTAGTCATTAATGGGTTAAGATAATAAGGGCTTGAGCTTTTATGTATAAATTTGCGAACATACATGCAAAAAATATTTTGAAAACTCTGGCATGCATTATTAAGAGTGTTAGGGTGGGTTCATATCTGCATTCTGGTTTCCGTTATGGCTTTCCGTTATAACATGGTTATAACAGAAAATAACGGAATCCATAAGACGGAAGTCAAAACGGAAGCCTTTAAGAGGCATTCCGTTTTGATTCGTCTTAATAGAAGTCTATGGGAATCATACCGGATCTGTCTGGTGGTTCTCGTTATGCAAGACTGAAAACAAAGTCCTGTCGACAGCACTTTTGCCTCCATTCTGCATAATGGAAAACGGTACGGACTTTGTTTTCCGTCTTGCATAACGGGAACCAGACGGATTCCCATAGACTTCTATTAAGACGGATCAAAACAGAATGCCTCTTAAAGGCTTCCGTTTTGACTTCCGTCTTATGGATTCCGTTATTTTCCACAACGCAGATGTGAACCCACCCTTAATGATACCAGACGTTTACAAATGTGCCAGACTAATTACTCAAAGTGACCATTAATAAAGACTTTAATTATTTGGAGAAATTTTAATTTTAGGCATTTTGGTTTTTCCATTGATTAAAAGTTAGAGTTTTTATATTATTTCCATCATTTTTCTTTTATCTCCAAAGCTTCCCATATTCATATTTGCGTACCTTGTAATCATCACTTGTTGCACCATCAGGAAAACCAAATGTGGCATAGTTGGCCCAGTTGTCATCTCCTTTAGGGTTGTTGATGTTGTCTCCGTCCTGACTGGACCAGCGATCTCCCACTGTACATTTACCATACATATTGTTTTCATGAATACTTGCCACCAATGTCCAACCTCCACCATTGGTTGTCATGTCACAGTAGGTCTGATAGAAAAGCCCATCAGCAGTTTTCAGCAAGTATATTCCATCTAAAATAAAAGTGTAAATGGGTCAATCATATCAGTAGATTCCACTTGAGAATATGTGCACATATGACACGTCCTGCTACTGTGTTGAAAGGACAAATTAGATGGGTACACTGACCATAAAGTCATCAAAAACAATACTCAGGCTGGAGAAAATGAACAGATGGCTCACTATGGACAATCACGCTAGGTGCTCTGGACAAAAAGAGCCACCCCTTGCTCTTGTTAAAGTGAATTGTATTGACTAACTATGCAGGCCTGAAAAGGCGAAACTGTGCTCTTTATATAAGCACTGAAGATATAGCTTTGATATTTTCCACTGATATCTTCCACTGGGACTCACCCATATACATGGGTTTCTTGTACTGGGACTTTAACTGAGATATATCTAGGTCTCCAGAAAAAAATCGAGCAACTATCGATTAAGAATATTGCATTTTATTTGCACTTTTATGTATGTATTTTATTATTCAATTCGATTTTATTTGATCGATTCACCGCAATCGATTCTTTATATTTGATATTCTATCGATAAAACTGTACTATTGATGCTAGTATATACACTCGATTTATTTTATTGTGCTTAAATAAATAAGTTTGGTTCCACATCCCTCTTGGTGTTTTGAGTGCCGATCCAATTTACATTCAATACTCAGGCTGTAGAGTTAAAATGAGGCTTGAAAGAATGAAGTAAGGAGATGTTTACCCCTTGGCGCCATATGTGCATTTACAGTATAATGGTGTAAAAGGAGTATGAAGCGGGCTAAAGACATGACCCCCTTCCATATACAGCAGGAGGTATCTGTGTATTACAGCCAATGCCTGCCCGTGATGAATGGGGCCAGAGGTAACTCTAATCCCTGTCATTTGACCCTTTAGATGCCAAAGTCAATAGCAACTGCAACATCTGTGCTCCCTTTGATCTCCGATCAGCCTCCCTGCAGCAAAATCACAGGGTGACTTGCCGTCATGGGCAGCCTGGTCCCCAGCCAGGTACATAAAGATCTGATGCTCTCAGCATTAATAAATGTCGGCAGAATTTTGAGGTGCAATGTGGTATCTGGTTCTGATACGGGAGTATTTTGTGCTGCACTATGGTATTGCTAGACATTCTTACTTCTGTTGCCCCACGTTCTGTCAATTTGGACCTGCTTGGGGCTACTTTTAGCTTTTTTTTCCAGGGCCACTTTAACTTCCCAATCCGCCCCTGCTTGCCATAAAGTCATTATAAACAATACTCAGTCTGAAGCAGGGTTTAAAGGGTCATTGAGCTTTCAGTAAAATTTTGATATGTCATAGGGTTCTTATCAAAAGTTTTGAATGGTGGGGGTCTGACTGCTGAGACCCCCAGAGAGTAAAACTTTTTAAAGTCCCCATCACATACCCTGAAGGTTACTTAGAGCTTAGTGACCTTTTAAAAGGTTTAGAAAGTGCATAATCTGCATAGATTGCAATGGAAAACTATTGCAGTCTATGGTGTAAGTGATTGAAGACCCTGATCCTGTCCAGAGGAAGGAAGACTGTTTCCAGGAACGCTGATGAGAACTGAGGAGCAAAGCTACATACCCTGCGGGACCGCATGCTTGTTGGAGAGGCTTTTGATCGGTTCAGAGTCACCGGCAGATGGAGAGCAGACCCGGGTCAGTAAGATCGTGCATGCACCTCATTACAGTGTTGGCGCCTAGAGACTAATACCAGGCCTGTAGTTAGCTAGTTAGGGTCTCGGTTTGTGTCAGGCCACAAGTGTTGCTACTGTTCATTACAAGGACTCCATAACTTAAAGTGAGATTGCACATTGGAGAGCTGATAAACTTCCCACAAACTCAAACCAGACTGGCATTTTGCTCAGGAGGAATACTCAGGCATGTGCTACAGGACGGACCAGTTATGGGAGGGGGAGTACCATAGAGCACTGTAAGATTGTAAGCTGTTGTGCTGCACAGCAGGCTAGCCCGTGCCACGCACCCAAACAATTGTTAGTACCTTTTAGGGTAATAGCAGGTAAGATGTGGCAGTTTAGTTGTGCCCGCCAGTAGGTAAATTACAGCATTTTCCTCCTGCATCCATCGGAGGGCGTCATGCTGTGCAGCAAAAGGGTCTCAGCCTTTGGGCTGGGTGTATGTAAATTTATTTTATGTTCCAGCATTTGTGGTTGTGTTCATTACCACGTTTTAGTAAAATTCTGTTTTGGCAAAAGCTGGTGTTGGAGTTGCTTTCCTCGTTCGTGAGGAGCCCACGCCGGTACACGGCTTACAGTTCCACCAACTGGTACTACTAAAAACTACAAATGTTATGGGTGTCAGAATTTGAAGACAGAAAGCAATGATTTTAAAGATATTGTTTTTAAGTACAGTAGTATTTAAGTATTAGTATTTAAAGAAAGTACTATAGAAAAACTATAGTAGAAAGAAGAAGAAAGACTGTAGAATTGATCTGCCTAATAAAAGTAACATGTCAGTTTCAACGCACGGTGAACACTCCCAAAAACAATGGCGGAATTGTTTTTTTTTTTGTTCGATTTCAAACTACCAAAAATGTAGTTTTCCTGTTCCAATACATGATATGATACATTATATAGTACAAAAAGTGCAACTTATCCCACACAAATAAGTCCTCATATGGCTATATAAATGGGAAATGAAAAAAAGTTATAGCTCTTGGAAGACAGAGAGAAAAAAAAACATTTATGGCGCCAAGGGGTAACTATTAGTTCAGGGAAATTCGATTCACTGTGAATCTAAGTTTCCTCGTGCTTCGTGGTAGCAAATTGATTTTCCCTGAAATAGTGTACAAAAAAAAAGAAATACTGCTTGCAACGGGTCAACGCCATCCTGATTGAAGATCTTGCACGAAATCCCGTGTGAGGTGACTATGACGTCACCACGCCTCCCAATGTGATGACATCATCACCGGCCGGACGATATTTTGCGTTAGATCGTCAATCAAGATGGCGGCTGGCCTGTCGAGAGCAAATGGATAAGGTAAGTATGATTAAATTTTTTTTATTTTTTTATTTTGCACCCGATTATTGCTTTCAGGTGCCGCGATCATGTATGAACTGGGCATCTGTGAGGTACAATCACTGGAAGTGACGCAATCACCGTTTCCTGTCATTGCACCCGCTACTTACAAAGAAGAGCACCGTGTGGCAAAGTAATTCGTAACAAAGCAAATTTTTTTGCAAATTTCGGCAAAGCATGTCTAGTAAATGTTAGACATCAGACATTCAGTTGGATCACATTTTTAAATCTTGGAGCCATTGCTCCATGACCCTAATTTGCCTAAAGCAACATACATTGCCCCAGGGGCGGACATACCCATGCCCAGAGCAGGAGGAGGCCCCTTCTTACCGGCGGTAGGCGGTAGGGGGGGATGAACGCTTCCATTGTGGAAGCGCTACTCTCTATTCATCTGTAACACTGTCCTTAGGACGGCGATACAGATGGATGCTGCGGCGGGGCAGGAGAGAGGTGTCTCCCTTCCCCAGTCCTCTCATAGGTTGCAGGCCTAGTGCCTATAGCCTATCAGAGGCAGGCGCAAGCAGTGCAATTACATCATCATGCTGTTTTTATTTACACTTTTCTAGGGGCCCTATCTGGCACTCATGGGGGCATCTTCTTGGGCCCTATCTTATGTACTGGCACACATGGGGGCACTATGGAGGAGGAGGAGGAGCACTATGGGGGCCCTATTTTAAATACTGATACACATGTGGGGCACCATGGAGGGGGGAGTACTATTGGGGCCCAATTTTATATACTGGCACATATGGGGGGCACTATGGAGGGTAAGGAGCACTATGTGGGGCCCTATATTAGTTACTGGCATACATGGAGGGAACTATAGAGAAGGAGGAGCATTATGGGGAGCACTATCTTATATACTGGCACACGTGGGGAGCACTATGGGGGGGCCCTATCTTATATACTGGAAGACATGGGGGGTCACTATGGAGGGGGAGGAGCTTATGGGGACCCTATCTTATATACTGGCACACATGGGGGGCACTATGGAGAATGGGGGAAAAGGAGCACTATTGGGGTCATTATATAGGGGCATTATACTGGCACACATTATGGGGGCATTTTACACTGGCACATTGTCAGTCACCATAGGGACAAGGGGAGGTGCACTTTTGGTGCACGATAAAGGGGTGTTTTATATTGGCGCAAATTATAGGACACTATGGGTACTTTGGCTCAACTGGGAGCACTAAGAGAGTTTTTAGGCACACAGTAGGGGGCATTGGCACACATTATCAGGGTACTATGGGGACATTGGCTCTACAGGGGGCACTAAGAGGAGGTATATTTTATAGTGTCACACAACAGGGCACTTTTATGTACTGGCGCACATTATAAGGGGCATTTTTCTACTGTTACACAAAGTTATAAAGAGAATTACTACTACCGGGGGCATTATGGTGGGCTTTATTACAGTTGAGGGACTATGAGGAACTTGAATACTAGTATGAGCACTATAGGAGCATTATTACTTCTGGGAAACAGTGGGGACATTATTACTACTAAGTGTTGTCTGGTAGATAATTATTTATATTGGTGGGATTTTGGGGAGCACTGTTACTGTGGGGGGCACCCTGGCACGGTATCAGCATAGCACTATTATCTTTGGGGAACATTATGTTTACACTATTAGTGTCAGGGACACAGTTTCCTGGGCGCAGTTATTTTTTAGGACACTGTGTGCCAATAATTATTGAAGGTGAACTATCTGTGTGTAACTAGTATATGGAGCACAGCAGGCACAGTATTAGAGGGGTGTTGATTAGGTGGGAGGATAATGGAAAACTAGGAAACTAAGATGTCTGTCTGTCTAACCCTGCAGAGAGAAGAGATGACTGAAAAAAATCATCATGGTGGTGTGGTCTGAAGGGAGAAGATAAGGACAGAGAACATCTACATGAAAGAAGATGTCCCTGGATGTAAGAGGTATGTGGACCTGTATTAGGCTACCTTCACATCTAAGTTAGTGATTCCAGCAGAGAACAGCCTGCCGGAATGCTCCAGCACTGCTGGATGCAGACAGAATGCCTGCCGGCCCTATTAACTATAATGAGGTCTGGCAGAGATCGGCCACAATCTGGCAAAAATGCAGAGAATCAGCGGGACACAAACCGCTGCATGCCTGAGTTTGTGTCCGGCCAATTCCTTGAATTCTTTGCCGGATCAGGGGGCCGGAGCGTAGTGTCGCAGGTGTGAAAGTAGCCTCAACCTGTATGTTCTGTATTACTATAAGTAATGTTAGGACGGAATTGGTTATGTTGAGAACTTGGCTTGGAGGGGAGGGGGCCCAGGCACATTCTTTGCACAGGGGCCCTCTGCTGTCTGTGTCCGCCCCTGCGTGACTGCCCCATATGTGATTTGGCGAGACACACATTTCCGAATCATGCATACTGCCATTTTCATCATTGTTTTTCCACTGTACCCAAACTGGATAGACTGATTACTTGTTCAACATGTGAAATGGTTACCCCTTGTGACAGAACTAATGAAATACAAGTAAGGCTATTTTCACATCTGCAGCACAACTCTCTGACAGGCTATCCCAGGAGAGAATGTCGGGAATTGGCTGGACAAAAAAACGTTGAACACTTGTCCGGCCGAATTGCAGGATATTTGCCAGGGAGAAGCCAGCTTGCCACTGCATCTCATTATAGTCAATGGGGTCCGGTGAGCAGGCAGCACTATCTGGCAATGCTGGATCTGGAGAACTCCAGCAGGCTGTTTTCTGCTGGAATAGCCTGCCGGAGAGCTCTGCTGTAGATATGAAACTAGCCTAATCTCTCCAGAAAATGATGCATCCAGTGGCAGACTTGGAGCTAGCTAACTGGTTTAGCAGAAGTTGGCAAACATGCCCTGCAACAAACCTATAACTACAGGGGCCCTTCCTACAGCGGAATAGCTTCCCCAATATGAATGATCCCTATCAGCAATCTACGTAGTTAACCCTGGGAGATCCCTGCAGGTGGTATGGAATTGTATCTCAGTGCTAACCATTGAGCATAGTGTTGGACCCCCACCGATCTGATGTTGATGACCTATCCTGAGGATAGGCCATCCATAGGAAAAGCCAGGACAACCACTTTAAGTATAGCACAGATCTTGCTGATCCACTCCCAAGCCTCTTTCTGCCTATCTGCTCCAGAACAAGCGCGTCAGTCCATGCCCACTTCTCTGCTGGGCTTCTGGAGCAGAGACTTTTACACAACGGATCTCTCTTACCAATTGTGCCAATGTGTGGATATACAAATATACTGTACCTGTATTAGTGGTCTACTCAAACATCTCTGGGGATGTATGTCTAATGCTCTTCAACTATTGTAAACCTATTGATTTACACCAGGCTCTAAAATCTTCTTACCCCACCTGATACAAAGGGCCAATCTTGGAAGTGACTGTCCCCAGTAGTCTTGATATGAGTATTACTGTCACATTTTATACCAGCTACTTGATATCTCAATAACAAATTGCTGTAGGCATAGTTAAAGAGTTTTTGGCGGTCATACAACATTCACGTACTTAATGAGTTGGACTGTTTATCGGTTATGGTCTGTGCAGGGCTGGCTTTAGACAAAATGTGTCCCCGGGCGAAATCAAAAGTGGGGCCCCAAATCTTGTAATAATGTGCTGAAAACACAGTCTGACGTCAGACTACCCTGCCGATCAGCTGTTTGAGCAGACGGCATGTGCTGTTCACTGCTGCTGTCCCATAGACATACAGCGGTGAGCAGGAAGAGAGAAGGGAGACGGCACGTGCACACAGCGTCTCCTCAAACAGCTGATCGGCATGGGGTGTCGGGTGCCTCTACAGTACCCTAGTAGTAATAATATAAACATAATGTCCCCCTGTAGTGCCCCCCATTAGTTCCAATATATAATGCTCCCCCCATAATGCAGGTATATATAATGTTCCCCAGTAGTGCCAGTATATAATGCTCCTCCATTCCTCCCCAGTAGTGCCAAGTATACATAATGATCTCCTTCCCCCTTCCCTGGTGCCCGAAGCAGTGCGGACATTTAGTATAAAAAAATAAAATAAACACCTTACTCCCATTTTCCCCACAGCTGTCTGTGATGCAGACCACAGTTTTATCTGTGGCTTGTGTTGCTGCGTCCTGATGCATGCCGTCCCAATGACATCACCACTCCTGCTTCGGGTCTTACGTGATCATGTCATCATGCGAAACCCAGTGCAGGAAGTTGCGTTGATGTCATTGCGGCTTCTTGCGCCGTTCTAATGCCTCACAGGCATGAGGTCTAGCGGCCCTTGTGAAGTTGGATGGCCGTGACTGCACCCCCCTTTATGGGTAGCGAAGTGGTGCCCTAGGCAGATAACTACCTTCGCCTATCCATTGTCCCGGCCCTAATGCAGAGAACACTACCGCAGGAGGTATCACAGGAGAGGGCTATAACTCCCAGCATGTCTAAGCCATTATGATTTAATATCAGAGAACATTACAGGGGGACATATAAGAGGATCGGACTACAACTTCCAGCATATCCAAGCCATTATTATGTAATATCAGAGTACATTATAAGAGGAGGTATAAAAGGAGAGCACTACAACTCCAAGCATATCCAGGGTGTTGCAATGTACCCTGATATTACATAATAATGGCCTGGACATGCTGAGAGTTGTAGTCCTCTCTTGTTATACCTCCTCTTGTAATGTACTCTGATATTACATAACAAGCTGGACATGCTGGGAGTTTTAGTCCTCTCCTCATACCTCATCTTGTAATGTACTCTGATATTACATAACAGGAAGTATAAGAGGAGAGGACTACAACACCCAGCACTTCCCTGGCACTTACATTGAATCCTTCACTTCTTCCCATGCATCACTGGTCTTCTTCTTCCTTACTTTACTGCATAGCTCCGTCTCCTGTTCTGGTCACATGATGGTGAGGTCATCGCAGGTCCTTCATCCCCCTCTTCTCTGCCTCCTGCACGTGACATCATGGCAGGTCCTACAGCTCCAGTAGAAGAGTGTTGCTGGTGTCCAGAGCTGTCAGTTTGCAGAGCAGCACTGTGGTAATAGGGTGGCCAGATGTCCAGTTTTAGGCCGGACAGTCCAGTTTTCAGGCTCCCTGTCCTCCATCCGGTGCAGTGCCTGGACGGACACAGGAATGTCCACCCTTTTAGTAGCTCACGCTCAGACAGCAGCATTGAGCTGTGTGAGCAAGAGCTGCAGCAACTGACTGAGGCTCACTAGAGCCGCAGACATGGCTCCCTGTGGCTGACTGAGGGGGAGAGAAGCACCCCGACTGCCCCCAGCTCACCTCCCTTCTTCCCTCTCCTCCCCCTCCATTTTTTTTTTTTGCGGGCGGCGATGGGGGGCTTGGATGTGGGCATATGTAGTGTCCCACTAGGTAAATGTGGGCACTACACAAGGGTCAATTGGGCCAGGTGGTTCTCCTACTCCTGAGGGACAGTGGTGGTATATTTAATGGTCCATTTTAATGTATTCTTATATGCTTTTATGTGTATTCTTCCCTGTGATGTGTGTAGCAGGCCTATCAGGGTGTAGTTCCTCCTCCTAGACATTAGAGGGAGATAGGGAGCCCCTAGTATAAATAGTTAGGCCCAGACAGGGAGAAGAAGTCAGTCTGTGTAGTCAGGAGTCTGTGGAGAGACAGAAGTGAGAGTGCACCTTAGCCAGAGACAAGCTGAGGGCACCCTCCTGACAGCCAATGCTTCTAGTTGCCACCAGGAGGCTAGTGGATGCAGTTTCAGCCTGCCTGAGGATATTGAGCCAGAGTTAGCTCAGAAGATTGTCACCAAGAGAAGAGTTTCCCTCTTGAGAAACCTGCAGTTCCCACAAAGCAAAGAGCAGAGCAGAAGAGTATTCCAGCCAACCTGAGAGGAGCTGAAGGGCAGAAGGATTATTTACCTAAAGCAAGGGATATATACCTGAGGAAGTTTTCTACCAAGGATAAAGCCAGCATTAGGGCATACGGGCCTTGGGATTGAGACAGCCAGGAGTTCTGAGGAATAGTGCACAGGATTTCTGAGGAAAAGGTGCAGCCTGGTCTGTAAGTGTTTTTACCCTCTGAATATCTTGCAAAGGAACATTGTACCTGCCACTGATGTAAAAGCCTGCTATTGATTGCTGCTGCCATGTGGAACTGAATTCAGACTGTATAAAGTTAACTGTTTTCAGTAAAGGAAGTTTGGTTCACCTCAACATCGTGTTCCTCACTTATTACTACTATAAATCAGTGTGCCACCGTTACAAGCACTGGAATCTTAAAGGGACCTTTCCCCAGGCACATTAAACACCTGCAACATCCAGGGCACCTCACCCAACATCAGGCCTGGTCCCTACATACAGAGAGTGCCCCGGAGGACCCCTGTGCCAGCCTCTCCATCATGGCTGTACGCCTGCCCAGGGTCCCCCTACAAACTGTGAGTAACCCAGAGCAACGCTCGTATGCCTATTAACCGTGACCTCACATCGCAATACCCTGCAGGTCTGCGTACTGCACATGGCTTCATTGAGGTAGGCGCGGCTTGGGGCATGGCCGGTGAGGTCTGGCTTTCTTGGGTGAAGCCAATGGCCACCCAATGTGGTAATGACTTGTGTTATGTGTACAGGAAGGGGACCTTACACTGCATTGTAAAGTGCAGTTTTTCAGCTGCCCGCCCGTCCGCTTCCACAGACGTTCAGCTAAACAGCAGTACTGAAGCATGGGGCCTCTTAGACCATGGGGGCCCTGGACATTTGCCCAGTCCCCCCCCCCCCCCACCCTAACGCCGGCCCTGGGTCTGTGACAAGGTATGTATTTATTTGCCCTGTAGCTAATGCTGATCTATAGTATGTTTTGACTGATTTCTCAGCTTGCAAATGTCTTGGATGATGTTTGGTTTTAGGATGGCATCTGTATCTGTCAACTGCCCAGTACCCACAATACACGTAACTAAATAGTCAAAGACTCAAAGCCCCTGAGAACCTGTTGATGATATGTCTACTGTACATGTTTTTATGCACATTTATTAGTGGTTATACTGTACGTCTGCATTAAGGGTGATATTTATGGCACACTATTAAGATTTGCTATAACTTTCTGCTAGTTGGAAATACAACTGCTGGGACTTTCATCAATTCTGAGAACAGGGGTCCACCAGTCCTCCATTTTTGGCAGGGATATTACCATGCATGCTTGGCCCTTTTTTATTGTGATTGGACGACAGGGAATCGGTGAGTCTGCTCAGCTTTTTCCATATTTACCACTGACTATAACGGCAAGTGACCACACTATTAGATACGTCATGCATTTTAGATATTTACTGTATGATGGGAACTTTAATTCAAAAAGCCAACATGCAGAGAGTTACTATACATAAGGTCTCATGCACATGCCATAGCTGGTCCGTGCCAATATTGAGGTCCGCAAACAGTGGGTCCGCAATATACAGGTACCGGCCGTGTGCGCACTGTATCACAGATGTGGACCCATTCACTTGAATGGGTCCATAATCCAGAAGATATGGTGCAGTGCGGTACAGATTCACGGATCGGAAGCCCACAGAAACACTAGCACGGAGTGCTTCTGTGGGTTTTCTGTCTGTGCCTTCACACCACAAAAAAAAATGGGCATGCACTACTTTTTTGCAGTCTGGACCATCAGATGTGGACCACGGACCCCATTAAAGTGAATGGATCCATGTCCACAGACGGTGCCCGTGCATTGCAGACTGAGATTTGCTGTCCTTAGCATGGGCAAGGCTGGTCGTGTGCAGGAGGCCTAAATGACATATAGATGTGTCAGTGTCTGCTAACAAAAAAGACAATAATATGAATATAGAACACAAAATATCCAACATAGTATTTGCTTAAAGAGAATAGGACTTTTGAGACGTGACAGATTTATCTCACCTTTAGAATTTGTATCATGACTCTTAACGTCCTTGCAGCTTCTATATCGATAGCTGTGGTTTGGTGTCTCAGTGTTTGCTGCATTCTCATCCCAGCAGGACAACATGTCTGCAATGTGCTGCTTCTTTTCAGAAGTAGAAGTATCCCCTAAGAAACATAAAGCATCTGTTACATTATACATACTTTTTCCTAAAAAACTACTTAAACTTCTCAAGTACAGAGCCTAGTTTGGGACCTAACTCCTTCTTATCCTTTGTTCTAATAGTACACTGTGGGAACAGCATACTGTACTATAATAGCAATGTAATGGCATGGGCACTAGAGTATTATACAGCTGATATCCTGCCTAATGGCCAGGATCGGAGATAACTTGATCCCAGCAGTTTAATGCCATGTGTGCAACCGTGCATCTAAGTGGTTAGGCAAAGGGATGGGCTCCCACTGTCATCTATCGTGAGGTGCCAATGGGTCGCTTTAAGTCAGAGGCTTAACAATGGCCTGCAGGCCTGCCATGTACAGGAGTCTTTTAGGCTTTGCCTATACTGACAGATGTAATGCACTGTAATGCTGATTGTATTGCAGAGTATTATATCAGTGAGGAAGTATTTAAAAAAGTCAAAAATGTAAAAAATGGCAAGTAAAAATTACAAATACACATAATTGCTGGATCCGTAACATATACAATAATATAATTATATATTTCATACGGTGAATGCCATAAAAGAATAAAATAATTCCAAGATTGCTGATCAAAATCTTATACTACTGTAAGTAGGAGGACTATACTTTACTGAGCAAAAAAACTAACTCTCAAACAGGTATCTTCAAATGCAGTGACAAAAAAAAAAAAGTTAAAGAATATTTTTTTCAAAAGTAGAAAAATTTAAATAAATAAATATGGTATGATCATAACTGTACTCACCCATGAAATAAAGTTAATATGTCATTTCTACCACTCAGTGGCAGAATTTCTGTCTTTTTTCACCCATTCCCTGCATGATATTATACACAAAAATAAAATGTATGCAATACATTAGATGTATCCCAGACTGGTGCAGTTAAAGAATACAACTCCTGTACAAAATACAAGCCCTCCTTTATGGCTGTCAACGAAAAAAAGAAACGGGATGTGAATGCATTTTCAGCTTTTTTTGTGTATTTTTCAACTCTTTATTCCAAAAGACTCCAGTACAATGCAGACCTGGGGGTCATTCTTACACCCCTGCCATCCCATCTGCACCAGTCACACTGTAGGGGCACCGGTGGGCCCTCCCCCTATAAAACCTTGTAGGTGATACGGTCAATTATGTGCTGCGGTTGACTCTGATATCAGCTGTTGCAACAGGGTGACAGCTGAAACCCACAATGGATACATACTATTACAGCGCAGGCATGGCTCTGGTTAAGGAGCTGCTCTTATGCCATCCCTATCCTGTTATGGCGCTGGAATTACCCACCTCCCACACAGAACCATTAGGATTCAGTGAGGGAAAGGGGTGAAATAGGTTGCTTCGTTTAAAAACACCTTTTTAATTTCATTCTTAGTTAATGGATGGAGGTTCTCTGACATAAACTCCATCAGATACAGTAAGTGGAGTGGAGAGCAGATACAAGGAATGTCCCTGGAGGACCTGGCACATCTTTGTGTGATACAGACAAACCAATTATTTCATTGGGACCTTTGTATTGCTTAATTCCCATCATGCCACACCAGGGGGGTAACAAAGGTCCGAGAGAAACTGCTAGAGTCCCCATGCACCAGTGGGGAAATGTGGACACCAGGGACCTCCGCCAATCAGCTGTTTGCAGTTTAAGGAGGCACGGTGCTCCTGTGAAGGCTGCTGCCATACATTGTATAGCGGCTGTGCTTGGTATCGCAGCCAGCTCCATTCCCTTCAATGGGGCGGAGCTGCGCCTAGTCCAAGTGACCAATGAACGCATCATCACTGGCCTAGGGAAAGCAACAAGTAGGCCGCGGCGCTCACAGGAGTGCCTTCTCAAACAACTGACCGGCAGAGGTCCCAGGTATTGGACCCCCATAGATCAAATACTGATGACCTATCCTGAGAAAAATCTCGGAAAACCCCTTTAAATTATTTTAACATCCTAAAGTACTTACCACATTTGTTAGTATATACTCCAGTAAGTGCTAGAGAAAGCACTAAAAGACTGCGCAGCAACATTTCACCTGCTCAGTTACAGGAAGGAAAGACAAAAGTTAATGGAAATCAATATTAACAGTGACAATACTATATACAGTGCCTTGCAAAAGTGTTCACCCCCTTGACTTTTTTCATGTTTTGTTACATTATCAATGTTTTGTTAATCTGAATTTTATGTGATGCATCAGAACACAATAGTCTAAGTTGCTGAAGTGAAATTAGAAAAATATATGAATAAAACTATTGTTTAGAAATAGAAAACAGAAAATTGGCATGTGCGTATGTATTCACCCCCTTTGTTAGGAAGCCCATAAAAATCTCTGGTGCAACCAATTACCTTCAGAAGTCACATAATTAGTGAAATGATGTCACCTGTGTGCAATCTAAGTGTCACATGATCTGTCATTCCATACCTTTTTTTGAAAGTCCCCAGAGGCTGCAACACTAAGCAAGAGGCATAACTAACAAAACACTGCCATGAGGACCAAGGAACTCTCCAAACAAGTAAGGGACAATGTTATTGAGAAGAATAAGTCAGGGTTAGGTGATAAAAAAATATTCAAATCTTTGATTATCCCCAGGAGCACCATCAAATCTATCATAACCAAATGGAAAGAACATGGCACAACAGCAAACTTACCAAGAGACGGTCGCCCACCAAAACTCATGGACTGGGCATGGAGGGCATTAATCAGAAAGGCAGCATAGAGACCTAAGCAGGGGCAGACATACCGCCTGTGCAGCTGGTTCAGCTGCACAGGAGCCCAGCAAGGGAGAGGGCCCATCCCAGTGCCAGCAAAGGTGTTTATTTTTTTATATTATCATATTTTTCATTCCCTACCTCTGCCAACAGGGTAACCTGGGCACCTTGGTGTAGAGGTCGGGAGGGGGCGGAGTTTTGTGAGGGGTGGGGGACCTGATTAGCACTTACTGCGAATCTGCTGCCCGTTTGTGTCTACACTCAATAGCTGAAGGACCTGCGATTACATCATAGTCATGTTACCTTTTCAACACTGGAAGTGGTGGTAGGACCTGTGATGAGGTCACCATCATGTGACCAGTGCAGAAAAAGGCAGCGCTCAGCAGTGGAGACCTGTGATGTCATGGAACAAATGTAAGTGCCTGAGAAATGCAGGGAGTTGTGGTTCTCCCCATTATACCTCCTCCCTGCTTAGTGGGAGGGAAATATGTTATTTAACTGAGACTATATGTTAGAGGGGCCGAAGGGAGGGGAGGGGTGTCAGTTACATAGGACTGTATGTTATAGAAGACTATAAGAAATATATGTTATAAAAGATTGGAGGGAGATGACTGGTGTTATTTACATGGGACTGGATATTTTAGAAGACTGGAGGCTAAGGAGTGATGTTATTTATATGGGACTATGTGTTGGAGGGGGTGAAGGAGGGGATTTAAGTTATTTACATGGGACTGTATGTTATAGAGAACTGTAAGGAAGAGAAGTTATTTAAATAGGACTGGAGGGAGAGGACTGGTGTTATTTACATGGGACTGCATGGTATAGAAGACTGGAGGGAGAGGACAGGCATTATAATTTATGGGGGCACTGCAGAGATGATTATAACTCCGGGGGGTATGACAGGAGGTATTATAATTACAGGGGGCACTGAAGGGAACATTATAAATACTGTGTGCAGTGGTGGAGGGTATTACTACTACTGAGGGCTCTATAGAAGTGCCTTATAGATTATAAGAGGTGCCCTATAGGGGAGCCTTATTAGTACTGAGGGCACTGTAGGGAGCCTTATTACCACTGGGGATACTATTTGGGGGTGGCTTCTGCCTGGCAGTGAGCCCGGTGATGTCACTGGCACTAATTTACATGCTTTAGCGCTGCCTTAGCCTGTAAAATGGCTAGGGCTGCATTAAAGCCACCCATTAGTGCTGGTCTGTGTTGGGCCTATATTCATATATGCCTGCATTATTGAAGGGGAAAAAAGAATATTTGAATATATGCAGACGAATTCACGTCACAGTGAGTAAGCCGGCATCAGGAGAGCGGCCTTCACTCACTGCGCCTGCGCCAAAGACAGAAGTGAACGGCGCAGGCGCGTGAATTCGTCCGATGGCTGTGATGGAGGCAGGCATTCAAGACGAGATGGGCGGGCATACAGTGTGAGTAGACCGAGCCTCTAGGTGCTGAAAAGACGCACCTAGAGGCTCATTTGCATAGGAATAAAAGTTAGTTTTTTAATGAAACGGCTCCACACAAAGCTCTAAGAATTGCATGGTTATGGAGATCAGACACTAGCAGATCGCTAGTGTCTGAAAGCTAATTTGGTCATACTGAAGTGGTAGAAACCCTTTAAGGGGGAAACATGTAAATGTGTTAGAATGGCCTAGTCAAAGCCCAGATCTCAATCCAATAGAAAATCTGTGGTCAGACTTAAAGATTGCTGTTCACAAGCGCAAACATCCAACTTGAAGGAGCGGGAG
Source organism: Bufo gargarizans (assembly GCF_014858855.1). Lineage (NCBI taxonomy): Eukaryota > Metazoa > Chordata > Amphibia > Anura > Bufonidae > Bufo > Bufo gargarizans. Next base: position 311,492,704 of record NC_058085.1, read on the forward strand.
CAGTTTTGCAAGGAGGAATGGGCAAAAATCCCAGTGGTAAGATGTGGCAAGCTCATAGAGACTTATCCAAAGCGACTTGGAGCTGTGATTGCCTAAAAGGTGGCTCTACAAACTATTGACTTTAGGGGGGTGAATAGTTATGCACATTGACTTTTTATGCTATTTTGTCCTATTTGTTGTTTGCTTCACAATAAAAAAAAAAAACACCTTCAAAGTTGTGGGAATGTTCTGTAAATAAAATTATGCAAATCCTCAATCTATGTTAATTCCAGGTTGTGAGGCACCAAAACACGAAAAAGTCAACCATGGCCAAGGGAGAATGGCATTTCAGCAACCCCAGTCCTCTCTGCTCAGGTCCTATGGTTTCCTTATATACAGAATCCTGAAATGTCCCATTGGCTTAGGAAAGAAGAGAAATGTGACAAAAAAGTTTGAATCTTATATATCACATTATCATATTTAAAGGGCTTATTCAAAGGTCAAATATAAAAAGCATTGATCTTATAACCTAAACGGGTTTTACAGGACTCATATATTGATGACCTGTACTCAGGATAAGTCATCAATATCTGATCGGTGGAGGTCTGGCTCCTGGGACACCTACAAATCAGCTGATGAGGCTCCAGTGCTACGGTGAGCACTGCGGCCTCTTCCTAGGTCAGTGTCGTCATGTTCATCAGTCACATGGCCTGGTTGCATCTCAGCTCCATTAAGGGGGTTCTGCACTTTCAATTAACTGATGATCTATCCTCTGGATAGATCATCAGCTTCTGATCGGCCGGGGTCCGACACCCGGGACCCCCGCCGATCAGCTGTTTGAGAAGACAGTTGCACTCCAGGAGCGCCGCTGCCTTCTCACTGTTTACCGCCGGGTCGCCCGCCCACTGACGTCACGACTTGTATCAACTACAGTGGGCGCGGCTAAGCTCCATTCAAGTGAACAGAGCTTAGCCGCGCCCACTCTAGTTGATACAAGTCGTGACGTCAGTGGGCAGGCGGCCCGCCGATCAGCTGTTTGAGAAGGCAGCGGCGCTCCAGGAGCGCCGCAGCCTTCTCACTGTTTACCGCCGGGCCGCCTGCCCACTGACGTCACGACTTGTATCAACTAGAGTGGGCGCGGCTAAGCTCTGTTCACTTGAATGGAGCTTAGCCGCGCCCACTGTAGTTGATACAAGTCGTGACGTCAGTGGGCGGGCGACCCGGCGGTAAACAGTGAGAAGGCAGCGGCGCTCCTGGAGTGCAACTGTCTTCTCAAACAGCTGATCGGCGGGGGTCCCGGGTGTCGGACCCCGGCCGATCAGAAGCTGATGATCTATCCACAGGATAGATCATCAGTTAATTGAAAGTGCAGAACCCCTTTAAAGTTAATGGGCCTGGGCTGCAATACTACATATATCCACTATACAATGTACGGCACTGTGCATGGTTAGCTGTGAGAAGGCAACAACAACCCCCTCTCCCCCCTATCCCAATGGAGTTGCCGTAACTCCTAGAGGCTCATTTACATATATTAAAGCATAATTTTTCTCAGCAATGCAGGAACATGGGACCAACACAGATGTCTTCAGCTGCCAAGAGCACATGTAACAGGTCAGCCAGTTTCATAGCTACAAATCTTCTGACCAGGGGCGTAGCTAAAGGCTCATGGGCCCTGGTGCAAGAGTTAAAGGGCTTCTGTTGTAACATCCCAGAGTTATGTTACTAAACTCTTTTTCCCCGCTACTATTTGTTGGTAACATGTGCCTTGTCATCTAATGTAATTTAACATCATATTCTCACTAATGTGCATATTCTCAGCCTGTTACATGTAATTTGCTGTAATTTCCATGTACACCAGCAGGTGGCAGCAATGTGTTAGCAAGGTCTTAGTTCAGTTTAGCATATCTAGACTGGAATAGTACATTCCAGTTTAGCTCCCCCCTCTTTGAGCAGAGTGGGCTGGCCCATGTCCTGCCTCATGGGTGGGGAAGGAAGTTAGAGTTAGTGTGACAGCCACCCCTGCTAGGGGAAGGCTGTGCAAGTAGGACCTCCCAGAAATAGGGATCCCAAACCAGGATCTTGTCTCGGTTGAGACCAAAGATCTTCATTCCCAGTCTGAGCCCTTCAGCCTCAACTGGTGACAAGCAAGCAGCCATCTACAGAACTCCAGGACGAACTGTGAGTACCGTCCAGAGACCAGGAGAAGCCAAATTCCTCCTCAGCTAGTCAGTCCCATACACAGCAGAAGATATAGATTCCTGCCAAATATTACAGAGCCATAAGCAGACGACTTATCCTGCAAGAGAGCTCCAGGCACATGATAGAAGCAGAAGAGATATTGATTCCTGCCATACATTGCCAATACCTGCTGGGACCCAAGACTATTGCTGTATCTCATGTGGATTAATGCTGCCTCCAGTAAAGATAAGTTGAATTATATTTCAAGTCTAGATCTCATTCATTACTACCAAGTTCCTCAATTACTCCTACTAGCAACACTCATTTATTGCAAGTGAGCCAGGATCCAGGAGTCCAGCCGTACCAAGGTAGGAGACACCGCTCACACTATACCTACTATCATCAGAGACATTACACCACTCTGGCATTCCTAACCTGGTACGCGAGTTGCAACACCTTAGAGGGCCCTGAGACTGTACCCTGCGCACGCTGCAATTGGCGTCACGAACAAAAACTATAGACTTATATACCCATATCCGGACCCACTGCATAATTTGGCGTCCTTGTAACCGTACCACGGTCCTGCTCATTGCACTGTCACCCCCCCCCCCCCCCCCCAACACCAATTTTCAGTTTTTGACTTGATATATTTGCTAATGTTTACAGATTCGATATATTCCCCTCTTACCTCAGGCTGTGGTGTAATTTCAGTAAAAATCTGACTTTAGTTATATGTAAATTTCTTCACTACCAGCAAGTTGGGCGGACTTGCTGGTAGCCGCCGCATCCTCTGTCTGAAAAAACACCCCCTCCTTCACTTGATTGACAGGGCTAGTGAGCGCTCTCATGCTTCAGCTGGCCCTGCCTGCAGATCAAATCCCGCGCCTGCGCTATACCGGTCGTCATTCGGCATAGGCGCTTTGAGAGAAGGACGCTCGCTTGGCTAGTCCTTCCTCAGTGCGCCTGCGCCAATGACGTCAGTCCTACACCCGGAAGAGAAGTCTGGGAACGAGGGATCACCCACAATGTCATGCATGCAGCCAATCAGCAGCCAGCCAGCACTGTGATGTCAGAGCCCTATAAATAGCCTCAGCCATTTTAGATTCTGCCATTTTCCAGTGTACTAAATGCAGAGAGAGACGTCAGTAGGCGCTAGGGACAGTGATAGGAAAGACTTTATTGTGCTAGAAAAAACACAGATTTACAAATTCAGGGAGAGATTAGTCTAGGTGTAGGGAAATCATAGGAAGGCATCATCCACGCTATAAAAGGAGAACAGGGTGCAATAGGAGCAATTCTATTACACCTTGCAGCACTTATTAGGGATCCATATTGCTTTTAGGGTGTTTGCATTATATGATACATCACTAATTCCAGCAAACCTTGCTTGTGATCGGGGTGCAAGTTCTGTGATAAAGCCATTTACGGGGTATATTAATAGGAAAGATACGTACATCCTATTAGCCTTTCTGCGTTGATTTTACATTGTGTTACTTTGTTTTGGGGGTGGTATTAATAGAAGAAATAAAAGAAATGTCATAAGTGCCGTTCGGCGCTGAAGTTACATTGTACTACAGCCATTTACGTGGTGTATTAATAGGAAAGATACTTAGGTCCCATTAGCCATTTTGCATTGATTTCACACTGTTTATTTATTTATTTTTTGGGGTGTAATAATAGAGAAAAATATATGTCATAATTGCCGTTCATCGGTGAAATAACATTGTACTACAGCCATTTATGTGGTGTAGAAAAATAAAATATATACGTAGGTCCCATCACCCGTTCTGGGGTGAATTGTGATTGTTATATTTCTTCTTTTGGGGTGTAAAAATAGGAAAAAAAAGGAGAAAATATATGTCATAATTGGCATTTAGTGGTGAAGTTACATTGTACTACATCCATTTACGTGGTGTAGAAAAAGAAAATATACGTACGTCCCATTAGCCGTTCTGCTGTGAATTGTGATGGTTATATTCCTTTTTTTTTGGGTGTAGAAATAGGAAAAAGAGTAAGTCTTAGGCCCCTTTCACACGGGCGAGATTTCCGTGCGGGTGCGATGCGTGAGTTGAACGCATTGCACCCGCACTGAATCCTGACCCATTCATTTCTATGGGGCTGTTCACATGAGCGGTGATTTTCACTCAACACTTATGCGTTGCGTGAAAATCGCAGCATGTTCTATATTCTGCGTTTTTCACGTAACGCAGGTCCCATAGAAATGAATGGGGTTGCGTGAAAATCGCAAGCATCCGCAAGCAAGTGCGGATGCGGTGCGATTTCCACGCATGGGTTCTAGGTGACAGTCTATTCACTGTATTATTTTCCCTTATAACATGGTTATAAGGGAAAATAATAGCATTCTGACTACAGAATGCTTAGTATAATAGTGCTGGGAGGGTTAAAAAAAATAAAAAAGTTAACTCACCTTATCCCCATGATCGCCTAGTTCCCGGTCGGTCTCTTCTTTAGCTGTGACTAAAGGACCTGTGGTGATGTCAGATCACATGCTCCATCACCATGGTGATGGACCATGTGATTGGAGCATGTGATCTGACATCACCAAAGGTCATTCAGCCCAAGCCCACAGCTAAAGAAGAGACCGACCGGGAACTACACGATCATGGGGATAAGGTGAGTTAACGTTTTTATTATTTTTTTAACCCTTCCAGCGCTATTATACTAAGCATTCTGTATTCAGAATGCTATTATTTTCCCTTATAACCATGTTATAAGGGAAAATAATAGAATCTACAGAACATCAATCCCAAGCCCGAACTTCTTTGAAGAAGTTCGGGTTTGGGTACCAAACATGCGCGATTTTTCTCACGCGAGTGCAAAACGCATGACAATGTTTTGCACTCGCGCGGAAAAATCGCGGGTGTTTCCGCAACGCACCCGCACATTTTTCCGCAACGCCCGTGTGAAACCAGCCTTAATTGCCGTTCTGGGGTGAATTGTGATTATTTTTCTTTTTTGGGGGGGGGTTTATTAATTAGAAAAAATTATATATATGTCTTAATTGCCATTCAGCGGTGACGTAACGACAGATGACTGGCCCTTCAAAGGGAATGTTTCTGTCGCAGGCAGCAGTAGAAGGGGGTGGCAGAAGGAGTCGCAGCGAGAGGCCTGAGCTCCCGATGTCATCAAGCGGTTGTGTCTTGACCAGCAACCTAGTGGTGCTTGAACTTCATAGCAAGTGACATCAGACACCCCTAGCCTAGAGTTGGTGGGTTACTCTGACACGAAGCTTAGTTGGCATGGCCCGGGAGCAGGCCTTGTGCACCCACCCGTCCTGAACCTTCCTCTGTCATTTTCAGTTCCCTCAGCGCGAGATGTATTATATGCCGTAGGCTCAACTCCACTTTTCAGCGAGGACTAGCTACTAGAGAACAGTCAGCAGCTACTGAACAGCCAAAATCTGGAGGAGACATCCGCCGCTTCCTCTGTTAGGTGTGCAAGTAGTGATGAGGAGTAGTGTTGATCACGAATATTCAAATTTCGAATTTTTAGCGCGAATATAGGTACTTCGAAAATTCGTGAATATTTCAAATATAGTTATATATATTCGTAATTTCGAATATTTGAAAAAATATTTAACTTTTTTTTTTTTTCACTTTTTTTTATCAGTACACATGATCCCTCCCTGCTTCTAGCTTGTGGGCCAAGGCTACTTTCACACTTGCGTTCGGAGCGGATCCGTCTGGTATTTGTACGGTGCCAGACTGATGCATTCTGAGCCGATCCGCATCCACTCAGAATGCATTAGGGCTGGATGGATCAGTTCGGGGCCGCTTGTGAGATACTTCAAACGGAACTCACAAGCGGAGCCCCGAACGCTAGTGTGAAAGTAGCCTTAGAAGGCTGCAATATCCTTGACTTTAGGAGTAGTAGTGTTTGCGAATTTTGCTCTATATTCATTTTTTTCGAATATTCACTATATATTGCTATATATTCTTGTTTTAGAATATTACGAATATTCGAAAAAACAAAGTTATAGCAATATAGCGAATATTCGAAAAAAAATGAATATAGAGCAATTTAGCTAATATAGTGCTATAATCTTCTTTGTCTAATAGTTGTAATTTTTTTCTCATCTGAAGTTTAGATTGGAAAAAAATTACAACTATAAAAAATAAATTATAGCACTATTTTAGCTAAATTGCTCTATATTCATTTTTTTCGAATATTCGCTATATTGTTATATATTCTTGTCTTAGAATATTACGAATATTCGAAAAAACTAAGTTATAGCAATATAGAGAATATTCAAATTGTCTAATAGTTGTAAGTTGAAAAAGTTGCAATAAAAATTTGACTCCGAAAATTCAAATTACGAAAATTTGCATATTACACAATCATTACCTTGCCGATTTTTCGAGTAAAAAAAAAAAGTAGAATATAACGAATATTCAAATTTGCGAATATTCTACAAAATATTCGCGAAATATCGTGAATTCGAATATGAGCCCTGCCGCTCATCACTAATGAGGAGAGCCGTGTGGGAGTTGGGTGTTGCAAGCAGTCAGGCACCGCCGGAGGAGGTGAACATGGCCATTTGCCGAATTTGCGGGCAGAAGGCGAAGCGTGGCGGCCCTGTGTCAACATATGCAGCGTCACCATAAAGTGGCCTGAGAGAACGGTGGCTCCGATGTGGTGGTCCAGCCTGCCGCAGAAACCGCTGCATCACCCAGTGGCACGCACCCAATTTCATGCAGTGAAGACTGTACCACCTCAGCTGAAGGGAGCTGTCTGTCCATCCCATCATCTGCTGGTCCTGATGCTCCTGCTCCTCCTCGTCAGTCATTCCGTCAGCAATCAATCACCAAAGCGATTGCCAAGAGACAACAGTAAGCATACACTCATCCAAAGGCGCAGAAGCTGAACGTGCTCCTGGCCAAGTTGCTGGTGCTGCAGTCCCTCCCATTCCAAGTGGTGGACTCTGCACCTTTCAGAGAACTGATGTCTTGTGCTGAGCCGAGGTGGAGAGTCCCAAGCCCTCATTTTTTTGCCAAAAAGGCAGTACCAGCCCTGCACACATATGTAGAACAGAAGGTGGGCCAGTCCTTGAGCCTGTCGGTGTCTGCCAAAGTGCACGGCAGCGTCGACATGTGGAGCTGTAACTAGAGGCAAGGACAATATATGTCCTTACGGCCCATTGGATGAATATGGTTCCTGCACAGCCACACCAGCAACTTGGCCAGGTGATGCCGCTTCCGCCTCCACGTTCTCATGCCATTGGTCCTATGACAATATCCGCCTCTGCCTCATCATCATCCACTGTGTCTTCAGCCTCCACTGCAGGGACAATTCACAGTACCCCTCCAGCATACCAAATTTGCAGGGCACGGTGGTGTCACGCTGTTCTGCACCTGGTTTGCCTGGGCGAACTGAGTCACACAGGGGAGGAACTGCTCTGCGTCCTTTATCAAGAAATTAAATCCTGTCTTTCTCCTCAATAACTCCAATTTGGAACCATGGTGACCGACAATGGAAAGAACATGGTGCTAGCACTGGGTCAAGGAGGGCTGAGCCATATGCCCTGCATGGCGCACGTGTTTAATCTGGTTGTAAAGCAGTTCCTGAAGTCTTCCGCCCATCTGCAAGACATCCTGAAAATGGCCATGAAACTTTGCATGCACTTCATCCACTTGTACACCGCAAAGCACACCCTTCTTGAGCTGCAGCGGCAGAATGGCATCCCCAACATAGGCTAATATGCGACGTTTTCACCCGTTGGAATTCCACCCTCCATATGTTGGACCGATTATATGAACAGAGAAATACCATAAACGATTTCTTGATGATACAGATGGACAGAGGTACTCCCCCTGTGTAACTTCGATGTTAGCCAGTGGCAGCTCATGCGTGACACTTGCCGTTTCCTCAGGCCCTTTGAGGAGGCCACTTTATTTGTAAGTCGCTAGGACTACGGGATGAACAATGTCATTCCACTTCTTTATGTCCTGGAACAGATGCTGCTAAATCTGGCTGTCCAGGGGACAGAAGACGTGGCGTATCTCACGGCCACATGAGCGCTGTGGGGGCTGATCTAGAGTAGGAGGACATTCGAGCACAAGCAATGGGACATTGAGAAATGGGTGGTTTTTCTACACAGGTGACAGGAGAAGAGGAGCAGGAGCAGCCAGAGGAGCTACAGGGCAAAGTGCGGACGTGCAGAAGCGCTACCACTGGAAGACACTCACCGGCCACACCGCCATACACCCCCCAAATAAGGGATCTCCAACAAGAGTGACCTCGAATTAGTCTACGGTGACAAGGATACAGACTTGATAAAGGGGTCTGCATACCCCGAAACGCGTCGTCTTTGCTAATCAAAAAATAAAAAAATACTTTGTATCCTCAACTGGGTTGTGAATTGCGCCTTGTGTCCATCCGCTCACTGCATGAACCCAGTGCAGACAAGCCCCCTCCCCATACACCACAATTCGCACCAAAGTGGCGGCTTGGCTCCTGCCCATGGTCAACTTGGACGTCAATCGGCTGCACCAACCCACATCACCCCACGATTTTACCTCCACCAGAACTGTACTACCAAAAGTACAATCTAACCAAGGTGAGTAGCAACCACTCACCCTGGCTAGGAACAAATAACAACAGTTCTTGTCAACCACCACCTATGAGCGCCTTCTCCCCTTTTCTTTTTGGCCATTTAATCACACTATGTCACTGGGCCACTCTGTGGTCTCCTCATGCAGCTACCACCTCAACACTATGTCTCTGGGCAACTCTGTGGTCTCCTCATGCTGCTGCCACCTCACCACTATGTCATTAGGCCACTCTGTGGACTTCTCATGCTGTTCCTACCCTCCCCACTCCATGACTGGGCCACTATTTAGCTTTTTTGGCCTGGTTAACAATCATTTATTTGACCCTTCTTTTGATCTGTCAGAAGGAAGGAAAAATGAGACGCACAACGGATCCTGTCTATGTAGCAGCTGTAAGGCCTCTATGACATGGTCCCTATTTTGCATCAGAATTGGTTTATGATTTGGTAGCCAAAAGCAGGAGTGGGTACAAAACACAGAAGACATTCACGTGTCATCTCTGTTTTGGATGCTCAACAGACAGGATACGTTTTTTGGGGAGTTATTGTTCTGACAGATCAGAGGAAGGGCAAAATAATCTGTAACGTCAACACAAACTTACTGCTGATACCCTCTCCACTCTGTCGGAGGGCTCTACTTGCATAAGTGTTTAATAGAAAAGGTTCTGCAGATATCTATATGGAATCAGCTGACGACGGTGTAAAAGGAGTGCACTTCTTCTTGATGCTAACATCGACCTATAAGGCTGAGTTCACACTTGAGTTATTCAATTTTGGCCCCATAACTGCGCAAATAAGTGAAGTATGCAGTGATTCTAAGAGCGACTCCTGTCATCTGCGTGTCATACTGACTCACAGTATTGTTTTGCTACCTTAGCGAACCCCTATGCTTGTTACTGCAAGGCACAGTGTTCTACACCACTAGACAGGCTCTCTGCAGCCAGGACATAGCTATTTTTTAACGCAGTTCCCCACTAATAAATTCACATCAAATCTTTTTGAACAATTCGGCGAACCGGCCAAATAAAATTTTTGAGAAATTTGCTCATCTCTACTCATGACTATAAACTTTAAAAACACTGATAATTCACATTAAACTACCATACCTGCCTAAAATTGTGTTTGTTTTCCTTGAGTCAAAGGGGTTCTCCCATCTTGCTGCTTCAATGATGAGATAGGACTAAGCGCCAGCCCTAGAATGCCAGGCTTAGATAAACAGCCAAGTGAGCCAGCACTCCACTTTCGCATTCAGGTCATCAGATTTCCTAATGACCGAAGTTCTGTCTGTGTAGCACCTCAAGTCTGGGGGTACTAAAAATTGTTTATTGTTATGCATTGTATTTCACTGTTTGTTTCCTGGCTATTACTGCCAGCAAGGAGTATGTGGCAAAGGTTGGCAAGAACAGGTTAACCACCCTGTTCCTCCCCACTGGGCTGGTTTTGCTTCCTGCCAACAAGGAGAGTTCCTGTGTGGAGACAGACTGGAAAGGACACCGACTGCAGTGCTCCTTCTCTTCCAGAGAATCCTACAAAGAGAACCATCACTAAGTAACCTGAAGTGAGGTCTTGCGAGGATAAAGACAGCAGAGTGAACTGCTAAATTCAACTTCTACAGACACTACTGTGAAGTGAGGGAAACAGTAAAGCCACCCTTCACCAAACAACTACTCGGGCAGAATCACCTGAGTGCAGATTTACCACCAACCAACCTGCCTCCATATTCTTACTGGTCCCAGAGAAAAATTGCACTAAAGCCTGCTACTACTGTATGTATTTCCAGTTCTATGTTGCAGTTAATAAAAGAGACTAAGTTACATTTAAATTTGGCCCCATTCTTCAGTACTATATCTTTCATTACTACGGACCCCAGGGAGCGCAGACCTGAGCTAGGATGCTGTGACACTACAACACTACATCAGGCCACTACCACTCCTATCCTCTACACTGGCTCCCAGAGGGGCTCGCTGCATCTGCTCAGTAAACCTGCTGTTTACACTACACTAGTGTTGCCCTAATAGCAGCTTGTAGCTTACTGACACAGTGCATACCGTATTAGCATACAGAAGTATGCTAATATCTGATAAGTCTGGAATACAAAGTTATAAAATAAAAATCCCATAACGCAGTTTTCAAAAACATAAATAATGTGATAAAAAAGGTTTAAAAATCAAAAAATATTTGCCAATATTAGTATAAAAAAAACATTTTATTATGCACACATGAAATAAAATAAATATATTAGGTATCCACATGACAGTAATAACCTGAAGAATTAATGTATCCAGTTATTTTGTATGAAATATGAACGGCGTAAAAAAAACTTGAAAAAAATGTTTTTCAATATTTTCTAATAAAAAAAAATATATATTACACTGTAATTTATATTTACCCATGAACAATGCCAAAAAATATTTCTCCTGTAAAAAAGCGGAATGGAGACGGAACGGAGGCAAACTGAGGCAAACTGAGGCAAACTGATGCATTCTGAGCGGATCTCACAAACGGAAAGCCAAAACGCTAGTGTGCAAGTAGCCTTAAAAGGTGAAACTAATATATGAGATAGACTCATTACATTCAAAGCGAGATACTGTATTTCAAGCCTTTATTTGTTATAATTTGGATGATTATGGCTTACAGCTTATGAAACCCCAAAGTCACAATCTCAGGTCCCCTTTGCTCAGGAGGTATGGATTAATTAGCTGACTAGAGTCTGACACTTTGAGCCTAGAATATTGAACCTTTTCACAATATTCTCATTTTAAGTTACATTAATGCAACTCCTTTTAAGTTGCATTGCTGAAATAAAAAACTTTTGCACAATATTCTAATTTTTCAAGTTTCAACTGTATATGTCTGAAATGCAGCAGCACCAGAAAAAAACTTTGAAAGGTAATAAACAGAAAAACTATGAAGTTTAGTCAGCTAATCAAATGAATACTGTTTACGGTAGATGGATCAGACTTTTTTGAAGACTGAGCTTTTTTTACATGATGCTGTTCTATCTTGTATTTAGCTTTGCAGAAGCTTCAGCATGTTATTATATATTATATAGCATATTGATAGCTGCAGTTTTCAAGAATCCTAGGAGCTTTGATTTTCCTATTATTATGGCATACCTGTTGTGTTGGAATTTCTCTTCTACCCTCTTATAGTGAATTCCATTACCAAAAAGAACTAAATACATAAGCCATAGCATGAGTTTATATAATACGAATTACAAAGGGTGGGTGACACAATCAACCAATTTAGATCATAGGTAACCATGGCTATCAATGGCATAAGAAATTCCAGTAACCAGTGTCATAGTTATTACCTGGTACTGCCACGTCCCTTTTGAAGAATACAGCAGTCATTAATGATCTTGCTTTTTTACAAATTCAGATTTTAGGTCAATGTCAGCTTTCCGAGTCAAATATTTGAAATGGTTTGTACTTATTTGTTCTAGTTAATATATAATCACAGTAATACATGTATTCCCAGAACTTCCCTTTTTCTGTTTTCCACATTCTACCTCCCATATTTAAAGAACTAAAAGAACTAGTTAGGCCTCTTGCACACAAACTTTATTTTTTTCCGTTTCCGTTTCGTTTTTGCAGATTCAGTTTGCGGTCCGTATGCGAAACCATTCGTTCCAATAGTTCTGCAAAAAAAAAACAGAATGTACTCCATATGCATTCCATTTCCGTATTTCCGTACCGTTCAAAGATAGAACATTTTCTATTATTGCAGGATAACATGTCGCACTAAGAAACCGGAACTCCAAAACGAGGTGCTCCTATCCTAACGAGAACACTCACTCGATAAATGGAAAAATGTGTATATATATGGATAGGGCACTCTCAGAAATAAAGGACCATGCAAATATACAGGAAATGTGTTTATTTATGCTACATATATGATCGAAAATCAATAATAAAATAATAGCAGCATAATAGATGTGTTCAAATACACCACTCCTAAAACACCTGCTTGGTTGGCAGTGAATAAATACCAGCAGAATATAAACAGTGAATGCAAGCAGTAAAAATAGCAGCAAAATATGATCAAATGGGTAAGTAGCAGCAATATAATCGAATATGAACAGTCCCAATAGCAATGACTCGATGATATACGGATGGTCTACCACTGAGGAAGGGGTGAATGCAAGTACCCTGAAACGCTTCTGGTGCCACATCCCCCGCAATTTGTGAACCAGATATATTTACCAACTATCGACTGCAACCGACCCAGAAAAAGTGGGATTGAATATCTTCGAAAGTTACCTATGCGATTTGGCGGCTAACACATAGAGGGACCGATACATCACTGGCCCACGTGTTGAATAACAGCCCGCCAGCATGGTTTCCATTAAGAATAAACTCCTAATACCTGAGTGCTACAACATCGCTGGCACAACGCAGGGAGCGAAAATATCCCAAGGTTGGGTAAAGTCTGTCTCGATAGAAGCTGGATTAAAGGTAAATAAATAATCGCTACCCATCCTGTTTCAGCGGGACGCCGCTTTATTCAGGAAAGTTTTCACAACGTTATTAACTATAATCAATGTTTAAGGACGGATTGGTTTTTGTGGAATTAAGTAAAGAACTTTGAAGTTTTCTCATCGACCATTAGTAGTGGACACTATTGACTTCCGATTATTTTGCAGGTCGGTTTACTTGCAGTCCGAATTTTTGCTGCTTACCCAATTTATATATCATCGAGTCATTGCTATTGGGACTGTTCATATTCGATTATATTGCTGCTACTTACCCATTCGACCGTATTTTGCTGCTATTTTTACTGCTTGCATTCACTGTTTATATTCTGCTGGTATTTATTCACTGCCAACCTAGCAGGTGTTTTAGGAGTGGTGTATTTGAACACATCTATTATGCTGCTATTACAAACCGGATTCCAAAAAAGTTAGGACACTATACAAATCGTGAATAAAAACTGAATAGAATGATGTGGAGGTGCCAACTTCTAATATTTTATTCAGAATAGAACATAAATCATGGAACAAAAGTTTAAACTGAGAAAATGTACAATTTTAAGGGAAAAATATGTTGAATCAGAATTTCATGGTGTCAACAAATCCCCAAAAAGTTGGGACAAGGCCATTTTCACCACTGTGTGGCATCTCCCCTTCTTCTTACAACACTCAACAGACGTCTGGGGACCGAGGAGACCAGTTTCTCAAGTTTAGAAATAGGAATGCTCTCCCATTCTTGTCTAATACAGGCCTCTAACTGTTCAGTCGTCTTGGGCCTTCTTTGTTGCACCTTCCTCTTTATGATGCGCCAAATGTTCTCTATAGGTGAAAGATCTGGACTGCAGACTGGCCATTTCAGTACCCGGATCCTTCTCCTACGCAGCCATGATGTTGTGATTGATGCAGAATGTGGTCTGGCATTATCTTGTTGAAAAATGCAGGGTTTTCCCTGAAAGAGATGATGTCTGGATGGGAGCATATGTTGTTCTAGAACCTGAATATATTTTTCTGCATTGATGGTGCCTTTCCAGACATGCAAGCTGCCCATGCCACACGCACTCATGCAACCCCATACCATCAGAGATGCAGGCTTCTGAACTGAGCGTTGATAACAACTTGGGTTGTCCTTGTCCTCTTTGGTCCGGATGACATGGCGTCCCAGATTTCCAAAAAGAACTTTGAATAGTGACTCGTCTGACCACAGAACAGTCTTCCATTTTGCCACACTCCATTTTAAATGGCCTGGCCCAGTGAAAACTCCTGAGCTTGTGGATCTTGCTTAGAAATGGCTTCTTCTTTGCACTGTAGAGTTTCAGCTGGCAACGGCGGATGGCACGGTGGATTGTGTTCACTGACAATGGTTTCTGGAAGTATTCCTGAGCCCATTCTGTGATTTCCTTTACAGTAGCATTCCTGTTTGTGGTGCAGTGTCATTTAAGGGCCCGGAGATCACAGGCATCCAATATGGTTTTACGGCCTTGACCCTTACGCACAGAGATTGTTCCAGATTCTCTGAATCTTCGGATGATGTTATGCACAGTTGATGATGATAGATGCAAAGTCTTTGCAATTTTTCGCTGGGTAACACCTTTGATATTGCTCCACTATCTTTCTGCGCAACATTGTGGGAATTGGTGATCCTCTACCCATCTTGGCTTCTGAGAGACACTGCCACTCTTTATACCCAATCATGTTGCCAATTGACCTAATAAGTGTTAATTGGTCTTCCAGCTCTTCGTTATGCTCAAATTTACTTTTTCCAGCCTCTTATTGCTACTTGTCCCAACTTTTTGGGGATTTGTCGACATCGTGAAAATTTGAATCAACGTATTTTTCCTTTAAAATGATACATTTACTCGGATTAAACGTTTGATCTGTCATCTATGTTCTATTAGAAATAAAATATTGACAATTGCCATCTCCACATCATTGCTATTAGTTTTTATTCACAATTTGTTTAGTGTCCCAACTTTTTGGGAATCCGGTTTGTATTTTATTATTGATTGTCGATCATATATTTAGCATAAATAAACATATTTCCTGTATCTTTGCATGGTCCTTTATTTCTGAGAGTGCCCTATCCATATATATACACATTTCCTATTATTGCCTGCAAATTTTATCACAAGACACGGAGGCTCCTATTGCATTAACTTCCTTTACTGTAACCATAGCAGCAAAGAACAAAGAACATGTCAATCACAGAAGAAACCCCCATGTAACCGACTCCTCCCCTTATCCCAGTATATATAGACTTCCACTTCCTGGGATCATCCTCTTTCTTTGCTGCTGCCATAGCAGATAAGTGTCCTCTTTGTTACTAGAAATTTTGCCTGCCATTCATTTGGCTATATTGTTTTGCTGACTGTTTCTTAATTGGTTCTAGAGCTGTCTGTGGAGGTTTTTCTACCTCTCCTCTCATTTACTGTTGTTTTTTCACTGTCGGCGTTTAGCCTTATTCTTTCTTGGGGTGTTCCCCCCCCCTGCTTTCTTTTCTTCCCCTGGTTCGGTTATTCTTTCCCCTGCTTGGCTTACCTCCGGTACGCAGCGTGTTTGGGCCGGTCTTCCGGTCTTCCCGGTCCCCCCCCCCCTTTTTTCATCGCATCGCAGGTGTTCGCCCGTATCTCTCCGGCGCTTGCAGGGACGGCCGAAGTCTTGCGCCTCGCGAGATTTCGGCCTCAGGCTCTCCCAGCTCGGCGCTCCCGTTGCGGGTCTGCGGCCGCCTGAGATCTCGCGAGATCTCGGCCGCTCCACCTCAGCTTCGCGCCGTTTTGCCCGCTCGTGTTCCGGCTGCTCCCTATTGGATCCTCGGCTTGTGTGCTCATCAGGTGGGTCCCTGTCTTGCGCCCTGCTTCATCCATTAGTATTTTTTCTTCTAGCCCTCATTCGTTTTTTCTCTTTCTTCCTAGGTCTTTCCTCTCCTTGTGGTCTGGGGTGACTAACTCCTTCCACATTGTTATCATGTCCCGCCGCAGTAGTTTATCTTCAGTTAGGCAGGTCCCTGCTGCTAGGCCCCAGAGCCCTGCTAGTGCCCCCAACCTTGCTAATGAATCCTCACTGGAGAGACAGAATGCTGCGCTGCAGCAATCTATCTCTGAGGCTATCAGGGTAGCTATGGGCTCCATGTCCTCAGCGCTATCGGAATCCATATCACAGGCCTTAGGTGCTCAGCCCCCTAGGACCTCTCCGGTTCCTATAGTGGATGCTGAAAGGCCGTCTGCCTCCAGAACATTTAGACCCGATGGTAACCCATCACATGACCACGCGGTTGTCCCGCGGAAAAGAGCTTGCGCACGGCAGGCAGAACGCACTCGTGCTTGGAAATCAGCCAGGACTATGCCTGAGCAGTTGTCTGATTCTGACAGAGAATCTATTGAGGAGGTGCAGAACGAACCCCATTTTGACTCCGGAGAGGAGTTTGAGGACGGCGAGTCTGATCCTCTATGTTTGTTGCCAACCCCTATGCCACCTGCGACTACGGTGGCCCTACAAGAGGACCAGCCTGTATTAGATGACCTCATGGTGGACCCGTTGGGTGTCCCTCTCTTTAATCCGGATGAGTTACATCATCCCAGGTCAGCAGAGTGGCTTCCCGCTACTCATGTGGCATGTTATTTAGAGGAAAAAATCCGTACTCCTTTAAGCAAGGAGTCCCGCAACAAGTTGCGAGCGGAGTGCCCCCGCCCTTTGATCCCCAATAAAGTGTGTGAAACACCGGTGGTGGATCCAAAGATGGTGCAATTCCTCACCAAGACAAAATTTAATCCTAAGAAGGGACTTGATTCAGCCTTACGTGCTGTTCAGGATAAACTTCTGGATATCACGGGCCCTCTGGCGAAAATTTTCGACATGGCCGAGTCCGCCAAGGTAGAGGGTAGACTGGTAGACCCCGTTGAGTTAGGAGGTTGGGCCCAGAGGGCCATTTGCATGGCGGGCAACGTCAATACCTCCTTAGCCATTGAACGCCGCAAGGCCATCTTAATGAGGGTGGAGCCTAAGCTCTCCAACCTCGCCTTGTCAGAAGCAGGCAACAATGCTCAGGGCCTCCTATTCGGAGAGTCATTTATCAAGGAGCTGGGCAGATTTGTCGGGGCCTTCACGGCTTTGGACAAAGCCCAGACTTCGATGAAAAGGGTGTTCAACACCCGTTTTTCCAACAGGGCCGGCAGCTCTAGGGGCCGCCTGTCCGGCCGGTTCGATTTTCATTCCCGTGGAACGGGAAGAGGCTCCTTCAACTATAGGTCCTCCCTACAGGATGCCAGACATCAACCCTCCTTCTTCCCTTCCCGAGGTTTTACAGGACGCTCCAGAGGCTACCGTGGAGCCCCATCTTATCGGCGACCAGTTGGTAAGTAACTTGCCCGTCCGTCCATTGTTTTCTTCGACAGATTGTGTAGGGGGCAGGCTCCGTCACTTTTTCAATGCCTGGTCCGAGATCACCTCAGACCGGTGGGTATTAGAGACCATCAGGGGTTTCGAGATAGATCTTGTAGCTCCTCCAAACCTGCTACCAGTCCCCAGGCACATTCTTTGTTCCGGGTCGGTTCAGCAGCTACTACACAGAGAGCTAAAAGAGCTCGTCCGCAAACAGGCGATCGAGCGCACCTCACCTCAGGCGGCTGTGGTAATCAGCAGTATGTTTCTGGTGCTATAAAAGGGTGGCCAATCGCGCCCAGTCATCAACCTACGGTCCCTCAACTCTATAGTCCAGTATCGCCATTTCAAAATGGAGGGCATCCACCTCCTAAGGGACATGCTCCTTCCGGGCGATTGGATGGTCAAACTGGACCTCAAGGACGCCTACCTTACAGTCCCGGTGGCTCCGGCTTCCAGGAGCCTGCTCTGCTTTCCTTGGGGAGACCAACTTTGGCGCTTCACTTGCCTGCCTTTCGGCCTCTCCTCCGCCCCTTGGTGCTTCACCAAGGTGATGAAGCCGGTGGTGTCTTGGCTCCGCAGCAGAGGGGTACGCATGATAATATACTTAGACGATGTTCTTATCATGGCGAGGAGTCCGGCTCTTCTTCGCTCACATCTTTCCATGGCCACCGGCCTCCTCTCTCTTGGGTTTCATCATAAATCAGGAGAAGTCGTGCCTCATTCCGTCGACTTCTATGGAATTCCTGGGTTTCAGGATAGATTCCTCTTCCCTGACCCTTCACCTTCCGCTGGTCAAGGTCCGCGCTATTCGCAAGGAATTGCGACATGCTCTGCTTCGACCCCAACTGTCTCTACGACACCTGGCGCGCCTTATAGGTCTTCTGGCGGCGTCCATACAGGCCATCTTCCCGGCTCCTTTGCACTACCGAGCTCTCCAGAGGCTCAAAATTGCACACCTCCGGGCCGGTGCCGCATACTCGGACATGGTCACGCTCGATTCGGAAACGAGGGACGAGCTTCAGTGGTGGATCCAGAACCTTTCGGTCTGGAATGGCAAAGCCCTGTTCGGTCCCCTCCCGGATTTGATTATCGAATCCGACGCCAGCTTACACGGCTGGGGGGCGCATTGCAATGGGATATCCACCGGAGGTCCTTGGTCCCCAGAAGAGTCCCGCCTCCATATAAACGGCCTGGAATTATTGGCAGGGTCCTTGGCGATTCGCAGTTTCGCCAACGGTACTGTCACTACCTGTATCAGACTACGGATGGACAACGTCTCCGCAGTCCGATACGTGAACGGGATGGGCGGTACTCGTTCCTTGGTCCTGACTTATCTGGCTCAGGATTTCTGGGAGTTCTGTCTTACCAGAGGTATAGTGGTTATAGCGGAACACCTTCCGGGGCTCCGCAATGTGGTGGCGGACTGGAATTCACGTTATATTTCGGATTCCAGCTACTGGAAGTTGGACGAGGGGGTGTTCCTAGCTTTATCATCTCGCTGGGGTCATCCATCGATAGACATCTTCGCAAGCCGTTTGAACGCCCAGGCCCACAGGTTCTTCAGCTGGCGTCCGGATCCTCTGGCGGAGGCGGTGGATGCATTTCTCCAGCAGTGGGGAGGTGCACTGATGTATGCTTTTCCACCGTTTGCTTTGATTCCCCGGGTTCTGCTTCAGGTTCAGCTCCAATCGGCAGATCTAATCCTCATCGTCCCGCTGTGGAAGTCTCAGCCTTGGTTTCCTCTACTTCTGGACTTGCTGGTGGATTGCCCAATCCTCCTTCCGGATCTCCCCGAGCTCTTGCGGGATCCCATGGGGAGACCACACCCCCTCATTCTTTCGGGGGGGCTTCGTCTTCTCGCCTGCAGGATCTCGGGTTCCCCGTCTCACTGTCTGGAGTTTCGGACACGACTCTTTTCTTATTGGAGAGCGCATGGGCTCCAGGAACTAGACGAGCTTATCGCTCCGCCTGGGACTCTTGGGCTCGCTGGTGCAGGGAGCGGGACCTGGATCCCCTTCGGGCCCCTGTGAGTTCGGTTTTGTCCTTTTTGTCTTCCTTGTTTGACTCAGGCAAGGCCTATCGCACCATTAATCTCTACAGATCGGCCATTTCTTCCCGGCATGAGGGTTTCAAAGGTACTCCTGCGGGCCAGCATCCTTGGGTGTGTCGCCTCCTGAAGGGTTCCCGTTTGTCACGCCCTCCCAAACCTCGCTTCTCGGCAACTTGGGATGTGAGTTTGGTTTTGAATTTTCTAAGGGTTTGGCCTTCCAATGACCGATTGTCACTGCGACAGTTGTCGGCTAAGCTGGTCACGCTTTTGTGTCTCATTTCGTGTAAACGGGTGTCTGATGTTCGGGCTCTGGACCACGACGCGCAGTCTTTTACGCCTAGTGGGGTTCTCTTTAACATCTCCAGACGCACTAAGACGAACATTCGTTCCGTTTCTTACCCGGCTTTCCCTCAGTGCACTCAGCTATGCCCGGTGGCATGTCTTCGGGAGTACGAATCTCGTACAGCGGCTTTTCGGGTCCCCCCTTTTCCCAATCTGTTTCTGTCGTTTCGTAGGCCCTATGCTCCTGTCTCCAGTGTGACGCTGTCTCGCTGGGTTAAGGAGATTATGAGTTTGGCCGGTGTTGACACCGCTATCTTTACAGCTCATTCCGTCCGCAGTGCTTCCGCTACCTCTATGTCGGTCTTGGGGGCCCGCCTGGAGGATGTTATGCGCTTAGCGGATTGGTCTAGGGTTGCCACTTTCCGCGAGTTCTATTTTCGCCCAGAACCTCATGCTTTTAGCTCGGTCATATCTCAGCTTTAAACTTGCAATAGGAGCCTCCGTGTCTTGTGATAAAATTTCATGATTTTCCTATTCCATGACGTAAAGTCATGATTTTATTAAAGACACGGAGGCGAGTATTGCCCTCCCTTGCCCTCCCTGGGGGTTTTCGGGAGATCTGTTATCGTTTGCTTGTTATTTATTGCTTATTAGATGTTCACTTTTTTGAGTGTTTGGTCTATTCCTATGTTTTCATTAGGTGTCGTGGTGATACTATCTGGTATTTTGTTTCTCGTTTCACAGGTTGACGTTTCTCCTCCTCGGCATCTTTGGTCTCAAGTCGCTCGTTGGCGTTCCAGAGGCGTCTGAAGTTTGTTGGTTCCATTCGATTGTCTAGTTGGTCCCACGGTTCGGACTGTTGGTTTGGCGGTTCATGAAGATCCAGTTCCCGGAAGAGTCGGTTTAAGTGACTGTTCAAAGAAAGAGGATGATCCCAGGAAGTGGAAGTCTATATATACTGGGATAAGGGGAGGAGTCGGTTACATGGGGGTTTCTTCTGTGATTGACATGTTCTTTGTTCTTTGCTGCTATGGTTACAGTAAAGGAAGTTAATGCAATACTCGCCTCCGTGTCTTTAATAAAATCATGACTTTACGTCATGGAATAGGAAAATCATGAAATTACATTCCGTGGCTCCATTCAAGTGAATGTTTCAGCAAAAAAAAAACGGAATGCATCTGTATGTCTTCCGTATCCGTTCCGTTTTTGCAGAACCATTTATCGAAAATTTTCTGCCCAGCCCAATTTTTTTATGTACTTACTGTTTAAACATTTTTGTATGCTTCCGTTTCCATTTGCGATCGATCCGCAAAAAATGGATCAAAACGGGAAACCAAATGGAAAAAACATAAAGAAAGCAGAACAGAAACGGAAACACTACTGAAACTAAAAAAACTGAAAAACTGATCAGTTTTAGTTTTGAGCGAACTTGTGTTTTAAGTTCGGCGTCTAAAGTTCGGGTTTGGGTTAACAAAGAATTGCGTTATGGATTCCGCTACCACGGATCATAACAGAATTTAGAATCCATAACGAGATTCTTCGATAACACGAACTTTAGACGCCGAACTTAAAACACTAGTTCGCTCAACACTAATCAGTTTAAAGCGGACTGCAAAACCATACGTTCGTGAGAAGAGGCCTTATATTTTGATTTATTAAAATCTTCTACTGATACTCTGCTGCATATGGCTGGTGCTGCATTTTTTTGCATTGTGCATTGTGTATATATATATATATATATATATACTTAGTACAAGAATACACCATTTTGATAACCCATTTGATTTCAAGGTCACAAGGGATGAGACAAGCTCTAGATTTATGTGGGACCTTAGATGGCAGAGACTTAGTGGGTCTCCTGTCCATCAAGCTGAGAAGCACGGTTAATTGAAATTCCCCTAACATATGTGATTTAGAAGGGCATTGTATAGTATATGTTCTTTCTTAAAGAATCTAAAGGTCTGTCTGCAAGAACCTCTTTAATATAATACAAAAATAGTTGTATAAATAGTATAGAAGCTCAATATTATTTTTGAAATTATCTAACCTCTTTCCAAATACCCAAACCCAAGAAAACACCGATCCAAACACTAGGACTAGACATACAGTTTATTGTACAAGGCAGTCAGTGAAACTGTACAATTCTTCACACTCATGCTGACAGCTACGAAATTCAGATTCTAGTCCAGACATGTGTGCTTACTCTTCCAGAGACTCAGTATACACTACTCACCAAAAAAATAAGGATATTTGGCTTGTGGGGAAAATTTCAGGATGAACCTAAAATGCACTGTAACCTTTACAGGTGAACTTAATTTGACCGTCTCTAAACTTTTGAATGCACCTGTCCAATTTTTCCATAATTTTGTATCACTCCTATCTCATAATAGATTATAAGATCTTGTGAGCAGGGTCCTCAATCCTGTTGTAATTATTGACTGTTGTCTGTTGCTATGTTATTCATGACCATTTGTCCATGAACTCCTGAATTTTAAAGTGCTGTGAAATATGTTGGCTTTAAATAAATAAAGATTATTATTACTTCTTGCACAACTTGCTGTTCTCTAGCAAGGAGCTTAAAGGCAAAATTCACAACAGGTGTCTGATCCATGAGTTGCCCAATAAATATCCTGGTTTAATTAGAATTGGTATTTAAGCAGTCCTCCTCATCATGCTGTTCACATTTTGACATCATGAGACCAAGAACACACGTGACAGTTGATCAACAGTACATCGCCATTGCGAGGCTTCAAGCAGGATGTTCTCAGACTGATGTGGCAACTGAGCTTAGAGTGTCACAGAGTGTCATAAGCAGATTGCAACAGAGATACAGAGAGACTGGAAGAGTCATGGAAAGGCTAAACACCATGTTATAGAGCAGGAGGCGCTGAGCAGATTGACATATATGTTTTGTCGGAAAAGATTCAGTAATGCATGTAATTTACACATTTATACTGAAGAGCAAAAGGGTAACAATGTTTTGAACTTTTGACTTTAAGGCTCCATATGTCACCATTAGAGATGAGCGAATCGAAGCTGACGAAGTGGAATTCAATCAAAATTTCAGGGATTATTTGATTTGCACCAAATCCGAATTTCCTCATGCTTCATGGTAACAAATCACATTTTTTCCTAAAATGGCTGCTGCACATATTAGGACATGGGGCAAGGAACTCTGGGAACGAAGGATCACCCACAATGCCAAGCAGCCAGCCAGCCCTATGATGTCACAGCCCTATAAATAGCCTCAGCCACCA
This sequence comes from Bufo gargarizans, assembly GCF_014858855.1. Classification (NCBI taxonomy): domain Eukaryota; kingdom Metazoa; phylum Chordata; class Amphibia; order Anura; family Bufonidae; genus Bufo; species Bufo gargarizans. The sequence continues at coordinate 311,515,866 of NC_058085.1, forward strand.
TGGATTCAGTCATTTTCCAGTGTGCTTAGTGCAGGGAGAGACGTTAGCAGGCGCTATGGACAGTGCTAGGAAAGACTTGAAAACTTATATTTTGCTCAATAGAAGTTCAGGGAAAAAGCATTGGAAGTGTAGGGAAAGGATAGGGAGAAATTATTCCACAGTATTGAAGCAGAACAGGGTTCAATAGGGTTGTTTACAGCCTGGGTAATAGGGACAATCCTATTACACCTTGCTGCACTGACTGCGGATCCAAATTGCCATTACACTGGTGCTCATTTGAGGTTTGCAATACCTCTGTAATTCCAAAACCGTTCTTGTTATTTGGGTCTTATTAGCCCTTGTGCGGTGCAGTTAAATATATGTTCTAAAGCCTTTTTTTGTTGTGTATTAGTGTGGGGGGAAAAAGGGGGCTTATTAGCTGTTGTGTGGTGAAGTGGGAAAATTACAGCCCTTTTTGGTGTGTATTAGTGGCAAAAAAAAGTATTATTTGATGTTTACGGCCGCAGTTTTGTTCTAAAGCCCTTTTTGGTGTGTATTAGTGGGGAAAAAGAAAAAAGGCTTATTAGCCATTGTTTTTTGAAGTGAGAAAATTACAGCCCTTTTTAGCGTGTATTAGTGGCAAAAAAAAATCGTATTTGCCCTTCACGGCTGCAGTTATATGTCCTAAAATCTTTTTTGGGTGTGTATTAGTGGGAAAAAAGAGCTAATTAGCCATTGTGTGGTGAAGTGAAAAAATGACAGCCTTTTTTGACGTGTATTAGTGGCAAAAAAAGTATTATTTGCTGTTCACGGCCACAGTTATATGTTCTAAAGCCTTTTTTTGGCGTGTATTAGTGGGGAAATAGAAAAAGGGCTTATTAGCCATTGTGTGGTGAAGTGAAAAAATTTAAGCCCTTTTTGGCGTGTATTAAAAAAAATATTATTTGCCGTTCAGTGGTGAAGTTCCATTGTACTACAGCTATTTACGGGGTGTATTAATAGGATAGATACGTAAGTCCTATTAGACGTTCTGTGGTGAACTGTGATTGTAATAATTATTTTTTAGGGTGCATTAATAGGAAAAAGAATACGTCTTATTAGACAGTCTGGAGTGAACCAACATTGTTATACAGCCATTTTTAGGGGAGTATTAATGGGAAAAATGAGAATGTGTTATTAGCTGTTCTGCAGTGAATTTATATTGTCATACAGACATTGTTGCGCTGTATTATTAGCAAAAATAAGTATGTGTTATTAGCCATTCTGCGGTGAATTTACATTGTCATACAGCCATTGTTGGTGTTTATTAATAGGAAAAATAAGTTCTTGTTAGCCATTCTGCGGTAAATTTACATTGTCATTCAGTGGTGAAATTTTTTTGTGATAAAGCCTTTTTTGGGAAAATTAGTCAGTGAATGTAGACTTTCTTCTGTAGGGACTGAGTAATTGCATCGTTTAGCCATTCAGTGGTGAAATTTTTTTGGGGGGAAACAGACTTTTTTGGGGAAAATTGATGGGTGATTGTTGAGTATCTTCCGTAGGGACTAACAATTCATCGATTAGCCATTCAGTGGTGAAACTTATTTGTGATACAGCCTTTTATGGGAAAATTGGTCGGTAGCTGTAACTACGGTCAAGGACAATATATTTCCTTTACAACCAACTGGATAAATGTGGTTCCTGCCCAACCACACTAGCAACTTGGCCAGGTGATGCAGCTTCCCCCTCCATGTTCTCACACCGTTGGTCCTCCTTCACCATGTCCTCAGCCTCCACTGCAGGGCCAATTCACAGTGCTCCTCCAACATACCACATGTCACACTGTTCTACACCTCGTTTGCCTGGGTGAACGGAGTCACACAGGGGAGGAACTGCTCTGTGTCCTTCAAAAAGAAATCAAATCCTGGATTTCTCCCCGACAACTCAAAATCGGAACCATGGTGACCGACAACGGGAAGAACATGGTGTCGTTGCTGCGTCAAGGAGGGCTGAGCCATGCGCCCTGCATGGCGCTTATGTTCAATACGGTTGTAAAGCAGTTCCTGAAGTCTTCCACCCATCTGCAAGACATCTTAAAAATGGCCAGGAAACTTTGCATGCACTTCAGCCACTCGTACACCGCCAAGCACACCCTCCTTGAGCTGCAGTGGCAGATTGGCGTCCTCCAACATAGGCTGATATGCAACATTTCCACCCATTGGAATTCCACCCTCCATATGTTGGACCAACTATGCGAACAGAGAAAGGCCATAAACGAGCGGACAGAAGTACTCGCCTGTGTAACTTCGATGTTAGCCAGTGGCAGCTCATGCGCGACACCGGCCATTTGCTCGCGCCATTTGAGGAGTCCACTTTATTTGTCAGTTGCCAGGACAACGGGATGAACAACGTCATTCCACTGATTCATATCCTGGAAAAGATGCTGGTAAATCTGGCTGGTCAGGGGACTGGAGACGTGGGGCCTACATCTCATGGCCACATGAGCCCTGTAGAGGCTGAAATGGAGGAGGAGGAGGACATTGGAGCACAAGCAATGTGTAGCGAAATGTGTGGTTTTTCTACACATGTGACAGGAGAGGAGGAGCAGGAACAGTCGGAGGAGCAATAGGGAGATGAGGAAGAAGAGGCAGATGACCCAGGCAAACCATTACAATATGCAGAGGAGATGGAGGCAGGGAGTCCCTCCGAGTCACTTGTGCAAATGGCCCGATACATGCTCACTTGCATGCGTAGTGACAGCCGAATTGTCACCATTCAGCAGAGGGATGACTACTGGCTCTCCACCTTGTTAGACCCTCGCTACTGGTCCAAAATGGGGCCTTTTTTACACCCGCTGAGAGGGAGGACAAATTGAACTACTATAGAGACATCCTATGTAGTCAGTTGGCTGCTGATTATCTGCGCCATCGTCTATCCTTTCATAGGTCTGACCGGGGGGGGGGGGCCCTCTGCGCTCATATTCCACTGCCATGGCTGCTGGGGGTGGCAGGAGCAGTACCAGATCCATTAGCAGCAGCCTGAGTCTAGAGTCACTGATGAGCAGCTTTCTTCATCCGAATAGTGAAGGAACTACTCACCAGCAGCTAGACATAGAGCAGAACCTGAACCAGCAGGTGGTGGCATACTTGGAGTGGGATAGAGATTTGCCCATCATTCTTTGGATCAGCTAAGAAAGCTCCCATATACCCCAGCTCCCATCTTTTACAGAGCATGAAGGTTCCATCCTACCCAAGATGACACACCTCTTTACTACATCATGTATGCTGTTCTGCTGTTAGTGAAGACTCCCTTACAATATGGCGCTTACAGCTAGATATTTACATAGTTCACATACCACAGTTAATAAAACAATGCACAATGCGCACATGCCAAGTGTTATGTCTTTTCTTATCTTCATATTTTTGCCAATGTAACAATGCCATGAGCCTCAGGGGGAATGCCCCTCTGATGTCTATATAACCCGTCTTCACTTCCTATAATAAGTGAGAATTTGCTTTGACCCCCGTGTGTGTCACAGTTATTTTCTTCAGTGCACGTAAAACCCTTGGGTTACTATTAATTTGGAGCAGTAGAGCAAACATAATCAGCCCTGATTGAGGGCATCTTTAACAGATGGCGCCCGATACGTGGGGCTCAGGAGAAGAAGCGTTGCTAGGCAAAGTTTGGGGTTCCCAGAGCATGGTGGACCACGCTTTAGGATGATGACTGCAGCCTCAGAGACAAAGTGAGAAAATTCTGGTCATCTGCCTATAGTGCTGTACTCCACTGTGCTGTGGTAATCTGTTCTGCTGTTGATGTTACGTACATAGTAGCAACTTTGGATGATGTAAAATCGTGAGTTCCTAGAACCCTTAGAGCGAAAGTTTGATTGCTCTTCTGTGGTTGTGGTTTGTGTTTGGCCTGTGTGGTTTGTGTCAGGCACCTTCACAGTTAATAGTTAAGATGAGCAAGAGATTTCCCCCTGGCAGGGGGGCAGAGCTGTATGAGGGGCTACTGAATTACCTGTCTACAAGAGGGTGTAGCCCCGGGGTGCTCTGTGATGGGGCTTGAATTAGGGGTCAACTGCTCTCGAGATAGAGGGAGTAACCTCCAGTAGCCCCGGGCGGGACAAAAATTTGGGAATGCAGAACTATCTGCCAAAGTGAGAGAGCACGAGCAGAGGGCATAACTCCGGGAGTCCCGGTAGGACTATAAATTATCTGCCTGGAGTGGCAGAGGTTTAGTCCTGGACTGGCAGAACCAGACATGGTAGCCAAGGAAGAAACAGTTAATATCCTGCACAGGGGTGAGCTCTGCTTGGAAGTGTGAAGGAGGAGGTGCCTGCTTCGTTCTTGGTTGTGTGTGTGAAGCGAGTGAGTAAATCCATGGGACACAGTTTGAAGAAGTTGCAGGGATAAAGTATGGGAATCTTAACCCTAGGAGTACTAGTACGGTGGCACCCTGATTTAGGGAGGAAGCTCAGAGGAAGCTAGCCTGGGAAAGATTCAAAAATACACATTGTGTGTACGTTATAAAGGATCATAGATGTGAAGAAGTTGATGAAGATTACAGAATGTTATTTGAGTGCATGGAAGTAAGCATGTAAAGCATTGTGTCTTGTCTGTGTGTCCCGCACTATAGAAGGTACTGTGTCTCTGTTGCATGGTGAATATACGGCCCCGCAGCTGGTGGCTGGTGTGTATGAAGGGAGACAGCGGGGGCCACAGTTTCAGGGGGGAGTGACATCACGATATTGAAATGTGTGATAGCGAGAACACTGTCTGCAATGTCGAAGAGATAATCAAAAGGCAATGGGCCAGATTTATCATTAGCTCAGGTCAGAATAATGGAGTGAAAAAGTCCCCAAAAAAGTCCCAAACGCTAAAACTGCGCACAAATTTGCGACTTTTTTCTGCTCTGCACTATGCTCGACAGTTTTCTGAAAGTGGGCGTGTTTTCTTATGTAAATGAATCTCTAGACAGATTTACTATTGGGACTATTTAAAAAGTCGCAAAAAAGTCGCAATTTCACTACAGTAAGGACCATGCTTATCTTATGAGACTTTTTAATAGAACATGTGACTTTTTCATAAAAACGTGCAACTTTTTCGTAAAGATGTGCGACTTTTGTAAAGCTGCTTACTGACGGATAAACTGCTACCGTCAAACCACATTTATTACAGTGTTAAAGGGCCGATCATAAATCTGACTTGGCTAAAACTGACTTTAGCCATATGTGAAAGTGGAGTGAGCTGTCAGAGTCATGATAAATCTGGCCCAATGTATGTGAGGTCCTGAGCGTGTGTGTATGTTATTGGTATGTTATTTTTTAATCAGTTCAAAGACTTGTGTGTGTTAATGTATGGGAAATGTTTCTTTATGTCTGTTATACATTGAATGTTATGTCTGTGTGGACCAGGAATGTGACCTTGTGTGTTGCCAAATAGAAAACTCACTAGTAGAGGAAGGTCACACAGCCAAGTTTACTGTGAGCAAAATCACCTCTACTGATGTGATGATGAGGCCAAATTAAGAGTTAAATCGAGAATGAAAAAAAAGAATCATCACAGAGATATAGGGAGGTGTGTGCTCTGGCTTTAGGCCAAAAAGGAGTGAACACATGACATTCGGCCTTGAATTTAGAACATTCTATTCTTCATATTATAAAACAATGCAAGCACTAGCATGAAGATAATACAAGGGAACCTGTCGTCAACTTTATGCTGCCCATACTAACAGCAGAATAAAGTAGAGACAGGTGAGTTGATTTCAGCGGTCTGTCATTTAAAAGTTAAAAGTAAGTGGTTGCCGAGAATCAACATCACAATTATTGCAGACTGGGCCTGGAAATGAGTCCCAGCCACCTGAGAAGAGTCATGGTTATTTATAAATAGTGATGAGCGGCAGGGGTCATATTCGAATTCGCAATATTTCACGAATATTTAGTAGAATATTCGCCGAATATTTGCGAATTCTCTGATTTTTTTTACTAGAAAAATCGACAAGGTAATAATCGCATAATATGCAAATTTTCGTAATGCTAATTTTTATCGTGAATTTTTCATTTGCCGAGCAAAAACATGATTCCTCCCTGCTTCTTGCTTGTGGACCAGGGAGGAAGCAGGGAGGAATCATGTTTTTACTCGGCAATTGAAAAATCGCATTATGAAAATTCGCATTACGAAAATTCGCATTACGAAAATTCGCTAGAAAAAAATCTCGAATATTTGAAATTACGAATATATATCACTATATTCTAAACATTCGTGAATTTTTGAAGTACCTATATCCGCGATAAAAATTCGCAATTCGAATATTTGTGATCAACACTATTTATGAATCCCTGCTCTCCTGCCCACCTGCTGACGATTGACAGGCTTCTTCCTAGTTTTCTCTCTCTCTAGTAGAGAACTGCCAATCATCAGCAGATGGGTGACAGTGCAGGAGATTATAAATATCAAGTAGATTTGACTCTTTCCAGGCCTGGACTGCAATGATTGTGATGCTGGTTCTCAGCAACCACTTACTTTTAGCTCAGGAGTGACACACCGCTGAGAGCAACATTTCTGTCTCTATTTTATGCTGCCCTCAGTGAGTTCAGCATAAAGTTGATGACAGGTTCCTTTTAAGTATAAGAAATTAGGCTGGACAAAAATGTATGATGAACAGACAAGTAATTATGCTTACATGCCGCTGATACTACCCTGCAAGATGGTGCTGAGAGACCCTACCACACGCCCAGCGGCCATCTTAACTAATCCAATTTCCGGCGTGGCTGCCATCTTAACATCTGTAACTTCCAGCCAGCCCAGTGGCCACCTTAATTGAGGGAACTTCCTGCCAGGTAGCCATCTTTGTTACTAGTATTTTTCCTGACACGGCTACAAGCACGAGAAAATACACATACAGATGTAGCAGGGTTAGCACTCAAGCTCTTTACTCAAATTTCTTAACTCATCGTGTTATCTTGAGACAAAAGCCATTGAAAAGCAATTGAAGGTGTTTGCTTAACGCATTTAGTTTAGATAACACATCTCATAAATCAGGAATGTTAACTCTACTATATCCGTACATCTAAGTAGCACTAAATAGAGGACACATAAATGAAGGATACACATATACCTTTAATTAGTTATTACTGGTAGTATTGTTTAATTGTTTAATTAGATGAAATGCCTTAACTTCTATGTTTTTGTTTCCTTTACTAGGATTAAGTTAGCACTTGGAGGCAACTTCTTCTCAATTCATAACAGTTTGTTGTGGTTGGTGCAGATGTCTATGACTCCAGGTCAAGTGAAGTACTCGGCCCTGGGGGTCCTGCCCATCTGCTAAAATCACAGAAGGAGGGGATTGGGATGGAAATGGTCTTCAGACAGATTCTGTTCTTTCTGTCTTTATAAGATGCTGCAGAAGTAGTAAGGAAGAAAGACTGTAGACAGGCAGTAAAGGACATCAGCAAGCTAATGAAAGGTCTAGACATGATCCCCCTTTGGGGATTTGCCTTACCCCAAAAGTGCTTGCCTGGTTGCTGGTCAGTGATAACGCCTTCACACATGAGGGTAAACAGGATACCTGGGTGTTACTGCTTCAGGGAGCCCACAACTTTCCCAGTATGTTTACTGCAGCCATGACACTCCTGTCCTTTTTTAGCTGATCATGGCTGCAAGGTAAAGAAGAGGGGAAAAAAAACGTCAGTTTTGCTGCATTACTGTTACCTTAATTTCACCCCTGAATGTAAGAAGGCTGCGGAGGACACCTCTTTTCCCAGAAACATGAATGCACTGAGGACATTTTTGGGCCTTGTTCCTTATTACAGACCTTGGATGAGCAAGTTTGATGTAGCCTCTTTATGATTGTTTATCTTTAAGTCCCTTACACTTTATAAATGAGGTGGTAGATACCTTTATGCCTTAAACCTGGCAATTTTATGCTCCCTCGCACCAGGCCTATCAGATTATTACATTTAGATTGTATTGTACAGAAGTAAATAGCCATGCCTCAGCTGTCCTTACCCAAATGCATGGCCAGCTACAACATGCCAACTCTGTGGCATATTATTCAGCCAGACTTGACCCTGTGGCCAGAGGTGCCCCTTTCTGCATCAGAGCTGTAGCAGTTGTACAAGTCATGCTTGATAAAGGCTCTGAGATAGTCCTGAACCACAAAATGACAGTGATATTACGTCTATCCTCATGAAAGTACAACCCAAGAACCTTTTGGTTGCCCGCAGAGTTAGATATGATACCTTGCGAAGTCTGTGGTTTAACTCTGCTAAATCCTTATGTTCTGGAAGAAGGCTACAGTCCAGTTAGGAATGAACCTTGGTATATCTCTGTTTGCTGATTTGAATGTTCATATTCATCCTGACTAAGGATAAGCAAATTGGTTCTCACATAGTTTTATAGGGCTGAGAAAAGACATCTGCCCATCCAGCTCAGCTTAGGAATTCAGTCCAAATTTCTCAAAAAGGCAAGAGAGCGACAACGACTAGTACACAAATGTGTGTTTCTCATCAGTATATACAGGGTAGGTGTTTTAATACACCAAAAAGTTACTAAATTAACAGTTAATAACTGATCCCGAACATGGATTCTAGATAATATTATCTTTATAGAATTGTTTCTCTATCACAGAATTGTGATTTGTTCCATCAATCTATTCATCAAAATATTGTGCCTATCAGGGATATTATTGTGTTGTTGTATGATCATCCACTTTATTTGATTAATGTAATGTGTTTTCATTGACAAAGGGTATTCATATGACGCCTGAAATGTCCAAAGATGTAATATTTTGGATCGAGCTACACATGTTGCCTCTGGAGCAAAGGGGGGAGGGAAGAGTTAGGGCACTACTTAAACTTTCTTCCAGACTTCGAGATCCAGAGGAAGAGGGCCATGGCTGTTTGCAGATGATGTCACAAGGGACAGCGGGAATTGGTAATTCAGCTATTAGATAATCCAGATCATGTGCTCTTTGTGGATGGATCGAGGTATGGTCAGGATGGCAGGTACTACACAGGTTGGGCAGTGGTGATTAAATATGACGCTAACAATCATAGTCCTTACCACCACACATGTCTGCCCAAGAAGCAGAGCTAAGGGCTCTGGAGATGGTTTGCAGATATGCAGATGGAAAAGCAGCCAACATTTACGCTGATTCCAGGTATAGCCCATGACTATGGGCCCATTTGAAAGCCAGAGACTTCCTGACTAGAGTTGAGCGAACACCTGGATGTTCGGGTTCGAGAAGTTCGGCCGAACATCCCGGAAATGTTCGGGTTCGGGATCCGATCCCGATCCGAACTTCGTCCCGAACCCGAACCCCATTGAAGTCAATGGGGACCCGAACTTTTCGGCACTAAAAAGGCTGTAAAACAGCCCAGGAAAGAGCTAGAGGGCTGCAAAAGGCAGCAACATGTAGGTAAATCCCCTGCAAACAAATGTGGATAGGGAAATGAATTAAAATAAAAATTAAATAAATAAAAATTAACCAAAATCAATTGGAGAGAGGTCCCATAGCAGAGAATCTGGCTTCACGTCAGCCACCACTGCAACAGTCCATTGGCATATATTTAGGCCCAGCACCCAGGCAGAGGAGGGAGGTCCCGTAACAGAGAATCTGGCTTCATGTCAGCAGAGAATCAGTCTGCATGTCATAGCAGAGAATGAGGCTTCACGTCAGCCACCACTGCAACAGTCCATTGGCATATATTTAGGCCTAGCACACAGGCAGAGGAGAGAGGTCCCGTAACAGACAATCTGGCTTCATGTCAGCAGAGAATCAGTCTGCATGTCATAGCAGAGAATGAGGCTTCACGTCAGCCACCACTGCAACAGTCCATTGGCATATATTTAGGCCCAGCACACACACAGGCAGAGGAGAGAGGTCCCGTAACAGAGAATCTGTCTTCATGTCAGCAGAGAATTAGTCTGCATGTCATAGCAGAGAATGAGGCTTCACGTCAGCCACCACTGCAACAGTCCATTGGCATATATTTAGGCCCAGCACACACACAGGCAGAGGAGAGAGGTCCCGTAACAGACAATCTGGCTTCATGTCAGCAGAGAATTAGTCTGCATGTCATAGCAGAGAATCAGGCTTCACGTCACCCAACATTGGAACAGTCCATTGGCATATATTTAGGCCCCGGCACCCAGACACAGGAGAGGTTCATTCAACTTTGGGTAGCCTCGCAATATAATGGTAAAATGAAAATAAAAATAGGATTGAATGAGGAAGTGCCCTGGAGTCCAATAATATATGGTTAAGGGGAGGTAGTTAATGTCTAATCTGGACAAGGGACGGACAGATCCTGTGGGATCCATGCCTGGTTCATTTTTATGAACGTCAGCTTGTCCACATTGGCTGTAGACAGGCGGCTGCGTTTGTCTGTAATGACGCCCCCTGCCGTGCTGAATACACGTTCAGACAAAACGCTGGCCGCCGGGCAGGCCAGCACCTCCAAGGCATAAAAGGCTAGCTCTGGCCACGTGGACAATTTAGAGACCCAGAAGTTGAATGGGGCCGAACCATCAGTCAGTACGTGGAGGGGTGTGCACACGTACTGTTCCACCATGTTAGTGAAATGTTGCCTCCTGCTAACACGTTGCGTATCAGGTGGTGGTGCAGTTAACTGTGGCGTGTTGACAAAAGTTTTCCACATCTCTGCCATGCTAACCCTGCCCTCAAAGGAGCTGGCATTGACACAGCTGCCTTGGCGACCTCTTGCTCCTCCTCTGCCTTGGCCTTGGGCTTCCACTTGTTCCCCTGTGACATTTGGGAATGCTCTCAGTAGCGCGTCTACCAACGTGCGCTTGTACTCGCGCATCTTCCTATCACGCTCCAGTGCAGGAAGTAAGGTGGGCACATTGTCTTTGTAGCGTGGATCCAGCAGGGTGGCAACCCAGTAGTCCGCACAGGTTAAAATGTGGGCAACTCTGCTGTCGTTGCGCAGGCACTGCAGCATGTAGTCGCTCATGTGTGCCAGGCTGCCCAGGGGTAAGGACAAGCTGTCCTCTGTGGGAGGCGTATCGTCATCGTCCTGCCTTTCCCCCCAGCCACGCACCAGTGATGGACCCGAGCTGCGTTGGGTGCCACCCCGCTGTGACCATGCTTCATCCTCATCCTCCTCCACCTCCTCCTCATCCTCGTCCTCCTCGTCCTCCAGTAGTGGGCCCCGTCTGGCCACATTTGTACCTGGCCTCTGCTGTTGCCAAAAACCTCCCTCTGAGTCACTTCGAAGAGACTGGCCTAAAGTGCTAAAAATGACCCCTCTTCCTCCTCCTCCTCCTCCTCCTCCTCCTGGGCCACCTCCTCTTGCATCATCGCCCTAAGTGTTTTCTCAAGGAGACATAGAAGTGGTATTGTAACGCTGATAACGGCGTCATCGCCACTGGCCATGTTGGTGGAGTACTCGAAACAGCGCAACAGGGCACACAGGTCTCGCATGGAGGCCCAGTCATTGGTGGTGAAGTGGTGCTGTTCTGTAGTGCGACTGACCCGTGCGTGCTGCAGCTGAAACTCCACTATGGCCTGCTGCTGCTCGCACAGTCTGTCCAGCATGTGCAAGGTGGAGTTCCACCTGGTGGGCACGTCGCATATGAGGCGGTGAGCGGGAAGGCCGAAGTTACGCTGTAGCGCAGACAGGCGAGCAGCAGCAGGATGTGAACGCCGGAAGCGCGAACAGAGGGCCCGCACTTTATGCAGCAGCTCTGACATGTCGGGGTAGTTGTGAATGAACTTCTGCACCACCAAATTCAGCACATGCGCCAAGCAAGGGATGTGCGTCAAATTGGCTAGTCCCAGAGCTGCAACGAGATTTCGCCCATTATCGCACACCACCAGGCCGGGCTTGAGGCTCACCGGCAGCAACCACTCGTCGGTCTGTTGTTCTATACCCCGCCACAACTCCTGTGCGGTGTGGGGCCTGTCCCCCAAACATATGAGTTTCAGAATGGCCTGCTGACGTTTACCCCGGGCTGTGCTGAAGTTGGTGGTGAAGGTGTGTGGCTGACTGGATGAGCAGGTGGAAGAAGAGGAGGAGGAAGCCGAGAAGGAGGAGGTGGCAACAGGAGGCAAAGAATGTTGCCCTGCGATCCTTGGCGGCGGAAGGACGTGCGCCAAACAGCTCTCCGCCTGGGGCCCAGCTGCCACTACATTTACCCAGTGTGCAGTTAGGGAGATATAGCGTCCCTGGCCGTGCTTACTGGTCCACGTATCTGTGGTTAGGTGGACCTTGCCACAGATGGCGTTGCGCAGTGCACACTTGATTTTATCGGATACTTGGTTGTGCAGGGAAGGCACGGCTCTCTTGGAGAAGTAGTGGCGGCTGGGAACAACATACTGTGGGACAGCAAGCGACATGAGCTGTTTGAAGCTGTCTGTGTCCACCAGCCTAAATTACAGCATTTCATAGGCCAGTAGTTTAGAAATGCTGGCATTCAGGGCCAGGGATCGAGGGTGGCTAGGTGGGAATTTACGCTTTCTCTCAAATGTTTGTGAGATGGAGAGCTGAACGCTGCCGTGTGACATGGTTGAGACGCTTGGTGACGGAGGTGGTGGTGGTGGTGTTGGTGGTACATCCCCTGTTTGCTGGGCGGCAGGTGCCAACGTTCCTCCAGAGGCGGAGGAAGAGGCCGAGGCGGCAGCAGCAGAATAGGCCGAGGCGGCAGCAGCAGAAGAGGTAGCAGGGGGAGCCTGAGTGACTTCCTTGGGTTTAAGGTGTTTACTCCACTGCAGTTCATGCTTTGCATGCAGGTGCCTGGTCATGCAGGTTGTGCTCAGGTTCAGAACGTTAATGCCTCGCTTAAGGCTCTGATGACACAGCGTGCAAACCACTCGGGTCTTGTCGTCAGCACATTGTTTGAAGAAGTGCCATGCCAGGGAACTCCTTGAAGCTGACTTTGGGGTGCTCGGTCCCAGATGGTGGCGGGCAGTAGCAGGCGGAGTCTCTTGGCGGCGGGTGTTCTGCTTTTGCCCACTGCTCCCTCTTTTGCTACGCTGTTGGCTCGGTCTCACCACTGCCTCTTCCTCCGAACTGTGAAAGTCAGTGGCACGACCTTCATTCCATGTGGGGTCTAGGACCTCATCATCCCCTGCATCGTCTTCCACCCAGTCTTGATCCCTGACCTCCTGTTCAGTCTGCACACTGCAGAAAGACGCAGCAGTTGGCACCTGTGTTTCGTCATCATCAGAGACATGCTGAGGTGGTATTCCCATGTCCTCATCATCAGGAAACATAAGTGGTTGTGCGTCAGTGCATTCTATATCTTTCACCGCTGGGGAAGGGCTAGGTGGATGCCCTTGGGAAACCCTGCCAGCGGAGTCTTCAAACAGCATAAGAGACTGCTGCATAACTTGAGGCTGAGACAGTTTCCCTGGTATGCATGGGGGTGATGTGACAGACTGATGGGGTTGGTTTTCAGGCGCCATCTGTGCGCTTTCTGCAGAAGACTGGGTGGGAGATAATGTGAACGTGCTGGATCCACTGTCGGCCACCCAATTGACTAATGCCTGTACCTGCTCAGGCCTTACCATCCTTAGAACGGCATTGGGCCCCACCATATATCGCTGTAAATTCTGGCGGCTACTGGGACCTGAGGTAGTTGGTACACTAGGACGTGTGGATGTGGCAGAACGGCCACGTCCTCTCCCAGCACCAGAGGGTCCACTAACACCACCACGACCATGTCCACGTCCGCGTCCCTTACTAGATGTTTTCCTCATTGTTATGGTTCACCACAACAACAAAAATATTATTTGGCCCAATGTATTGTATTCAAATTCAGCGGGATATAAATTTGAGGCCTAGTATTTAGGCGCTGGGTGACCGGTATGGATTTACTAACAGAATTAGACTTGGAAATGCACAGTAGCGTGTGTGTGAAGTTATTCTGAATGACCCTATGTGCACCTTGAATATTATATACCCTTTTAGGGATAGATTTCAAATAGCTCTGATACAGCAGAAACCACTAAATTATGAAATTGCTAAATTGGGAATTGTATTTCAACCCAGAACAAAAAATGTGCTTTGACGGACACTAAATAACTTTCCCAGCCACAACAGGACAGCGGTAACGAGAGATTTAGCGGGATATAAATTTGAGGCCTAGTATTTAGGCGCTGGGTGACAGGTATGGGTTTAGTGACAGAATTAGACTTGGAAATACACAGTAGCGGGTGTGTGTGAAGTTATTCTGAATGACCCAATGTGCACCTTGAATATTATATACCCTTTTAGGGATAGATTTCAAATAGCTCTGATATAGCAGAAACCACTAAATTATGAAATTGCTAAATTGGGAATTGTATTTCAACCCAGAACAAAAAATGTGCTTTGACGGACACTAAATAACTTTCCCAGCCACAACAGGACAGCGGTAACGAGAGATTTAGCAGGATATAAATTTGAGGCCTAGTATTTAGGCGCTGGGTGACAGGTATGGGTTTAGTGACAGAATTAGACTTGGAAATACACAGTAGCGGGTGTGTGTGAAGTTATTCTGAATGACCCAATGTGCACCTTGAATATTATATACCCTTTTAGGGATAGATTTCAAATAGCTCTGATATAGCAGAAACCACTAAATTATGAAATTGCTAAATTGGGAATTGTATTTCAACCCAGAACAAAAAATGTGCTTTGACGGACACTAAATAACTTTCCCAGCCACAACAGGACAGCGGTAACGAGAGATTTAGCAGGGATATAAATTTGAGGCCTAGTATTTAGGCGCTGGGTGACAGGTATGGGTTTAGTGACAGAATTAGACTTAGAAATACACAGTAGCGGGTGTGTGTGAAGTTATTCTGAATGACCCTATGTGCACCTTGAATATTATATACCCTTTTAGGGATAGATTTCAAATAGCTCTGATATAGCAGAAACCACTAAATTATGAAATTGCTAAATTGGGAATTGTATTTCAACCCAGAACAAAAAATGTGCTTTGACGGACACTAAATAACTTTCCCAGCCACAACAGGACAGCGGTAACGAGAGATTTAGCAGGATATAAATTTGAGGCCTAGTATTTAGGCGCTGGGTGACAGGTATGGGTTTAGTGACAGAATTAGACTTGGAAATACACAGTAGCGGGTGTGTGTGAAGTTATTCTGAATGACCCAATGTGCACCTTGAATATTATATACCCTTTTAGGGATAGATTTCAAATAGCTCTGATATAGCAGAAACCACTAAATTATGAAATTGCTAAATTGGGAATTGTATTTCAACCCAGAACAAAAAATGTGCTTTGACGGACACTAAATAACTTTCCCAGCCACAACAGGACAGCGGTAACGAGAGATTTAGCGGGATATAAATTTGAGGCCTAGTATTTAGGCGCTGGGTGACAGGTATGGGTTTAGTGACAGAATTAGACTTGGAAATGCACAGTAGCGGGTGTGTGTGAAGTTATTCTGAATGACCCTATGTGCACCTTGAATATTATATACCCTTTTAGGGATAGATTTCAAATAGCTCTGATATAGCAGAAACCACTAAATTATGAAATTGCTAAATTGGGAATTGTATTTCAACCCAGAACAAAAAATGTGCTTTGACGGACACTAAATAACTTTCCCAGCCACAACAGGACAGCGGTAACGAGAGATTTAGCGGGATATAAATTTGAGGCCTAGTATTTAGGCGCTGGGTGACCGGTATGGATTTAGTGACAGAATTAGACTGGGATATGGCCAAAAAATAACCACACTATTGCTGGTTAAATGCACTTGGTGACGGGCGCAGCTTGCCCCTGATGTAGTATATGGCCAAAAAATGAACAGACTATTGCTGGTTAAATGCACTTGGTGTCACAGCTTGACCAACCACACTACTGAGGGTTAAATGCACTTGGTGACGGGTGCAGCTTGCCCCTGATGTAGTATATGGCCAAAAAATGAACAGACTATTGCTGGTTAAATGCACTTGGTGTGACAGCTTCACCCTGATGTAGGCTTTAGCCAAAAAACAACCACACCATTGAGGGTTAAATGCACTTGGTGACAGGCGCAGCTTGCCCCTGATTTAGTATATGGCCAAAAAATGAACAGACTATTGCTGGTTAAATGCACTTGGTGTGACAGCTTCACCCTGATGTAGGCTTTAGCCAAAAAACAACCACACCATTGAGGGTTAAATGCACTTGGTGACAGGCGCAGCTTGCCCCTGATTAAGGCTAGGTCTACACGACGACATTTGTCGCGCTACAAAAAGTCGCGCGACAGATAGGGCGCAACAGTTGTCGCGCGACATTTTGTTGCACTAATGTCACGCGACAATTTTTATAATGGCAGTCTATGGTGTCGCACTGCAACATGCGACATGTTGCGACTGCGACGCGAGAGTCGCAGAAAAATCCATCTTGAATGGATTTTCTGCGACTGTCGCGTCGCAGTCGCAGCATGTCGCATGTTGCAGTGCGACACCATAGACTGCCATTATAAAAATTGTCGCGCGACATTGGTGCAACAAAATGTCGCGCGACAAATGTCGTCGTGTAGACCTAGCCTTAGTATATGGCCAAAAAATGAACAGACTATTGCTGGTTAAATGCACTTGGTGTGACAGCTTCACCCTGATGTAGGCTTTAGCCAAAAAACAACCACACCATTGAGGGTTAAATGCACTTGGTGACAGGCGCAGCTTGCCCCTGATTTAGTATATGGCCAAAAAATGAACAGACTATTGCTGGTTAAATGCACTTGGTGTGACAGCTTCACCCTGATGTAGGCTTTAGCCAAAAAACAACCACACCATTGAGGGTTAAATGCACTTGGTCGCAGCTTGGATGCACTTGGTCGCAGCACCGCACAAGACACAAAATGGCCGCCGATCACCCCAGAAAAAAGTGACTGACAAACGGTCTGGGCAGCCTAAAAACAGTGAGTGAGCATTTGAATTTCAGCAGCTCAATGATGCACAGCTGCAGATCGATCGATTAATCAAGTGAAGTCCTTTGGAGGAGTTAATCTGCCTAATCTCGCCCTACTGTCGCATCCGCAACCTCTCCCTACGCTAATCAGAGCAGAGTGACGGGCGGCGCTATGTGACTCCAGCTTAAATAGAGGCTGGGTCACATGGTGCTCTGGCCAATCACAGCCATGCCAATAGTAGGCATGGCTGTGACGGCCTCTTGGGGCAAGTAGTATGACGCTTGTTGATTGGCTGCTTTGCAGCCTTTCAAAAAGCGCCAAGAAAGCGTCACAAAAGTGCCAAGAAAGCGACGAACACCGAACCCGAACCCGGACTTTTTCGAGTCCGTGTCACGGACACCCCAAAATTCGGTACGAACCCGAACTATACAGTTCGAGTTCGCTCATCCCTATTCCTGACCGTTTCAGGTAAACCCATCAAAATGGGGAAGCAGCGAGGTCTCTGATGGAAGCCCTCATGTCGCCTACTTTGGTGGCGGTGATAGAAACAAAGGTTACTATAAAACAGACTTAGAGGAGGCAAAAGGAAAAGCAAAGGCAGATTAGGCAGCAACAATGGCTGCCAAATTGCCTGGGCAGACCCCTGCCTTAGTGGACACAGCTCAGGTCCCTGAAATAACTCCTCCTGTCTCGCTGAAAGTTCTTAAAACCTTACAGGACCAGGTGGGGAAGGAGGAAAGGGACTACTGCAGGAAAAAATGGGGGACTGCAAATGAGGAAGGCCTAAAACAGTTCCAAGGGAAACTCTGCCTTCCCAGGTCCCTCTAATGGCACAGGCAACCCATGGGGTGATGCACCAGTCAAAAAAACTACTTTGTGTGATATAGTACATGGTACGCCCCAGGGTTCATCACTGTAGCAGCCAGATATACTCAAGGATGTATGATTTTTGCCCAGAACAATGTGAGACAAGGTGGTTAAGGTACTCCAGAAACACACATCTTGCCCTTTGTATCTGTTTCAACGCTTGCAGACTGCCTTCAACTATCCAAGGTGGGCATGTATGAGTATGTATTGGTGTGTGATGACTTGTTTTCAGGATGGCCAGAAGCATACCCGGTAGCTAAGACCATAGCAAAGAAGATTATGGCTGAAGTTGTATGCAGATATGGGGTACCTGAGACCATTGAAAGTGACAGAGGTGTTCACTTCACAGGTGAAGTGATGCAGGAGATGATGAAGTTTGTGGGTGTAGACCAGGCCTTACATGCTTCGTACCATCCACAAAGCAACGGTAGGGTAGGAAAAAAGAAGCTGAACAGGACACTAAAGTTAAAGATTCAAAAAGCCATAAACAGAGTGCCTGCTGGTAGCCCAAGAAAGGCCTTAGTTCCTATAAGGTCCTTTTTGGGTCAGCACCTAGGACAGGATTGTATTTCCCACAGCAGCTCCAGATGCAACATGTTTGTCTGACAGATTATGTGATCAGTTTGCACAAGCATTTGACTAAAATACACTCTCAAGTTTTTGCTTCACTTTCAGATCTTGATAAAGTACCAGAAACTCACCCACTTGTGTTTGGAGATTGGGTGGTAGTAAAAAGACACTTTAGAAAAGTCCCTCAAATCCTGGTTTGATGGTCCATTCCAAGTGTTGTTGACCACAAGCACATTAGTGAAGCTCGAAGGAAAGCCTAATTCGAGTCATTTCAAGAAAGTTTTGAGTCAGGGTGTTTCTTGTTCCCCCTTGTGTCACTGCTGATCCTGACTAAAAGAATATGAATTCTTATTGAGATAATAAAAATAGGTTTCTGGGTTGGGGAAAAGTTGTGCAAAAGGAAGAACAAAGTTGTTACAGTCCAATACTTCTAGCCCAGTGAACCATTGATAGTATTGCTCAAGGATTCTCAGCATTAATAGTTCTTATGTACACAATTATCAATGGCCAGGTCATGAATGTCATGAATGCCCTAAAAGGGCTTACTTCCTATTCCTTAATTCATCTTTAATTCTGCTGTTTGCATTGTTTGTTGTGTCATCCCTTGCATTAGAAAGCTTTTGTTCAAAGTACTAACTGAGGCTACTCCGGAGATGAGGATGGCCGAGAAAAGCTGTCCTTCCCAGCCAGTAGTGTGGGTTCAGAGCGGGTGTTTAGTGCAGTGGGGGCTATAGTTACCCCAAGGAGCATTCGCCTGTCCACCCCAAAATGTGGAGAGACTGACCATTGTCAAGATGAATCAGGTGTGGATCAACCAGGATTTCCACCCACCAATGCCTGATGCATCAGATTAGATCATCAATGCTGCCTCACCCAAACCTTGACAAAAGAGATCGGTTTATTCTGGCTACCAGCTACTATTCTGATACTGTCACCCACCTGATTCACACATCTTATGCCAAGTGCTCCTTCTTACACCCACCATCGTCAGTAGGTACTGTTATTGCCACCCACTTCCGGGTCACTCTGTGGTCTCCTTATGCTGCTGCTGCCACATCCACACTATGTCACCTTGCCACTTTGTGGTCTTCTCATGCTGTGGCCTCCTCCTCATGCTGCTGCTGCCACCTCCACACTTTGTCATTGTGCCACTCCGTGGCCTCCTCATGCTGCTGCCACCTCACCACTATGTCACTGGGCCACTCTGTGGTCTCCTTGTGCTGTTTCCACCTTGCCACTTTGTCATTGGGCCACTCTGTGGACTTCTCAAGCTGTTTTCCCACCTTCTCCACTCCATGACTGGGCCACTATTTTGCCTATTTGGCCTGGATGACATCACCATTTATTTAACCCTTCTTCTGATCTGTCAGAAGGAAGGAAAAATGAGACACACAACAGATCCTGTCTGTGTAGCAGCTGTAAGGCCCATATGGTCCCATCAGATTTGGCTTATGATTTGGTAGCCAAAAGCAGGAGTGGGTACAAAACACAGAAGACGTGCAAATATTCCATTCATGTGTCATCTCTGTTTTGGATCTACTCCTGTTTTCTTTGGCATTAGCAGTACTGATGGATTACTGACCAAATGCTGACTGAGTGAAGGCGGATGCTCAACAGACAGGATCCGTTTTTTGGGGGTTATTGTTCTGACGGATCAGAGGAAGGGCAAAATAATCAGTG
Source organism: Bufo gargarizans (assembly GCF_014858855.1). Lineage (NCBI taxonomy): Eukaryota > Metazoa > Chordata > Amphibia > Anura > Bufonidae > Bufo > Bufo gargarizans. Next base: position 311,535,825 of record NC_058085.1, read on the forward strand.
ACGTCAACACAAACTTACTGCTGACACCCTCTCAACTCTGTTGGGGGGCTCTACTTGTATAAGTGTTTAATAGAACAGGTTCTGTACACATCTATGTGGAATCAGCTGACGACAGTGTAAAAGGAGTGCGCTTCTTCTTGACATTAACATTGACCTGTAAGGCTGAGTTCATACTTGAGTTATTTGGTCAGTTTTGGCCCTGTGACTGCCCAAATAAGTGAAGTGTGCAGTGATTCTAAGAGCAACGCCTGCCATCTGCATGTCATACTGTCATACTGACTCACAGTATTGTTTCACTACCACAGCAGACTCTCTATGCATGTTACTGCAAGACACACTGTTCTACACCACTATACAGGCTCTCTGCAGCCAGGAAATTGCTGTTTTTTAACGCAATTTGCTGCAAATAAATCCAGATTAAATAATTCCGGAAAATTTGGAGAACCGGCGACCAAATTTTGAGAAAATTTGCTCATCTCTAGTCACCACCCACTACAGCTTTGAATGTGAGACTACCATCATTTTATAGACAATCATCTTGGCTATGTCATACTTAAATTGGACTTTCAACAATTTAGCATATGAGTAGTTTCTTGTTCTGTAACTTTTTTGCTCCTAGAATTTTTTTATTTATTATTTTGTTGGTATTTTGTAAATCCCACTTTGACTTTCCACACTGCCTGAATCCTTCTGGACATGCTCTCAATCAGATTCAAGCATGCCTCAACCAAAAATCTGTTCCCAGGTCTCTTCCCAATGTTGGTGCATACTGGTCGACACTTTTTCTTCAACTCTACCCACAAGTGTTCGATTGGGTTGAGGTCTAGGGACTGTGGGGGCCAATCCAGCACCTATTTTTCTTTGTCATTAAATAATTTCTTCGCCAATCTCAGGGTATGCTTCAGGTCGTTGACCTGGTGGAACACTATGTCATCCTTTTCATACCTACTCGAGTGTATGAAGTAACTCGTCTTGTAGGATACTCACATATAGCTCAGCATTGAGACCATCATCCATCCGGGTCAAGTATCCAATGCCTGGCTGTGAAATAACCACATATCGTCAGGCTTCCGCCACCGAACTTGACAGTTCCTTCAATTTCTCAATCCGTTAGCCCTTTTTTCCCTTGTTTCTTCCAGACCCATTTGCACCCATCATAGCCCAGTCTATTGACTTTCATCTTACTGCTCCGAATCACCCATTTCCATTCTTCTACTGTCCACTATTTGTAATTTTTGCAAACTCGAGGCACCGCTTTTTATGACGATATTGAAGTCGAGGCTTCTTCACCTTTTTTTTGGCCACCATTCCAGACTTGTGTAATGTGCACAGTGTTTTCATGGACATCTGTGATCTCATTATTACGAAGCATATGAGTCACCTCCACTGCCATGTTTGTGACGCCAGAACTGATAGACCTTGTGATGAGTCCAATATTTTGCCTGGACGTCCACCTCTTGGCTTTGGAATGGATGGACTTCATTTTGTATTCTTCCATCTGTCATGGCACTCACATGATGCAGTTTGGCAATTTTCTTGGCCGAGATGCTGCTATCGATGAGTTGGATGATGAGGCTTCTCTTTTCTTGGGAAATCTTCTTCATTACTTCTCCTGGATTCAAACCAGTGACCTTTCACTTGGGTGTCAATCTTATTACACACTGAACTATTAGGGAATGTGAGAACAGGTTGTAATTTGTAGTATACAAGAAGAAAAAGATTGTTCCACCACCAGGAGCAAAACAGTAACAATGCAGTTATATGACAAGAATCTGCAGAACTAATCATATGCTAAATAGTTGCAAGTCCAATTTATGTATGAGAGCCAAGATAATTGTCTATAAAATAATGGTAGTCTCACGTTCAAAGCTGTAGTGAATAGTGAGATATGGAGCCTGAAATTCAAGTTCAAAACATTGCTACCTTTTTGCTCGTCAGCGTATATCTGCTTTTTCCACTTCCTGTGAACAGCTAATGGTACAGGAAGGATATCTTATCAGTGATTGATATAGCATTATGTGTATAATTAGGGCTGTATTACATAAAAAAATTAGACATACAATTGTCAGGAGGGAAGCGTTCTTTCCCAGCAATTGCCTGCTGGTTAGTGGAGGAGACCGCTGGTATTATATGCAGAGCTCCACAGTATCAGAGTGAGCACTAATTCCATTGCTCATCCCCATACTGACTAGTTGTTTGCCAGCAGTAGATCGTGATTAGACAGTACATTCTTCTGCCTGTAAACAATGATTTTTAAGCCTGCTTAAAAATCTGGATTGCCTAAAGAAATAGTGTTTGCTTGTTGATCAGGTAATTGGTGGCAGTATTACACTGCCAGATCATCGCTAAAGAGCTTTCATACGAATGCTCATCAGCGATGATCTGGCCGACAATCGGCCTATGTAATACTAGCTGTGCATAAGTGTGAATAAGAGATTTCTGTCAGTGACTTATAATACCATTTGTGGTTACAGATCCTCTTTAAAGTTACCACTATATGGGGGGCAACATCACTTGCATGGCTCCTGGAGCTCCCCCTGTTCAGCACTGTTTGGTCATGGCCCTTGATGCCCCTATTAATAGCTACATGACCCTCCCGGCTCTTGACGATATGACAGCTCTTGCACCGGATGAGGGTGGAATTCAGGGGATACCTGCTGCTTTGCCACATTAAACTAGCTGCACTGAGGAGCTTATTTTACTTCTGTATGGACAGCGACTCGTGTCTGGGACCCATCTGCCTGCACAAACCGCAGTAAAGGGTCCTCATTCATATCTTACATTTTGTGTATTACTGGTGCTTTATTGCGGGTTATGAGAGACTTATGCTATTTACCATTGAAAATCCCTTCGGCTTGCCTGAAAAATAGTAACAGTGGCTTCATATCAACACCTAATAATTGATTGACACCCATTTTACATTTTATAGTTTGAATCTCCAGCATACAGTATCTTAATCTGCTCTACCATCTAGTGGCCAAAGCGCATAATTATATATTACCTCCCTTCAGGTTGCTACACAAAGTTGTCATATAAAGCACTGTACCTGCAGTATCCTGACTAAGCCTTCAGCGTTACTTTCATGCAACACATTTATTCTTGGTGGCCTAAATTCAGCTTTTCAACAGTTCCAACACTGCATTCTGTTAAGAATATCGATAACTACTTGCTAAGATGTGGTCAAGAAGACATAAAACCATCCAACTTCAGACATACCCAGTCCATCCACATTGACTAGAACCAATATGAATCTTTATGTCTCTTCTGGACAAGAGACTAGACCGCTTTCATAGTTCCATCAAGTCAGCCATTTCACAAATTACTGAAGTCATGCAGAGTTGGAAAACTGGAATTGTTCAGTACAATACAGACATAGCAATTACCTCCAATGCCACCGCATGTCATAATTCCACCTTTGGCCAGCTCTTGGACAACATTGATGATGTAGAAACCAGAGCTGAAGGAGCATCTTAAATTTTGTTGGGATCCCACAGTCTATCCAGCTACAAGACTTAGTACAATATTTGACATAAGATCTACAGCCCTTGGTCTCTACTTTCCTAAGGACCCAGCCCCCATTGAAAGAGCTTATCAGTTAGGCAAAAAAGTACAAAGAAAAATGAATCACCACGTCTATCCATTGCCAAGTACCTTCAATGTCAAACAAAGAAAAACATTTTTCAGGCCTTCCACCAGCACCGTGTCACCACAGTCAGGCCTCGCCATGTTCTGATATTCTAAGTCTCTTCCAAAGTTGTTTTCCACCATTTGCAAATATTATTTTGACCTCAACATGAGGTTTGAACTGAAATACCCTGCCCAATTCCAGATGACTGAAAATGGTCAGGTCTCAGTGTACCCTGACCCTGAAGCTGCTAGAGTCCATTTCTTGCCAAATGAACCAAGCAGATAGAAAGGGCCTCTCTGGTTTCTTAAGAATTTCGCTACATTAAGGTGCCCTTGCTATCAGCAGACTGTTGTTACCCAAATATCATTATTTACTGCTTTTTTTTTAGTTTTCTCCCTTCAAGCTGTTGCTCACCCCCTTCCCCTGAAAACCTGCAGACCATCACCTTAATCTTCTTTCTTTTACTGGCCTGCTCACAGGGGCAGGACATGTTGGACCTCAACCCATTTTAATCCTGCTGACCTCCTTCATTGGAGTACTATAGGTTGAGTACCCAACCTTCTATCAGTGAGAGTCCACTATGCAGGATCCCCACGGATCAGCTGCTTGAAAAGGCACCTGCACTCACAGTAGCGCTGTCATCTTTGAACAGCTTAGCCTAGGCCATGTGATGTCACACTCATTGGTCACATGACATAGGAGCCGCTCTGCCCATTGAACTAAATGGTGCTGTGCTGCAATAACAAACACAGCCGCTAATACAATGTACAGCACTTTGCTTGGTGCACTAAGAGAAGGCCACAGCGCTGCTCCGAGATCAGGGGCCATCTCAAAAAGCTGATCAGTGGGTTTCCCGGGTGTCAGACACCCACCAATCAGATGCCGATGACCTATCAAGAGGGTAGATCATCAGTATAAAAGTCTCAAAAATCTCCTTTAATCTTAGCAAATCTAAGGTTGTGCTTTTTACATAATTTCCAAATCTGATCTGGTCCCAGAATTGCACTTTAAGTGGCAAACTCAGTCACTAACATACCTTACGGTACAAATTACTGAAATGCCCTCAGTACTGTCTGAATAACTATCTATCTACCTGCACACCATCTCAATAGAGAAAGCCCTATGCTCCCCCATAGCTCTCTTCGGACTATTACATCTTCCTGATAACACTCTCCTGAGTACCATAACAGACAATCCATAACTTTTATCCCCATGGCAAATATGGTCATTGTCAGACATGGCCATATTTTTTCACCAAGGTTTCCTACTACCATGCCCCAACTCAGGATGTCAGGGAGGTAAAGCCCCCCTATTTTCCATAAATGGGCACTACAGGGCATATTAAGGGTGACGCTGGGTTCACACCTAGGCGTACTCTGTTGTGCTCTGCATGCGCGATTATATTGGGCGTTTACATACGCGGCTCCAGAAACAAGCAAACGCCCATTTTCGCGCGTTCCCGGAAGTCTATGTGCGGGAACGCGTGACATTAAGCCCCAAAGAAGCTCCTGTACTTCTTGGGGCGTAGGGCGTTTTACAGTGCATTTGTACGTGCTGTAAAATGATATCATACACATGCATTCCTTTCAGTACGCACAAGCCCAAAGCTCCCCAGCAAATGAGTTGAGCGAATCAAAGCATCTGAAGTGGAATTCGATCTGAAGTTTAGGAAAAATGTAATTCACAACAAATCCTAATTCCTCGCGCTTCAAATGTATTTTTTCCTAAAATGGTGGCTACACGTGTTACAGAGGTTTGCCGTTAGTTATTGGAATGAACCACACAAATCTTTCCACCCACTTGACCCAAATTAATCATAGCTAATACGTTCATTTAGCAAAAAAAAATCTGGCTCCACCATATGGATCCAAATTCATCCTTCCTAGCTACTATTTTCTGTTATGTAAAATGTTATTCTGAGTCACTCTAAGGTTCCATTCACATGTCCGTAAGTGTTTTGCGGATCCACAGATCCGCAGATCCGTAAAACACGGACACCAGCAATGTGCGTTCTGCATTTTGCGGACCTCACATCGCCGGCACTCAAAGGGGTTGTCCAGGTTCAGAGCTGAACCTGGACAGCCCTCCATTTTCACCCCGGCAGCCCCCCTGACATGAGCATCGGAGCAGTTCATGCTCCGATGCTCTCCTTTGCCCTGCGCTAAATCGCGCAGGGCAAAGGCATTTTTCTGAGTTCCGGTGACGTACCGGGGCTCTCTATGGGGCTGACAGGCAGCCCGGTGACGTCACCGGCACTGATGGGCGGGATTTGGCTCTGCCCCAGCCAGTAAAACGGCTAGGGCAGAGCTAAAGCCCGCCCCTCAGAGCAGGTGACGTCACCGAACACACCGCTGGGCGGAAGTTACCGCCCAGCAGTGTGTTATTGAAAACACAAGAGCCTGTGCCCTGCGCAATCTAGCGCAGGGCACAGGAGCGCATCGGAGCATGAGATGCTCCGATGCCAGGCTCAGGAGGGCTGCCGGGGTGAAAATAAGGGTATGTCCGGGTTCAGCTCTGAACCCGGACAACCCCTTTAATAGAAAATGCCTATTTCTTGTCCGAAATTGCGGACAAGAATAGGACATGTTCTATTTTTTGGGGGAACGGAATTGCGGACCCGGAGGTGTGGATCCGCAATTCCAGATCCGGGCTGCCCCATAGAAATGAATGGGTCCGCAATTCCGTTCCGTAAAATGTGGAACAGAATTGCGGACGTGTGAATGGACCCAAACAGCCACTACAAATTTTAAACAAATTCTACATCACTGTGCAGTGCAACAAAATGTACAAAGTGAAAGTAAGCTGCAAACTGGCTGTCTGCACGGCATTATGGGTGATCTTGTGTTCCCAGGCTTCTTACTTTCACTTTGTAAAATGTGGGCCGAACTTGCTGGATGGATCAAGCAGATGGATTATTGCCATACGGGAGGAGTGTTGTGGTATTGGAATGAACTTGGCATTGGAATGAACCAAACAAATCACTCCACTAATACATTCTTTACTCAGTATTTGGCCAGTGTTTTGCTTCAGTATTTGAACAGAATTTGTAAGACAAAAGCAGGAGTGGGTCCAACACACAGATGAGATGCAAATAATTCCATTACATTTTATCTATGTTTTTTACCCACTCTTGTTTTTGGCTTAGAATTACTGTTCAAATACTGATGTCTAACACTGATAGAATACTGAACAGAAGAACATAAACATAAACAGTGATGTTAACCCAGCCTTACTACCACTGCTGCTCCCCACTCCCTGCTCTGTCATGGGGCCACTACTTGAATCTTGGGGCACTGCTTGGTTAAGTCCACAGTGATAAATTAGACCTGACGTTTTTATTGACCTGTAATACTGTCACACAGTAATTCCACATCTAACAGAAGGGATTAGCTATGAATCTTGGTTCCCTGCACAGTGATGTAGACAGTGATAAATTACAATTACCTGTAATACTGACGGCACAGTACCTACAGAATGGATTAACTATGAATGTGGATGGACTAGAATATAATGCAGATGGTGATACCCTCTCCATGCACTGTTCCTGCAGTTTAAGTTCAAAGCCTTCACACTGAGATTGAGCCACAAAGTGGGATGCATAGGATTAAGCAGAGTGGCCTGGGTATACCAGATTTATCACAATTTATGCAGAATTCATTTGGAATTAATCGAATTTCGGCAAATTGTCCGAATCAAATTTTTCAAAACTTTGCTCATCTCTAGCTAGAATACATGAGGGAGGAAGACTTGGATGACAATTTTTGTCACAGACTTGTTACTCTGACTGAACCTCATAAGCAAATTTTGGTTTTCCACTTCCTCCATAAACACATAAGTTATGAAGTGCTTGGTTGGGGTCTGAGATGGTGAGTCTTTCATAACCCAGAACCTACTCCTGATCTGATTCTTCAAAGCTCTTTCTAAAACATTTAAATTCATTCCAGCCATCATCTACTGGAAGTTGCTTCTGAAAATAGCATGCAGATACTATATTTCCCTACTAATGGAATTTTAACAAGGGAAATGTACCAACTTTTGCTTATTACAGCTGACATATACCATTGCTTGTTGGCCTGCTTAACAACTTAGTCCTTTTTCGAACAGGATTTTAGTATTGCGTGCATACGTCTTAACATTTTCCCTAACACCTAGCCAAGTTCTTTTAGACACCAACTCTCTTATCCTTTGAATACACAAATAGTTTATGTTATGCATTTCCACTGCTGCTCGTAAAACTATCCTGTTAACCTGTTTGGGCCCAGATATCCCATCCCTTCATCTGTTTTTGGAGAAGATGGTCTTCTTTCCAAAATTGGAGGGGGTGAATACTTCTTTGCAAAAAGAAGCTAAGGTTTAAAAATTAAAAGTAAAAAAAAAATGTTTTAAACATCATCAAAGATACGTAACTGTCTGTTATTCAAATCTTTCCTGCTCATATTAACTCCAAAATATGAAAATGCTTCCACCCCACAATCTGATTCATAGAGCAATCCTTGTTTGATGGAGACCCAGTCCACTCGATTGGTATATTCAACTTCTTCAAGTTTTCTCATTTTTGATAAGTACATTTTTTATTTTGTTCATTTGGGGTGATTTTGGCCCGTGTATCCTCTCCTCCCTCATTTCTCCCTCCCTTTCTCCATCATAACTCTCAGATGAACCGACCTTAAGAGACTTAATCTTCCACTTGTGGTGGTTATCATAAGTTCTAGAAAAGACTGCCCCTTCTTTGGCATCCACAGCATTGTGAACTAATCTGTTTGAAACTTGTAGATGGTTCTCTCCTGGCAGACCCTAACTCACAACCATCAAGGGCATGGTGCAGTTTGCTGCCTTCTTACTAATGGATTCCCCTTGACATAGTGAAGAGTCTTCACTGCTACAGTTGATAAGGCAACAGAGATCTCCTCTTGACTGTTTCCCTCTACCTTATACACGCCAACAGTTTTTTTGTTTGTTGTGCTAATAAATGACTGGTTAAAAAAGAAAATGCAAGTCAATTAAAGCATGTTGGTAAAAAAAGAAAAACATTATAAAAATTAGGCTACAGCCTGTAAATGGGCCATTGTATCCCCCATGGGTTCTTCCTGTAGAACTTGTCTAAAAGATTAGAGATTCTTATTTCATTTGCTCCATGAAGGTCAATACATTGTCTATATGTCAGAATGCACTTCTGCATTACTATGAATTTCTCAAAGGGAAATATCCGCCTCCCTCCATATTGTCGCAATTATGTTTTCCTTTTGCCTTGAAGAGATAATTTATAACCATCAGCTGCTAATTCAAAAGTGACAACCAATATGTCTGCATGCTGTTGTCGTTTTTGCAAAAATGATAGCTTCACATGATTTTACTTACATTTCCCCTATTGCTATGAAAGTGTAGGACTCTATTCATAATGAAAACAGTTAAGTACTTGCTTTATTGTTCAGAAATGTAACAACATTTTGAGGAATTATTTTGTGCTATTTTCAATTATTTGTATTAGTTGTATCTTATATTTGGTAAAAAATTAAACTAACGATAGAAGAGGAGGACAGCTGCTTCAGTTATTTCCTTGCTGACACTGGCTCCTGTGTGTTTTCCATACCCATCCCAGTCAAAAGATGTAAAGTCTCCACACTGTCTGGGGTTTCCTTCTGGGAAGTAACCTCCTCCGATACAGTGCTGCAAATATATAAAGAACAAATTATGCAAACTGCTGTTACAGGAAACCAGAGCATATAAGGTAAGAATATAAAAACAGGCAAAAAAAGAAAAAACACCCCACTCAACCCCTCAGCCACAGGACACTGCAGGTGCACGGACACCTGGAGTCAGGAAATACGTAATAGAAGAAAGTGAAATCCAACACACGGTGTCTCTGTTAAAAAATCATCATTTAATAAAGTTTCATTTAACAAAAATATCACATACCATGATACCTAAGCGTTTCAAACTAAACAGTTCATAATCATGATTCTTAAAGGGAACCTGTCACCGGGATTTTGGGTATAGAGCTGAGGACATGGGTTGCTAGATGGCCGCTAGCACATCCGCAATACCTAGTCCCCATAGCTCTGTGTGCTTTGATTGTGTCAAAAAACGATTTGATACATATGCAAATTAACCTGAGATGAGTCCTGTATGTGAGATACATCAGGGAGTCAGTGACAGGACTCATCTCAGGTTAATTTGCATATGTATCAAATCGTTTTTTATACACAATAAAGCACACAGAGCTATGACGACTGGGTATTGCGGATGTGCTAGCGGCCATCTAGCAACCCATGTCCTCAGCTCTATACACAAAATCCCGGTGACTGGTTCCCTTTAAATAGTGATGTTTAACTGAGACACCGTACTTCACCTTTTTCCATATAAGAACAGTATGGTTGGACCCTTTCCTGCCTTTCTTTGGTTCTGTAATGGGGAACAGAGGATCATGTGATACCAAATATACAACCCTCTGTCCTTATAGTACCATCTTCCCAGCTAGTCTTTCCTCATACAGTTGGCCTATATCCGTTGATGCTGTCCTTCCATCCTTGTCTGTTGTTCTATGAGTACCACAGATGGAACTCATAATTCAACCAGGGAAGAGAGCCACTGGTGAGTGACATATACTCATACAGTTCATGCAAATGTTTATAAATTGGGTTTGTGAGCATCTTTTGCCAGGAATGACATGGCCCTTTGTGAAAACCACACCCTTTTTGTGGGCTGTCTGTCCCTTATGCAACGATTCGGCACTTCGCCCTTAATGTGTGTTTGGATGACTGGTCTAAATCAGATCATGCACACCCAGTTAAAGAATCATCCAGGGCTGATTTTCAGGAGTTGCAGTGTTTTTCCAATTCTTCTGGTAATCAAGATGTCTTCCTTTTTTCCAAGCCATTCCAAGGAAGAGGACCATCTCATTAGAAACAACTTGTGAAAGTGGTTCCCTATTTTTCAAGCCTTAGAATATGGCAAGAGAAAATGCCAAACAAGATTTCCATCCACAGAAAGGTGTTTCAGGGTCTTGGCCCTCATCAGTACAGAGTATGATTCAGGGTGGCTGAGTGCGATGCCTTGAATGCGAGGCAGAGTGCTGGATCTCCTTAAAGAGACCAGTCCTGCATGGAGACTTACAGTACTTACTGATGGCGCTAGTGATATGGTTTTCTTCCTTGGGAGATACCTCTTTGAATATACAAATATCTGGCTTGGCATTTTCCTTTGACATTTTCTCAAAGTTTGTTCAGAAGTCAGAATTTGACTCATAGGGAGCCACTTCCACAAAATGGCACTAGCAACATGGTTCTCTTCCTTGGGAGATACCTCTATGCAAATTAATTTCCCATGGAGCATTGCCAATAAGTCTCTTTACCACGTAGAACTTCCAGTAAGTCTCTATAATAAGGCAAATCTCTTAAGTTATGAAGTGCTTAAGTTATGATCTCTTAAGGAAATCCAGCACCCCACCTAAGCTCCAGGACAATCCAGAAGAGCTTCCATTAACTATGATTCTGGCTGTGTGAATACTATGCACATCATTAAAGCAGTATTCCCATTACAAGGAAGGACTCCCTTGAGCTGTTTCCGATTGGACTTGGCCAAAGGTGGAAAAAACTACTTGAACAGACAACCAGGCTGTACTACACTTTCTGTAACTCAGATACAAGTGGACAGTGAGCTACACTGTTCCTGTAGCCTGTGAGATGCAGGTCCCAAATCTACAGCAATAAAAGATTTAAGATTTGATCAAGAAAAATGAACCATTTATCGATATTCATTTGTTGCACACATTTACATGTGTTTTTTTTAACAATATAATTTTTATGGATATTTTCTAACTCTAAGCTGTATAAACTTGAATATTTATTGGACTGAAGCATATCATGTGTTTTGTTTATGAAAGGAAGGTGTGGCCTAAGGAGATCAAGTCTCTATATCAAGGTGTGCATAATTGTTGGGAAGCTCTGAAAAGTAAAAAATTGGTAAAAGTCATTTAGAGGCATGCATTATTCTTAAAATTGCTAAGATATTGGGGTATCATCCCAGACCTATCAACTTTTGCTGCAAATAGTCAACAGGGTCGCAAGAAACATGTTAAGAAAAAAAGACACAAATTAACTGCTAAATATTTGAGAAGACTCATACATGAAGCGATCAGGAACACATTATCCTCTAATGTTGTCAGAACTGCAACCTCCCTGGAGTGACAAGAAGCACAAGATGTTCAGTGCTCAGAGACATGGCCAAGGTAAGGAATCCTGAAACCCGACCTCCACTGAACAAGACACATAAGTTGAAATGTCAAGACTGGGCCAAGAAATATCTGAAGACAGATTATTCAAAGGTTTTTTATGAACTGATTAGATGAGAGTGATTCTTGACAGTGAGAACCATGGCTGGATCAGTAACGGGCACAGAGCTCCACTTCGTCTCAGAAGCCTGCAAGGTGGAGATGGGGTACTGCTATGGGCTGGTATCATTAAAGGGAACCTGTCACTGTTTTTTAACCGTAAGAATCATCGGCATCCTAAAATAGTTCTCCCCTACCCTAATCATTCTAGGGTTTGTTTGTTTGTTTTTAAACACCTCCAAGTACTTCTTTTACAGTCCACTTTAGCTTTTTTCAAGTTATGTAAATTAAATGCTTACCTCATTACTTCCCATTCCTAACTGCACCTCCCGTTATAAGAGTGACAGAATCTAGAGATGCTACCCTCCTCTCGAACTCACGTCCCAAATCCCTTGCATGTGCAGAACCAGTCACCTCACTCACTGATGAAAAAAAAATCTAAAACATTAGCGATTACGAAAATATAGCACTATATTCTAGATCTTCACAAATTCTCGAAGTGCCGATATTTGCAATAAAAATTTGCGATTTATAATATTTGCGATACATCTCACACTGATCATATAATGTATACTGCGCAGCTGCGAGACTTGGAAGAGAAGGGGTGGAGATGAGCAATCGTAGAGAGTGTGTCTTATTTATTTGTGGGCGTGGCTGCACTCCAAGAGTCAGAGAACGCTGGACTCATCTCTGAAACATGGAGACAGGACTCATCTAAGGTGCATTTACATATAAAGGCAGGAACATTTATTTTAGGTTTTTCTCTGAACTGATAGTTTGTTTAGAATTGATTTTAATATCATTGTTAATGTATTAAAAAGTATTTATAGAAAAGTGAGTGGGTAAATAGGCTTAGAAAGTGCTGACAGGTTTCCTTTAAAGATGTTCTAATTGGACCTTTTTGTGTTGAAGATGGACTCAAACTCAACTCCCAAACCTACTGCTAGTTTTTATAAAACACTTTATTCAAGCAGTGGTACGGGAAAAATAAATATCTATTTGTAAACTTTGAGGTGTTAGTTTATTCTTCTCACTCAGATGAAAATCATTACACAATAATTCCGTTGCCCAATAATAATAGTTGTCCAATAATTATGCACACATAATACTCTCGAAAGAACGCCAAAACCTTACATTTACTTTCTTAAATATTCAGATCTGAGGTTTTTTAACATTTCTGATTGACTGACAACATTGTATTTGTTAAATAATAAATTAATTTAATAAAAAAATGAATCCTCAAAAGTACAACTCGCCTCATAATTGTGTACACTAGACAATGATAGTGAATGATTGTTCAATTGAATGATTAGCCCTGTGTAAATGGTCCTTAAAGACGTTGTCCAGCTTTAGAGGTTTTTCTGCCAGTCCCCACCAACCTCAATAGACTTGCAGAGGGAAGCATTCGGTTATGGCACCTTCGGTCCTCCGCTGCCACATCCACTGCTGCCACATCTGCCGCATTGGAGACAGGTCTCTGCTGCAGTGGCAGACGTGACCCCATCACATGTAAGTTTACACTAGGGATCAGAACATGCCAATGGAAGGGTGGGGGGCAAAGGACCCAGATTCCATCAGTGGGGAGAAGTTAAGTGTGCTTCCCTAGGCAGGGAAGTGGTGGAGTCTGGCAGGAAAGCCTTCAAAGCTGTACGTCCCTTTTAAGTGGCCTGATGCTAAAGATTAAGCTATGTACATACCCTGACCACAAAATAATAGAAGATGGTTTATGAAAATGACTGGTGTCCTCAGTATGGGTCTGAGAAGACCTGGAGGGCTGAGATGAACCCTACTTTTTGACAAGTGCTGCTGAAAGGACTGAAGCTATCATTTCTTTTGTTTGTCATAAAAACAGCAAGGCTCAAAATACAGTATATCAAGAGCCTTGAGTGAAACATGAATTGATACTTACATGTTCTGCATTGCATCCTGTCACCTTCACTCCTGCACACAGAGCCAGGGCAGCTCTTTCATTATTAATAACCCGGAACTGGACATAACCAGCAGTGAACTCGTCTGCAGAGCAATACAGAAAGGTTGATTAGAATAATGTGCATCTCCATAATCATAACTGTCATAATACTGTTCAGTTGGAAATAATCTTACTTTGCCCAAATGGTGAATAATACAGTTTTGTCTTCTCGGCACTACCGAAATCATACACAACAGGAACAGCCGGTCCATTATTTGTGAGGCAGGCCCCAGCGTTGTACACAACTGGATATATCTGAGAGGAAATCAACTGAATGTTATATTCATAACTCCCATACTGAATATTTGCAAAAATAATATTTCTGAAGGGTTTGTCTATACTAGATCAATGTGTATGTAAGACGACTATATGGCACTTACTATGCCCCTTGATGTCTGAGATTTTTGTGCTGTCCACTTAGACATTCTGTCCATTAAATGGCTGCTGATGGAGGATCGTGTGACCAGGAAAAAAGCACTCCAGACACATTATTCTTTTCAAATACACTGCACCTGCCATCAGCACTTGCACTGCTGGGTGTCTAGTGTGTGTCAGAATGGAGGAGACTGAGTGATGTGTCTGGTCACATGACCCTCCACCAGCGGCCATTTTATGGACAGGACCTCTATGTGGACAGCACAGAAGACTTATATAACAAGGGGACATAGTTTATGCAATATAGCAAAAGGCACAGAATATATAATACAGTAGCGAGTGACATCTAGTCTTCTTACATACACATTGAACAGTAGCCAGAAAGTGGCCAACCACTTTAATTGTAATAGTCCACATAGGTTTGTAGTGGCCTCTGGGAAAACCATTTCCACAAAACATCCCAAATATATAGCCATACAGTGTCCACATGATGCCCAAAAAGTTGTATAGCGTCTCAACGAAATACAGTGCTCTCTATAACCTGGTAATGCCTTAGAAAAGATATAGCATCAAGTGTTTTGATGTATACAGTATATAAGATAACGTAGCCTGGAAAAAGTTACTAGTGCATCTCAATAAATACCAAAAAGTTAATTTATTTCAGTAATTAAATTCAAATAGTGAAGCTCATATATTCTACAGATTCATTACACACGGAGTAATTTATTTCAAGTGTTTAGTTAGGATACTTTCACATTAGCGTTTTCAATTCCGCTATTGAACTCCGTCATAGGATCTCAATAGCGGAAGAAAACGCTTCAGTTTTGTCCCCATTCAATGTCAATGGGGACAAAACTGAACTGAATGAAACAGAATGCACTGAAATGCATTCCATTCCATTTGGTTGCAGGCAGCATTTTTCTCTCCGTGATGGGGACATATCCGTTTTATCTGATACAATCTGACACAATAGAAAACTGACTTTCCATGGTGTTCAAGATGGATCCGTCACGGCTATAGAAGACATAATACAACCGGATCCGTTCATGACGGATGCATGCGATTGTATTATTGCAACGGAAGCATTTTTGCAGATCCATGACGAATCTGCAAAAAACACTAACGTGAAAGTAGCCTTATTTTAATATTGATTATGTCTTGCAGCCAGGGTTGAGAAAATTTCCTCGTGCTTCATGGCAACAAATCAATTTTCCCTGAAAAAAAAAAAAAACATACTCAAACAGATGAGGTGAAAAAAAATGTTAACCCCTAAAAGGCCTCCATTTTTACATCAGATGCTGATCAGCGACAAATGCAGCAATCGCCATTCTCCATCATTGAACCCGCTACTTACATGCGCTTCATGACAAAATTATTCGTCACAAAGCAAATTTCTTACTGAAATGTGGTGAAGCAGGTTCTTGATAGCGGCCTTACGCTCATCTGCATTGTTGGGTCTGGTGGATCTCATTTTCCTCTTGGCAATACCCAATAGATTCTCTATGGCATGGGTGAGCAACATCCGGCACTCCAGCTGTGGTGAAGCTACAACTCACACCATGCTTCATTCATTTGTATGGAGTTCCAAGAACAGCCAAGTAAGTATGCATGCTGGAAGTTGCAGCTTCACCACAGCTGGAGTGCCAAACGTTGCTGAGTCCTGCTCTATGGGGTATAGGTTAGGTGATTTTGCTGGCCAAGAAAGCAAAGTGATACTGTGGTTATTAAACCTGGATTTGGTACTTTTGGCAGTGTGGGCAGGTGCCAAGCCCTGCTGGAAAATTTAATCAGCATCTTCATAAAGATTGCCAGAAAAGGCAGTCATAAAGTGCTCAAAATTTCCCTGGTAGACGGCTGCACAGACTTTGGACTTGATATAACACAGTAGACCAACACCAGCAGATGACATGGCTCCCCAAACCATCACTGACTGTGGAAACCTCACACTGGACCTCAAGCAACTTTGATTGCATGCCTCTCCACTCTTCCTCCAGACTCTGGGACCTTGATTTCCAACTGAAATGCAAAATATACTTTCATCTGAAAACAGGACTTTGGACCACTGAGCAACGGTCAAGCCCTTTTTCTCCTTAGCCCAGGTAAGATGCTTCTGATGTTGTCTCTGAGTTACTTGACACAAGGAATGTGACAGTTGTAACCCATGTTTTGGATATGTCTGTGCATAGCGACTCTTGAAGCACTGACTCCAGCAGTAGTCTACTCTTTGTAAATCTTCCCCCAAATTATATGGCCTCTTCTTGACAATCCAACTCAACTTTTCATTAATATGCTTGGATACAACACATTGTGAACAGCCAGCTTCTTTAGCAATGACTTTTTGTGGCTTACCTTCCTTGTGGAGTGTTTCAATGACAAAGTCTTCACCATGATTGTGTAGCCTACTGAACCAAACCATTTAAAGGCTTAGGAAACCTTTTCAAGTGTTTTGTGTTGATTAGCTGATTAGAATGTAACACCCTGAGTCTACAATATTGAACTTTTTCATAATATTCTAATTTTCTGAGATATTGACTTTTGGGTTTTCATTGGCTTTAAGCCATAATCATTAAAATTAAAAGAAATAAACGTTTGAAATAGATCACTCTGTGTGTAATGAATATGTACAGACGTGGACAAAATTGTTGGTACCCTTTGGTCAATGAAAGAAAAAGTCACAATGGTCACAGAAATAACTTTAATCTGACAAAAGTAATAATAAATTTAAATTCTATAAATGTTAACCAATGAAAGTCAGACATTGTTTTTCAACCATGCTTCAACAGAATTATGTAAAAAAATAAACTCATGAAACAGGCATGGACAAAAATGATGGTACCCCTAACTTAATATTTTGTTGCGCAACCTTTTGAGGCAATCACTGCAATCAAACGCTTCCTGTAACTGTCAATGAGACATCTGCACCTCTCAGCAGGTATTTTGGCCCACTCCTCATGAGCAAACTGCTCCAGTTGTGTCCGGTTTGAAGGGTGCCTTTTCCAGACTGCATGTTTCAGCTCCTTCCAAAGATGCTCAATAGGATTGAGGTCAGGGCTCATAGAAGGCCACTTTAGAATAGTCCAATTTTTTCCTCTTAGCCATTCTTGGGTGTTTTTAGCGGTGTGTTTTGGGTCATTGTCCTGTTGCAAGACCCATGACCTGCGACTGAGACCAAGCTTTCTGACACTGGCTAGTACATTTCTCTCTAGAATTCCTTGATAGTCTTGAGATTTCATTGTACCCTGCACAGATTCAAGACACCCTGTGCCAGACGCAGCAAAGCAGCCCCAGAACATAACAGAGCCTCCTCCATGTTTCACAGTAGGGACAGTGTTCTTTTCTTGATATGCTTCATTTTTTCGTCTGTGAACATACAGCTGATGTGCCTTGGCAGAAACTTCGATTTTTGTCTCATCTGTCCACAGGACATTCTCCCAGAAGCTTTGTGGCTTGTCAACATGTAGTTTGGCATATTCCAGTCTTGCTTTTTTATGATTCGTTTTCAACAATGGTGTCCTCCTTGGTCGTCTCCCATGTAGTCCACTTTGGCTCAAACAACGACGGATGGTGCGATCTGACACTGATGTTCCTTGAGCATGAAGTTCACCTTGAATCTCTTTAGAAGTCTTTCTAGGCTCTTTTGTTACCATTCGGATTATCCGTCTCTTAGATTTGTCATCAATTTTCCTCCTGCGGCCACGTCCAGGGAGGTTGGCTACAGTCCCATGGATCTTAAACTTATGAATAATATGTGCAACTGTACTCACAGGAACATCTAGTTGCTTGGAGATGGTCTTATAGCCTTTACCTTTAACATGCTTGTCTATAATTTTCTTTCTGATCTCTTGAGACAGCTCTTTCCTTTGCTTCCTCTGGTCCATGTCGAGTGTGGTACACACCATATCACCAAACAACACAGTGATTACCTGGAGCCATATATATAGGCCCAATGGCTGATTACAAGGTTGTAGACACCTGTGATGCTAATTAGTGGACACACCTTGAATTAACATGTCCCTTTGGTCACATTATGTTCTGTGTTTTCTAGGGGTACCATCATTTTTGTCCATGCCTGTTTCATGAGTTTATTTTTTTACATAATTCTGTTGAAGCATGGTTGAAAAACAATGTCTGACTTTCATTGGTTAACATTTATAGAATTTTAATTTATTATTACTTTTGTCAGATTAAAGTTATTTCTGTGACCATTGTGACTTTTTCTTTCATTGACCAAAGGGTACCAACAATTTTGTCCACGTCTGTATAATACAGTGAGGAACAGAAGTATTTGAACACCCTGCAATTTTGCAAGTTCTCCCACTTAGAAATCAAGGAGGGGTTGAAAAAAATTCAGGAAATCACATTGCATGATTTTAGAAGAATGGATTTGTCTTGCTTCCCACTGCTGAACATAAGTATTTGAACACCTGAGAAAATCAGTGTTAATATTTGGTACAGAAGCCTTTGTTTGCAAATACAGAGGTCAAACATTTCCTGTAGTTCTTGACCAGGTTTGCACACACTGCAACAGGGATTTTGGCCCACTCCTCCACACATATCAACTCTCGATCTGTCAGGTTTCCGGGCTGTCACTGAGCAACACGGAGTTTCAGCTACTTCCAAAGATGTTCTATTGGATTTAGGTCTGGAGACTGGCTAGGCCACTCCAGAACCTTGATATTCTTCTTACGGAGCCACTCCTTGGTTATCCTGGCTGTGTGCTTCGGGTTGTTGTCATGTTGGAAGACCCAGCCATGACCCACCTTCAATGCTCTGACTGAGGGAAGGATCTTACAATAAATGGCCCCATTCATCCTCTCCTTAATACAGTGCAGTCATCCTGTCGCAGAAAAGCATCCCAAAGCATGATGTAACCACCCCCAGGGATGGTGTTCTTGGGATGCAACTCATCCTTCTTTTTCCCCCAAACACGAGTGAAGTTTAGACCAAAAAGTTCTACTTTGGTCTCATCTGACCACATGACTTTCTCCCATGTCTCCTCTGGATCATCCAGATGGTCATTGGCAGATGGGTCTGGACATGTGATGACTTGAGCAAGAGAAGCTTTCGCGCAGTGCATGATTTGAAACCATGGCGGCGTAGTGTTCTACGGACAGTTACCTTTGAAACTGGTCCCAGCTCTCTTCATGTCATTGACCAGCTCCTCCCTTGTAGTACTGGGCTAATTCCTCACCTTTCTTATCATCAGTAATACCCCACGAGGTGAGATCTTGCATGGAGCCCCAGTCCGGGGGAGACTGACAGTAGTCTTTAGTCTCTTCCATTTTCTAACAATTGCTCCGAACAGTTGATCTATTTTCACCAAGCTGCTTGGCAATTGCCCCGTGGCACTATCCAGCCTTGAGGAGGTCCACAATTTTGTCTCTGGTGTCTTTTGACAGCTCTTTGGTCTTGCCCATGGTAGTAGTTGGTGTCTGACTGACTGTGGGTGGACAGGTGTCTTTAAAGAGCTCAGACAGGTACTACTAAGTTAGATTAATGAGTGGAGTAGAAGTGGACTTTTTAAAGGCACAGTAACAGGTATTTGAGAGACAGAATTCTTGCTGTTTCTCAGGTGTTCAAATACTTATGTGCAAGACAAATACATTATTTTAAAATCATACAATGTGATTTTTTTTTATTCTGTCTCTCAGAGTGGGAATGCACCTACAATGTGAATTTCAGACCCCTCCATGATTTCTAAGTGGGAGAACTTGCAAAATCGCAGGGTGTTTAAATACTTCTGCTTCTCACTGTATATGAGTTTCACTTTTTGAACTGAATTACTGAAATAAATTAACTTTCAGATGATATTCTAATGTATTGAGATGTATAAGCCACCATAATGTATGAGTTTGGAAGTTACTTACTTTGTACAGCTGGAAGAGGTTACCACCTTCTCTAGAAAAGAAACCATTGTGTGTACGGTATCTTAGAATAGCACTAGATCTCCACTTAAACAAAGGTGTCTTGTTGGGAACGTGCCATATCCCCAAGTCTTTAGCAACAATATCATAATATCCCGGATTCTAGAGGTGAAATTAAAAAAGATTGATGGTAACATTTGTAACGTTTTGGGAATTGAAAATTAAACAGAAAATTCCGAACTAATAGACAGTATTCGGTATGGCAGCAAATGTAGACTGGTAAACTAAAAGCTTAGGACGTGGACAGCACATTTTCATTACAAGGCTCCATTCAGACGTCCGTAGTTCATTACGGATCCGCAATACACCTGGCCGGCACCCCCATAGAAATGGCTATTCTTGACCGCAATTGTGGACAAGAATAGGACATGCTCTATTTTCTTGTGGAGCTGCGGACTGGGAGATCAGGGGGGCGCTCCGGAAATGCGGATGCGGAGAGCCTATAGTCCCATAGAGAATTAATGGGTCCACACCCGGTCCAGATAATTGCAGAACAGATGTGGACCCATTTTACGGACATCTGAATGGAGCCTAAATAGGATGCTCAGGGTTGTTGTATTTTTATTTTCCCTCCAGCCAGAAGTACCTGCTGCTTCATGAGTGAAAGGTTCTCTTCAATGGACTGTTTGTCAACTTTCACACAGAACAGCTAATGACTGACCTCAGCAGTGAAGAGTCCCCAAGTGGCACCTCACTGCTGGGTAACATGCCGTTTTGGGACCTCTGAGGCCAGTTATTGATTGCAGTAGTACACGTGATCCCAGTTAGCTATCCTGGAATCTCTGTGTTGTCTGATTGTGCATTGTGCATGTTCCCTTCTGTATGTTTCCTACTTGTTCCTGGCCTAACAAATATACTGTAAATTTGCAAGTAGGGAATGTTAAGACTACGATATAAAAATATGTTTGTAGTATGTCACCATGAAGACACTTAGGTCTACATAGGACTATAGATACAAAATGGAAAGAACATTTTAAGCAAAACCTTCTTAAAGGCTATTTACACCTTTGCATTGCATTGAACTTATTTTGAGCAAAACATTATTTTTTCAATTGGTGCTTATTAAAAATATGGAATCCTTTATTGTGTACATAGCTGAGATGTTGGATTTTCTGTCTTTTCCGTCTTCTGGGAAGTAGACGGATTTCTTATCTCTGCTCTCTAACATTATAAACACTCATTATAGCCCAGCTCTTATCTTACTGACAATAATGTGGCTTAGAGGGGTTGTCCAAGTTATATTTATTGATGACCTATCCCCAGGATAGGTCATCAATATTAGATCGGCGGGGGTCCGACACCTGGCACCCCCTTCAATCAGCTGTTTGAAGAGAAGGCGGGGGTCCGACACCTGTTTACCTTCTAGCCGTTGCATCTGCAGTGGTGAGCAGGTGTAATTACACCCAAGCCATCCCATTCATTTCAATAGGAAGGCTTGGGTGTAATTACACCTGCTCACCACTGCAGATGCAACGGCTAGAAGGTAAACAGTGAAGAGGAGGCAGCGCTGACACCGTGCGAGTCTCCTCTTCAAACTGATCGGGGGGGGGGGGTGCCGGGTGTCGGTGATGATTATTGTGCATGTGCTGATGACATCACCCTCCACCTGGAAGAAGAAACACCCAGCTGTTCCGGGTGGAGGGTGATGTGAATGGCTCATGCGCAGTAATCAAGTTGGCATCAGATAAACCTGAAAGAGATGTATTGTGCCGATTGCATATACAGATTACAGGATGAGGCAAGAGGACAAAGAAGATGCCTGGCCTGACAGTCATGGAGAGAAGCATGGCAACACAGGAAAGTGAAGCATCTGAGGTGCACTGAGGGGCTAGGACCCACCCTTCGGTGCACTGAAGCCTTGATTTGCATTTAGAACAAGACTCTGCTTTCTCTGGAACAGCACAATGGATTTTCGCCATCCAGGTAATATTTTAATCAGCTTGATAATCCCTACCATGCAGCATACTAGAATTAAGGAGGTCGGATCGGTCGGGGTTTGACTACTAACATCCCCACCAATCCGCTCTTTAAAGGGACTATGATGCTCCATATCCTGCAGATAGGTAATCAACATTAAACACCTGGACAACCCCTTTAATAGATTTGATCCTGATGATAGGTCCTCTTTAATGTCGAGGGCTCTTCCAACAAGAAACAGTGCTAAAAGCACGCAAACCAGGGGTCGAGTGGAGGGGGAACGCATGGGAACGGCGTTCCTGCACTTTTTTCATGGCAGGAACGACGTTCCCTTTCCGCCTCAAGCCAGGAGAACACGGCTGAATCAGATTCACAGGGGGAGACGGAGCGCACTGTGCAGGGCAGGTTAAGGGAGGAAGCTGTCTGTGCGGTGCCGCTGCCTGCGACTCCTCTCATGGCGCCCCGCCCCCTAATGACATCATCTCCTTCACTACGAGATCATTTAGAATGTCTTTTAGAAAAGTTTCTCCTGGGATTCGAACTCACGACCTCTACACATCAGAGGAAGGCATTTACCCTCACAGCCATGAAAGCTGTCTAGGTAGTTGCTTAAAAAAAAAAAAAAAAAAAAATATAAGACTTCTACTTATACCTAGTGTACTGATACCTAGTGTACAACCATACACATGACAGCTGCCCACTGTGTATGGATGTAGCAGAGCTGGTTGTGTTGGGGCATCTGTCATGTGTATGGTTGTACACTAGGTATCAGTACACTAGGTATAAGTAGAAGTCTTATTTTTTATTTTTTTTTAAAGCAGCTACCTAGACAGCTTTTATGGCTGTGAGGGTAAATGCCTTGCCTCTGATGTGTAGAGGTCATGAGTTCAAATCCCAGGACAAACTTTTCTAAAAGTGTTTTTTGTTTTTTTTATAAGACTTCTACTGATACCTAGTTTACTGATACCTAGTGTACAACCATACACATGACAGCTGCCCACTGTGTATGGATGTAGCAGAGCTGGGTGTGTTGGGGCAGCTGTCATGTGTATGGTTGTACACTAGGTATCAGTACACTAGGTATAAGTAGAAGTCTTAGGTTTTTTTTTTTTAAGCAACTACCTCAACAGCTTTTATGGCTGTGAGGGTAAATGCCTTGCCTGTAATGTGTAGAGGTCATGAGTTCGAATCCCAGGACAAACTTTTCTAAAAGTGTTTTTTTTTTTTTTTTTTTTTTTTTTTTACTGATACTTCTACTGATACCTAGTGTACTGATACCTAGTGTACAACCATACACATGACAGCTGCCCCAACACACCCAGCTCTGCTACATCCATACACAGTGGGCAAAGTTACCTACAGTAGAAGTCTTATATATATATTTTTTTAAGTAACAAGCTAGACAGCTTTCATAGCTGTGAGGGCATATGCCTTGCTTCTGCTGTGTAGAGGTCATGAGATCGAATCCCAGGACAAACTTTTCTAAAAGTGTTATTTTTTTTTTTTAGTCCGCAGCGACACAAATTACAGCATGCTAGATTTTCTGTGCTTTTTTATTTTTTGGAGGGGGGGGGGGGGGGTTGCAGTGGATCTTGGGTGAGTTCCCACACTTTTTTTCCCAGGACTTGACCCCTGACGCAAACCCTTAAATTTGCACTTCTGGCCAATATACACAATGCACTAGAGACTGCATATAATATAGTGTTTTGATGTTTTCTGTATGTGTTAGGCAAGTTTTACACTAGCGGCAAGGAACTCCGGCAGGCTGTTCCGGCGGGTGAACAGCCTGTCGGATCCTTGCTGCCGCTAGTGCACGCGTGCCCCCGGACTACTGCTCCGGCCCCATTGACTCAGTGCTTGCTGAGAGGCAGCCAGAATAAAAGTACTACATGTAGTCCGGAGGCACGCGTACACTAGCGGCAGCACGGGTCTGACAGCCTGTTCACCCGCCGGAACAGCCTGCCGGAGTTCCTTGCCGCTAGTGTGAAACTAGCCTTATTTATCCATATTATTGATTAATGTGATATGTTTCCTTTGTCATTAGCATTACATAAACTGCCATAAACTTGTATAATTCTCCCCTAGAATCATTACAAATAGGGTATAATATACATATAACCATACATGCAGAGCCCAACAGAGCCTGCCATAGAGGCACCATGCCAAAGGTTCTGCTCTGTGCATGTGCCCTTAGATTTCCATGTCCTATATTCATAGTGAGTACCTTGTAGTCATCGCTGGTAGCTCCATCGGGAAGACCAAATGTGGCATAGTTGGCCCAGTTGTCATCTCCTCTTGGGTTGTTGGCATTGTTTCCTCCCTGGCTGGACCAGCGATCTCCCACTGTACATTTACCATTCATGTTATTTTCATGGATACTGGCCACCAGTGTCCAACCTCCACCATTGGTTGTCATGTCACAGAAGGTCTGATATATCAGCCCATCTTTTGTGGTCAGAGTGTATAATCCATCTAATTGGAAAAAGAAATAGGCCATGCATAATGATGTTAAATGAGTTGTGTCATTAAATGAAAAATAGTGACTTTTGTCATTTACTTTCTGTTACAAAAATGCCCTAGTTGTAAGATATTGTCTGTACTTCATTATAACGGCCCCCCTGGTGTTTAATCCGTATAGTAATGTGCACGTTCACCTACTAAAGTGGTCATACATGCTCAGTTCGATCCTTAAAGGGGTTATCCGACCCCTGAAATGCCCCTCCCATATGCCCGGGCCCCTTACACACAATGTACTTACCTGGCTCCCCATGCACGTATGAAAACATCTGGTGTCGGGGGAAGCATCGTGGGTGACTCTAGGGAGGCTCATCCCTTTCACTGCCTGCCATGGGCTGCCCCCCCCCCCCTCCCCCCCGAAACTGAATATTTTCATCTATGCATGGGGAGAAGCAATGACAGCCGTGTGGGTACCAGGAGCGACACGGGTGCTGGGGAGCCAGGTAAGTACATTGTGTGTGAGGGGCCTGGGTATATGGGGGGGGGGGCATTTCAGGGGGCAGATAATCCCTCAGGATAGGTCATCAATATCAGGGTGTCGGACTCCCGCCAATCAGCTGTTTGAAGGCAAGATACCCTAAACAGCATAATGGAAATCACATTATTAAACTACGTATATAGCACCATAAATTGCAGGCCACTAGGGGTCTCCATTCCTGCCAAGTTGCTGTTAACTGCTGGTTAGTAGGAGAAGTCTGTCCCCACAGACCTGAGATGGGTTTCAGGAAGTAGGGGCATGACCTTTGTGCCCCTGCATTACCACACTTACCAATGTTTCAGTTGGTAAATTTGGGGCATATAAGCTCAGCCATGGGAAAACCACCGGGGCTACCCAACGCCGCTCGGGAATGCCCACTTTTTTTTTGGGGGGGGGTGCATCCGTTCCGTTAGGATGCGGTTGCGTGAAATCTAAACAGAAAAAATGGATCTGGCACTAAATACATTGAAAGTCAATGGTTGACGGATCCGTTTTTTAGGCTCCTAAAAATCGGATCTGTTACCACTGACTTACATTGTTTTCAGAATATGTGCGTATTACAGTACCAGTAAAGTGTATGAGATGACACTAATCTCATGTACTCTTTGCAGATTTTTTCTGTGTAGAAATTGACCTGCCATGTGGATTTCCAAATCTGCAGCATGTCAGCTATGTTTGTGGTTTTAGCTGCGGATTTCAGCTTTTTCAATGGAAGGGTGAGATGTGCAGCAAAATCGCATCAAATCGGCACTAAAATCTGCAATTAGAAATTGTGGATTTTGGTACGGATATGGAGCAGAGACTAACATAAATCCTCACGGAATTCGTGCGGATCTTATGTGCGTTTACCCGCACTCGTGTGCAGGTGACATCCACTATACAGCTCACCTTTAGCATAATTATATGCATCCTTGATTTCTTTGCAACTGTTGTATCCCATGTTTCTTCCAGTAGGATTTCTAGAGCTTGACAGGAGAATATCTTCAGTGTCCTTGTCCAAAAGATTCTGAGTGTTTTCTTTCATCTCATCATTAGACTTCCCTAAGAACACAGAGATATGTGATACCATCCAAAAGAAAAGATTTTCCATAATCTTACAATTATTCCAATGTAGAATGATAATTTTTATAGCAAAACAGTAAAACAAACTTTTCATGCAGGAGGTTTTCTTGTTGATTACAGGAGATTTCTGCCCATCTTGGCAGTAAACAGGATTACAGAACAGCTTTTTTATTTTTTTCTTGACAACTTTCTAACATTTTTATCACAAATTGGAAAAAAATAATATCCCTGATTTATCAAGACCGGTATGTGCCACCCTGATTCTGGTGGGACCTACGATGTCAGAGGAGGCATTACATTTTTTTTTTTAAACATAAAAAATTCCACATGCGTTTTTTTGCAACAATATAACTATGGTTATGGTGCATTTTCTATCAGCAAGGGAAAACACACGCAGAACACTTAAATTACATTAATGTACCGTACTTTTCGGACTATAAGATGCACCAGACTATAAGAGCTACCTAGGATTTGGAGGAGGAAAATAAGAAAAAAAAAATTTTCATCAGACCTCAGAACAGACCCACAATCTTCATCAGAACCCCAAAACAGACCATAACAGACCACCATTATTTATCAGACCTCAGATCAGACCCCTAACCACCATCAGCCTCAGATCAGACCCATCAGCCTCAAATCAGACCCCATCAGCCTCAGATTGGGTCTGATTTGAGGCTGATGGGGTCTCTTGAGTTGAGCCAGCACAGCCCTCACCAATCCACGCACCTCCCGTATGCTGACCATAATGGAAGTAGTCATTAGCATTCAGACTATAAGACGCACTGCCAAAAAAGTGCATCTTATAGTCCAAAAAATATGGTAAGTCAATTTTGTAGTTAATGTCATTCAGTTTTCCTGTGTGCCTTTTTCCCCATTTGCTGAAAGAAAAGGCACGTTAACTGCAGGTATGTTGTTACAAAAACTACATTAGTTTTTTTTAATTTTATTTAATTTTTTGCCACATCCAAAATGCAGTACAGCCGCAACGGGTGGCAGCACCCTCACATAATGCTAATTAGAGTCATAATAACCACAAGTTCAAGCTGTAAGCTCATACAAGCTACTCCAACTTTGAAATAATGGGTACATCATTATTATTATTATTATTATTATTATTTTTATTTATTATTATTACTTTTAAAGAAAAAGTCAATTTTTTTACATTGCCCAGGAAATTATGGGCAGTTGGCAACCTGGGCAATGGTATACAGATCCATGACTCCATAAGAAAAGCAAAAGTTTAAATCAGACATCCCCTTTAAGAGCTCATGCTCCCAAGCGTGTGTGCCCCCCAGTGGGTCCGCAATCCTCAAGATATAGAGAGGTGTGGAGCAGAGGCACAGATCAAAAGTGATTCGTAGTTCTTCAGTGGGATTTGGGTTCATGCCTCCGCAACCCAAAAAAATAGAACATGCCCTATTTTTTTGCGGTCCAGACCATCTCTTGCAGATCGCAGACACATTCAAGTCAATGGGTGCACATCCACAAACAGCACGCATATGGACTTGTGTGCATGAGTCCTAAGGCTACATTGTGCCTTCCTCTGTTCCTCATCCTAGAAATGCATGACTAAGTTGATGGATGGCGTTACCATTCCACTTGTTATTAGGATTAGGGATGAACGAATCAACTTCGGATGAAACATCGAAAGTCGATTCGCATAAAACTTTGTTTCAATACTGTACGGAGCGAGTGCCTAGTATTAGAATGTATTGGTGCTGATGAGCCAAAGTTATTACTTCACAAAGTCTCACGAGACTTTGCATAATAATTTCAGAAATTGATTTATACTGTAAACAATCCATTTCCCGAACTTGGGTTTGGTTCCAAGTGGTACCTTGGAACCGAACCTCAGTTCGGGAAATGTTTTCTTACAATATAAATCAATTTCTGAAGTTATTATGCAAAGTCTCGTGCTACTTCATGAAGTAATAACTTCGGCTCATTGGTGCCAATACATTCTAAGGCCTCATGCACACGACCGTTGTTGTGTCCCGTGCCCGTTGTTCCGTTTTCCGTGATTTTCTGCGGACCCATTGACTTTCATCCGCGTTCGTGATTCGTGTTTCCAGTCCGTGAAAAAAATATGACCTGTCCTATTTTTTTTTCACGGACAACAGTTCGCGGACCCATTCAAGTCAATGGGTCCGTGAAAAAACACGGATGCACACAAGATTTTCACCCGCGTCCGCGCGTCTGCGGCTGGTTTTTTCCTATCATTTTCATGGCAAACTTAACTTCGATTTTTTTTTAACTTTCCTTCATGTTTGGAGATCCTCCAAAAATAAAGGAAGACACACGGAAACAAAAACGGACACGGATCACGGAACAACGAAACCCCTTTTTGCAGACCACAAAAAAATACTGTTGTGTGCATGAGGCCTAATACTAAGCACTCGATCCGTACAGTATTGAAACATAGTTTTATGCAAATCGACTTCAGATGTTTTATCCGAACTTGATTCGCTCATCCCTAATCCCAATGACAAGTGGAGACTTTGCAAAGTAATAACTTGGGCTCATTGGAGCCAATACATTGTAATACTGTACGGAGCTCCTTTATATGTATGCTTAAACAATCTGAAACTGTCCGATTACTGCTGAGACACACCCTATTAACAAGGGCCATGGCAACACCCATCTGACAATTTATTCATAGATTTCCTGGAGGAATAACACAGGGATGGCCCAAGTAGACATTATCTGATAATAGCAATAAATTAACATTGTCAATGTCAATTATTTTTTCTAAATTGTTAATGAACTGTTAAAATACATGTTTATGATGTCATTCATTGTATTTCATGTATGATCAAACATGTATTTCATGTTTGATCAGGCAATCTACTATATATCTGACTATATTATTTTACATGTAAAAGCACTCACCAGATTGGTCACACTTCACTCCAAGAGCGATAGAGATTATTAAGAGGCTACGCACCAACATTTTCCTTGATGATTTAGGCCAAAACTAAAATAAAAGCATAGAAAAGCATGTACTGCATATGATAGTACACACACATGATGACTGTGACCAGCCAACGGACAAGAACTGACAGCATTATAAATCATTGTGATGCTGTGAGCTCTGGTCAGATTAGCCATGGTCAGACCTGGGCGATGCAACTAACACGTGGACCAGCCTGACACCGGCCGAATACCGTCCACCTCTTGGTAGATGCCATTGTAGCAAGATAGATGTATACATCACCTGTAGTTGAACGTTACCATTATAAGGGGATGTTCCCACGTGGCAGTGTCCAGATTTGTGGGTGGAAAATCCATAGCGTATTACCAGCAGACTCCACAGCAGACATTGACATGCATTGGATATTTTGAATTTGCAGCAAGTCAATTTATGCTGTAAATTGTCAAAAAAAAATTGCCTTTGCAATACATAAATGAGTGAATTCTGTGACACACCAGCAACACACTCTGCAACATATCGACACGTAAAACATGCTGATTTTACTGTAGATTTATGGCAGCAAAACCTGAAGTGGAAAAACCCTCTAAAGCTAAGAAAAACGTATAATATAGAAGATGCTCTGATTTTTCTGAACGCAGAAATGATGCGTGATCAGAGATCAAAATTTGATTTGTTCAAGCACTTTTTTCTTAATGCTGTCTTTGTACAACATTAAAATGTATGATCTCGGCATAGGCAAAATTAGTATCATCCAGAGCCGCGCGAGACTACAGTGAATTTATTTGGTATTCTTATCTGTGTCTTTACCGAACCCAAATTCGGGTCCCTATTTTAAAGTGTTGTTAAAGGATACTGACACCTTTGGGGGCATTTTTTTATTTATTGTTGCATTGTACTTATTTTGAGCTAAAAATATTTTTTTCTATTGGTCTTTATTAAAAAGATGGAATTTTTTTGGGTACAGAGCTGAGATTCTGTAGTAGCAGCCTGTGGATTTTCTGTCTTTTTCGTCAGACCAGGAGCTGACGGACTCCTTTATCTCTGCTCTCTGACATTCTAAACACTCATTATAGCTCAATTATCTTACTGATAAGAATGTGTTTATAACCTCTTAGTAATTTACAGATAAGGTTTATTAAAAGAGTGGCACAAAGCGAAAGTGAAAGAAAAACAACTAACCCTTTGTGACAGAATGGCTCAATATTTTTAAAAAAAGTCAATTGAAAATATGATTTTTAGGGGGCGGAGCCTGGCCGCGGACTGGAATGGCTGCGTGAGTCTGTGCTCTCCCGCCTCACACACATTCATATAGCCTGGAAATCCTTATTTCTCGCTTAAAGATGGGCAAAGTTGGAAGATATCAACAGGGGGAAAGCAGAGCTTCTGGCAAATCGTCGGCGAGCCAGGGAGATGTAGCCGATTTCTTTGAAAAACGCCACAAACATACCCCCGCGTCTCCCGCCAAGATGGCGCAGCAGGAGCGGGAGGAGGAGAGAGCCTCCAGCGATGATGAGGACACGAGCCATGTACAAGTGCTCACAGCAGCGGTCCTGAAAGAGACTCTTCGGCAGGCACTCCAGCCGGTGAGGGATGATCTCGCGGACATTAAGGCGGATCTCCAAGCCATAGGCACCCATACAGAGGCCCTGGAAAACAAATGCCTCAGCCTCACCTCGCATGCTGAGAACCTAGCTGCCAGATCGACTCAATTGGAGGTACATGTAAACACTGCCCTTACCCTGATAGAAGATCAGGAGAACAGAAGTCGCAGGAGGAATATAAGATTCAAAGGACTTCCTGAAACATGGGCAAGAGACGCTCTCCCCAAGGTGGCTTCAGAAATATTTGCCGGCCTACTAGGCCCAGAACGTGCAGATAAAATCACCATAGAGCGCATCCACAGATCCCTTCGCCCTAAGCCCAGACAAAATGAGGCTCCCAGAGATGTCATATGTGGTTTACTATCTTATGTGGACACCGCTCTTATTTTACAAAGTGCAAGGGAACAAGCCCCAATACTCTATGGTGAAGCAGAGGTTGCTCTGTACCAGGACATTGCACCGTCCACAATGCGAAAATGCAGAATATTGAAACCGCTGCTAGATCAACTTAGAGCAAGAGACTTGCAGTACTCCTGGCTATTCCCTTTCGGATTATCGATCCTTAAGGATAACAAACGCATTATTATAAAGACTCCCTCAGACCTGGAAGAAGCGTGGCAGAAGCTGGAGATGGATCCAATCAACATTCCTTCTTGGTCGCTTGAAATGGATGTGGCGGCCTTACCTCCCTTGCCAGCAAGAGATGAGTGGACTGCTGTGACACGTCCTAAGCCGCAGAGACCCAAGCCTTACAGAGGAGCCACGAATGCACCACCTCGCTGAAAGGAACGAAGATGAGGTACCCCCATCTTTCTTAATCCTCTCTTGTGAGGAACATCCAAGAAGTTTGCACCAGAAGCAGATTACACCGCTTCCAGGAGGACGCTTGGCATACAGGATGATTAAGAAAACATAGCCACCCATCCTTACAGAGCTGAACCATATACAGTAGTATAAATGTTATGCTGTGATTTAAATCTTACCTTGTCTTCACCAACCCCCCCCCCTCCCCACCCCCCCTCCCCCCTTTTATTCAGCTATGGGGCTTATAAATGCTAGATTGAACTACAACTTGATCTTGCCCCCGAATCCCCCCCCCCCCATGATCCCCTTCCCTCCCCCTCTATCCTAATGTTGTTCATCTCGGGTTGTGCTGATGGCTCTAATACATTACCAGAAAATGTCCTGCAGTGACTGTCTCCTGACAACTACATGATGGTTAATGTTATTAACTCCTTTTCTCCCTTATTGCTGTGGATTGTTTGATGAGCGGCAGTTCATGTTCCAGAAATGTTCTTTATTCTGCTGAGTGAACCCACCTTATGTATCCCATAAATACTGCCTCTCTATCCACCAGTGGGTGTTGTCCCTATGCTGGTCCTCGCCAGTTGCCCTAAATTGGGGCCTGATGGTACACGGTGGGAAAAACACCAAAGGTTCTCCTTATGTTTTGCACTCCTTGATGAGTGCTTGTTTGTCAAGTTCAATGTGTAGAAATGTTCCCCAGGGCCACTATTTAATTAGTTAGATGATATCAGTGGTGATTCATCAAACTTAAGCCCAGTTGCCCAATATATCCTGGGGGTAATGTGCTCGCCTTTACACTAGGTCGCAGAGTTTAGGCCATAAGTGTCATATGCAAGTAATACTTGAATTTCTAGGGTGCCCCCTCCCCCTCTACATAAAGCTACATATTATTCTGAACCCATCTACCAGGGGTTTACCCCCTAGGTGTAGCGCTATATGAGTGTGTGCCACAGGTCAAGGCACATCAATTATGACCAACTCCCTTTCCCTTATTCGTGTTCAAATACACTGGTACACGATATACGCAGCTTCTATCTGACCTCTCCAGGTCAATTCACAGCTAGCTGATTGCTAACTCTCATTGTCTGTCCCTTCTTTGTAAATCTTTTCCTCTTCTTTCTTTTTCTTCATTTTCTTCCTCATATCTCCTTCCCTAACATCTCTCTCCAACCCCCTACTCCGCTCGCCCAGCACCTCATTGGGTGTTAACTGAAATAAGATCTGTAAGCAACGAATTTGGGTTGTTCATCTAAAATATCAGGAGACCTTGTGAGGCAGTTAGTAGATCCACCGCCCCCCTCCTTCTTTTTCGAAGCATAAACACACACTGGGTGGCATTTTCTGTCATCTCAGGGGAATCGGGGCTGGAAGATAATGAGTGGCATAGGAATAGTCTCCTTTAATGTTAGAGGACTGAATACCCCCAACAAGAGGTACCATGTGCTAGATATTGTGAGGAAACTGAAAGCTTCTATAATCTTCCTACAGGAGACACACTTTAAGCAAACTAAAATACCCAAACTGCCTACGAAATTGTTCAATAATTGGTATCACTCGTGCCACCCCTCTTCCGCCTCCAAAGGCGTGTCAATTGCCATACACAAATCTGTGCCACTAAAAATTACAGGTCAGTACACTGACTCTGAGGGTCGCCTTCTATTTTTAAGAGCTCAGATATACACAAAGAAAATCACATTAGCAAACATATATGCTCCTAACCAAGACCAAGTATCTTGGCTGTTGAAGGCTTTAGACACACTCCAGCTCTTTGCTGAAGGACCAATCATTCTAGGTGGAGACCTCAACACGCTACTCAATCCCTCACTAGATTCCTCTACTAACAGATCGTCTATCTCCATGGCAGCTCTGGCTAAATTGCGCTCTAAATTGTCTGATCTCTCTCTTATAGATACCTGGCGTACCTGGAACCCCTCCGCCCGTGACTACTCCTTCTTCTCGCAGGTGCACAATTCTCACCAAAGACTCGACTATCTACTGGTACATAAGTCACTCCTCCCGTGTATCACAGCCACAGGTATCTCGGTTATTTCCATCTCAGATCATGCCCCAGTACATCTGACCCTCAATTTAGCAGAGTTACCGGAAAAGGTGTGCAGATGGAGACTAAATGAATGCATTCTAGAGAATGCTGCTGCTTCGGCAGATATTGAGTCCAAGTTAGCAGACTACTTTAGACATAATATTGACTCAGGCCCCTCAATACCGTATGTGTGGGAGGCACACAAAGCCTTCATAAGGGGTATTTTTATTTCTTGGGGTTCAAAACTGAAAAAGGATAGGCAAAAGGAAGTAGACACCTTGTTGAGCCAGATAGCAGAACTAGAGAAAGAACACAAACGTACTAGTTTACTTAGTACCGAAGCTGAACTAAAAATGCTGAGAGAAAAAATTATTTCGGCCCTACAGAACAAGTCGGCAAAGGCATATCTTAACTATAGATATAGGTTATACGCGCATGGAAATAAAGGTGGGAAACTCATGTCCTCCCTCTTAAAAAAGGAAAGAGCAAAACAACATATTCATGAAATCAAGAACACCTCAGGGTCATTGACCTCACCCCCCTTAGAAATAGCAGAGGCGTTCCGCCAATATTACTCAGCCCTATACAACTTAGAAAAGAAGTCCCCACCAGACGAGATCCCCTCAAAACAGGACTTAATTGATAA
Organism: Bufo gargarizans; assembly: GCF_014858855.1. Taxonomy (NCBI): domain Eukaryota; kingdom Metazoa; phylum Chordata; class Amphibia; order Anura; family Bufonidae; genus Bufo; species Bufo gargarizans. The sequence goes on from NC_058085.1 coordinate 311,570,051, forward strand.
TTTTTTGAAGAACTTGAACATGCCAGGCCTGGATCAGGCAATGGCTGCCTCTCTCTTATCCCCAGTAACCGAGGAGGAAGTTGGAAAGGTTGTGTCATCCTTCCCCCCGGGTAAGAGTCCAGGACCCGATGGCCTGCCTTTACTTTATTATAAGAAGTTTAACGCAATTTTGTTACCCCAGCTCACCAAATTGTGTGAATCCCTGTTAAGAGGGGAACTCCTGCCCAAACAGTTGCAAGAGGCACATATTACACTTATTGCTAAAGAGGGTAAGAACCCGGTGGAACGTGGAAGTTATAGGCCTATTTCACTCCTCAACTTAAATATCAAAATATGGGCAAAACTCCTCTCGATTCGGATTAAAGTGCTTCTCCCACATCTGATCGGTGAAGAGCAATCAGGATTTGTCCCTGGCAGGGAGGGTAAGACCAATACTGCTAAACTACTTACAGCAATACAACATGCCCACTTGCTGGCTGTCCCGTTGGTTCTTCTCGGGGTAGACGCCAAGAAGGCATTTGATAGGGTGAGTTGGGCGTTCCTGAAATCCGTCCTTCTCAAAGTGGGCTTCCCAATTCCCTTCTTGGCAGCGATATTTACTTTATACTCCCAACCATCGGCTTCCATAATAGTGAACGAACACCTTTCTGCCCCCTTTTTAATCACCAATGGCACACGCCAAGGGTGTCCACTATCTCCTTCACTTTTTATAATAGCGATGGAAGCTTTATTGCAAAGCGTAAGACAAAACCCCATCATCAGTGGGTTCCATACACACAAAGGCGAGCTTAAGATGTTAGCATTTGCGGATGATCTACTATTCCTCCTATCTGACCCCTTGACAGGTCTCCCGGAGTTAACGCAGATATTTGATAGCTTTAGTGTGGCCTCAAATTTCAAGGTAAACATGTCAAAATCTGAGATTTTAAACATAACACTTGACAAACGACGTGTAGAACTACTCAAAAATAGCTCTCAGTTTGCATGGGCTACGTCCACTATTAAATATCTAGGGGTCCATATCCCATCCAAGTTATCTAAAATATATGACACTAACTTTAAGCCTCTACTAGAGGAAATTAAATAAACTCTGGCAGATTATGACATCCCCCTCATATCTTGGATAGGAAGGAAAAACGTCATACAAACATATGTAATCCCCAAGATAACCTATAAGCTACAGATGCTCCCAATAGCTCTCCCACAATCCTTCTTCAAGGCGGTAAAAACTACCTTCTCGAAGTACCTGTGGAAACTGAAGAGACCGCGCTTAGCTCACTCGCTATTAATCAAGTCAAAGAACAAAGGTGGACTTGGACTGCCGGATGTCCAGCTCACATATAAAGCTATACAACTGGGGCGCTGGTTGACTATGGCTTTTCCTCAGAAATACTACCCTAACAAAGCAGAATTGGCAGACACTCTGAAAGGGAGATCACTCAAAGACCTATGGATCCCCCCCCCCCCCAAACGTTATAAACGAAATAAACAAGCTGAAGATGATCTGCTGACTAAGGGGCCCTCACAAACATGGAGCTCACTAGCTCAACATTTTGCCCCTTCCCTTTCTCCATTACTTCCCTCAAGCCTGATACCTGTGGTTGTGGGGAGAGACTCGCCATCCTTCGAGCCATTGTGGAAACATTTAAGTCACGTGCCGGTCGGGGAGTTCCTTGCGGGAGGAGTGGTTCCTGATCTGGTAACTCTAAAGGATTACCTACCAAACTTTTCACTCACATTTTTGCATATTGCTCACTTCAATAGCTGTTGTAAAGATTTTATTGATCGATTCTTCCCTTTAACCACCTCCCGACCGCCTAACGCACCGATGCGTCCGGGAGGTGGTTGATTTGTTCCTCCTGGACGCATCAGCGCGTCATCTCGCGAGACGCGAGATTACGTCACAGCCGGCCCGCGCATGCGCATCGCGGGCCGGCTTTTCGCAGCACAGTATTTCGTCAGCAGCCTGCCGGCCACGATCATTGGCTGGCAGGTTGCTGATTTTTAAAAAATCCAATCAGCAGCCATTTAACCCCACATATTAGTAAATATGATGGGGTTATATGGCTGCTGTGCTCCTCATCACTGTGAGTACCCACTACACCACATACTAGCCCCAGATCACCCCAATTAACCCTTTGATCACCCCTTTGATCGCCCCTGTCAATCACTAGTGAAAGGAAAAAAGTGATCAGTGCAAACTGTCACTTTTTTTTTTCACTGGTATTGACCGTTAGGTTTCAGTATAGTTTAGGCCCCTTGGTTAGGTAGTTTAGGGATCGGTTCGCGCCCAGCCCACCGCACCGCAGTCCGTTATTCGCTGATTAGCGTATCGCTAATCAGCATTTGTACTTTTATAGTATCTGGAAGTGATCAAAACTGATCACGGTCAGATCTATAATAGTACTAGTGTCACTTTAGTTCTCCCTCCACCCAAAACGCAGTGTTTGCCCGATCAGGCCTGATCGGTCGCCCACACGTGCGTTCGCCCACGCCTGCCCCACCGCAGTGACCCCAAAAAATTTTTGGGGGATCGCTGCACATTCACTTTACACGCACTGCGGCGATAAAAAAATCAACCGCAGCGGCCTCCGGTACTTCGCTAGCCTCCCATTTGTAAGACAGGCTTGCTTTTTTTTTCTTGGGTAGTCTCAGGGAATACCCCTAAATTTAGTTGCCCACATGTCTAACAGGGGTATTCTTCTGAAGAGGCCTACAGACTTCTGACCCAGTCGGATGAGGAGTGGGAACCCTCATCTGATGAATCCAGCGGGTCAGAATACGAACCTGTAGAAAGCAGTGGCTCTCTTACCCAAAGTTCGGACGAGGAGGCTGAGGTCCCTGATAGCAGCAGGCGTACCCGGCCCCGTGTCGATAGACCGCAGGTTGTGCAGGATCCGCTTCAAGAGCAGCAGAGTGGGGCTGGTGCTGTTGGATTACGTGGTGAGGCATACACCAGCAGCCCAGCCCTTCCTGGACCTAGTACCGGCACTGCCGTAGAACATGGTGAAGTAGCGAGCACAAGAAGGGCAGTTGAAGCTGGTACGGTGGCACGTGCAGTAGTGACCCCGTCGCAGCCACCGCAAAGACGTGCCCGTAGAGCCCCTAGAATCCCAGAGGTGCTGGCAAACCCTGATTGGCAGTCCCCAACTTCAGCCGCACCTGTAGTTCCCCCTTTCACCGCCCAGTCTGGAGTTCGGGTTGAGACAGCTCAGATCGGTTCGGCCCTGGGATTTTTTGAGCTGTTCTTGACTGCGGAGCTCTTAGACTTAGTTGTGGCAGAGACAAACCGGTATGCCACACAATTTATAACCGCTAACCCGGGAAGCTTTTATGCCCAGCCTTTCCGGTGGAAACCAGTCCAAGTTTCCGAAATTAAAACTTTTCTGGGCCTCCTCCTCAACATGGGCCTGACAAAAAAGCATGAATTGCGGTCATATTGGTCCACGAACCCGATTCATCACATGCCCATGTTCTCTGCTGCTATGTCCAGGACACGATTTGAGACCATCCTGCGTTTCCTGCACTTTAGTGATAACAGCACCTCCCGTCCCAGAGGCCACCCTGCTTTTGACCGGCTCCACAAAATTCGGCCCCTCATAGACCATTTTAACCTGAAATTTGCAGATATTTATACCCCAGAGCAAAACATCTGCGTAGACGAGTCCCTTATACATTTTACCGGGCGCCTTGGCTTCAAACAATACATCCCAAGCAAGCGCGCCCGGTATGGGGTCAAATTGTATAAGCTCTGTGAAAGGGCCACAGGCTATACACACAAATTTCGTGTCTATGAGGGAAAAGATCAGACCCTGGAGCCGGTCGGTTGCCCTGACTACCTGGGGAGCAGTGGAAAGATAGTCTGGGACTTGGTGTCACCCTTATTCGGCAAGGGGTACCATCTTTATGTGGACAATTTTTACACGAGTGTGGCCCTCTTTAGGCATTTGTTTCTAGAACGGATTGGCGCCTGTGGTACCGCGCAAACTAGTCGCGCGGGCTTCTCCCCAATGGCTCGTTACCACCCGTCTTGCAAGGGGGCAGAGGGCCGCACTGTGTAACGAAGAACTGCTCGCGGTGAAATGGAGAGACAAGCGTGACGTTTACATGCTCTCCTCCATTCACGCAGACACGACAATACAAATTGAGCGAGCAACCCGTGTCATTGAAAAGCCCCTCTCAGTCCACGACTATAACCTCCACATGGGAGGGGTGGACTATAATGACCAGATGTTGTCTCCGTATTTAGTTTCCCGCAGAACCAGACGCTGGTATAAGAAGGTGTCTGTATATTTAATTCAATTGGCTCTGTACAATAGTTTTGTTCTCTACAGTAAGGCTGGGAGAACTGGATCCTTCCTCAAATTTCAGGAAGAGATCATCGAGAACCTCCTGTATCCAGGAGGTTCCGTGGCCCCATCCACCAGTGTAGTTAGCCGTCTACACGAACGACATTTCCCCAATGTCGTTGCTGGTACCTCAACCCACCCGTCACCCCGAAAAAGATGTCGTGTCTGTAGCAGGAGTGGAATAAGGTGTGACACCCGCTATTTCTGTCCTGACTGTCCTGACCACCCTGCCCTATGCTTAGGGGTGTCTTCTTTCCAAAGTGGGGTCACATGTGGGGTATTTATACTGCCCTGGCTTTTTAGGGGCCCTAAAGCGTGAGAAGAAGTCTGGGATCCAAATGTCTAAAAATGCCCTCCTAAAAGGAATTTGGGCACTTTTGCAGCCTAGATGCGCAAAAGTGTCACACATCTGGTATCGCCGTACTCAGGAGAAGCTGGGGAATGTGTTTTGGGGTGTCATTTTACATATACCCATGTTGGGTGAGAGAAATATCGTGGTCAAATGCCAACTTTGTATAAAAAAATGGGAAAAGTTGTCTTTTGCCAAGATATTTCTCTCACCCAGCATGGGTATATGTAAAATGGCACCCCAAAACACATTCCCCAACTTCTCCTGAGTACGGTGATACCAGATGTGTGACACTTTTTTGATGCCAATTTGGGCAAAGGGGCGCATATTCCAAAGTGCACCTTTCGGATTTTGCAGGCCATTTTTTACACATTTTGATTGCAAAGTACTTCTCACACATATGGGCCCCTAAATTGCCAGGGCAGTATAACTACCCCACAAATGACCCCATTTTGGAAAGAAGACACATCAAGGTATTCCGTGAGGGGCATGGCGAGTTCCTAGAATTTTTTATTTTTTGTCGCAAGTTAGTGGAATATGAGACTTTGTAAGGAAAAAAGAGAAAAAAAAATAAAATCATCATTTTCCGCTAACTTGTGAGTAAAAAAAAAATTCTAGGAACTCGCAGTGCCCCTCACGGAATACCTTGGGGTGTCTTCTTTCCAAAATGGGGTCACTTGTGGCGTAGTTATACTGCCCTGGCAATTTAGGGGCCCAAATGTGTGAGAAGTACCTTGCAATCAAAATGTGTAAAAAATGGCCTGCAAAATCCGAAAGGTGCACTTTGGAATATGTGCCCCTTTGCCCACCTTGGCTGCAATAAAGTGTCACACATGTGGTATCGCCGTACTCAGGAGAAGTTGGGGAATGTGTTTTGGGGTGTCATTTTACATATACCCATGCTGGGTGAGAAAGATATCTTGGTCAAATGCCAACTTTGTATAAAAAAATGGGAAAAGTTGTCTTTTGCCAAGATATTTCTCTCACCCAGCATGGGTATATGTAAAATGACACCCCAAAACACATTCCCCAACTTCTCCTGAGTACGGCGATACCAGATGTGTGACACTTTTTTGATGCCAAGGTGGGCAAAGGGACCCATATTCCAAAGTGCACCTTTCGGATTTCACCGGTCATTTTTTACAGATTTTGATTGCAAAGTTCTTCTCACGCATATGGGCCCCTAAATTGCCAGGGCAGTATAACTACGCCACAAGTGACCCCATTTTGGAAAGAAGACACCCCAAGGTATTCCGTGAGGGGCATGGCGAGTTCCTAGAATTTTTTATTTTTTGTCGCAAGTTAGTGGAATATGAGACTTTGTAAGAAAAAAAAAAAATCATCATCATTTTCCGCTAACTTGTGACAAAAAATAAAAAGTTCTATGAACTCACTATGCCCATCAGCGAATACCTTAGGGTGTCTACTTTCCGAAATGGGGTCATTTGTGGGGTTTTTCTACTGTTTGGGCATTGTAGAACCTCAGGAAACATGACAGGTGCTCAGAAAATCAGAGCTGTTTCAAAAAGCGGAAATTCACATTTTTGTACCATAGTTTGTAAACGCTATAACTTTTACCCAAACCATTTTTTTTTGCCCAAACATTTTTTTTTTATCAAAGACATGTAGAACAATAAATTTGGCAAAAAATTTATATATGGATGTCGTTTTTTTTTGCAAAATTTTACAGCTGAAAGTGAAAAATGTCATTTTTTTCCAAAAAAATCGTTACATTTTAATTAATAACAAAAAAAGTAAAAATGTCAGCAGCAATAAAATACCACCAAATGAAAGCTCCATTAGTGAGAAGAAAAGGAGGTAAAATTCATTTGGGTGGTAAGTTGCATGACCGAGCGATAAACGATGAAAGTAGTGTAGTGCCGAAGTGTAAAAAGTGGCCTGGTCATGAAGGGGGTTTCAGCTAGCGGGGCTGAAGTGGTTAAGGGAAAAGACAAATTTTGAGTTATCCATAATCAGATCTGAAAACCGAGCGAGAAAGTTGTCAAATTTATTATGCTTATGCAGAGAAGCCGTGGACACTGGCGTTCCGGGGTTCATTGCCTCTTGGGAGAAAGAATTAAACATCACGCTCTCAAATGCTGACAAAGACCATATACTTCAAAATTCACATGGTTATTCCAGGTGTGTTCGGCTACAGGAGACTCAGTATAAAGTTATCTCAAGATGGTATAAAACCCCTGAGTTCATTTATACCCACGGTCTGTCGCACACAAATTTATGCTGGAGGTGTAAGACACAGGTAGGCACACTTACACATATATGGTGGTCTTGTTCTGGGATTAGACCCTTTTGGAGAGAAGTGGAGCGAGTAATAAATGAATTCAGAGACAAACACTTGACTTTAACCCCTTCTATGGCTATATTAGATAGTGTCTCGGAAAGCTATAGACCTACTTCCTCAAATCTAACAACTCACTTGTTGATGGCGGCCAGGTCCCTGATTCCCCCGAGATGGTTAGATACCTCACCCCCCACGACAGACCAGTGGATAGAGAAAGTAGGGCAAATTTGTAGATTCAAAGAAATGTGTAGCAGGTCTTCCAGAACTCACCACAAATACCTCAAAGTGTGGGATCCTTGGCTATCATCATCTTACTGTGCGTGGAATAGGAAATAAGTTAGAAGATAAATGGAGTGATATGAGCAAACTTCTTGGCGAGACCCCCCCCCCCCCCCCCCCTCTCTCTCTCTCTCTCTCTCTCTTTCTCTTTCTTTCCTTTTTTCATCCCTTATCTCTAAGCTGTTCGACACCAAATCCCAGTCAGGTAGCACATAAACGGTTTACTAATAGGCCATAGGGTATTGGTTTCCTACTATTCTGTTGTTATGTACATTGCACTGTACTTATGATGGCATGTAAGTGCCAGTTTGTATGAAAAATGGAAAGATTGTCCCTTGCATATGATGTTTATTGTCAACCTTGAGAAAAGTTGTATTGGAGTCTGCGAACTCCTTTATCATCATGCTGTGCTATTGTATGTTGTAACAGGGGACTTGTGGTTATTTCTGATCAATAAAAACATAGTTGATAAAAAAAGAAAATATGATTTTTAGCTAAAAATGAGTAAAATGCATTCATAAACAAAAATTGCTTCTGAAGGTGTACATAACCTTTAAAGACGCAGATAGGAATACGAATGAACTTACCAAAGTCTCACGCGACTTCGGACGATACAGATTTTGCCTACAAGGAGACCATACATTTTAACGGAGACAGTGTTTGAACGAATCGACTTCAGAACTCTGATCCGAAACTCTATTTGCTCACCCCTAGGATGGACCCAGGATTCTATCCGGATACTATGCGTTCACTACACTGATTGTACCCGGCTGTAAAACTCGCTTGTGTGATAAAAGCCTAATAGAACAGACCAGAAGATGTATAATAATTTGCCTTAATTTTTGGCAAGTTCTGTATCATGTTCAAGCGAGAATCCAAATCTACAGCATCTGTCAAGAAAGAACTGCTCACAAGTGTGAGAATCCTAGAATCGTAAATAATGGCTGTGCAAGAGTTTCACCATATACAAGCTAAAAGCATTTCAAGAGCCCATTGCCAGGTGAAAGGTCCATCTTACCAGTCCTAGGCTCGTGCTGTATGCCCGGTCTCTTGTCGGTATGCCAGCCAGCCAACATTTATAGGGCCTTTCACTTCCAAGGAAGTAGGGGGGGGGGAAACTAAGTGAGTCAATTAGAGCAACACACCTGACAAGTGCAATGCTCTGCTGTGGACATCTTTATCTAGGCTTATCAGGAGAGCAATAGAGCGGTCATACTTTTATCTATTATAGTGAGAATTACCCTTCAGATAAGATCTTCCAGCAGTAGTAAACTGTCCTATCTACTAGATATAGGAGTTTTATGGTGCCCTATAGACAAGAACTACATCATAGTATGTGGTTACAAATAATACAAGAAAGCAAATATTAACGTTAAATTTGTATTGATGCCAAATATAATAAAATCTACCCCTTAATGACCAGCTATTTTTTTCAGTTTTTGCATCTCCATGTTTAAGCAGCCATAATTTTTATTTTTTTATGGTTGGTATGGTTGTATAAGTATAAGGTTTAGTTTTATGCAGGAGAAATAGCATTGTTTTGTACTGTTTGAGAATAGTGTTGAGCGAGCACCAAAGTGCTTGTGTGCTCTGGCCTAACACATCAGTATGCTCGTGTGTTCTACCGAGCACAATGGAAGTCAATGGGAGAACCCCAGACACCACCTGCTCAGAAGAGAAGGGGGTGTCTGGTTCATAAAAAAAGGTTAGAAATTGATGGAAACCCCATCAAAATGGTTTGGAAACAGCTTTAAGGGGATAACTGGATGTGTCTTAGACTCCTATTATGTATGACATAAAATAGACAACCACACAAAGGCTATATGCCAAAAGATAGGTATGTGCAAGCCATCCATCTATCCATGAGCATACCTTACAATGGCAACCTTGTATACTATGAGATTTTCCAAACCAGCTGTCATCTGACTGAGAACCAGTAAACCTCAAAGTTACTTTGCATCTGTTGGATGGCTTCAGTGGACCTGCAAACCTAGATCAATATCATTAGGGCGACAAAACGTTTTCTGATTGTCCTAACATAATATTCAATAACCTTTCTAGACAGTTTTGTCATGTAAAAACTAATTTGCATAAACATGGGCATATGGGAAAGACATGCAAATGAGCAGAATCTGCCTTGTTTTTCATAAGACTATGAAAACCAATAGATGGCGCTATTGAGTTATGAACAGCGCCATCTATTGATTTCACAGTCTTATGACAAGAATATTAGACTACGAGTCTTATGACAAGCTTATTAGTATAGCCTTTTGCATGGAAAATTCACAATAAAAATGTGTGATTATAATATTCGCAATCTACACTAGGATTATATCTGACACTGGGAAAGCTGGGTAATAACTCAGCGATAAAATCTTACACTGGGAAAGCTGGGTAATAACTCAGTGATACAATCTGGCACTGGGAAAGTTGGGTTATAACTCAGTGATGATACCTGACACTGGGAAAGCTGGGCAATAACTCAGTGTAGATAGCAAATATTCTAATTGCAAATTCCATGCAAAAGGCTACACTAATAAGCTTGTCATAAGACTCATAGTCTAATATTCTTGTCAGAAGACTATGAAACTGTCACTCCTGTGACAGGTCTTAGAAGGTCTGAAAGATTATCTGCACATTAGGCTACTTTCACACTAGCGTTCGGGGCTCCGCTTGTGAGTTCCGTTTGAAGGCTCTCACAAGCGGCCCCGAACGGATCCGTCCAGCCCTAATGCATTCTGAATGGATGCGGATTCGCTTAGAATGCATCAGTCTGGTTCCGCTTGTCCTCCGCTCAGCAGGCAGACACCCGAACGCTGCTTGCAGCGTTTGGGTGTCTGCCTGGCCGTGCGGAGGCAAACTTATCCATCCAGAGTTACAATGGAAGCCAATGGGGGCGGATCCGTTTGAAGGTGACACAATATGGTGCATTTTTCTAACCGGATCCGCCCCCCATTGACTTTCAATGTCAATTCTGGACGGATCAGTCTGAATTTCGAACCTTTTTTTATGAACCAGACACCCTCTTCTCATTTGAACAGGGGGTGCCTGGGATTCTCCCATTGACTTCTATTGTATTAAATTGTACTTGAGCACTCAGATCTGCTGAGCAGTGATGGCCAGTTTGCATTGTTCTCCAGCGAAACACATGCGGGCAGCCATCTTAACTCACCCATCCGGCGATGCACAGATAAGCCAATACCTGTGCCGCGATCCAATCTGAAATCAAATGTGGTCACCAGGAGCAGGCAGTTCCGAGAACAGCCCAATGAAGGCCCCCGGCGGCTGTTCTCGGAACTGCCTGCTCCTGGAGACCACACTTGTTTTCAGACCGTCTCGCGGCACAGGCACAGGTAAGGGCTTACCTGTGCATCGCTGGATGGGTGAGTCAAGATGGCAGCCCTCATGTGTTCGCTGGTGAACAATGCGAACTGGCCATCACTGCTGCTGAGAAGAGCGATGCTAGAGCCGAACAGGTATTCGGCCAAGCATGCTCGCTCAACACTATTTGAGAACACATAAAATAGTCATTTACATTACTGTATTTTGCATTACAAATAAAAATGCGATTTTACAACCTTGATTGTCTTTCCTTTATTGTTTACACTGTAAATATTTCACACAAAAAAAAAAGATAAATGAGTTGTTTTGGTTGTGTGGATACCTAATAAGTTAGTTTTTTGCTTTTTCGTAATTTGGAAAAATGAAATTTATTTTACGGAAAATAATCAGTTTTATTAAATTACTTTAATTATTTTATTTCAATTTTTTTAAAGGACATCTGTCAGAAGATTTGTACCTATGACACTGTCTGAGCTGTTATATTGGCAGCTGAAGGCATCTGTGTTGGTCCCATGTTCCTATGTGCTCGCATTGCTGAGAAAAATGATGTTTTAATATATGCAAATGAGCCTGTAGGCGCAACGGGGGCGTTGCTGTTACACCTAGTGGCTCTGCTCTCTCTGCAACTGCTGCTCCCACAATTGACATTTTTCAGATTTTAAAATCCGCACTGCAAGTTAATTTCTACATGGAACAAAAAAGTATAGTGTACTGTACATACTGTATAGTGTAGTCTGCACTGGGGTACATACAGGGGTCGCAGGGGTCGCAGTTGTGACTGGGCCAGGCACTCCAGGGGGCCCGGCCGCCTGTGGACCCCCCCAGGCCGCCCTAAAGCATGTTAAAAATGGCCGCTGGCAGGGGCCCCGCTGTACTCACGTGTAATAGAGCACTCTGATGGGGCCCGGCATGAAGTACAGTGGCAATTCCGAGCCCCATCAGAGCGCTCCATGCCTCCATTACATGTATATTATGGGGGGAAGGAAGAGGGGGGGAGTGAGCACTCAGTCACATACAACCAGCCAGGCAGTTTGTTTCCATAGTGAAGCAGGGAAACCTCTCTGCTTCACTTATCTTCATCTTCAGTGCTGGTCCAACATCTCCAGCAGCATGATGAGTGTGGGAGCCTGTCATCAGGGAAGAAGGTAAGTATGTTGTTGTTTTCTACCTCTGCAGACTGGGGGCAAGGGGGGGGGGTGTTTGATGGGCACAACTAGAGTGAGGGGGCACAAAAGTGGGTATCTCTACTGAAGGGCACCTAATCTGGCATAACTACTGTGAGGGGGACACATATGAAGGCATAACTATGAGGGGGCACATATAAAGGCATAACTACTGTGAGGGGGCACGTAATCTGGCATAACCACTGTGAGGGGCACCTATGTGGTCATATCTAATGTGAGGGGCACGCAATCTGGCATAACCACTCTGAGGGGGCACATATCTGGGCATATCTACTTTGAGGGGGCACATAACCAGGCACAAATTCTGTGAGGGGACACATAATCTGGCATAACCACTCTGAGGGGGCACATACGGTATCTGGGCATATCTACTTTGAGGGGGCACATAATTGGGCATAAATATTGTGAAGGGGCACATAATCTGGCATAACTACTGTGAGGGGCACATAATCTGGCATTACTACTGTGAGGGGCACATAATCTGGCATTACTACTGTGAGGGGCACATAATCTGGCATTTCTACTGTGAGGGGCACATAATCTGGCATTACTACTGTGAGGGGACACATAATCTGGCATTTCTACTGTGAGGGGCACATCATCTGGGCATTACTACTATGAGGGGGCACATATCTGGGCATTACTACTGTAAGGGGGCACATATTTGGCATTACTACTGTGAGGGGGCACATATCTGGGCATAACTACTGTGAGGGGCCACAAGGTGGGCATTAGTACTGTGTGGTTGCACTTAGGGGAAATGTCCTAGATTACCCTGCTATGCATTGGCATGGCTCAGTTTTACAGGCCAGCACCGCGCCCCCTGCTGGTGATTTCAAAGGGCCAGTCACCATCCCTTCCTTATGTGATTGTTCATTTTTTTCACCACAGGGACCTTGTTTTGGATCCAGCAGACATCACGCCAACACCAGTGACACCCTGGATGAGGTAGGACCAGATTTTATTAGGACTGGGTGAGTGTAGCCATGCATTGGGCTTAGGGCTCTTTAACACGAGCGGATCCCGTGCGGGTAATCCTCTGCGTGAATGAGTGCCAAGCCCCGCTCCGGACAGCAGAGGCACGGAGCAGTAACATGATTGAGAATGCTCTTTGCCTCTCTGTGACCTTTTTACTACAAAATCACAGTGAGATAAAGTTGTCACCGTGATTTTGTAGTAAAAAGATCACAGTCAATCATGTTACTTCTCCGTGTCTCTGATGTCCAGAATGGGGCTTGGCACTCAGTCACGCAGCGGATTAGCTGCACATAAAGAGCCCTTAGTAAAAAAATCTGTCGCTTCTTTGTAAAAATGGGGGGGGGGGGCAATCCAAAGTTTGCACTGTGGCCCATAACACTATAGTTACGCCACTGGCCACTGGGCGGTGTTCCCTCTAAGCTGCGCAGGTGAGCAGCCACGCAGCAATTATTGTGCCCCCACTCACAAGTTTACTATGTCCGCTCAGCATGCCCGCTCACCTGCCTTGCAAAATGCCCACACTAATGATGAGTTCTTCTAAACTTCCTCCTGTGTGTGAGGTAAGTGGGACGCCACCTACCACATATTACCTACACCACTGCTGCTGCTGCCTCCTCCTTCTTTTTCTGACTGAAGAGGAGGAATGGTATTGCACAGGGAGAGGTAATGTGGAGGCGGAGTTGTTGCCATCTCAGAAGCTAGACTCCCTCCTGAGACTGAGAGCTGCCTGCTACACCTGCTACATGTATGCTGAGAGAGGGGACAGACCTGGAGGGCATGCTGCTGCAGAACACAAGGGGTGAAGCCACTGTCAGGGACACACCATCCTATCCCAGTGATAGTCTATCACTGGGATGGTGTGTTCCTGCCAGTGGTTTCACCCCTTGTGTTCTGCAGCAGCATGCCCTGCACTTATATACAGCCTATTCTGTCAGTCTGAGAAGTCTTCCCTTTTTTCAAGACATTCCAGAATTGGCTGCAGTGGCATAGATGACCTCTGTCAATAGAGGTTAAAAAGCAGGTATTGGCTTGTGTCAATGGTGGAGGGGAAAGGTCAAGGACCCATAACCCAACAGTAGAAAGCAGCTAAGTTTTCCTCCCTCTGCATGTCCAGGGAGGTAAGGAAATCAGGCAGAAAGGCCCTCAATGCTGTACAACCCCTTTATGTCGTATGCAATGTTTTAATTGGTCATTCCCCTTTAATTCCTTGTAATATAAATGATTAGAGATGTTTCATACCTGGCTGCATTCCTGCAGTATGAAGTAACTGTACATGCCTACTGACCTTTAGGTGAAGCTAGGAGGTGCAAGGAGACTAGCTAATACATGGCTTTCTAACAAACAGCTCAGCTCCATTGAAGATGTCATCAGGTTAACCCCTTAAGGACCGGGCTCATTTTCACCTTAAGGACCAGGCCATTTTTTGCAAATCTGACCAGTGTCACTTTAAGTGCTGATAACTTTAAAACACTTTGACTTATCCAGGCCATTCTGAGATTGTTTTTTCGTCACATATTGTACTTCATGACACTGGTAAAATAAAGTCAAAAAAATGAATTTTTTTGCATAATAAAATACCTAATTTACCAAAAATTTTGAAAAATTTGCAAATTTCAAAGTTTCAGTTTCTCTACTTCTGTAACACATAGTAATACCCCCAAAAATGGTGATGACTTAACATTCCCCATATGTCTACTTCATGTTTGAATTATTTTGGGAATGATATTTTATTTTTTGGGGATGTTACAAGGCTTAGAAGTTTAGAAGCAAATCTTGAAATTTTTCAGAAATTTACAAAAACCCAATTTTTAGGGACCACTACAGCTCTGAAGTCACTTTGCAAGGCTTACATAATAGAAACCGCCCAAAAATGACCCCATTCTATAAACTACACCCCTCAAGGTATTCAAAACTGATTTTACAAACTCCGTTAACCCTTTAGGTGTTGCACAAGAGTTATTGGCAAATGGGGATGAAATTTGAGAATTTCATTTTTTTGCCTAATTTTCCATTTTAACCCATTTATTCCACTAACAAAGCAAGGGTTAACAGCCAAACAAGACTGTATCTTTATTGCCCTGACTCTGCTGTTTACAGAAACACCCAATATGTGTCTGTAAACTACTGTACGGCCACACAGCGGGGCGTAGAGTGAAAGGTGCGCCGTATGGTTTTTGGAAGCCAGATTTTGCTGGACAGTTTTTTTGACACCATGTCCCATTTGAAGCCCCCTGATGCACCCCTAGAGTAGAAACTCCATAAAAGTGACCCCATCTAAGAAACTACACCCCTCAAGGTATTCAAAACTGATTTCACAAACTTCGTTAACCCTTTAGGTGTTGCACAAGAGTTATTGGCAGATGGGAATGAAATTTGAGAATTTCATTTTTTTGCCTAATTTTCCATTTTAACCCATTTTTTCCACTAACAAAGCAAGGGTTAACAGCCAAACAAGACTGTATCTTTATTGCCCTGACTCTGCTGTTCACAGAAACACCCAATATGTGTCTGTTAACTACTGTACGGCCACACAGCGGGGCGTAGAGTGAAAGGTGCGCCATATGGTTTTTGGAAGCCAGATTTTGCTGGACAGTTTTTTTGACACCATGTCCCATTTGAAGCCCCCTGATGCACCCCTAGAGTAGAAACTCCATAGAAGTGACCCCATCTAAGAAACTACACCCCTCAAGGTATTCAAAACTGATTTTACAAACTTCGTTAACCCTTTAGGTGTTGCACAAGAGTTATTGGCAGATGGGAATGAAATTTGAGAATTTCATTTTTATGCCTAATTTTCAATTTTAACCAATTTTTTCCACTAACAAAGCAAGGGTTAACAGCCAAACAAGACTGTATCTTTATTGCCCTGACTCTGCCGTTTACAGAAACACCCCATATGTGGCCGTAAACTACTGTACGGCCACACAGCGGGGCGTAGAGTGAAAGGTGCGCCGTATGGTTTTTGGAAGCCAGATTTTGCTGGACAGTTTTTTTGACACCATGTCCCATTTGAAGCCCCCCTGATGCACCCCTAGAGTAGAAACTCCATAAAAGTGACCCCATCTAAGAAACTACACCCTCAAGGTATTCAAAACTGATTTTACAAACTTCGTTAACCCTTTAGGTGTTGCACAAGATTTAATGGAAAATAGAGATACAATTTCAAAATTTCACTTTTTTGGCAGATTTTCCATTTTTTTTTTTTTTTTTCCGGTTACAAAGCAAGGGTTAACAGCCAAACAAAACTCATTATTTATGGCCCTGATTCGGTAGTTTACAGAAACACCCCATATGTGGTCGTAAACTGCTGTACGGGCACACGGCAGGGCGCAGAAGGAAAGGAATGCCATACGGTTTTTGGAAGGCAGATTTTGCTGGACTGTTTTTTTGACACCATGTCCCATTTGAAGCCCCCCTGATGCACCCCTAGAGTAGAAACTCCAAAAAAGTGACCCCATCTAAGAAACTACACCCCTCAAGGTATTCAAAACTGATTTTACAAACTTCGTTAACCCTTTAGGTGTTGCACAAGATTTAATGGAAAATAGAGATACAATTTCAAAATTTCACTTTTTTGGCAGATTTTCCATTTTTTATTTTTTTTTCCAGTTACAAAGCAAGGGTTAACAGCCAAACAAAACTCATTATTTATGGCCCTGATTCGGTAGTTTACAGAAACACCCCATATGTGGTCGTAAACTGCTGTAAGGGCACACGGCAGGGCGCAGAAGGAAAGGAATGCCATACGGTTTTTGGAAGGCAGATTTTGCTGGACTGTTTTTTTGACACCATGTCCCATTTGAAGCCCCCCTGATGCACCCCTAGAGTAGAAACTCCAAAAAAGTGACCCCATTTTAGAAAGTACGGAATAGGGTGGCAGTATTGTTGGTACTAGTTTAGGGTACATATGATTTTTTATTGCTCTATATTACACTTTTTGTGAGGCAAGGTAACAAGAAATAGCTTTTTTGGCACGTGTTTTTTTTTTGTTATTTACAACATTCATCTGACAGGTTAGATCATGTGGTAATTTTATAGAGCAGGTTGTCACGGACGCGGCGATACCTAATATGTATACAATTTTTTTTTATTTATGTAAGTTTTATACAATAACTTTTTTTTAAAACCAAAAAATTGTTTAGTGTCTCCATAGTCTAAGAGCCATAGTTTTTTCAGTTTTTGGGCGATTATCTTGAGTAGGGTCTAATTTTTTGCGGGATGAGATGACGGTTTGATTGGCACTATTTTGGGGTGCATATGACTTTTTGATCGCTTGCTATTACACTTTTTGTGACGTAAGATGGCAAAAAATAGCTTTTTTTTACACCGTTTTTTTTTTTTTTTTTTACGGTGGTCATCTGAGGGGTTAGGTCATGTGATATTTTTATAGAGCCGGTCGATACGGACGTGGCGATACCTAATATGTATACTTTATTTTTATTTATGTAAGTTTTACACAATGATTTTATTTTTGAAACAAAAAAAAATCATGTTTTAGTGTTTCCATAGTCTAAGAGCCATAGTTTTTTCAGTTTTTGGGCGATTATCTTGAGTAGGGTCTCATTTTTTGCGGGATGAGATGACGGTTTGATTGGCACTATTTTGGGATGCATATGACTTTTTGATCGCTTGCTATTACACTTTTTGTGACGTAAGATGGCAAAAAATAGCTTTTTTTACACCGTTTTTTTTTTTTTTTTTTTACGGTGGTCATCTGAGGGGTTAGGTCATGTGATATTTTTATAGAGCCGGTCGATACGGACGTGGCGATACCTAATATGTATACTTTATTTTTATTTATGTAAGTTTTACACAATGATTTTATTTTTGAAACAAAAAAAAATCATGTTTTAGTGTTTCCATAGTCTAAGAGCCATAGTTTTTGCAGTTTTTGGGCGATTATCTGTAGTAGGGTCTCATTTTTTGCGGGATGAGATGACGGTTTGATTGGCACTATTTTGGGGTGCATATGACTTTTTGATCGCTTGCTATTACACTTTTTGTGACGTAAGATGGCAAAAAATTGCTTTTTTTACACCGTTTTTTTTTTTTTTTTTTACGGTGGTCATCTGAGGGGTTAGGTCATGTGATATTTTTATAGAGCCGGTCGATACGGACGTGGCGATACCTAATATGTATACTTTATTTTTATTTATGTAAGTTTTACACAATGATTTTATTTTTGAAACAAAAAAAAATCATGTTTTAGTGTTTCCATAGTCTAAGAGCCATAGTTTTTTCAGTTTTTGGGCGATTATCTTGAGTAGGGTCTCATTTTTTGCGGGATGAGATGACGGTTTGATGGGTACTATTTTGGCGTACATGCGACTTTTTTGATCACTTTTATTACCTTTTTTGGAAGTAAGGTGGGCAAAATTTCAATTTTCTCATAGTTTTTATTTTTTTATTTTTATGGCGTTCACCATGCGGGGAAAGTAACATGACCGTTTTATAGATCAGGTCGTTACGGACGCGGCGATACCTAATATGTGTAGTGTATTTTATTTTTTTAATTTTTATTCAGTGATAAATGTTTTTTTTTTTATCTTAACTTTTTTCACTTTTTTTTTTATTTTTTTGACCCAGACCCACTTGGTTCTTGAAGATCCAGTGGGTCTGATGTCTGTATAATACAGTACAGAACCTATATAGGGTTCTGCACTGTATTTTACTTACACTGAACAGATCTATGCTTTCAGCACAGATCTGTTCAGCACCATGGACAGCAGGACGCCTGAGCAGGCGTCCTGTTGCCATGGGAACCTTCCCCGTCTGCGAAGTTGTGGGTAAGGACGGGGCTCTCGGGGGGATGCCTGGGGGCTCTCTCCCTCTCCCATCGGGGGGCTGCAAAGGCACAGCAGCCCCCCGATGGGAGAGGGAGGGAGCTCCATGCACTGTTAACCTTTTCCATACAGCGGTCCATACGGACCGCTGTATGGAAAGGGTTAAACGGCTGACATCGCATCAACGATGTCAGCCGTTTATACCAGGGTGCCAGCAATGTGCTGGCACCCTGGTATATCCACTAGAAACCAACGATTATTCAAGGGGAGGCGGGCGGGGGATCGCGATCCCGCCTGCCGCACCGCCCGCCTCCCGCAACGCCCCCACTGCCTGCGACACCCCCCCTGCACCACCCGCCGCCATCAAATCGTGCAGGGGTGCAGGGGGAAGGTGAAATCTTGATTTTAGGCACTCTGAAGTTTCTGATCCCCGCGTTCAGGGACCGCGGGGATCAGAAACTGCAAAAAGCGCAGCAAACCGCAGGTCTGAATTGACCTGCGGTTTGCTGCGATCGCCGACACGGGGGGGTCAAATGACCCCCCCCTGCGTTGTTACGGGATGCCGGCTGAATGATTTCAGCCGAAATCCCGTTCCGATTAACCCCCGCGGCGCCGGAATTCAGATTTTAAGTCAGGACGTACCGGTACGTCCTCGGTCCTTAAGGACTCGGGAAATAGGGCGTACCGGTACGTCCTCGGTCCTTAAGGGGTTAAGATTAGTGTTGGTTGAGCTTGTGTGCTCTGGTGCTTGAGTAGATGCTCGGTGCTCTACAATGGAAGTCAATGGGAGAACCCGAACATTAAACCAGGCACCCCCTGCTCTGAAGAGGGGAGGCTGTTGGGACTCTAGTTCGGCTTAGGAGTCCCTGCTCTGACTCCATATATAGCTATGTCTATATATGGAGTCAGTGCATGGGCACACCCAGTGTATTTAAATCTAATTTAGCCTCTATTTCTGAAAAGTTTCTGGTGGGATTCAAACTCACAACCTTCTTCTGCTGTATAGGAATACTGCTGTAATGTAGAACGTTGTGAGTCAGAAACTTTTCAGTAATAGAGGCTAAATTTAATTTAATTTAAAAAAAATATATAAATATATATATATATATATATATATATATTTACAGTACAGACCAAAAGTTTGGACACACCTTCTCATTCAAAGAGATTTCTTTATTTTCATGACTATGAAAATTGAGGATTCACACTGAAGGTATCAAAACTATGAAAGTGGAATTATATACATAACAAAAAAGTGTGACACAACTGAAAATATGTCATATTCTAGGTTCTTCAAAGTAGCCACCTTTTGCTTTGATTACTGCTTTGCACACTCTTGGCATTCTCTTAATAAGCTTCAAGAGGTAGTCACCTGAAATGGTTTTCACTTCACAGGTGTGCCCTATCAGGTTTAATAAGCGAGATAGCTTGCCCTATAAATGGGGTTGGGACTATCAGTTGCGTTGTGGAGAAGCCAGGTGGATACACAGCTGATAGTCCTACTGAATAGACTGTTAGAATTTGTATTGTGGCGAAACCAACCTCGCCACGGTGTTTTGGAGGGGGCTGTTTGCCAGCCTCCTGCCCCAGGATTACGGCCCTTTGAGATACTTTTGCTAACTTTTAAACGCCTGAACCTATTCAAGTGAATTTTGGATAGGTTTGTCCCCAAGTTATACTGTTTAAATTGATGTAAGTTATATGTATGGACAATGTAACCTCACAAAGTTGTAACAATTTATAATAAGTGTAACTTGTCAGCTTGGGAGGAATATGCTGGGTGTGGTTCTATTGTCCCATTGTGTGTTTAAATGGTGATGTCTGTCCTGTTGTCTCCACATGTGTATTGGCGATCTCCCCTTTGTCCTGAGAGATAATTGGATTGCCCTCGGTTGTCTCTGGGACAGAGAGGAGGAAACCATGATGCATTGTGGGGATGTGTTGTATCTGTTCTGTGTCGCAGTCTCCCTTCTGGTCCTCTAGGGGGCTTGAACGATTGGTTGCTGTACTTGCATTGTGTGTGTTGTAAGATATTGATTGGTTGGATTTCAAAACCCTGTGGGCAGTACTATGTTTGTTTTTTATGAATAAAAGAGGCTGTATCTGAAGTACAGTCAGACCACTGCTGACCCTCAACACGGAGCCTTGTCTCGTTATTGGGGGGATTCACTGTATGCTGTTAGAGACTGATTGCCAGGAGTGTAAGCTGATGGTATGCTTTTCCTGTTCGTCTGCTGGCAGCTATTCGCGAGGTTCCAGTTTGGAGTGCTATTTTGTATCCAGCTCGGGAGTTTGGTGTTCTGCAGTAGCTGTGCCTGTCTCTCAGAAAGGGGAATATCGCCTAAACGGATTTTAACCCCTTGTCTGCTGAAACAGTCCGTTACATGTATTATGGCAAAAAAAAGTAGCTAAGTAAAGAAAAACGAGTGGCCATCATTACTTTAAGAAATGAAGGTCAGTCAGTCCGAAAAATTGGGAAAATTTCGAAAGTGTCCCCAAGTGCAGTCACAAAAACCATCAAGCGCTACAAAGAAACTAGCTCACATGCGGGCCGCCCCAGGAAAGGAAGACCAAGAGTCACCTCTGCTGCGGAGGATAAGTTCATCCGAGTCACCAGCCTCAGAAATCGCAGGTTAACAGCAGCTCAGATTCGAGACCAGGTCAATGCCACACAGAGTTCTAGCAACAGACACATCTCTAGAACAAATGTTAAGGGGAGACTGTGTGAATCAGGCCTTCATGGTAGAATATCTGCTAGGAAACCACTGCTAAGGACAGGCAACAAGCAGAAGAGACTTGTTTGGGCTAAAGAACACAAGGAATGGACATTAGACCAGTGGAAATCTGTGCTTTGGTCTGATGAGTCCAAATTTGAGATCTTTGGTTCCAACCACCGTGTCTTTGTGCGACGCAGATAAGGTGAACGGATGGACTCTACATGCTTGGTTCCCACTGTGAAGCATGGAGGAGGAGGTGTGATGGTGTGGGGTGCTTTGCTGGTGACACTGTTGGGGATTTATTCAAAATTGAAGGCATACTGAACCAGCATAGCTACCACAGCATCTTGAAGCGGCATGCTATTCCATCCGGTTTGCGTTTAGTTGGACCATCATTTATTTTTCAACAGGACAATGATCCCAAACTCACCTCCAGGCTGTGTAAGGGCTATTTGACCATGAAGGAGAGTGAATGGGTGCTGCCCCAGATGACCTGGCCTTCACAGTCACCGGACCGGAACCCAATCGAGATGGTTTGGGGTGAGCTGGACCACAGAGTGAAGGCAAACGGCCAACAAGTGCTAAGCATCTCTGGGAATTCCTTCAAGACTGTTGGAAGACCATTTCAGGTGACTACCTCTTGAAGCTCATCAAGAGAATGCCAAGAGTGTGTAAAGCAGTAATCAAAGCAAAAGGTGGCTACTTTGAAGAACCTAGAATATGACATATTTTCAGTTGTTTCACACTTTTTTTGTTATGTATATAATTCCACATGTGTTAATTCATAGTTTTAATGCCTTCAGTGTGAATATAAAATTTTCATAGTCATGAAAATAAAGAAATCTCTTTGAATGAGAAGGTGTGTCCAAACTTGTTCTATTTCTCATTAATGCGATTATCTAGTCAACCAATCACATGGCAGTTGCTTCAATGCATGTAGGGTTGTGGTCCTGGTCAAGACAATCTCCTGAACTCCAAACTGAATGTCAGAATGGGAAAGAAAGGTGATTTAAGAAATTTTGAGCGTGGCATGGTTATTGGTGCCAGACGGGCCGGTCTGAGTATTTCACAATCTGCCCAATTACTGGGATTTTCACGCACAACCATTTCTAGGGTTTACAAAGAATGGTGTGAAAAAGGGAAAAAACATCCAGTATGCGGCAGTCCTGTGGGCGAAAATGCCTTGTTGATGCTAGAGGTCAGAGGAGAATGGGCCGACTGATTCAAGCTGATAGAAGAGCAACGTTGACTGAAATAACCACTCGTTACTACCGAGGTATGCAGCAAAGCATTTGTGAAGCCACAACATGCACAACCTTAGGGCGGATGGGCTACAACAGCAGAAGACCCCACCGGGTACCACTCATCTCCACTACAAATAGGAAAAAGAGGCTACAATTTGCACAAGCTCACTAAAATTGGACTGTTGAAGACTGGAAAAATGTTGCCTGGTCTGATGAGTCTCAATTTCTGTTGAGACATTCAAATGGTAGAGTCTGAATTTGGCGTAAACAGAATGAGAACATGTATCCATCATGCCTTGTTACCACTGTGCAGGCTGGTGGTGGTGGTGTAATTGTGTGGGGGATGTTTTCTGGGCACACTTTAGTCCACTTAATGCCAATCGTTTAAATGCCACGGGCTACCTGAGCATTGTTTCTGACCATGTCCATCCCTTCATGACCACCATGTACCCATCCTCTGATGGATACTTCCAGCAGGATAATGCACCATGTCACAAAGCTCGAATCATTTCAAATTGGTTTCTTGAACATGACAATGAGTTCACTGTACTAAAATGGCCCCCACAGTCACCAGATCTCAACCCAATAGAGCATCTTTGGGATGTGGTGGAACGGTAGCTTTGTGCCCTGGATGTGCATCCCTCAAATCTTCATCAACTGCAAGATGCTATCCTATCAATATGGGCCAACATTTCTAAAGAATGCTATCAGCACCTTGTTGAATCAATGCCACGTAGAATTAAGGCAGTTCTGAAGTCTGTGTTCCTAATAATAATAATCTTTAGGTGAGTGTATATAAGTTTTTAGCCATAATATATTTACATATATTATATATATTTAGAATATATAATATATTATAATATTTTATGGCTAAAACATCAGTAGTAGTTTCCCACATATTATGCATTCATATATATCAGAAGTATAGTTTTTTCTTTAGATTTTTATATATATATATATATATATATATATATATACATATATATATATATATATATATATATAATCATACTTCTGATATATATGAATGCATAATATGTGGGAAACTGCTACTGAGGTTTACATATATTATAATATATTCTATATTCTAAATATATATATATATATATATATATATATATAGGTACAAAAATTGGACTGCACTCCAAACAATTCGTGAAAAAATCTGTATTTATTCACCCATCTATGGCAAAGCGACGTTTCGGCTCCAACTGAGCCTTTCTCAAGCTATATATACAGTTGCAAGAAAAAGTATGTGAACCCTTTGGAATGATATGGATTTCTGCACAAATTGGTCATAAAATGTGATCTGATCTTTATCTAAGTCACAACAATAGACAATCACAGTCTGCTTAAACTAATAACACACAAAGAATTAAATGTTACCATGTTTTTATTGAACACACCATGTAAACATTCACAGTGCAGGTGGAAAAAGTATGTGAACCCTTGGATTTAATTTAATAACTGGTTGAACCTCCTTGGCAGCAATAACTTCAACCAAACGATACCTGTAGTTGGAGATCAGATGTGCACAACGATCAGGAGTAATTCTTGACCATTTCTCTTACAGAACTGTTTCAGTTCAGCAATATTCTTGGGATGTCTGGTGTGAATCGCTTTCTTGAGGTTATGCCACAGCATCTCAATCAGGTTGAGGTCAGGACTCTGACTGGGCCACTCCAGAAGGCGTATTTTCTTCTGTTTAAGCCATTCTGTTGTCTATTTACTTCTATGCTTTGGGTCGTTGTCCTGTTGCAACACCCATCTTCTGTTGAGCTTCAGCTGATAGACAGATGGCCTTAAGTTCTCCTGCAAAATGTCTTGTTAAACTTGGGAATTCATTTTTCCTTTGATGATAGCAATCCGGTTCAGGCCCTGATGCAAAGCAGCCCCAAACTATGATGCCCCCACCACCATACTTCAAAGTTGGGATGAGGTTTTGATGTTGGTGTGCTGTGCCTCTTTTTCTCCACATATAGTGTTGTGTGTTTCTTCCAAACAACTCAACTTTGATTTCATCTGTCCACAAATATTTTGCCAGTACTGCTGTGGAACATCCAGGTGCTCTTGTGCAAACTGTAAACGTGCAGCAATGTTTTTTTGGACAGCAGTGGTTTCCTCTGTGGTATCCTCCCATGAAATCCATTCTAGTTTAGTGTTTTACGTATCATAGATTCGCTAACAGGGATGTTAGCATATGCCAGAGACTTTTGTAAGTTTTCAGATGACACTCTAGGATTCTTCTTCTTCTTCACCTCATTGAGCAGTCTGCGCTGTGCTCTTGCAGTCATCTTTACAAGACGGCCACTGCTAGGGAGAGTAGCAGCAGTGCTGAACTTTCTCCGTTTATAGACAATTTGTCTTACCGTGGACTGATGAACAGCAAGGCTTTTGGAGATACTTTATAACTAGGGATGAGCGAACTCGAACTGTATAGTTCGGGTTCGTACCGAATTTTGGGGTGTCCGTGACACGGACCCGAACCCGGACATTTTCGTAAAAGTCCGGGTTCGGGTTCGGTGTTCGTCGCTTTCTTGGCGCTTTTGTGACGCTTTCTTGGCGCTTTTTGAAAGGCTGCAAAGCAGCCAATCAACAAGCGTCATACTACTTGCCCCAAGAGGCCGTCACAGCCATGCCTACTATTGGCATGGCTGTGATTGGCCAGAGCACCATGTGACCCAGCCTCTATTTAAGCTGGAGTCACATAGCGCCGCCCGTCACTCTGCTCTGATTAGCGTAGGGAGAGGTTGCGGATGCGACAGTAGGGCGAGATTAGGCAGATTAACTCCTCCAAAGGACTTCACTTGATTAATCGATCGATCTGCAGCTGTGCATCATTGAGCTGCTGAAATTCAAATGCTCACTCACTGTTTTTAGGCTGCCCAGACCGTTTGTCAGTCACTTTTTTCTGGGGTGATCGGCGGCCATTTTGTGTCTTGTGCGGTGCTGCGACCAAGTGCATCCAAGCTGCGACCAAGTGCATTTAACCCTCAATGGTGTGGTTGTTTTTTGGCTAAAGCCTACATCAGGGTGAAGCTGTCACACCAAGTGCATTTAACCAGCAATAGTCTGTTCATTTTTTTGGCCATATACTAAATCAGGGGCAAGCTGCGCCTGTCACCAAGTGCATTTAACCCTCAATGGTGTGGTTGTTTTTTGGCTAAAGCCTACATCAGGGTGAAGCTGTCACACCAAGTGCATTTAACCAGCAATAGTCTGTTCATTTTTTGGCCATATACTACATCAGGGGCAAGCTGCGCCCGTCACCAAGTGCATTTAACCCTCAGTAGTGTGGTGCGTCAAGCTGTGACACCAAGTGCATTTAACCAGCAATAGTCTGTTCATTTTTTGGCCATATACTAAATCAGGGGCAAGCTGCGCCCGTCACCAAGTGCATTTAACCAGCAATAGTGTGGTTATTTTTTGGCCATATCCCAGTCTAATTCTGTCACTAAATCCATACCGGTCACCCAGCGCCTAAATACTAGGCCTCAAATTTATATCCCGCTAAATCTCTCGTTACCGCTGTCCTGTTGTGGCTGGGAAAGTTATTTAGTGTCCGTCAAAGCACATTTTTTGTTCTGGGTTGAAGTACAATTCCCAATTTAGCAATTTCATAATTTAGTGGTTCCTGCTATATCAGAGCTATTTGAAATCTATCCCTAAAAGGGTATATAATATTCAAGGTGCACATTGGGTCATTCAGAATAACTTCACACACACCCGCTACTGTGTATTTCCAAGTCTAATTCTGTCACTAAACCCATACCTGTCACCCAGCGCCTAAATACTAGGCCTCAAATTTATATTCTGCTAAATCTCTCGTTACCGCTGTCCTGTTGTGGCTGGGAAAGTTATTTAGTGTCCGTCAAAGCACATTTTTTGTTCTGGGTTGAAATACAATTCCCAATTTAGCAATTTCATAATTTAGTGGTTTCTGCTATATCAGCTATTTGAAATCTATCCCTAAAAGGGTATATAATATTCAAGGTGCACATTGGGTCATTCAGAATAACTTCACACACACCCGCTACTGTGTATTTCTAAGTCTAATTCTGTCACTAAACCCATACCTGTCACCCAGCGCCTAAATACTAGGCCTCAAATTTATATCCTGCTAAATCTCTCGTTAACGCTGTCCTGTTGTGGCTGGGAAAGTTATTTAGTGTCCGTCAAAGCACATTTTTTGTTCTGGGTTTAAATACAATTCCCAATTTAACAATTTCATAATTTAGTGGTTTCTGCTATATCAGAGCTATTTGAAATCTATCCCTAAAAGGGTATATAATATTCAAGGTGCACATTGGGTCATTCAGAATAACTTCACACACACCCGCTACTGTGTATTTCCAAGTCTAATTCTGTCACTAAACCCATACCTGTCACCCAGCGCCTAAATACTAGGCCTCAAATTTATATCCTGCTAAATCTCTCGTTAACGCTGTCCTGTTGTGGCTGGGAAAGTTATTTAGTGTCCGTCAAAGCACATTTTTTGTTCTGGGTTGAAATACAATTCCCAATTTAGCAATTTCATAATTTAGTGGTTTCTGCTATATCAGAGCTATTTGAAATCTATCCCTAAAAGGGTATATAATATTCAAGGTGCACATTGGGTCATTCAGAATAACTTCACACACACCCGCTACTGTGTATTTCCAAGTCTAATTCTGTCACTAAACCCATACCTGTCACCCAGCGCCTAAATACTAGGCCTCAAATTTATATTCTGCTAAATCTCTCGTTACCGCTGTCCTGTTGTGGCTGGGAAAGTTATTTAGTGTCCGTCAAAGCACATTTTTTGTTCTGGGTTGAAATACAATTCCCAATTTAGCAATTTCATAATTTAGTGGTTTCTGCTATATCAGAGCTATTTGAAATCTATCCCTAAAAGGGTATATAATATTCAAGGTGCACATTGGGTCATTCAGAATAACTTCACACACACCCGCTACTGTGTATTTCTAAGTCTAATTCTGTCACTAAACCCATACCTGTCACCCAGCGCCTAAATACTAGGCCTCAAATTTATATCCTGCTAAATCTCTCGTTAACGCTGTCCTGTTGTGGCTGGGAAAGTTATTTAGTGTCCGTCAAAGCACATTTTTTGTTCTGGGTTTAAATACAATTCCCAATTTAACAATTTCATAATTTAGTGGTTTCTGCTATATCAGAGCTATTTGAAATCTATCCCTAAAAGGGTATATAATATTCAAGGTGCACATTGGGTCATTCAGAATAACTTCACACACACCCGCTACTGTGTATTTCCAAGTCTAATTCTGTCACTAAACCCATACCTGTCACCCAGCGCCTAAATACTAGGCCTCAAATTTATATCCTGCTAAATCTCTCGTTAACGCTGTCCTGTTGTGGCTGGGAAAGTTATTTAGTGTCCGTCAAAGCACATTTTTTGTTCTGGGTTGAAATACAATTCCCAATTTAGCAATTTCATAATTTAGTGGTTTCTGCTATATCAGAGCTATTTGAAATCTATCCCTAAAAGGGTATATAATATTCAAGGTGCACATTGGGTCATTCAGAATAACTTCACACACACCCGCTACTGTGTATTTCCAAGTCTAATTCTGTCACTAAACCCATACCTGTCACCCAGCGCCTAAATACTAGGCCTCAAATTTATATCCTGCTAAATCTCTCGTTAACGCTGTCCTGTTGTGGCTGGGAAAGTTATTTAGTGTCCGTCAAAGCACATTTTTTGTTCTGGGTTTAAATACAATTCCCAATTTAACAATTTCATAATTTAGTGGTTTCTGCTATATCAGAGCTATTTGAAATCTATCCCTAAAAGGGTATATAATATTCAAGGTGCACATTGGGTCATTCAGAATAACTTCACACACACACGCTTCTGTGCATTTCCAAGTCTAATTCTGTCACTAAATCCATACCGGTCACCCAGCGCCTAAATACTAGGCCTCAAATTTATATCCCGCTGAATTTGAATACAATACATTGGGCCAAATAATATATTTGTTGTTGTGGTGAACCATAACAATGAGAAAAACATCTAGTAAGGGACGCGGACGTGGACATGGTCGTGGTGGTGTTAGTGGACCCTCTGGTGCTGGGAGAGGACGTGGCCGTTCTGCCACATCCACACGTCCTAGTGTACCAACTACCTCAGGTCCCAGTAGCCGCCAGAATTTACAGCGATATATGGTGGGGCCCAATGCCGTTCTAAGGATGGTAAGGCCTGAGCAGGTACAGGCATTAGTCAATTGGGTGGCCGACAGTGGATCCAGCACGTTCACATTATCTCCCACCCAGTCTTCTGCAGAAAGCGCACAGATGGCGCCTGAAAACCAACCCCATCAGTCTGTCACATCACCCCCATGCATACCAGGGAAACTGTCTCAGCCTCAAGTTATGCAGCAGTCTCTTATGCTGTTTGAAGACTCCGCTGGCAGGGTTTCCCAAGGGCATCCACCTAGCCCTTCCCCAGCGGTGAAAGACATAGAATGCACTGACGCACAACCACTTATGTTTCCTGATGATGAGGACATGGGAATACCACCTCAGCATGTCTCTGATGATGACGAAACACAGGTGCCAACTGCTGCGTCTTTCTGCAGTGTGCAGACTGAACAGGAGGTCAGGGATCAAGACTGGGTGGAAGACGATGCAGGGGACGATGAGGTCCTAGACCCCACATGGAATGAAGGTCGTGCCACTGACTTTCACAGTTCGGAGGAAGAGGCAGTGGTGAGACCTGAGCCAACAGCGTAGCAAAAGAGGGAGCAGTGGGCAAAAGCAGAACACCCGCCGCCAAGAGACTCCGCCTGCTACTGACCGCCGCCATCTGGGACCGAGCACCCCAAAGGCAGCTTCAAGGAGTTCCCTGGCATGGCACTTCTTCAAACAATGTGCTGACGACAAGACCCGAGTGGTTTGCACGCTGTGCCATCAGAGCCTGAAGCGAGGCATTAACGTTCTGAACCTGAGCACAACCTGCATGACCAGGCACCTGCATGCAAAGCATGAACTGCAGTGGAGTAAACACCTTAAAACCAAGGAAGTCACTCAGGCTCCCCCTGCTACCTCTTCTGCTGCTGCCGCCTCGGCCTATTCTGCTGCTGCCGCCTCGGCCTCTTCCTCCGCCTCTGGAGGAACGTTGGCACCTGCCGCCCAGCAAACAGGGGATGTACCACCAACACCACCACCACCACCTCCGTCACCAAGCGTCTCAACCATGTCACACGCCAGCGTTCAGCTCTCCATCTCACAAACATTTGATAGAAAGCGTAAATTCCCACCTAGCCACCCTCGATCCCTGGCCCTGAATGCCAGCATTTCTAAACTACTGGCCTATGAAATGCTGTCATTTAGGCTGGTGGACACAGACAGCTTCAAACAGCTCATGTCGCTTGCTGTCCCACAGTATGTTGTTCCCAGCCGGCACTACTTCTCCAAGAGAGCCGTGCCTTCCCTGCACAACCAAGTATCCGATAAAATCAAGTGTGCACTGCGCAACGCCATCTGTAGCAAGGTCCACCTAACCACAGATACGTGGACCAGTAAGCACGGCCAGGGACGCTATATCTCCCTAACTGCACACTGGGTAAATGTAGTGGCAGCTGGGCCCCAGGCGGAGAGCTGTTTGGCGCACGTCCTTCCGCCGCCAAGGATCGCAGGGCAACATTCTTTGCCTCCTGTTGCCACCTCCTCCTTCTCGGCTTCCTCCTCCTCTTCTTCCACCTGCTCATCCAGTCAGCCACACACCTTCACCACCAACTTCAGCACAGCCCGGGGTAAACGTCAGCAGGCCATTCTGAAACTCATATGTTTGGGGGACAGGCCCCACACCGCACAGGAGTTGTGGCGGGGTATTGAACAACAGACCGACGAGTGGTTGCTGCCGGTGAGCCTCAAGCCCGGCCTGGTGGTGTGTGATAATGGGCGAAATCTCGTTGCAGCTCTGGGACTAGCCAATTTGACGCACATCCCTTGCTTGGCGCATGTGCTGAATTTGGTGGTGCAGAAGTTCATTCACAACTACCCCGACATGTCAGAGCTGCTGCATAAAGTGCGGGCCGTCTGTTCGCGCTTCCGGCGTTCACATCCTGCTGCTGCTCGCCTGTCTGCGCTACAGCGTAACTTCGGCCTTCCCGCTCACCGCCTCATATGCGACGTGCCCACCAGGTGGAACTCCACCTTGCACATGCTGGACAGACTGTGCGAGCAGCAGCAGGCCATAGTGGAGTTTCAGCTGCAGCACGCACGGGTCAGTCGCACTACAGAACAGCACCACTTCACCACCAATGACTGGGCCTCCATGCGAGACCTGTGTGCCCTGTTGCGCTGTTTCGAGTACTCCACCAACATGGCCAGTGGCGATGACACCGTTATCAGCGTTACAATACCACTTCTATGTCTCCTTGAGAAAACACTTAGGGCGATGATGGAAGAGGAGGTGGCCCAGGAGGAGGAGGAGGAGGAGGAGGAGGAGGAGGAAGAGGGGTCATTTTTAGCACTTTCAGGCCAGTCTCTTCGAAGTGACTCAGAGGGAGGTTTTTGGCAACAGCAGAGGCCAGGTACAAATGTGGCCAGCCAGGGCCCACTACTGGAGGACGAGGAGGACGAGGATGAGGAGGAGGTGGAGGAGGATGAGGATGAAGCATGGTCACAGCGGGGTGGCACCCAACGCAGCTCGGGTCCATCACTGGTGCGTGGCTGGGGGGAAAGGCAGGACGATGACGATACGCCTCCCACAGAGGACAGCTTGTCCTTACCCCTGGGCAGCCTGGCACACATGAGCGACTACATGCTGCAGTGCCTGCGCAACGACAGCAGAGTTGCCCACATTTTAACCTGTGCGGACTACTGGGTTGCCACCCTGCTGGATCCACGCTACAAAGACAATGTGCCCACCTTACTTCCTGCACTGGAGCGTGATAGGAAGATGCGCGAGTACAAGCGCACGTTGGTAGACGCGCTACTGAGAGCATTCCCAAATGTCACAGGGGAACAAGTGGAAGCCCAAGGCCAAGGCAGAGGAGGAGCAAGAGGTCGCCAAGGCAGCTGTGTCACGGCCAGCTCCTCTGAGGGCAGGGTTAGCATGGCAGAGATGTGGAAAACTTTTGTCAACACGCCACAGCTAACTGCACCACCACCTGATACGCAACGTGTTAGCAGGAGGCAACATTTCACTAACATGGTGGAACAGTACGTGTGCACACCCCTCCACGTACTGACTGATGGTTCGGCCCCATTCAACTTCTGGGTCTCTAAATTGTCCACGTGGCCAGAGCTAGCCTTTTATGCCTTGGAGGTGCTGGCCTGCCCGGCAGCCAGCGTTTTGTCTGAACGTGTATTCAGCACGGCAGGGGGCGTCATTACAGACAAACGCAGCCGCCTGTCTACAGCCAATGTGGACAAGCTGACGTTCATAAAAATGAACCAGGCATGGATCCCACAGGACCTGTCCGTCCCTTGTCCAGATTAGACATTAACTACCTCCCCATAACCATATATTATTGGACTCCAGGGCACTTCCTCATTCAATCCTATTTTTATTTTCATTTTACCATTATATTGCGAGGCTACCCAAAGTTGAATGAACCTCTCCTCTGCCTGTGTGCTAGGCCTAAATATATGCCAATGGACTGTTGCAGTGGTGGCTGACATGAAGCCTGATTCTCTGCTATGACATGCAGACTAATTCTCTGCTGACATGAAGCCAGATTGTCTGTTACGGGACCTCTCTCCTCTGCCTGGGTGCTGGGCCTAAATTTATGACAATGGACTGTTGCAGTGGTGGCTGACGTGAAGCCTGATTCTCTGCTATGACATGCAGACTGATTCTCTGCTGACATGAAGCCAGATTGTCTGTTACGGGACCTCTCTGCTCTGCCTGTGTGCTAGGCCTAAATATATGCCAATGGACTGTTGCAGTGGTGGGTGACGTGAAGCCTCATTCTCTGCTATGACATGCAGACTGATTCTCTGCTGACATGAAGCCAGATCGTCTGTTACGGGACCTCTCTGCTCTGCCTGTGTGCTAGGCCTAAATATATGCCAATGGACTGTTGCAGTGGTGGGTGACGTGAAGCCTCATTCTCTGCTATGACATGCAGACTGATTCTCTGCTGACATGAAGCCAGATTGTCTGTTACGGGACCTCTCTGCTCTGCCTGTGTGCTAGGCCTAAATATATGCCAATGGACTGTTGCAGTGGTGGGTGACGTGAAGCCTCATTCTCTGCTATGACATGCAGACTGATTCTCTGCTGACATGAAGCCAGATCGTCTGTTACGGGACCTCTCTGCTCTGCCTGTGTGCTAGGCCTAAATATATGCCAATGGACTGTTGCAGTGGTGGGTGACGTGAAGCCTCATTCTCTGCTATGACATGCAGACTGATTCTCTGCTGACATGAAGCCAGATCGTCTGTTACGGGACCTCTCTGCTCTGCCTGTGTGCTAGGCCTAAATATATGCCAATGGACTGTTGCAGTGGTGGGTGACGTGAAGCCTCATTCTCTGCTATGACATGCAGACTGATTCTCTGCTGTCATGAAGCCAGATTGTCTGTTACGGGACCTCTCTGCTCTGCCTGTGTGCTAGGCCTAAATATATGCCAATGGACTGTTGCAGTGGTGGGTGACGTGAAGCCTCATTCTCTGCTATGACATGCAGACTGATTCTCTGCTGACATGAAGCCAGATCGTCTGTTACGGGACCTCTCTGCTCTGCCTGTGTGCTAGGCCTAAATATATGCCAATGGACTGTTGCAGTGGTGGGTGACGTGAAGCCTCATTCTCTGCTATGACATGCAGACTGATTCTCTGCTGACATGAAGCCAGATTGTCTGTTACGGGACCTCTCTGCTCTGCCTGTGTGCTAGGCCTAAATATATGCCAATGGACTGTTGCAGTGGTGGGTGACGTGAAGCCTCATTCTCTGCTATGACATGCAGACTGATTCTCTGCTGTCATGAAGCCAGATTGTCTGTTACGGGACCTCTCTGCTCTGCCTGTGTGCTAGGCCTAAATATATGCCAATGGACTGTTGCAGTGGTGGGTGACGTGAAGCCTCATTCTCTGCTATGACATGCAGACTGATTCTCTGCTGACATGAAGCCAGATTGTCTGTTACGGGACCTCTCTCCTCTGCCTGTGTGTGTGCTGGGCCTAAATATATGCCAATGGACTGTTGCAGTGGTGGCTGACGTGAAGCCTCATTCTCTGCTATGACATGCAGACTGATTCTCTGCTGACATGAAGCCAGATTCTCTGTTACGGGACCTCTCTCCTCTGCCTGGGTGCTGGGCCTAAATTTATGACAATGGACTGTTGCAGTGGTGGCTGACGTGAAGCCTCATTCTCTGCTATGACATGCAGACTAATTCTCTGCTGACATGAAGCCAGATTGTCTGTTACGGGACCTCTCTCCTCTGCCTGGGTGCTGGGCCTAAATATATGCCAATGGACTGTTGCAGTGGTGGCTGACGTGAAGCCTCATTCTCTGCTATGACATGCAGACTGATTCTCTGCTGACATGAAGACAGATTCTCTGTTACGGGACCTCCCTCCTCTGCCTGGGTGCTGGGCCTAAATATATGCCAATGGACTGTTGCAGTGGTGGCTGATGTGAAGCCTTATTCTCTGCTATGACATGCAGACTGATTCTCTGCTGACATGAAGCCAGATTCTCTGTTACGGGACCTCCCTCCTCTGCCTGGGTGCTGGGCCTAAATATATGCCAATGGACTGTTGCAGTGGTGGCTGACGTGAAGCCTTATTCTCTGCTATGACATGCAGACTGATTCTCTGCTGACATGAAGCCAGATTCTCTGTTACGGGACCTCCCTCCTCTGCCTGGGTGCTGGGCCTAAATATATGCCAATGGACTGTTGCAGTGGTGGCTGACGTGAAGCCTCATTCTCTGCTATGACATGCAGACTAATTCTCTGCTGACATGAAGCCAGATTCTCTGTTACGGGACCTCTCTCCTCTGCCTGGGTGCTGGGGCTAAATTTATGAAAATGGACTCTTACAGTGGTGGGTGACGTGAAGCCAGATTCTCTGCTATGGGACCTCTCTCCAATTGATTTTGGTTAATTTTTATTTATTTAATTTTTATTTTAATTCATTTCCCTATCCACATTTGTTTGCAGGGGATTTACCTACATGTTGCTGCCTTTTGCAGCCCTCTAGCTCTTTCCTGGGCTGTTTTACAGCCTTTTTAGTGCCGAAAAGTTCGGGTCCCCATTGACTTCAATGGGGTTCGGGTTCGGGACGAAGTTCGGATCGGGTTCGGATCCCGAACCCGAACAT
The DNA here is from genome assembly GCF_014858855.1 of Bufo gargarizans. Taxonomy (NCBI): domain Eukaryota; kingdom Metazoa; phylum Chordata; class Amphibia; order Anura; family Bufonidae; genus Bufo; species Bufo gargarizans. Next base: position 311,604,875 of record NC_058085.1, read on the forward strand.
TTCCGGGATGTTCGGCCGAACTTCTCGAACCCGAACATCCAGGTGTTCGCTCAACTCTATTTATAACCCTTTCTATCTTTATGCAAGTCAACAATTCTTAATAGTAGGTCTTCTGAGAGCTCTTTTATGCAAGGCATGATTCACATCAGGCAATGCTTCTTGTGAAAAGCAAACCCAGAACTGGTGTGTGTTTTTTTATAGAGCAGGGCAGCTGTAACCAACACCTCCAATCTCATCTCATTGATTGGACTCCAGTTGGATGATACCTCACTCCAATTATCTCTTGGAGATGTTATTAGTCTAGGGGTTCACATACTTTTTCCACCTTCACTATGAATGTTTACATGGTGTGTTCAATAAAAACATGGCAACATTTAATTCTTTGTGTGTTATTAGTTTAAGCAGACTGCGATTGTCTATTGTTGTGACTTAGATGAAGATCAGATCACATTTTATGACCAATTTGTGCAGAAATTTATATCATTCCAAAGGGTTCACATACTTTTTATTGCAACTGTATATATATATATATATATATATATATATATGTAAATATATTATGGCTAAAAACTTATATATATGTTTAAATTAAATTTAGCCTCTATTTCTGAAAGGTTTCTGACTGGATTGGAACTTACAACCTTTTACATTAAATTGCTAATTTTTTTTATAAATATGAGACTTCTGTTGTATAGGAATACTTATATAGCAATACTTAAAACAACTGGCCATGCAGCTGTAAAGTGTAGTGGTTAACAATCCGGGCTGTAATGTAGAAGGTTGTGAGTTCGAATTCTGCCAGAAAATTTTCATAAATAGAGGCTAAATTAGATTTAAATACACTCGAGCACACACGATATTTGGCCTACCATGCTCGCTCAACACTAGTTAAGATGTGTCTTTTCACCATCACCTGTCTTTGTATCATATGGGCATTGGGCGAGTGCCATGTAAGGTGCTGATTGAGGTGGAGGTCGCTCATTTGTTTTGGTGACTGTTACTTTAGTTTATCTTTGTACAAACCGGATTCCCAAAAAGTTGGGACACTATACAAATTGTGAATAAAAACTGAATGCAACCCAACCCTATGGGAACCCTACTCCAGCAGAAAAATCCACCGTAGTACAAGGGCTCTGCTTGTAATTTAAAAACTGAATGCAATGATGTGGAGGTGCCAACTTCTAATATTTTATTAAGAATAGAACATAAATCACGGAACAAAAGTTTAAACTGAGAAAATGTACCATTTTAAGGAAAAAATATGTTGAATCAGAATATCATAGCTTCAACAAATCCCCAAAAAGTTGGGACAACGCCATTTTCACCACTGTGTGGCATCTCCCCTTCTTCTTACAACACTCAACAGATGTCTGGGGACCGAGGAGACCAGTTTCTCAAGTTTAGAAATAGGAATGCTCTCCCATTCTTGTCTAATACAGGCCTCTAATTGTTCAATCGTCTTGGGCCTTCTTTGTTGCACCTTCCTCTTTATGATGCGCCAAATGTTCTCTATAGGTGAAAGATCTGGACTGCAGACTGGCCATTTCAGTATGCGGATCCTTCTCCTACGCAGCCATGATGTTGTGATTGATGCAGAATGTGGTCTGGCATTATCTTGTTGAAAAATGCAGGGTCTTCCCTGAGAGAGATGACGTCTGGATGGGAGCATATGTTGTTCTAGAACCTGAATATATTTTTCTGCATTGATGGTGCCTTTCCAGACATGCAAGCTGCCCATGCCACACGCACTCATGCAACCCCATACCATCAGAGATGCAGGTTTCTGAACTGAGCGTTGATAACAACTTGGGTTGTCCTTGTCCTCTTTGGTCCGGATGACATGGCATCCCAGATTTCCAAAAAGAACTTTGAATCGTGACTCGTCTGACCACAGAACAGTCTTCCATTTTGCCACACTCCATTTTAAATTATTCCTGGCCCAGTGAAAATGCCTGAGCTTGTGGATCCTGCTTAGAAATGGCTTCTTCTTTGCACTGTAGAGTTTCAGCTGGCAACGGCGGATGGCACGGTGGATTGTGTTCACTGACAATGGTTTCTGGAAGTATTCCTGAGCCCATTCTGTGATTTCCTTTACAGTAGCATTCTTGTTTGTGGTGCAGTGTCGTTTAAGGGCCCGGAGATCACGGGCATCCAGGATGGTTTTACGGCCTTGACCCTTACGCACAGAGATTGTTCCATATTCTCTGACTCTTCGGATGATGTTATGCACAGTTGATGATGATAGATGCAAAGTCTTTGCAATTTTTCGCTGGGTAACACCTTTCTGATATTGCTCCACTATCTTTCTGCGCAACATTGTGGGAATTGGTGATCCTCTACCCATCTTGGCTTCTGAGAGACACTGCCACTCTGAGAAGCTCTTTTTATACCCAATCATGTTGCCAATTGACCTAATTAGTGTTAATTGGTCTTCCAGCTCTTCGTTATGCTCAAATTTACTTTTTCCAGCCTCTTATTGCTACTTGTCCCAACTTTTTGGGGATTTGTTGACACCGTGAAAATTTGAATCAACGTATTTTTCCTTTCAAATAATACATTTACTCGGATTAAACGTTTGATCTGTCATCTACGTTCTATTGCAAATAAAATATTGACATTTGCCATCTCCACATCATTGCATTCAGTTTTTATTCACAATTTGTTTAGTGTCCCAACTTTTTTGGAATCTAGTTTGTATATCTTTCTATGTATATCTTTTATCATAGTTTAGTAAACTCTTAATACACCTTAATCATGTTAAGTCTATTTTTTCCCGAACCTCAGATTTAATACAGATGCTAAAGACTAATGTTACAGATATTTCTGCAACTGAAAATGAGTTCCATTCATCTGAATAGAGTCGTTCTAAAGTGAAGCGAAAGGATTTCTGCAAGACCTATCCAAATGAATAGAACTGAATTTCAGTCGCAGAAAGAGTGTTAAAGAGTAACTAAACTTTTAATGAAGTTTTTTTTTTAAATGTCCCAAATAATAATAATTTTACTAATGTATTTTATTTATTGATTTTGCATTTTTATTAAAGATATTCCCCCCTAAAGCGCAGATTTCCTGTGTGCTTTAAATACACTATTCTCCCCACAGCTGACTTCTCAGTGGTGTACGAAGTACGGATGCTACAGTTTATCGATAGGGCCGCAGAGAACGGAGTACGGACAGGAGCACACATTGCTGCTCCTGCCTGTGCCCCCCTGAGGTTTACTAAATGCTGACATAGCATATGGGTACCCTGTAACAATGTACAATGCCAGGATTAGCTGATTCATAAAGAGTAGATTCCGTACTCCATACACCGCTGAGAAGTCAGTGGTGTGGAGAAAATCGAAAGCGGCCAGGAAAATCTGAGCTTTAGGAGGGAATATCTTTAGTAAAATTGCAAAATGAATAAATAAAATACATTAGAAAAATTATTATTAGGGCATTTGGGACATTTTTAAAGAACTTCATTAAAAGTTTAGTTACTCTTTAAGGCACCCTAAGCCATGTATGAACCATGACCACATAATAGAAGACGGTTTATGAAAATGACTGGTGTCCCCAGTATGGGTCTGAGAAGACCTGGAGGGCTGAGATGAACCCTACTTATGGACAAGTGCTGCTGACATAAGGACTGAAGCTATAGTTTCATTTGTATGTCATAAAAACAGCAAAGTTCAAAATACATCAAGAGCCATGGGTGAAACGTGAATTGATACTTACATGTTCTGGATTGCATCCTGTCACCTTCACTCCTGGACACAGAGCCAGGGCAGCTCTTTCATTATTAATAACCCAGAACTGGACATAACCAGCAGTGCAGCAGTGAACTCTTCTGCAGAGCAATACAAAAAGGTTGATTAAAATAATGTGCATCTCCATAATCATAATACTGTTCAGTTGGAAATAATCTTACTTCATCCAAGTGGTGAATAATACAGTGTTGTCTTCTCGGCACTACTGAAATTATATACAACATGAACAGCCGGTCCATTATTTGTGAGGCAGGCCCCAGCGTTGTACACAACTGGATATATCCCAGAGGAAATCCAGTGGATGTTATATTTATAACTCCCATATGGAATATTTGCAAAAAATTATGTTTCTGCAAACATGTTAAACAGTGCACATAGGCTTGTGGTATCTGTACAGTATATCAGATAACAAATAATTTCTGTATAGAAGGCAACAGTTCAAGGAGGAAGAAAAAACGGGAACTTATGGTGGCGCTTCCAAAGAACAGCGCCACCAGAAGTTCCCGTTTTTTTCCTCTTGCTGGGACAGTTTTTTTCTGTATATGACCTGGGCCACGTGGCTGCCTGAGGGATGGCATGCTGGAGCCAAGGCTTTTATGTTTGTACAAGCCAACTGTCACGGCTGTCATGGTCTGGTGGCAGTGGACCGTGACACTTTTGCCGTGCATGCTTGTTGCTGGTGGCAACGTGATGTTTGCATGATTTTACACTTCCCATTTAAGGCTGGTGTTCTTTCCCTATTTGGTTTGTTTAGGGTGAAAGGATTGTGCAAGGTGGAGCTGGGTGTGGCCTCATGGCTCTTCTTATACTGGAGTTGTGAGCTTGAGGTTAGTTGTATGTCTGCCATTGTATGAGTAGGAGCTTTGCTGCTCTCTGGATGTGTTACTTGTCCTTGAGGCCCTTTTTGTGGAACATCAAGGTCTTTGGCAATGTCATCCTGGTGTTTCCCCGTGTCTCCTTACCCTTCCTCACCTGTTTATGATGTTTCGTGTGGGTTTATTTTCAGGGTGTGGTGTACGTCTTGTTGTAGTTTCATGTCTGGTCTTTTGGTGTTGTTCGTCCAACATGTATGCAAGGCATTTCCCTGTGTGTTGTGCCTCCAGTGAGGGTGCTCCTGGGTTTCTCGAAGAGGGAACCGCATTGACCACCTACCTGCAGAAGTGGGTGCAGCTTGTATCACCTTATGTTTCTGGCATACTTGCTTGTCCTCCAGAGGGAGGGTGAAAGGGGAGTTACCGGTAATGGCGCAGATCTTGGTAACAGGTGTTTTTTTTTTCCTTTATAAACTTTTATTTTTTAGTTATCATACAAAAAGATACATAACAATATACCATTTACAATACTATAAAATCCAAAAGTCCGTCAATTCTAGTCCTTAAAGCATAATTAAATATGATTTCATGCAAATACCCATAATTATATAGATGTTAACTAAAATCAAATAGAGGTCTCACTGCCTGGGGGGGAAGCAGGACCAACCCGGCATCCAAGGGTTTAGCATTACAGATAGAAACCGAGATCTTATTTAATATTATTATCTCCATACTGGGAGGGAGCATAGGCCCGAGGCCCGGGCGGTCCACCGAGCGGCGAACACGCACCCCCCACGGCCTCCCTCAGACGCAAGTAAGCACCACGGACAGGACCAACACCCGTGGGGCGAATCTCTGGTGCTCACCTATCCCGTATGGGGCAAGCTCACAGCGATCTTTGATCGCACCCTTCCGTAGAACCGAAGGAAAGGGGAGGGGGGTCCAGCAGTCTTCTATCCCAGTGGTATAAAACCCACTCCCAGGATTTCCTGCCTCATCCCCGTATAGTTGGATTAAATGTTAATGGCTTGTTTAAACATAACTCGCATGGGTTCACCGCGGTGTCTCATGGAGAGGGGACACAAATCAAAGTGTCACTCAGCAATCTCCAGCACTTGGGGAGAGAAAAAAAAATAGCCAGCCAGCACTGTCTCATTAAGAGAGCAGAGCCCGGCATCAACTCCAGTTCATTAAGAAGGGACAAATGACGGGACCCAGACCACACCCGTGTCAAATCACTGCCCGTAGTAAAAACTCACGTCCAAGAGGAAAAGCCGCATCCCGGGTCGCACCCGATGCCCGGACCCCCCAAGATCCCGAGCCCCGAACCCTCACCAGAATATTAGTCAATATTTTAGATTAATCAAAAATTAACCAATATCTAATGCCGGTGAGTCCTGCCAGCCCCCGGCATTTCTAAAGATGCTCCAATGCTCTATTATGGCTTCACATTCTGCATTAATACATTACATACAAAAAGAAGCCGGACAAATTGGATCTTCCCAAAAAAATCCCTCACCTTACCCCCCCCCACCCCCCACCTTGCAGACAAAAAAAAAAATTTAAATTAGTTGGTCGTATCCCAGTCTTTCCACAATTTATCCCACTTTAAGTATGATCCTCGTTGTTTATACAAGATCTTCTCGTAGCCTTTCACCTTCTCGACCAAACCCAGCCAATTATTACAATCTGGAGCGGAGGAGCAAAACCATACTCTAGAAATGAGAAGCCTAGCCAGAAACATCACCTTAATCAACAATCGACCATTTGCGGGTTGGTAATTGACCTCCGATAAGTCTCCCAGAACCCATATCCTGGGAGTGAAGGGAACAGCAATGTTGAATTTACGAGCCAGGTTGGTTTGAACCGATCTCCAGTACCTGCTCACCATTGGGCAGTCCCAGAACAGATGTAAATGATCTGCCTCGGATTTACCACAGCGTGGGCAGTCAGAGGAGGTTCTAAGTCCTCTCCTATATAACCATGTAGGTGTCACATATATTTTGTGCAAAATATTAAATTGTACCACAATGTGATTAAAATTATGCGAGACCAATTTTAAACTTTCCCCTATATTCTCCCAGTTTGGAGAGCCCGTCGCTGAAAGCGAAGATGACCAGGCTCTCTGTCCTGGTGAAAGAACATCAGAAAAAAAACTTTTTCATTAAGTGTCTATAACAGTGAGATACTTTAATTCTCGTGACAATTTTCTTAGAAATTAAATCATGTAAAAATTCAGGAGTTTCTATAATAAGAAGATAGCGATTCGCAGTGCTAGAAAGTGCTGACCTTAATTGAAAATATGCATACCAAGCCACCTCACCTAGATTTGCCCCTTGCTTTAAATCCGCAAGGGGCAAAATGTATCCACCACTGACCACTTGATGCAGGTACTGAATATTCTTGGTCCTCCAATACTGGCTGCAACTCAGGTCATTTAAATTCAAGAGCTTTGGGTTATGCCACAGTGGAGTACAAATAAGTGATGCCCCAGCTCCACACCAGTTCCTTATATTTCGCCAAGACTTTATAGCCATTCTGCAGAAGAGTGTATACCCATTTAATGCATTTAATAAATAGTCAGACTCAAGTACTGTAAAAAAATCTGCGAAACCTGAATCTTTCACCACCCTGCTGCAGAACTGGCTATTTTCCCATTCATTAAACAAGCAGAGTTGAGAGGCCACAAAGTACCCCCTAAAATAGGGGAGGTTAAGGCCTCCCCGACTATAGGGCATAGAAAAATAGAGTACCTTCAATCTCACACGCTTCCTCCCCCATATTAAATCATTAAGCATCCGCTCTATCAATCTAAAGTACTTATCTACAATCCATACAGGCGAGTTGCGCAAGATATATAGAACCTGGGGCAGCACCACCATTTTTATTAATGAAATTTTTTTTTGCCATATCTTTATTTTAACCCTCAGCTTTATCAACAGAGGGAGCAAATTAAGTTGTAGATATTCCTGTGGTTTGGCAGAAACTGTTATCCCCAGGTACTTTATTGAATCTGAGATCGTTAGCTGGTTGTACCGTTCGCCCCGCAGTTCATCTATAGGGAGGAGAACGGTCTTCTCCCAGTTGATCTCGAGACCGGAAGGACCGGAGAAGAGACCAACCAGGTCCATTATGCGAGGAAGAGTAGTGTCTGTCTGATGTATAAAAATCAAGATATCGTCTGCATAAAGTGATACTCGATCGTGATTCCCCATTGTGCCAAAACCAGCCACCCTCGGATCCTGCCTAATACTAGCCGCTAAGGGTTCAATGTAAATATTAAATAACAGGGGGGAGAGAGGGCAGCCCTGACGGGTACCTCTTCCTAATATAAAACTCTCTGTTATCATATCATTGATCCGTATCCTAGCAACTGGGGAGTTATATAGGAGCTGTACCATCGCCAAGAATCTTGGGCCAAAGCCCATTTTTTTCATCACCTCCCAGAGAAAGGTCCACTCCACCCTGTCGAAGGCTTTAGTAGCATCCAACGACAGGATGGAGCGGGCGCCGCTCCCCGGGGACTGGATATTCATAAATAGCCTATGCAAGTTATGATGGGTGCCCCTTCTTGGCATAAAACCATTTTGATCTGGATGGATAATAGTGGATATAACCCGCGAGAGCCTCCTAGCCAAAATTTTTGATAGTAGCTTAACATCAGTATTTAATAAGGAAATTGGTCTATAGGAGCTCAATTCTGCCGGGTCTTTATCCTTTTTCGGAATTAAAACAATAAGAGCCTCCATCATGGAGCATGGTAAGCCCCCTCCCTGGATCGCTTGGGAAAACACCTCAAGTAACTGGGGGAGGAGCGTCTCACCATACCTACGGTAAACTTCATATGGGAGGCCATCCAATCCTGGCGATGAGCTCCCCGAGATAGACCCCAGAGCCTCCTTCAACTCAGAAAGGGACAGCTCCTCCTCCAAAAATTCCACCTGAGCTTCATTCAAGGTAGAAAGTGGAATCCTCTCCAAGAATCGCATCGCCAGTTCGGGTGTCGTATCGGGAGGGGTCTATATATCTGAGCAAAATATTGTAAGAAGGTATCCCTAATCCCCTCTAGATTTGTTATGGTTTCCCCCTCTAAATTACGAATTAAAGTGATGGATTGATTTTTCCTATCTTGTTGAGTAATTATTCTTGCTAGGAGCTTACCAGGACGTCCGGACTCCGAAAAATATTTAAGCCCCTTAAAGAATACTCTATGATTTGCTTTCTCTACTAAATACTTTTCCAAGCAACAGCTAGCCTTCTGCATCTCTTCCCTGTTGTGTTCCGTGGGTTGACTGGTAAAACACTCATTGGTAGAGACAGCGATCTTAACCAGTTCCTCCTCTTTACCCCTAAATGTTCTCCTTGCTGCAGCGATCTCACTGATAAAGACCCCTCTTAGATACGCTTTCAAGGCATCCCATACTACATTGATATTAGCAGAGGGAAAGTTTACCTCCCAAAAGGAGGATATCAATAATGTAATAGACTGAGGATTCTCCATAACGGCAAGCCAATATGGGTTCAACTTGAATCCTAGCCCCCTTATGGCCTTATTCTCCCCAGTGCGAACCTCAATTAGTACGGGTGAGTGGTCCGAAACGGTTCGTACTCCGTATCGAATCTTGCTGATATTACTCAAATTGCTCTCATTAGTGAGTGCTAGATCAATCCGAGACATTGCTCTCCCCCCCCTGCTAACGCAGGAGTATACTCTCTTTCCTCCGCCGAGATGTTCCCATATATCTACCACTCCTACCTCTAAACAGAACTGGGGCAACAAGGAGTTACAGGGGTTCCTCCCCCGATCTGCATCTAAAGTAAATCTATCCTTGTTGGGGTCCATAACCGCATTGAAGTCCCCCATCAGGATTAGCCGGCATTCTGGTCTATTTTCAGCAAAAAGCAATAGCTGAGTCAGGGGGTACATTGAGAATGGAGGGGGTATATAAAAGAAAGCCAGAATGTAACTGTGGCCATACAGCTTGCCGTGTAGGAAAATGAATCTACCCTGATCATCTATATAGGATTTTATAAGGATGAAGTCTACAGAATTATGAATCAGGACTGAAACGCCCCTGGAGGATCCACTAAAAGTGGAGTGATAAGACTGGGAGTGCCATCCCGCTGTCCAGACGGCACAGGGTTTCTTTAGTAAGGTGAGTTTCTACTATACATATAATTGCTGGAAGGTATCTTTTTACTGCATCCATAATAGCTTGCCTTTTAACCCTTTCCCCAAGCCCTCTAACATTCCAAGATACAATTCTGATAGACATCAATCAAAAAAAGAAAAAAAGAAAAAAAAAAAGAAAAAAAACAGCCTGCAAGGTGTGTTCCCGACCCCCCCCCCCACCCTCCCAACCCCCTCTCCATTGATCCGCCCGAACTACTCAGCGAACCTCTAACCCCCGGCCACTCTCCCCCAGCCAAGCCCCACCCCCCAGCATCCCTTCAAACATAATATTACGCGATTTCAAATGCCTGTTTGATCGATCCAGTCTGACGCTTGTTGTGGTGTCTCAAAAAACAAGGAAGTCCCATTGTAGATCACTCTTAATTTCGCTGGATACTGTAAAGAATATTTAATATCCTTTAGCGCCAAGCGCTTCTTTATCTCTATAAAATTGCGTCTCTTTTCCTGAGTCTGGCGAGCAAAGTCAGGAAAAAAGAGCAACCTAGAGCCCTGATATTCAATGGGAGTACATTCTCTAGCTCTTCTTAATATCATATCCCTATCAGCGGACAATAAAAGTTTCATTAAAATTGTGCGCGGCGGCCTCCCTGGGATAGGTTTTCCTCCTGGTATTCGATGAGCTCTTTCTATTTGAAACATAGAAGAAAAATTCTCGCTGCCTAGATTGTGTGTGACGACATCTTTGAGTTGCTCCTCTAGCTGCCGGCCCTCAGCCCCTTCTGGGAAACCAATTATACTTATTCTCAAGATCCTCCAGCCTGTGTTGTAGCACTTGGTTTTCTGAGGCGAGAAGCAAAGTTTGAGATTTTAATGTGGCTATATCGGTTTGCAGTGAAACAACAGTTTTTTCCACATTGAGAACTCGGTCACGGATCTTTACTAAATCTTCCCTGATTAGGGTGATATCGCTCTGCACTGAGCCCAATTGAGTGGACATCCCCTGCACCAGGGAGCCGTTGTTTTCCACGGCAGAAAGGATCTTATCTAATACCGATGGATCATATTCTGTTCGCGTTTGTACAGGGAAGCCCTCCTCTACCGTCTCCTGATCTGCCTCCATTGATCCGTCCTCAGAGGGTTCCTCAAACTGGGGCGTTTTAGCATTTTTCTTCACGTTAGCAGAGGGTTTAGTTTTAGGTGGATTTTTTTCAATAGGGAAGGGTGATTTCAAAAACTTATCAATCTTGTTTTCTGGTGTTTTAGACCCCAATTTGGTTGCCGAGGAGTCCACTGATCGTCGCTTTGGGGCCATTCTCTTCCCTTTTTTTTTTTTCGGCTGGCTCTCTCCCTTTTTTTATTAATTTTCCAGTTTCTTTATATCCCCCCCCTTTTTTTCTTTTTTTTTTCTTTTTTTTCTCTCTCTTTTTTCTTCCTTCCTTTTATCCCTGTTGATTTCACACCTCGCTGCTTCTTTCTTTTTCCCAGCTTATGCTCTCTTTTAAACCTCCTTATAGCTTCTCTCTCGCCTTATTCTCCCCCTTTTAACCGCTTCCTCCCCCCCTACCTGACAACGCAAAAGGAAAGCGGAAAGAGGCAAGGCACAAAATATACGTCCTCCCAGCAACTCAGCAACACAGAAACCAGCACTATACAAAGACAAGGTCAACCAAGGCTGTGTTCTCACGTGTCCAGGAATGGCCAGCAGTCCAAGTTGCAGGGAGACAGCAGAGGAGAAGCCGCAGGCAAAACAGCGAGGTCACCGGATCCAAAGCAGGGAGAAGACAAGAGACAAGGGCCAGCCGACTAGGAAAGGAGAAAGGAGGTCCCTGGAGCAGTGAAGCAGCCGAAGTCAAGCACAAGCAGGAGGGAGAACCGACAGCAAGAGAAGAGCAGCGGAGGGTCCCGTACAGCGCGTCCAGCAGCCAAACACCGATGAGCGGCAGGTAAGGTAATCCAGGATCCAGGAGCCACGTCCAGCACAGAGACGCCGCTCAGCGCATCAATGCTTCAGCGTCAGCTGCGCAGCATCGGCTGGTCAGCTGATCGGGTAAGCCGGGAGCCTGGGGGGAGGAGGCCGGCGCGGGAGAGCGAGACGTGCTGTGTTCACGTCATCCCGCCGTATCCCGTCTGGAACGCGATCAGGTAACAGGTGTTGCCATGGTTGTGAACCATGGCTTGTGTTGGTACTTCCCTTTGTAATTTCTCAGTTGTTTCTATCTCTTGTGCTTGTTGCTGGCAGCATTCCTTTGATGGACTGGCTGTGTGCTGGTTGGGGAATGTTTGCTGGCATCAGTCTGGAGTGGGAACGGTGTCCGAGATGGACACGGTGTTCGGTGCAGTTTCTCCTGACTGCTTGTTGGCTGACTGCCAGGGGCCTAGTTGGTGGTCCTGGCGTGCTGGCAGCTGTTTTGAGGGACGTGCTGACACCAATTCTGTACTTTTTTTTTTATTCTCCCCTTTGCTGTGGGTCCGCCACCTTTTTTCCTGTTATGTTTTGGGGAGGACTTTGAGGGGAGGGAGTGTAACGGCTGTGTCATGGTCTGGTGGTAGTGGACTGTGACACTTTAGCCATACATGCTCGTTGCCAGTGGCAACGTGTAGTTTTTAGCATGTTTACACACTTCCCCTTTAAGGTTGCCGTCCCTTCCCATTCTGATGGGTATGGGGTTAAGTGTGAGCAAGATGGAGCTGGGTGTGGGCTGCTCTTGTGGTACTTGGGCTTGGGGCCTGGGTTTGGTGGGACTTTGGCTTCTTGTGGAGCTGGAGTTGTGCTGCCATCCTGGACCTTGCCATTGAGGGCCACCTTGTTGGACATAGATTGTCATCCCTTATGTATTCTCCATGTTCCCTACCTTACCTGCCGATGCAGTAGCTGTGCACTGTCTGTCTCTTCCCTTGCTGCTAGGCCTGTGAGACTCTTGTTCATCCGTGTCGTGGAAGAACAGGTCGTCTCTCCTCTGCTCCTATTCCAGGGATTATCGGGGTATATTTAGGGTCCGAGGTTCCTGGGTATGAGCAGTCCTACCATCTGGGTCCGTTTATAAGGTTAGGAGTCAGGGCGAGGATTAGGGAAGCTATAGGAGGTGACCTGCTTCTTTTTCCCGGTGTTCAGGCCTAGCTGCTTTCCCGTTCCCTTCAGTTCAGTTTTGTCCCCATTGACAATGAATGGGGACAAAACTGAAGCGTTTTCCCCCGCTATTGAGATCCTATGATGGATCTCAATAGCGGAAAGGGAAAGCACAAGTGTGAAAGTAGCTTTCGATAGGATACAGCATCAGGTGTTTTGATTTATACAGTACGCAACATAATGTAGCCTAGAATAGCTTACAAGCTACTGAAATGTCTAGAGCTGGGTCAAACAATCTTTACCAGGGATATGGATGTTACTTTGTATAGCTGGAAGAAGTTACCACCTTCTCTAGAGAAGAAACCGTTGTTTGCGCTGTATCTTAGAATAGCACTGTATCTCCACTTAAACAAAGGTGTCTTGTTGAGAACGTGCCATATCCCCAAGTCTTTAGCAACAATATCTTAATATCAAGATTCTAGAGCTAAAATTAAGAGATTGATGGTAACATTTGTAACGTTCTGGGAATTAACAATTAAACAGGTTTATATAGAAAATATTGAACTAATAGACCGTGTTCAGTATGGCAGTCAAGGGGTTACTTAGTTTTTTTTTTATTTCTCCTCCAGCCAGCTGTACCTACGGCTCCATGGCTTACAGGTTCTCTTTACTGGACGTTGTCTTCTGTCAACCTCAACACAAACATGGTCAGATGCTTCACTACAGCTATTGATCGGCCTCAGTCACTGCCGGTGACCATGCCACTTTGGGACACGACACCTCTGAGGCCAGTTAGTGCACATAATCCTGTCCATGTGAAAGCAGACAGACAGGGATCGGACGTCCAGGAAGGAAGGAAGCCTGGGATTCATAGAGCTGGAATAGAGTGTCAAGGAGAAGGAAAGTCCAACTGCAAGCACCTCCCCCAATCAGCTCTTTGAAGGGACTGTGGTGCCCCACTGAGCTCCATGGCCTCTTCCTTGGCTTGTGACATCACAATCATCAGGCACGTGGCCTTGGAGCAGCTCACTCCCACTCAAGAGACTTGGCCCGAGCAGCAATACAAAGCACAGCCGCTATACAATGGAGGGCACTGTGCTTGGTAAGCTGTCAGGAGACTGCAATACTCATTTCAGCACTGTGGCCTCCTCAAACAGCCAATAGGCAGGGGTGCCAGGAGACAGACCCCCGCCAATCTGATATTGATGCAGGTAGGTCATCAATATTAAACACCTGGACAACCCCTTTAATATAATTGATGTTGCTGATAGGTCCTCTTCAATGTCAGGGGACTCTTCTAATAAAAAAAAAAAAAAAACACTGCTTAAAGCATAAAAGCATGCAACCCCTTAAAATTGCACTTCTGCATTTGGCCGATATACGTACACAGTGCACTATAGACTGTGTAAGTGTTGAGTGAATCGGATTCAAATTGCTCTATCCGAACCCGATTTGTTTGAAAACTTCTTTTACAATCTCTCCTCCGTAGCGCGTTAAAATGTATGGGCTCTTCTGAGGCCTTGAAAATCTTGCTGCAAATAATGCGAGACTTGCTTCAGCTCGTGTCTATGACTTTACACTTCAGGTTATGCACATAAATTACTGTTTTAAATTCTGGCTTCGTTAATGAGATTTTGAAACAGAAATATATATAATTTATAGGTGCATAACCGAAAATTATTTGCAGCAAGATTTTCAAGGCCTAAGAGGAGCCCATACATTTTTGCACGCTACAGAGGAGATATTGTAAACAAAGTTTTCAAATGAACCCAATTTGCTGAAGCCTAGTTATAGTGTTTGGATGTTTTCTGTATGTGTTATTTATCCTTATTATTTATTAATGTGCTTTGTTTCCTGTGCCATTAGTGTTACATACACTGCCATAAACTTGTATAATTCTCCCCTAGAATCATTGCAAATAGGGTATAATATACATATAACCATACATACAGAGCCCAACAGAGCCTGCCATAGAGGCACCATGCCAAAGGTTCTGCTCTGTGCATGTGCCCTTAGATTTCCATGTTCTATATTCATAGTGAGTACCTTGTAGTCATCGCTGGTAGCTCCATCGGGAAGACCAAATGTGGCATAGTTGGCCCAGTTGTCATCTCCTCTTGGGTTGTTGGCATTGTTTCCTCCCTGGCTGGACCAGCGATCTCCCACTGTACATTTACCATTCATGTTATTTTCATGGATACTGGCCACCAGTGTCCAACCTCCACCATTGGTTGTCATGTCACAGAAGGTCTGATATATCAGCCCATCTTTTGTGGTCAGAGTGTATAATCTATCTAATTGGAAAAAGAAATAGGCCATGCATTTTGATGTTAAATGAGTTGTGTCATTAAATTATATTTTATTATATTCAGAATTTCAAAAAAATATTTCTGTTAAAAAAAAATGCTCTAGAGCTGAGGCAGAAAGGACATGCCCCCTGATAAAGGACACACCCCTGAGCTGCCAGCCTGAACAGGATATAGTAGAGTAACTAGAGCAATTCATTGGAGCATCCATGTGTGGAATAGGACTGATTCTAGCTTTGTGAGAAAGAGATTATCATGTTCTATATGATGTCTGATGTTTCACACAATTTATATCTAAGGCTAGTTTTACACTAGCATGTTGAGATCCTGCAGGCTGTTCCAGCAGGGAATAGCCTGCCAAATATATCTGCATTCTGGTACTGCCAGAAGCAACCGCATCACCGTCCGACTCTATTCACTATAATGGAGACTGGTGGAGATCCGGCCACAAATATGCTGGGTTGCAGACGGATCTCTGCCAGTCCTCATTATAGTGAATAAGGCCGGCAAGTTTTGGGTAGTGTCCGGCAGTGCTGGATCCAGACATCTGTCAGAGAGGCCTAACACTAGTGTGAAACTAGCCTTAAATAGTAAAAATGTAAATCAATTTGCAATATTAGGCCCTAAATTGCCGGCCACTAGGGGTCTGCCTTCCTTCTAAGTGGTTGTCAACTGCTGGTTAAAGGGGTTGTCTCACTTCAGTAAGTGGCATTAATCATGTAGAGAAAGTTAATAAAAGCCACTTACTAGTAGTTGCGGGTCTGCAGGTGAGCTGACCCTTTAAAATATTTTAGGTGTGTGCCTGCTGGTGAACTGACCCTGTAAAGCATTATATGCGAGGGCCTGCAGCTGAGCTGACCCTCTAAAAAATTCTATGCGAGGGCATGCATGTGAGCTGATCCTATAAAATATTTGAGTTGCGGGCCTGCAGGTGAGCTGACCCAGTAAAAGATTTTAGGTGCGGGCCTGCATGTGAGCTGGCCCAGTAAAAGATTTGAGTTGCGGGCCTGCAGGTGAACTGACCCAGTAAAAGATTTGAAGGCCTGCAGCTGAGCTGACCCAGTAAAAGATTTTAGGTGCGGGCCTGCATGTGAGCTGACCCAGTAAAAGATTTGTGTTGCGGGCCTGCAGGTGAGCTGACCCAGTAAAAGATTTTAGGTGCGGGCCTGCTGGTGAACTGACCCTGTAAAACATTATACGCGAGTGCTTGCGGGTGAGCTGACCCTGTAAAACATATGCGAGGGCCTGCAGCTGAGCTGACCCTCTAAAAAATTCTATGCGAGGGCCTGCATGTAAGCTGATCCTATAAAATATTTGAGTTGTGGGCCTGCAGGTGAGCTGACCCAGTAAAAGATTTTAGGTGCGGGCCTGCATGTGAGCTGATCCTATAAAATATTTGAGTTGTGGGCCTGCAGGTGAGCTGACCCAGTAAAAGATTTTAGGTGCGGGCCTGCATGTCAGCTGATCCTATAAAATATTTGAGTTGCTGGCCTGCATGTGAGCTGACCCAGTAAAGGATTTGAGGGCCTGCAGCTGAGCTGACCCTGTAAAAGATTAGTCATGCGGGCCTGCAGATGAGCTGACCCAGTAAAAGATTTTAGGTGCGGGCCTGCTAGTGAGCTGAGGTGGAAAAGGCAAACCCAACTTGATTTTGATGGCTGCATTAATCTGCAGGTGACCGTCAGACAGGTCTACAGATTTGTTTCTATCTGCATTATCTCAACAATCTGTGGCCTCAGTCTTTTATTCAGACTCTGCCATTGTGCCACTATGTGGCTTCCTCATGCTGCCATCTCCACACCATGTCACTTTGCCACTCATTTTTATCACCATGCTCCTGCTGATGCTGCTTAAAAGGCCTTCAACTGATCATGAGGCCCACAATTTAATTATGGTTTTGGAATCAATAAACCCAACTTGCTTTTGTGGGCGGCATCAGTGGCGTAGCTAGAAATGACTGGGCCCAGAGCAAATTTTTGAATGGCGCTCCATCATACAGTAATTTTTTTTTCCCCTTCCATTCATGCCACCCCCATTCTTGTGGCTAGTAAAGATCGCTCTCTCAGACCAGGACCGGCAGCTGTTCCATCCGTTTTATACACTGTCTATACTGTCACTGTATATAATTTCATTGTGTAATACTGTTTAGGGGGCCCTGACCAAATCCTTTAGTCCTCCTCCTCCTGGATGGGCCCATTCTGGGTCAGGGCCCCAAAGCTGCAGCTTCCCCTGCTTTCCCTATAGCTACGCCCCTGGTCTGCATTAATCTGCAGGTGACGGTCATACAGCTGCACAGATTTCCTTCCATCTGCATCTTTCTAAACAATCTGTAGCCTTAGTCTTTTATCCAGACTCAGTCATTGTGCCACTATGTGGCCTCCTCATGCTGCCATCTCCACAGTCACCTTGCCACTCATTTTATCACCATCCTGCTGCTGATGCTGCTTAAAAGGCCTTAAACTGATCACCAGGCCCACAATTTAATTAATATTTTACGCACAAAACTAATTTTATAGGAAAAATTGATTTAAAACATTCTTTCCTGTATAATTACTTGTATATAAAGTGCAAGTGCTGCCAAAAGTTACAAGGAAGAGGCACTACGATACAACCTGTACATCACATAAAGGTTACAGGCCTGCAGGTGAGCTGAACCTGAAAAAGATTTGATTTGCGGGCCTGCAGGTGAGCTGACCCTGTAAAAGATTTGAGTTACGGGCCTGCAGGTGAATTGACCCTGTAAAAGATTTAAGGTTTGGGCCTGCATGTGAGCTGACCCTGTAAAAAATTATATGTGAGGGCCTGATGGTGAGTGGACCCTGTAAAAAATTATATGTGAGGGCCTGCAGGTGAGCGGACCCTCTAAAAAATTATATTTGAAAGCCATATATGCGAGGGCATTATATGTGATGAATAAGCAATGCATGTTGATATAAAGGAAGAGGAGGGGAAGGATGAGAAAAGGAAGATTTAACCATATACCCTTGTTTGTGGTGGAAGGGGTGCATGGGAATACAGTGTATTCACTACATTAAAAACAACACATGTAAATTGCCTTTATGTTCATCAGCATTCCTCTGGTGGAGTCGAGAAGTCATGGTCAATCCAGGCCTTGTTCATTTTTATATGAGTCAACCTGTCAGCATTTTCAGTTGACAGGCGGATGCGCTTATCTGTTATAATGCCACCAGCAGCACTAAATACCCACTCAGACAAAACGCTGGCGGCAGGGCAGGCCAGCACCTCCAAAGTGTAGAGCGCCAGTTCGTGCCACGTGTCCAGCTTGGACACCCAGTAGTTGTAAGGCACCAAGGGATCATTGAGGACGCTGACACGGTCTGCTATGTACTCCCTTATCATCTTCCAAAATTTTTCTCTCCTTGTGGCAGTAGGCCGCACATCAGGGTGAGGGTGCTGGCGGGGTGTCATGAAACTGTCTCAGGCTTTGGAGAGTGTTGCCCTGCCTCTGTTGGAACTGCTGTGTGTTCCCCTCGTCTTCCCTCATGAGTTGGCGAAGGAAGTACGGACTCTGCCGCGTTACTACAAGAAGATTTAGACTAGCACATTCTTATTCATAGTCATAGGTGCATATCCATAAAGCAAACATGGTTGATAAAAAAATAATGACTTGCACACACATATGAACAATAAAGCTGACTATGAATAAGAATGTGCCAGTCTAAAACTTCTTGTAGTATTTATTGAGGGTAGCGCCTCTTTTAGACTAATCAAACGGCCATCTGCCTGGGGCTTCTGAGCAAAGTACAAATGTAGCTGGTTCCTACACTGCCCTGAAAATGTAGACTTAGGTAAGTCCAAGAGAGGCGGTATATTAGTGTTAGGGACCCGTCTGCGGAAGCCACCTTGACACCTGGTAGATGGGCCCGACACAAGTTTGATCAAAATGTGCGCTAAGAGCTTCCATTGATCCATTTATAGTATAATACCACTTGAATTTAGAATGATCCCCATTTCTCAGCTTTATTGTTCATATGTGTGTGCAGCCATTATTATTTTTATCTGCCGCCAGTGTTGTCAGATGGAAAATTTTGGAGCAATTTTCCATCTTCTGGTATTTCACCATTTTACTCGTCCTCTCCACCAGAGGAATGAGAAATGAGAAGTTCTCTTTGTAGCGGGGGTCGAGAAGGGTGAACAACCAGTAATCCGTGTTGTTTAAAATGAGTATAACGCGCCGGTCGCGGGAAATGCCATCTAACATGAAGTCATCCATGTGTGCCAGAGTACCAACAGGCGAGACTTCGCTGTCGTCATCAGGAGGATCACTCCCAATCTCCTCATCCTGTTCCTCCTCTTCTGCCTACCCACGCAGAACAGATGGAATTAAACTTTCATTGGTACTACCCTCTGTAGCGGAGGCAATCGTCACCTGCTCCTCCTCCTCTTCAGCCCCCAATTCGCGCTGAGAAGATGAACTGAGGGTGGTCTGGCTATTACCCTGTGTACTGTCTTTCCGCCATTTCCATATGCACAGCTTCGTCCTTAATTGTGAGCAGCGAGCGTTTGAGAAGACACAGAAGTGGGATGGTGACGCTGATAATAGCGTTATCGCCGCTCACCATCTATGTTGATTCCTCAAAGTTCACTACCACAGCAGACTCTCTATGCGTGTTACTGCAAGCCACAGTGTTCTACACCACTATACAGGCTCTCTGAAGCCAGGAAATAGCAGTTTTTTTATGCTATTCGCCACAAATAAATTTGTATCGAACCAAATTTTTTCACAAAATTTGACAAACCAGCCGGGTCGACTATTTGAAAAAATTGCTCATCTCTACTCAAAATATTTAAACATTATGTAATTTTTTAGTTTTATTGATTTCTTACAAGGACATTCCAGCATCCATTGTATGAAGCCTTTCTACGCATTACAATTGTGTGTAACTTATTAGCGATAGAAGAGGAGAATGGAAGATTTGATGATTTCCTTGCTGTTACTCCCCGCAACGAGTGTTCCATACCCATCTGGCAGTAGCGTCTCCACACTGTCTGGGGGTCTTCATCTGGGATGTAGCCTCCTCCTCCAATGCAGTGCTGCAAATATATCATGACCAAATGAAATAATGGTAGTCACTGTATAACGATGTATGGTTTTGCTTTTTCTCCTTAGAGGCTATTATATCAAGCCAATGGCAAGTGTGTGAGGGGTGGATGGCAGTGACGGAAGCTGGAAAATGTTTCCCCACTATCATAAGTTCTTATTGAATACATTATTCACATTATTATAATTACATGCTCTGGATTGCATCCTGTCACCTTCACTCCTGGACACGGAGCCAGGGCAGCTCTTTCATTATTAATAGCCGGACAAATCCAGGAACAAACTGTTCTGCAAACAGAAAGAAAATAATTAGTCTTGCACCCATCTCTATGAAGATCATTGCAATCTTTCTGTTCAAATAAGAATGACTTTACAATGTCCATTAGGTGAATAACATGATTTTGTCCTCTCAGCGCGTCCAAAGTCATACACTACAGCAGGTCCATTCTTAGTGAGCAGGCCCCAGCGCTATACACCACCGGGAATATCTTTCATACGGCACAAAAACCATTGTTTGTTGGCAGACCATGACCCTGTACAAGCAGGGCGTGTGCTGCTGACAATATGTAAACTGTAGACCGCAGAGTGCACCTGTCTTTGCTATTATTTTGTTATATTGTTATATTGATTATCACATCCACATAATTGCTATCTTGTGAAGGATGTCTATTGTGGTACTTGTGGTTCGCTGTGGGCATCCTCCACCGTATGCATTTTTGCTGGGGATCGTCATTAGCAGCGGGCCACAAGTGCAGGATTTGCTCCCCTATATATGTGCACGACTGCATGTGGGTTTGAGCACCTCCTGCTAATGTCACCCTGTCTTTTTGGTTTGTATATAGAGATTCCTGGAGGTGTATAAACTCCAATTTAAATATGCCTGCTTTCCATCTACAGGCCACATTTAGGTGCACCTGTGAGGCCTGGGCCATATCAGCCAGTCTTGAGTGGGACTTGCAGACTCCTCCCTCCTCCCATTGCAAGCATGGCTACATGCTGGAGGTGACTGGTGAGTTGTTTGTGAGTCGGCCTCATGCTCCTGTAATTTGCCCACTGGCTCCTGGTATTGCCCATATGGCACAGATAGGTGAGTGTTAGGTCCCGGGCTACTTGAGAAACCTTGGCGTGGTGCTCGGGCTCAGACATGTCCTACACCGTAGGACATGTTGGCTAATCTCTCAATTTTAAAATCAGTTTGAGGGTTTAGTAAGACCGCAGAGTGCACCTGTCTTTGCTATTGTTTTGTTATATTGTAATATGTAAGCTGAATTACAAATGATAGCAGCGAGGCTACATTCATGCAGATTATTTTAGGCGAGGAAAAAAATTCCATATATTTTAGTTTTTTTCCTGATGTGTTTTATCATGCGGTTTTGGTTGAGGTTTCCACGACGATTTTCATTCATTCTTAATGGAATTCTGGATGCGTAAGAATACTTATTTTTTCTGCAGTGCAGTTTTTAAAGGAATGGGGAAGTTCAGCATGTGTTTTTGGATTAGAATTTTTGGAGTGGAATCTACTTCAAAATCCTCGCCCGAAATACTCCCTGTGAACCAAGCCTTAGGCCACTTGCGCACATTGCAGAATATGTGCGTTTTTCCCGTGCAGAAATAACACAGCGTAGTAAAAGCACAAGCAAAGTGTATAAGATTACACAAATGTCATGTACACTTTAAAGAATTTACTTGTGGGGAAATTCACCTGCCGTGAGGATTTCCAAATCTGCAGCATGTCAATTATGTTTGCGGTTTTAGCTGCAGATTTCACCTTTTTGTAATGAAGGGTCAGATCTGTGGCAAAACCGCATCAAATTTGCAACAAGAACTGCTGTTAGAAGTTGTGGATTTTGGTGCGGATATGATGTATAAACGCACATAAATTCGCATGGAAATCTGCATGGATCTTACTCTTGTTTATCCCTCATTCAGTGTGCATCAAGCTGTGTAAAAAGAAAGTGCCAATCAACTTGATCAACACTAGTTGCCGTCTGTAAAGCACTCCAAAGCTGATCACAAGTCGACCACTGCGTGGAAAATTAAGCATTAGGCTACATTCACACGACCGTATGAATGAGTCCGCATCTGTTCCACAATGGGGCCACAAAAGATGCAGACAGCACACCATTTTCTATGATAGCAGCAGCATGTGCGCACACGAGCCGGTATCCGGGTTTTGCGGATCCACAATTAGCTGATATTCACTACGAGCATTACTACTAGCTGAACACTACGGTCGTGTGAATGTAGCCTTAAAGGGGTTGTCCGGGTTCAGAGCTGAACCCGGACATACCCTTATTTTTACCCCGGCAGCCCTCCTGAGCCTGGCATCGGAGCATCTCATGCTCCGATGCGCTCCCGTGCTCTGCGCTAGATCGCGCAGGGCACAGGCTCTTGTGTTTTCAATAACACACTGCCGGGCGGTAACTTCCGCCCAGCAGTGTGTTCGGTGACGTCACTGGCTCTGAGGGGCGGGCTTTAGCTCTGCCCTAGCCGTTTTACTGGCTAGGGCAGAGCCAAATCCCGCCCATCAGTGCCGGTGACGTCACCGGGCTGCCTGTAAGCCCTATAGAGAGCCCGGTACGTCACCGGAACTCAGAAAAATGCCTTTGCCCTGCGCGATTTAGCGCAGGGCAAAGGAGAGCATCAGAGCATGAACTGCTCCGATGCTCATGTCAGGGGGGCTGCCGGGGTGAAAATGGAGGGATGTCCAGGTTCAGCTCTGAACCTGGACAACCCCTTTAAACAGTACTAATTAGAATAAATGAATTAGCTGTCCATGTAATTTTCATTTGAAGACCTTATTTTACTTATTTACTGCTAAAATTACTTATTTGTAAACATTAGTAGGTCTATCTGTTTCACTCTTTATATAACTATCTCCTTTTATTATAAGCAAAAGTACGCACCACATTTGTAAGAACACACTCCAGCAACTATTATGGAGAGCATTAATAGACTGTGCACCAACATTTTAGCTGAGACACCAAAAACACGGAAATTATTTACAATAAGGGTTCATGCACACAGCCGTAGTTTTGGTCCGCATCCGTATGTCTGTTCCCTGACACCCACAAAAAATAGTGTCTTCTTCTGGTCACTCATGCAGACTGGCATGAGTTTCCCCCTCCAAGCACTGATCCCTAACTGCAGAACACTAAGGGCTCTGACTGCTCTCCTTATATACAGTTTCTGGCTGAAATAAAAACTTCTAGTAGGAGGACTAGAGTGGAGAAACTCAGCACAAACAGATACTCAATGGCAATGACACAGCAGTTTTTCCAAACACAAACAAGTTTTCAGACATAATAACAGAGCTAAATCAGACATTCAAAAGGTCAGTCTGTCTGGTTTTGGTGGTAAACAAGTCTGGCTTTTTCCAAAAACATGCTCCAAAACATGCTCTTCTTTAAACCTAATGGTAACTGTGGAAAATTACCAGCATCTCATTCAAAGTCCCATAAGTCTCTCAGTATTAACCCCTTCACGTCTGCAATCTGTATATATACGTGATAGCTGCACATACCCCGTGCAGCTACCACGTATATATACGTTCTGGCAGCTCTTTAATCCAAGCGCTGCAAAACGCTTGGATTAAAGCTTCTGCCCCTGCCCTGTATGCTGTCACGGACAGCATACAGTGCAGTAATGCCGGCAAGGGACCAATCAGAGTGGCCCCTTGCCAGCAATCAATCCGATTGGTTAGTCTGTGCAGACTAACCAATCGGATCGCGGCAGTGTTAAAATGCCGGTTTCAGGCTCTGATCTGCGCTCTGCAGATCAGAGCCTGAAAGCCGATAGTGTAACTCATGCCCCCCGATTTGTGCCCCTCCAAGCCCTTAGTGCCGATCTGTGCCCCGCTGATCTGTGCCCCTCTCTTGCGCTCATCTCCTGCGCTGATGGCATGCGGTCCGCCCCCTCCCCGCCCCCTGCATTAATTTTGCAGCCGCCCCTCCTGCCCCAGCCTTCCTCGATATTGTGGACAGCCTCCGGACCGGACCCCCCCTCCCCCTTCCAGCGCTGCCCCCCGATCCCCCTGCTGTGTGCGATGGCGGCGGCTCAATTACTGAGCTGCCGCCATCAGCAGAGAGTGTCAGCTCTATGCTGACACTCTCCTGTAACCCCTATAGATGCCGCGGTTGCGGCATCCATGGGGTTAACAGAGGGAGGGAGCTCCCTCTCTCCACCATCGGGGCTGCAGCGCTGTGATTGCAGCACCCGATGGTTGCCATGGCAACCGGACGCTTTGCAAAAGCGTCCGGTTGCCATGGCAAAGGCGTCCAGTGCTGCCACCTACAGGCAATCTGGAAGTACTATACTTTTGAATGCAAGAGCATTGCAAAGTATAGTACAACTATCAGCCCCACTGGATCTTCAAGATCCAAGAGGGAACTGATAAAAAAAAGTGAAAATAATAAAAGTAAAAATAAATAAATAAATAAAAATGTAAATTAGAAAAAAGAAATTGCCTTTTCCTATAAAAAAATGAAAAAATAAAATACACATATTAGGTGTCACCACGTCCGTAACGACCATCTCTATAAATATATCACATGATAGACCCCGTCCGATAAACACCATAAAAATAAAATTAAAAAAAGCGCCAAAAAAGCTATTTTTGTCACCTTACATCACAAAAAGTGCAACAGCAAGCGATCATAAAGGCTTATGACCCCAAAAATAGTACCAATCAAACCGTCACCTCGTCCCGCAAAAAATTATACCCTATTTAAGACAATCGCCCAAAAAATAAAAAAGCTATGGCTCTCAGACTATAGAGACACTAAAACATCATTTTTTGGGTTTCAAAAATGCTATTATTGTGTAAAACTTAAATAAATAAGAAAAAGTATACATATTAGGTATTGCCATGTCCGTAACGATCTTCTCTATAAAACTATCACATGACCTAACTCCTCAGATGAATGCTGTAAAAATAAATAAATGAAAACTGTTCCAAAACAGCCAATTTTTGGGTCACCTTGCCCCATAAAGTGTAATAATGAATGATCAAAAAATCCTATGTACCCAAAAATGGTACCAATAAAAACCTCAACACTTTCTGCAAAAAATGAGCCCCTGCACAAGACGATCGGCACAAAAATAAAAAACATATGGCGTTCAGAAAACCAATCCAGCACAATCTACCTTCCAAAAACCGTATGGCATTCCTTTCCTTCTGCGCCCTGCCGAGTGCCCGTACAGCAGTTTACGACCACATGTGGGGTGTTTATGTAAACCGCGGAATCAGGGTAATAAATATTGAGTTTTGTTTGGCTGTTAACTCTCAATGTGTTAAAGAAAAAAAATATATAAAATGGAAAATCTGCCAAAAATGTGAAATTTTGAAATTTCATCTCCATTTTCCTTTAATTCTTGTGGAACGCCTAAAGGGTTAACAAAGTTTTTAAAATCAGTTTTGAGTAACCTGAGGGGTGTAGTTTCTACAATGGGGTCATTTATGGGGGTTTCCACTATGTAAGCCCCACAAAGTGACTTCAGACCTGAACTGGTCCTTAAAAAGTGGGTTTTGGAAATTTTCTTAAAAATTGTAAGAATTGCTTCTAAAATTCTAAGCCTTCTAACGTCCAAAAAAAATAAAATGACATTTCCAAAATGATGCCAACATAAAGTAGACATATGGGGAATGTTAAGTAATAAATATTTTATTAGGTAGGACTTTCTGTTTTAGAAGCAAAGAAATAGAAATTTGGAAAATTGTACATTTTTCCAAATTTTTGGTAAATTTGGGATTTTTTCATAAATAAAGGTGAAATATATTGACTCAAATATATGACTGTCATGAAGTACAATGTGTCACGAGAAAACAATCTCAGAATGGCGTGGATAAGTAAAAGTGTTCCAAAGCTATTACCACATAAAGTGACGCATGTCAGATTTTAAAATTTTGACCTGGACATTGGGGCATCAATGACCCTTGGTCATGAAAGGGTTAATTAACCATTCCACAAAGCCTCCCAAATACAGTGCAAATGAACAGGATATATATATATATATATATATATATATATATATCACAAAATCACAGAAACAAATGATAATAATGCACTAACAAAATAGATGCAAGCATTATATATATGGATTATGCCCTCACTCTGATGTAATAAAATCTGAGACTCTTAGCCAATATATTTTTATCAAAACACATCTGTGCCCACCTACCCCCGCCAAGGTGGTCTCAGTTCAGGCAGGTCCTATGCTAAACCTACCTATGCCATTGGGCATCTATGTTCAGGAGGGCAGACTCTGCACATATAATGTGCTGCTCCTAGTCACCTATATGTGCATCCAGCAGCCAATGAGAGGAGGAGCAAGCACACCCATATGTACCACCTAATCAAGACGGTGTATTTGGGGGGGGGGGGGGGAGTGTGTGTCTTATGGGGCGAAAAATAAGGTACATCAGAGTTAGGGCTTAGTCCATATATAATGCTTGCATCTATTTTGTTAGTGCATTGTTATCTTTTTTTTTATTGTGATTTTAAAAAAAAAATAAATGTAGCCAGGGACATCAGCATATTTATTTTTCATATCGTGCAGGATGTTTTATCTTTGTTTTGTTTTTTCTCTTCTGTGATTTTTGTTTATTATATATCACAACGTATAAAATGCAGTAACACAATTTTAAACAGTTCAAGTTAACCCTTTCAAGTGAAATAAAGTAAGAAGTTTATACATTTGCATTGGAGAAATAGGCACTTGTCCACAAATGTCCAGAATTCAAGGGTTTCTGTCACCAGAAATACCTCAATTAAACTGGCTGACATTAGCGATGTGCTAATGTCAACTGAACCTAATTAGCCTATTCCTAGTTTTATCCATGCCCCCGTTACTCCATAAATGTAACTTTTATAATATGCAAATTAGCCTCTAGGAGAAGGCTCCTGCTCCTAGAGGCTCCGTTCTCTCACCTCTGTCACCTTCCTCCAAGTCTTGATTGACAGGGCCAGGCAGCGTTCGCATCCTCCCGACGGCCCGGAGAGCATGGTAAATCTCGCGCCTGCGCCGTGCCGTTCAGTATTCAGCGCAGGCGCAGTAAGGAAGTCGGCAGCCAATGAGAGTCCTTCCTTCACTATGCCTGCGCCAAATACTGAATGGCACGGAGCATGCGCAAGATTTACCATGCCAGCAGGAGGATGTGAATGCTGCCTGGCCCTGTCAATCAAGACTTGGAGGGAGGTGACAGAGGTGGGAGAACGGAGCCTCTAGGAGCAACGCCCCCCCCCCCCCCCCCCCCCGCTCCTAGAGGGTAATTTGCATATTATAAAAGTTACATTTATGGAGTAACAGGGGTATGGATAAAACTAGGAATAGGCTAAATAGGTTCAGCTGAAATTAGCACATTGCTAATGTCAGCCAGCTTAATTTTAGTATTTTTGGTGAAAGTACCCCTGTTCCAGGGCACTACATATGCCATATTAAATGGTGGCATTAAAAAGTACAACCTATCCAGCAAAAAACACACCTTCATATGGCTATGGGACCGAAAAAATAAAAAAGTTATGGCTCCGGCTTTTAAAAGAAAAAAAAAAAAACGAAAAAGACAAAGGCAAGAAAGGCAAAAACAAAAAGAACAAAACCTCCGGTATCCAAGAGTTTAACAAGTCAGAGCGCCTAGACTTGTAGTCATCCGAATGGCTTTCTCAATTACTGCACAAAGAGAAAGCCAAAAGCTGAGAAAGCCAGTCAGATGACTAGTGAAATGTCCACTTATTACTCCTGATACACCATGACCTGGATGAGTGAGAACCTTCACAGATGGTTAGCTAATATTATAATAGTAATAAAATGGATCTTCATTTAGTGGCAACATATTCAGCTGCGCTATACAAACGATATGTTCCTTATCTGTATTTAGCAAGGAAATGCCAAAAGGAAATGGACTGAATTCTCAAGAACTAATGCAAATGAGTAGACAATGATGATTATGATGAGCACATTTATTAATCAAGAATAAATTTGATAAAGTTCCTACAGCAGATGGCATGCACCAGTCCTAGTATTTGGTTAGGGAGGACAATGCTGCACACATTTTGAGCAACTGAGCTCTGTTTTTACTCAGAAGTTAGTCAGATTAACTCCTTCCTCCTCAGCAGCATTATCTGTTAGGGCACTTATAACACCTTTGGCAGGATGTTATAGAATGTTGGGGCTGAATGAGATCTGTGGACGCCCCTATTCAAAGGATGTTATTTTAGGCCCTAAGCATCATAAACATTTCCTTAAAAAAATGAATCAATAATACAAAGAATAAGAAGGACATTTCCACTATTTACAGATTCCTTATTAAGCTACATCCACAAGACCCTATTTTGGGTCTGCGCCCGATCTGCATTTTTGGGGCACTGCAAACTGACCCATTCATTTCTATGGGTCCGCAAAAAATACAGACAGCACACGGATGTCATCCATGTGCTGTCCATATCCGGGTGGCTGTTCTGCAAATTACAGAACATGTCCTTTTCTTGTCCATGCGTGGAAAAGAATAGCCAGTTCTAGTGAAGGGAGTAGGAAAAATGCGGCATGCACCGGGGCGGTATCCGTATTTTGTGGATCCATGGTTTGCAGACTGTGAAACTGATATGGCCATGTGCATGAAGCCTAAATGGCTAATATCTGTACAATATAAGTTACAACTGGAAACTGAATGCATAAAGTCAGCACAGCCTTGTATAGCAAACACAATAAAAGCAGAATCAACATCTCCGCCCAAGAGACTATATGCAGACTGTCCTGACCTAGGTTTTGTTAACAGTGAAAGGTGCCACCACTGTCCTCTTTTTAAATTCTCCACCTTTCATATTTCCATTGTTCTGCTCAGTTTATAGGCCTCATGCACACGGCCATGTTCCGCAGCCGAGAGCGGACCGTGGAAACCCGGTCGGGATTCCTGCTGACAGCTGGCTGCTGTACAGTAATACACTAGTATAGCTCATGCTGTCAGCAGGAATCCCGGTCGGGTTTCCACGGTCCGCTCTCGGCCCCGGAACATGGCCGTGTGCATGAGGCCATAGGGGCAGAAAAACATTGGAAGCACTGGATCAGCTGCATGGCTGAGGGCACTTTCACACTAGCATTTTTGTTTTCCGGTATTGAGTTCCGTCACAGGGGCTCAATTCCAGAAAAAAACTGATCAGTTTTATCCTAAGGCTCCATTCACACGTCAGCGATTCTGTTCCGCATTTTCATTTCATTTCACCCATGCACTTCCAGGTCCACAATTCCATTCCTGAAAAAGATACATGACCTATTCTTGTCCGCAATTGCAGACAAGATTAGGCATTTTCTATTAAGTGCCGGCGATGTGCGGTCCGCAAAATGCAGAACGTACATTGCCAGTGTCTGTGTTTTGCGGATCCGCAAAACCCTTACAGACGTGTGAATGGACCCTAATGCATTCTGAATGGAGAGAATTCCATTCAGTATGCATCAGGATGCATCAGTTCAGTCCCTCTTACGTTTTTAGGCCGGAGAAAATACTGCAGCATATGTATCCGGCATTAATTCCCATTGAAATGCATTAATGCCTGATCTGGCCCCAAGTGTTCTGGCAAAATGGATCTGGATTTGTGGTCTGTGCATGCGCAGACCTTTAAAGTGAGAAAAAAAAATACTGGATCCGTTTTTCCGAATGACAACCGGAAAGACAAATCCAGTATTGCAATACATTTGTGAGACGGATCCGCATCCGGATCCGTCTCACAAATGCATCCGTTTGCGATGGAACTGCCTGCCGGAATCCTCTGCTGCAAGTGGAAAGTACCCTGAATATAAACAGCACGTAATGGAACCCATTCACTATAATAACAATAATAATAATAATTTTGTTCAACACTTTTAATGGAATATGCGATGGAGCTGCCAATACAGATGTGAACGAAGCCTTATATAACCTTGTTTCTTTCATATGTAAAATATGTAAGCTGCGTATGCATCTGAAAATGTAGCTATTGTTCATTAGTTACAGAATGTAGCTTTTATCCTTAAAGGATAACTGTCATCTTTTTTTTTTTTTTTTTTGCTAAAGTGTAGGGCAAGTCATAGGTAACAATTTAGCAATAGACTTTATTTAGCCAAAACATTTATTTTTCCAAAGAGCCTTGCTAAGGGCCATCCGTCTCCGCTTAGAAAAGACGGACTGTGCAGCCAGACGCTGGGCTTCTGCCTCCCGTGCTTCCCTGGGAGACAGAAGGCTGGGCACAGGAGTCTTAGGAGTTAAAATTACATTTATATTCCCCCTTTCTATGCAATCTAATGCTTCGTTACATTCACTGACCTGCGATCCCTGTGATAATAATTCATGAAGCAGCCGGCGGGTCACTGCGCACAGAGCCTCTACTTCCGGCGGCTGCTTCATGACGGAGCAAGGTAAGTACAACCTCTGTGAGGGGCCCATGAGTATGGGGAGCAGAATGCCTTCCCATATGACACACACACAAGTGTTACTTGTCAGGAGGAGCAGAGTCTTTTTGGGACCAAGGCTTGCAAAAATTATGCGTTAATGTGGGCAGAATGCTTGTCCGTATTTATACACGTATAAGTGATAATTGTCAGAAGAGAAAGTATCTTCTCTGGACGAGTCTAGAAATATTCACCCTTTTAATTGAGAGCAGCAGGAGTACAGTGTGGAATGGGTAAGGTAACAGCAGCAGTTGGCAGCAATAGCAGCATAGCATGGAACATGCAAGGCAGTAGATTGGTTGTTTATAGCTAGTGGTAGTAGTAGTGGTGGATGTGTAGCATTAATAGTGGTGACAGTAGGGAATTAGCATAGAGGAGTTGCAGCTCCAGCGGGAGACGGCTGCAGCAGCCATATGGTACATATTGGCAGACAGATGTGGCATGATGGTGGCAGTAGCGTGATAGCAGCAGCAGCTGTACAGAACATAATGGTAGGCAAGCAGGTGGAGAGCAATAGTGACAATATGAGGCACCATCAGCAAGGCCAAATCTGATCATCAGCCTCAGGCCTCATGTACACAAACGTATTTTATTTCCGTGTCCGTTATTATTTTATTTTTTTGCGGACAGTATACGGAACCATTTATTTTAAAGTTATTCCGTGTGCATTCCGTTTCCGTATGTCCTTATTTCCGTTCTGTAAAAAATAGAACATGTCCTATTGTCCGCATTACGGACAAGGATAGTACACGGATGTCATCCGTATTTTTTGCGGATCCGTTTTTTGCGGAACGCAAAATACATACAGTCGTGTGCATAAGACCTCAGTCGAAGGATTGTAAAAATCCTCCTAGATCCATGCCTAGTTCATTTTGACAAAAGTAATGTTTTGGACACTGGCAGAGGACAACTTGGTCGCTTTGAGTTTCACCACGCCCCCTGCCATGCTGAAAACCCTCTCCGAAATGACACAGGAGGCTGGGCAAGAAAGAAGAGAGAGAGTATACTTGGACAATTCGGGCCACTGTTCTAACCTGCCTGTCTAGAAGTCCATGGGGTCAGGGAACATGATATGTGCCGGAGAAAGAAGAGAGACCAGGTAGGACTGAACCTGAGTGTTGAGGTGGTAGCTCTCTGGTTGTTGATTTGCCTCAGCCTAGTGCGACAGGTTAAAAAACTTCCATCATATTGAGGTATTGAGGAGACTGAACTGGCTGCAGTGGCGGCGGCTTCTGCTGCTTGTGGCAGTGTAGACGGTGGGAGGTGGTTAACTTTGCAGGGGGCAGAGAGAGGCTTCCCTTTCAGACACACTGGTGGCAGGTTTTCCTGGTAATAAAATAATTTTGTCTCCCTTTTGGCAGAAGGAAAATATTCCCCCATTTTGCTTTGATAGCGAGGGTGTAAAAGTATGGCTATCCAGTAATCATCAGACTGCTTGGCGTGAATGATACGTCTGTCAGTACGTAAGAAAGCAAGCATACAGCTTGCCACTCTGGCCAGCATGCCTGAGGAGCAAGTTCTTTCCGGCTCAGCGCCCCACTGAGATAATTGGGTGTTGTGGCTGGAGTCATTATCGTCATCATCCTGCTCCATTTTCTACTGCTCTACTACGGATGCAGTCCTCCTGCACTGGCGTCTTTCTTGAATATACAGACAATAGTCATCTATCTACAACTCAGGAGGAGGCACTGGGTTCACCACATTGTCTCCCAGCATTCCAGGAAAGGGCACTTCCACATTCTGAATGACTACCTACTCCTGTCGTATGTCGGTGCCTGCGTTAACATCTTCCTGCTTGAGCTCTTGCGTCTTGGCCCTACCTTTCAAGACACCTCGTTGAGGCGCAATGTTTCTCCAGAGGAAAGGCATATCATTACTCTGAGGTAAGAATACGTAGCATCACCCTTTCAATCTTTGGTGCATTGACATCTTGTTTGCAAGTTTCCTCCCATGTTGACATCTCCTTATCTTATTTTTTTTCCAGATTCTTAGCAGTAGGAAGGATCAGGCAGTCACAAAAGGATGACATAATCACAACCGCCTAAGCCAGGGAACGGGACTCAGGTGAGTATTAGTGTTTTTGGGTTTTTTTTCTGGGGAAGGCATTCTAGCCGAAACGCGCGTCGGGGTACGTGGCTCTCCTGAGGTGGAATTACTGCTTTATGGGTATGTCACTTTATAGTGTGAGGTCATGGTATATGTTACTTTTGGTACACTTGGCCACTTGCTATATGTTATACTGTAGGAAGATTGATCTTTGTATTTACTTTAAGATCTCTCCTCCTTATAGATTTTGTGTTCACTGACAGTGGGCACGGCCATTTAAGTGACCGATCTTTATACATATATGTAGTGTCCCACTAGGTAAATGTGGGCACTACACAAGGGTCAATTGGGCCACGTTGTTCTCCACCTCTTGTGGAACAGGGCCATTGTATTTTATATGATTTTTTTATGTGATTTTTCCTGTTATCTGTGTATCAGGCCTGTTAGGGTGTAATTCCTCCTTCTAGACAGTAGAGGGAGCTAGGGAACCCCTAATATATATAGTCAGGTCCTGTGCAGGAAAAGGAGTGTAGAGTCAGAAGAGAGTGTGTACTTTAGCCAGAGAGGAGCTGAAGTGGAGCTTCTGACATGCAGCTAGACATCCCAGGCTTCTAGCTTGTCACCAGGGGAAGAGTTGCCTTTTGAGAAACCTGAAGTTCCTATGAGAGTACAGAGCAGAGCCATTATTCCAGCCAAACGGAGAGCTGAAGGGCAGAAGGATCTATTTAAAGCAAGGAGACATATACCTGAGGAAGTTTTCCCTAACCAAGGATAAAGCCAGCAATAGGGCATACGGGCCTTGGGATAAAGACAGACAGGATTCTGAGGAAAAGTGCAGCCTGATCTGTAAGTGTTTAACCCTCTGAGTATCTTGCAAGAACATTGTGCCTGCCATTGATGTAAAGCCTGTGTCACGGCTGAGGATGGGGGAAACCCTCAGCCGTGCGATGCCAGGTGGTGTAGTGGCTACTCGGCCATGAGAACAGGATAGGGAGCAGGTCACCTCCTCACGCATCCCTAACCTGACCCTAACGCCTAACCTGCATGGGCCGACCTTTAAGGTAGGAGGACCCATGTGCAGGAACCTCGGCACCCTCCGCAGATCCCTGAGCTAGGAGCTGGGTAAGACGACCTACTCCTCCTTGGCACAGAGGAGCAGGAGTGTCAATGGCCAAGCTGTTGGGAAAAGGGGGGACATGAACAGCCTCACGGGAATGGCAGGCGAACACCCAGTTCCACCAACCTGCCACAGCCTTGCTGACTGGATCCCTGAGCAGACAGGAAACCAGAACCGTGAGCTGCACCAAACATAAGAAGGTCCCAACAGAACAACATACAACCACACACGCATAAAGACATCAAACATAACGACAATTATTTTTAACATAGCAACAATACTTTTAGGACCACAGGGGTGGCTCTCACAGGCAGGTCAAATACACAGGAGGCTGCTCCAGCTAGCAGGGCTGAAGCAACCTACTGAACCATGCAAAACACTCAGGCTTTATAGGCCAAGAAGCCACACCCCACAATCGGACACACCCAGTGACATCACACACACACTGGGAAGGGAGTTAACCCTTCCAGCACCACAGAAGGGAAAACACCAACTTAAAGGGGAAGTGCACACAATACATAAACACAAGTGCACACATACACACAGACACCTAACAGAGGTTGCTAGGTGCAACCGCATGCAACTGCAGCAAGCTGCCTAGCCACGCTCAGGCTGCTGCTGACACATACACATGAGACGACAGGTTGCCCGTGGCAACCACAAGTTAGGCCGCACGCCAGCGGCCCTCACCTGTGGTTTAAACCCACATCAAAACCGCAGGCAACCGCATGCGGTTAGAGAGTCACGCTCATAGCCATGGCCGTGACATCCTGCTTGTGACTGCTTCTTACATATGGAACTCTGACCAAAGACTGTATATAGTTAACTGTTCCAGTAAACAGATGTTTTGGTTCATCACAACATCGTGTTCCTCAATTATTCCTACCATAAATCAGTGTGCCACCGTTACCGGCACTGGAGTCTTGAATTTAAAGGGATCTTGCCACAGGGACATTAAACAAAACCTACTACATCCAGGGCACCTACCATCAGGCCTGGTCCCTATACACAGAGAGTGCCCCAGAGGACCCCTGTGCCAGCCTCTCAATCACTGATGTACGTCTTCCCAGGGTATATAAAAGACTGTGAGTACTATAACCACCCTCGGTTAGTAACTACCCCTGTGACCTCACCATTCGCCTCACTCTGCAGGGCTGCGTACTGCATATTTTGGCGTCACGAACAGGATGCGAATATTCCTACACCATTGTGGAATCTGAACTGTGTGCCATTATTGCCTATAAAGTGATAAATGCCCTATCCGTTTATTTGAAAATTGTTGGGCCAAAGAACTGTGAAAATTTGCGGTGTGAAAACTGTATTTTGTGGACTGTTTGCTGCTTCTAAAGTCACCGCTTGCTCTCAGTGAATGGACAGCGTTATGCTTAAAGATGGCCGCCTAAGCTGACTGAATTTATTGCTGCGCCATTGGTATTGTATTGGCGGAAAAAAGTTGGCGCTGTCTGCTGAAAGTGCGGGAAAGACTGTATGTTAGCGCCACCGCCTTATCAGAAAATGTGCATGTCTGCTAAGATGGACTCCGCCTCCCCCATGTTGGAGTACCTAGGGGGCGGCCTCCCAGAGCAGTGGGAGGCCTTGGGCGAAATACTGAGAGCTGCCCGGTCGCTCACCAGAGAAGGATCGAGCATGTTGAAGAGTGAGGATTGCTCTAAGTTGATGGCTTCACCTGCCGTCCGGACTTGAGAACGTACTATGTTAGAGGAGGAAGATGCCCCACCGGCCTATACTCCGGGACCGGAGAGACCATCCTGCCTTTCGCCGCGGTCGCAGCCCGAGCCGCGCTTTGGCTCCTGGAAGGAACTTGCCCGGCCCTGTGCGCAATGGTCTACATTGATGGCCGAGATACGCGCCCCGGCAATTCAAAAGACTACACTAAAAAAATATATATTTCTAAGAGCTCGCAAAGACTGTCTATGAGTGCCACGCGAACACCCAACCCCGCCTGGAAAGAAGGTTGGGGGTAGTGGTGGCATTCGACAAAAGTCGGGAGTTCGGCTTTATTAAGGACTATTCCACAGGCTGAGACCTTTTTGTAAACCGCAGGTCTGTCAAGCGCAGCTACCTGCCGTAACACCTACACAACCTCTGCGAAGGAGAAGAGGTAAAGTTCACCCCCGCTGAGCGCCTGAAAGGCCCATATACCACGGCAGTATCCCGTCCCAAGCTGGGACCTGAAGATTGGGAGGAGCCCGGGGAGCCCACCAGTCCAGAACGTGAGCCTGAGCGCCCGATGGAACCGGCGCACAACACACACCAGGAGAGGGGTTCCTACACCGGCCCCTATGTCTTCTGGCAGCCTACAGTGCTTGAAAAATGGGTGAGTTCCCTACCCCTCACCTGAGTTGCCCCGTAGGGAAAAGACACAGGCAGAAATGGAGAACGTGAAAAAGTTCCAGGAAGCCCTTGATGCCCTGCGACGGGAGAAAAGTTGCGACCCCGCACCTGAGCCTGTTGCAACAGTGCCGGAGACCCACAGCGAAGCAGCGCCTGAGAGACTGGAGGATCAAATCGCAAGGTTAGAGATCCATCTACATGGCCTGCGTCAACTTGCAGCATCCAGAGCGGCACCTATATCACTGGACAGTTGTGATCCCCCAAAGAACTCCAATGTCCCCCGAGCCTGCAGTCAGAGTCCCTGTCCCCGCCAGCTCGGCGACCTCCATAACAGTGCCCACTGCTGCGGTACCAGAGAAGCTTTGCTATACAAGGAGTCGGGTCTGTCGCTTCAAGCCAGCGCCACCCAGACCCATGGAGCCTCCTGTAGCGTTCACCCCCAGGTTTACAGAGCCTATACCAGTGACAGGCCCATTTATGCTACAATTGCCTGCAAATACTGTTTTGTGGGCCCAGCCATGCTTGGATCTTCGTTTCAGGCCAAGACTTCAAGCGGAGCCAGGATGTACCACCACTGATGACCAGTATGAACTGGATACATACCTGTAAGTAGGCCTGCTAGGCCATAATTGCTGGAGGACCCTTAGTACAGTGACTTTAACTGTGACAGGACAGGAGTCCTATGTTTTGGCACCATTGAGCTGCTGCCAGTTCCCCATGGCCCAGTGGTAGTTAAAAACCACTGAGTATAACAAGTGTTCTACCGCCATACTTCTTCCAGGACATCCTGCCTGCTTCAAGTATCAAAGCCAAGTTGTGCCTGCTATTTTTGCACTTTACCCTTTTAACCCCCTTTTCAGGTTGAATAGGGGATAGTACAGCACTATTTTATTAACCCCGGATTTGCCAGGGAAAACTATCCCTGAGATGTGGACTTTATGTGCTGTGACTTTTATGTGTGCAATATTAAACTTAAAGAAATGTGCCCAGAGGTACCCCAACTCATGTGGGCCTCTGAGATGCGGTTTTATGGGACTACTGTATTTTATTATGGATTATCCTGGTTATCCCTGATACGCTGTACGAGGTCAGCGCCCATGTTCACTGTTCTATCCTGTATGAAGAGAACGACGCCCCTTTTCACCACACTTGTTCCTTTGCCAGCGGAGCTGCCTGATATTTGTATTGCAAATGTAGATGTGTGTGCCTGCTTTGCATTTTTGTCTTTCAGGTTACAGTTTCCAGCTGGGCAGGGCCCCTTATGTTGCGCCGAGGACGGGCAACGTCAAAGCAACGGGGTATGTAGTGTCCTACTAGGTAAATGTGGGCACGACACAAGGGTCAATTGGGCCACGTTGTTCTCTACCTCTTGTGGAACAGGGCCATTGCATTTTATATGATGTTTTTATGTGATTTTTCCTGTTATCTGTGTATTAGGCCTGTTAGGGTGTAATTCCTCCTCCGAGACAGTAGAGGGAGCTAGGGAACCCCTAATATATATAGTCAGGTCCTGTGCAGGAAAAGGAGTGTAGAGTCAGAAGAGAGTGTGTACTTTAGCCAGAGAGGAGCTGAAGTGGAACTTCCTGAGTTGCCTCCTGAGAAACCAACCTGAAGTTCCTATGAGAGTACAGAGCAGAGCCATTATTCCAGCCAAACGGAGAGCTGAAGGGCAGAAGGATCTATTTAAAGCAAGGAGACATATACCTGAGGAAGTTTTCCCTAACCAAGGATAAAGCGAGCAATAGGGCATACGGGCCTTGGGATAAAGACAGACAGGATTCTGAGGAAAAGTGCAGCCTGATCTGTAAGTGTTTAACCCTCTGAGTATCTTGCAAGAACATTGTGCCTGCCATTGATATAAAGCCTGCTTGTGACTGCTTCTTACATATGGAACTCTGACCAAAGACTGTATATAGTTAACTGTTCCAGTAAACAGAAGTTTTGGTTCATCACAACATCGTGTTCCTCAATTATTCCTACCATAAATCGGTGTGCCACCGTTACCGGCACTGGCCTCACGAATTTAAAGGGATCTTGCCACAGGCACATTAAACAAAACCTGCAACATCCAGGGCACCTCACCTACCATCAGGCCTGGTCCCTATACACAGAGAGTGCCCCAGAGGACCCCTGTGCCAGCCTTTATAGTGCCAGCCTATATAAAAGACTGTGAGTACTATAACCACCCTCGGTTAGTAATTACCCCTGTGACCTCACCATTCGCCTCACCCTGCAGGGCTGCGTACTGCATATATATATACTTCTATATACCTCCATTCTTAGGGTATCGAGTTATTCTCTGTGTACTTATAGAGATATGTACTTGTACCTTGATATGATCTGGATATTTGTGATATTTATGTGACATTGATAGTTATTCCCTATGTATTTATAGAGATATGCACTTGCACTTTGATATGATCTAGATCAGGGCTGGCCAACCTGTGGCTCTCCAGCTGTTGTAAAACTACAACTCCCACCATGCCCTGCTGTAGGCTGATAGCTGTACTAAGACTAGGCATGCTGGGAGTTGTAGTTTTGCAACAGCTGGAGAGCCGCAGGTTGGCCATCCCTGATCTAGATACTTGTGATATTTATGTGATATTTATATATCAGTGTATTTGGTGTACATTCCAGCCAATTGTGGTTGCCTTATTGCCCTCTACTATTGGTTTATTGTGTTATGTCCCCTCAGGTGCAGTCCACTTTTTTATCTGATGTATTACATCATATATAACGTTCGGCATAGAAGCCGGGCCTGTGAACCAAGACCATGTCCCCATCGTGGACCAGCGCCTTCTAGGAGTGCTCCAGCTTCTTAATGAACCTGTAAGACTGCAGGACGTCCATGACCCCGATGTACAGCAGCAGACGCTCTCCTTTCGCATTACGAGCTGGAATACCGCCCATCTGATCGTCCTTTTCTATGGGCCCCCTCGCCGAACCTTGCCCTGGATGGATTCCATAGCGGTGGAGCAGAGCGCCTTCTGTGCAGTGCAGCCTGTTTCTGCCTATCGGCATGCATCTGGCCGTCCACCATGGTATTCGCCTTCTGGGCGTGGTCCATATTGTGGACACCCACTAGTAAGCTTTAGTCCATGATCTTGAAGCTCTGCAGAACCAGACAGTCCCTCTAGATGATCTTGCACAGGGCGCTGTACATGTCGGGGTCCAGGAAGAGTCCGTCAGGCATGTCCTGCATGAAGTCCAGGTCCTTGTAGGTGGGGAAGCTCTTCTCCAGCTCCTTGGGGGATATGTGCCTCTTGTAGGTGGAGCTCTTCAGGTCGTAAGTCAGGTGCTCTTCACGGAGCGGTGGAGCAGATTATTCATCATCACAATATGGATGTTCTTGCCCCCGGCTTGGACGCAGTACAGTCCGTACAACTTGGGCAGCAGGGTGTGGGGGTTCTGGTTCAGGTTCATGTAGTATCTAGTCAGCAACCTCTGCAGGTGCTGGTTTGAAAACTGTAAAATATCTTTTGTGGGACAACCCCTTTAACCACCTCCCGACCGCTGTACGCACCGATGCGTCCGGGAGGTGGTTGATTAGTTCCTCCTGGACGCATCGGCGCGTCCTCTTGCGAGACGCGAGATTACGTCACAGCCGGCCCGCGCATGCGCATCGTGGGCAGGCATTTCACTGCAGAGTATTTCGTCAGCAGCCTGCCGGCCACGATCATTGGCTGGCAGGCTGCTGATTTTCAAAAAAACCAATCAGCAGCCATTTAACCCCACATATTAGTAAATATGATGGGGTTATATGGCTGCTGTGCTCCTCTGCTCCTTCTTTTGGTCGGTTGGTTCCAGCAGAGGAGCACATCATTACTGTGAGTACCCACCACACCACACTTAGCCCCCAGATCACCCCAATTAACCCTTTGATCACCCCTTTTATCCCCCCTGTCAATCACTAGTGAAAGGAAAAAAGTGATCAGTGCAAACTGTCACTTTTTTTTTTCACTGGTATTGACCGTTAGGTTTCAGTATAGTTTAGGCCCCTTGGTTAGGTAGTTTAGGGATCGGTTAGAGCCCAGCCCACCGCACCGCAGTCCGTTATTCGCTGATTAGCGTATCGCTAATCAGCATTTGTACTTTTATAGTATCTGGAAGTGATCAAAACTGATCACGGTCAGATCTATAATTGTACTAGTGTCACTTTAGTTCGCCCTCCACCCCAAACGCAGTGTTTGCCCGATCAGGCCTGATCGGTCGCCCACACGTGCGTACACCCACGCCCGCCCCACCGCAGTGACAAAAAAAAATTTTTTTTTTTGATCGCTGCACATTCACTTTACACGCACTGCGGCGATAAAAAAATCAGTTTTGATATTTTTTATCAACCGCAGCAGCCTCCGGTACTTCGCTAGCCTCCCATTTGTAAGACAGGCTTGCTTTTTTTTTCTTGGGTAGTCTCAGGGAATACCCCGAAATTTAGTTGCCCACATGTCTAACAGGGGGTATTCTTCTGAAGAGGCCTACAGGCTTCTGACCCAGTCGGATGAGGAGTGGGAACCCTCATCTGATGAATCCAGCGGGTCAGAATACGAACCTGTAGAAAGCAGTGGCTCTCTGACCCAAAGTTCGGACGAGGAGGCTGAGGTCCCTGATAGCACCAGGCGTACCCGGCCCCGTGTCGCTAGACCGCAGGTTGCGCAGGATCCGTTTCAAGAGCAGCAGAGTGGGGCTGGTGCTGTCGGATTACGTGGTGAGGCATACACCAGCAGCCCAGCCCTTCCTGGACCTAGTACCAGCACTGCCGTACAACCTGGTGAAGTAGCGAGCACCAGAAGGGCAGTTGAAGCTGGTACGGTGGCACGTGCAGTAGTGACCCCGTCGCAGCCACCGCAAAGACGTGCCCGTAGAGCCCCTAGAATCCCAGAGGTGCTGGCAAACCCTGATTGGCAGTCCCCAACTTCAGCCGCACCCGTAGTTTTCCCTTTCACCGCCCAGTCTGGAGTTCGGGTTGAGACAGCTCAGATCGATTCGGCCCTGGGATTTTTTGAGCTGTTCTTGACTGCGGAGCTTTTAGACTTAGTCGTGGCAGAGACAAACAGGTATGCCACACAATTTATCACCGCTAACCCGGAAAGCTTTTATGCCCAGCCTTTCCGGTGGAAACCAGTCCAAGTTTCCGAATTTAAAACTTTTCTGAGCCTCCTCCTCAACATGGGCCTGACAAAAAAGCATGAATTGCGGTCATATTGGTCCACAAACCCGATTCATCACATGCCCATGTTCTCTGCTGCTATGTCCAGGACACGATTTGAGGTCATCCTGCGTTTCCTGCACTTTAGCGACAACACCGCCTCCCGTCCCAGGGGCCACCCTGCTTTTGACCGGCTCCACAAAATTCGGCCCCTCATAGACCATTTCAACCAGAAATTTGCAGATTTGTATACCCCTGAGCAAAACATCTGCAGAGACGAGTCCCTGATACATTTTACCGGGCGCCTTGGCTTCAAACAATACATCCCAAGCAAGCGCGCCCGGTATGGGGTCAAATTGTATAAGCTCTGTGAAAGGGCCACAGGCTATACCCACAAATTTCGGGTCTATGAGGGAAAAGATCAGACCCTGGAGCCGGTCGGTTGCCCTGACTACCTGGGGAGCAGTGGGAAGACAGTTTGGGACTTGGTGTCACCCTTATTCGGCAAGGGGTACCATCTTTATGTGGACAATTTCTACACAAGTGTGGCCCTCTTTAGGCATTTGTTTCTAGAACGGATTGGCGCCTGTGGTACCGCGCGAACTAGTCACGCGGGCTTCCCCCAACGGCTCGTTAGCACCCGTCTTGCAAGGGGGCAGAGGGCCGCACTGTGTAACGAAGAACTGCTCGCGGTGAAATGGAGAGACAAGCGTGACGTTTACA
Source organism: Bufo gargarizans (assembly GCF_014858855.1). Taxonomy (NCBI): domain Eukaryota; kingdom Metazoa; phylum Chordata; class Amphibia; order Anura; family Bufonidae; genus Bufo; species Bufo gargarizans. The sequence continues at coordinate 311,646,811 of NC_058085.1, forward strand.
TGCTCTCCTCCATTCACGCAGACACGACAATACAAATTGAGCGAGCAACCCGTGTCATTGAAAAGCCCCTCTCAGTCCACGACTATAACCTCCACATGGGAGGGGTCGACTTCAATGACCAGATGTTGGCTCCGTATTTAGTTTCCCGACGCACCAGACGCTGGTATAAGAAGGTGTCTGTATATTTAATTCAATTGGCTCTGTACAATAGTTTTGTTCTCTACAGTAAGGCTGGGAGAACTGGATCCTTCCTCAAATTTCAGGAAGAGATCATTGCGAACCTCCTGTATCCAGGAGGTTCCGTGGCCCCATCCACCAGTGTAGTTAGCCGTCTACACGAGCGACACTTCCCCAGTGTCGTTGCTGGTACCTCAAACCGACCGCCACCCCGAAAAAAATGTTGTGTCTGTAGCAGGAGTGGAATAAGACGTGACACCCGCTATTTCTGTCCTGACTGTCCCGACCACCCTGCCCTATGCTTAGGGGAGTGTTTCCGAAAGTACCACACACAGGTACACCTAGCATAGGGATCATCTCACCAGGACAGGCACACAGGGCTATTAGGGCCCATTCACTCACTGCTGCTGCAAACGTCTCCTTTCACATGGGACAAAGTGCATAACGCACTTCGCCACATCTTTGGGCGATTTGCGCTTTGCACATTGACCCATGGGGAAGGAGAGGTTTGTTCTATAAAGGTAAAAAAACAAAAAAAAAAACAAAAAAAAAAAAACAGGTAAGCAAACACGTTAATGTTTAGTTCCAAAAGTTAAAGTTACATGTTCTGTTCCAAAGTTAATAAAATTATTGCGTTGTGGCCTGGTTTTTTCATTTTTTATTTTATTTTTTGTCTTTTTACCTTCCAGGTGGACCAACCGATCTACTAGCTGCAGCAACGATGTGCATTCTGACAGAAGCATTGCGCTGCTGTCAGATTACACGCAAGTCGGTGTATGCGGCGCTGCAAGACGGGATTTTCTCCTCTGCAGTGACAGATACGTTTGCCGAGGCATACGAGCTGAGGAGGAGGCGGCGTTCCTATGCTTTGGCAAGCACTTTGTATATATATATATATATATATATATATAAAAAAAAATCCCGGCAATGATTTATTCATCCACATCGATTGATGCGAATGGAGAAATCTGGTTTGCCAGGGCATACGAGCTAAGTGGGTATGGATGTAGGGCGGAGCTCCTATGTCCTGGCAGACGCCTTTCCCCTCCATTATTTTTTTTTGGCAGAGATTTTTTCATCCACATTGATCGATGCGAATGAAGAAATCTGTGCCGTTCATTTTTTTCTTTCAGCCCAGAGGCTGAACGGAAAAAAAAATCTCATTACCTGTATGCTCAATATAAGGAGAATAGCAGAAACTCCTAATGCTGGCCATACATGTAATGATTGCGGAGACCCTCAAATGCCAGGGCAGTACAAACACCCCACAACTGACCCCATTTTGGAAAGAAGACACCCCAAGGTATTTGCTGAGGGGCATATTGAGTCCATGAAAGATTGAAATTTTTGTCCTAAGTTAGCGGAAAGTGAGACTTTGTGAGAAAAAACAAAAAAAAATCAATTTCCGCTAACTTATGCGAAAAAAAATAAAATTCTATGAACTTGCCAGGCCCCTCATTGGATACCTTGGGGTGTCTTCTTTCCAAAGTGGGGTCACATGTGGGGTATTTATACTGCCCTGGCTTTTTAGGGGCCCTAAAGCGTGAGAAGAAGTCTGGGATCCAAATGTCTAAAAATGCCCTCCTAAAAGGAATTTGGGCACCTTTGCGCATCTAGGCTGCAAAAAAGTGTCACACATCTGGTATCGCCGTACTCAGGAGAAGTTGGGGAATGTGTTTTGGGGTGTCATTTTACATATACCCATGCTGGGTGAGATAAATATCTTGGTCAAATGCCAACTTTGTATAAAAAAATGGGAAAAGTTGTCTTTTGCCAACATATTTCTCTCACCCAGCATGGGTATATGTAAAATGGCACCCCAAAACACATTCCCCAACTTCTCCTGAGTACGGCGATACCAGATGTGTGACACTTTTTTGATGCCAAGGTGGGCAAAGGGGCACATATTCCAAAGTGCACCTTTCGGATTTTGCAGGCCATTTTTTACAGATTTTGATTGCAAAGTACTTCTCACACATATGGGCCCCTAAATTGCCAGGGCAGTATAACTACCCCACAAGTGACCCCATTTTGGAAAGAAGACACCCCAAGGTGTTCTGTGAGGGGCATGGCGAGTTCCTAGAATTTTTTATTTTTTGTCGCAAGTTAGTGGAATATGAGACTTTGTAAGGAAAAAAGAGAAAAAAAAAAATCATCATTTTCCGCTAACTTGTGACAAAAAAAAAAAAATTCTAGGAACTCGCAGTGCCCCTCACGGAATACCTTGGGGTGTCTTCTTTCCAAAATGGGGTCACTTGTGGCGTAGTTATACTGCCCTGGCAATTTAGGGGCCCAAATGTGTGAGAAGTACCTTGCAATCAAAATGTGTAAAAAATGCCCTGCAAAATCCGAAAGGTGCACTTTGGAATATGTGCCCCTTTGCCCACCTTGGCAGCAAAAAAGTGTGACACATCTGGTATCGCCATACTCAGGAGAAGTTGGGGAATGTGTTTTGGGGTGTCATTTTACATATACCCATGCTGGGTGAGAAAAATATCTTGGTCAAATGCCAACTTTGTATAAAAAAAATGGGAAAAGTTGTCGTTTGCCAAGATATTTCTCTCACCCAGCATGGGTATATGTAAAATGACACCCCAAAACACATTCCCCAACTTCTCCTGAGTACGGCGATACCAGATGTGTGACACTTTTTTGATGCCAAGGTGGGCAAAGGGGCGCATATTCCAAAGTGCACCTTTCGGATTTCACCGGTCATTTTTTACAGATTTTGATTGCAAAGTACTTCTCACACATATGGGCCCCTAAATTGCCAGGGCAGTATAACTACGCCACAAGTGACCCCATTTTGGAAAGAAGACACCCCAAGGTATTCCGTGAGGGGCATGGCGAGTTCCTAGAATTTTTTATTTTTTGTCGCAAGTTAGTGGAATATGAGACTTTGTAAGGAAAAAAGAGAAAAAAAAAAAATCATCATTTTCCGCTAACTTGTGACAAAAAATAAAAAATTCTAGGAACTCGCAGTGCCCCTCACGGAATACCTTGGGATGTCTTCTTTCCAAAATGGGGTCACTTGTGGCGTAGTTATACTGTCCTGGCAATTTAGGGGCCCATATGTGTGAGAAGTACTTTGCAATCAAAATATGTAAAAAATGCCCTGCAAAATCCGAAAGGTGCACTTTGGAATATGCGCCCCTTTGCCCACCTTGGCATCAAAAAAGTGTCACACATGTGGTATCGCCGTACTCAGGAGAAGTTGGGGAATGTGTTTTGGGGTGTCATTTTACATATACCCATGCTGGGTGAGAAAAATATCTTGGTCAAATGCCAACTTTGTATAAAAAAATGGGAAAAGTTGTCTTTTGCCAAGATATTTCTCTCACCCAGCATGGGTATATGTAAAATGACCCCCCAAAACACATTCCCCAACTTCTCCTGAGTACGGCGATACCACATGTGTGACACTTTTTTGCTGCCAAGGTGGGCAAAGGGGCGCATATTCCAAAGTGCACCTTTCGGATTTCACCGGTCATTTCTTACACATTTTGATTGCAAAGTTCTTCTCACACATTTGGGCCCCTAAATTGCCAGGGCAGTATAACTACCCCACAAGTGACCCCATTTTGGAAAGAAGACACCCCAAGGTATTCTGTGAGGGGCATGGTGAGTTCCTAGAATTTTTTATTTTTTGTCGCAAGTTAGTGCAATATGAGACTTTGTAAGAAAAAAAAAAAATCATCATCATTTTCCGCTAACTTGTGACAAAAAATAAAAAGCTCTATGAACTCACTATGCCCATCAGCGAATACCTTAGGGTGTCTACTTTCCGAAATGGGGTCATTTGTGGGGGTTTTCTACTGTTTGGGCATTGTAGAACCTCAGGAAACATGACAGGTGCTCAGAAAATCAGAGCCGTTTCAAAAAGCGGAAATTCACATTTTTGTACCATAGTTTGTAAACGCTATAACTTTTACCCAAACCATTTTTTTTTTTTGCCCAAACACTTTTTTTTTATCAAAGACATGTAGAACTATAAATTTGGCGAAAAATTTATATATGGATGTCGTTTTTTTTGCAAAATTTCACAGCTGAAAGTGAAAAATGTCATTTTTTTGCAAAAAAATCGTTACATTTTGATTAATAACAAAAAAAGTAAAAATGTCAGCAGCAATAAAATACCACCAAATGAAAGCTCCATTAGTGAGAAGAAAAGGAGGTAAAATTCATTTGGGTGGTAAGTTGCATGACCGAGCGATAAACGGTGAAAGTAGTGTAGTGCCGAAGTGTAAAAAGTGGCCTGGTCATGAAGGGGGTTTCACCTAGCGGGGCTGAAGTGGTTAAAAGGGGCGGCAATATTTAAAGGGAACACTCCACCCCTGTGGTATTTGGTTCTGCTGGAGCAGTATATTCTGTGGTATTCGGTTCTGCTGGAGCAGTATAGTGAGGGACATTTATCAAGCTCTTTACACCACCATCTGCCTACTCGAGCTGACCCCACCCACACATGTTGGCCCCACCTTCTGTCAATCTGGACCCACCTACATTAATGAACCACTTTTCGTTTTTGTTTTCAGGGGCACTTTAAATTTCCAGTCTGCTCCTTGGATCAGCCCTATTAAGCCAGGCATGGTAGGGTTGATCCTGCTCATAAAGGTCAGACACATACAAGCAAGTTGCGAGGTGCTGTTCTGGCCTCTGCTCCTCGGACAGCATTATAATTTATAATGATGTGTAACCCTGAGAGTTGTGAAATCTACTGAATTACACATAATGCTGTCAGTGTAAGGCCTCATGTTGTTTGGCCCCACAAAAAAACAGGACATGTCTCATTCTTGTTCGTATTACGCACAAGGACAGGATTGTTCTCTAGAGGGCAGGACGTTCTGTTCCACAAAATGCTGGTATTTGTCTGTTGCGGATTCACAATTTGCTGAGTGCAAAACGGGTAAAGGTCATGTGCATGAGCCCTTACACAGCAATATAAATCACTATAAGGCCTCATGCACCTGGCCGTTGCCCGTATTGCAGCTATGGTTGCCACCCGGCCGGTATCTCACTGGCAAGGCCGGTAACTTAGTGGCCCTGCCGATGTCTGTATTTTTTTTCCTTTGCGGACTGCTACTAATGAGCGCTTCCATTGCGGAGTGCTCATTAGTGAAGCCTTTACCTCCCCCTGTGTCAATTAAAAAGAAAGAAAAAGCACTCACCTCCTCCATTTGCTTGCACTGCTGACTGGATGTGCAGGACAGGACCTGCGAGACATCATCACGCTGGAGCGCAGGTCCTGTCCTGAGCTTCCAATCAGCAGGGGGGGTTTTCCGCAGAGCGAGCAAATGGAGGAGGTGAGTGGGGGCATTATTCTAACTGGGGACACTAATGGGGGCATTAATGTTCCTGGGGGGCACTAATGGGGGATTATTCTTCCTGGGGGGAACTAATAGGGGCATTATTCTTCCTGGGGGCACAAATGGGGGGCATTATTCTTCCTGGGGGGCACAAATGGGTGCATTATTCTTTCTGGGGGGCACTAATGGGGGCATTATTCTTCCTGGGGGGGCACTAATGGTTGCATTATTCTTCCTGGGGCACTAATGGGGGCATCATTCTTCCTGGGGGTACTAATGGGGGCATTATTCTTCCTGGGGGCATCATTCTTCCTGAGGGCACACATGGGGGCATTAATCTTCCTGGGGGCACAAATGGGGGTCATTAACTTTCCTGGGGGGCACTAATGGGGGCATTATTCTTCCTGCGGGGCACTAATGGGAGCATTATTCTTCCTGGGGGCACAAATGGGGGGCATTATTCTTCCTGGGGGGCACTAATGGGGGCATTATTTTTCCTGCGGGGCACTAATGAGACCATTAGTCTTACTGAGGGGCACTAATGGGGGGGTATTAATTCTGGGGTGCACTAATGTGGACAGTATTAATTCTGGGGGAGCTAATCGGGCATTACTTTTACTGGGGGCACTAATGTGGGCATTAATAATTCTGGGGGTGCTAATGGGGGCATTTCTATTACTGGGGGCTCTAATGTGGGCATTATTAATTCTGGGGGCGCTAATGGGGGCATTTCTATTACTGGGGGTACTAATGTGGACAGTATTAATTCTGGGGCACTAATGGGGGCATTAATATTATTGGGAGCCACAGTATGATAGCGACTTAACACCCGCACCCACAGCAACCCCTTTAGGGTGTGGCTTAACTTGACCAATATTTTTTGTTGGGAAAGGTGGCAACAATAAATGCAGCCCTTGTTATGGTTGTGATCGGCAGGATCGACCCTACCATGCAGCATGCCTGGTTTAATAGGGTTGATCCTGCCCCACGGGTCCTCTTTAACCCCTTAAGGACGCAGGGCGTATCGGTACGCCCTATTTCCCGAGTCCTTAAGGACTCAGGGCGTACCGGTACGTCCTAACTTTAAATGCAGATTCCGGCGCCGCGGGGGTTAATGGAAACGGGATGCCGGCTGAAATCATTCAGCCGGCATCCTGTGACAACGCCAGGGGGGGTCATGTGACCCCCCCCTATCGGCGATCGCCGCAAACCGCAGGTCAATTCAGACCTGCGGTTTGCTGCGCTTTTTGCAGTTTCTGACCCCTGCGGTCCCTGACCGCGGGGATCAGAAACTTTAGTGTACCTCAAATATAGATTTTACCTCCCCCCTGCACCCCTGCATGATTTTTGGCCGGCGGGTGGTGCAGGGGGGGGAGTTGTGGGCGGTGGGGGCGGTGCGGGAGGCGGGCGGTGCGGCAGCCGGGATCGCGATCCCCCGCCCGCCTCCCCTTGAAAATTCGTTGGTGTAGAGTGGGTATACCAGGGTGCCAGCACATTGCTGGCACCCTGGTATAAACGGCTGACATCGGTGATGCGATGTCAGCCGTTTAACCCTTTCCATACAGCGGTCCGTACGGACCGCTGTATGGAAAAAGTTAACAGTAAGAAGTAGCTCCCTCCCTCTCCCATCGGGGGGCTGCAGTGTCTTTGCAGCCCCCCCGAATGGAGAGGGAGAGAGCTCCCAGGCAGCCCCCCGAAGCCCCGTCCTTACCCTTCCCCGTCTGCGCAGTTCTGACCACTACTGAGCAGACGGGGAAGGTTCCCATGGCAACAGGACGCCGTCTCAGGCATCCTGCTGTCCATGGTTCTGAACAGATCTGTGCTGAAAGCATAGATCTGTTCAGACAAAGTGTAAGTAAAATACAGTACTGTACAATATATATTGTACTGTACTGTATTATACAGACATCAGACCCACTGGATCTTCAAGAACCAAGTGGGTCTGGGTCAAAAAAAAAGTGAAAAAAAAGTAAAAATCAAAAAAACACATTTATCACTGAATAAAAATGAAAAAAATAAAATTCCCTACACATGTTTGGTATCGCCGCGTCCGTAATGACCTGATCTATAAAACGGTCATGTTACTTTCCCCGCACGGTGAACGCCATAAAAAAAAAAAAAAAAAAACTATTAGGAAATTGAAATTTTGCCCACCTTACTTCCCAAAAAAGGTAATAAAAGTGATCAAAAAAGTCGCATGTACGCCAAAATAGTACCAATCAAACCGTCATCTCATCCCACAAAAATCATACCCTACCCAAAATAATTGCCAAAAAACTGAAAAAACTATGGCTCTCAGACTATGGAAACACTAAAACATGATTTTTTTGCTTCAAAAATTAAATCATTGTGTAAAACTTAAATAAATAAAACAAAGTATACATATTAGGTATCGCCGCGTCCGTATCGACCGGCTCTATAAAAATATGACATGACCTAACCCCTCAGGTGACCACCGTAAAAAAATAAAAATAAAAACGGTGTAAAAAAAGCCATTTTGTCATCTTACGTCACAATAAAGTGTAATAGCAAGCGATTAAAAAGTCATGTGCACCCCAAAATAGGGCCAATCAAACCGTCATCTCATCCCGCAAAAAATGAGACCCTACTTAAAATAATCGCCCAAAAATTGAAAAAACTATGGTTCTTAGACTATGGAGACACTAAAACATTTTTTTTGTTTTAAAAATGAAGTCATTGTGTAAAACTTACATAAATAAAAAAAATTGTATACATATTAGGTATCGCCGCGTCCGTGACAACCTGCTCTATAAAATTACCACATGATCTAACCTGTCAGATGAATGTTGTAAATAACAAAAAAAAAAAAAGTGCCAAAAAATCTATTTCTTATTACCTTGCCACATATAAAAGTGTAATATAGAGCAACCAAAAAACATATGTACCCTAAACTAGTACCAACAAAACTGCCACCCTATCCCCTAGTTTCTAAAATGGGGTCACTTTTTTGGAGTTTATACTCTGGGGGTGCATCAGAGGGGCTTCAAATGGGACATGGTGTCAAAAAAAACTGTCCAGCAAAATCTGCCTTCCAAAAACCGTATGGCATTCCTTTCCTTCTGCGCCCTGCCGTTTGCCCGTACAGCGGTTTACGAACACATATGGGGTGTTTCTGTAAACTACAGAATCAGGGCCATAAATAATGAGTTTTGTTTGGCTGTTAACCCTTGCTTTGTAATTGGAAAAAAAATATTAAAATGGAAAATCTTCCAAAAAAGTGAAATTTTGAAATTGTATCTCTATTTTCCATTAAATCTTGTGCAACACCTAAAGGGTTAACAAAGTTTGTAAAATCAGTTTTGAATACCTTGAGGGGTGTAGTTTCTTAGATGGGGTCACTTTTATGGAGTTTCTACTCTAGGGGTGCATCAGGGGCTTCAAATGGGACATGGTGTCAAAAAACCAGTCCAGCAAAATCTGCCTTCCAAAAACCAAACGGCGCACCTCTCACTCTACGCCCTGCTGTGTGGCCGTACAGTAGTTTACGGCCACATATGGGGTGTTTCTGTAAACTACAGAATCTGGGCCATAAATAATGAGTTTTGTTTGGCTGTTAACCCTTGCTTTGTAACTGGAAAAAAAATATTAAAATAGAAAATCTGCCAAAAAAGTGAAATTTTGAAATTGTATCTCTATTTTCCATTAAATCTTGTGCAACATCTAAAGGGTTAACAAAGTTTCTAAAATCAGTTTTGAATACCTTCAGGGGTGTAGTTTCTTAGATGGGGTCACTTTTATGGAGTTTCTACTCTAGGGGTGCATCAGGGGGCTTCAAATGGGACATGGTGTCAAAAAAACTGTCCAGCAAAATCTGCCTTCCAAAAACCATACGGCGCACCTTTCACTCTACGCCCCGCTGTGTGGCCGTACAGTAGTTTACGGCCACATATGGGGTGTTTCTGTAAACGGCAGAGTCAGGGCAATAAAGATACAGTCTTGTTTGGCTGTTAACCCTTGCTTCGAAAAAATGGGTTAAAATGGAAAATTAGGCAAAAAAATGAAATTCTCAAATTTCATCCCCATTTGCCAATAACTCTTGTGCAACACCTAAAGGGTTAACAAAGTTTGTAAAATCAGTTTTGAATACCTTGAGGGGTGTAGTTTATAGAATGGGGTCATTTTTGGGCGGTTTCTATTATGTAAGCCTCGCAAAGTGACTTCAGAGCTGTAGTGGTCCCTAAAAATTGGGTTTTTGTAAATTTCAGAAAATTTTCAAGATTTGCTTCTAAACTTCTAAGCCTTGTAACATCCCCAAAAAATAAAATATCATTCCCAAAATGCTACAAACATGAAGTAGACATATGGGGAATGTAAAGTCATCACAATTTTTGGGGGTATTACTATGTATTACAGAAGTAGAGAAACTGAAACTTTGAAATTTGCTAATTTTTCTAAATTTTTGGTAAATATGGTATTTTTTTATGCAAAAAAATTCACTTTTTTGACCCAATTTTAGCAGTGTCATGAAGTACAATATGTGACGAAAAAACAATCTCAGAACGGCCTGGGTAAGTCAAAGCGTTTTAAAGTTATGAGCACTTAAAGTGACACTGGTCTGATTTGTAAAAAATGGCCAAGTCCTTAAAGGGAACCTGTCACCCAAAAATCGCCTATTAAGCTGTTTACAGTACCTTATAGTGCTGTATACTCGTTTCTTGATGCACTTTTTGTTCGTTTTCCCACATGTCTGCTCATTCAGAAATCGATGTTATATTCAGCTGCTGCCCCGTGCTTCAAGTCAGGCTTGAAGTCACGGGGGCAGCGGCCTCGGCGTCTTACATGGCCCTCTCCCCGCCCCCTGCCTCTGTTACTGACAGCCGAACTCCGAATCCGGGACCGCGCTCAACGGCCGCATGCGCAGTAAAGGGCGGCAGGAGCGCGGTCCCGGCTGCCGCGCGTACTACGCGCCGTCTTACTTTCGCCGCACTGCGCATGCGCCCGACATCCTGTATCAAACGCGCCCGCGCCCAGATGCCGGGCGCGGGCGCGTTTGATACAGGATGTCGGGCGCATGCGCAGTGCGGCGAAAGTAAGACGGCGCGTAGTACGCGCGGCAGCCGGGACCGCGCTCCTGCCGCCCTTTACTGCGCATGCGGCCGTTGAGCGCGGTCCCGGATTCGGAGTTCGGCTGTCAGTAACAGAGGCAGGGGGCGGGGAGAGGGCCATGTAAGACGCCGAGGCCGCTGCCCCCGTGACTTCAAGCCTGACTTGAAGCACGGGGCAGCAGCTGAATATAACATCGATTTCTGAATGAGCAGACATGCGGGAAAACGAACAAAAAGTGCATCAAGAAACGAGTATACAGCACTATAAGGTACTGTAAACAGCTTAATAGGCGATTTTTGGGTGACAGGTTCCCTTTAAGGTGAAATAGGGCTGAGTCCTTAAGGGGTTAAAAAAAAAATTGCTACAGAAGTTAAAACATATGAAAATATATATATAATAACATGATATGATTATATATTTCTGCTGGTTGTTGGAATAGGGAAGAAAAGAACACTGTGCTTTCACTTTAAGATCCGAGCGTCCCCACACCCGCAGCTCCACACTTTCCAGTACGGCTCACGCGCAGACACCCGGAAGTAATCGCTTTTTACAAATCTAATCACGTGCTTCAGCTACACCAATAACGGTGCTTTTTGAAAAAGAACAGCAAAGCGAGGGTTAACAGCAAACAGGCCAAAAGTAACATTACCCACTAGCGAATCTCGAACGCGCTCACGTAATGTACTGTCCAAGGAGAGTCAATTATCCCAGGGAAACTACCAATCCTACCACAAACCCCGCCCCCTCCCCGTGGCTGAGTCCTGATTGGTTGGAGCCGGAGCCCGGAGCACATGGTCGCTGCTGAGTTCAGTGCTGGGAGAAAGCTCATCATCTGAGAGGTGAGGCGCTGGGGACCCCGTCATCTGCTGTCATTGTGGGCTCTCCCTATATAATGAGCCGACACCAGCTCCTTCACGTCTGTCTCTGGCAGGAGTGACGACCCGTGTCAACCATTGCAGCTTTCTGCAGCGGTGGACTAAGGAAACTTGTACAGGGTTCATTCACACCACTGTATTTTGCGGTCCGCATTGCATCCGTTTTTTTGTGGACCCCTTGTAGCAATGCCTACTCTTGTATGCAAAATGGACAAGAATAGGACACGTTCTATATTTTTTATGTGACTGCGGAACGGACATATGAATGCAGAGTGCGGCCCCGTTGAAATGCAAAAAATGTGAATCGGATGCGGACCAAAAATACGGTCATGTGAAAGGGGCGTAATGATCTGCATGGGCACATTTCTGGACCTTAAAGGGGTTTTATGGTAATACTGATATTGGTATTCTGGTTATAGAATGTATCCCCTATTCACAGCTATCATGAGAACGGGGCCCCTGAAATGGACGGAGCGGCTGATTGGAAAAGCACATCGCCACCCCATTCATTTCTATGGGAGTGCCGGGAATAGCCAAGCGTTCTCTTGATCGTAGGGGTCCCAGTGGTAGGACCTCCACCAGTTATGGGGATAAGCAACCTTCAGTACTCCAGTTGTGAAACTACAACTCCCAGCATGCAAGCACTCTTGGGTGTTCTTTTAAAACCCATAGAAGTGAATGAAGCATTCTGGGAGTTGTAGTTTCTGAACAGCTGGAGTGCCGGTGGATGAGGGCTAACTATAACCAGGATACCCTTTTAAGCAAGTGTCCGCGGCCTGCCCCCTGAAATAGTAGATTCGTACCTGCTCCGGTCCTCCTCGCTGCCTCCACTATTTACATCCGGCTGGTCATGGTCACACACAGCATGTCACCTCTGAAGCCAGCCATTGGTTGGAGCGGTGCATGTGACCATGGCCAGCCGGATGTAAGTAGTGGAGGCAGAGAGGGGAGCAGGCCAGTATTGAATCTTCAAATTTTTTTTTGGGGGGGGGGGGGGGGGGGGTTGCAGTCTGCTGACACTTGATTAAAAATCAATATTACCGTAAAACCCCTTTAAAGGATCACTGAGTTTCCAAAACACTTTTGATATGTCGGAGAGAGAGTGTTGATTGGTGGGGTGTGTGAGGTCTGAGACCCTCATGATCACTAGAAGGAGGAGAGAGAAGCGCTTGCAATATCGGATGGAATCTAGACTCGCTCAAAGACTTTCCATTGAGCCTGTCTCCTGCCGCTAGGAGTGTGCGATATGTGAGCGCTTCTCTCTCCTTGTTCAAACTATCCATGGGGGTCTCAGCACTATGACACCCCCCCCACCACCACCAATTAAAACTTTTGATTTGTCTCTGTGAGATATCAAAAGTGTTATAAAAACTTGGTGACCCTTTATAGAACGCGATCATCCAACCCATCCGCTTCATGTGTCGGCAGCCAGATCCCGCGCGTGCGCACTAGGTAGCACCTGATGCGCCCGTGCGGACTCCTGGCAGCGGCCTCGTTTTGCGAAGTGCGCATGCGCCGGCCGGCGCACTTCGCTAGAACCTGCCTTGGCTGCCCGATTACAGCCATCCAACCTCCTACAGCCGGGTGATACCTAGTGCGCATGTGCGGGATCTGGCTGAGTAGAGCGGACATTAGAGAGGCGGCGATGAACTGAGGTAGGCGGATCTAATGAAAAGGAGGGTGGCGATTTCGATTCAGAAAACGGCACTGAGCACCGAAAGGAGATGGCTGCAGCCAGGCACATTGCATCGTGAGACGTCCCCTTGGACACAATTGTGACATGAGTGACAGGTTATATAAACCTGTTTTATATGATTATAGAGCCACAGGCGCATTTGATGACGTCAATTTAGGATTCTGTGTATTAGTACGGACTAGGGCTGCACGATATGGGAATTTTGTGCAATTGCGATTAGGGCCCTAAAAATTGCGATAACGATATGCGATGTGATATTTTAAAGGAATTGTGCTAGAGGTCTATTTGCTTGGATTTTCCCATATGAGCCGCTGACGCGACTGGGTATGACATGGTTATGGGGGATCTGTGGAGGACGCTGAGTTGTGGGGGATCTGTGGAGGACGCTGTGTTGTGGGGGATCTGTGGAGGACGCTGTGTTGTGGGGGATCTGTGGAGGACGCTGTGTTGTGGGGGATCTGTGGAGGACGCTGTGTTGTGGGGGATCTGTGGAGGACGCTGTGTTGTGGGGGATCTGTGGAGGACGCTGTGTTGTGGGGGATCTGTGGAGGACGCTGTGTTGTGGGGGATCTGTGGAGGACGCTGTGTTGTGGGGGATCTGTGGAGGACGCTGTGTAGTGGGGGATCTGTGGAGGACGCTGTGTAGTGGGGGATCTGTGGAGGACGCTGTGTAGTGGGGGATCTGTGGAGGACGCTGTGTTGTGGGGGATCTGTGGAGGACGCTGTGTTGTGGGGGATCTGTGGAGGACGCTGTGTTGTGGGGGATCTGTGGAGGACGCTGTGTTGTGGGGGATCTGTGGAGGACGCTGTGTTGTGGGGGATCTGTGGAGGACGCTGTGTTGTGGGGGATCTGTGGAGGACGCTGTGTTGTGGGGGATCTGTGGAGGACGCTGTGTTGAGGGGGATCTGTGGAGGACGCTGAGTTGTGGGGGATCTGCAACATTCTCCTCTGTGGACTTCCATCTAGCACTCTCGCACCCCTCCAATCTATCCTCAACTCTGCTGCCCGACTAATCCACCTCTCACCCTATTATTCCTCTGCCTCTCCCCTTTGCCAATCCCTTCACTGGCTCCCCATTGCCCAACGAATTCACTTCAAAGTACTTACAAATACATACAAGGCCGTCCATAACCTGTCCCCTCCCTACATCTCTGAGCTAATTTCCCGATACACCCCCACACGCACTCTCCGATCCTCACAAGACCTCCTTCTCTCCTCTCCTCTTATTGCCTCTTCCCACAATCGACTCCAGGATTTCTCCCGTGCATCCCCCATACTCTGGAACTCGCTACCCCAACATATCAGACTCTCACCTACAGTGGAATCCTTCAAAAGAAACCTGAAAACCCACCTCTTCAGACAAGCCTACAACCAATGACCCTGCTGCCTCTATACCGCCACGACCTGCTTCACCCGCACCTACTGTGTCCTTCTCCCATACCATGTAGATTGTAAGCCCTCACGGGCAGGGCCCTCTCTCCTTCTGTACCAGTTTGTAACTCATTTTGTTTATGATTAGTGCAATTGTCTGTATTATGTATGTGCACCCCTTATCATATGTACAGCGCTATGGAATGAATGGCGCTTAAATAATAAATAATAATAATAATCTGTGGAGGACGCTGTGTTGTGGGGGATCTGTGGAGGACGCTGTGTTGTGGGGGACCTGTGGAGGACGCTGTGTTGTGGGGGATCTGTGGAGGACGCTGTGTTGTGGGGGATCTGTGGAGGACGCTGTGTTGTGGGGGATCTGTGGAGGACGCTGTGTTGTGGGGGATCTGTGGAGGACGCTGTGTTGTGGGGGATCTGTGGAGGACGCTGTGTTGTGGGGGACCTGTGGAGGACGCTGTGTTGTGGGGGACCTGTGGAGGACGCTGTGTTGTGGGGGACCTGTGGAGGACGCTGTGTTGTGGGGGACCTGTGGAGGACGCTGTGTTGTGGGGGACCTGTGGAGGACGCTGTGTTGAGGGGGACCTGTGGAGGACGCTGTGTTGAGGGGGACCTGTGGAGGACGCTGTGTTGAGGGGGACCTGTGGAGGACGCTGTGTTGTGGGGGACCTGTGGAGGACGCTGTGTTGTGGGGGACCTGTGGAGGACGCTGTGTTGTGGGGGACCTGTGGAGGACGCTGTGTTGTGGGGGACCTGTGGAGGACGCTGTGTTGTGGGGGACCTGTGGAGGACGCTGTGTTGTGGGGGACCTGTGGAGGACGCTGTGTTGTGGAGGACGCTGTGTTGTGGAGGACGCTGTGTTGTGGAGGACGCTGTGTTGTGGGGGACCTGTGGAGGACGCTGTGTTGTGGGGGACCTGTGGAGGACGCTGTGTTGTGGGGGACCTGTGGAGGACACATAGCATCTTATGCTGGTCCCCCTCATGTGTCCTAAACTGGGCACATAACTGCCTTTTGCGTGTAAAGTGTTTTACTAGTGTCTGTGTGTGTGGGTGAAACAATCTCTCTCCTAACAGGTCCGACCTCTGTACTCACTATGAATGCAATGCACTGCAGCGAGCGTCAGCGAGGTGGCCGGCCGGCGCGTGACTGACGTCACTTAGTAACGCTCCTGCTTCCTGAAGTGGGAGGAGCGTTACTAAGTGACGTCAGTAACGCGCCGGCCGGCCCGCTTGCTGCAGTGCATTGCATTCATAGTGAGTACAGAGGTCGGACCTGTTAGGAGAGAGATTGTTTCACCCACACACACAGACACTAGTAAAACACTTTACACGCAAAAGGCAGTTATGTGCGCAGGGCCCCTTTATATATAATCGCGGCATTTTCGGGTCGGCCAAATCGCCATATCGCATTTGCCGATTATCGCGATTCGATTATTTTTTCGATTTTATCGTGCAGCCCTAGTACGGACCATATGTTTAGGTTATAGGCCTAAATTCTGATGACAGAATCCCTTTAGTAGATTAATTTGAGTAATCGTTTCAGCCCTCGTATGTGTGTATATCTGCCGACAGAACTCAATGGGGGTCCCTTACATTGGCCCTAGTCCAGATTCCTGGAGAAAACTGGTTTGCAACTTTTTAAACCCTGTTGCTCCTATATTGCATGCAATTGGCGTTTTTACGCTGCCCTAGCAAATTTCCAAAAAGGGGACCTGGTGTGGTGGGGGGTCATCGGTCCTGGCAAATTTACCATCATTTAGGATCATGCAGGATGCGCTTATATTATGATGAGGGATGCTTTTTGTCATGAATTAAAAATTATTTTTCCTGAAATTTTAATACTGATGACCTATCCTCTGGTATATATGTACAGAGGGTAGGTAGGTCACCAGTATTAAAATCTCAGAAAACCCCTTTAAGGGATCAAACAATGCTAAATACTGGACTCCTTCATAACTTATTTTTCAGCAGAAATCATATTACTTTCCAGTTGTCGCAGACTCGGGACGGACATTTTTCCTGTTTCTTTCTCATTAAGTATAGTTGATGCATCTACTGTACCTCAGCCACGTTGCATCTACTGTACCTCAGCCACGTACACATTAACCCCTGTCCTACTTTATCTTCATATGCCCGGGTTCTCATTTCAGGATGGCAGTGTTCGTAGATCTCAACCTTACAAACTGTACGACAGTAAAGAAGTTGCAAAGCGTTATAGAAATGGCGGCGCATCGTAAGTACAGCGTGGGTCGTGCATCTGAGAGGAGAGATTTATCAGACGTCTTTTGGAAGGGGCCTTTAGTCAAACTTTCCCTTTAATATCTGTGTCAGTGCTGATGTGACTGCTTGACATTCTAGGCCTAAAGCCTGAGGACTTCTGAGAGGTACTGATGACAATGTGTCTCCTTCACAGTCAGTGGGAATGTTCTCATGGAGACCATGTGTGGATTGAAATCGCCATCTACATCCAAGCCCTCACTTTTCAAGCCTGTTGAGATGTAGATTTGGATGTGTTTGGTTCCACACGAGCCTTCAGGATAACAGAGCAGCTAATAAATCAGAAGGGGGCACATCATGAGAGTTTCTCTGACATACATGATATTGGAATATATCGAGGCATATATGTAAGAAATATACATTCTCCTTCATCGGGGCTGGACAAACCAAGGGCTCTGTGGTTGAGAACATTAGTCCTGAGGACTTTTGCTTCCACAGTAGCAGCCTGATATAATGATTGCACTGTGTACCCCTCCTGTTTGAGGAGACTGTTGCAGGACATGACTGCCGCATGTGACTTTTTGCCAGCAGAGGGTGCCTCTTGGGAGAATGGTGCAAGTGACTACATGTGGAGTGCTGCTGTGACCACTGGTTGATTGGGGGCATGCCATGGTACCTATTGGACAATTGGCTTAGCTATCATCTAAGTCATGCTTCTAGGCCTGTTTAAAAGGTAGAGCATTGACTTATAGAATAGCTACCTTCCATCTGGTGGCATCAGAGGTTTAGCTTTGGAAATAGAGCTAATTAGCATAGACTTTCCCCAGAATCCAGAGGAGCATGACCTGGCCTATAAGATTCCTTACTCCTTCTAGGCGCTCTCCATAAGGAGAAATAGTACCTCCCGAATATTAGACAAATGGGAAGGAGGCTGCTCTGATGACTGGGGAAGTAGAGGGGAAATTGTGGGTCACCACTTTTACTGCTAGAGGAGGGCACTATTCGGACTGCTAGGAGAGGGCATGTGATGTGCAAGACTCTCACATCCCCAGTTTAAATTTTTATCAGCCCCCCCAAATAAAAAATGTCATAGAAATGAATGTAAAGTAACCTAAAAATGTAGGGCTGCAGTAATAAATCTCTAGGCATGACGGCCACTTGGCTTTTAGTATTTATCTCACGTACTTGGGATAGGTGGACCTGCAAGCTGATCCCAGACCCCCTCGTATATGTGCATGTATGTGGAGGAGATTGCCTTGTAAGCAATTTGTAATAATAGTGGCAAGGATACAACTGGATTGTACAGGTCCTTCTAAAAAAAATTAGCATATTGTGAGAAAGTTCATTATTTTCTGTAATGTACTGATAAACATTAGACTTTCATATATTTTAGATTTATTACCAACTGAAGTAGTTCAAGCCTTTTATTGTTTTAATATTGATGATTTTGGCATACAACTCATGAAAACCCAAATTTCCTATCTCAAAAAATTAGCATATTTCATCCGACCAATAAAAGAAAAGTGTTTTTAATACAAAAAAAGTCAACCTTCAAATAATTATGTTCAGTTATGCACTCAATACTTGGTGGGGAATCCTTTTGCAGAAATGACTGCTTCAATGCGGCGTGGCATGGAGGCAATCAGCCTGTGGCACTGCTGAGGTGTTATGGAGGCCCAGGATGCTTCGATAGCGGCCTTAAGCTCATCCAGAGTGTTGGGTCTTGCGTCTCTCAACTTTCTCTTCCCAATATCCCACAGATTCTCTATGGGGTTCAGGTCAGGAGAGTTGGCAGGCCAATTGAGCACAGTAATACCATGGTCAGTAAACCATTTACCAGTGGTTTTGGCACTGTGAGCAGGTGCCAGGTCGTGCTGAAAAATGAAATCTTCATCTCCATAAAGCTTTTCAGCAGATGGAAGCATGAAGTGCTCCAAAATCTCCTGATAGCTAGCTGCATTGACCCTGCCCTGGATAAAACACAGTGGACCAACACCAGCAGCTGACATGGCACCCCAGACCATCACTGACTGTGGGTACTTGACACTGGACTTCAGGCATTTTGGCATTTCCCTCTCCCCAGTCTTCCTCCAGACTCTGGCACCTTGATTTCCGAATGACATGCAAAATTTGCCTTCATCCGAAAAAAAAGTACTTTGGACCACTGAGCAACAGTCCAGTGCTGCTTCTCTGTAGCCCATGTCAGGCGCTTCTGCCGCTGTTTCTGGTTCAAAAGTGTCTTGACCTGGGGAATGCGGCACCTGTAGCCCATTTCCTGCACACGCCTGTACACGGTGGCTCTGGATGTTTCTACTCCAGACTCAGTCCACTGCTTCCGCAGGTCCCCCAAGGTCTGGAATCGGTCCTTCTCCACAATCTTCCTCAGGGTCCGGTCACCTCTTCTCGTTGTGCAGCGTTTTCTGCCACACTTTTTCCTTCCCACAGACTTCCCACTGAGGGGCCTTGATACGGCACTCTGGGAACAGCCTATTCGTTCAGAAATTTCTTTCTGTGTCTTACCCTCTTGCTTGAGGGTGTCAATGATGGCCTTCTGGACAGCAGTCAGGTCGGCAGTCTTATCCATGATTGCGGTTTTGAGTAATGAACCAGGCTGGGAGTTTTTAAAAGCCTCAGGAATCTTTTGCAGGTGTTTAGAGTTAATTAGTTGATTCAGATGATTAGGTTAATAGCTCGTTTAGAGAACCTTTTCATGATATGCTAATTTTTTGAGATAGGAATTTTGGGTTTTCATGAGCTGTATGCCAAAATCATCAATATTAAAACAATAAAAGGCTTGAACTACTTCAGTTGTGTGTAATGAATCTAAAATATATGAAAGTCTAATGTTTATCAGTACATTACAGAAAATAATGAACTTTATCACAATATGCTAATTGTTTGAGAAGGACCTGTATATTGGTTGTTAACCAAAACCAAAACTGTTGGCACAAGAGGACTTCAGGAGGTAACCTTACCTATGGTAGCCCTCATGCCTTTTGCCAGTCCTATTAACCAAGCGCCCTATTTCTACTTGGGTAGGGAACGTGCTTCTTCGCCTCGCCAAATATTAGCAATGTTGTTGCTATAGTGAAAGTTCATTAGCTCAAATGTTCCATTTCAGAAAGAGAGAGATGTGAATGCGCAGGCCGACCAGCGAAGGTTCTCCTCTCTGCTGACAGAAATAGATTAGTTCTGCTGATTAAAATATTTTGGGAAATTGCTCTAAAGTGGTCCTAAACTTCAAGCTGTCAAGAGTGTTCTGATATAGTTCTCCATGTTACACAAATGTTTTAAATGGGTTTTCTGGTGGTTTAATATTGATGACCTATCCTCAGGATAGGTCATCAATACAGATTCGTGAGGATCCGGCACCCCAGCCACACCTGAGGTCATGGCCAAATCTCCCCAACTTGTACTGTATTCCGCTGCATATTTTTCTGGCACAGATCTCCCAGAAACAGCATTTCTGTCCCAGCATTTCTGTCCCATGTGGATGTGCCCTAATATGTTGAGGGGGTTGTGCCGATCTCTAAAGTTATCCTGTGTATCCCAAGGATAGGGGATAACTGATTGGTGGGCACCCGACCTCCAGGACCCCTCCGAGCTAGAGAACAGGGGTCTCGGTCCCCTGTACTGAAGGAGCAGCAAATTGAGCATGTGGCCTGCTGCTCCTTTCATTCTCTGAGACTGCTGAAGATGGTCAAGTACTGTACACACTTATCTCCTTAAAGGGGTTATTCACCTTTTGATGTTTTTTCAGACCCCCTCCCCAGCGTGGCTAGACCCAAGGTGGTGAGCATACTTCCCTGATCCTCACTGCAGGGTTTCAGCTCCATCGCTTCTCCATGGGCGCCGCAGGTACTAGGACACGTTCCTGTTTGATGCGGGTCACATGGCTGCTGCAGCCATGACGTGTCACGTGAACCAAATAGGAGGCCAACCTAGAACGTACGGAGCCCGAAGCTGAGAGATGAAGCCAGAACCCAGCTGCAGGGATCAGGTAAGTATGGTCACCACCTCCGGAGGGGTCTGAAAAAAAGTCCAACAAAGGTGAACAACGCATGTAGTGTCAGACAGCCATTTTCTTTTCAAACAAGACCTCGAAGTCAAGAACTCCACAAGTTGTTGTTATCATTACTGCAAACTGTAGAACCAATAAGATCACCCCATGAAACAGTTTTCTTTTCTATTATCAGCCAGACAAAAATTTGTTTCAATAGGTATCCGTAGAAAATCCCTCAAGTTTTGGAGCACATTGCCTACCTGGTTCTTGAAGTTTGTCCAGGCCTACCTTGAAATGAATGCCGTTTTTTGGTTCACCACTCCCGTCACTGGGATTGACCAAAGAAAGATTAGCTGAGTGGTCATGCCCTGACCTTTCCTGTGTGTAGAGCCAGAGCCCAAGAAGGAGAGAGCAGTGGCCGCTGGAGCAGTTAGGATCAGTAAGGGGAGTAATGCTTGCTTAAAAAAAATATATATATTTTTAAATATTCCCCCAGACGACTCTTCTAATGTGGTCAGATGTAGGCTCTATTCTAAACTAGGTTCAGACCCAGGTGTTGCAAGATCTTAACTGAATCCTATTCCTGTTTTTTCAACCTTTTAGTTGGTTACTCGGCTGTTGCCATCAACCATATCGCAGAGTTTGAAAAGAAGAAACCGGTAAGATTTAATTTTTATTAAGAAGCAATGTAGTTTTTCATCCCAGTTCAGTTGCATCCATACATTTTGGACTCTTTCATTATGGGCACCTGTGTTATTTGATCTCCGTCTGAGCACCAGTCCAGCACTTGCTCTTCTGGGTACACAATAGGTCAGTCTCTCCTTTGTGGCGGACTTCCTGTGAACTACAGGATTACCTCAGCATCGATCACATACCGCCTGGCAGCTCTGAGACACCTCCCCACCAAGCTCTGCCCTCCTCGTGCCTCTGTATGTTCCTCTATTCATAAAGTACTGCTAAATATATCATTTCTGCCCTATATAGGGGAGCAGAAGAATGGTGACATAGTCTCCTAAAACTTCCCTGACCTATACTGTCTCCCTCTTTCTTTGAGTTCTGTGTGCATAATTTCCAGTGTATTTCGGAGATCGTGATTCACACTGGTCTTATCTGCTTTCAAGGTCACAAACAGGAGGCATGAAAACATGCTGAAGCTGCACCACATAGGAATACACAGAACTCGGTAGTGTGAGTTTGGGTACAGATAGTATTATGTCTCTGATCTACACTTGCTGGTCTTCTATAGAACTTCAAGGGCTGGATTTATAAAAAGTGTCTAAATCAAAAACTGTCTTTCTCGTTAATATAATTGGCGGATGCAGCTTCATGGATATAGGCCCGGGCTGTTAGGAGCCTGACACTAGGAATACAAAAAAAGTATTGGCTTCGTCCAAGTGAGCTATACCCTCTCCATAGACGCTAGGCCACTTTGTACCAATAGCCGCAGGAGAGAGTCGATAAAAAGAGAGGCAACACAAGACAGAACAGTCTGGAAAAGGGAACACAAAAGTTAACTTAGTGTTTATGAAGTCAGGAGATCAGAGATAAGGCTTTACATGAGCCATCAGCCGAAGCAACTCAGGTGGAACGGTCTGCAAATAGACTGATTATTAACTTTACGTATCACAAAAACTGCTACAAAGACCAAATGAAAAAAATCTTTTTTAACCCAAAATGAATAAAATGCAATAATAAAAAAAATTGTCCCTAAGGTGTCCCTAGCCTATGTTGCAATATAGACAAAATGTGGCAATTCTCCAAGAAGTGGTCTACTAGTAATACAGATTGCAACATGTTACAGTAAAAACTATTTCTTTCGGGACAAACCGAGCCGTACTAATGTTCTCTGTTTTTCAATTTTCTTTTAGGAAATTGTGAAACCTATATCTACTAAGGATCTGTTTGCATCGCCACCAACTGTACAGGTATTGTATATAGGTATACGCCTTGCAATAGTAACTAGGCTTGCTTGATGAAATACATAGTTTTTGATTGTTATTAGCTGTCGAAGAGAGGTCTAAAGTGCCATACTCCGCTACTCTGAAGATGGCCATAACTGTTGGCTGAACGATCGTTTAGTGGACAACCAACCATCTACCGACTCCTACATACATGTTCAGTTCAGCCAAACATAAAGAGAGGAGAAAGCTACTGCCGGATGGCGACCTGAGAAAACAAAAGGATCACTTGCTCTGATCCATCTCTCGCCCGATATCATCTGTGTTGTTCACCTCTAGGTACAGGGACGTAGAGGTGAATAATCACTGACATGCAAATAGGACAACTTCCACTACGAATACAAGTCACATTGTCAGGCACGGAGACACTGCTGTATACTGGGTGGCAAGTTGCCAAGGAAACTGTACAACACCCATGGAGTATCGTGCACGTGTCCTATTCCAATTAATAGGATCCGTGCACGATACCCGCCGGGCTTCAGATGGTTGCCTTGACAACTGTATTGTCCAGCGTGCAATTACTGTATATGTCTGTCAGATTGTGGGAGGGTATGCCGGGAGGAACGCTTTAAATTTCAGTTTTTTCAAGAGTGTAGCTACTTTTACTAAAAAAAAAAGTAACATATGTTTCGCTTCATAAGACTTTAACCCCCCGAAAAATTAGGGAGAAAATGGAAGTGTGTTCTATAAAGCAAATACTAATGAGCTCTTCCATTATGGAACACTTATTAGTATGCAGAAGGCGTGGAGACCAGTGACTGTAGCACTGCTAGAGCTTGCTGTACTCGCCGCTCCCTGGTCTTCTGCCGGGCCCCGCACTGCGTATAGCCTCAGGACGTAGTGCATGTGGGCGTGCACTATGACCTGATACGGTGCTTGGAAGAAGACCAGGGATCGGTGAGTGCAAGAACGGCGCGCCATCCGTATTGTAATGCATTGGCTGTAAGTGTATTACCAGTGTAATATTACAGCCTTCCTGCTTGTGAGATACAGGGGCCGGGGCTGGATCTCACAGGCTGACACGTCCAAGCCATTGGGTCCCCGTCACGGCAGTGTAAGGGTTAATGTGCCGGCATGTGTGTTTTCACCGATGCCAGCGCATACAGCAGGGGTCTGGGTATCAGTGACTGCTGGACCCCTGCAGCTGATCAGGCGGGCACAGCTCCTGGGCTTTCTGACCCAGTTCCCAGCGCCGTACATATATAGCGCTGGTATCCTACGGGTTAAAGAGGTCAAAAAATGGCAGAGCTAATGGTGACAATACATGCTAGTTGAGCACAGTCTCCTTGGTGCCAATTTACTATTCGTTGCGTCTTTAGTGCCCTTTTGTTCAGTGCCTCTTTGGTGTTCTCTTGCCATTCATTCCATATTTTGTGCCCTTCTGTGACAGAAAAAAATTAAGGACCAGCGCATGGGAAATGAGCATCCAGTGGGCACTGAAGGGGCAGGAGCTACAAATGGCACTAAAGAGGCACTGACGTATGTGCCCATTGGCCATTTATAGTTCCTCGATTTCTTCCAAATTGCCATTCCTTGCTTCTTTTGTGCCCTACAGTGGAATACAGGTAAAAAATGGCCACCAAGGGGGCACTGAACAGAAAAACACTAAAGGGACAATGAAGGAGTAATTATTGAAGCTCAGTGATTCTCTGCCACTTTTCTGCACAGAGAGTGCTGGCAAACATTTGTAAGTCAAATTAAAGAGGACCTTTCACCATTCCTGACATGTCTGTTTTAATAGCTTCCTGCATCTATTCCTATGTCTCTATGTTGTGCCATTCCTTTATTATTTCTACTAGAAGCTATGAATGAATTGCTAGCAGTCTGCAGTAAGGGTACAGAGGGGTGGTAACAAGTTGGGGGGGGGGGGGTGTACCTGCACAGTCTGACTCTATCCAATCAGTGCTGCCATTCTCAGACTGTGCAGGTACACCCCCCCCCCCCCCAACTGGTTACCTCCCCTCTGTACCCTTACTGCAGACTGCTAGCAATTCATACATAACTTCTAGTAGAAATAATAAAGGAATGGCACAACATAGAGCCATAAGAATAGATGCTCCAGAATTGTTATTACATGAGGAATGTATGAAGCTATTAAAATAGACGTCAGAAGTGGTGAAGGTTCCTCTTTAAATCAAGTGAGGGCTCATTCAGACGACTGTAGGCCGTCTGTGCCCATATTGCAGACCGCTAATTTATTGACTAGCATGGGTACACAATCTGCAGGATGGGAAGAGGCACAGATCGGAAGCACTACAAAGGCTTTTTGGTCCATGCCTCCGCACATGTCCTATCTTTTGCCATATGTTGCGGATTGGAGACCCATTCATGTCATCGGGTCTGCGCCGCAATACGGGATTCACACGGCCGGTGCCTGTGCATTAGGGTCCACAGCATGGACAGCCTACGGTCGTGTGATTGAGCCCTAAGTCAAAGAATAAATTTAGAAAATAATGAATGAGTTGGTTGGGATTCCCCAAAATAAAAATATTTTTTCAGGGTTACCCCAGTGCTAAAAAGACTGTGAATCTCTGCCCTAAGCCAGATGCTGGGGGAAGGGATGGGATGAGTATTGGATAGACCATAATTAGATTTGTTTTCCACTTTTGTATTACCTGCAGGGTAAATCTACACCAATCCAAATTCTTAAGAGGCTAACCGTCATAGCGTCAGACCCATCCCATTTCAATGTACTGGTACGTGGTGTTTCTTTTTCTTTTGATTTTATAATATTTAACGTGTTAGTTTTTGGTTGACTATGTTGCAGAGAGCTGCATTCTTTCTCTTAGGCTCCCATATTCACAATGTCCTCAAAGTGTTTGAAAAATATGAATAAATAAACCGTACTGGCCCTCACTGGTCTTCCCTCCCACGCTGCTGGTTATTTCCTGGTCCATCTTGTCACACTGGACACAGGTCCTGCAGACGGCCAATAATTGGCTGAGCGGGCCTTTTCCGGCATTTCCGGCATGTCCAGCTGGGAGCATGAGGCTGGCCAGTGTTGAAATGGCCGCGGCTTCTTATTTGGCTGGATACACACATTTACCGTCTGTGTCACTGCCGCTGATACCGAATGACTGCAGGTTTTAAGAGGTTATCTGAGAATTACTATTGATGACCTATCCTCTGGGCTGGGGGTCCGAGGTACTCCCTGAGTGCCGCGGCCTCTTCCTAGGCCATGTGATGTCACCGTACATCGATCACTTGGCTTACAGGGCTACAGTGTAGTGCTGTGCTCCTTATGCTATGTGTGTATGTAAAAAATATCAAATCGGCAGGGGTCTGACACCTGGGACCTCTCCCTAGGCCATGTGACATCGCCATACAAAAGTCACACGAACTAGTTGCATCTCAGCCTCATTGATTTGAATAGGGCTGAGCTGCAATACCAAGCACAGCCACTGTAATATGTATGGCGCTGTGCTTGAAAAGCTGCTAGAACTCCAGGGAGTGCAGCAGCTCTCTGAAACAGCTGATCGGTGGGGGTGCCAGGACTTGGACCCATGCTGATGTGATAAGAATGACAGATCATCATTATCATTTCCTGGATAACCCCTTTAACTGATCCATACTCTCAGAATGAGAGGGCATTTGCAGTATATCTTTTGCAATCCACAATTTGCGGATGACGCCTGTGTGACGTCTGTGTTGCATCAGTTTAGTTTTTTTGTGGACCCATTGAAGTCAATAGGTCAATTGGCCTCATTTGTTCTATCTTTTGCAGAACGGACATACAGATGCGGAAAGCACAAATGTGAAATGGGGAAAGATCTTTAAAGGGTTTACAACAACCTAATTTCTCCTAATGTGTGCCCTGTTAAAAAAAAAAAAAAACACTCACCTGTCTGCAATCCCGCCATGTAAAGTTCGCTGCCGCCTTCTCAGGCACTTTCAGTTCCGCAGGACTAGGGAGTGACTGGGTCCGTGCCCACTTTGCCCAATCACAGGCTTCAACAATTACATCACAAGACATCGCATTGCCCTGGTTTGGTTTTTGTGTTTTCTGCATTCCCTATGCAGTATAAATGACATCTTCCTTGCTGCAGCTGAAGTCAACACGAGACACTTACTAATGTATTGTGATTGTCCATATTTCTTCCTTCGCTGGCTGGATTCATTTTTTCATCACATTATACACTGCTAGTTTCCATGGTTGCGACCACCCTGTGATCCAGCAGTGGTGGCCGTGCTTGCTCACTATAGAAAAAAGCACCAGCCTATGTGCACTCCCACGGTCCCGACCACCAGAGAGGCCCGATGCCTTTTCCTACAGTGTGCAAGCGCGACCACCACTGTTGGATTGCAGGGTGGTCTGTAACCATGGAAACTAACAGTGTATAATGTGATGGCAAAATGAATCCAGCCAGCAAAGGAGGCAATATGGACAATCACTATACATTAGTAAGTGCCTTGTATTAACTTTCTCTACATGATCAGTGCCACTTGATGAAGTGACACAACCCCTTTAAGTGAAGTGCCTGGTTTAGTTTTCAGTCCGGTGACAGGTCCTCTCTGAGTAGTAGTTTTCCAATCTGTATGTATGTGGTGTTTTATTAATCATTTATTCTAGTTGTTTGTGCTCTTTTGACAGAGATCCACTTCCCCTGTCACCAGACTGTATGATATTGTGGCCGTCTATCCGAAAACAGAAAAGCTGTTCCATGTAAGTACTTCACCTGGAAGGTCTTCTTTATAAACGGTTCCTTAAAGGGGTATTCCCATCTGAAACACGTATGGCATATCCAGGGAACATGTCATAAGTGTCTGTCCCCCATTCTGCCCATACTCAGTATCTGCATCGTATGGATCCTGAATACTGCGGCCATACCTCTCGGTGGATATATTGTTCTTTTTATGGTGATTGTACAATGTCGGAATCCGATCTCTTACCGTATTCACTCCTGGAAGCCTTGATCTCCAGGTCGGTCCTATCTACCGATTCAGGGCGGAATGCAGATGTACAGTACATAGGAGCAGTTATTCTTTACCTGATATGTTAGTTTTGTTGATAAAATAAAAGTATTTTCACCTCGTATGACCCCCGGTAATCTACAGTAAGGCATTAGTAGTGTAAAGGACTGTGCGGTCACAAACCAGCCATGTACTGGAGCCCTCTTCATTTAGGAGCCCTGTCTATGTATTGCATGTCCTACTTGCAGTGAATATTTTCTTCCTTTTATACTGTGCATGTATCTGGAGTAAACCTTCAGTTTCTTGCAGGCTCTTGTGGTTTAAAGCCCATCTGTCAGCAGACTTGTACCTATGACACCGTCTGACCTGTTGCATGTGCACTTGGCAGCTGAAGACATCTGTGTTGGTCCCATGTTCATATGTGCCCACATTACTGAGAAAAATAAGTTTCAATATATGCAAATGAGCCTCCAAGAGCAACGGGGGCGTTACCATTACACCTAGAGGCTCCGCCCTCTGCAACTTCTGCGCCCTCTGCACTATGATTGACAGGGCCAAGTGTGATGATATTTTCAATGCCTGGCCCTGTCAAAGTGCAGAGAGAGCAGAGCCTCTAGGTGTAATGACAACGCCCCCGTTGCTCCTAGAGGCTCATTTGCATATATTAAAACATCATTTTTCTCAGCAATGCGGGCACATATGAACATGGGACCAACACAGATGCCTTCAGCTGCCAAGTGCACATGTAACAGGTCAGACAGTTTCATGGGTACAAATCTGCTGACAGATACCTTTTTTAAAGGCATCTGTCACCAGTTTTATGCTGTCCTAACTAAGGGCAACATAAATAAGTGACAAAATGCTGGGTCACTTTCTTTAATTGACCCAGTCAATCTGCCAACATCTTGTATTGAAAAGCTCCAGCTGATAATGATGAGTCATGAATATTCATGAGTTCCTGACTCTCCCCGCCTTCCTGCTGCTGAATGACAGTTTGTTTCCATAGGAATCAGCAGCAGGTGGGCAGGGGAGTGGCTATAGCTCTGAATTGAATATATACGCTGGACTCAATGACATCACGCCGGACTCGAATCAGCTCATTAGCATGTGGCATCTTTGTGTGTATATTATGAGGTAACCATCTGTCACACCAGTAAGTGAATACATCTAAGGTACTTTTTAGTAGTTAATGATTGTATATAATTAGTTAGATTATAATCAAATATCCACATGACAGGTTCCCTTTTAAAGGATTTGTGCCACTAGTAACGCAAATCCGGCCTCTACATAACTTTGTTGTATCCAGCGTCACTTCTGAAACGGGCGTAGAAAATGGTAAAAGCCTCCGCACTCCACACCAACTTTTTAGACCTGGCGTGAGCGGGGAAAAGTCTCATATAGGCGTCTTTCAGCTTCATAAATGGCCCCCTAAGTGTTATTAGTGACACAACCCCTTCAATGATATATAGAGACCGCAGCATTTCCGTATTTTCCATTACTAATGTCTTCTGTCTCTTTGTGTCAGGCTGCGTGCACCGCCATCGATGTGGATATCATATGCATCAATGTAACGGAAAAGTATCCATTTTTCTTCAGAAGGCCACCTGTAAATGCTGTAAGAAATGTGTCCCATTCAGCAAAAAGTATATGGTTTGCTGTGTTTTTTTTTTAAACATAGGAGCCTATGGGCCATGTGTACCACCGTGTGTTTATTCCGTCACTATCCCCTCCCCCGCTGCCGTTTTACCTTCAATGTACACTGCACACATCCAAATCTAGTGTGAATGCCCCCCGACTATCTCACGTCTTTTGTAGAGTACAGTCTATATACCTGTGGAGTTAATAAAATGTCTGATTATAATAATGTTGAGGTCTCCAGGTTAATATTACATGTAATATCAGAAATATTGTATTCAGCCTAGCAGCCCCTTCATTCCTAAGTTTGTATGAATTGTGTACCAATGCTGTGTATACCCCTCTATTCCAGGCCATCGAGAGAGGCATCTTTTTTGAGCTGATTTATACACCGGCAATCAAAGATTCCACCTTAAGACGGTATACAATTTCTAACGCTCTCAGTTTAATGGAAATCTGCAAAGGAAAAGTAAGTAACGGTGCAGAACTGCAGTGTACGTTACAATGGTTTGGAAAGGTACAGGAGATATGTGATGTGCTTTTAGGTTCTATTAAATGTAAAAAACTGAAGATTGTAGATGCTTTTTAATTCGTAGTCGGACGCTTTTCATGCCAAGTACCCCCTTGTGATAGGTTCCAGCCAGGTACCCCCCAAGGAAGTGATACATGACAAATGTTAGCAAAATAAGCTCTTTCTTTAGCCGCTGTCATAGGGCCTGTTCTGAGCCTCAGGCAGCAGTTCCTTCAGATTTGACAGAATAGCGCAGACTGCAGCACTGATCTTCCTGTCAAATTGACAGACCCCACATTTTGACCCATAATGGATGGCTGATTGCTTTTCAAATTACATTCCATACTCGTAGCAAGCATGCCAGAGAATTCAGCGCAACATACCTGTTACATCCAGCGAAGTCTACAATCAGATGAGACATTCTCATTCCTCTTCTCCGTTTGGCCCAGACCGCCATCACAACTTTTTCCATCCACTTCTTAGGTTCTTAACTTTTCCATCATCTTTCTCAACACAAACTTCATATCCTGGTTAGAGTTGTTTCGATACCAAAATTTTGATTCGGTTTCGATACCATAAAAATTATTGCCATACTCGATACCACGCGAAAAAAAAAGACGCGTGCATTCCGCATTTTATGGAACGTCCGGCCCATAATAGAACAGTACGCTCCTATTTTTTGGGGGGAACAAGGTGACAAAAAAAAAAGGCGAATCGCGCAGTTTTCATTTAATTTTTTTTCTGTTACGGCGTCTACTGAATAGGATATTTAAAAAATATTGTAATAGTTTGGACTTTTCAGACGTGGCGATATGTAATATTTATATATTTTATATGTAAAATTGGGAAAGGGGGTGATTTATACTTAATATTTGGTCTTTTCTTCTTTTTTTATTTTATTTTTTAGTGGCTATAACCCTTGTCCTATTCACCCTGAATAGGAATTCACACTCTCCCTGCTGCCCTGTGCATAGTACACAGGGAGATTACCATGGCAGCCAGGGCTTCAGTAGCATCCTGGCTGCCATGGTAACAGATCAGAGCCCCAGGATTACACTGCTAGAGCTCCTGAGGGGTTAAGTGCCGCTGATCGCAGCTCCCCGCACCTGCTTCCTGGATTTGTATTAAACGTTTACTTTCATTGGTAGCGCAGTGCGCCCGCCCCTCTCTCTTCTTATTGGTGGCAGCGGCACAGTGGGAAGGGAGAGACTGCTTCCTTCTCCCCTGTGCTACTGAGGAGAATACAGAGCACGCTGAGAGCAACGCGCTCCATGTTCTCTCATACTAGACTGCGCAATAGCGAAGCCAAGTATCGAAAAAAGGCAAATCCTGGTATTGAGGTCGATACCAGACAAAAGTATTGATTGGGTATCGAAAATTCGATACCCGAAACAACCCTAATCCTGGTGCCACACTTTGTCATCCTGCTGCCACCACCAATACTGCCCGCAGTGCTCCTCAATGCTGCCAGATACTTTACTGCATTAACCAATCTACCAGAAAATACTAGTACCACACAAATGGTGCCACTTTCAATAATTGCCATACAATGCCCTTCAAAATAATGGTGCCCCTGACAGTAATAGCGCCACAAATAGTGGCCCCCAGAAATAACTGTGCTAGGGTGCCCCCTCCTACACAGTAGTAGTGCTCCCAAAAGTATCACCAGTAATATAATGCCCCCATAGTGCCCAGAATAGTAATAATGTCCCCCTTTGTGCCCCAGTAGTAATAATCCCCCCCCATAGTGACCCAGTAGTAGTAAAGCCCACCATAATGTCTTCAATAGTAAACCCACCATAGTGCCTGCATTAGTACTGATGCCCCAATATAATGCCCCCAGAAGTAATAAACCCCCATAGTGTGCGCCAGTAGTAAAAATGCCCCCCAATAGTAATAATGACCTACAGTGGCCCAATAGTGTGCTCCCCCAAAGTGGCAAAGGAAAATAACAAAATCAAATGCACATCTCTCATTTCAGTCTGCGACTTGGTGCCGGACAAAGACCCCCGGTCTGAGTCCTGAGCTGCCAGCATCCTCAGATAGTCGCTATGACGTCATCATGACCCCCGCACCATCCTGTCATAGACTTGAGATATAGTGGCCTATGACAGTAAATTACTGGGCAGAGAAACATTGGCTCCCATGCTCTGACTCAGTATTCAACTGTATCGCCGTACTGAGGATGGCAATACAGTTGAATGTGGAGCAGGTGCATGTCAGTGCTCAATGAAATATTGCTGGATGGTAGGGCATCCAAGGGGTAACACAGGTCGAGAACCACTGGCCTAGGCCGAACTCTGCAAAAGAACTCTCTAGCATTATCCCACCTCCACCAGACTTTGCAGCTGGCACAGTCCGGCAGGTAATGTTCTCCTGGCATCTCGTCCATCAGAAAGCCAAATGGAGGAGTGAGATTCTAAACTCTAGAGAACATGTCCCCATGGCTCCAGAGCCCAGTGGTGGGGTGCTTTACACGCTTGGCATTGTGCTTGGTGATGTAAGGTTTGCATGCACCTAAGAGAAGAATACACTGCATTTCTATTTTAATTGTCATGGTTTGCAGTTATGATACTGGACAGAAGAGAAGCAAGATAATAAGGACATTGAATTGTGTCTTTATTGGCCCTTTAAATAATGCTTTTTATCCTCCAGTCATCATTTGGACGACACTATTAAAATGCACTTCAACCTTTGTGCTCATACAGCCATGCTGATATTTCCAGCAGCAGGTGAAAACCACAGGCGGAAAATAATGGAATTCCATCGTAGTCCTAATGTCCTACTGTGGGATCCAATTAGCGGATTAGAGACCCCCCCGATGCACGTTTTGAACAGCAACCTGTACATTCCCGCTACAGATTTTTTTTATATTCGAGCCAAAGAACCTTTCAGACACTTCTGTAGGTTTCTGCCTAGGGCCAATACATTTTTACATCACGGCCTCCGTGTGCAGAACCTTGTAAAGGAATCACATTCATCATTAACCACATTCATTTAACCTGAGGGGTCTGCACCCTGGATAAACTGGACTGCCCATTATTGGCACTTGTAGTTGGCATGGGATAAAGATTTCTTCCTCATCACATATGGTGTTGGATAATAACCTGTACCTGCAGATATTGGAATGATTTCCCAGAGCTATCCGTTATACCCCTACAATGAGGAGCACGTCTACGGTATGACAGCTGCAGAATGGTGGCAAGTTAAAGGGCATCCTTTAAACTATTTGATCTCCTGGGAAATACCAGTGTAATATTCAGTTGTGTCGGCTACAGTGACCATGCAAATTATTATAATTTTTTTTTTTCATCGTCGATTCGATGATTGCCGTATGATTGCTTGAAAAAAGTAGATTTCACTTTTGCACAATAAAACCTAAAAAAAAAAATATAATTTAATTATTCTTTCGATAGAGCTGTGTGAGGGCTTTATTTTTGCGGCACGACTTAAAGTTTAGATTTTTACCATTTTGGTACAGACTAAGAATTTTTTGTGTGTGTAATATATAAGCTATATAAGCAAATACAGCAGTTCTGTCTTTTTTTACGCCATTCATTGTGCCGGAGAAGTTAAGTGATCTTTCAGAGTGGGGAAATTAATGGAGGGTGCACTGTGCATGCGCAGCCTCCCTTAATTCATTTCAATGGGGCCGTCGAAAATAGCCGAGTGCTGGCTCGGATATTTCCGTCTGCCCCATTGAAATAAATGGGAGCAGTGGGGAGCAGCGCTTGGAAACCTGGGGTCCTCCAGCCACAGCTCTACCCGTTTCGTTCTCGTAGATGCTGGTCCTCCAGGTGGAAATCTTAGTGATATGCCCCCATTGTACTAGTCTCTTTACTAGTCTCACAAGGGGATTTTGACATGTGATTATTTGATCACTTCCATAATACACTGTACTACATATGTAGTACAGTGTATCATGCTGACAGTGTGCCTAATAGGCAGACCTGGGGGCGTTTAATAGACAGTTTCATTCCTTTTATTACCTATCTGTCCTCTTGAAAAGGGAGTCTTTCACCAGTGACCTCCCAGTCCAACTGTTTACGTTATTTTCTTGATCTGAGGTTCAGTTCCCGAGTATATGCAAATTATACGCAGCGGGGGCATCACTGTTGCTCTTTTTTCTCTTCTTTCTGTGGCCGCCCCTCTATTGCTGCTTTGCCACTGCCTGGCACTGTCAATCCAAGCGGCAGGAGAGGGGCGAACCACAGAAAGAAGTACAGCTTGAGTGCAAAAAGAACAAGGGTGACACGCACATTGCACCAAAGGCGTTCTGGAGATGAGTGTTCATGTATCAGACATTTATGCTGTGTTTAAAGGGTTTATCCAGGATTTTGATATTACTGGCCTATCATCAGGAAAGGTCCTTTAATATCAGATCAGGTCCAACTCCTGGCAGCCCTGCAGATCAGCTGTTTGAAGAGCTCTGCAGCCTCCTTGCAGCCTACCAATCACAGTGCCTTCCATTGAATAGTGGCTGTGCTTGGTATTGCAGCTCATGCCTATTCACTTGAATGGGACTGTGCTGCGTCTAGGCCATGTGACTGATGTACAGTGATGTCACTGACCTAGGAAGAGACTTAAGCACTCATGATGGCAGCCATCTCGAACAGCTGATCAGATATTGATGACCCTTCCTGACAATAGGCCATCAATACCAAAATCACTGAAAATCCCTTAATTATTTAAGAGGAAACTATTTCAACATGTGACGTTCATAAACTCATCCTGTTTTTTTTTTATTTTTTTTATTTTTTTATATTGTAGAACATTATTATATCTAGTGGTGCAGAAAAGGTAAGTTACCTTTCTTCCTTCACACAATAGATTTCTGCACTGCTCACCAGTGTTTAACAAGTGAACTGATTTACCGTACATTTTAAAAGGAACACTGTCTCTTTAAAAGCACTTTACCCTTTCCCATCCTTTGGTGTACATGTACGCCCTCAGTTGGAGCTATTTTCTACATTACTTCGTACACGTATGGCCCTGTGATTACCAGAGTTTCCAGGGTTCACTGTTATACATAAAGAACCTAGGGGCCAGTAAGCTATAGTTAAAAAAATTTTTATAAAAAGTTATAGTTAGTATAATCATTTAATGTATAAACATCGAATGCAACTCAGTAAGGCGTAAAAATGTATGTAGTACATATTAGATGGTCACAGAGACAGTATTAGGCTACTTTCACACTTGCGTTAGGTGCGGATCCGTCTGGTATCTGCAGACGGATCCGCACCTATAAATGCAAACAATGGTATCCGTTCAGTGCGGATCAGTCTGCATAACAGCTTTTTCAGATCCGAGTTTTCACGATCGTGAAAACGCACATCCGACAGTATATTCTAACACAGAGGCGTTCCCATGGTGATGGGGACGCTTCAAGTTAAAATATACTAAGAACTGTGGACATAACTGCCCCTGCTGCCTGGCAGCACCTGATCTCTTACAGGTGCGGCACCTGAGGGGTTAATTGTGCGGATCTCAGCCGCCTGATCGGCTGGTGCCAGGCAGCAGGGGCCAGACCCCTCTCTCCCTCCCCAGTATTAAAAGCATTGGTGGCCAGTGCGCCCCCCCCTGGCCACCAATATCCAGTTACTGAGAAATCTTCCAGCCATAAAAAATGTCCTTGTCATAATATTAATATGCAGTAAAATTCCTGTGAAAAGTGATTTATGATTTCTTTCTGTTTTGTAGCCATTGGAACTGAGAGGTCCATATGACGTCGCCACCTTGTATCCTTAAAAAACTGATATACAGATAAAACTCAAAGTTCATTTATTTCAGTAATGCAACTTAAAAGGTGAAACTAACATATGAGACTCATTACAGGCAAAGCGAGATATAGCAAGCCTTTATTTGGTATAATTTGGATGATTATGGCTTACAGTTTATGAAACCCCAAAGTCTTAATCTCAGGTCCCCTTTGCTCAGGGGGTATGGAATAATTAGCTGACTGGAGTGTGACACTTTGAGCCTAGAATATTGAACCTTTTCACAAATTTTAGGCTGCATTAATGCAATTCCTTTTAAGTTGCATTACTGAGATAAATGGACTTTTGCCCGATATTCTAATTTTTCGAGTTTCACCTGTACATGGCACTGATTTATCATATTTTCAGCAAAACTTCTACATTTAAATTTTGCATTGATTATGGAAAATGCAGACATTGGGGCAGGTGTACTAATCAAAATATGGCTAAAACTGGCATATGTCTTGCACTAAAGCGTTTTTCCAGAATTATCAATATCTGATTGGCAGGGATCTGACACCCTGCAACCCCCCTGAGTAGCTTAGGTGCTGAAACTACACAGCGCTGTGCACTGTGTTTCCAGCCAGGATAGGAGATAAGTGCATGAAGACTGGCGGTCCGACCACTGGCACCACCACCAATCATGAGGACTGGTATGCCTTATTCCCCTGTGTGAATGGAGCAGTGGTGTATGTTTCATGAACACCGGTCCATTCACTGTGGGACCACCAAGTACAGTGCTCGGCTCTCCATCTGTGAGACCACCAAGTACAGTGCTCGGCTCTCCATCTGTGAGACCTTCAAGTACAGTGCTCAGCTCTCCATCTGTGGGAAAACCAAGTACAGTGCTCGGCTCTCCATCTGTGGGACCACCAAGTACGGCTCTCCATTTGTGGGACCACCAAGTACGGCTCTCCATTTGTGGGACCACCAAGTACGGCTCTCCATTTGTGGGACCACCAAGTACGGCTCTCCATCTGTGGGACCACCAAGTACGGCTCTCCATCTGTGGGACCACCAAGTACGGCTCTCCATCTGTGGGACCACCAAGTACGGCTCTCCATCTGTGGGACCACCAAGTACAGCTCTCCATCTGTGGGACCAGCAAGTATAGTGCTCAGCTCTCTCCATCTGTGAGACCACCAAGTACAGCGCTCGGCTCTCCATCTGTGAGACCACCAAGTACAGCGCTCGGCTCTCCATCTGTGAGACCACCAAGTACAGCGCTCGGCTCTCCATCTGTGAGACCACCAAGTACAGCGCTCGGCTCTCCATCTGTGAGACCACCAAGTACAGCGCTTCGTGCTCTCCATCTGTGAGACCACCAAGTACAGCGCTCGGCTCTCCATCTGTGAGACCACCAAGTACAGCGCTCGGCTCTCCATCTGTGAGACCACCAAGTACAGCGCTCGGCTCTCCATCTGTGAGACCACCAGTACAGCGCTCGGCTCTCCATCTGTGAGACCACCAAGTACAGCGCTCGGCTCTCCATCTGTGAGACCACCAAGTACAGCGCTCGGCTCTCCATCTGTGAGACCAG
The DNA here is from genome assembly GCF_014858855.1 of Bufo gargarizans. NCBI lineage: Eukaryota > Metazoa > Chordata > Amphibia > Anura > Bufonidae > Bufo > Bufo gargarizans. Next base: position 311,683,851 of record NC_058085.1, read on the forward strand.
CAAGTATAGTGCTCAGCTCTCTCCATCTGTGGGACCACCAAGTACAGCGCTCAGCTCTCTCAATCAGTCCTATAGAAGTGGATGGAGCTTAGGTCACATGTACACATGACCACTTGGAGAAGGGTTGCACACCAATCTGCTAATGACTTTATAGAAAATCACAAGTTAGACAAAAATTAAAGAAAATGACACTTCAGAAAATATGAACGTTCTACAGTTCAACAATTATTAAAGCACTTTTGGTGATGGATACTCTTTGAATCTGAAAGATGCCCCTTGACAGACTTTTTCATTCCTTTATGACCTATGTGTCCCCTTAAAGGGAGTCTGTCACCAGCGACCTCCCAGTCCAACTGTTTGCATTCTTTTGTTGATCGGAGACTACGTTCTCAAGTTATGATACTTAGGGCTCACTCAGACGGCCATATGCATATTGCGGATCTGCAAAACACGGTTACCAGCCAGTGAAGGGCTGCAGCTATCGATTATTTTAGTAATCAAGTATTATTTATATTAATCCAACAATTACTCAAGTACTCTAATAAGAAACTAATTAAAAGAGCGTTTTACTGTATAAAAACTCATCAGACCCCCGTGCTATCCAGTCCTCAGTGCCATCAGCTCCCCCCCCCCATACCATCAGTCCTCAGCGCCATCAGCCCCTCCCCCCCGTACCATCAGTCCTCTGTGCCATCAGCTCCCCCCCCCTCGTACCATCAGTCCTCTGTGCCATCAGCTCCACACAGTGCCATCAACCCCCTTGCCATCAGTCCTGTGTGCCATCAACATCAACTCCCCCAGTGCCAACATCTCCCGCTCATAGGAAGCTGTCTCCAGCGCCAGTGAAATACTTTCCTCTCCTGTAGGGGCGCTGCCGACACTCCACAGATCTTCCATTCTCTTCTTCACGTGCTGCACTGTTCTCCTGACGTCACACGGCATCAGGTCATAGTTCTCGCTTATGTGCCCTATGTCCTGACGATGTGTGTACATCAGGATCCGGTGCGGGCCGGGCGGTTGACCACGGAGTGGTGACTAATAGCAAGAGCTTCACTCACGCTCCGTAGTCACATGACACAAACAAATCCTGGATGCAAAAAAATTGCATGGAAGATTTTTCTGTGTCGAGTTACAGAGAGCCCTAAGCCCATGTGCTTTCTGCATTTTGCGGAACGCCCACTGCCAGCCCTATGGTAGAAATGCCTATTCTTTTCTGCTATTGTGGACAAGAATAGGACATGTTCTATCTTTTTTGCGGGGCTGCGGAATGGAAGTGCGGATGCAGACAGCACAAGGGGTGCTGTCCGCCTCTTTTGCGGCCCAGTTGAAATGAATGGATCCACATTCGTTCCACAAAATTGTGAAACGGATGCAGACCCATAAATGTGGTCGTGTGACTGAGCCCTTATGCAAATTATATGGAATGAGAGAGTCACCTTTGCACTTTTTCCACTCATTTCTGTGGCCAGCCCCTCCCTCACTGCTTTTCTTTGGGAGGGGTTGGCTGCTACAGAAAGGAGTGGCGTTTGGTGCAATGAGGGCGTCACCATTTCTCTTTTTGCACCCAAAGTCCTAATTTACTTAATAGGAAACAGTGTCATAACTCAGCAATGGAGCCTCGGATCAACAAGAGAAAAATGGCTAATTATTCAGGTTCACCACTGCTATGTGTCTATGCAAACAGCTGGATATGGAGGTCACTGGGGACAGATTCCCTTTTAAAGGGGTTGTCTCATCTTGGACATTGGGGGCATATCGCTAGGATATGCCCCCCCAATGTCTGATAGGTCTGGGTCCCACCTCTGGGACACGCACCTAGCCTTAGAACGGAGCCCGCAAAGTGATGGAGGGCGCACTGTGCATGCGCAGGCTGCCCTCCATTCATTTCTATGGGAGTGCCTTTCCATAAGCTACATAGAAGTGAATGGAGCGGTGGCTGCACTTGTGCGTTGCGCTTCCCATTCATTTCAATGGGACTTCTAAAAATAGCCGAGTGTGATGCTCGGCTATTTTCAACAGTCTCATAGAAATGAATAGAGGATGGCCCGCATGCCTAGTGTGCCCTCCGTCACTTTGCGGGCTCCGTTCTAAGGATAGGTGTGGGTCTCAGCGATATGCCACCAGTGTCTGAGGTGAAGCAACCCCTTTAATAACAGAGAATGCCCCGGGTCCCCAGTCCGTCCACAGAATTGGCTGAAATTGGCTGCTTCCACTTGCCCGGCTGAGCCGCGCAGCATGAGGAGGAAAGTATCTTAATATAGAAGCATAACTCATGTCGGCTCCGTGGAGTTTCTTCGAGGCGCAGAGTGCACGGACAACAATGTCCTCTGCCCCACAAAGGGATTGGCCAGGTTGTAAAACTATTTTCCAAAAGCCCCTAAACTATTTTTTGCTTTGCACACATCCATATGTCATAATTTATTCCGGCACACAGAAATAGGCCTCTTACTATCCTCGGCCGCTGCGTTCATGGGGCAGTGATCTGATCTTTCTGTGCTGTCCCTGGACAGATGATCTTCTGCGCATGCGCTGAACAGTAAATGAACATTTTCACGGCAAACGGATTAGGGGCTGTTGGAAAATATTGTCAATCCCTTTAATTGACCACATTGTCAGGTAGGTGATACTAGCGACCAGCCTATACAATAGCCGATTAGGGGATGGCTGCAGATCGGGTGCTATTAGTTCCAGCTGGTTTGTGGACATTTTACTATTGAATTGTACGAAGAGCAGATTTCATACTTGACTCCTCCTGAACCCGATATTAGAGGCTTGCTGTTTGGATTGTCTGAAAGATCTGCCAAGGCTGCCCTGTCTACCAACTGCCGCGCTGCCCTTCTACATGGTGGTAAGTTGGTTTTATGCAGCATTGTGAGACATCCAGTCAAAGGTTTTTTGATAACTAATTAATATGCATTATTTTGTAATATTGAATTCCCTTTTTATTTGCTTTCTCTATGGCTTTTACATTTTATTACTAACATTTATAAATGTCAGCAGGGGGAGCCATAATCACACATTACAAATGCTGCACTACCATCTGCTGCAAGTGCATTACATCCTTTATTTTGTGACATTAATTGAAGATTTTTATTTTTTTTTCTCTACTTTTAAAGGGAACCAGTCATGTCTGTTTTAGTAAATACTTGTATACCCTATGAAACTGTTGTGGAGCATCTCTCTTCTACATTGTGCCTCTGTTATTCCTCCATGCAGTTGTCAATTTACGTATTCAGGTGGAATAACAGTACAATACAGAGTAATGAGAAAAGATGGTCCAGCATCATTATTTTATGGCGAGTACAAATAACTTTTACGAAAACCTGTCTGAAGTGGTGACAAGTCATGTTTAAATGGGTAACTGTCCTCTGTCTATTGAATTGGGGCTGTTAGATTGGTGGAGGTCCCAATGGTCACACCCCAGCGATCTAACAGTGATCGCAGGAATGGGGGTCCCGTTTCTCCAGTTTGAATGGAGCAACTGTCGAGCATGCATCCCTTCAGCTCCATTCAGACTGTATTGGACTGCTGGGAATAGCTGAGAGCTGCACTTGGTTATCGCTGTAGCTTTAAGGTCTCGTGCACACCACTGTGTCCACCGTCCGCAAAATACCAGCCGTGTGCATCCTGCGCTTTTTACAGCCCCCATTGTCAAAATGCTTATTCTTTTCCACAAAACAGACAAGAATAGGACTTGTTCTTTTTTTTTGCGGAATGGACATAAGGAGGCGGACAGCCCACTGTGCACTGTCCGCAATAGAAATGAACGGGTCCGCGTTCAATCTGTGGATCAGACCCGGGCTGAAAATACGGTCCTGTGAATAAGGCCTAAAGGAGGATTTTTTTTATTTTATTTTTTCCATTGGCATACTCGCTACCTTTCCCAGCCAGCAGGGGTTTGGTCCTAGTGACTGCCATGACTCTTTCAAAGTGTATCCAGACAACGGCACATTTGTAGGAGCTGATGAGCATAGTACTGCAACACTTCCCCATTTAATTGAGTGCCGTGAGCTTTGCACCCCTTCATTCTGCTGATTGTTGTAGTTCCTGGAAGTCACACTCATCTTTGATGGCTAAGCATATTGAAGCTAGACATATAAGAAAACCTTCCCGCCTTACTAGCTTTGATTTATATTTATAGTTGGGGCCAGCAGAGGGCAGCATACTCGCACATTACGGCTGCTGCATCGGTTACGCACCCATACCTGCTTCTCTATGCCGCCATCAATAGTCCTGCTCCCCGTTTTGGGGGAAGATTTCCTCCTTTGTATGCTCGGTGCACACTTGCCCATCTCCTTGCTATAGGGTGCTCCATTCACACCTATACTGTAGGTCAGGGATCAGCAACCTCCGGCACTCCAGCTGAGGTGAAACTACAACTCCCAGCTGGGAGTTATTGTTTCAACACAGCTGGAAAGCCCGAGCCCCTACAGTATAGTGTGAATGGAGCACCCTATAGCAAGGAGATGGGCATGATGGCAGCATGTTATACGAACTCTTATAGATGTTAATGGAGCATGCTGGGAGTTGTAGTTTCACCACAGCTGGAGTGCTGAAGGTTGCTGACCCCTGCTGTAGGTGCACAATAAGTGATACTTCTTTAAATGGGTTGCCCGAACTTTCACAATTGATGACCTATCCTCAGGATAGGTCATCAATATCAGAGTGGCGGGGGTCCGACACCTGGCACCCCTGCCGATCAGCTGGATGAGGAGACGGCGCGCAGTGTGCTTGTGCTTTCTCCCTTCTCTCTTCCTGCTCTCCACTGTATGTCTATGGGACTGCAGCAGCGGACAGGAAGAGAGAAGTGAGATGGCAAGTGCACACTGCGCGCGTCGTCTCCGATCTGTATTAAAAGCCCGGAGTTCCCACTTTAATCTATATATCTACATTATAGCAGCACTGGAAATTACAAAGAAAGTTTTGTGCACGATGTCCTAAGGCCGCAATCTGTTTGCCTTTTCGTATTGTGCACGATGTCCTAGCCTTATCCTTTTGTGCTAATTTTCCATGAAGATGTCCCAAATTGTTAGGCCGATGTCAAACTATGTTAAATGGTGTGATTCAAACTTCAGAAACAAGAAAGACTGCCTTTGGCATCACTCATACTGTGAAGAAACCTCAAACTCTAGAAGATGAAGGGGAAGCGGCAGAACCAGCGTCCAAGAAAGCAAAGAAGGAGTGAAGTTTGTCCATCGTACAGCATGCGATCGCCCACCATTAAGATGTCTCATTTGTCCTTTATCTTTTATTCCCTTCAAAGACTCGGTAAATCAATTTTCCCATTACTGTCTGTGAGCTGACAGATTGTACAAGCCCGTTTCCTAATCTGCGTCTGCAATGTGCCTTGTGCTCGACAGAATCAAAGAGGCTCACACAAAGAAAAGTTTAACAAATTTATTGCTAAACAGAATATATATTTTTTTTTTTCTGATGAAACCATAAAACATGGAATTGTTGAGATTTCTTTCCAATTAAATACTTTACTCAAAATCCCTTCTTAGTTTTGTGGCTTCAGTCTGTCAGAGTTCTGCAGTAACAAGTTTGTCCGGGATTAGAAATACATGGCCGCATTCTTCCAAAAACCGGAGCCTCCCTGTCCGTGCATTGGGCTTGGTATTGCAGCACATGGCCATTGAGTTGGGCTTGAGCTGCAATCACAGACAAAACCTGTGGACAGATAGGATGCTGCTTTTGAAAGAAAGCAGCCATGTTTTCCAAAACCCATACATTCCCTTTAAGGGTGGACGATCGAGCAGTTCTAAAATATTTCTGTATATTGTGCCCTCATTATACGTGCACAAAAAGCTTGGTCAGTGGCTGGTGAGCAGCAAGTGCACATTGAGTTGTTATAGCTTTGCACAAATACAGGTTTAAAGGGGTTGTCTCACTTCAGCAAGTGGCATTTATCATGTAGAGAAGGTGAATACAAGGCACTTACTAATGTATTGTGATTCTCCATATTGCTTCCTCTGCTGGCTGGATTCATTTTTCCATCACAGTGTACACTGCTCCTATCCAGCGGTAATGACCACCCTGCAATCCATCAGTGGTCTTGCTTGTACACTGTATGGTGTCTGGGACCATAGAATGGCGCATCAGATCCCATCCCTCGTATCTGCGCTGGAGCGGTGGCTATAGCCCTTAGAAACGAGCTGTGTATAATAATGTGATGGAAAAATGAATCAAGCCAGCAAAGGTAGGCAATATGGACAATCACAATACATTAGTAAGTGCCTTGTATTCACTTTACCTACATGATAAATGCCATTTGCTGAAGTGACGCAACCCCTTTTAATGCTCTTTTTAAACACTTAGTTCCGTAGTCGTCTATAGTACAGGAAAGCAACATGTTACAAGGTAGGCACCACTAGGAGGCGCACATTAGTCATCCTTCATCTTGTCGCTCATCATCCATACTATTACACACATTACAGTTTTGGCCTTTCCAACAATCAATCACCGCTATGCAGGATCTCTACTCGAGATCACAGGCTTACTGAGTGCCAGGTGGGCACACGCCAAGCGCCAGAGGCCCTCTGTGATACTGCGAGATCCATGCGAGTTTGATTCATTATAAGACCTTGTCAAATCTGATATAGAAGTTACTCTGTATTAGAAAGAATCAGTATGACTCCCATTGTTCCATTACTTGGTACAGTATAAAGTCAAGACCTTTGTCATAAATACAGAAAATCAAATACAAAATGTACAGAAACTACAATACAAATATACAAAAGGACCTTCTAAGTACAAACTTTTCCAGTTGCAATGCATTGCATTTCATTCCAGTGACATCTGGTGTCTCGACCACCATACTGTGACCATCATTACTTCTGACTCAGAACCCCGATGTCGCTAAGGACATTATATGGGGGGGGGGGTCCTAAACCGTTTCTTTGCCATAATAGCTTGTAGAGCATTCTGCTTGTGTGCACTAAAGTCATTGGGGAACACAGACCTGTCAACGTCCACGTCTATTCCCATTGTTCAGTTATAGGGGAAAATGTTAACCAAGGATAAATGGCCTTCTTTTAAAGTTACTCTCTACACAAAAGAACTATACTGTCTTATGCATGGTGGGGGGCCCCAGGGAGCGGTGTATGAGTGATTCCCTGCGGCGTGCACTAGACATAAGTGTATTCAGCAAAGTGTGTCTTTAGAGAACGAGTACATCATTTAAGGGGTCATCATCGTAGGGGTCTACCCAATGTGCTTCTTGGAAATTGGAGAAAAGGGCCTGATGTACTTTCACGTATCCCTTTCGCTACACTGTTCCCAAGATGAAGAAGCACAACAATGACTCTTGTGACACAATACCTTCATTACAAGCTACAGACAGGGGTTAATAAGACCAGAAAATGGATTTTCTGTGTTCGATCAGCTCAGTGTTCTGGACACATCTGGTGCTTCTACTCCAACTCAATAGACTTCATGAGTGAGCCAAAGCAACACAAAGATGTTGTCCACGTCTTAAGATCACCGGCTCAACAGACAACGCCCCCTCTGTTTACCGACGTTACGTTTGTCTCCGTTATAGGTTATGTAACTCCGATGGGTGGGAAGCCACAAATGAATTGGGCCTGACCCACGGCAGAAGCGTTACATTTCTAAACATACAGCCAGGAACATTTCCCAGCTTTACCCGCGTCATGTCTTTGTAGTCCAACAGAAATGGTAAATGCCATAGTCTGAAGCATTTACACATATGTACGTCATCTATATGTTAAAAGAACTATATCAATCAGGCAAGAAAAGTTTTTTTTTTTTGATTTTCTGCCTTCATGGAATTAGTATAAAACGCAATAGTAATGTAGAACTACTAAACATACATCAATAAATTAATACATATATTAAAACATTGAAAAGTGCAAGAAGTTTCAAATAAATAATATGGAATAGTCTTGTCTCATAGCGTGTAGCAAAAAAAATAAATAAAGAAAGAAAGTGCCTGGCAAATGCCTTCTCAGAGTGATGGCGTCTGGCAGCTCGGTCAGAACTGCTGTATATCGGAGCCCTTGTATGACTTGTCCTGGAGGCCACTGAATATCTCTCTTGTGCCATTCTGCCACTGAAGGACAAGTTCCATCGGTGTCTTTCCCGCCTGTCAGCGCAATAGGAAAGTAATGCGGTTACACAGGAAAATATAAAAATGTATCAAATGTTTAAAATCAAGTATAAAGATGAGTAAGATGTATCTGTAATATCTTCGCGCTCGATGGACTGTCTTAAAAGTTCCATAGGAACCACATACTGCTCTTAAAGTTGCCTTATTTTAAAACCTACTCCATGCTATCTTCAGCAGCATGCATGCTCGACCACCACTCCATTCAGACGTCTCCTCAGTCGTGCAATGAACTGGGGGCTCTGCTTTAGTGATTGTAGGGGGTCCACAGCGGTCAGACATTTAGCCACTATCCTGGGACTGGGTGACAAATTTTAATGATCAAATTACCCCTTTAAAGAGCCTATCTTATAGACAATGGGGCAGTTTTACCAATCCTATAGATCAGGGGTAGGCAACCTCTGACACTCCAGGTGTTGTGAAACTACAACTCCCAGCATGCACATTTGCTCTGTTCTTCTCATAACTCCCATAGAAACGAATGGCGCATGCTGGGAATTGTAGTTTCACAGCAGCTGGAGTGCCGAAAGTTGCTGACCCCTGCTATAGATAGTGTGATTTAGACATACGCCAAATGACACGTTTGGCTAACTTTATACCAACTACTGGTTGGCTTCATTTAAGACCGGAATTGTGGCGCTGTTTTGGCACAAAATGTGGCCCATTAGGCCATGGTCTTTTTAAAGTAAATACACACTCTTTCCCATTAGGCCACCCCACTAGATGCAAATAATTTCACTAAGCCTAGATGCCACAAACTGCAGTTTACACCACAATCTAGGTGCGCTCGTGTTACTAAATGTGAGCCAATGTCTTCAATGATCACCATGGGTCCAGCTCCCAAGACCTCCGCAAGCAGTGCCCATTACAGGAAATGTATGACTACATGCAGCCATTCAAATGAATGGCCACCAATGCCAATACATGGAGGGACCACACGTGTTAGAGCAAGAGCCACTCACTGTCCAACTTTAAAAAATCATTTAGATTTGAAGAACTTACAAAATTATTGATGGATAAGTTGGCTCCATACAGGATCAAGAGTCTTATCATCTTGTAGCGGTTTAGTCTCACTGCGTCATGCATTGGTGTGTCTCCTTCCTGCAGAATACATAATGGTTACTTGAGCTGCAATATTTTATTGCAAAAGTCTTATGTAGAGTCACCAGACAATACTGATAAACTGAGGGAGATTTAGCAAGACTGGTGTTTCCTACGCCAATCTTGATCTCCTGAATGCCAGAGTGAGATGTGCCTAATTTATGCCTTATCCCTGGCCCTCCTGTTCTCCAGAAACTCAAATGTATGCCAGCTAGGGTCAAGCAATAACTTACACCAATTTCTGGGCGATATTACAGAAAATCTGGAGGGCTGCGAAGGCTCCGACCCTCCAGTAAGCCCTTCCTCTTTTCTTAGCACTTTCAAAAAGTCCCAAATTATGTAGCAAATATGGTGTACACCATAATCTGTGACTTTTGGACCCCCACTATTGTAACGTAAAAGGCTTATTAAATCTCCTCCGCTGTGGTAAAGAATGTTCCCACAATGAACCCAGAAAGATCGTCCTTCACCCTATGTCATTGCACCTGTATGGGTAGTATGAATGACTGTAAAGGCTAATATGGACTAAAATGTGTATGGCTGCGTCACCATAATGATTGTTCATGAGATGTTCATTCAACCTACTTCTGTCTAAGGCTACTTTCACACTCTAGTTTTGGCTTTCCGTTTGTGAGATCCGTTCAGGGCTCCCACAAGCGGTCCAAAACGGATCAGTTTTGCCCTAATGCATTCTGAATGGAGAAGGAACCACTCAGAATGCATCAGTTTACCTCCGATCAGGCTCTGGAGGCGGACACCAAAACGTTGCCTGCAGCGATTTGCTGTCCGCTTGACGAAACTGAGCCAAACGGATCTGTCCTGGCACACAATGTAAGTCAATGGGGACGGATCCGTTTTCTCTGACACAAGCTGGCAAACGGATCCGTCTTGGCTATGTTACAAATACAAACGGATCCGTTCATGACGGATGCATGCGGTTGTATTATTGTAACATCTGTTTTTGCAGATCAATGACGGATCCGCCCCAAAACACGAGTGTGAAAGTAACCTAATGTGTATGGCCACCTTAGGGAGGGTGGGGATAGAATTAATAAAGGGAAGCGCTGGATCTCCCAATAGAACACAATAGTGATGTGGGGATTCTCACAGAGACGGAGTTCATGTAGTCACTTTGCATATCTTTGCCCGATTTCAGGATAGAATTTGCCAAATGCAAATAATAATATGGTGGCTGAGAATAGGTCATCAATATTATGCTACATTCACAGGACCGTATGAATGAGTCCGCATCCGTTCCACAATTTTGTGGAATGGGTGCGGACCCATTAATTTCAATGGGGCCGCAAAAGATGCAGACAGCACACCGTGTACTGTCCGCATCCGTAGGACATGTCCTATTCTTGTCAGCAATTGCAGACAAGAATAGGCATTTTCTGTGATAGCGGTGGCACGTGCGGTCTGCAAATTGCAGAACGTACATGGATCGATATCCGGGTTTTGCGTATGCGCATAACACTACGGTCGTGTGAATGTAGCCTTAATAAAATCCCAGAAGACCCTTTTAAGGTACTGCCAATCACCGAATGAAAGCTTGCTCCATCATTGGTGGAGACATCGAAATCATCGTCTATGGGCGGCAGAACGTGCTGGGTAGACAGCCATCTGCTGCCCAGAAACAATGATTCTCTATGGGGATGAGCAATCACAGTAGCAATCAATGTCCCCATACTGCTGTGATTGCTGCATGTAAATGTAGCTCTCACCTCCAATGAGCAAGCAATCATCATGAACGAACTGATGGTTCCCAATAATTGCCTGCCGTCGGCCCATGTAAAGGAGGATCACTCTTCCCATCGTCTAGCCTATTTTTACAACGATCAACTGTTTGCTTTGAGTCACTGCTCTCAATAAATAAGTTCCAAGTTTACAATCGTGAGACATTAGGAGGAGAGTGTTCTCACCCGATCTTTGGCATTCAGGTCGGCTTCACATGCAATGAGGTGTTCTGCGCAGTCATACTGTCCGGTTCTCACTGCAACGTGTAGGGGAGTACTCAACAACTGCAGAGAGGGAAGGAGCAGACAGACGCATGACCAAATTGTGCCTAGACACCAGTAGGGAGAAAATAGATGCTGCGGGATATCCATAGCACATGAGTTTGCAAATATATAAATAACTAAATATGAAAGCATATGAGCAGTTATTTTGAGAGTTCTACATTTCCCGCTGTAACCCCATCTGACCGAGGAAAATCATTTCAGAATGATGAGTATATTCACACACAGATTGGACTGAAAAATCCTATTCATACTTGTGCATAGATTTCTGCAAGTCCCAACATATGAAATGTGACTGTAGAAGTATTTGCAACAAATCTGCACGTGAACGGTAATGTTAGGCTGATTTCCCACAAGGGACATTTCCATTCGGCAGCACCTGGATCGAGCACTGACCCGTTAAATTCAATGGGTATGTACACGCCAGTCCATACAGAGGAAATTGCCACATGTTCCATCTTTGTCCAAGACCTTTTCAAGTGAAAAATGGATTGCTCGTAGACTCCATCCATGTGCAGTCCGTTTAAAAACTCATTCAGATGGAATATGGGGTCGTCTCTCACTTCAGCAAATTACATTTATCATGTAGGGAAAGTTAATACAAGGCACTTTCTAACTTTCCTTTTCTGGCTGGGTTAATTTTTCCATCACATTACACATTGCTTGTTTCAATGGTCACAACCACCCTGCAATCCAGGGGCAGTGGTCGTGCTTGCACACCATAGGAAAAAGCACCAGCCTCTCTGTTGGCCAGGACCTTGAGGATGAGCATAGGCACGCATGTGCAGCAGCTCCCGTCCTGGCCATCTCATATCTGTGCTGCAGGGGTGGCTGTAACCTCTGGAAAGGAGCAGCGTATAATGATGGAAAAAATGAATTACTGTATTTTTCGCTTTATAAGACGCACCTGATGATAGGGCGCACCTAGGTTTTTGTGGAGGAAATTAAGAAAATAAAATATTTTGAACCAAATGGTGTGCTTTTGGTGGGTTTTGAACTAATGGTAGGTCTGCAGTTGGCGCACTGTTATGGGGGATCTGTAGAGGACACGGTTATGGGGGATCTGTGGAGGACACGGTTATGGGGGATCTGTGGAGGACACGGTTATGGGGATCTGTGGAGGACACGGTTATGGGGATCTGTGGAGGACACGGTTATGGGGATCTGTGGAGGACACGGTTATGGGGATCTGTGGAGGACACGGTTATGGGGATCTGTGGAGGACACGGTTATGGGGATCTGTGGAGGACACGGTTATGGGGATCTGTGGAGGACTCTGTCCAGGGGCAGTGGTCGTGCTTGCACACTATAGGAAAAAGCACCAGTCTCTGTTTGCCGGGACCTTGAGAATGAGCATAGGCACGCATGTGCAGCAGCTCCCGTCCTGGCCATCTCATATCTGTGCTGCAGGGGTGGCTGTAACCTCTGGAAAGGAGCAGCGTATAATGATGGAAAAAATGAATTACTGTATTTTTCGCTTTATAAGACGCACCTAGGTTTTTTTGGAGGAAATTAGGTTTTTGTGGATGACACTGTTATGGGGATCTGTGGAGGACTCTGTCCAGGGGCAGTGGTCGTGCTTGCACACTATAGGAAAAAGCACCAGTCTCTGTTTGCCGGGACCTTGAGAATGAGCATAGGCACGCATGTGCAGCAGCTCCCGTCCTGGCCATCTCATATCTGTGCTGCAGGGGTGGCTGTAACCTCTGGAAAGGAGCAGCGTATAATGATGGAAAAAATGAATTACTGTATTTTTCACTTTATAAGACGCACCTGATGATAGGACGCACCTAGGTTTTTGTGGAGGAAATTAGGTTTTTGTGGATGACACTGTTATGGGGATCTGTGGAGGACACGGTTATAGGGATCTGTGGAGGACACGGTTATGGGATCTGTGGAGGACACAGTTATGGGGATCTGTGGAGGACACGGTTATGGGGATCTGTAGAGGACACAGTTATGGGGATCTGTAGAGGACACTTATAGTGGGATCTGTAGAGGACACTTATAGTGGGATCTGTAGAGGACACTTATAGTGGGATCTGTAGAGGACACTTATAGTGGGATCTGTAGAGGACACTTATTGGGGGATCTGTGGAGGACACTTATTGGGGGATCTGTGGAGGACACTTATTGGGGGATCTGTGGATGACTCTGTTATGGGGGATCTGACCCCATTACATTGGGACCCAGTAATAGCAGCCCAGCCATCACATATAAAGTGTATGCAGTAGCCCCCATCAGTGCTGATTTGCTAAACTAGCTGTAATCGCTTCTCTGCAGTACTCACTATGCACACAGCGGGCAGGCCGGCAGCGCACGTCACTCACTCAGTCACACTCTGGCCCCGCGCACTTCATTAATGACGCGCGCTGCCGGCCTGCCCGCTGCATGCATAGTGAGTACTGCAGAGAAGCGATTACAGCTAGTTTAGCAAATCAGCACTGATGGGGGCTACTGCATACACTTTATATGTGATGGCTGCTCTGACCGGGCCTGTCTTAATGAAGTTCAGTGACTGCGCCGGGCCCCGCTATGTGCGATGTGCTGGCCATTTAATACTGCTATATTCGCTTTATAAGAACCACAGCCACTTTCCCCCCACTTTTGGGGGGAAAAAAGTGCATCTTAAAGCGAAAAATATGGTAAGTAAGCAAAGTAGGCAATATGGACAATCACAATACATTAGTACGTGGCTTGTATTCCCTATGTCTACATGATAAATGCCATTTGCTGAAGTGAGACAACCCCTTTAAGTTTGCTGCCGTTCAGCATACTTTAAAGGTCTGTCATAAATTGGCATTTAGTCCTATATCAGAGGGACACATGTTAGTATAGGACTAAAATTTGTTATGGCACCTGAGGGACAATATATTATACCTAAACACCTGTTCTAGAAACATATCACAACAGGCCATTAATAGGCATCTGTGAGCTTGATCCACAAATATTTCCAAATCTGGAGCTATGGCATTTCTAAAGCTCCTGAACCCCTTCGGACTTAGTCGTTCTGCAAGTGGGAATAACCACAAAATGGGTACTATTACACAACTGATGCTCACAATTACTAATGGCATTAACTAATGAAACTTTGACATTCTCTGTAGTATCAAGATGAAAAGTCAGTGTTGAGGTGCATTATTGCTCCAATTATCCTGGAGTGAAAGTATAGAAGGACGTACATCAACCTTTAAAAGGAAGGAGCAACCTAGACAGGCTCTATAGGGAACACAATTGTAGCCACTAAATAACTCAATGTTTGCAGCATCGGTTCAAAAATACCTTACTACATATTGCACTTGCCTCTGAGGCCCAACAAGGACCCAACCATGGGGTCAGAACAAGTTACCCCCATGCTCAAACTTTTCTAGTTTACAATGTTCTAGTCACATCTGTGCTATGGTTTCTGTCGCAACCGACGACTTTTAATGGGGTCCACCTAGTTGTCTGTCGTCTTGCTAGAAAAAATATTGCTAGTTTTTCTGTAAGAATTGACAGAATCTGCAATGCAGGCTCCTAACTGAGTCAACCTAGCCTACGGAATTTGGGGATGAGGCTTACTTCTTCTGGCCCTTGGCACCAAAGATCAGCTTTGGTACTGAACCCTACAAACGTAATATAACAGAGCAGTTCCTGTTTTCCATGCAAGTAAATCATAAGAACTTCCAACTTTTTCCTGTTCTAGAAACATATCACAACAGGCCATTAATAGGCATCTGTGAGCTTGATCCACAAATATTTCCAAATCTGGAGCTATGGCATTTCTAAAGCTCCTGAACCCCTTCGGACTTAGTCGTTCTGCAAGTGGGAATAACCACAAAATGGGTACTATTACACAACTGATGCTCACAATTACTAATGGCATTAACTAATGAAACTTTGACATTCTCTGTAGTATCAAGATGAAAAGTCAGTGTTGAGGTGCATTATTGCTCCAATTATCCTGGAGTGAAAGTATAGAAGGACGTACATCAACCTTTAAAAGGAAGGAGCAACCTAGACAGGCTCTATAGGGAACACAATTGTAGCCACTAAATAACTCAATGTTTGCAGCATCGGTTCAAAAATACCTTACTACATATTGCACTTGCCTCTGAGGCCCAACAAGGACCCAACCATGGGGTCAGAACAAGTTACCCCCATGCTCAAACTTTTCTAGTTTACAATGTTCTAGTCACATCTGTGCTATGGTTTCTGTCGCAACCGACGACTTTTAATGGGGTCCACCTAGTTGTCTGTCGTCTTGCTAGAAAAAATATTGCTAGTTTTTCTGTAAGAATTGACAGAATCTGCAATGCAGGCTCCTAACTGAGTCAACCTAGCCTACGGAATTTGGGGATGAGGCTTACTTCTTCTGGCCCTTGGCACCAAAGATCAGCTTTGGTACTGAACCCTACAAACGTAATATAACAGAGCAGTTCCTGTTTTCCATGCAAGTAAATCATAAGAACTTCCAACTTTTTCCAGTGCTTTTGGACTTCACAATTTGGATTTAATATGGTTGTCAGAAATAAAGGCAAACCTTTGGGGCAGATGGGTTAGCATGCCCCTCCATGGCCAACATACCTTGTCTTTGGCGTTGATTTTCGCTCCTTTATTAAGCAGTAATTTTAAAACATCAACACTTCCACCACGGCAGGCCCAATGAATTGCTGAGGATTCAAGCTGTGAAGGAACCAAATTATATCATGGGACATGTGCATAGAGGCTTGAATTTGCATGCACGCATATGATTCATAGACCTAAAGACAAACGCTGGGATGTCTCTATCTTGTCCATGTATTGTTGAAAGGGGTTCTCCAGGACTTTAACAGGTAATGTCGGGGGACAGAAGGATCAAGTGAAATTAATATTTTCACCTGACCTTTTGTTCTCCCAGGAGAAGCTGCCGCCAGTGCTCCAGTTTCTCCCCTCACTCCATTAAATACACATTCAGCCAAGTTGAACGTACACGTGTATGAGAGAGTCCTGACAGATAGGTGTTGGCTGATCAATCGTTCTGTATATGTGCTACAGCAGCGCCGCGGGCTTCTCACTGTTAACTGCTGGCCCAGTGACGTCACGGCTAGTATCAACTGGCCTGAGCGCCGTGCCAAGGCCAGTTGATACTAGTCGTGATGTCACTGGGCCAGCGGTAAACAGTGAGAAGGCCGCGGCGCTGCTGGAGTGCTGCTGCCTTCTCAAACAGATGATCGGCGGGGGTCCCGGGGGTCGGAGGACAGATCATCAGTTTAAACAAACTACAAACTGAAGCTGAACCATAGAACCAAGTAGATTATGTTTGACTACAAGCTTCTAGGTAGCGCTGTCGCTGTTTTTTTTCTTTTTCTTTTTTTTTGCTTATTCAATGTCTTTTTTCTGCCAGAAGCAGGGAAATAAATGCTACCCAGGTTACATTTTTCACACTGAAGTAGCATTAAATTAATTTCTAATTTGATATTTTCGTGACTAAATGGTATCATGATTTTGTTCTTTCTCTAGATAATTGCAGGGCAAGGGATGTGGCATTTAATAGACTTTCCTGGCAGGAGGTCACAGAAGTAACTGTCCATTGTCTGCTGCTTCGCTTTTTGTAAAATTGAGCGGCTTTGTGTCACGAGAATGATTACTCGTAATCTAGCAGCATTTTCCAGTGAAATCTCCAGCCTTAGGGCTCATGCCCACGAACGTAAGGGCTCCGTGCCCATGCTGCGGACTGCAAATTACGGTCCGCAATGCACAGGCACCGACCGTGGGGCAGCCGCATGCGGATCGCGGACCCATTCACTTGAATGGGGTCCGTGATCCGCATCCGGCGGTCCGCACCGCAAAAAAGTTGTGCATGCACTACTTTTTTGAGGTGTGGAGGCATAGCCAGAAGCACCATAGAAGCACACCGTAGTGCTTCCATTAGGTTCCAATCAATGCTTCCACACCGCATCTCCAGTTTTGCGGACCCATTCAAGTGAATGGGTACGCATCCGTGATGCGGGGTGCAAACGGCCGGTGCCCCGTGTATTGCGGACCCACAGTATGCAGGCTGCAATACGGGCACGGCGGGGCAACGGGCGGGTGCATGAGCCCTAACTCTAGATTATTTTTCATTGTGCGTACTGGAAAAATCCACATACCATGTCGCGGAATCCAAGATCTGCTCCAGCTTCAACTAGCTTCTCAACAATGGCAAGGTGTCCTTCTGAGCATGCTCTGTGCAGCGCCGTGCGCCTGTACTGTGGAGAGCATAGGAAAAATATTGTTACAACTATGAACATTCTTCCTAATCTGCTACTGATTTATCTTTTTTTCCATATCAGGGGAATAATTACCACTTAGGACCATACAAGGACAAAATAAACATATAGGGGTAATTTGTTATTTGCGGTGGTTTTGGAAGTCTGTCTTTGCTTTGTGAGGTTCTAGCAAATGTATCAAATGGTGTAGAGTAATAATATATTTGCAATGTGGAGTGCAACCATGCCTGTAAATGGTTGCTTGGTTTGAAGATGCAACTTTTTGGTCACTTTTTAAGAGGTCACATAAAAATGAGAGTAAGGCTACGTCTACACGACGACATTTTGTTGTACTAATGTCACTCGACAATTTTTATAATGGCAGTCTATGGTGTCGCACTGCAACATGCTGCAACGGCGACGCAACAGTCGCAGAAAATTCATTTGAGATGGATTTTTCTGTGACTGTTACTTTGCAATTGCAGCATGTTGCATGTTGCAGTGTGACACCATAGACCACCATTATAAAAATTGTCACGCGACATTAGTACAACAAAATGTTGCGCTAAAAATGTTGCAGTGTAGTTGTGCCCTATGTGTCGCGCGATTTATTGTCGCGCGACAAATGTCATCGTGTAGACGTAGCCTTAAAGGTTCTAATCTGAAATCCTGACCTACTTATCACTCCACAGCGACGAGGATCACCAAAATTGATGCACGCACCTGTATTACAGCTCTATGCAAGCTCCCATAACACCACTGAAGTCCAAGGGCCAATACTAAACCTCCATATGCCTCCGGTGTATACAGAGACATATGCAGATTTTTTGTTGTTGGTTGGATTCATATGGATTTGAGGCTTTATACAGTGGCACATGGAGGAAGACTGTGAGCCGTGCTGCACGTGCAGTCTATAAAATGCATCTGTCGGTCAGTAGATAGTAGGATAGAGAACTCCAGAGATAATCTGCTAGAACATGAATCTGTCAAGGTGGATTTTAGAAGTGTCAGTCCTAGCCCATTATCTAAATACTCTGGTCTGAGCTGGCTGGCTTGTTAATGTTCCTCCTGATACCTAGCTCCTGGGGCACAGGCCCTACCGGCATCCCCAACTATTAAACAGTAGTGGCATCCATGCACATCTTTGCATAGCTACACACAAATAGCATATACAAAGATATGTATTACCCTGATATACTCATTAGCTTATTTCCTGATTAAAGAGCTTACATTATTAAAATCATAGCATGTGCATATTGTAATATTTAGGTTTGTACAATTAGTATTCATGTTGGTGTCGTGATATAATGCCCAGCCACCATCTGTACTTCAGCTGTTGCTGAACTGCAACTTTCATGAAGCTGGACTGATCTCCGGCATGCCAAGCATGATGTCAATTGTAGCTCGGTGCCAACCGGGATGCTGTGACTTGTCAGAGTCTATTTCCAAACTGTATTTAGTTTAACAAAAGAGAAAACAAGCACAATACCTCATCACAGGCATTTGGATCACCACCATCAGCCAAGTATTTCTCCACCACAGTCAGCTTGTTTCCCAGGGCAGCTTTTAAGAATGTCTCTTCATCCACATGTTCAATCTGAACAAGAAATGTCATTTTAACATTACTTCTCTAGTGTCAGGTTGATATATTTTGTATATGGCTCTTCTATCAACGTCACACACTTACCACTGGTTCTGGTTCTGGTTCCTTCACCACCAGCACTCTTACTTTTTTGCATCTTTTTTGTTTTCTCAGCTTTATTATAGCTTGCAGATCTTCCAAGCTATCAAGCTTTGGGCGTTCATCTAGTTTCTTCTTAACGATCTGAATGCAAAGCAGAAGATCAACGTTATGCGGCATGAACTTTCAGAAGTGAGAATTGTATGCCATATTGTATATTATTTTGTTCTGCTACATGCAACAGGTATTGGTTTGGTCCATTTAAGTACTAACATTAGGCTTGTCTATAGATGTCAAACCAGATTATGTATAAGCACTTATTGGTCAATGTTGATGTGATCCACATAGAATACATATTCAACTTTGAGATGTTGCTTGAGTAGGAAGAGTTCTGGCTGAGAGCTATAGTAGTAAAATGAGGGCTATGTAACAACCTGTTAAGGCTGGGATTCCACGGTCAGCTTTTTAATGCAGTTTTTGAAGATAAAGCCATGCGTGGATTCAAAAAGATGAAAAGTCCCGATAGTCTTCGGTATGATCCATTCCTGACTTTGTCTTCAAAAACTGCATCAAGAAACCGGAATATGGGAACTCAGCCTTACATTCAAGTCCAAGCAGGACCACTAGTAGCTGAATACTGTAGACGAAAGTCCATCATGGCCAGTTTTCCACAGACATACACTTTCTGTAGCACAATAAATGAACATCACATTTGATCTCAGTAAAGAAGGTAACATCTATTTCTTAAGTGTCCACAAATACTAAGGAGAATGCATTAGAAGAAACTAGTGTATGATCATTACCTCAGCTTTAAGCTGTTTCTGTCTTGCTTGTTCCTCCTCTTCTTGATCAATCAATGATTTGGAAGTTGTCCTCAAGTCATCTTGTTTTTCTAAGGTTACAGAAGTTTCATATTCTCCATGTTCTCCAGACACAAAATCTCCAGTGTCTTTGTTTGTACTTGTCTTTCCAGTCACCTGTTGAGAAATGCTTTAATGCACTTACTTCCTTACTAGAAATACTAAGATGTCTTGATCATGTCTCATATTTTACTCAACTCAAAAATAGGACAACTTGTTAAATGAAGAATAAAATATAACTAACCTTATGAAATATTCGGAAAAGGATAAATATTATTGAGACATAAGCAGCTATAAACTACTCATCAAAATCAGGAAGTTTTAATACAATTTCAAAGATTAATTTCCCATTTTATCGCAACATATCTTTTAAAGTTGCCGTTTAATAGTCTATGCATCATATCGATCAAGTACATGTTTTCATGTTGAGTAAAGATCATCTCAAGACCCCCAACTTAATACAGTTTAGAAATTGATGTTAGTTATGTAGTCCAAACCATTGGTTATGGTACTGGTCACCAAGACAATTCATCTATGGCCATGACTTACAGTTACAATATCTACTGTACACTTTACAGATTTTTTTATAATTACTGTAGGTTGTTTTTTTTTTATACACATTCACAAAATTAAAGTGTGAATATGATTAATAAACATATTGCAGGTTACACTATATTAATTGTGGTTAGATTAGATTATAAAATTGATTAATGATTACAATGTTTTAAATAATATGTGGTGATATCTAATAAAAGAATGGAGAGAAACATACCAGATCTTCTACTTTCATCAACATTTTGCCTTCTGTAAAGTCTTCAAATGTCCTTTCCTGATGTTAACCTTATTGAAGACAAGCTAGCTTCCTGTTCTCCAGGTTCAGTGCTGCCTTGCGTTATATACCCCGTCTCTGGCAAGGTTGGATGAGGTAATGTTCCAACCTGGGAACCAACATCTATGGACCTTGCTCAGACACAGAGATAGGTGCTCACTCATTCCAGACATGCTAACTAGCCAGATCTTGTGTCATGTGAGGGGAGGATAAGTGTAGCAATGGGGCTTATGATTAAAAAAAATGCCATACACTAACTACATTGCATATCCCCCTTGGTATGAAATGTGAGATGACCATTTCGTTGGCAATGACTAAAGGGCTCAGCAATGCGAGTCATTCTATCTGTACCAGTATGACAGCTGTCTGTTGGTCTTGCACTAAATTTTTCTACTGACAGTTCAATGACTAAAGGATGCTGGAAAAGAACTTATATGAGAAACGGTATTCAATAAATAGGGGAACTGGCTTGGCTAACTTGAGACAGGGTGTTTTATTTGATTTCATAGCTTAACCATAAAGTTGGGGGGAAAATAATCCCTACCACGTTCTATATTTGTTCTCTCAAAGTCCCTGTAGGATTATAGCGTAAGACCCGTGTCTCCTAAACTAAAAATGACATCGATGTAATTGTAAACAACTGGCTTTGTGAATACTTCACACGTTTAGGTAGTAAACAAGTGCGGGGTATAAATATACATATACGTTTACAGGGCAAGAACAGAGGAAGTTGTTTGGGTTCAAATGAGGGGAAAAAATTATCTCAGCTTCTTTAAGGGCACCTCCATGCAAGCATTAACCAATCTGCTTTCTTGCTGTTTTCTTTACCATTGGAAAATGGTTATGGATTCAGCTGTGGTGAAGGTCTTGTCACTTTTGATGGGCCAAAACCATATCTACCTTCTTAGCTTTCTTGGAAAGAAAATACAAGAAATAGTAATACATCAAATTGTGTTATGAGTGAATAACTGTGAGATAAAATTTAATTTGAATGGGGTACTTCAGCTTTTTGATATTGAGGACCTCTCCTCCAGATACTGTAGGTTATCAATATTAGATTGGTAAGGGTTGGATACCTGGTGCCCTCAATGATCTGCTATTTTTGTCAGCCAGAAACTAAGCAGAAGGCTTCATCCACTATGTAGTGGTCACTTCAATAGGAGCTGAGCTGCAGTGCCGGATCCAGACATCTCCGGCAGGCTTCTTCCTGCCAGAACAACCTGCCGGAGATGTCTAACACAAATGTGAAACCGGCCTAAGCTCCCTCTCCAAGAATCTTGTTTACCCGGTATCTCTCAACGTAGAGCCTGTTGCCTACAGATCATGGCAGCACATGGCCAGCAGTGAGAATATTCCTTTATAAAGGTGACCATGAGGATTGGTGTGTGTTCTCCCAGAGGGGGCAGGTCTAAGAAATCCTAGAACTACTGTATCTACATCATGGATTACCAGTTAAAGGGGTTGTCTCACTTCAGTAAGTGGCATTTATCATGTAGAGGAAGTTAATACAAGCCACTTACTAATGTATTGTTATTATCCATATTGCTTCCTTTACTGGCTGGATTCATTTTACAATACTCGTTTCCATGGTTACAGACCACCCTGCAATCTATGGAAAGGAGCAGTGTATAATGTGATGGAAAAATGAATCCAGCCAGCAAAGGAAGCAATATGGCTAATACCAATACATTAGTAAGTGGCTTGTATTAACTTTCTCTACATGATAAATGCAACTTACTGAAGTGAGACAACCCCTTTAAGTATGATTTGGGAAGAGGGCTATAGATATCAATCCTTTTTTATTATTATTTTGCTATTTTTGCCAAATGTAAAACTTTTAAGCCTCATGAACACATCTGTGATACACCGCCATACAAACTCTGGTTCTGTGTGTTCCCTCCCTATCAGTAAATGCCTCCAATTCTATGCAGTTTTTTCTGGTATATTAAATACATATGACTCCTACAAAACAATTTTGTCTATTGGACATGCGGACCCACTGGATTTAGTGTAGGGATTATCCAGGGAGCAGAGCCTAAGGGACTGTGAGTTCTTCACCCTTAACCCCGACAAGGCAGTATGGACTATTCTGCAAAGTATCCCCAGGTCGTTACTCCTGGAGAAGTCTCCATTAACAGGTGGTTTATAGATGAGAAGTAGAGACCAGAATGCCAAACCACGGCAGCAGGTTGGAATCATAGTCAGACAGTTCCAACGGCAATGTTCAAGCGCAGATGATAATTAGGCAGAGGCCGGGGTACTGGCCATTAAAATAACCAAGAAATGATGCATACATACGTGCAAGCCAGACCGAGAGCAAAAGCTTGAAGCGGGATGCTGGACATCAGCAAAGATGAGCCTGCCAAGCATTACAGTTGCCTTGCAGGTGCTCTCTGTGTATCTCTGACAGTCCTTGCAGCTCTGCCATGTGCATAAGGCCTAGAAGTGGGTTCAGACATTGAAAAATTCTTCCATTGCTGATTTGTCTGAGGATTTGCAGAGTGCTCTAAAACGCACATGTCTTAACATGACCTAATGATTGGCATTTTTTTTAATATTATAAAATTTTAGTATTGTATAATAAGCATCTAAAGTTTCACATGTATAATTATCCACTTCTAAATGTGTGTTGTTCAATGATTATTATTTTTTCTAGTTTTTTTCTCAAATTCTCTATAAGTGTGCCTCGGTAAATTAGGCTGATATCAGCCTAATTTAGACTCAGTTCATGTAATATCTCAAACATATCAGATTTCTGATCCTTCTTTAAAATTTGTTTTTTGACTTTGCATCTATGCTCCTGTTCACTTGAGCTGCATTTACTACATGGCCCAATTTGTGGGTCAATCATTGGGAATGAACAGGCCTGTATAAATGTGCTGCCGATCACGATCTTTCGTGCAGCAAACCAAATCATTGTTTCTGGGCATGTGTGAAACCACAATACATTTGTATGAGGACGAGTGATGACAGTAGTGATCACTTATCCTCATACAGTGGAGGTAATCACTGCAAGTAAATACAGCTTTTTACCTCCACCGATAAGCAGGCAGTTATTGGGAAGGAATGGTTCCTTCCCGATAATTGCCTGCCAGGTCAGGCCTTCTAAGTCCAGCCCAGAAGTTCTGGATCTCCATTTGATTATTGTGATTAGGGATGAGCGAATCGACTTCGGATGAAACATCTGAAGTCGATTTGCATAAAACTTTGTTCTAATACTGTACGGAGCAGGAGCTCCATACAGTATTTGAATGTATTGGCTCCAATGAGCTGAAGTTATTGCTTTGTGAAGTCTCGCGAGACTTCAGGTAACTTCATAAATTAATTTGTACTGTAAAAAAAAATTCCCGAACTCGGGTTCGGTTCCAAGGTACCACTTGGAACCCGAGTTCCCTAATTGTGACCTTTATACAGTCATCTACATCTATTACTCTGACATCTATGATGCACACAATTCCAAAAGTATCATTAGAGACGAGCAAATTATGAGAATACCGAAAGCGAGATACTCTGCAGAAGGACAGAAACTTAATCCTGTAGAACACTGTTGAAAAAAAATAGAAAAAATAGTCCAGTTAAAAAAATGATTTTTAGCCCACAATGAGTAAAATGCAATCATAAAAAAATTGTTCCTGAAACTGTTCATAGTCTTTAAAGGAGTTATCCAAGCCCTAATGCCGGGCCCCTCATACAGGTTAGGGCCGATTCACACGGCCATGTGAATGAGCCCTTATAGTTACCCGCTCCCCGACTCCTGTATTGCTCCTGATCCCTGCACGACGGCTGCTGCATCTGCCCGCCATGAAGATCAAAACATCCGGCGACGAGGGGAGGGGGTTTGCAGCCAATAACAGGCCACAACAGGGACAAGCCTCTCAAGCGCCACCTGTGATGCTAGGGAGGCTCATCCCTGTCGTGGCCTGCTATTGGCTGCAGCCACTCCGCCCTCGTCCCCACCCCCCTGTCACCGAATGTCTTGATCCATGAGACAAGGAGATGCAGCGGAGGCCGTGCAGGTATCAGGAGCGATGCAGGTGCCGGGAAGCAGGGTAAGTATAACCTGTATGAGGTGCCCAGGCATTAAGGGAGACATTATAGGGGTAGGATAACCCCTTTAAATGTACAGTACGTTACATGCCTAGTAAAATCTTTAGTGGTTAAAGGGGGTGCACTTTGGTTTCTAAAAAGCTGCTAATGGCATCCACACATGTAAATGTTTGTCGATGGTTTCAATACTGGACAGATGTGACATGAAGTAGGGATTGTGGCGGTACAAAGAGCCTCATCCCAACCTGTGGTGGCTGCTCACAGGGAACAATAGACATCCTTCAGCTCTACCGCACATGTAAATAATACTTTGCTCAACCTGCCCTGGAATAAATATTATATTCTTTTTCCACTGAGATTCTTAGATCAATACGATGCCATGCTCCACCTCCAGCTCTGATCGACGGGTGCTTATAATACCCTTATTTAGGATCAGTATGCTTGTGCTTGGCAGGGATGGTCATTTCTACCCTGTTGCATCATATCTGGGATGCCGATCATTAGTTATTCAGAGTCGAGTAGGTCACTGGTATGAGTAATATCTACCTGCTGGGATCCTATTAACATGATGGTACATATATAGATGAACCACTACGCTTCCCATTACAGGTGTCATGTTTTTACTGGTTTCTAACGTTGCATGGTTGACTGCGGACAGTATGGCTACAGCTGCTGGTTTTGGGATTGAGCCAATATTTGAAGCAGCAGGGTCGTCTGATTGGAGAGGCAGCAAGAATGTAAAGGAACATCATCACATGCTACGTGCCCTGCCCATGACATAGTCTGTTACTGAATAGTGAGTCATTTTTCAGGGCACCGTGGTATAGGGTAACATTACACGTTCCCAGACTATGCTACCCAGTGCGCTGCTTTCCAAAAAAAGAAAATACTAGCTTGACCGATATTTTATTTATGTCTATAATGAATTAAAGATTTTTATGTATAACATGCCAAGTTATTACTAATAACCAACGTGCAAAAAGTGCTAATATATTCAACTGTGAGTAACGCTGTATATACCCTAACTTATAGTTTATAGAATATGTTTCTGCTGTTTGGAAAGACCCCACTGGGAAATCAACATTAAATGGAATGGGTCATTACAAAAAGACCAATTGTTTAAATCACATTTTTATGTTAAACATATTTTTAAATAATTTTTGATGATGTTTTTTTTTTTAATTCTCCATATCTATCTCTATATTTAAACAAAAAACATAAAATCCTGCTGTTTTAGCACTGGCCACTAAGCCTAATAATAGACGCCACTTCTTGCTCTGTACAAATCACTTTACTGCAGTTATCTCATTATTAGTGTTGGTCGAGCACCAAACTGCTCGTGTGCTTGAGTAGAACACTTTGGGATGCTCGGGTGCTCTACAGAACACCCATGCACAATGGAAGTCAATTGGAGAACCTGAGCATTAAACCAGGCGCCCCCTGCTCTGAAGAGGGGAGGGTGTCAGGACTCTAGTTCGGCTTAGGAGTCCCTGCTCTGACTCCATATATAGCTATATCCATATATGGAGTCAGTGCTTGGGGACACCCAGTGTATTTAAATCTAATTTTGCCTCTATTTCTGAAAAGTTTCTGGCGGGATTCTAACTCACAACATTCTACATTACAGCCAAGAATTTTAACCACTACACTATAGAGCTGCATGGCCAGTTATTTGAAAAAAATTTAAAAAAATTAAATAAATGAGACTTCTGCTGTATAGGAATACTTACTAGTAGTAAGTATTCCTATACAGCAGAAGTCTCATATTTTTTTTTTTTTTTTTTTTTGTAACTGGCCATGCAGCTCTATAGTGTAGCGGTTAACATTCTGGGCTAAAATATAGAAGGCTGTGAGTCCGAATCCCATCAGAAACTTTTCAGAAATAGAGGCTACATTTAATTTAAACATATATGTAATTTTTAGCCATAATATATTTATATATATATTATAATATATGTAAATATATTATGGCTAAAACATTAGTAGTAGTTTCCCACATATTGTACATTCATATATGTCAGAAGTATGATTTTATATATATATATAGAAGAGAAAAATAGCCAGCAGCACTCCAAATCAATTCAAAAGTTGATGATTTATTGGACCCAAAATCAGGCGACGTTTCAACGGCTTGTTGCTGTCTTGGAGTGCTGCTGGCTATTTTTCTCTTCTAATACATTGGACCTAGGTGCTGGTCCACACTGGCCGGACGTGCACCCCCTGCTTATACAGTGTGCTGCTTCCTCACTTTCTTCAAACTATATATATATATTTTTTTTTTTTTTCTTTTATAGTAATTACACACTTTTTACAATTACAAAAAAAAAAATTAAATATATAAATTTTATTTATCCTCTATTTCTGAAAAGTTTCTGACGGGATTCATACTCACAACCTTTTACATTACAGCCCAGAATGTTAACCACTACACTATAGAGCTGCATGGCCAGTTACTTAAAAAAAAAAAAAGAAGAAAATATGAGACTTCTACTGTATAGGAATAATTACTACTAGTAAGTATTCCTATACAGCAGAAGTCTCATATTTATAAAAAAAAAATATATATTTTATTTTTTAAAGGAAGTCTGTCACCTCCATATGGCCATATACAGTGCCTACATGGCTCTGTAGCACATCTATACAGGATTGTAACGGTACCTTTGTTCTTATCTTTAGACTTGCACAAGCAGGAAAAATAAAGTTTAATTCATATGCAAATAAGGCTAAATTCGATTGAAATAGACTGACTTGAGCATCGTGCTCAAGCACACGTGGTATTCACACCAGGTCACTACCTCTTGAGGAGGATTGGCATACAAGGCAGCTGGTCTAGGCAGACCAGGAGGTACCAGAACAAGGTACCAGAGGTACAGTCATAGTCAATAGGCTGAGTCGTGTGCAGGACCAAAGGATGAGGCTGGGGCAAAGTCGTACAAGCAAATGGTCAGGGCAGGCGGCGTAGGTACAGGTCAGGAAATCCGGGTCAGCAACAGGAGAGACATGGTAGGACAGATAAGGAAGTGAATTCCAGAATCCATGCACAAGTCAGGAATGCAGGAACACAGGCACAAACAACAGAAACCTTTACAGGACACAAGGACCTTTGACACTCAGGCACCTGGGAAGGGGGCTTGATCACTAAAATAGGTGCAGGATGGCTGGGATTGGTCACATAGGTCACATATGCAAAACCCTTAATTCATAGGAAGTGACGTGTGTCAACTCTTAACGAGGTGCTACAGGAAACAGGCTGGAAGGCATGCTGTGTCCAGGGACAGAAGGAAACCGTGCAGCGGATTCCAGGAAGGATGGTGTCTGTAATGACAGAGCCCAGGACTGTGAATGGGAAGACACCAGCAGCTGATCACCGCTGCTACCTGCCCCCCAATTCAGCCAGATGTGGACAATGACAGAGGCAGCTAGGGAAGACGCTTGCACAAGCACGGAGCCGGGGACCATGGTGGTGAGCAGGGGAACATCAGCGATAAGCAACCACCCTTACATCAAGGACAATGCATCACATGACAGAGGAGGCTAACTGGCCCTTGCTCTATAGTATCATCTATAGAGACACCACTGCAATGAATGGCATTCGGCCGCTATGTACTGTAGATATGGGCGAATTAATTCTAAAATAACCCAATTCATCTCGAATTTCCCCAAAAATTCTGATTCCAACAAATCCAAAAATGTTTTTTATTCAATTTGGACTAGTCACTCAAAATGGTTTGAGCCATTTTACAGATCACCACCACCTAAAACGGACCATTTAATGATATATTAAAGTAAATCATGCCCAACTCAATTTGTGTTTTTAAAAATAGGTACCGCGTGTAGAGGAAAAATACCGTCCCTCAAAAACTTTCCCTATTCTATTCGGCCCTTCCTAAAAACCGAACGGCTGCTCCAATAGTGGCGATCCCGTGTCAGGAACTTCCTTATTAAAGGGGTTGTCCGGGTTCAGAGCTGAACCTGGACATATCCCCATTTCCACCCCGGCAGCCCCCCTGACGTGAGCATCGGAGCAGTTCATGCTCCGATGCTCTTCTTTGCCCTGCGCTAAATCGTGCAGGGCAAAGGCATTTTTAGGAGTTCCGGTGACGAAAGGGCTCTCCATGGAGCTGCCTGGAAGCCCAATGACGTCACCGGCACTGATGGGTGGGCTTTAGAGCTGCCCTAGCCAGTAAAACGGCTAGGTCAGCGCTAAAGCCTGACTATCAGAGCCGGTGATGTCACCAAACACACTGCCGGACGGAAGCTTGTGTTATGATAAACAAAAGAGCCCGTGCCCTGCACGATCTAGCGCAGGGCAAGGGAGCGCATCAGAGCATGAGATGCTCTGATGCTAGCCTCAGGGGTGCTGCCTGGGTGAAAATACGGGTATGAACCCGGACAACCTCTTTAACTTGGATGGCCCTGACAAGGGGATGACACATAACTAAAATTCAGTCAGTCGTCCATTATCAGAATAAACTCACTGGTAGAGCTGAAAATAATGACCCAAGACCCAAAAGTCAGGCAAAATATGTACAGTCAACCATATTTTCTTAGTATATAATAAGGTATAAGATGAAAAATCCTTCAATATGTGATCTCTCCATGTCCGTCCCCTGTGCGTTTTTGGGTCCATTCACACGTCTGCAAAATGGGTCCACATCCGTTCCGCAATTTTGTGAAACAGGTGCGGACCCATTCATTTTCAATGGGATCGGAATGTGCTGTCCGCATCTGCATTTGCGGATCCGCAGTTCCAGATCCGCACTTCCTTTCCGCAAAAAAATAGAACATGTCCTGCAACTGCGGACAAGAAAAGGCATTTTCTATGAGAGTGCCAGTGATGTACGGTCCACAAAATGCGGAACGCACATTGCCGGTGTCCGTGTTTTGCGGATCCGCAAAACACATACGGACGTGTGAATGGATCTTAGTGTGTTTTTTTATGTGGTTTTTGTTGCAGATTTTCCGTTTATATTAACAACCCCATTAAAGTGTGCCAAGCAGGTCGGGACTATCCTCAATGCGCCTGAGAGTTACTTTGCACATGGATAAAAAGTCGATTTTCTCAACATTGCAGGATTGGATGTGGCACCAGAGGTATGAGTATAATATTAGGAGGTAGCCTTAGCAGGCATTGTGCATAGTTTAAAAGTCAATTTGGCGCTGACAGATTCCCTTGAATCTTTTCTGTTCTGATCTTTAAAAATGGTGCCCGTATACAGCAGACACCCAAGGCTAATGACTGCGATTGGCGATAACACCGATCGCAGGCATTTAACCCCTCAGATGGCTTGGACAAATTTGACTGCAGCACTTAAAGTGCAAAACCTGGAAGCGTTGTGTTCCAGGCCTGTAACTGTAAAAGGCTGGAGCCTGCTGGAGCCTCTGATGCCTTTCACAGTTAGGGCTCATGCACACAACAGTATTTTGCGTTCAGTATACTGGCCGTTTTTTTAGTTCAGTATGCGGTACATATACTGAACCATTCATTTCAATGGTTCAGCAAAAAAAAACTGAAGTGTCTCTGTGTGCCTTCCGTTTCAGTATTTCAGTATTTCCGTACCGTGAAAAGATAGAACATGTCCTATTCTTGTCCGCAAATCACGTAGCTTAGTTCCATTCAGGTAAATGGGTCCGCAAAAAAAAACGGAACACATACGGAAATGCATCCGTATGTCTTCCGTATCCGTTCCGTTTTTGCTGAACCATCTATTGAAAATGTTATGCCCAGCCCAATTTTTTATATGTAATTACTGTATACTGCACATGGCATACGGAAAAACGGAACGGAAAAACGGAAAGGAAATGGAAACACAACGGAAACAAAAAACGGAACAACAGATCCGTAAAAAACGGACTGCAAAACACTGAAAAAGCCATATGGTCGTGTGCATGAGCCCTTACTGTATACTCCAATGTAGGCATGCAGGTGGCAGTACTACATTGGGATATACAGAATCTTCTATTTATTAATGGATTTATTAAATTAATAGATTAATGGATTTATTTCCATTAGAAGTGGCAATCTAACGATTGCATGTTTTTATGCCCTTGGGGGCCTAAACGAAAGTAGAAAAAAAAAGTAGAAAAAGGTTTTTAAAAATACCTGTATAAGGTAGCAAGATCCTAAAGGGGTAAAGGGGTAAAATGTGCACCACATCCAGTGTTATTTTGTCAGTTCTATTGGATCTCTGTAGTCAGTCACTAACTTCTCCTCATTTTTGACGGTCGTGCTCGATAGGGACATTTATCACCAGTCCGATTCCCCCTGATCTGATGGTTTTCTATATCCTGTGGGTAAGTAACAAGTTTATATGTTGGCGCAAACCTGGTAATTAGATGAAAAATCCATTCTGCTTGATTCCTAGGCCTTTCATAGGGTGTGGTTTGCTCTTTGGCCAGAGTGTGGCAGATTTACCACTACTGTCTAAGGCCTCATGCACTCGGCCATTGCCCGGCTGTGGGCGTATTGCGGCCCTACTCTGGTTAACAACGTAGTCTCCGAATGCCCCCTAGTAGGCCGCGTGGACCTCCTTACTGGCAGAGACTCTTCTTGCCTTGGCTCAGGGGGGCCAGAGGGATACACAGGTTCTGGAGCCCTTTCAGGTGTACCCTGGGACAGGTCATTCTGGGGTAGAGGACTAGCAGGAACTGGAGCCAGCACCAAGTTCAACCATGGTGTGAGGAACCAATGAAGTGGCTCTTTGTCATGTAACAGCTTCTCAACAGCCTGCATAGGATCAACAGGTTGGGCTGACGACTCTGGCTCAATGTCCCCTGCTGCAGTTTCTCCTTCTATGCAGGTATTTAAACGGTTCCTGTGTACGATCTGGGAGCCTTTACCATCCCTGGAAATTTGGTAAATGTGGGTCTCAGCATTAGGAATAGCAGTTAAGATGTAGGGAGTCCTCTCCCACTGTCCAGTTTACTGGTTTGGTGGTTATTCCTCAACCACACGACGTCTCCTATAGCAAGAGGTTCTGCATGAGCAGCCAGGTCATAGTCTCTCTGTTGCCGCTCTTGGGCACTTTCCATGTGCTCCTGAACAATCTCTTTGGCATTAAGAAGACGTCTTTGATGCTCCACCACCCAATCAGTTTTTGGTAGTGGGTTGATGACTTCGGGTACTTGAACGTCCAGGGAGTGGTTGGCAGGCAGCCTCCCTTGACGGCCGAACATCAAATAGAAAGGCGTGTACCCGGTGGAGCAGTGAATCGTATTGTTGTACGTGTACATAAGCTGTGGCAGCAGAGTAGGCCAATCACCCCTTGTCTCAGGGGGTACTGCTCCCAACATTTCAATGAGAGTTTGATTCATCTTTTCGCAGAGTCCGTTACCTTGCGGAAGATAGGCTGTGGTCTGGACTTTCTGCCAATTGTGTAGCAGGCACATCTCCTGGAACAACTGTGATTCAAACGCAGACCCCTGGTCAGTGAGGATTCTCTCTGGGCAGCCGTAGGGCAGGAGGAAATGCTTCCAGAACACTTCCGCCGCAGTTTTGGCTGTCAGGTCCTTCACGGGCACTGCTACAACAAACTTAGTGAAGTGATCAATAATGGTCATGGCATACGTATAACCTGAGCGACTTGGCTCCAACTTCACATGATCAATAGCAACAAGCTCCAGGGGAGTTTTACTTACAATAGGATGGAGGGGCGCTCTCTGGCCATGGCGCTCACTTCTCCTGACAGCACAGGCAGTACATTCCCGGCACCATTTTTCAATGTCTTCCCTCATCCCAATCCAATAGAACCTTCTGCGAATGGTGGCCTCAGTTTTCTGCACGCCGAAGTGTCCGGACCAGTTATGATACATCTCTAATACAAGACCGGCGTCTCGACGTGGTATGAGGATCTGGTACACCCTATCACAGGACACTGGATCCAGGCTCCTTCTTAGCAACAGGCCTTTTTGAAGGAAGAGTTGGTGGCGATGTCTCCACAATTTCAATAGTTCTGGGTCTGCACTCTTCCTGTGGACTTTTTCAGGAGTTCTTCCACTAGTAAGGAAGTCGAGCAGTTCACCAAGGACTCTACTTTCTGACTAGAGCTTAATCCACCTTTCTTGTTCGCCCCTGGACTCAGGATTATTCAGTGGAGAGGGATCAGCAGCTGGATTATTTTCAGTGTGAACATTATCTTGCTGAGCAAACTTGTTGTAAAACGCATTTCCACTTCTTCCCAGGCATCCTTTAACTCATCTGGTGCTTCTGTAGTGGGAAGCCGAGACAGGGCATCAGCATTCTCATTTGAGCGGCCTGCCCGGTATTTCACAGTAAAGTCATAGTTGGCAAGGCCGGAGGCCCATCGTTGCTCCAGGGCCCCTAACTTGGCTGTATTCAGATGCGCCAGGGGATTGTTGTCAGTGAAGGTGACAAATGGAGTGGCAGAAAGGTAGTCCTTGAATTTTTCAGTCACAGCCCCCACTAAAGCAAGGAATTCCAGCTTGAAGGAACTATAAATCTGATCGTTCTTCTCAGCTCTCCTCAGGGATCTACTGGCATAGGCGATCACCCTCTCTTTGTTGTCTTGCACCTGAGCAAACACGGCTCCCAGGCCTCTTTTACTGGCATCCGTATAGAGGTGAAATGGCTTCTGATAATCCGGGTAACCCAGGACGGGGATTCGGTCAGCTTCTTCTTTAGGAGCTGAAAGGCAATCTCCCGTTCTTCATTCCATTCAACGGGGATAGGAGTCTTTGGACTCTTTTTAGGATGCCCCCTTAGGGGTTCCTGGATCGGATCCGCAATCTGTGCAAAATGCGGGATGAAGCGTCTGTAATATCCTGCAAAGCTGAGGAAACTTCTCACCTCCTTCACGGTAGTAGTAGTAGGCTAATTACGGACAGCAGCAAGTTTATCAGGATCAGGCTGGACTCCTTTTGTGCTAACAACGTGTCCCAGGTCCTTTACCGCTGGTTTCAGCAGATGGCACTTGGACGGCTTGATTTTAAGGCCATATTTAACGAGGACTTGAAACACTTCAGCCAGATGTTTTAAATGATCCTCATATGTCTTGGAGTAAATAATTACTTCATTCAAGTATAGCAATACAGTCTCAAAGTTCTTATGGCCTAAACAACGCTCCATCAACCGCTGGAACGTCCCTGGAGCATTACACAGTCCGAAAGGCATGTAGTTGAATTCAAACAGGCCCATAGGCGTAGTGAAAGCGGTCTTTTCCTGGTCTTCCGGGGCTATAGGTACCTGCCAGTATCCACTGGTTAAGTCAAGAGTTGAGAACTAGGCTGATGACCCCAGGGCAGTCAAAGACTCTTCAATGCGTGGCAACGGATAAGCGTCTTTGTGGGTGATTTGATAGATTTTTCTATAGTCCACACAGAACCTAATGCTGCCATCTTTTTTACGAACAAGAACTAGGGGCGCAGCCCAGGGACTATGACTGTCCCGGATTATATTAGAGTCCTTCATTTCCTGTATCATCTCTTTTACGGACTGATAGGTAGTAGGTGGTATGGGTCTGTATCTCTCTTTGATAGGAGGATGAGAGCTAGTGGGTATGGTGTGTTTGATTACACTGACCTCTCCATAGTCCGTGGAGTGCTTGCTAAAGGCCTGGTGGTGCTCTTTCACCAGATTCAGGACTCCCTCTATTTGATCCTTCGGGGTGGATTCGTTCCCCACATGAAGTTCCTCCCACCAGGATACTGAAGAGGCGCTGGCAGGGGCGCTGCTGCTCTGTGCGGTTTGAGACCTCTCTGTGGCAGGCAGACGGTTAACATCCTGGAAAGATACCTGGAAAAGCTGAGCAACAGTGCAGTGCTTAGAGAGAGTAACGGGGTGATCACTGAAATTAATCAAACGGACAGGTACTTTACCTTGAGATACAGTCACCGGGCTCTTGGCTGCTCGCACAAAGGGATGATTCTCAATTTGGATAGACTCTACCAGGGCTTGATAGTCTTGACCCTAAATCCCTAGTACAGCACGACACCACAGAATGATCTGAGAATTCGGTGGCAGGATTACCGGCCGGTTATCCCGGATCCGGGCAGTACAGATTTCTCCTTTTCCATTTGCAAATTTTTGCTGAGCACACAGCACACTGATAGTCTTTTGAATGACTCTTTTAGAAGCAGGTGAAGCTAAAGGTATGGATTGGTTCAGTGCCTCAAGCACCTCGGAGTAACAATTTTTAAAGACATTAGTCCCTAAGATCACGGGGTGTTTTCCTTTATCTCCGGCTTGCACCACAATCTCACCTTGCTGTGGTAAGGTGGCTTCTCCCACCTGGAGGGTAGGTTCCCAGTACCCATGGACTTTCACCGGCTTGCCGTTGCTAGCAATGATATCTAGCCAGGATTCTGGTGGCTGGGTGAGGAGACTTGAATCCCAGAATTTGTCAAAGGTGGGTCGTTGGATGGTGGTGACCTGAGACCCAGTATCCAGCAGGGCTTCAAAAGGTATTCCGTTGATGCATATGTTAATTTTTGGATGAGATCCTACGTATCTGGGCATCCAACTTGGATCTTAACTTCCGACACTGTCCTGGCTTCAAACGTGGTGCCGAGGCGATCAAAGATCTGTTCCATGTTATTTTTTTTGGAGCTGGGCCATAACATGACCTCCCTGCGGGCGGCCCCTTCTAACTGTGCCAAGAGAATCTCCATCTGTTGCTCAGCAGGGATAGGATAGAGCCGGAATAAGGCCAGGATCTGATCTTTAAAGTCTTTCAATTTGTGGGCTTCCCTGGAATATTGCGGGAACCAGGGGGCCCCGAAGTAATATGGCATGGTCAGCGGCATCAGACTGGACGCTGCCGCCGTGGTGGGCGCCCTGTTCTCAGCTGCGCGCATTACAGAAGGCTCGTTGGGGGCCACCTGCCCCGTTTTCTCAGATGCAGACATGGCGTGGTCTATGGAGGCAAGTTCTGTAGGCAGACTGTAGGCTGGACTTTGCTCTCTAGGCCGTTGCTAAGGGTGACCACATAGAGGGTATGGACCTTTAAGGAGCGGTGGAGCAGGCCAAAATCCGAATTGGATGTGTTTTCCCCTGAATCAAGTCCTGTATTACTAACGAGGGACCTCCCCCCAGTCTCCGAGCAAGGATCGGGACCTTCCCGGTACTTGAATACAAAGGGGCCGGTTAATACCGAAGGTTTACTCACTCTGGTGATGCGCAGTCCAAGTCTCGCAAGGTACGTGATTACGTTGTGCGGAGGTCCCACACGCAGTGCTTCAGGATTCGAGGTAGGTGGTATCTTCTTTGCAGGCAGGGCGGTACCTCCTCTTCTTTTTAGCGCCAGATGGACGCAAAAATGGCGCAACGATTATCCAGTCAGATTAGACGGCCATCTTTAAGCATAATGCTGTCAATTCACTGACAGCAAGCGGTGACTCGGCAAACAGTCCACAGTTTCGCACCGCTTAGTAGGCAATTATGGCACACAGTTCAGATTCCACTATGGCGTAGAAATATTCGTATCCTGTTTGTGACGCCAAAATATGCAGTACGCCAGTCCTTCAGGGGGAGCGAGTGTGAGGTCACAGGGGACAGTTAAAAGACCGAGGTTTGCTCTTGGTACTCACAGTTTTTAATATACCCTGGGCAAGTGTACAGCAGTGGTGGAGAGGCTGGCACATAGATCCTCTGGGGCACTCTCTGGGTATAGGTACCAGGCCTGGTGGTAGGTGAGGTGCCCTGGGTGTTGTAGGTTTAGTGCGCCAGTGGCAAGCTCCCTTAAAGTTTGTGACGCCAGTGCCAGTAACGGTGGCATACCGATTTATTGTAGGAATCATTGAGGTACACACAGTTGTAGTGAACCAGAACTCCGTTTTACTGAACAGTTCAACTATATACACGTTTCAGTTAGTTCCATATGCAGGGTCTTGGTAACAGGCAGGCTTCACATAAATGGCAGGCAAAGTTCTTGCAAGATACACAGAGGGAATAAACACTCACAGATCAGGCTGTACTTTCTTTAGATCCTGTCTGGCTTTCTCCAAGGCCTGTATGCCCTATATTTGGCTTTATCCTTGGGTAGGAAAACCTTCCTCTTGTATAAATCCTCTTGCTGTAAATATCCTTCTGCCCTTCAGCTTTCTACTTGGCTGGATAAAACTTGGCTCTGCTCTGTACTCTGCAAAATGCTAGATATCTTCAGGAGGCAACTTCTTCCCCTGGATTAACTTCTGAGCTTTACTTGCTCAGCACTTCAGGTAGGCTAGACTGCACTCCTCAGCCTCCTGGACTAGACTGGACTGACTCTTTCCTGTCTGGCCTAACTATATATACGAGGGGGTTCCCTAGCTCCCTCTACTGCCTAGGAGGAGGAACTACACCCCTAACAGGCCTGGTACACAGGAGACAACATGACAACACACACTATAATGCAATACAAAATACCAATCTCCCACAGGAGGTGGGGGCAACATGACCCTTAGTAGTGCCCACCCTTACGTAGTGGGACACTACAGATGCATGTTTTTTCTATGTTTATAAGCTAACACATATTACTGGTGTCTTTGTAATCATATATTGTGCCTGTGAATAAAGCAGTAATATGTAGATTAGCTTCCTGAGCAGATCTCAGTGTGGAGTCAGTCAGGACAAGGAGCGCAGCGGTGGGGGAGGACGTCCATGAA
Organism: Bufo gargarizans; assembly: GCF_014858855.1. Classification (NCBI taxonomy): domain Eukaryota; kingdom Metazoa; phylum Chordata; class Amphibia; order Anura; family Bufonidae; genus Bufo; species Bufo gargarizans. The sequence continues at coordinate 311,721,321 of NC_058085.1, forward strand.
GAGGCTTGGCTGGACAGGACTGGTGAGGAAAGGGTCAGTGGGGAGTGGGGGCGGGAGGTGAGGCGCGAGTTGCTTGGGCGACGGGGGGCGTGGCCAGAGGAGAGAAGGAGGAAGAAGGCGGAAGTGAGAGCAGTCTGGCCAGGAGACGGAATCGGACGGGCGGCAGCATGTCGGCGCCTGTACTGTCAGTTGAGGAGATGTTGGAGAGGTTGAGGAGAGAAGCGGAGGTGAGGGGGCCTGGCTGGCTGCAGGAGCAGGTTGGTGCCTGCATAGTTTCACCTGCTCCTGTGGCTTCCCCTAATGTTCGGGCTGCCCGGCCACGGCGTGGTATTCACCCCCCGGGCCCGGCGCCGAGTAGGGAGCCCCTCTGTGGACCCTCGGCGGCGGGGAGCGGCCGCTAGGCCTTCCGCGAGCCGCTCCCGCCGTGGGAGGAATCCCGATACGCGGCGGGGCCCTGTGAGGAGTGGGACGCCCCTTCCCCCGCTCCCTGCGGCAGTGCAGCAGGATTCGGGTCCGGGTACGGTGAACCGGCCCAGTCCCTCCTTTAGCGGGCGGTCCACTCGGCTGTTTGATGAGGATCGGGTCCCTCGGACTGCGTTGGTGGAGGACGAATACCGGCGCAGGTCCAGAGAAGATTTGAGCAGCGTGGAAGAAGGTCCCCTTGCAGTGGCGGAGGCCGCGGTCTCGTCCCGGTGTCCGGCCAGTGTGGTGCAGAGGGTCGTGCAAGTGGTCCAGGAGGAGGCAGCCGTCGACGTCCAGGAGCTATGATGGAGCAGTGTCCGTGCGGCAGGAGTCAGGACCTTCGGCAGCGGGAGTCACAGCGCCCCTGGTGCCTGGTGAGATTGCTTGGGGCTCCATGTTAGGGCAGGGTCTCCCGGTGGGTGGGGGGGGACCATGGGGGAGTTTGGTAAGGGTTTGGGGCAATTGTTGGGGGGATTGGCGGGATGGTTGTCAGGTATGGGAGCTGGTGGGGGGTCTCCGGCGCCTGGGTGGGGAGTGGTGCCGGGGTCGGGGGTTGGTGCGCAGGGGGTTGCGGCGGGGTTGGGGTCGGTGTCTGTGGAGACGCAGGCGGGTGGAGAAGGGGAGGGGCAGAGGTTAGATGATAGGGCTCGTGGTGAGGTGTATGTGTGCTTTGAGGGGCCGCTGGGGGCTCATTTGAAGCAAGAGGTGAGGGAAAAGATTTGGAAAGGGGAGTACGTGGAGATATTCTCTGCTGCTCCCGTTAGAAAGGTTTAATTTGGATAGGGGTAAGAAGGACGAAGGAAGAAAGGAGGAGGAGGAGAAGCGGCGGCACCGTTTGATCCCACGTACTTTTGCTAATTGGCTTCAGGCGTTTGCCATATTAGCAAGTGTCATTGGGGAAAGGGCTCTGGAATGTTGTTCGCCGCTTTTTTGCTACCAGGACGCTATTGGGGAGGCGTATAGAGTTTATGGGGGGGTGGGCTGGCTCAGGTACTGTAATGACCGGCAACACACACAGGGAGGAAAACAGGGAAAGCCCTGCACAAGGGAGAGGGAAAGGTGGTGACCCCTAACTCACCTTGCAGCTGGTACCTGCCTGCCCTGTCGTCCCTAGACGGGTTCCTCACCCGTGCGGCGATCACGTGCCTAAACCCTGGCTTTCCCTGAAATGAGCCCTAGATAATGAACGGGCCGGTGGGATCGCTAGTCCTCACCACTGCACTAAGAGGGAAACACCAGGGAGAGGACAGACAAACACAGACAAACACAAACACCCAGGTGGACGGCAACAATTGTCCACAAAGGTCCAACAGGGATCCGGAGGGTAGCGTTCTAAGGCAACACTCAGAGAACGCAGCAACACAGCTCCAGTGGGTCAGAATAGATGTCCAGGCAGGAAGCTCTTGACACCCTCGTGACAGGTACGATGAGCAGTTCCGGCAGCGTAAGGCGGTGAGGCCTGATATCCGGTGGGATCATAAGGATATTGGGTTGTGGTTGAGGGTGACGGCGCCTCCTAGGGCTAGGCAGTCCTTTCGGGGGGAGTCCGGGGGATCTTCCCCGGGGGCGTTGGCAGTGGCATCGGCAAAAGGGTTGTGTTTCCTTTTCAACGAAGGAAATTGCAGATTTGGGGCCAAGTGCAAGTTTAAGCACGAGTGCACGGGGTGTGGGGGAGCTCATGGAGCTAACCGTTGTTTCAAAGGGGGACGGAATAAGGGGGGGGATGGTTCTGGAAAAGGGACGGACGCCGGTGCGGGTGGAAGAGATGCAGGGGTTCCTAGATAGATACCCGGATCGGGTTGCGGCTGGGTTGTTGGGGGATGGTTTTAGGTTTGGTTTTCGGATTCCATCGGTTGTTACGGCGGGGCCTGTGGTTCATAAGAATCTCAGGTCTGCGCTTGTTCATGCGGATGTGGTGACGGAGAAGTTGAGGAAGGAAGTGGAGTTGGGGCGGATGGCGGGTCCGTTTAAAGAGCCGCCGATTGGGGGGTTGAGGGTGTCTCCGCTGGGGGTAGTGCCGAAGAAAGAGCCGAACAAGTTTTGGCTCATTCATCATTTGTCTTACCCGAAAGGTGCGTCGGTCAATGATGGTATAGATCCTGATCTTTGTTCGGTGGTCTACACCTCATTTGATGCGTCTGTGAAGTGGGTGAGGCGGTTGGGGCGGGGGGCATTGATGGCTAAGGTTGATGTGGAGGCGGCTTTTCGCCTGCTTCCAGTACACGTGGAGAGCATGGGATTATTGGGTTGTTTTTGGGATGGGGAATATTTTGTGGATAGGTGCTTGCCGATGGGCTGCTCTCTTTCGTGTGCATATTTTGAGACCTTTAGCTCCTTTTTGGAATGGGTAGTGGTGGAAGTTTCCGGTTGTTCATCCGTTATCCATTATTTAGACGATTTTTTATGTTTAGGGCCGGCGAATTCACAGGTTTGTTCTTTGTTGCTGCATACAGTGCAGTCGGTTTTTGCGCGCTTTGGGGTTCCGTTGGCGCAGGAGAAGACGTTGGGTCCGGTGACGGAATTGTGTTTTTTGGGGATTGTGATAGATACGGAACTGATGGAGTGTAGGCTTCCCCAGGATAAGTTGGTGGATTTGCATCAGGAGATTGATAGGGCCATTGGGAGGGAGAAGATTAGGTTGCGGGAGTTGCAGTCATTGTTAGGTAAATTGAATTTTGCGTGTCAAATTATGCCTATGGGTAGAATTTTTTGTAGAAGATTGGCCGCGGCTACGGCGGGGGTGTCGGTGCCGTATCATTTTATCAGGTTACGTAAAGATTTAAAAGGGGATCTGAGGGTGTGGGCGGAGTTTTTGGGTCAGTACAATGGTAGGTCTTTGGTGATGGCGGAGTTGTGTGATAGCGTGGATTTTGAGTTATATACAGACGCGTCCGGGGGGGTGGGTTTTGGTGCCTATTACCAGGGACAATGGTGTGCGGGTGTGTGGCCAGAGTCGTGGGTAAGTCGTGGGTGGGTAAGAAACATGGCCTTGTTGGAACTTTTTCCCATTGTGATGGCGGTGGTGTTGTGGGGCGAGAAATTGGAAAACAGGAAGGTGCGCTTTCATTGTGACAATTTGGGGGTGGTTCAGGCTATCAACAGTTTGTCCGCATCTTCCCCGCCGGTGGTTAGGCTGTTACAGTTTTTGGTATTGCGGTGTTTGTCGATTAACGTGTGGTTGGTGGCGGAACATGTGGCTGGAGTGGCTAATTCAGTGGCGGATTCTCTTTCTCATTTGCAGTGGGAGCGGTTCCGGCTTCTTGCGCCAGAAGCGGAGGCGGAGGGTCTGGAGTGTCCGGCGTGGCTGTAGGCAATCCTGGAGGAGAAGTGATGGGGTTGTTGAGGGATTCGTTGAGTCCGGGTACTTGGAGAGAGTATGGTAAGGCGTGGACGACCTGGGAGGCGTGGAATGGGACTTGGGGAGCTGGCGGAGTGGATGGTGAGGTGCGGTTGTTGATGTTGTTGGGGCAGTTGAAGAGTGAGGGGTGGTCGGTGTCCAAGGTGAATCATCTTGTTTCAGGTATAGCGTTTGGTTTTAAGTGGCGGGGGCTACCTGATTTGACTAAGAGTTTTTTGGTGCGACAGGTTTTGAAGGGTTGGCGTAGGGGTGCGGGCAGGGTGCCGGATTGTCGGAGGCCGGTGTCTTTTGAGTTGTTGGTGCAAATGGGGGATAGGTTGAGTGGTGTTTGTAGTTCGGGGTGGGAGCTAGGGCTGTTTAAGGCGGCGTTTGCTTTGGCGTTCTTTGGGGCTTTTCGCTTGGGGGAGTTGGTGTGTGAGAGTGTCAGGAGAGCCGGGGGGCCTTAGGAGCGAGGATGTTGAGTGGGTGGGGGATAGGTTGCATATTCGGATTCGCAGGTCGAAAACGGATCAGGAGGGTAGGGGGCTGCGTTTTACGTTGTTTGCAGTGCCGGGGTGTAGTATGTGCCCGGTGAGGTGTGCGGAATCGTATGGCGCGAGGCTGCAGAGGGACGAGGTCCCGTTTCTGAGGCATGAGGATGGTTCCATTTTGTCTAGGTTTCAGTTTCTGGCGGTCTTTAGAAAATGTTTGAAGGTTTTGGGGGTGCCGGTCAAGGATTATTCTGGGCATTCATTCAGAATTGGTGCGGCAACTGAGGCAGCCAGGTTGGGCGCCAGTGAGGAGGTGATTAGGCGGATTGGGCGTTGGGAGTCGGTTCGCTTTAAATCGTATGTGCGGCCTGCATTGTTGTAGAGTAAGGATGTGGGAGGTGATGTTGATTTTGTCCCTTTTGTGTTCACAGGTCGGATGATGGCGGCGTTGGTGTGGATTTTGGGGCACTCCTATGTGTTCTGGGGTGCGATCAGAGCGGATGTGAGGCCGAGTGGGCGGCAGTTGGGTGTGAGTCCGGAGTTGGCTACGGTCAGGTGGTTAGGCGTTAGAGGTATGTTGTGGGGCGGAGTGTTGAGGGAGGTGCATCGTTTCGTTCGTTTAGATCGTCCTCCTGATGTGTTGGCGTTGCACGTGGGGGGGAATTATTTAGGGAAGCGTCCGTTAAGGGAATTGGTTCGGGATGTCAAGTTTGACTTACTCAGGATTTGGGCGTTGTTTCCGGGGGTGATCATTGTCTGGTCTGATATTGTGCCGCGGAAGGTGTGGAGAGGTGCGAGGTCAGTAGAGAGCCTGAATAAGGCTAGGATAAAGGTAAACAGAGCGGTGGGCCGTTTTATGGCGAGGAATGGTGGTGTGGTGGTGCGGCATGAGGTATTGGAGAAGGGTGAGGGTGCGTTTTGGAGAGCAGATGGAGTGCACCTGAATGCGGTGGGTACGGATTTGTGGGCTCTGGGGCTCCAGAGTGGAGTGGAGATAGCTTTGCGGATGTGGAGGGACGCGCAGGGTTGAGGTAGTCAAGCTGCGCGTTCTTGGAGGCGGGGGAGGTCCTTGAAGTGGTGAAATATGGTGGTACCTGAGGATGGGAGGGCCCCGCGGGAGGGGCTGGACTCTCATTGAGGAGCTGATAGGAACTAATTACGCGTCCATCAGTTGCTGCCTCCGAGCTCGGTTCAACGGCTGGGGGCAAGATGGAGACGCAGGTGTTCCAGTGTTTATAAAGTTATTGGGGCTTCTAGGACCTCCCTCGTCAGGGGTTAACTCATGTTATATTTATGTTGTATTTATTTAATAAACGGCTGCTGTGGCCGATTAAATCCAAGCAGTGGTGTGGTGTGTTTATTTATATGGGTTAGGGTGAGGGGTGGGGGTTATGGGATGGGTAGGCTTATAGGACTGAACGAATAGCCAATGCCTGCTTCATGAAGCTACAGTACATAATATGTACTGTATATGCTAGCACACAGCTCTGCCCTCATCATGTCTAAGCCTGTCAATCAAGAGCACAGTGGGTGTTACAAAGCAGTGCTCAAAGGATTCAGCCCCGCCTCCTGGTGCTCTAACTTCTCATTTGCATATTAATAAAACACAGATTTCTCCGCAGCTCTTTAGCATACAGACAAAAGAAAGGTATTATTTTAGGGTACTTTCACACTTGCGGCAGAATGAATCCAGCAGACTGCTCACCCTGTCAGATCTGTCCTTCTGCTGTTTCGCCGTGCCGCCGCTCCGTCCCCATTGACTATAATGGGGACGGGGCGGCGCTCCGGCGCAGTACGGCAGTTCGCGGTCAGAGGCCACAGGACTAAAAAGTCGGACATGCAGGACTTTTAGTCTGGCGGCCTTTCGCCGTGCACTGCCGTACTGCGCCGGAGCGCCGCCCCGTCCCAATTATAGTCAATAGGGACGGAGCGGCGGTCCGGCGGCACGGTGAAACAGCGGAAGGACGGATCTGACGGGGTGAACAGCCTGCCGGATCCGTCCTGCCGCAAGTGTGAATGTACCCTTAATCTGCATGATGAGCCCTACCAGTTAGTATATCTGGTTTAATATGGTTGATCCTGGTGACAGAGCCACTTTAAGCCCCAAAGTCATACCCTCTTTCCCATGAAGCCATACACCTTTGATATAAAGGTTTAAAAAATGCATAGCAATGCATGCATACCATGCAAGTTGCACAAAGAACCTGATGCATTTTTCAATAGTAAACCTACCACTGTGTCTGTTTAGTCTAAACCTTTCTAAAATGACTAATAACTAATTTTGACTAGGGAGGACCGAATCTATTGCCTGTTTCTTGGCATTTGTAATAGATTTATCATGATTTTCTTCATCTTAGGTCACTAAACTTCCAGTACTTCATTGTCAGACTAGATGACTCTACTAAACATTCTCCAAGCATTGCTAAACCGCCAAGTATTTGATTTATGTGCACCTGTGAATTCTGTCTGGTGATTCAGGACCTTCGGGTCTACATGCCAGTCACTTGTCAGAACAGCATGTAACTCTTATCGGGAAGTAGTTTGACCACAGCCAGACACAGGACATTCAAGTGGTCGTTGACAGCAATGCACAAATGACTGCAGTCATCTTGAGATCTCATAATGAGAAGGTTAAAGGGGTTTTCCAAGATTATGTTACTGATGACCTATGCTTTATATAGGTCATGAGTATTTGATTGGTGGGGGTCCAAAACCCAAGACCCCTGGCAATCAGCGGCGCACCTGTGTGTGTCGCATGGCCTAGGAGCGACTCGGCCCCATATACCAAGCACAGCTGCCATACAATGTACGGCACTGTGCTTGGTAAACTGCGAGAAGGCCGCTGCCTTCTCAAAACAGCTCATCAATGGGGGTCCCGTGTACGGTCTTCCGTATCCGTTCCGTTTTTGCAGAACCATTTCTTGAAAATTTTATGCCTAGCCCAATTTTTTCTATGTAATTACTGTATATGCCATATGGAAAGACGGAAAGGAAAAACGGAACGGAAACACAACGGAAACAAAAAAAAAACAGAACAACGGATCCGTGAAAAACTGACCGCAAAACACTGAAAAAGCCATACGGTCATGTGAAAGAGGACTTAGGCTTGCCAACAGAACTCCAACAACACCTGGTAAAACACCTAAATAAAAAAAATGCCTCTAAAGACACATGTAAAAAGAATGACATAAAACACTTTGCGCCCCTGATGTTCACATGGGTTTTATAAGCTCAAAAGTGTGAAAGGAGCCTAAGGGCTCTTTCACACGAGCGGATCCCTTACGGGTAATTCACTGCGTGAAAGAGCGCCAAGCCCCGTTCCGGAAAGCAGAGACACAGAGCATTAACATGATTGATAATGCTCGGTGCCTCTCTGTGATCTTTTTGCTACAAAATCACAGTGAGATAAAGTTGTCACTGTAATTTCGTAGTAAAGAGATCACAGAGAGGCACAGAGCATGCTCAATCATGTTACTGCTCCGTGTCTCTGCTGTCCAGAACAGGCTTGGCTCTATTTCACGAAGCGGATTACCCGCATGGGATCCGCTTGTGTGAAAGAGCCCTAAAGATCCTATACACATACAAGAAAACTTGGTAAAACCCCCTACTTCGGCAGTACAAGCCAACTATCTCCCAACAGACAATGTGGGGAAAACTAAGGATGGGGATTGTTTCATCCCCTAGTTCTCAGGGTGAGAAAGCTTAGCTCTTCTTTGCTGTAAGAGCAGTTCAACCATGAAACTCTGTGCTGCAGGATGATGTTAAAGGGATTGTCCAGCCTATTACATTCTTCACCATAATCTTAAAATGATCTAAAATAACAAACTGATAAATATTCACCTTACAACCCCTCACTGCTCCCATGTCAGCCCTTCTCAGGTCCCTCATCAGCAGTGATGGCCAGTTCGCCGTGTTCGCCAGCAAACATATGCGGGCTGCCATCTTAACACACAAGTCCGGCGAGGCACAGGTAAGTCCTTACCTGTGCCTGTGCCGGGAGCCGGTCTGAAACAAATGCGGTCACCGGGAGCAGGCAGTTCCGACAACAGCCAGATGAAGGCTCCCTGCGGCTGATCTCGGAACTGCCTGCTCCTTGTGACCGCATTTGTTTCAGACCTGCTCGCGCACAGGCAAAGGTAAGGACTTACCTGTGCATCGCCGGACTTGTAAGTTACGATGGCAGCCTGCATGTGTTCGCGGATGAAGACGGCGAACTGGCCATCACCGCTCATCAGTCTCTGTAGCCAACACTGAAGTCATCGATGAAGCCTATGACTGGCTGTACTGATCACGTGTCTTTGTTGAATCATTGGAGGCCAAGATACAGGGACTGGTGAGAGAACCAGGAAGAGGCATCCAACTCCTGTGGATCAGTAGTGTAATTACAAGTACTTGAATGGAGAGAGGACTTGTCATTACACTGCACCTCAATAATTACTTAAATGAAGGAAAGTGTATTGAACAGGAAGCAGCTCTCACATGGAACGCAGCCTTCTCTTCAAACAGCTGATCGGCAGGGGGTGCCGGATATCGTACCCCTGCCGATCATATATTGGTGAACTATCCAGGATAACCCCTTTAATTTGTTGAGTTCAAAAGGGTTTTGATGCCTTTCTTAAAAGTATTTTTTTTATTTGACTAGTTCTGATGTTTGGACTCTTTCCGAAAGAGGAATTTTAAAGAAAATAGAATTCTGCCCTATGGAAGTTGGGCCTTTCTTTGGATCAACAGGTTGAACTCAAAGGATTTGAGTTTCCAAATTAAAACCTATCCACCATGTTGGTACGATTCAATTTCACCCACAACAAGGACCATTTGTACCATGTAGAACTTATGACGACGATCTCCGTTACATTGTGATGAACAGAAAGATGTTTTCAGATTGTGTCATGATCCAGCAGAAAATTCTGGAGACAGCAGCACTCCAGCGCGGCACAAGAACGGTGCGGGCGATTCTTGTAATGGAGGTCAGTCACACGATAGAGGAGGTGCAGAACATTTTATTATTAACAGTCACAACACAAGGACTGCTGAACTGACCAATACTATACTAAATATTCTGAGCTATGATTTGCGGTGAATAGATTGTAAGTGTGCGTCTATAAGGAATTTTATATAAAGTAGCTCCCTAACATAATACTATTAAGGCCTCATGCACACCACTGTTGTTGTTTTGCTGTCCGTTTTTCACGGATCAGTTGTTCTGTATCTGAGGTTTTTTTTTCCTCTGATTTAAGTCCTCTTCCGTTCCGTTATTTCACAAAACATACCCGTATGGTTTCCGTATGCAATCCGTTTTTTTTGCGGAACGGAGACAGTAACTTATTAATCACCAAACACATGAGCAATATGGGCTGGGCATAGCATTTCTACAGTATGGATCCACAAAATACTGATGAAATACGGATGTGTTCCGTGTGTGTTCCGTATTCTTTGAGGACCCATTGACTTGAATAGGGCCTCGGACAGTTTTTTGCGGACAATAATAATACATGCACTACTTTTTTGCGGAACGGAAATACGAAACGGAATGCACACGGAGTACCTTCTGTTGTTTTTGCGGACCCATTGAAGCAAATGGTTCCGCGTATGGTCCGCAAAAAAAACGGAACGGAAGCAGAAAGAAAATACGTTTGTGTACATGAGCCCTAAGGCCTCTTGCACATGAACATTTTTTTTTCGTTTCCGTTTAGTTTTTTGCGTTCCGTATACGGAACCATTTATTTCAATGGATCCGCAAAAAATCGGAAGGTACTCTGCATGCCTTCCGTTTCCGTATTTCTGTTCTGTTCAAAGATAGAACATGTCATATTATTGTCCGCATAACGGACAAGGATAGTACTGTTCTATCAGGGGCCAACTGTTCCGTTCCGCCCAAAAAACGGAATGCACATGGACGTCATCCGTATTTTTTGCGGATCCATTTTTTGCGGACCGCAAAATACTGAAAAAGCCATACGGTCGTGTACAAGAGGCCTAAGGCACACAGTCAGTATTTTTCCTTCATTATTTGTTAGCCAAAATCAGGAGTAAGTCCAAAACACAGAATAGGCCAAATATTTCTATTATACCTTTTCTCTGTAGGTCCCACTATTGGTGCTGACTTAAAAAAACTGACACAAAATACTGAACATGTGAAACAGGTCTTAGTGTTATGCAGTCTGCAAAACATAGATACTGTCCGTGTGCACGCCACATTACGGTGCGGACCCTTTGACTTCAATGGATCCGTGGTCCACATGTTGCTGCGAAGTATAGGACATGTCCTATCTTTTTGCAGCCTCATGGATGTGGAAGCACAAGGAAGACTTCCATGTGCTTTCGCATCCGTGTAGTCGCGCTGCAAAAGACAGAATATGTTCTATACTACATCACCAAATGTGGACCACGGACCCATTGAAGTCAATGGGTCCGCACCATGATGCGGCATGCACTTGTGCAGTATCTGTGTTTTGTGGATCAGCGGTTTGCTGACCAGTCATGTGCATGAGGCCTAACATAGATCCAACGCTAAAGAGTGCCTGAGCACTAGGACCTCCACCCATCCAAACCTTTGAGATGGCATTATGACAAAGCAAAAGTTTTTTTAAAAGTACAGGTACACTTTAACCCCTTAAGGATTCAGCCCTATTTCACCTTAAGGACTTGGCCATTCTTTGCAAATCTTTGTCACTTTAAGTGCTGATAACTTTAAAATGCTTTGACTTATCCAGGCCATTCTGAGATTGTTTTTTCATCACATATTGTACTTCATGACACTGGTAAAATGAAGTTAAAAAAAAAATCATTTTTATTTATAAAAAAAATACCAAATTTACCCAAAATTTGGAAAAAATTGCAAATTTCCAAGTTTCAATTTCTCTACTTCTATAATACATAGTAATACCTCCAAAAATAGTTATTACTTTACATTCCCCATATGTCTACTTCATGTTTAGATCATTTTGGGAATGATATTTAATTTTTTGGGGATGTTACAAGGCTTAGAAGTTTAGAAGGAAATCTTGAAATTTTTCCGAAATTTTCAAAAACCCAATTTTTAGGGACCAGTTCAGGTCTGAAGTCACTTTGCAAGGCTTACATAATAGAAACCACCCAAAAATGACCCCATTCTATAAACTACACCCCTCAAGGTATTCAAAACTGATTTTACCACCTTTGTTAACCCTTTAGGTGTTCCACAAGAATTAATGGAAAATAGAGATACAATTTCAAAATTTCACTTTTCTGGCAGATTTTCCATTTTAATAATTTTTTTCCAGTTAGAAAGCAAGGGTTAACAGCCAAACCAAACTCAATATTTATTGCCCTGATTCTGTAGTTTACGGAAACACCCCATATGTTGTCGTAAACTACTGTACAGGCACACGGCAGGGCTCAGAAGTAAAGGAATGTCACACGGTTTTTGGAAGGCAGATTTTGCTGGACTGTTTTTTTTTTTACACCATGTCCCATTTGAAGCCCCCCTGATGCAACCCTAGAGTAGAAACTCCATAAAAGTGACCCTATCTAAGAAACTACACCCCTCAAGGTATTCAAAACTGATTTGACAAATGTTGTTAACCCTTTAGGTGTTCCACAAGAGTTATTGGCAAATGGAGATGAAATTTCAGAATTTCAATTTTTTGGCAAATTTTCCATTTTAATCCATTTTTCCCAGTTACAAAGCAAGGGTTAACAGCCAAACAAAACTCAATATTTATGGCCCTGATTCTGTAGTTTACAGAAACACCCCATATGCGGTCGTAAACTGCTGTATGGGCACACGGCAGGGCGCAGAAGGAAAGGAATGCCATACGGTTTTTGGAAGGCAGATTTTGCTGGACTTGTTTTTTTTTTTACACCATGTCCCATTTGAAGCCCCCCTGATGCCCCTACTAGAGTAGAAACTCCAAAAAAGTGACCCCATTTTAGAAACTACAGGATAGGGTGGCAGTATTGTTGGTACTAGTTTAGGGTATATATGATTTTTGGTTGCTCTATATTACACTTTTTGTGAGGCAAGGTAACAAGAAATAGCTGTTTTGGCACCGTTTTTATTTTCTGTTATTTACAACATTCATCTGACAGGTTAGATCATGTGATATTTTTATAGACCAGGTTGTCACGGATGCGGCGATACCTAATATGTATACTTTTTTTTATTTATGTAAGTTTTTCACAATGATTTCTTTTTTTAAACAAAAAAATCATGTTTTAGTGTTTCCATAGTCTGAGACCCATAATTTTTTCAGTTTTTGGGCGATTACCTTGGGTAGGGTATGATTTCTGCGGGATGAGATGATGGTTTTATTGGCACTATTTTGGGGTGCGTGTGACTTTTTGATCACTTGCTATTACACTTTTTGTGATGTAAGGTGACAAAAAATGGTTTATTTAGCACAGTTTTTATTGATTTTGTTTTTACGGTGTTCATCTGAGGGGTTAGGTCATGTGATATTTTTATAGAGCCGGTCGATACGGACGCGGCGATACCTAATATGTATACTTTTTTATTTATGTAAGTTTTACACAATAATATCATTTTTGAAACAAAAAAAATCATGTTTTAGTGTTTCCATAGTCTAGGAGCCATAATTTTTTAAGGTTTTGGGCGATTACCTTGGGTAGGGTATGATTTTTGCGAGATGAGATGACGGTTAAATTGGTACTATTTTGGGGTGCATATGACTTTTTGATCGCTTGCTATTACACTATATGTGATGTAAGGTGACAAAAAATGGTTTATTTAGCACAGTTTTTATTTTTTATTTTTTACGGTGTTCATCTGAGGGGTTAGGTCATGTGATATGTTTATAGAGCCGGTCGATACTGACATGGAGATACCTAATATGTCAACTTTATTTTTTTTCCCCTATTTTTTACCAATTTTATTTAACTTTATTTGGGGAAAATGACGTTTTTGTTTATTTTTACTTGAAACTTTAAATTTTTGGAGGGGAAAACTAAATTTTTCCTACTTTTTTTTTTACTTTATTTTTTGTCGAATTTTGGGGCTTCAACTTTTGGGGGTCTAATCCCTTTTACAATGCATTCCAATACTTCTGTATTGGAATGCATTGGCTGTATGAGTAATACAGTGTGTATTACTCATACAGCTTCCGGCCTGTGAGATCCATGGGGCTGGATCTCACAGGCTCGTCACCGGAAGGCAGCGCAGATGCCTAAGGAAGGCATCGCGCTGCCTTCCATGCCATCGGGTCCCCCCCACGGCCGCATGGGGACCCGATGGCACCGCCGCCCGCCTGATAAGGTAAAACCGCAAACCGCAGATCTGAATTGACCTGCGGTTTGCGGCGTTGTGACAGGATGCCCGCTGAATGATTTCAGCGGACATCCTTTTTCGATTAACCCCCGCCGCGCCGTAATGTAATTTTAAACCGGTACGCCCTGGGTCCTTAAGGACTCGGCAAACATGGCGTACCGGTACGTCCTAAGTCCTTAAGGGGTTTAACTTGCATAACCCTTCAGCCTTTCTGTATTTCTGAATAACAATATATAAGGGATTTGCTATTCAGACCTCCCTATTCAAAATTGTCTGCTTACCGTTTTTAGCTTTTTTGCATCATTTTAACAGATTTTTTCTATATAATTTTAAATATTTAGACGCTATCTAGAAGCCTATAGGAAAAATTGCATAAAAATGGCATGCCTAGAGCATACTGCCTGAAAAAAAATTTCAGAAATGGTAAACACACCCAAATGTAAAGTAAAAAAAAAACCTTTAAAGAGGACCTTTCACCATTCCTGACATGTCTGTTTTAATAGCGTTATGCATTCCCCATGTAATAACAATTCTGGAGCATCTATTCTTATGGCTCTATGTTGTGTTATGAATGAATTGCTAGCAGTCTGCAGTAAGGGTACAGAGGGGAGGTAACCAGTTGGGGGGGAGGGGTGTACCTGTACAGTCTGACAATATCAGCACTGATTGGATAGAGTGAGTCTGTGCAGGTACGCTCCCCCAACTGGTTACCTCCCCCCTGTACCCTTACTGCAGACTGCTAGCAATTCATACATAACTTCTAGTAGAAATAATAAAGGAATGGCACAACATAGAGCCATAAGAATAGATGACACAGAATTGTTATTACAGGGGGAATGCATGAAGCTATTAAAACAGATATGTCAGGAGCGGTGAAAGGTCCTCTTTAAGGTAACATCTGGTTACATAAAAAGAAAGTATAAAAAGCTGTAAAAATGTTGCAAAAGAATAATGCAAAAATGGCAAATAGGTTGTCAATTAGACTACTTTCCCTTAGGAGGCTGGTATGTACTGGTATGTACTGGTATGTATGGATAAGCTGGATTCACACATGGGGGGTCATTTACCAAGCTGAAATACTCCTACATTTAGTTGTGCCGCTATCTGAAACTTCTCCCCGCTTAAGCCAGGTGTAAATAAGTGAGCGTGGTGTGGATCGGGAAGGGGATGGGCCAGCAGGTTGTCTCATTCACCATTTTCTACGCCTGTTTTAGGTTAGAAAATGGTCTAAATGTAAGACAGATAAGAAGCTGTCTTACATTTAGACTGGTGCTGGATGCACTGAAGTTATGTAGAGGCCAGCGCCTCTTCATAACTTCGGCAGAACCACTTCCAGCGCAGGGGTTTATTAAGATCGGCATCTAAAACGCCGGTCTTAATAAATGTGCCCCAAAGTTTTTAAAGTGGGTGCATTTTTTATGTGTGAAGTTTTTTTTTTAACTTCAGCATGTTGCAACAACGTAGTCTTTTTCAGATATTTTTCAATACTGTTCTCTATAGGGAAAAAATGCAATTCACGTGTGTTAAGGCAAAGGCAATTACAAAAATGCCATAAAAACACATGTAACATGCCAAAAAAGCATGTGGTTTTTATGATGTTTTTATGTGCCCAAATTAATCTATGAAGAGGCCTAATGGACAGTGTCAGACTGGAGCGTCTAGAGTCCACCAGTAAAGTTGCTTCTAGACATCTTATGTCACGGATGGTGTTGCAGAAAGCTGGAACTTATAAATAAACATCTGACTGGCTTGATCCCAAACTAAGGAGCAAATGGGTGAGCCCTATAAAACCCCTAGAGCTCTCCCTGACTGCTATGCCCATGCAAAGGTCTTAATGGTAGACAATTGCATGCCCTCGTACCTTATACTATGTGACACCTGAAAACCCTACAATAGTGAGAGGACACGACCACTGGCTCCCTGCACTTAATACGGATGGAGTCAGGGTCACCTACAATAAAGCCAGCAAGAAAACACAAATAAAGGAAACAGACTTATCTGAGGAACCAGGAGAAGCAGCCTCCAGCAGTGAACACAATCCAGGAAGAAGTATAAACCGCAAAGTGAGGCAGTATGGGAGGGAATATAAAGGGAGACAATCAGTGCAAATAGGTGACAGCTGGGAGAAGGAAAGGAGATTAGAAAGTGAAACCAAAACAAAGAACATCAAAGAACATCATACAACAGGTAGAGAAGAACGCCTGCCAGATCTTCTCACAGAGCTGGCGGTGACACCTTAAGTACAGTTATATGCAAATATTACCTGACCCCTATTCACAAATCCCTAAAAATGCACCAACCCACAATTTTATTAGTAGCAGCCTGCTACCTAGCCTGATCTGTCCTGGAGACCCTGTCAGTATCCTGCTGATTTGTTCTTGTCTTGGGCTAGCTGTCTAAACTGTCTGAGTCAGGAACACATATGAAGTGGCAGGCAGTAGTGATAAGCGGCATAGGCAACATTCGTTCTCGTGATATTTCGCAAATTTTTCGCACAATATTCACAATAAATTAGCAAATTCTAGAATTCGTGATCTCCAGTCATTATTTTCGTGATTGTGCAAATCGGCACTTACATGCAACTTCACATTTTATCAGGTCTAAGTAGATATTACTGATTGGTGCACTGAGTATTGTTGTGACATCACATGTCGTGCCCGCCATATTCTTTTACATTGTGAAGAACTTCGACCCATGACACATCCATCAGGTGGTACAGGACAGCCAATTGAGACGTTTCAGCACATGGTCGTACCCCCTACCTTATAAATAAACCTGATCTGGCCGCCATTTTACATTCAGTGTTTTGCCAGTGTAGGGAGAGGTTGCTGTGTGGAGCAGGGACAGGCTGTTAGGGGCACCAAATGCTAGCTAATAGGGCTATCGATATGTGTGATACACAGAGGGGTGCGATATACTTATAATATACTTTTATAATGAGTCAAAAACACATAGATCTATATAGTGATCACCTGGAAGTCAGGGGCCTAGGGGCTAGGGGCTACTAGGGCCATTTTTATATAGGGTAAGGTTCCGGACGGGGTCGCTCTTATCAGGGCGGGTGGTCTGTGGTTAGGCTATAAGGGCCAGAATAGCACCCCCTGTAGGGCAATATCAGGGACAGTTCTTTGCCCACCCTGTCCTTCAATACCACATCATCATCTAGCCCAGGGATAGATGTTTTTTGCTTTCCCTCCGGGATTCATGGATGTGCGCTGGAACCCCCCGAGTTGTGGTAGGACATATGGTTTCTGATTTGGTGCCGGCGAGCACCTGATTTAGTGCCGCCGAGCACTTGTTATTGCCTACCACATCTATGCTTTTTGCTTAACTTTAATAATTTAATTTATTTTCATTTTGAGGGATATCTTTTGCATTCACACGTTCGCAAAATGGGTCCGCATCCGTTCCGCAATATTGCGGAACGGGTGCAGACCCATTCATTTTCAATAGGGCCGGAATGTGCTGTCTGCATTCGCATTTGTGGATCCGAACTTCCGGATCTGTGCTTCCATTTCCGCAAAAAAATAGAGCATGTACTATTCTTGTCCGCAATTGCAGACAAGATTAGGCATTTTCTATTATAGTGCCGGCGTGTGAATGGACCCTCATAGTAAAATTATTAAAGGTTACGTTTTATCTTTATGTATATTCTAATGGATTGCCTTCCTTGTACAAGTTTCTATGTTAGAAAGTATATTATAGTGCATTTGTATTGTGCGGCAGTTGTGTGCGGTTCTGCTGCGATACTGCAGGTATATAGAGGGACAAGCGTTATTGGAACAAATCATTTCTACTGGTGTGATATACCAGTCACCCCCCAAAAAAACCTGATTGAAGAGGGGTGTTATATACCAATATACTTTCTTTATAGTGCATTTGTGTACTGTATAGTGCATTTGCGCATGCGTGTACGCATTGAAAAAAATCATGAATGGAGATCGCAAATTCAAATAATGCATCTGGTATGTCACTGTCTATGTTGTGGGACTATTTGTGCACTTCTAGTAATTATTTCTTGGCTGCAAATACACTCACCTAAAGAATTTTTAGGAACACCATACTAATATGGTGTTGGACCCCCTTTTGCCTTCTGAACTGCCTTAATTCTACGTGGCATTGATTCAACAAGGTGCTGATAGCATTCTTTAGAAATGTTGGCCCATATTGATAGGATAACATCTTGCAGTTGATGGAGATTTGAGGGATGCACATCCAGGGCACAAAGCTACCGTTCCACCACATCCCAAAGATGCTCTATTGGGTTGAGATCTGGTGACTTTGGGGGCCATTTTAGTACAGTGAACTCATTGTCATGTTCAAGAAACCAATTTGAAATGATTCAAGCTTTGTGACATGGTGCATTATCCTGCTGGAAGTAGCCATCAGAGGATGGGTACATGGTGGTCATGAAGGGATGGACATGGTCAGAAACAATGCTCAGGTAGCCCGTGGCATTTAAACGATGGCCAATTGGCACTAAGGGGCCTAAAGTGTGCCCAGAAAACATCCCCCACACCATTACACCACCACCACCAGCCTGGTAACAAGGCATGATGGATACATGTTCTCATTCTGTTTACGCCAAATTCGGACTCTACCATTTGAATGTCTCAACAGAAATCGAGACTCATCAGACCAGGCAACATTTTTCCAGTCTTCAATAGTCCAATTTTGGTGAAATTTTGGTGAGCTCGTGCAAATTGTAGCCTCTTTTTACTATTTGTAGTGGAGATAAGTGGTACCCGGTGGGGTCTTCTGCTGTTGTAGCCCACCTTTCTTTCCCATTCTGAAATTCAGTTTGGAGTTCAGGAGATTGTCTTGACCAGGACCACAACCCTACATGCATTGAAGCAACTGCCATGTGATTGGTTGACTAGATAATCGCATTAATGAGAAATAGAACAGGTGTTCCTAATAATTCTTTAGGTGAGTGTATGAGCTGAAGGTTTTTCAGGTTTGCCTGCCATTAAAATGAATGGGACCCGCCGCAAACTTGCGGTTCGTGAACATTTGTTCGCGTTCGCGAACCGTCCCGGCAGATGTTCGTCCATCACTACCTAACACCCTGCACTGGAACCTGTCAGCTAGACTATATCACTATCTAACCTACACTGACTATCTCCCACTAACTATCTGTATTATATATATGAGCTAACTAACTATCTAATGTAATTGGATAAGTAATAGGATCTAGATGAAAGAACAGAGCACAGCAATGACACTGCTCTCTCTCTCAGAACTGCAAAAAACTGCAGAAAATGGCTGCTGGGGAGGTTCTTATATAGTAAGGGGTAGGCAGCTTTCCTATTGGTTGCTAGGGATGTTGCTAAGCTCAGACAAAGACATTGCAGCCTTCTCATTGGCCCACAAGCAAGAAGGGAGGTTACTGATGAAAGACAAATCTAGAATATTCGTGATTACGAACATATAGCACTATATTCGCCATCTTCGCGAATTCTCGAAGTGCCGATATTCGCGAAAAAAAAATCGCGATTAGAATATTCGCAATCAACACTAGCAGGCAGCAGCAAGACGCTGCAACATGATGGATTATGGGGGTCACTGCAGCAACTTTGAGAAGACGGGTGCCTGAGGAAAGAAGGTACTGGCTGGCACGCCACCCGAGGCATCTATACTAATAAATTAGGTACTTTGTGAAATAATCTATCTAGTTTTCTTTACATGGCCGTAGGCTGGCTGAGAGGCTCTACACTGCCAATCTGCATGTAGCACTGTAAGTACAGTGTACTGTGCTATGTGCCACTTGTGCAGGAGAATGGAGACTAGGGGCCCACCTGTGCTCAGGGGCCACAGAGGTACAGGTGAGTCCAAGCTTACTTATGGAGTTAACATACCAGTTATTCTCAGTCATGTATCAGTCTGTAAAGTTGATGATCCTGGCCAGTGGAAAGCGTGCTCCTAGGCTCAGAAATGTTCTCCAGCTGACACAGAGAAGAATTAGAAGCAGCTTCTGAACATGTTATTATGTCAAGTGTAAATAGTTCTTGCAGCTGCTGAGCAGAGTTTGCAGTTTGGGCAGTGGCTACCTCTGTCACTTGTCCTGATATGGATATCTGTAAAAGTGATAGATCGTAGACTGCTTCTCTACTGAGAGGAAATGCTATTGAGTGGGTGTGAAGACTACTGGTCATATTTGGGAAAACACTGAAATTTTTTTAGGCTTAAAGGGGACCTGTCACCATGAAAGTGCAATGTAATCTGCAGGCAGCACTTTATAGAACAGGAGGAGCTGAGCAGATTGATATATAGTTTTGTAAGAAAACATTCAGTATAACTTGTCATGTATACATTCACATTTCTGCTCATTCTGGACCTTGAAGTCCAGGAGGTGGTCCTATCACTTACTGACCACCTTCCCTCTATGACTGTGTATACAGAGAGAGCTGTCAATCACTGATAGGACCGCCTCCTGGACTTCAAATGCCAGAAGGAGCAGCAATTTAAATGAATTAAATACAAGTTTTATTGAATCTTTTCCCATAAAACTATATATCAATCTGCTCAGCTCCTCCTGCTCTATAACATACTGCTCACAGCTCAAACACCATGTTTAACGTAATAGGTTCCTTTAAGAGCACATTCTTCATATGACCATACTGTATATGTAACACTAAACAAATACTTTTTGATCAGCATAGGAATAGCCATGCATCCTACAAAGTAAATGTAACTACGCAAAGTTTTCCAAGGGCAAAAATAGACCATATAAAATGCATAGTTATGCAAAAAAAATAGTCCCAGCAGTTTGAGACAATACTGCCACTATCTCCATGCAGTACTCCATCGTCCACAACAATGACTCTCTACTGTGCACAATAATATATATCACTGATAAAAAACTGAAAGTGGTACCAAGACCCAAACTTCTTCACAGAAGTTCAGGTTTGGGTTCAAGGTTGTGTAGATTGTATTATTTCCCCTTATAACATGGTTATAAGGGAAAATAATAGCATTCTGAATACAGAATGCATAGTACAATAGCGCTGGAGGGGTTAAAAAAAATATAAATAAAATTCACTCACCTTAATCCACTTGTTCGCACAGCCGGCATCTCTTCTGTCTTCATCTGTGAGGAATAGGACCTTTGATGACGTCACTACGCTCATCACATGATCCATCACCATGGTGTGAAAGAGGCCTAATACAGGCTTTATTCTAAGCCACCGCCTTTTTATGGCAGCATAGAACAAACGCTGCACATGTCACCTGTGCAGCAAAGAGCAGGAGCTTGGCTCTCTCTTGACAGCCGGGCTCCTGCTCTGATGGAGAGGCGCTGATCCCGGACGCTAAACCCTCTGTTACCCATCAACACCTCCACGAATGAGATTGAGGGGTGTCGATGTCCGTACATAGCAGCCCGGGGTCCAATGAAGGACCCCATGTCTGCCCTGTGTATGTGCCATTTTAGGCTGTGCCAGAGGTGCAGCCTAATAGATTGCCTGTTGTAATCCTTCAGGCAATATTCTCATAATATACTGTACTGCATAAGTAGTACAGTGTGTTATGTGAGCTTCAAAGGTCAAAGTCCCGAACAGTCAACGCTGTAAAAAATGCCAGAATTACTGTTTTTTGCATATCTGCCACCAAAAAATGGAATCCAAAGTGATCAAAAAGTCTTATGTAGCCCAAAATGATACTAATGAAAACTATAAGTCGTCCCACAAAAATAAAGCCCTACACAGCTACCTAGAAACAAAAACAAGAAAGCTATGGGTCTTGGGACGCAGTCATGTAAAAACTTTTCTTTTTTTTTTAAATGGGGTTTTATTGTACAAAACTAGTAAAACTAAAAAAAAAAACAATATGTATTTGGTATCACTGTAATCATAGTTATGTTATTTATGACAGAGAGTTAACATAAAAAAATTTACAAGGTAAAAATTCAATGGCGGTATTGCTGGTTTTTCTCATCTCCCTTTCATAAAGAAATAATTAAAGTTAATCAGTAAGTTATGTGTACCCCAAAATGATGCCATTAAAAACTACAACTTAGGGCTCGTTCACGCGACCGTATGGCTTTTTCAGTATTTTGCGGGCATATACAGTATACAGTAATTACATCAAAAAAATTGGGCTGGGTATAAAATTTTAAATAGATGGTTCCGCAAAAACGGAATGGATACGGAAGACATACGGAGTACATTCTGCATGTGTTACGTTTTTTTGCGGACCATTGACTTGAATGGAGCCACGGAACATGATTTGTGGGCAATAATAGGACATGTTCTATCTTTGAACGGAACAGAAAAACGGAAATACGGAAACGGAATGCATACGGAGTACATTCCGTATTTTTTTTGTGGAACCATTGAAATGAATGGTTCCGTATACGGACCACATATGGAAATGCAAAAAACGGCCCTTATACGGAACGCAAAAAACCTTCGTGTTAACGAGACCTTAAAAACAAGCTCTCATTCAGTTACATTGAAAAAGTTATAGCTCTTGGAATGCTATGATTAGAGATGAGTGAATCGAATCCCTCGAAGTGGATTTTGGGCGGGGCTAAATTGTGAGCAACCCTGTAAAGCCTAAAGGTACTCGTTGGACTTTCGGCCCCTTTACGCACCTAGGCTGCAAAAAAGTGTCACACATGTGGTATCGCCGTACTCAGAAGAAGTAGGGCAATGTGTTTTGGGGTGTATTTTTACATATACCCATGCTGGGTGAGAGAAATATCTCTGTAAATTGACAACTTTGTATAAAAATAAAAAAAAGTTGTAATTTACAGAGATATTTCTCACACACAGTATGGGTATATGTTAAAATACACCCCAAAACACATTCCCATACTTCTTCTGAATACGGCGATACCACATGTGTGACACTTTTTTGCAACCTAGGTGCACAAAGGGGCCGAAATTCCAATGAGTACCTTTAGGATTTCACAGGGCATTTTTACGCATTTGGATTCCAAACTACTTCTCACGCTTTAGGGCCCCTAAAATGCCAGGGCAGTATAAATACCCCACAAGTGACCCCATTTTGGAAAGAAGACACCCCAAGGTATTCCGTGAGGGGCATGGCGAGTTCATAGAAGATTTTTTTTTTGGCACAAGTTAGCGGAAGCTGAATTTTTTAAAATTGTTATATTTTTCTTACAAAGTCTCAAATTCTACTAACTTGTGACAAAAAATAAAATTTTACATGAACTCGCCATGCCCCTCACAGAATACCTTGTGGCCCTGGCATTTTAGGGGTCCTAAAGCGTGAGAAGTAGTTTTGAATTCAAATGCGTAAAAATGCCCTGTGAAATCCTAAAGGTACTCATTGGAATTTGGGCCCCTTTGTGCACCTAGGCTGCAAAAAAGTGTCACACATGTGGTATCGCTGTACTCAGGAGAAGTAGGGCAATGTGTTTTGGGGTGTATTTTTACATATACCCATGCTGTGTGAGAGAAATATCTCTGTAAATTGACAACTTTTTATAAAAAAATTGAAAAAGTTGTCATTTACAGAGATATTTCTCACACACAGGATGGGTATGTATGAAAAGACACCCCAAAACACATTGCCCTACTTCTCCTGAGTAGGACGATACCACATGTGTGACACTTTTTTGCAGCCTAGGTGCACAAAGGGGCCCAAATTCCAATGACTACCTTTTAGGAGGGCATTTTTAGACATTTGAATTCCAGACTTCTTCTCACGCTTTAGGGCCCCTAAAATGCCAGGGCAGTATAAATACCCCACATGTGACCCCATTTTGGAAAGAAGACACCCCAAGGTATTCCGTGAGGGGCATGGCAAGTTCATAGAAGATTTTTTGGGCACAAGTTAGCGGAAATAGATTATTATTATTTTTTTTCTCACAAAGTCTCCCTTTCCGCTAACTTGTGACAAAAAGTTCAATCTTTCATGGACTCAATATGCCCCTCAGCGAATACCTTGGGGTGTCTTCTTTCCAAAATGGGGTTATTTGTGGAGTGTTTGTACTGCCCTGGTATTTGAGGGTCTCCGCAATCATTACATGTATGGCCAGCATTAGGAGTTTCTGCTATTCTCCTTATATTGAGCATACGGGTAATGAGATCTTTTTTTTCCGTTCAGCCTCTGGGCTGAAAGAAAAAAATTAACGGCACAGATTTCTTCATTCGCATTGATCAATGTGGATGAAAAAATCTCTGCCAAAAAATTTGCAAAACAAAAAAAGAGGGGAAAGGACATAGGAGTGCTTGCAAAGTAAAGCTGTGATCGCTAATAAAGATCCAAAAAGCTCAAAAGTGATCTTTATAGCGCCGCAGCGATTTTACAGTGTTTTTGCAGTGATCAGGGAAAAAAAATCTGTCACTGCGGTGGGGCGGACTGAACGCAAGTGTGCGCACAAGATCAGGCCTGATGATTGCTATCAGTCTTGATCACTTACAGATACTATATAGTACTAGTGCTGATTAGCGACAGCAATGACGCTAATCAGCGACTAATCAGTGACTGCGGTGCGATGGGCTGGGCGCTAACTACCTAACAAGTAGCTAAGTAACTGGCGGTGATAAGGGACCCTTACAGGGGGGTGATCAATGACAGGGGGGTAACAGTGGTGTGATCAGGGAGTCTATAAGGGGTGATCAGGGGTTAATAAGTGACAGGGGGGTGTAATGTGCGTGTGTGGTGTTTGGTGCTACTTACAGAGCTGCCTGTGTCCTCTGGTGGTCGATCCAAGCAAAAGGGACCACCAGAGGAGCAGGTAGTGGGTATATCAGATGCTATTTACAAAATAGCATCTGACATACCTATTTGATTGGTTATTTTAAAAATCTACAGCCTGCCAGCCAATGATCAGCGCTGGCAGGCTGTAGTTAAACTTGTTTACTGCGCGATCCTGTGAGCGCGCGTTCACAGGAAATCTCAGGTCTCACGAGATGACGCCAATAGGCGTCGCTGAGAACTGAGAGCGCTGCCGCCCGGACGCCTATCGGCGTTACAGTGGTGGCAAGCGGTTAAAGGGGTTGTGTCACCTGAGATGCTGCTGCCTCCTCACAGCTTTTAAAGCACAGTGCCCTCCATTGTATAGTGGCTGTGCTTGGTATTGCAGCTCTGTCCCATTCACTAGGCTAGGTTGTGTGACCAGTGATAGTGATGTGACTGGCCTAGAAAAAGGCTGCAGCTCTTCAAATAGCTGATTGGTGGGGTTGCTGGCAATTGGATCCCCACCAATCAGATATTAATGACCTATTCTGAGTTTAGGTCATTACTATTATACTTACAGAAAACCCCTTTAAAAGCCACATATATCTTTTGGAGGTAATTTGTTTTACTATTGCATTGTACTCATTTTGAGCTAAAAATAGATTTTTTAATTGGTCTTTATTAAAAATATGGTGTCCTTTTTTCTGTACAGAGCTGACAAGCTCTAGTAGCCCCTTTGGATTAGCTGTGTTTTCCGTCAGACCAAGAGCAGACGGACTCCTTATCTCTGCTCTCTGACATTATAAACACTCATTATAAGCTCAGTTCTTATCTTATTGATACGAATATGGCTTAAATAAGTGTTTATGACCTTGTATTAGTGTGGAGATAAAGTTTATTAGATGACGGCACAAAGTGAAAGTACCAGACACACAGCTAGAAAAAAAGTTAACCCTTTGATGACAAAATGGCTCAATATTTTTATTAAAGGCCAAGATTTCAAGTGAAATTTTAAAAAAATTTTTTTGCCAAAATGAGTAACACGCAATCATAAAAAAAAATGCCTCCGAAGGTGTACATAGCCTCTAAGTATCTTTTGAAAGTGTTGGCTAAGGCTCTGAGCAGGCACTGCAAATGGTCCCTATCATAGCCTGCTTCAGAATACAGTCCATGACCACTGCTTCTCCCACCTTTTATTTGCTCGCTGGTAAGTTTATACTCAGCTGTTTGCCTCCCCATTAAGCCTCCTTATGAAGTAATAACCACAACATGCCTGCAGCCAGTCATTTACTTTTGGTAAGTACTGCCACTTTTAACTAGCATTAAGGTTTGGTTGGTACATAAAGGGGTTGTGCAGGCAATGTATATTGATGTTTATTGATGACCTATCCTCAGGATAGGTCATCAATATCTGACCGGCGGGAGTCCGACACCTGGAAACCCCGCGGCTTTGCTGTTTGAACAGGAGGTGCTGCTCCATGCGGGCAAAAGTTCTTCTTCATTACACTGCCGGTCGTCTCGGAAGTGCAGTGTAATTACAAGTGATCCCTTCATTCCCTTGAATGGAGCGAGTACTTCTAATTATACTAAGCAGCCGCTGCACGGGAGACACCGAGCAGTGTAATGAAGAGGAAGCAGCGCTTGCATGGAGGACAGCCTACTCTTCAAACAGCTAATTGGCAGGAGTGTCAGGTGTTGGACCCCCACCGATCAGATATAATGTCTTCCGGAGGATAGGTCAAATATATAAACAGGCTGCACAACCCTTTTAAAGGGATAATGCCCAGGATAGGCCATCAATATCAGATCGGTAGTGGTCCCACATCCCACAGCCCCATTGATCATCTGTTACTGCATAGCTTCGATGCCAGAACTCAGTGCCAGAACCACACAAATCCAGGGCTGCTCCTATTAAAGTGAATGGTAGCAAAAATGTAGGATGTAAAAATGTCTGATTTGGTAGTCTTATTTTTGAGGATACCATTCCAATCAATAAGTTGTTGGTTTGGACTATCCCATCCAGTGTGCTTCAGTAACCTTCACAGTATAGTTACAGGAACAAAGATGAGTGTCTCCTGATGAGTGTTTATGGATAAACAGTGTTGCAATACTGTAATATGTTTCTATATATTAGTGTATAACCCCTTGGCCACCTCCGCAGTACATGGACAGTGGAAGTCGCCATTTTAAAGATGGTGCCTGTTAGCGCATGCAGTGGGCACCATGGCTGATGTATGTTATGTATCCCATGCCCATAACAGCATTCCCAGGCTGACATCAGGGTACCTGTTACCTTATAGTAATAGCCAGAAGCCTCAAGTGGGTTTCGGTAGCTTTTACTAGAATATACCAATACAGGCCAGCAGATGGCAGAATGTATTAGTATATTGTAAATGGAGTATTCTGTGATGGGTATATAGCCATCACAGAAAAACAATGGGCAGTCTATTTTTTGCCAGTTATAGTCACCCAGGGTGACAAAAAAAAAGTTTAAAAAAAAGTTAAAAAACGCCTGTACTATTAGAATATAACAATATTTATCCCATATGGTGAATGGCATAATGAAAACAAAATTAAGAATGGCCAATTCATCATTTTGTCACTTCACGTCCCCCAGAAAATGTAGTAAAAAGTGATCAGTCATACACATTTCAAAATATTACCACTAAATTGTACAGATCACCCAGCAACAAAATAAGCCCTCATACAACTTTGTACATATAACTACAAAAAGTTATAGGGTTCTGAATATGGCAACAAAAATAAACAATTTTTTAATGTTGTTTTTTTCAGTATTAAACAGAAGAAAAATTATACAGGTGTGGTATCGTTGTAATTGTACTGACCTGGAGAATTAAGTTAACAGGTCAATTTTACCGCATAGGGAACACCCCATTTGGAATTTTTTTCTAGTTCCCCACCACATTATATGCAATATTAAATAGTGCCATTAGAAAGTACACCTTGTCCCTTAACAAATAAGCCCTCATAAAGTTACGTGAACAGAAAAATAAAAAAGTTATGGCTCGAGGAGTGAAAAACAAATACGGAAATTTGCACGGTCCTCTAAGGGTTAACAAAGCACATTAAAGGGGTTGTGTAACCTCAGATATAGGTGGCTAGGATATGCCACCAATGTCAAATGGGACCTGCACTTATCTGTAAAACGGGGCACTAACTTGAAAGAGCACTCACTGCGTATGTGTGGCATGCTCTCTATTCACTTCTATGGGGTTCTGAAAATAGTGAGGTGAGCACGCTCTGTAGAAAGAAAATGGTGAACGTGCGCACCGCACAATCGCGGTCACTGCCCCGTTAACTTCTTTGAACTTGAACATTTGTAAAATCTTACCATTCAGACCGCTCAAAATTAACCAGTAAAAGAAGCCAAGTAAAAATATCTGAGACTAAATATTAATATCTGCCAAAAAATAAAATAGATTATCTTTATTGGAGGAGACCAATAATTAATACATGCAGTGCACCATTCAACTCTCAGCGTTAATTTGTTAGTTTTAGCCTCGCAGAATACATTATTTCATACATGATGTAGACCAGATACGTAAAACAGTGACTTATGAGCTGAAAATTCATATTTATTGTTTTATCCTTTCCCGTTTTGTTTTCTTTTAGAGCTCTGGGCTTCCCCAGATTCTATACATTCAGTTTCCGTTATGTAACGTAAGATGTCTGTTTTGTATCGTAAATATGTCATAAAGCTTTGTGTTCCTTCAGCGGGTCTGGAAGTGACTAACAAAAGTTTTGCCAATTCCTCTAAGTACTAGATTTTTCGCTCCAGTTAAGTGGTTCTTAAATCTTGAATTCACTTTTTTGGTCAAGGCCACCAAGAAGTTGAAAGTTACCCTTCTTCATCTGGTATAAGTTTTCAGTTCTTGACTCTCCCTTATAAAAAAAGTTATGCTTGTGATGAGTTCTAATTCTCCTTCCAGACAAAATTTCCGAGGGCCTCACTTTTTGGAAGCTTTAAATGAGTCTCTGTTTCGCAGGAACGTTTTTTTTTCTGCAAACCAAATAACTGGAACAGGAAAACAAACTAATCCAAAGTATCACGTTTCACTTGATTGTGGCTCTGGCAAGTATTTGACTAATACCAATGTTTGTCTGGCTGTCATGATATAGCAGAAGACACTCATTTCCAGAAAATGATCTCATAATATACTGTATAGAAGTTACTGCTTGGAAATCATTTGTTCTTTTAAAGAAGTTCAAACACTCAGACAAAAGTTTAGTTCATTTCCCCCTGCAGTGATTAAAACCTGATTTATTTATGGATATTTGCTGGACATTTAAAGAAGACAACACGTACCACTTTTATTGTGCAAAGAGCTTTTTCCTCTTTAACACTCAGCAGTAAATATAAGTTGTTCTCTGCTGAGGTGTCCGATTTGGCCCTGATTACTAGAATAATAAGCTTTATAATAATAATCTTTATTTATACAGCACCAACATATTCTGAAGTGCTTTACAATCAGGGGCAGGGGCGTTGCTAGAGTCTGAAGATATCTGGGGCACGAGCCAACCGTGAAGCCACACCCCCACCCCATGAAGCCATGCCCTCATAACCACTGGGGGGGGAGGCCTTCACAGTAGTTATTAAGCCCTTTCAGCAGTCCCCCCTTCAGTGAATGGGGGACTGCTGAATGGGGTTAATAACTACAGTGAAGCGCCTAGCCGTCTGGGCAACCCCACAGATCATCCATAACAGTGCCATCCACAGATCCCCCATAAGTGTCATCCACAGATCCCCCATAAGTGTCATCCACAGATCCCCCATAAGTGTCATCCACAGATCCCCCATAAGTGTCATCCACAGATCCCCCATAAGTGTCATCCACAGATCCCTCATACATGTCATCCACAGATCCCTCATACATGTCATCCACAGATCCCCCATAAGTGTCATCCACAGATCCCCCATAAGTGTCATCCACAGATCCCCATCATTGTCATCCACAGATCCCCCATAAGTGTCATCCACAGATCCCCCATAAGTGTCATCCACAGATCCCCCATAAGTGTCATCCACAGATCCCCCATAAGTGTCATCCACTGATCCCCCATAAGTGTCATCCACTGATCCCCCATAAGTGTCATCCACATATCCCCCATAAGTGTCATCCACATATCCCCCATAAGTGTCATCCACATATCCCCCATAAGTGTCATCCACAGATCCCCCATAAGTGTCATCCACAGATCCCCCATAAGTGTCATCCACAGATCCCCCATAAATGTCATCCACAGATCCACCATACATGTCATCCACAGATCCCCCATACATGTCATCCACAGATCCCCCATAAGTGTCATCTGTGTAATCCAGCATAAATGTCATCCACAGATCCCCCATAAATGTCCTCCATAGATCCCCCTAAGTGTCCTCCACAGATCCCCCTAAGTGTCCTCCACAGATCCCCCTAAGTGTCCTCCACAGATCCCCCTAAGTGTCCTCCACAGATCCCCCTAAGTGTCCTCCACAGATCCCCCTAAGTGTCCTCCACAGATCCCCCTAAGTGTCCTCCACAGATCCCCCTAAGTGTCCTCCACAGATCCCCCTAAGTGTCATCCACAGATCCCCTAAGTGTCATCTACAGATCCCCCTCACCCGCCAATCGCTTCCTCCTAGCAAATTTATTCACTTCACTTGCCTCTGTGTAATCACACACAGGTGCACTGGCAGAGGCATCGGCGAACGAGGTGCGCTGGAACATGGCGCATGCGCACTTCGCTCGACGATGCCTCTGCCAGTGAGCCTGTGCGAGATTACACAGAGGCAAGTGAAGTGAATAAATTAGCTAGTAGGCAGCGCCGCGGGCCGGTGGCCCCCGCCGGCCCTGCATTCGGGGCACCGGACAAAACATCCAGAATGTTTTGACCTAACGACGCCCCTGATCAGAGGGTTCAAGTACAAACAGAATCATAAATATCATAGCAGCAAACAGGTAAACAATTAAAACAAGAGAAATGAGGGACCTGTTCACAAGAGCTTACAATAATAGAGGGGTGACACTAGAAACCAGTGCATGTTTTGTACAATGGTCCGGCCATCTTAATACAATAGGAGAGTAGATATAAGGCTGCATGAACCAGTCATCAGCCGATATCTGTAGTGCTTCTGAGTGCATGGGGTGTGGATATTTGACGATGGATTAGGTTTAAAAGAATGATGCTGAAGGGGAGATGAATGAAGAATAGTTAGATCAGGGGATGTAACAGGCCAACATATGAAGATGTGATTTTAGGGAGCACCTAAAACTGTGGATGTTGTGAATTAACCTACCGTATTTTTGCCTTTATAAGACGCCCTTTTTCCCCCCAAAAGTGGGGGAAAAATGGCAGTGCATAGCGAATGCGGCCATTTTTACTTTGCTGACACTGATACATCACTGGCCGCTATGCTGCACAGCGCGGCCTGTGATGTATCAGCTGGGAGGGAGAAGGGGCTGGAGGCCGGCAACTCGCCGCGTGGCCCGGTGCAGTCACTGTATTCTATTACATCAGGCCCCGCACAGCAATGTTCATATGTAAAGTGTAGTCATGTAATCCTAATTAAAGTAGTGCAATCCTCTGCAATAGTACTTACTATCAAACAACCGTAGCAGGAAGGTCGGCCGTCAGCGTGCGTCACTCACTCCATCACGCGCCTACTCCTCCTTCTTCATTAATAAAGTGGGAGGAGCAGGCCCGTGACGGAGTGAGTGACGTTACGCTGCCAGCCTACCTGCTACGGTAGTTTGATAGTAAGTACTACTGCAGAGGATTGCACTGCTTTAATTAGGATTACATAACTACATTTTACATATGAACATTGCTTAGTGCAGGCCTGGTGTATTGGGGTCACTATTTACACAGGGACACTTATGGAGGGGATCTGTGGATGACACATATATAGCATAAGATGCTATATATGTGTCATCCACAGATCCTCCATAACAGTGTCATCCACAGATGCCCATAACAGTGCGTCAACCACAGATCCCCCCCATAACAGTGTGTCCTCCACAGATGCCCCCATAATATTACGTGATCCACAGATTCCCCATAACAGTGCGTCATCCACAGATCCCCATAACAGTGCGTCATCCACAGATCCTCTATAATAGTGTCATCCACAGACCACCATTAGTTCAAAATCCATCAAAAGCACATCTGTAGGTTCACAATATAATTTTTTCCTATTTTCCTCCTCAAAAACCTAGGTGCGTCTTATCATCAGGTGCTTTGGGTAGGGTGCTCCAGAAAAATAGTGCAGCTCGGGAGAAGTCTAGGAGATGGAGTGAGAGGTTCGGATTATGGTGGATGTTAGTCGTAAGTCATTGGCTGAACAGAGAGCACGGGTAGGGTGGTAGACAGAGATTTGGGGAAATATTTAGGGGGGTGCATCACTGTGGAGGGCTTTGTGGGTGAGAATGAGGGATTTAAAGTGAATCCTGTACTGAATGCAATGACTGGCATAGGGCAGAGGCATCAGAGTAGCAGTTATGCAAATAGATGAGTCTGGCTGCTGCATTAATTATAGAGTGGAGAAGGAAGAGTCTGTTGAGGGGGAGCCCAATTAGTAATGAATTACAGTAATCAAGATGGGAATGGATCAGGGCAACAGTGAGAGTTTTTGTTGTTTCCACAGTCAGAAAGGGTAAACTCTAGAGATGTTTTTGAGTTGCAGGCAGCATTAACGGGCAAGCAATTAAATATAGGGGGTGAAGGAAAGATCAATGTCAAACACGAAACCGAGACAGCGGACATGCTGCCTAGGTGTGATGGTTGTGCCACAACCTGAAAGGGAGATTTCAGGTTTGGGTAGGTTAGTAGAAGGAGAAAATACCAGTAGTTCAGATTTTTAAAGATTCAGATTCAAATAGAGAGAGGACATGATATTTGAGACAGTGGACATAGTACAGCAGGGGTGATATCCCGGAAAGAAGTGTATAGTTGGGTGTAATGGGGCGCCTTCGGCCTCGGTCTCCCATCAGCCGCAGACCGGCTGCTTAGCTTCAGGAGCGAGGAAGCTGGGAGGCTCCCTGCTCCTAGGTCTGCCTTGAGCGCTGAGCTGATCACTCCATGCTCGACTTGTTTGTCTGTCGGTCATGTGACACTGGCCACGTCACATGACCCTCACCCCCCACTATAAATGCAGGCGGCCTGCTGGCTAAAGGTTGCCTGTGATTTTCGTCCTATAGGCTGTGTACTTTATTGTTATTAAGCTACCTCTGGAATTGAAACTCGATCCGCCTCTTGACACCTCTTCTGCCTGCTCCCTGTACCCTGACGCTACCTCTCGGATTTTGACCTTGGCTTGTTTACGGATTCGTCTTTGCCTCTTCCCTTGTTCTGACGTGACCTCCTGGACTGACCTCGGCTAGTTGACCCGCCTCGCCTTCCGTTTTTGTTCTACCTCTTTTCCGCTTATTGTAACTTCTCAGTGGCTGTCCTCTTCCCTGCTGTCTCTTTCTCTCTGCTTGCAGTTAGTAGGTTAGGGACTGTCGCCCAGTTGCGCTCCGTCACCTAGGGCGGGTGGTGCAAGTAGGCAGGGACAGGGGACCGGGTGGCAGTTCAGGGGGTGCACCTCTGCTCTCTTGATTCCCGTGACTCTACCCGTGACAGTTGGGTGTCATTGGCATAGAGATGGTACTGGAAACCAAATCTGCTGATAGTCTGCTCAATAGGGGCTGTGGTAGAGAGAAAAGAGGAGAGGGACTAGGACTGAACCCTGAGGGACCCCAAAAGCAAGAGGCAGAGGAAGTGAGATAGACCTGTGAATGATACACTGAAAGAGCGGTCAAAGAGATAAAAAGAAAACCAAGAGAGTCCTTAAGGCTGATAGATTCGAGCATGGTGAGAAGTAGATGGTGGTCTACAGTGTTACTAGGCCCAAGTCAAGGTTGATGAAGAGCCCTGGACAAATCAAGTGAGGCTAACCCCTTTGCCCACACCTTTTTATGGCATTTGGAAATCATAGTGAGGGTCTCCTATTCTGGACAACCCGCTATTAACCAGACTAGAGAATCATTAACCAAGAGTGGCACTCACTCTGGTCTACCCAGTCGTCCATGTACTTCAAAGTCAGCGAGTCATTTGGATGGCTTTAAAAAATTTGATTCGCCGGTTCGCAGAATTTTTCGAGAAAAATTTGGTTCGATCCAAATATATTTGCGGCGAATTACATTGCAAAAATGATATTTCCTGGATGCTAAGAGCCTTTATAGTGGTGTAGAACACTGTGCCTTGTAGTAACACGCATAGGGAGTCTGCTTTGGTAGTGAAATAATACTGTGAGTCCGTATGACATGCAGATGACAGACGTCGCTCTTAGAAACACTTCATTTATTAGGGCAGTCACAGGGCCAAAACTGACCAAATAACTCAAGTATGAACTCAGTCTTACAGGTCGATTTTAGTGCCAAGAAGAAGCACACTCCTTTTACACCGTCGCCAGCTGATTCCACATAGATGTCTACAGAACCTGTTCTATTAAACTCGTATAAAAGTAGAGCCCCCCGGACAGAGTGTAGAGGGTGTCAGCAGTAAGTTTGTGTTGATGTCACTGAGTAATTTGCCCTTCTTGTTATCCGTCAGAACAAAAACCCACAAAAAACTGATCCTTTTTGTCGATCATACACCTTCACTCGGTCAGCATTTGCTCAATAATCCATCCATCCACTCCTGCTTTTGGCTACCAAATCATAAGCCAATTCTGATGGGACCATACAGGCCTTATAGCTGCTACACAGACAGGATCCGTTGTGCATCTCATTTTTCCTTCCTTCTGACAGTTCAGAAGAAAGCAATATTAATAAAGGACCGGCACTTGCTATTTGTATTCTTGCAAATATTCTTTTTATTGTCACATATCCATATCTATGATGCATTTCAACACAAGCTGTGCCTAAATGCGTCACAGATATGTGGCAATAAAAAGAATATTTGTAAGAATACAAACAGCGAGCGCCGGTCCTTTATTACCATTGTATTCGTAGGACGCCAATCCTAGGATGCTACACCTGCAGTGTTGACTGATTTGCAGCATATGCTAGATCAGAAGAAAGGTCAAATAAATAATGATGTCAGCCAGGCCGAAAGGCAAAATAGTGGCCCAGTCATGAAGTGGGAAGGGTAGGAACAGCATGAGAAGTCCACAACGTGGAACTATGACATACTGGTGAGGTGGAGGCAGCATTAGGAGACCACAAAGTGTCTGGAGGTGGCGGGAGCATCATGAGACCACAGACTGGCATTACGACGAAAGATTGTGGAAGTGGCAGCAGCATGAGGACGCCAAAGAGTAGCACGACAACGAGAGATTGTGGAGGTGGCAGCAGCATGAGGAGGCCACAGAGTGGCACGATAACAAAGTGTGAAGGTGTCAGCAGCATGGTGAGGCCAGAGTAGCACGATGACGAGAGATTGTGGAGGTGGCCGCAGCATGAGGAGGCCACTGAGTGGCACAATGACCGAGTCTAGAGTTGGCAGCAGTATGAGTAGGCCACCGAGTGGCACAATGACAGAGTCTGGAGTTGGCAGCAGTATGAGGAGGCCACTGAGTGGCACATGACATAGTTTGGAGTTGGCAGCAGTATGAGGAGGTCACCGAGTGGCACAATGACAGAGTCTGAAGGTGGCGGCAGCATGAGGAGACCATAGAGTAGCCCAATGACAGAGTGTGGAGGTGGGGGCAGCAGCAGCATCAGGAGGAGGCCACAGAGTGGCACAATAACAGAGTCTGGAGTTGGCAGCAGTATGAGGAGGCCACCGAGTGCACAATTACCAAGTCTGGAGTTTGCAGCAGTATGAGGAGGCCACCGAGTGGCACAATGACCAAGTCTGGAGTTGGCAGCATCAGGAGGAGGCCACAGAGTGTAACAATGACAGAGTCTGGAGTTGGCAGCAGCATGAGGAGGCCACTGAGAGCCACAATGACTGAGTCTGGAGGGAGGTGGCAGCATAATGAGGAGACCACAGAGTAGCCCAATGACAGAGTGTGAAGGTGGGGGCAGCAGCAGCATCAGGAGGAAGCCACAGAGTGGCACAATGACAGAGTCTGGAGTTGGTAGCCCAATGACAGAGTGTGGAGGTGGGGGCAGCAGCAGCAGGAGGAAGCCACACACTGACAGAGTCTGGAGTTGGCAGCATTATGAGGAGGCCACTGAGTTCCACAATGACAGAGTCTGGAGTTGGCAGCAGTATGAGGAGTGGCACAATGACCGAGTCTGGAGGTGGCAGCATAATGAGGAGACCACAAAGTGGCCCAATGAGTCTGGAGGTGGCGACAGCAGCAGCATCAGGAGACCACTGAGTGGCAAGGTGACATAGTGTGGAGATGACAGCAGCAGCATCAGGTTACCGCAGAGTGGAAAGGTGACATAGTGTGGAGATGGCAGCAGCATCAGCATCAGGATACCACAAAGTAGCAAGGTGACATAGTGTGGATATGGAAGCAGCAGCATCAGGATACAACAGAGTGGCAAGGTGACATAGTGTGGAGATGGCAGCAGCAGCAGTATCAGGAGACCACAGAGTGGCAAGGTGACATAGTGTGGAGATTGCAGCAGCAGCATCAGGAGACCACAGAGTGGCAAGGTGATATAATGTGGATAAGAAGGCAGCAGGAGGAGACATAGTGTGGAGATGATGGCAGCAGCAGCATCAGGAGACCACAGAGTGGCAAGGTGACATAGTGTGGAGATGGCAGCAGCAACAGCATCAGGAGACCACAGAGTGGCAAGGTGACATAGTGTAGAGATGGCAGCAGCAGCAGTATCAGGAGACCACAGAGTGGCAAGGTGACATAGTGTGGAGATGGCAGCAGCAACAGCATCAGGATACAACAGAGTGGCAAGGTGACATAGTGTAGAGATGGCAGCAGCAGCAGTATCAGGAGACCACAGAGTGGCAAGGTGACATAGTGTGGAGATTGCAGCAGCAACAGCATCAGGATACAACAGAGTGGCAAGGTGACATAGTGTGGAGATGGCAGCAGCAGCAGTATCAGGAGACCACAGAGTGGCAAGGTGACATAGTGTGGAGATTGCAGCAGCAGCATCAGGAGACCACAGAGTGGCAAGGTGATATAATGTGGATAAGAAGGCAGCACAAGGTGACATAGTGTGGAGATGATGGAGCAGCAGTATCAGGAGACCACAGAGTGGCAAGGTGACATAGTGTGGAGATTGCAGCAGCAGCATCAGGAGACCACAGAGTGGCAAGGTGATATAATGTGGATAAGAAGGCAGCAGGAGGAGACATAGTGTGGAGATGATGGCAGCAGCAGCATCAGGAGACCACAGAGTGGCAAGGTGACATAGTGTGGAGATGGCAGCAGCAACAGCATCAGGAGACCACAGAGTGGCAAGGTGACATAGTGTAGAGATGGCAGCAGCAGCAGTATCAGGAGACCACAGAGTGGCAAGGTGACATAGTGTGGAGATTGCAGCAGCAACAGCATCAGGATACAACAGAGTGGCAAGGTGACATAGTGTGGAGATGGCAGCAGCAGCAGTATCAGGAGACCACAGAGTGGCAAGGTGACATAGTGTGGAGATTGCAGCAGCAGCATCAGGAGACCACAGAGTGGCAAGGTGATATAATGTGGATAAGAAGGCAGCACAAGGTGACATAGTGTGGAGATGATGGAGCAGCAGTATCAGGAGACCACAGAGTGGCAAGGTGACATAGTGTGGAGATTGCAGCAGCAGCATCAGGAGACCACAGAGTGGCAAGGTGATATAATGTGGATAAGAAGGCAGCAGGAGGAGACATAGTGTGGAGATGATGGCAGCAGCAGCATCAGGAGACCACAGAGTGGCAAGGTGACATAGTGTGGAGATGGCAGCAGCAACAGCATCAGGAGACCACAGAGTGGCAAGGTGACATAGTGTAGAGATGGCAGCAGCAGCAGTATCAGGAGACCACAGAGTGGCAAGGTGACATAGTGTGGAGATGGCAGCAGCAACAGCATCAGGATACAACAGAGTGGCAAGGTGACATAGTGTGGAGATGGCAGCAGCAGCAGTATCAGGAGACCACAGAGTGGCAAGGTGACATAGTGTGGAGATTGCAGCAGCAGCATCAGGAGACCACAGAGTGGCAAGGTGATATAATGTGGATAAGAAGGCAGCACAAGGTGACATAGTGTGGAGATGATGGCAGCAGCAGCATCAGGAGACCACAGAGTGGCAAGGTGACATAGTGTGGAGATGGCAGCAGCAACAGCATCAGGAGACCACAGAGTGGCAAGGTGACATAGTGTAGAGATGGCAGCAGCAGCATCAGGATACCACAACGTGGCATGGTGACATACTGTGGATATGGAAGCAGCAGCATCAGGATACAACAGAGTGGCAAGGTGACATAGTGTGGATATGGTAGCAGCATCAGGATACCACAGAGTGGCAAGGTGTCATAGTGTGGATAAGAAGGCAGCAGCAGGAGAATACCACAGAGTAGCACGGTGACATAGTGTGGAGATGGCAGCAGCAGCTGCATCAGGAGACCACAAAGTGACCCACTGACAGAGTGGGGTGGTGAGAGGCAATCCCAGTACCCACTGATGTAGGTGGGGGAAAGAAGGAGCACTTGCCATAAGATGTGTGGCATCAGGCAGGGTGGCAGCATCAGAGTAGTAGCTGAGGCAGGTAGCCAAAAGAAACCAATCTCTTTTTATCAAAGGTGTGGCACCATGGATAATCTAGTCTGATGCATCAGGAATTGGTGGTTAGAAATCCTGGCTGATCCACGCCTGATTCATCTTGACAAAAGGTCAGTCTCTCCATATTTTAGGTGGACAGGCGAGTTCTCCTTGGGTAACTATGGCCCCCGACGCACTAAACACCCGCTCTGATGTCACACTACTGGCCGAGCAGGACAGCTTTTCCAGGGCAAACTCTGCTAGTTGCGGACACAAATCCAGTTTGGCTGCCCAATAGTCCAGCGGATCTTTAATGTGGGTTGGCAGGGTGCTGTCCAAGTATGCCACCACCTGCTGGTTCAGGTCCTGCTCCAGGTCTACCTGCTGCTGCTGGTGAGTAGTCTCATCACTTTGCAGGTGAAGAAAGCTACTCATCAGCGACTGTAGACTCAGGCTGCTGGTGATGGAGCTGGTACTGCTCTTGCCACCCCACCCTTCCCCAGCAGCCATGGCAGTGGATCGTGATCGCAGAGGGCCCCCGGTCAGACCTGTGAGAGGATGGACGATGGGGCAGATAGGCAGTGGCCAACTGACCACATAGGATGTCTCTGTAGTAGTTCAGTTTGTCCTCCCTCTCAATGGGTGTAAAAAAGGCCCCCATTCTGGACCGGTAGCAAGGGTCCAACAAGGTGGAAAGCCAGAAGTCATCCCTCTGCCGAATGGTGACAATTCGGCTGTCACTACGCAAGCAAGTGAGTATGCATCAAGCCATTCGTGCAAGTGACTCGGAGGGACTCCCTGCCTCCATCTCCACTGCATGCTGCCACAGTGTGTCTGGGTCATCTGTCTCGTCTTCCTCATCGCCCTGTAGCTCATCTGGCTGCTCCTGCTCCTCCTCTCCTATCGCCTGATGAGAAAAACCACCCATTCTGCTACACATTGCCATTGTCCTCCTCCTCCTCTTCCAGTTCAGCCCCCACAGGTCTCATGTGGCCAAGAGATCTAGGCACAACATCTCCAGTCCCCTGATGGTTACCATCTGTTCCAGGACATGAAGCAGTGGAATTACGTTGTTCATCCCGTAGTCCTGGCGACTGACAAATAACATGGTGTCCTCAAAAAGCCAGAGCAAATTGCAGGTGTCACGCATGAGTTGCCACTGGCTAACATCAAAGTTACACATGGTAGTACTCCTATCCACTTGCATCATCAAGAAATCGTTGATGGCCTTTCTCTGTTCGTATGATCGGTCCAACATATGGAGTGTGGAATTCCAATGGGTGGAAACGCTGCATATCAGCCTATGTTGGGGGATGCCGTTCTGCCGCTGCAGCTAAAGGAGGGTGTGCTTTGCTGTGTACGAGTGGCTGAAGTGCATGCAAAGTTTCTTGCCCATTTTTAGGATGTCTTGCAGATGGGTGGAAGACTTCAGGAACCCTTGACAACCAGATTGAACACGTGTCATGCAGGGTGCATGGCTCAGCCCTCCTTGATGCAGCACCGACACAATGTACTTCCCGTTGTCGGTCACCATGGTTCCGATTTTGAGTTGTTGGGGAGAAAGCCAGGATTTGATTTCTTGACGAAGGACATGGAGCAGTTACTCCCCTGTGTGACTCCGTTAGCCCAGGGAACCAAGTGTCACGGACGGTGTACAGGGAACAAGGCAAAGCAACAAGCATAAATGACTCGCTGGATCCAAAAGCTAAGGAACAAAAGGGAGACCCCTGCAGAAGACCTGGCACTTTCCCTGGCTGCTCAGCCTATGCAAAGATCCGAATGGTGGAAGTTTGCATATCCACGTACCTTGACTATATAATCCCTGAGCACCCTACAATAGTGAGGGGACACGACCACCGGCTCCCTACACAAGATACGGAGGGAGTCAGGGTCACCTGGGATCCAGCAAACAGAAAATAACAGATAAATGTTCAAACATTTAGCTTTGTAGCAGACAGGAGAACAAGACCAGCATGCATACACACTCCAGGAAGAAGTATAAGCCGCCCAGAAAAGCATTCTGGGGAGGAATTTAAAGGGAAGCAATTAGTCCAACACATGACAGCTGAGAGAGGCTAACGAGATGAGCAACTGAACAGCACAACAAGAGAACTCAAGGAGGAGGTTCTGAAAGGCCTCTGTCAGAGCTTCTCAGCTGTCTGGTTGTGACACCAAGGTGCAGAACAGAGTGACACCGCTGTGCATGCACATGTGGTATGCTGGAGGGGCACTGTGACTTGTCCCTGCAGCGGAGGCTCAGGATATGGTGGAGGATGAGGAGGCAAAGACAGACATTGTCGCAGAACCAATGGCGTGACAACGTGGAGGTGGAAGCGGCGTGACCTGACCAAGTTGCTGGTGTGGCTGTGCAGAAACCACATTAACCCAGTGAGCTGTAAAGGACATGTACTGTCCCTGACCGCAGTTAAAGCTCCACATGTCAGTGCTGCCGTGCACTTTGGCAGACACCGACAAGCTGAAGGACTGGCTCACCTTCTGTTCTACATATTTGTGCAGGGCTGGTACTGCCTTTTTCGCAAAGAAATCACGGTTTGGGACTCTCCACCTCGGCTCGGCACAAGTCATCAGTTCTCTGAAAGGTGCAGAGTCCATGACTTAGAAAGGGAAAGACTGCAGCACCAGCAACTTGGACAGGAGCACATTCAGCTTCTGCACCGTTGGATGCATGCGCACATACTGCTGGCTCTTGGCAATCGTTTTGGTGATCAATTGCTGACGGAATGACTGACGATGAGTAGGAGATGGAGGAGCAGGAGCATCTGGACCACCAGAAGATGGGAATGACAGACAGCTTCCTTCCGCTGAGGTGGTGGAGCCTTGACTGGCTCAAACCGGGTGCATGCCAGTGGGTGATGCAGGGGTTGCTGCGGTAGGCTGGACCACCACATCAGAGCCACAGTTCTCCCAGACCACTGTATGGTGACGCTGCATA
The DNA here is from genome assembly GCF_014858855.1 of Bufo gargarizans. Classification (NCBI taxonomy): domain Eukaryota; kingdom Metazoa; phylum Chordata; class Amphibia; order Anura; family Bufonidae; genus Bufo; species Bufo gargarizans. Next base: position 311,762,124 of record NC_058085.1, read on the forward strand.
TGTTGACACAGGGCCATAGTGCCAACATTAGCACTCTGGCCATGCTTCACCTTCTGCCTACATATTCTACATATGGCCACGTTCACATCCTCCGGCGGCTTAACAGAAACTGCCATACTACTGAGTAGGTGATTTTCCCCCCAACAGTCCGCACTGACTGACTGCTACCGTCGCTGGCTTTTCTTTCTGTGCTGAAATAGGCCAATAAATTCTTTCAACACATATAACTGCAGAAGTGAACTGAGACTATATTTTTCCTTTTTGTACTGAAATAGGGCACTAAACGCTTTTAGCAGAAATAAATGCACCAGTGAAGAGCGTATATTTTTTTCCTTTATGTACTGAAATAAGACACTGAACGCTTTCACCACGTATAACTGAAATAGGACACTAAACTCTTTCAACACAAATAACTGCAGAAGTGAAATGCGTATATATTTCTCTTTTTCCACAGATATAAGCCACTAAAGGCTTTTCAACATAGCACTTGCATCACAATAACAAGAACAAATTGCTGGAATGCCAGAGCTGAATAATGGCTATTTGGATCTCCAAATAATGTTTAGCTGCACTTGTAAATCGCTTTTTTTTTCACAATTTGTTTTTTCTAGCACTGTCCCAAGCGACTTCAGACGTCTCTCCTTGCACTAAGATGCCGAGAAATGATTCCTCCCTACAAGGTCGCCATCAGGGGGGTACAGCCAATACCCCAGTAAGGGGCCCGGACCCCGGGGGGGCCTGGCCGGTCCCAAGTCTTTTTCTTTTTTGTGAGTCAGTCAGTGAGTGATAGGCCGCGTCGCTACAGTTAATCTGTATCCTGCAGTAACTTTAAATCAGCTCTCATCTCTTTACTATCTTACACTGAGATCCAGTGACAGGCAGTGAGGGCGGCGCTCACTCACTGATGTCATGCGCCAGCTCCTCCCATTAGGCGGCGCAGGTGCGTGATGTCAGTGAGCGCTGCCAACTGCACTGCCTGTTACTGGAGCTGAGTGTAAGGTAGCAAAGAGATGACCGCTGATTAAAAGTTAAAGTTACTGCAGGATACGGATTACAGTTTATAAATGTATAATCCTGTGAGCGGCGGAGAGGGGGATGGCGGCACTATTATAGGGAGGGGATCTGTGGATGACACTGTCATGGGGTGGATCTGTGGATGACACATACAGTATAGCATAAGATGCTATATACGGTATGTGTCAACCACAGATCTCCCTCCCTATAACAGTGCCGCCATCCGCAGATCCCCCTCCATAACAGTGCCATCCGCAGATCCCCCTCCATAACAGTGTCATTCGCAGATCCCCCTCCATAACAGTGTCATCCGCAGATCCCCCTCCATAACAGTGTCATCCGCAGATCCCCCTCCATAACAGTGTGTCATCCGCAGATCCCCCTCCATAACAGTGTGTCATCCGCAGATCCCCCTCCATAACAGTGTGTCATCCGCAGATCCCCCCATAACAGGATGTCATCCGCAGATCCCCCATAACAGGGTGTCATCCGCAGATCCCCCATAACAGTGTCATCCACAGATGCCCCATAACAGTGACTGGAGCAGACCTGTTGATAAACACACCTAGGCCACCACCAGTCAAGGTAAAAACTTACAGTTGTCAATAACGTAGTGTAGTGTAGGGGGTCATGTAATGTTTTGAGGCACAGATGACCACCAAGAATATCTTCAATATCTAAAATTAGCTGGTCAAGTAAAATGTTGCATGCAACAATCATTAAATAGGTGATCAACAAAAAGGTACGGGTCAATGGGTGTGGCCAATGGGCTGAGTCAAGGGGGGAGGCAAAATTAGCTTTCTCCTAGGGTGGCAAAATTCCTTGCACCAGTCCTGTTCACGCGCCGCCGCCTGCCAGTCAATTTTGGTTTGCAGGCGCGGCAGCGGGAAGTGGAAGCCTTAGCCAGGACTAGGAGGAACCAGACCAAGGCGAGACCAAAGACCAGAGTCCACAGACTGGAGAGCAGACTGGGTTGGGTCCTTGGGGGTGGAGGGGGGCTGGGAGGCGGAGTCAGTATGGATTCTAAAGGGGCGGAGTAAGAGTGGGCCACAGAGATGGGGGGGCAGGCCTTGAGCTGTGTGAGGGGCCCCAAAATTTCTGATGGCAGCCCTGCGTCCCTATTGTTTCCGTGCAATTTGAATAATGTTTCCCTGCACTTATAAATCGCTTTTTTTTTCACAATGAGGTTTTCAGTATAACTCTCCCATTTCTCATCACAGGGCTGGCTGCTGATTGGCTGCATGCATGGCATTATGGGTCAGTCCGCTTTCCAGAATTCTTTGCCCCATGTCCTCACACGTGTAGCCTCCATTGTAGCCGCCATTTTAGGAAAAATTGTGATTTATTACCACGAATTCGGATCTAATTCCACTTTGTCAGCTTCGATTCGCTCATCTCTAGTTGTCATGTAATATTTCTCCTGCAGGGGCAATGTAGTAAGTAGTTTGCATCTTCTGCTAGTGATTTCTGATATACATTAGGGGTTTGAAAAGCCATAATGGCAAAAATCAGCCAAAAGGCAGCATAAAATAGTGACAGAAATGCTGATGTCAGCGGTGTGTCACTCATGAGCTAAAAGTAAGTGGTTGCTGAGAACCAGCATCACAATCATTGCAGCTCAGGCCTCGAAAAGAGTCAAATCTACCTGAGAAGAGTCCTGGTTATTCATAATCTCCTGCTCTCCCCCATCTGCTGATGATTGGCAGTTCTCTTCTAGAAATAAAGGGAGAAAACTAGGTAGAAGACTGTCAGTCAACAGCAGGTGGGCAGGAGAGCAGGAATTTATGAATAACCAGGACTCTTCTCAGGCGGCCGTGACTCTTTTCCAGGCCCAGTCTGCAATGATTGTGATGTTTGTTCTCAGCAACCACTTAGGCTACTTTCACACTAGTGTTTCTGGGTCTGCTTGTGAGATCCGTTTCAGGGCTCAAAACGGATCAGTTCAGCCCCAATGCATTCTGAATGGATAAGGATCCATTCAGAATGAATCAGTTTGGCTGCGTTTGGTCTTCTCTTTGCTTTTGAGGCGGACACCAAAACGCTGCTTGCAGCGTTTTAGTGTCCGCCTGACGATGCGGAGCCAAACGGATACGTCCTGACTTACAAGGTCGGATCCATTTTGACTTAGACTTTTTTTTTTAAAGAATAATGCAAACGGATCCGTTCTGAACGGATACAAGCGTTTGCATTATCGGTGCGGATCTATCTGAGCAGATACAAGACGGATCCGCACCGAACGCAGGTGTGAAAGTAGCCTCACTTTTAACTTTTAAATGACAGATCGCTGAAATTAACTCACCTGTCTCTACTTTATGCTGCTGTTAGTAAAGTTGATGACAGGTTCCCTTTAAAAAGGCAGTCATTTAAACAAATAGTCAATCAATAGTGAATTTAAGAAAGCTTGTCATACGGAATACCTTATTACAGATTTTTTTTTCTTAACCACTTATGGCACTTGTGCGGCCTCATCTGCAATATGCAGTTCAGTTCTGGGCACCAGTACATAGAAAGGACGCTCTGCAGCTGGAAAAAGTACAGAGGAGAGCGACTAAACTGATAAGGGGCATGGAGGGTCTTAGTTATGAAGAAAGAATAAAATAATTAAATGTATTTAGTCTTGAGAAGAGACATCTAAGGGGGGCATGATTAACCTACAGTATACAAATATATAAATGGGCCATACAAAAAGTGCGGTGAAATACTGTTCCATGTAAAATTCTCCGACTGGAGAAGAAAAAGTTCAGTCTCCAGAAGCCTCAAAGCTTCTTTACTACAAGAACTGTGAATCTGTGGAACATACTGCTTCAGGACGTGGTCACAGCAGGAACAGTGGACAGTTTTAAAAAGGGTTTAGAATAATTCTTAAAAGTAAACAACATAATGCTTATAAAAATGTGTAGAAATCTTTGTCTCACTTCCTTCTGGGATTCGCGTCCCCACCTATCCCTTGGTTGAACTTGATGAACTTATGTATTTTTTCAACTGTATTAACTATGTAACTATGGGCCACTTCTTGTCCTCCCCCTCTCTCCTGCACTCCCAGTTCACTGCTAAAATCCATAGCTTAAACCACAAGAGGGAGCAACCAACCTTTAATGATCATAAATACATGCAAGATATAAATACTGTATATTGCGTATAGGCAAGTATATGATACTCTGATAATCTAAAGTGAGATAATAGTAACAGAGCTAACCTGCAAAACTGCCCCATAATACAACTGGCCTTCAACAATGGAAGGCAGTGGAAAAAGAACATGGCCTGGGAACTCTATACATGCCTCTAAATCAGGCATGTCCAAACTGCGGCCCTCCAGCTGTTGCAAAACTACAACTTCCAGCATGCCTGGATAGCTTACAGCTATTAGGGCATGCTGGGAGTTGTAGTTTTGAAACAGCTGGAGGGCTGCAGTTTGGACATGCCTGCTCTAGATCTTTGAAATTATGCTTTAGTTTTAGGGTTTTTTTTGTGTTGTTTTTCTCTGCCGACATCAATTGTTTTGTGTTTTTATATCATACGTTAGTTATATAACGCTAATTATTTTATAGCCAAGTACAGATAATCTACTCTGGTTTATTTCCACATCAGGTCTAATTTACCTACCCAACCAAATAGTAATAAAAAAGTATTCTTAGGAGAATATGAAGACAGTGAAGCCTCTTTGAGATGACTGTCCAAAATGGCATTGAATTTTTTTTTCTAGAAAGGTGGTGTTCTCTAAGAAGGAATATGTCACTGGAAATGTAGCGTAGATAAATTGTGATGTTTTAGAAAGGTTCCAGTGTACAGTATGTATTACTGAAAAGCCATAGGTAAACTGCAAACATTTATTATAAATCGTACATTAGTATTACTAATTAGTATTACTATTACTACTGTTATATGTCCTGTATAGTCCATGAATATTGACATAAATACAGTGATATGAAAATATTATAGAAAGAAGTAGTACTAAGAGCTGGTTGAGCATTCAGCCAGTTGTTAATGTCTTCTGAATGGGGAATTTTAAATTCTTTGATCTCCATGTGTTGTGCTCAGCAGTTGTTACAAATTGACTTAATCCTGTATGTTCTACATTTCTCCTTCATCTGCATTCTTCAGCTATCGTCATAATTAGAAAGCATTTGTTTAGTGGATTATAGTTTCTTGGGACAATATATTACATGAGGGTTTTTTTGATTTGTTTTATTTCAGTTTTTTTTACATGTACTGTATAAGTGTTGTATGCTTATAAATGATATCTCACAAATTTACTTTTGGGACTAAATAATGTGTATATTCTAAAATTATATATGATTGTTCTATTAGCTTAACTTATCTAAAAACCACATGTAGATGATGTACCATTAAAAGCTATGACAAGTAACATAGTAATATATAGGGTCCTTTATCAAACTGGTGTAAAGTAGAACTGGCTTAGTTGCTCATAGCAACCAATCAGATTCCACCTTTCATTTTTTACAGCTCCTTTGTGAAATGAAAGGTGGTATCTGATTTGTTGCTATGGGCAACTAAGCCAGTTCTACTTTACACCAGTTTGATAAATGACCCCATCCAGTTCAGCCTGAAATTTATCCTGAGAAAGGCAAAAAAAAAAGCCAATTTTCCTCATTTAAGGAGAAAAAAATCCTTCCCAACTCCAATCAGGCAATTAGAATAACTACCTGCATCAACGACCCTTCTCCAGAAATCTAATAACTATAACCTGTAATATTATTACACTCTAGAAATACATCCAGGTCCCTCTTGAACTCAAGATATTTATCCTTAATAGAAGGCAGTTACAGGCAAAACATATGTAATGGGCAGTAGGTGTGGACCCACTGTAACAACTAACCAGTTTCTCTTTGGGCTAGCTCTAAGGGCGTTATCCTGGTAGTCCCCTGGTTTTTTAACCCTTTAACCATTATACAGGTATCTGGCCTTCGCTCCAGGGGAGCCACCAGGCCAATACCTCTTGAGATAGTACCGATGTGGTTGGCAGCTGACCCACTGAGGTCAGACACTGGTGCAAAGCACCGAAGAGCCAGGCAATATACGCAATCAGAAGACAAGCTGAGGCAGGCAGAGTACAAACAAATCCGATAAACAAGTCTGAGGTCAGGACAATGTGGCAATACAATCAAAGGTCAGTACAAGCAGTGTGGAATCAGAATCAGTTGTCAGGTAGGAGTTCAGTACACAGGTGGTCAGACAGAAGACAGCACCTTCTCTGATAAATCAGACACTAGAACCTAAAGCTCAGGCACTCTCCCACTTGGTAAGGGCGCGATAAATACATAGGGATGTCTGGGGGAGAAGAACAGAAATGGATCGCACATCCACAATGCTATGCTTTGATCTAACTCGCTTCTCAGCGCTATATTAAAGTGTACAGCATGCTGTACAAGAGGCATTAGTGTACATTTTGATCAATAGGCATAAGCCCACTCACCACGCCAAGTTCGCCTCTTTGAGTGGGACCTACTCTGACAAAAAGGCGCAGCAACAATGCGGTGACAAAGCAGCATTGCCCTAGTAGGCGGTGGGACCCAGGAGTCAAACAGCACCTCTGCTGTATAACAATGCCACCCATGGCACTGGGTCCCACCAACCCACCAGCACAGCACCACAAAAACATAGGATTGTGGATGTGCGATCCAGTTCTGTTCTTCTCCCCCAGATAATACATAGTGATGACCAGCCATTGGCTGGGGAAGGATTTGGATGTGCGAGCGCTGCCATTTAAGAGGCCGAGAGTCAGCGCGCACTTCCTATAGAGAAGGCCTGGAGGCCTTTGGACCAGATGCGCAGGCTGGGGCCTGCAGAGGATGCCCATTACCACAACTATTGCAGCTGAAGTGAGAGGAATGGGGCCAGAAATCAACATAAAAAAGGGTACTTGTAGCTCTTGACAGACTTTCTTTAAATATCTTGTGTATATTAGCCTCTTTTTTGAGAGGACCACCCTTCTATTGGACTATTTTTTCCATACAATTTTTACGGTGTTGTGTGAGGTTTTACTGCATTATCTTTCAGGATAATGTGCGTTGTTTTGGACTAGTTGCAAGGATTATTATATTGGTCTGTTAAAGGGGTTGTCTCATCATAGACAATGGGGGCATATCGCTAGCATATGCCCCTATTGTCTTATAGGCGCAGGTCCCACCGCTGGGACCCTCACCTATATCGAGAACGGTGCCCTGCAACTGAAGGAGGGCACACTGTGCATGCGCAGCCACCCTCCATTCATTCTCTATGGGGCCGACGAAAATAGCTGAGCGCTAGCTCGGCAATTTCCATCGTCCCCATAGAATAAAATGGGAGTGGGGGCAGCGCATGCACGGTACGCTCCCATTCACTTCTATGGGGAGTCGGCTTGGTAGTGGCCGGACTGGAGTCCTCCAGCCACAACCTTGCGGGGCTCCGTTCTCGATATAGGTGTGGGACCCACACCTATAAGACAATGGGGGCATATCCTAGTGCCCATCATATGCCCCCATTGTCCATGATGAGACAACCCCTTTAAAGATTAAAGGCTTTCTGTCACCTGAATAATGTGTATTAAGCTGGCTGACATTAGCGATGTGCTAATGTCAGCTGAACATAACTATGTTAGTGCTGTCTTACTGCCTGCCGCCGTTATTGAGAAAAACAAACTTTTATAATATGCTAATTAGCCTCTAGGAGCAGGGGGGCATTGCCCCTGCTCATAGAGGCTCCGTTCTCCAAACTCTGGCCATGCCCTGCTACACTAGATTGACAGGGGCAGGCATCGTTGGTCTCCTTCCTCCGGCCCTGTCTGCAGTGTAAATCTCGTGCCGTTCAGTATTCGGCGCAGGCGCAGTGAGCGCCCTTCACTAACTGCGCCTGCGCCAAATACGGCACGGCGCGAGATTTACACTGCAGACAGGGCTGGAGGTAGGAGACCAAAGATGTCTGAACCTGTCAATCGAGTGTAGCAGGGCATGGCCAGAGTTGGGAGAACGGAGCCTCTAGGAGCAGGGGTAATGCCCCCCTGCTCCTAGAGGCTAATTAGCATATTATAAAAGTTTGTTTTTCTCAATAATGGCGGCAGGCTCTTGTGCAAACTGTAAACGTGCAGCAATGGTTTTTTTTGGACAGCAGTGGCTTCCTCTGTGGTATCATCCTATAAAATCCATTCTAGTTTAGTGTTTTACATATCGTAGATTCGCTACAGGGATGTTAGCAAATGCCAGAGACTTTTGTAAGTCTTTAGCTGACACTCTAGGATTCTTCTTCACCTCATTGTGCAGTCTGCGCTGTGCTCTTGCAGTCATCTTTATAGGACGGCTACTCCTAGGGAGAGTAGCATCAGTGCTGAACTTTCTCCATTTATAGACAATTTGTCTTACCGTGGACTGATGAACAGCAAGGCTTTTGGAGATACTATTATAACCCTTTCCAGCTTTATGCAAGTCAACAATTCTTTATCGTAGGTTTTCTGAGAGCTCTTTTGTGCGAGGCATCATTCACATCAGGCAATGCTTCTTATGAAAAGCAAACCCAGAACTGGTGTGTGTTTTTTATAGGCAGGGCAGCTGTAACCAACACCTCCAATCTCATCTCATTGATTTGACTCTATTTGGCTGACACCTCACTGCAATTAGCACTTGGAGATGTCATTAGTCTAGGGATTCACATACATTTTCCACCTGCACTGTGAATGTTTACATGGTGTGTTCAATAAAAATATGGTAACATTTAATTCTTTGTGTGTTATTAGTTTAAGCAGACTGTGATTGTCTATTGTTGTGACTTAGATCAGATCACATTTATGACCAATGTGTGCAGAAATCCATATTATTCCAAAGGGTTCACATACTTTTTCTTGCATCTGTATGTTCAGCTGACATTAGCACATTACTAATGTCAGCCAGCTTACTACCCATTTTTCAGGTGACAGAAACCCCTTAACAGAATACGTGTATGCCAGTAACATTTTTCAATAAATTGTGCTGGTATTGCTCATAATATCACACTTACTGTAAGGTGCAGCCTCCAAAAGATGACGTTTTTTTAATACAGCTGAATTCATCCAAATTAATTTGCCCTGGAATAGTGATCTACCTATTTGACGATCTATTCTCAGGATAGGTCATCAATTTCCGATCGGCAGAGATCCGATTCCAGGCACCCCAGCCGAAGAGGGTGCGGCGTTCGCGTCAGAGCTGCTTCCTCTTCGCTGTTTAACTGCATACTGTCTAGATCATAGCGGTGGCACAGTGTAACTACAATTGCTTGTTCCATTCACTTGATGGCGTGCAGTTAGACAATGAAGAGATAGCAGCACTTGCACAAGCGCAGTGGCTTCTTCAGGCAACTGATCGATGAGGGTGCCTGGAGTTGTACTCCCCCGGTCTGATATTGATCACCTATCCTGAGAATAGGTTATCAGTATACTAGCACTGCACAAACCCTTTAATATAATAGCATGCAATAATTATACAGTCCTGATCAAAAGTTTAAGACCACTTGAAAAATGGCAAAAATTCATATTTAGCATGGCTGGATCTTAACAAGGTTCCAAGTAGAGCTTCAACATGCAACAAAAAGAAATGGGAGTGAGACAAAACATTTTTTAAGCATTCAATTTAATGAAAACAATGAATAAACTGAAACAGGCTGTTTTTCAGCTGATCAAAAGTTTAGGACCACACCTCCCCAAAAAAACGAAACCCCCCCAAAACAGAAATCCAACTTCCAAACATGAACTCAGTAATAAAGTAACTCCGCAGTTATTGTTTATGACTTCAATTAGTTTCGGCATGCTTGATGCAAGCGTTTCCATGAGGTGAGTGGGAACATTTCTCCAAGTGGTGAAGACGGCACTGTCTGGAACTGTTGTCCATTTTTGTAAACCTTCCTTGCCATCCATCCCCAAAGGTTCTCAATTGGATTTAGATCAGGGGAACACACAGGATGGGCCAAAAGAGTGATGTTATTCTCCTGGAAGAAGTCCCTTGTCCTGTGGGCATTGTGTACTGTAGCGTTGTCCTGTTTAAAAACCCAGTCGTTACCACACAGACGAGGGCCCTCAGTCATGAGGAATGCTCTCTGCAACATCTGGACATAGTCAGCGGCCGTTTGACGCCCCGGCACTTCCTGAAGCGCCATTGTTCCACTGAAGGAAAAAGCACTGTGGCGCGTAGAAAACATTTCAGGTGGGATCTGCTTGTCATGCCAGTATTGTTGGAAACCTTAAGGACCATCAAGGTAAAATAAAAAAAAATTCTCATCAGAGAATAAAACTTTCTTCCACCTTTGAATGTCCCATGTTTGGTGCTCTCTTGCAAAGTCCAAACAAGCAGTTCTGTGGCGTTCAAGGAGTCGAGGTCTTTGAAGACGTTTTTTTGATTTTGAAGCCCTTCAGTCTCAGATGCCGTCTCATGGTTGTGGGGCTGCAGTCAGCACCAGTAAGGGCCTTAATTTGGGTCGAGGATCGTCCAGTGTCTTGACGGACAGCCAATTGGATCCTCCGGCTCAGTGCTGATGACATTTTTTAGGGTCTTCCACTTGAATTTTTTGTTCCATAACCTTCAGGATCATTTAAGAAATTCCAAATGACTGTCTTACTGCGTCCCACCTCAGCAGCAATGGCGCGCTGTGAGAGACCCTGCTTATGCAGTTCAACAACCCAACCACGTTCAAAAAGGGAGAGTTTTTTTGCTTTTGCCATCACAACGTATGACTACCTGACAGAAAATGACAATGCATCCACATCTTTGCACAGATTTGGCCTTTTAAAGGCATGTGGTCCTAAAATTTGGATCAGCTGAAAAACAGCCTGTTTCAGTTTAATAGTTAGTTTCAATTAATTGAATGCTCAAAAAATGTTTTGTCTCACTCTCATTTCTTCTTGTTGCATGTTGAAGCTTGACTTGGAACCTTGTTAAGTTCCAACAATGTGAAATATGATTTTTTGCCATTTTTCAAGTGGTCTTAAACTTTTGATCAGGACTGTATAATAAACCCCAAATATTGTAATATACTTAGTATTTCATAACCATCTTTATGATCTCTACTTGCTGTCAGCAATTATAAGCATTCATTAGCTGGAATCCCATTTAAGGGTACACTTGCGTTGTTTGATTCCGGCAGGCAGTTCCGTTGCCTGAACTGACTGCCTGATCAGGCAAACGGATGTCATTTTTTCTGACTGATCAGGCATTTTTCTGACTGATCAGGATCCTGATCAGTCAGAAAAATGCCTGATTAGTCAGAAAAATGCATTGCAATACCGGATCCGTTTTTCCGGTGTCATCAGGCAAAACGGATTTTTTTCCGGTGTCATCAGGCACTAATACATTCCTAAGGAAAAAAATTCAGGCAAGTCTTCAGTTTTTTTCGCCGGAGATAAAACCGTAGCATGCTACGGTTTTCTCTTTTGCCTGATCAGTCAAAACGACTGAACTGAAGACATCCTGATGCAAACTGAACGGATTACTCTCCATTCAGAATGCATGGGGATATGCCTGATCAGTTCTTTTCCGGTATAGAGCCCCTGTGACGGAACTCTATGCCGGAAAAGAAAAACGCAAGTGTGAAAGTACCCTAACTTACTCCTACTTTGATACAGCTGCAATTTGTTACAAAGAATCATTCATCAGTTGTGTGGATACCATATGGTCATGATGGTTTTGGCACCTGTAAGTAAAGAATTACTTTCTCCATTTACTATAAAAGAAGATGGAGGCAGCATATCCGGTACAAAAAAATCCCTTTAATGGGAGCCAGTGTGGGTGTATACTTAGACACTATGTAGGAGTAGAAGTGTACTCATTTTGATGACATCAGCACTTTACTCATTATGTTATTAGCCACTTCTATGAGAGTGGGTGTGTTTTAATGTATTTAAGCATGATCTTTTAGATTTCACATTGTGTTTGATAAAGGCTGTGAATCAGCCGAAACGTCACGACCTGCTGCACGTTTGTTCACCCAAGCGGCTCCCATTAAAGGGATTTTTTTGTACCGGATATGCTGCCTCCATCTTCTTTTATGGGACTTGTTACATAGGAGCCCTGATGAATCTTGGACTCCAGGTAGGCTGTTGCATTCCGGGTGACCTCGAGATCTGGTGAGCGCGATTCCACAACTATTTTTTACTACTTTCTCCATTTACTGACAGCAGTCAGAATTTTAATGCTAAGTGTTAGAAAGCTGCAGTACTTAATTACACACAGAATACCCTTTACAGAAGAATGGAGAATCAATTTAAAGGGGTTTTCCGACACTTTCATACTGATGACCAATCCTCTTGATAAGTCATCAGTCCTTGATTGGAGGGGTTCCAAAACCTATGCCAGGACCCCCGCTGATCATCTGATTGAGAAGGCACTGGTAGCACTGCTGTGATGGGTGGACTGGAATGTTAAAGTGGCCCTGGAAAAAAACTGTGGCTCCATGTTGCAGGAGGGTCCAAATTGACAAAAGGTGGGGCCAGCAATACCGTAGTTCAGCACAAAATACCACCCCTGCAGAAACTAAATACTGCCACTTCTGCTGTAGTATTCAACTGTATCACCGTCCTGCAGATGGAGATACAGTTGAATTCATGAGGGGACCTGTGGCCACAGACCACTTAACTGGTGCTCCTAGCATTAATTAATTCTGAGAACATCAGATCATTAAGTACCCAGCCAGAGGATATGAGGAGGGATTGGGCAGCCCCCTGGGCATTGGCACATCAGGAAATTTCCCTGTAGGGTCTATGGCTAGTCCACCCCAGGCCGCTGACTTCTATTAACTCACTGAGCACAGCACCCTACATAATAGAGCAGCCTAGGCTATGTGAACGATGAACATGTCGTCACTCGGCCTAGTGAAAGAAGCGAGAAGGCCGAAGCTCTACTGCAAGCGCCAGTGACTTATCAAACTGCTAATTAGCGGGGATCCCAAGTTTCAGACCTCCATGATCAGATACAGATGACCTAACTGATGAGGATAGGTCATTAGTATATAAGTCTCAGAAAACATCTTTAACATGCTTCAAAGTCACTTAATGCCTAATTATCAAAATATGCTGAACCTTTTAGGGTGCACCAGATATGTTGCAAAAATTCCCGCACTGTTCCTGCCGCCTGTGAACATGTCCTACTAGCTTCAATAATAAGGCCAGTATTTCTGATTTAGCATTTCCAGCCATGGACCACCATAATGTGTGATTACACAGTAGGCTTTATTCCATCATACAGACCTTGATGACAGAATTGTTTTTCCCTGGCAGTACCATTCAACTTTGCTATATCTTTGTAACGGTCGCGTACATACACACACACACAGGGGGGGAGGAAAGTGACCACTGCGCTCTACCCTCACCCCTGGCCCTGCCTACTTGCCTCGCAAGTCCTAATGACAGGGGACAACTGGACGGCAGTCCCTAACTTGGAATAAGTGCAGGGAGGACAGACCAGACATACAACAGAACGTGAACAGACCGAGTCAAATACCAGGAGAGCAACGAAGTACAAATGGAGCAAGCAGAGGATCGTCAGGAGAAGCCAGGGTCAGAATACTAGGAGAGCAGCAAAGTACACAAGGAGCAGGCAGAGGATCGTCGGATATCAGCAGGAGATAAGTACGCCAGGTCAGACACAATTGCAGGTGGGACCTAAATAACAGGCAACCTATGGCCAGCAGGCTCTGGGGTCTATGATCGCCTCTGGGGTCGATGATGAGAACACATCCATATATTCCTTAATGACTGCAGGTAATATATTGGATTCTACGGAGACCCCAACCTGTACCACAGACAAGCATGAATCACACTTAGGTCCCCATCTCACCAACTCCCCTCTGGTCCAATCAATAGTGGGGTTCTGTAATTGGAGCCAAGGCATTCCCAGTACCACCTCAACCGGTACGTTCTACAAGACTAACAGGGAGCATTTCTCAGAATGACACACCCCCACAGTTAAAGAAATCTTCGAGGTACACGACCTCACCATACCACACACCAGGGGAGTGGAGTCAATAGCTATGATGTGGATAGGCGTAGGTAGAACAAAAATTGGAATACCCAGTCTTATTGCATACTCACGATCACTGCAGTCAGTTTTTGCCAATCCCTTCCTCCCCTACATACAGATTAGTTCCTGGGACACAGCCCAGCCCAGTGATTCTACTATGGTATGGTATGCAATTCCCCCCCCCCCCCCCCCCCCCCTCCCCAATACACTGTCTACAGAGAGGTATAGATATATATTTATTTTAACTAAAAAATAGGGAAGAATGAACAAAAGTTGCCTGGGCTGTTTCAAGTGCTTCACTATAGGATCACTACAAAGGAGGAATGGGGGCAACTATTGAGCATGTTGATCCACCACTGAATTCAGAAGTTAAGTACAATTTTGGCCAAAGGAGATACCAGAGGGGGCGCTACTAGAGAAGAAAGTTTAAAGTACATAAAAAAACTAAAAATTATTTTCATTGCAATAATACTATATTTGTAATGCCTTATTCAATGCACAGTAATCTTTTTCATGGCATAATCCCTTTAAGTTTTCTAGGGATATGTTGGTACACAGCAGATATTTACCAACTATTTGTGGGACTGAGCCATTCATATGAATGGAGTTTGTAAAGTTTATTTACCCCCTTTCAGATTTATGGAATAGATTTTCACTTGCAGAAAATTGTGCATCAAATCTGTGTGATCATACCCTAATACAGCACAATATCAAGGTGACCTTCTTTATGCTATGCCATCTTGAGGGCATACTCTCTTTGGTAAAGAATGGAGCGAGGAATATTAAAGCGGACCTTAAAGGGATTCTCCAGGAATGCTATCGATATAACCTTCAGCAACCCATCCTAGAATAGGACTAGGATGAGTTACCTCCACTTCTACAGCTGCTAAGGCAGGTGAGGGCGGTACACCCTTGCTATACTGTGTGTCTCTTAACACTAACGAGATGTGCCATCAGGCTGCTCAACCTGACTGCATATCTCGTGTATGATCGCTCCATGACTACTGTTCTACTATTGTAGAACAGGAAAGCAGCTCTACAATAGACAGTAATGATATGATCCTGTGTCTGGGATGCCCAACCTGTGGCCCTCTACAATAGACAGTAATGATATGATCCTGTGTCTGGGATGCCCAACCTGTGGCCCTCTACCTGTTGGACAGCCTACAGCTATTAGGAAATGCTGGAAGTGCTAGTTTTGCAACAGCAAGAGGGCCGCAGATTAAGCATCCCTCCTCTGTGTGATATGCTGTTATGACTGAGCAGCCAAAATGAAAGGGCAAGGAGAGATGTGATTGTGCCTGGTTTAACAGTGACTTTCCTGGTGACAGGCTCCCTTTATTGTAGTGAGGAGGACTAAGCTGCAATACCAGACACAGCCCATGGACCAAGATTAGTGCTGTTTGTGGAAAAAGAAGACACATTTTTCTAATCCTAGACAACCGATTTCATCAGGTTATAATGAAAAGTTTATGAATACTTCAAACAGATATTCTTTATATGCCCAGTATTTTATCTGTGCTGTGCTGTATGTCTGCATCTCAGGAAAGATTTATCTGTGCCAGCACTCTTAACTTTTCCCTTTAGGGATCTACAGCGAAACACAAACAAATCAGAGCATTAACTTGAGCAAATACAAATTAAGCAAACTCTAATTATCTGCTTTGCTGACTTCACAGAATAAGTGTTTCTTAGAATGAGAGCAAGAACTGTACTAAGAAGCTGCTTGAGGAGATGAAAGGGATTATCATTATAACCCACTTACTGTACTTCCACAATTGCTAACTTGTGACTTCAATCATTTCCCAATAGCAGCGCCCACTCTCTTGTCTGCGAAAAGAACCTATAAAGTTTGCAGATAAGTTTCAAGATAGGAAAAGCTTGTCTCTGAGATAAATGAGTTAAAACATGTATAAAGTACTTTCATTTATGTGTTCCAGAAGTGAAGACAAGTTACTGTTCCCATCACAAAGGAGGAGATGATCACAAGTGTAAAAGAAATGAAAGGAATCAAGTTCTAGCTGAAAGGTGAAATCTAATTGGTTATGGCTACTATGGACAACTGCTTCATGCATGTCCACACGATGGACGGATTGAAAAATCGGATGAACAATCCAAATTTGAATTCCTAGGCTGACAGTTTAATTTCTGCAGTGGATTTGCAGTTTGTTAGCAGGGGATCCACACATTGATTAGTCCCATTCAATGAAGCTAATCCGCATATAAATTCCCATAGTTTCTGCAATGGAGGACAATCCAATAAGTGCAATGTCACTTACTTTTTCTTCAACGCAGATCTAAAACCTGTGCCATTTCAGCCATTTTCCAATTCAAAGCAACGGGACATGCCCTTACACTAGTTAGTTTTTTTTTTTTTTTTTTTTTTTACATTGTAACAAATCAAATATCATATTACTAAATACATTACTATACAGTACAACATGTTCTCATCATATATGAAATCCCCCTCTTATTTTATACCCACCCACCACTCCCTCCCCCCCCCCCCCCCCTCTTTCTCTGCGGGGCCGCCACTATCCTACCTATTTTTATTTACTATTATTATTATTGGAGGTTGTTTATTTCCACCTACCCCATATCCGCTGCCAAACTCCTTTTTTTTTTCCGTATAGGCGAGGCTATATTCATATATCTTTACCCTGTCCATATACTCTTTCCATTCCTGGAAGTTAGGGTATTTTATAGAGCCCCAGTATGTAACTGATATTATTTTGGCCAAGGCGGTGCCCCGGAGCCAAAGTAGTTGCTCAGTTTTATTTTTCTTTATCTCTGGGAAGGTGCCCAAGATCGCTAAGTCAATTCCCACTTCATATTTCAGGGGGGAGCTATTCTGCAATTTCCTAAATATTTTAGTCCAGAACTCTTTTATTCCCGGGCATTCCCACAGCAAGTGTATGTGTTCACCTCTGTCTTTATTGCATTTATAGCAATTCTGTTTTCTATCTTTGTATATATTATGTAAAAAGGCTGGTGTATAGTAGAGGCGGTGTATAATTTTTAGGAGAATCCATGCATGGGCCGGGGAGATCGTAGACCTTTTAATATTTTTATAGACAGTGTCCCATATAATGGGTTCCACATTCTGCAAATCCCTTTCCCATTTACCTTCAGCTCTAAATGTAATCTGATTAGTGTATTCGTGTTTTAACTTAGTGTAAATGTGAGATACGGCAGAGGTATTTAGCGTCAGATCATAGCAGAGGTCTAAAAAATAATTCTGTACAATATCTAAATACCTCTTGTTTTCCGTATAATATATAGCGTGTCGTAATTGTGCATATCGAAATTTATCAATAAGTGTTACTGAAATATCCAGAAGAATTTCATTTAGGGGCTTAATCTGTCCCTTATCTAAAACCTGTGAAATTAAATATATCCCCTGTTTTTCCCAGTAACTAACATTACCCATTTGCTTAATTTGTGGTAAGTGTGCATTCCCCCACAAGGTGGTATATTGAACCGCTTGGGACACTCCGATCATACGTCGAACTTGTTGCCAAATGTACTCAAGCATTTTTCTGAAAGGATTTGTTATTATTTTCTTCTCAGAGGGGCCTTTCTCAAGAATAGAGAAAACGTCTTTCCAGGGTCTACAGTTCTCCCCAAAAACAAGCCGTATACATTTATTCTTTCGATTCTTCACACACTATCTTAGCTGTGCGGCCAGATAGTATCCTTTTAAAAAGGGAGCGGAAATGCCACCCTCTTCTTTATAAAGATACTGTATTTTGATTCTAACTCGTTTGCGCCCCCATATTAATTCATTAAAGAGGTTCTCCAATTTATTAAAGAACTTATCTTCTATCACTATTGGACTTGCGTTAAATACATATAGTAACATTGGTAATAATGTCATTTTAATAAGCACAATACGGTTTATTTGTGACAGAGGTAACCTTAACCATGTTCTAATTTTGGCCTTAACCTTGTCTATTATTGGGAGTATGTTCAATTTCTCATAATGTTCAAACTTATTCCCTATATGGATACCCAAGTAAAGTAACGATTCTGCTGGGGTCAAAACACTCACCCAATAATTATATTGGATTTTTCCCAATTTATCTCATATCCATTACACTAGTTTTAATATTTATTTGCAGAAGACTGTTGATCCTGAAACCAGGTCACCTAATTGCCAAAATAAAAAGGAGTCACAAAGATTAACTCTATTGTAAGCCCACTCTGAATAGAGAAGACACTCTGATCTTTTCCCTCTGAGTCCAAAGACCCTGCAAGAGTCAGGAACAATTGGCATCCTCTCACCCCTGCTGCCCAAACATTCCCTGAAGGTTTGGCTCCTCCAGACGGCCACAAAGCCCTAGTCCACCAAGAGGGACACCCATAAGATCCCACATCCCGAAAAATCTTATACAAAATGCACACACAATGAAAACATTACAAATAAAAAAAGGAGCTCATCTAGTCTGACATAATGGCAGGCAGAATAAAAATATCTGGTAAGACTGGTGTCTTACTGGTGTGGTTATATCCTTCACTCCCATAGACTATAATAGAAAGACTGCTGCGTGGCTTCTACTGCACAATGGTGGTCACAGGAATAGTGTTCTCCAGAAAAATGGGGTTCCCAGAAGTAAGATTCCAACCTTTCAGACAATTATTTTAACTGGAATAAAAAAAAAACTCTTGAGCTAGTGAGCAGGTATCTAAAACCCACAAGTATTTTTGGTGGCATTGCACCAAAGCATTTTTGGTGGCAGCTTTTGGTGCAGGTTTTTGGGCCAAAGCCAGGAATGGATCTAATGAGAAGGAAAAGGTATAAAAGGAAAGACTATAGTCCTGATTTATCAAGACTGCCATGTGCACAGGCCTCGTCGTCATTAATTAAATGCCTCCTCCGGCAGTCCGTGCGGCAGAATAAAAATCTACTTCAGCTCGGCTGGTGTCTATTTTAGTCATTATTTACGCTGGTTTCTGACATAAATGATGATGAATGTGGGGGGGGGGGGGTCATATGGATAAATATATAACATGATCCACCCCGTCCGATAAACACCATACAAAAATAAAAACTGTGTAAAAAAGCCATTTTTCTCACCTTACATCACTAAAAGTGCAACACCAAGCGATCAAAAAGGCGTATGCCCCCCAAAATAGTACCAATCAAACCTCATCCTGCAAAAATGATACCCTACCTAAGAGAATCGCCCAACAAAAAAAAAAATATATGGCTCTCAGACTATAGTGACACTGAAACAAAATTTATATTTTTTGTTTCAAAAATAATATGTGTATAAAACTTAAATAAAAAAAGTATACATATTAGGTATCACCGCGTCCGTAACAACCTTCTCTATAAAAATATCAGACGATTTAACCCCTCAGGTGAACACTGTAAAAAAAAAAAAAAACTGTGTAAAAAAGCCATTTTGTCACCTTACATGACAAAATATTTAATAGCAAGCGATCAAAAAGTCATATGCACCCCAAAATTGTACCAATCAAACCGTCATCTAATACTGAAAAAAATGAGCCCCTACATAAGACATTCTCACAAAAAAAAAATATATATATATATATATATAAATATATATGGCTGTCAGATTATGGAGACACTAAAAAATAATTTTTTTTCAAAAATGCTTTATTATGTAAAACTGAAATAAACAACCCCAAAAAATTGTCATATTTGGTATTGTCGCATCCATAACAACCTGCTCTGAATGTTGTAAATAACAAAAAATAAAAACAGTGGCAAAACAGCTATTTTTATTGTTACCGTTCAACCAATAATCATCTGTACCCTAAAATAGTACCAACAAAACTGCCACTTTTTGTAGTTTCTACTCTAGGGGTGCATCAAATAGGGTCTTCAAATGTGACATGGCAAGTTAAAATTATCCCAGTGAAATCTGCCTTCTAAAAATCATATGGCATTCCTTTCCTTCTGTGCCCTGCCGTGTGGCCATACAGCAGTTTTTGACCACATATAGGGTATTTCTTTAAACTACAGAATCAGGTCCATAAATATTGAGTTTTGTTTGGCTGTTAACCCTTGATTTGTAACTGGAAAAAAAATATTAAAATGAAAAATCTGCCCAAAAAGTGAAATTTTTAAATTGTATCTCTATTTTTCATTAATTCTTGTGGAACACATAAAGGGTTAACGACGTTTGTAAAATCAGTTTTGAATACATTGAGGGGTGTAGTTTCTTAGATGGGGTCACTTTTATGGAGTTTCTACTCTAGGGGTGCATTAGGGGGGCTTTAAATGGGACATGGTGTAAAAAAAAAACAGTCCAGCAAAATCTGCCTTCCAAAAACCATATGGCATTCCTTTCCTTCTGTGCCCTGCCGTGTGCCCGTACAGCAGTTTACGACCACATATGGGGTGTTTCTGTCAAAAAAGTGAAATTTTGAAATTGTATCTCTATTTTCCATTAATTCTTGTGGCACACCTAAAGGGTTAACAACATTTGTAAAATCAGTTTTGAATACCTTGACGGGTGTAGTTTCTATTATTATTATTATCATTTTTGGGTGGTTTCAATAATGTAAGCCTCACAAAGTGACTTCAGACCTGAACTGGTCCTTAAAAAGTTGTTTTTTGAAAATTGCTGAGAAATGTCAAGATTTACTTCTAAACTTCTAAGCCTTGTAACGTCGCCCAAAAATAAAATGTCATTCCCAAAATGATCCTAACATGAAGTAGACATATGGGGAATGTAAAGTAATAACTATTTTTGTAGGTATTACTATGTATTACAGAAGTAGAGAAATTGAAACTTGGAAATTAGCAAATTTGGTATTTTTTTATAAATAAAAATGATTATTTTTTTTACTCCATTTTACCAGTGTCATGAAGTACAATATGTGACGAAAAGACTATCTCAGAATGGCCTGGATAAGTCAAAGCGTTTTAAAGTTATCACCACATAAAGTGACACTTTTTGGCAGTATACAACATCTGGATTAGTCAGTGTGCAATTTAAGCTAGATATACAGCCATCATTTTCTGGATTTTTAAAAACACACTTTTTCTGCCAAAAAACACTATTTTCCAGATCTGCAAGTGTTAAATTTAAGTTTAATATATACAGCTTTCATATTCTGTTACCAAAAAAAACACTTTTTTGGCAATATACAATATCTGTATTAGTCAGTGTGCAATTTAAGCTAGAAATGCAGCCATCATTTTCTTGATTTTAAAAAACTTTTTTTTTTGCCAGATTCCACTATTTTTCAGGTTTGCAGCATCATCACGTGTGAAATTCCAGGGTTATCTACTGCTGTCAAATTCAGGTATTAAACAAACACCCGTTTGGGCAAAAATAATTAAGTTGGCAGCCTTTGCTGCAGATGTCATTCTATGATACCGCATTTAAATACTTTCTATTCAGTTATTTAAAATAAAGCCGTTTTGGGCACAATTCTTTGATAGCGTCCTAGTGTGGATCAGGGCGTGTGAGATTATACCCTTTTAAATACAGGGGTTCTATTCATGTATTTGAAATACAGCCATTTTGGGCCAACAAATTTAATTGCGGCCTAGTGTGGATCAGGGCGTGTGAGATACACCCTGTATATACAGGGGTTATATTCAGATATTTGAAATACCGCCATTTGGTGCACAAATCTTTAATTGAGGCCTAGTCTGGTTCAGGGCGTGTGAGATACACCTTGTATATACAGGGCTTATATTCTTCTATTATTAAAACACCCTTTTTGGGGCAAAATACACAATATTTCAGGCCTTGCAGCATCTTGACGTTTGAAATTCCAGGGTTATATACTGCTGCCATATTCAGTTATTAAACAAACACCCGTTTGGGCAAAAAAAGTTTATTTGGCAGCCTTTGCTGCATATGTCATCGTGAGATACACCCTTTATACATTTGGGTTATATTCAGATATTTGAAATACCGCCATTTGGTGCACAAATCTTTAATTGAGGTCTACTGTGGGTCAGGCCGTGTGAGATACACCTTGTATATACAGGGCTTATATTCTTCTATTAATAAAACACCTTTTTGGGGGCAAAATACACAATATTTCAGGCCTTGCAGCATCTTGATGTTTGAAATTCCAGGGTTATATACTGCTGCCATATTCAGTTATTAAACAGGCCGTGTGAGATACACCCTTTAAATACAGGGGTTTGATTCAGGTATTTGAAATACAGCCATTTTGGGCAAACAAATCTTTAATTGAGGCCTAGTCTGGTTCAGGCCGTGTGAGATACACCCTTTAAATACAGGGGTTTGATTCAGGTATTTGAAATACAGCCATTTTGGGCAAACAAATCTATAATTGAGGCCTAGTCTTGTTCAGGCCGTGTGAGATACACCCTTTACATACTGTCGTTCTATTCTACTATTAATTAAACACCCATTTAGGGCAAGATCCTAAATTCGAGAAATATGAGGAGAGCGTCAAATAAGGGACGTGGCCCAGGTCGTGGTGCTGCTGGTGGATCTTCTGTTGCAGGGAGAGGACGTGGTCGATCTTTGCCAGCTTCACGCACAAGGATAAAACCCTTCCTCAGGTGCGAGTAGGCGACAGAACCTGCAGCGGTATTTGGTCTGGCCAAATGCGGCTCTACGAATGGTGAGGCCTGAACAAGTATAGGCGATAGTAGATTGGGTTGCTGACAGTGGATCCAGTTCCTTCACATTGTCTCCCACCCAGTCTCCTGCTGAAAGACCACAGTTAACACCTGCAGCCGATGTCCATCAGTCTTTCACCTCACCCCCTTGCAAATCAGCCAAGAAGTTTGAGCCCCAAGTCATGCAGCAGTCTCTTCTGCTTTTTGATGACTCTGTTAGCAGGGTTTCCTAGGGCCATCCACCTAGCCCTGCCCCAGAAGTGGAAGAGATTGAGGGCACCGATGCCCAACCACTTATCTTTCAAGATGAGTACATGGGAGGACCATTGCAGCACGTCTCGGATGATTACGAAACACAGGTGCCAACTGCTGGGGCTTTCGAAAGTGTGCAGACCGACAAGGAAGGCAGGGGTTAAGACTGGGTGGAAGATGATGTGGAGGACGATGAGGTCCTCGACCCCACATGGAATCAAGGTCATGCGAGTGACCTATGTAACTCGGAGGAAGAGGCGGTGGTCACACAGAGCCACCAGCACAGCAGAAGAGGGAGCAGAGTGCAAAAGCGGAGCGGCCGTCCTCTAGACAGTACACCTGCTACTGCCCACTGCAGCAAGGGACCGAGCACACCAAAGCCAGCTCCAAGGAGTTCCCTGGCGTGGAAGTTCTTCAGACAATGTGCTCACGACAGGACACGAGTGGTTTGCACGCTGTCCAGGCATTTAAGGGTAAAGCATGAGCTGCAGTGGAGTAGACACCTCAAAAGCCAAGAAAGCTCCCTGGCTCCTCCTGCTTCCTCTTCTGCTGCAGTCTCGGCCTCTTCATCCACCTCTGGAGTGACAGTGGCACCTGCCACCCCGCAAACAGAGGATCTGCCAGCAACACCAACATCTGGGTCACCAAGCATCTCCACAATGTCCACGGAAGCGTTCAGCTCTCCATCTCCCAAACGCTGGAGAGGAAGAGGAAGTACCCCCCTACCCACCCGCGATCCCTAGCCCTGAATGCCTGTATTTCTAAATAACTGGCCTTTGAAATGCTGTCATTCTGTCTGGTGGAGACGGATAGTTTTAAAGGCCTCATGGCGGTGGCTGTCCCACAGTGCGTCGTGCCCAGCCGCCACTACTTTTCCAGGAGAGCCATCCCTTCCCTGCACAACCAAGTAGGGGACAAAATCAGGTGTGCACTGCGCAACGCAATCTGTGCATCAGGTGCAAGGTGATTTTGCTGTTGTGGCTGTCCACCTTTTCAGAAGCCTAGCTACGCCATTGTTGATTAAACTCATTTGACATTATATTTTGATTATGGATGTTAATTGAGCATTATCACGTGTTTATGGATCTCGGATCGACTATCTATTTGATAACCTTTGTCCTTTAGTACCTCATTCTTACTCACTTTTTCCCTTCACACTTTATATTTTTTTTCACCATTTCTCACCTCTTCACATTTATGCACTAGCACTTTATATGCACTTTCATATTCAAGCCCATTTATGAATTTTTGAAATGGTATGTAAACTTTTTCGTCACTTTATTATCTCTCCTCATTGAATCTTTTGATTGGTCCATCGGGCCTTGCACCCTGCTTTATTATGTACATAGATCTTCATTGCATATTTAATATCCATATCTGTATATTTATTTATTTTCACCATCATGTATCTTATTTATCACGGGTATTAATATGGTTGTCATTTCTAACTTTATTGCTTATTTTTTGATTGATCCATTACACATGGTTCTTGCCGGAATCCACTCTATACTTGATTTATGGACTTTCAATTTTTTTCTATTTAATCATTGTTGGCATTATCCCAATTGAGACGTGTCCTTTGCTGCCCATACCCCAATCCCGTTTATTATGCTAATGAATTGTATATATATTTATATATTTATATGTCTATGTCATGTTACATCATGATGAAATTGTATATATATGTGCTTATTATGTATATAATATATCCAGTATTTACATTATCATATATTTATTTATACGTAATCATGAGATTTACATTATGTTATTTATTTGTAAAAACGTATGTTGTCACTTTTATATGTGTATGTTTATGATGAGCGAATGCAGGGCTGTCCATAAAATTGTAAAATTCGATATGCCAGCATATATGTTGTCTTTAAATTTTGTATGTTACATTTTCTTTTGAGGCACAGACGTCCCGTCCCTCCTCCCCTTCTGTGTTGCGTGTGCGCGTCGTTCGTCGCCGCCTGCGGCGTCTCACGCCCGAGCGTCCGGACGTCACGCCGCCCGATCATGTGACTGTGTCATGTGGTGTGGGCGTGTCGGCGGGACGCTGGTTGTGGGATTGCCGGAAGTGACTGTGTGCGGACTGCGAGCGCCATTCCACCAACACACCTGGAGACGAGTTAGTGCTGCTTCTTTTATTGGCTGAAGGAGACATAAATACCTGGTCCGCAGTGATGGCGCTACCCCCTGACGAAGGCACGCCGAAACGCGCGTTGGGGTAGCGCCATCCTGGTTTTCTGTTCACATCTGGTCCCACATCGGTGAGTGTCTGATCATAGGTTCCCAGCCATGGCTATGTGCTGCCAACGTTTAGCTATTTCCCCGGGCCATCACTGTTGATCCAGTGGTACACTGTCTACACCCTGTATGACCTATGTTTTTTGTACCATATATTATGCACTATAGCCATGGCGGTTTGACCATTTATTGATCTCCACTCACCCTTCATAATTTATCATCCATCAGGTCTGCACCTATGGGTTGGTCATTGTACCTTACATCATTAGTTGTTTTTCCCATATCTGCAGTAACCCTATTGATAGACCATTATACGTTGTGACCAGTGTGTCCATCCAGGATGGCGCTCGTTTTCTTTTCCCCTGCTCCCTTACCCTGTCCTTGGCATTCACTATATGTGTGTTTTTTATCATGAATTCAATAAAAGCGTATATATTTTTCTAATTAATGGTACTCTAAGCTCTTTTCTTCTGTTTTCTGCCGGGATACGTGGACTAGTAAGCACAGTCAGGGACGTTATATCTCCATAACAGCACACTGGGTAAATGCAGTGGCGGCCGGACCTGAGGCGGATAGAAGTTTTTCACATGTCCTTCCACCACCAAGGATTGCAGGGTGCTTCAGTTTGCCTCCTGTTGCTTGCTCCTTCTACTTTGCTTCCTCATCCTCTACCAGCTCCTCATCCGGTCAGCGTAACACCTTCACCACCAACTTCAGCACAGCCAGGGGTAAACGACAGCAGGCAGTTTTAAAACGTATCTGTTTGGGGGACAAACCCCACACCATGCAGGAGCTATGGACAGGCCTTGAACAACAGATCGATGAGTGGTTTGTGCCAGTGAGCCTCAAGCCCTGCCTGGTGGTGCGATAATGGGCGAAATCTTGTAGCAGCTCTGGGACTAGCCGGTTTGACGCACATCCCTTCCTTGGCGCATGTGCTGAATTTGGTGGTGCAGAGATTCCTTAAAAATTACCCCGATATGTCAGAGCTGCTACATAAAGTGCGGGCCATCTGTGCGCGCTTTTGGCATTCTCACCCTGCTGCTTCTCGCCTGTCAGCGCTGCAGCGTAACTTCGGCCTTCCCGCTCACCGCCTCATATGTGACGTGCCCACCTTGCACATGCTGGCCAGACTGTGCGAGCAGCAGCAGGCGATAGTGGAGTTTCAGCTGCAGCACGCACGGGTGAGTCGCTCGGCGGAACAGCACCACTTCACCACCAATGACTGGGCCAACATGCGAGACCTGTGTTCCTTGTTGCACTGTTTTGAGTACTCCACCAACATGGCCAGTGCCAATAACGCCGTTCTCAGCGTTACTATCCCACTTCAAGGCCTCCTTGAAAAAACGCTCCTGGCAATGATGGAAGAGGATGTGGCACAGGAGGAGGAGGAAGGGCAATTGTCCAGCCAGGGCACAGTTCTGGAGGATGACGAGGTGGAAGATGAGCAGGAGGAGATGAAACCATGTTCACAGCAGGGTGGCACCCAGACCAGCTTATCACTGGTGCGTGGCTGGGGGGATACAGAGGACACAGACGATACACCTCCCACAGAGGACAGCTTTTCGTTGCCTTGGAGGTGCTGGCCTGCCCTGCAGCCAGTGTATTATCTGAACGTGTGTTTAGCACGGCAGGGGGCGTCATCACAGACAAGCGCAGCTGCCTGTCCACAGCCAATGTGGACAAGCTCACTTTCATTAAAATGAACCAGGCATGGATCCCACAGGACTTGTCCGTACCTTGTGCAGAATAGGCATGTATACCGGCACTAACCAGCCATTGTTATACTGCAGCGCAATTGCTCATTCTTGTATTTTCGATATTTCACACTCTTTTAGAGTGTACCCTCATTTTAAAAAATATAATTAAAGCCAAAAACCTGTGTTGGCTACCTCGTCCTCCTCCACCGCCGCTTCCACCTACACCGCTATGTCCACCCCCTTCTTAAACTCTTACTCCATATGGACCTCCACCTCATAAATCAATTTTTTTTTTGTACGTATTTTATTTTATATCATTTCACTACTTTGTCATTTACATTTTCTGGTGAAATTCACAATTTTTTGGGTGTATAGTACCACTGCTATACCTAGTAAACCGGTTAAAAAATAAAATAAATTGTCATTTACATTTTCGGGTGAAATTCACCAATTTTTGGGTGTGAAGTACCACTGCTATACCTAGTAGACCGGTAAAAAAAACTAAAAAATTGTCATTTACATTTTCTTTTGAAATTCACCAATTTTTGGGTGTGAAGTACCACTACTATACTTAGTAGACAGGTTAAACAATAAAATAAATTGTCTGTTACATTTTCTGTTGAAATTCACCAATTTTGGGGTATACCTAGTAGACAGGTAAAAAAAAAAACTATAATTTGTCTGTTACATTTTCGGGGGAAATTCCACAATTTTTGGGTATGAAGTACCACTGCTATACCTAGTAGACCAGTAAAAAAAAAAAAAAAATTGGCAGTTACATTTTCTGGTGAAATTCTGCAATTTTTTGGTGTGATGTACCACTGCTATACCTATTAGACCGGTAAAAGAAAAAAAAAAAAACATGTCAGTTACATTTTAGGGTCAAGTTCACAGATCTTTGGGTGTAATATACCCCTCCTCTACCTAGTTGACAGCTTAATAAATTTCAATAATTTTTATTTTACATTTTTGGGTGACAATAAACCATTTTTTTCTACCAAGTAGACAGGTTAATAAATTTCAGTAATTTTTCTGTTACATTCTTGGGTTGACATTATACTATTTTAGACGTGAATAAACCCCTGCTCTGCATAGGTGACAGGGAATTAAATTTCTGAAATGCTTCTTTAATTGATGCGCGCCACCTCCTTTGATTCAATGCTTAAACTTAAACAAGTTGTACCACATTTGCACTTCAATAATTTGTCCCACATGTCCGCTATACTCTTTTGGCTAACATTTGCACCTCAATAGCTTTTCCCACATTTCCGCTTGACTCTTTTGGCCCACATTTGGGCTTCTGTAATTTGTCCCACATTTGCACCTCAATAGCTTTTACCACATTTCTGCTCGATCCCCAATTTTTTAAATAAATTTATCTCCCCTAAATTTGGTCTCTTTTTCTCATGCTCCCTCTCCGACGTGGAACCTTGATTCGCCGATAACCATGATCAACATGGTAGGCTCAGAAAAGAACATCGAAAGTTGATAGAGAAGATATCCAAATGGATGGTGGATGTCACTGGAGCACCGCTACATAGGACAGGAACATAAATTAAAAAAAATCGTCAATTACATTGTCAGGTGACATTTTGCAAATCCCCTGCTCTGCATAGTTGACAGGGAATAAAATTTAAGAAATTCTTCATTAATTGATGTGCGACACATCCTTTCATTCAGTGCTTAAACTTTAAAAAGCTGTTCCACTTTTACGCTTTAATACTTTGTCCTATATTTCCGCTGTATAATTTTAAATTTGAAAAAATGAATCCTCCCTTGGATGTGGTCTCTCTTTCTCACGCTCTCTCTCTCCGGGGTGGAACCCTGATTCCCCGCCACTCGTGATCACCATGGTAGGCGCATAAAAGAACGTCGAAAGTTGATAGAGCAGATATCAAATTGGATCGTGAACATCACGGGGATGTGTGGCAGTAAGTATGCACACGCCTACACAAACTGACTGACAGGGGTCAGCCCCTGCAACTTCTGGGTCTCCAAATTGGGCACATGGCCTGAGCTTGCCCTTTACCCCTTGGAGGTGCTGGCCTGCCCTGCAGCCAGTGTATTGTCTGAACGTGTGTTTAGCACTGAGGGGGTTATCACAGGTTATATTTCCCAATGTTTTGGGGTGTACCCTAATTTAAAAAAATAAAAATAAATTTTAAACCAAAAAGCAGTGTAGGCTACCTCCTCCTCCTCCATCGCCACTTCCAACTACACCGCCACATCCACCGCCTCCTCAACCTCCTACCTCATATGGACCTCGTCCTCCTAGATCAAGATTATTATTTTTTATTTTTACGTTTTTTATGTTATTTAAAGTCATTTCCCTATCCACATTTGTTTTCAGAGCACTTGCCATGCTCTTAACCACATTTTTATGACATTTGCAGCCCTCTAGCCATTTCCATGAGATTTTTACAGCCATTTTAGTGCTAAAAAGTTCGGGTCTCCATTGACTTCAATGGGGTTCGGGGTCAAGTTCGGGTCCCGAACTCGAACTTTTTTCTGAAGTTCGGCCGAACCCATCGAACCCGAACATCCAGGTGTCCGCTCAACTCTAGTTATCACCACATAAAGTGACACATGTCAGATTTGCAAAAATCTGTCTGGTCCTTAGGCCTCTTTCACATGGCGTCGCATGTGAGGGCCGGATAGGATGCGGGTGCGTTTTGCACACTCGTGAGAAAAATCTGCATGTTTGGTACCCAGACCCGAACCCAGACTTCTTCACAGAAGTTCAGGTTTGGGATCGGTGTTGTGTAAATTTTATTATTTTCCCTTATAACATGGTTATAAGGGAAAATAATAGCATTCTTAATACAGAATGGAGGGATGGAGGGGTTAAAAAATACTAAAAAAATATTAACTCACCTCATCTACTTGTTCGGCCTGGATCGTCTTCTGTCTTCTTCTTTGATGACCTGGGAGGAAAAGGACCTTTGGTGACGTCACTGACACTCATCACATGGTCCATCACATGATCCATCACCATGGTGAGTTAAAATATATATATATTTTTTTTTAACCCCTCCATCCCTATTTTGCTAAGCATTTTGTATTACGAATGCTATTATTTTTCCTTATAACCATGTTATGGATCATGTGATGGACCACATGAGCGCAGTGACGTCACAAAGGGTCCTTTTCCTCCCAGGTCATCAAAGAAGTAAAGCCGGGCAGCGCGAACAAGTGGATGAGGTGAGTTGAGGTGAATTATTATTTTTTTAAACTCCCCCATCCCTATTTTACTAAGCATTCTGTATTAAGAATGCTATTCTTTACCCTTATAAGTTACCATGCTATAAGGGAAAATATTAATGATCGGGTCCCCATCCCGATCATCTCCTAGAAACCATGCGTGAAAATCGCACCGCATCCGCACTTGCTTGCGGATGCTTGTGATTTTCACACAGCCCCATTCACTTCAATGGAGCCTGCGTTGCTTAAAAAAACAATATAGAGCATGCTGCGATTTTCACGCAACGCACAAGTGATGCATGAAAATCACCGCTCATGTGCACAGCCCCATAGAAATGAATGGGTCCGGATTCAGTGCGGGTGCAATGTGTTCACCTCACGCATTGCACCCGCGCGGAAAAACTCGCCCGTGTGAAAGAGGCCTTAAGGTGAAAATAGCCCGGTCCTTAAGGGGTTAATGCCAAATCCATGGCATAGGGTGTTTGGCTCAAAAAAATAAAAAATTGCATGTGTGATTCCAGTGAGCAAAGTAGAAAACACACCGGAGCTAGCAGTAAATAAGAGTAAGGAAAGATATAACTGCGAGGTGCTAGTGTTACAGAGCCAAATTTACTATACTGGAGTCTAATTTAATAGCTAGCATTCCACTATGGTGCCAGTCCTAGTGTCTGACCTGCCAGCCATCTGGTGACTTTGGTCCAATCAGCAGTTTAAATCAATACCTGGAAGACATGGAAGACATATTCCACCGGGATATCCAGTGTATTTATGAAGAATCTGTTAAATAGGGGAAAAAAAGGTCAGTTCAGGAGGTGAAGGATGTCATCACTGCAGTGATTTACTTCTACAGACATCAGCTCAGTGACTGGATCCAGTTTCATTGCAGAGGAAATTTTTACTCTGGCTCAGTCCGTGCAGATCTATTGCTGATAATTTTATGATGATGATTTTTACTTCTGTTCCTCTGATTCTTAGGCTACTTTCACACTAGCGTTTTTCTTTTCAGGCATAGAGTTCCGTCCTAGGGGCTCTATACCGGAAAAGAACTGATCAGGCATACCCCCATGCATTCTGAATGAAGAGTAATCCGTTCAGGATGCATGAGGATGTCTTCAGTTCAGTCGTTTTGACTGATTAGGCAAAAAATAAAACCGTAGCATGCTACGGTTTTATCTCCGGCGAAAAAAACTGAAGACTTGCCTGAATGCCGGATCCTGCATTTTTTCCCATAGGAATGTATTAGTGCCGGATCCGGCATTCAGAATACCGGAATGCCGGATCCGTCCTTCTGGCCTGCGCATGCGCAGACCGGTAAAAATGTGAAAAAAGATACAAGACGGGTCCGTCTGTCCGCATGACAAGCGGAGAGACGGATCCTTCCTTGCAATGCATTTGTGAGACTGATCCGCATCCGGATCCGTCTCACAAATGGTTTCAGTCAGCGGCAGATCGGCGGATCACCCTGCCGCAAGTGTGAAAGTAGCCTTAGGAAAAAAATCAAGTATTAATAAAAAACAATTCTGCTTTTTAGAAAGAAGGTTGTGCAATCATTAGCTTTGATAGCATAAACACCAATCAGCCATAATATCACAACCACTAAGGCTGGGTTCAGACCTGAGCGTTTTACAGCGCGTTCCTACGCACTGTAAAACACTCAACAGGCAAGAACCAATGATTCCCTATGGGAATGGTTCTCACCTGACCGTTTTACAGCGCGTACGATCGCGCTGTAAAACGCCCGACGCCCCAAGAAGTACAGGAGCTTCTTTGGGGCGTCTTGTCGCGCGTTCCCGTACATAGACTTCAGCGGGAACGCGCGACAATGGGCGTTCGCTTGTCTCTGTATGCGCGATTGCAAACGCCCGTACAATCGCGCATACAGAGCGTACGTTCAAGTACGCTCAGGTCTGAACCCAGCGTGAGAGGTGGTGAATAAAGGTGGATATTTTGGATATTTTGTAACAGTGGCATCTGCCATGGATAACAAATGAATAGTCAGTCCTTGTGATTTGTCGATGTGTTGGAAGCAAAGAGAATGGGCAAAGATCATTTTAAGGGATCTGAGCTGCCATACTAGGTACAAATCCATGGACAGCAGTGATGCTGTTTTTAGAATAAAGTAACCATGCTTTTATAATCCTGGACAACCCCTTTAACGAGGGCCAAATTGTGATGGTGAGATGACAGATCATCTTCAAACAGCAGGTTTAAGGGGTATTCCTGGTATGCAGTGGTTAGTAGCACCAAAAGGGATTTAAGAAAAGACAACCGGTGAATCAGTGACAGCATTTGAGGAGCAAACAGCATTTGAGATTTTTTTCCCTTTTCATGCATTTCCAAAACTTTCTAAAATTCTGTTTTCACTTTCTCATTACAAGGTATCGAGTTCAGATTGATGGGGGGAAACTTAGCCGCTTCATTACAAGGAAATTTTACACAATTAGAATAAGACAACATGGCACTCACCATAAAAAGTCTTCTTTTATCTATTCCACAGTGTGCAAAAGCAGGACCACAGGGAAGAAGCAGGAGAGCAGGCAGCCTACAGCTGTTTCCCATCGCTTTCTCAAGGCCTCGTGGGAGCGGATACATGCTCATGTATGTATACAACACATATATATAAACAACATACATATAGTAATTTTATTCTAAAAACTGAGATACAGTAGATCATTCTGATCATTGAGATTACTAATGAGCAGTGGCGTGCCCAGGGGGCAGTGAGGGAAGGGGATCCGCCCCGGGTACCGCTGACCCGGCTCTCAGGGGGGTGCCAGAACAGAAGCAATGAGCACTTCCATCAATACAAATAGAAGCGCTTATTGCTTTTCCCTTTATAAGATGCAGTGCATCTTATAAAGGGAATACCAGTGAGCGCTTCCATAATGGATGCGCTCACTAGTCTGCAGGAGGAGGGGGAGAGAAGCGCTGTGAGCGCTGTACAGTACTTACCCATCCTCCTGCTCGCTCTTCTCAAGGCCGGCGCTGCTGTGTCCTGGCTGCCTGCAGCGTCAGGACGTACAGATCACACTCTGACCTGACCCTGCAGGAGGTCCGGTGACTGCAGCGCAGGCCCTGAGAAGAGAAGACAGCCAGGACAGGGAGAGTGGCGACAGGAGAGCTCAGCGGTAAGTGACTATTATTTTACAGTCTTGGAGTGGTCTGATGAGGGAGTCTGGAGGTCTGACTGGGGGGATCAGGAGGTCTGACTGGAGGTCTGACTGGGGGGTCTAGAGGTCAAATGGGGGTCTGATTGGGGTCTGGAGGTCTTAATGGGGGGTCTAGAGGTCTAAAGGGGGTCAGATATGGGGGTCTGGAGGTCTAATGGGGAGTCTGAAGGTCTAATGGGGGTCTGATTTGAGGTCTGACTGGTGGGTCTGGAGGTCTAATGGGGGTCAGATATGGGGGTCTGGAGGTCTAATGGGGGTATGGAGGTCTAGTGGGAGTCTGGAGGTCTAATAGGGGTCTGGAGGTCTAATGTGGGTCAGATATGGGGGTCTGGAGGTCTGATGGGGGTCTGATATGAGGGTCTGGTCTGAGGTCTGATATGTGGGTCTGGAGGTCTAATGGGGGTCTTATATAGGGTTCTTATCTGAGGTCTGATATTGGGTCGGGGTCTCACATGGAGGTCTAATGGGGGACTGATCTGAGGTATAAACTGGGGTCTTATATGGGGTCTGACATAGAGGTCTAAAGGGGGTTTGGTCTGAGATTGGAGGATTTCATTTATGCCTCATTCACACATCAGTGTTCGGTCAGTGTTTTTTCGTCAGTGATTGTGAGCCAAAATCTGGATTGGAGCCTTCACAGATATAAAGTATAAGGGAAAGATCTGCACCTGTTCTGTGTTTAGAGCCGCACCTGGTTTTGGCTCAAAATCACTGATGGAAATCACTGACTGAACACTGACTGTGTGAACGAAGCCTTAGGGTTTTATATGGGGGTTTGATCTAAAAGGAAGGTGTTTTTTTTATTACTAGCGCACAATATAAAGGGGTGTTTTTGTACATCTGTGTGGTACCAGTATTTTCTGTTTCTGCAGGAAAGTATTGGGGAGCACAGTGGACACACTATTGGGGTGGCAGGATGGGATGTTGAGAAGGTGGGAGGATGATGGAAAAGTAGGAAAGTAACATGTCTGTTTGTTAAACTCTGCAGAGACGAGGCGTGGCTGAAAGAAGTCACCATGGCGGGCTGGTCTAACAGAAGAGGAAGAGGAAAGATAATATCTACATCAGAGAAGAGAAGTCACTGGATGTAAGAGGTATGTGGTGCTGTATGACCCTGTATGTTCAATAGCGCTGTATGTAATGTTCTCCAAGTATGTCTTTAAAGGGGTTGTCCGCTTTTTTTTTTTTTTGTATGAGTGCTGCCTTCTCTGCTCTGTTTACCTGCTCATCAATGCAAATGCTATGGCGAGAAGGTGAACAGAACAGAGAAAGCAGCTCTTATATGAGCGCTGCCCTCTCTTCAGTAGGCATTACTACTATTAAGGGGGCACAATGGGCATATTACTGTCAAGGGGGCAAAATGGGCATTATTACTATGAAGGGGCACAGTGGGCATTATTACTATAAAGGGGCACAATAGGGATTATTACTTTGAAGGGGACACAATAGGGATTATTACTGTGAGAGGGCACAATGTGGGCATAACTACTGTGAGAGGGCACACATCTGTACAAAACTACTGTGAAGGTTGTACAATGAGGGCAATACTACCGTGAGGGGGTACAATTGTTTTTAAGTATTGGTGGGGCAGTGCCAGAGAAAGGACCCTCCCCGGGTGCCAATCCCCCTAGGCACACCACTGCTAATGAGTAAAGTTTTGAAAAATTTGATTCAGCAGCTTCGCCGAACTTCGTCAAGAAATTTGTCACAAATCGTTTTTAATTGTATGGAGCAGACTTAATGATGAGAAATGGCGATTGCACCTCCCCCCTGTCATATGGCATCTGAGACCCACATTCAGGTGCTCAGGGGGTTAATCTGGGATTAAAGAAGTAATTATACTCACCTTATCCACTTGCTCGTGGAGAGGCTGTCCACTCTCATATTGATTGAAGAAAACCTGCCAAAGGATTGATGACATCACCAAGCATGTCGAGCGTGGATCACATGGTGCCGTCTTCATGCTCGCTGCAGGTTCTATGGAGAGTTTCCTTCAATCAAGATGGAGCCGATGGCCTCTTTGCAATGAAGTGGATGAGGTGAGTATAATTTTTTTATTTTTAGCCACCATTTTAGGAAAAAATTTTTGATTACCACAAAGCGCGAAGAAATTCGACTTTGCAGCTAATCCAATTTTTCCTAAACTTCATATGGAATTCCACTTCGTATGCTTCAATTCGCTCAACACCTAGAGGTCCCAGAGCATCTGCTTCAATAATCCAATTTGCCTCACACCTTAAAGGCTATGTACAACTTGGGGTACTTTTTTTTATTGCATTGTACTTATTTTTTCAAAATATGGGCACTTTGCGAGTTCGGGTGCCCAGACCCGAACCCGGACTTTTTCACTGAAGTTCGGGTTCGGTGTTCGGGTGATTTTTATGATTTTCCGTTATAACATGGTTATAATGGAAAATAATAGAATTCTTAAAACAGAATGCTAAATAAAATGTCTACTAAAGGGTTAAAAAATCATCCACTTGATCGCGCAGCCGGAATCCTCTTTTATTCAGGACCTGCAAAAGGACCTGTGGTGACGTCACAGCAAGTCCTTCTATCTTCAGCTGGCTCAAACAGGCCTTAGCTTGGCTGGTAGAAACTAGACTTCAGGTACCTGGATCTTTATCAGAATTCTGCAAACTACAGGACAGTCTCCCTAGTGGCAGGCATCAAACTTCTGCTCCATTCTTTGGAAAGGTTGCCTTTACACACAAAAAGCTACTATGTCCCTTGCTAGACTGTGGTACTGCAATATGATCCTAGGTTCTGAGCCTTGGCTTCTTTTCCTTGGTTCCCATTGCTGGCAAGTGCCAAGGGGACACCTAGCAGCTATATCATGGTGCTCCTTTCTCTCCTCTCCTCACTCCTCAACTAACCTCCTAACTTCCTGTGAGAGGCCTGTATTATATATATATATAATCTTAGGGCACCATCTAGTGGTAACTCAAGTGTAGTGCGACAACCAACCTGCTGTTGGGAATGTGCAGCTCAATTCAGACAAAACAGACATTAGCATGAAATGATATTATCAAAGATTTAGTGACCCACTTCTGGCACGAAGTGGGACAGTGCACCGGCACAAAGTGAAAGTACCACACAGCTAGAAAAAAGTTAACCCTTTGTGGCTGAACAGTTCAATATTTTTAATAAAGGCCAATTGAAAAAATTATTTTTGGCCCAAAATTTGTAACATGCAATCATTAAGCAAAACGCTGTACATCGCCTTTTAAAGGGCTCCATGTCTTTCCTTGCCATTTAACCCCTTCAATACCAGCGCTGTACATGTACAGCGCTGGAACGATGTGTAAACATGGCGCCTGCTCACACGTGCTGCGGGCGCCATGGCCAGAGACCTGCGGTTAATTACCGTGACCAGCAATAATGCCGATAGCAGTAATTAAATGCTTCAGATGCCGTGACCAAGTGAGGTCATGGCATCTAAATGCACAAAAACCTGGAAGCTTGCGCCCCGTCTGGCCAATTGGAACATCGGTACTTGCACTGAACACTTTCAGCCTCTTTTTTACCGCTTCCCACTACATTTTATGCCATCATTAATGATGGCATTAAAAAGTACAACCTGTCCCGCAAAAAATAAGCCCTCATGCAGCTATGTGACCGGAAATATAAAAATGTTATGGCTCAAGGAAATTAGGGAAGAAAAATTCTAACGAAAAAACATCCGGTATCCTAAGAGTTAAGAGTGAAAAGATACGCTGAAAACCTGCAAAAGTCAAAAATTTATATCGCTGTTATGGAACTATTTTACAGGATTAATTAGACAAGTATTTTGTTTACCCGTTTTTATAAAGTATTTATGTGTCACCGCCAGATTTCTGAGAAGCTCTGACAGACGTTCTTCAGTACCTCTTGCTTGAGGTTCTTTTGTTTTGGTTTTGTTTTGTCATCTCGTTTCCCTCTCTCAGCTGTCATCTAGTTGCACTGATTGCATCCCTATATATCTCCTCCCATACTGCATCACTTTGCCGTTTATACAACTTCCTGGATTGTGCTGCAACTGCTGGTTCCTCAGCTAAAGGGACACTGACAGGGCCAATAAGCATATTGAGGTATATATATGGCAGTACAGGTCTTATAATGGGTATTACAATCATATAAGTATCCCCCCCGTCCACATTATACATACAGTAAACTGAAGTTTTATAACCTGCTCCAACGGTCTTCAATCTGCCCAAGGGGCCCAGCCAGCCTCCCCCAACTGCCGCTTTGAAGCGCCGCCCAGCTCTTGAATATTCAGTTTGCTGGGCGGCTTCTGCGGTCCCCGCTCTGAAGCGCTGCGCTTAACAGTGCCCGGCGCATGCGCCGGATCTTGTGAAGTCCAGTACAGTAAGCGCCGCCCAGCTCATCAATATACACTTCGCTGGGCGGCGCTTACTGTCCCCGACTTCACAAGATCCGGCGCATGCGCAGGGCACTGTTCAGCGCAGCGCTTCAGAGCGGGGACCGCAGAAGCCGCCCAGCAAACTGAATATTCATGAGCTGGGCGGCGCTTCAAAGCGGCAGTTGGGGGAGGCTGGCTGGGCGCAAGAGAGGTGAAACGCCGCCCCTTGGGCAGATTGAAGACCGTTGGAGCAGGTTATAAAACTTCAGTTTTCTGTATGTATAATGTGGACAGGGGGGATACTTAGATGATTGTAATACCCATTATAAGACCTGTACTGCCATATATATACCTCAATATGCTTATTGGCCCTGTCAGTGTCCCTTAAGTCTTTTCCTTTATTTGTGTTTTCCTGTTGGCTTGATTCTAGGTGACCCTGACTCCCTCCGTATTAAGTGCAGGGAACCGGTGGTCGTGTCCCCTCACTATTGTAGGGTTTTCAGGTGTCACTCAGTCTATTTTTTTTACAAAATAGTAATTTATCCCGATCCTATCTACTGGCTTGTGTAAATGACTCAGATATAATATCTTCTGTATACCCTCTTTCCTTA
Organism: Bufo gargarizans; assembly: GCF_014858855.1. NCBI lineage: Eukaryota > Metazoa > Chordata > Amphibia > Anura > Bufonidae > Bufo > Bufo gargarizans. The sequence goes on from NC_058085.1 coordinate 311,800,216, forward strand.
AGGCATCCAGCAAGATCTAAAGATTGTTTTATAAAAACACATCGTATTCACTATTACTGTATTATCCAGAAGCGGTCATTAGCATTCTGACTATTAGACACACTGCCACTTTTCCTTCACTTTTGGCGGATTAAAAAATATGGTATTTGCCTTAACCTAAGAAACTGATCATATGGTAATGACCTTTTAATGTAATCAGAATGATAACTTTCACTATGAAGGAGTGAGTTAGTTGCGGTAGATTTGCCCATAAGAACAAAACCAAATTAGCAAAAGTTGGTGTCATTGATGTGCCCATCGCTGTACCAGTGCACTGGGCATACTAGTGGTCACCAAATCTAAATGTATTTGTTCTGTCTTCATACACGTTCACACAGTGTGCAGTCTGACATTCAGTATAAACCATTGCCGTCTTTCAAATAAGAGGACTGTTTGCTGTAGTCTAACTTGTTTATTGGTCAACAGGATTGTGAATTGGTAAAACTACAAGAATGCAAATGGCTTGTGTAAGTAAAACATATAGAATAGCATGTACAGTAATACATTGACAGAGAAAGCAGATGTCCAAAATGGCTTACTATACATAGATTGCATGGCTAGCTAACAGAAATAACTCGCTGAGTGACACTTATTCCTAGATAAACAGCTCTGCAAAATATGATGTCCCTGAAACAAAGGTGGATCTCACTCATCAGATATACATGCACAAAGATGGTGGCGTTTAAGAAGGAGAACTGCATGGAACAGCTCTGCTGACGTCCTGTAGTCTGTATGTAGACTGAATGCTGGGGCTTCTCCTTCCCAGAATGCCTTGCACTACCCACAATGCCTAGCACCTCCCACAAAGCAATAATCTTTATTAACAAGAAAATAAGGTGCAATACATTTTTACCACCGCTAGATGGTGCTGTTACCTACTAATAACTACATGAGTACAGAAATTGCAGCAGAATGAATTAGAAATAAAATAGACGTGAACTGAAATGAATCTCCCTCTGCTGGAGGCAGAATAGTATTGTTTGACAAAACAAACTGCAAAGACTCAAATAATAAAGATGGCATAACCTTCAATAGGGGTCTCAAGAACCAGTCCAAATATTGTGACAGGGTATGTACTCATCTAATTAATCATGTAAAAGAGGTCCATAACGGTGATATAAATTGTTTGACTTTTGCAGGTTTGCAGTGTATCTTTTCACCCTTAAATGACAAGGATCAGGGACAGAATGGGAATTGTAAGAAGGAACAAGGAGCCGTCTTTGACGGAAGATACGTGTCACCGAGGTTCCTGGCCTCGGTGAGGTAAGAACCGGGTTTTTTCCTGAAGTGTCAGGTCTGTAGTACAATCTGACACTTCAACTGTTAGAATGGCTGTAAAGCCAATCCGGGCCGGTTCTTATTGGGAGCAGCCAAAGAGCAGGGTGGGTGGCTGTTCCCCACGGTTCCAGGCCGGGTTTTGGCTGGAATATAAAAAACCCAGCCAGCATGTTCAGGTGGAAAATTATCCTCCATGACAGAGGAGCTGAGGAGTCTGTGGTTTGAGACACTGAGGGATCTGTTTGTGTGAGCCATAGGCTGGGGAAACAGGCCACTAAAGACTGCTGCGGACTCTGGGTGAAAATCATCTGCTGACCAGGTGACGTCTTTTTGCACTGTGAACTTTGTGTGGTGTGAACAGGCACCAAGAATGAACACTTTCTTTTGGCTTGTTTTCGGGCTATGTGTGAATAAACACTGAACTTTGATTTAAACCTTGTTTTTTGCCTCTGTACTGCGTCCGCTTACCCTGCCTACCAAAGCGATTCCCCACATTTGGTGGAGGATGCGGGCGAACGCAGTGAGGCAGGCCTGAAGGCCGAAAAGTTTTTGTTTATCCGGACACAAGTGCATGTCCTACATTAAGCCGGCAAGGTTACGACCCGTATCCCCTGACAAAATGGAGGCGGTCGTGATGGCCCTCGTGGAGGCTAACTTGCAGCAGCGGGAGGCTAACAAGCAGCAACAAGAAACGAACCAGCTGCTATTGCAACATGTGATGGCGTTGCAGGCGTCAGGAGCGTCCCAGAATGTCCACGATGCCCGGAAAGCTGTCCGCGCGGCGATTCCGAAGATGACCCCCTCGGATGACGTCGAGACCTATCTGGCGGTCTTCGAAAAAGTGGCCGTGAGGGAAAAGTTACCCCGAGACCAGTGGGCTGAGGTCGTTGCTCCGTTCCTAGCGTCCGGTCCCCAGCAAGTATTGTTTGATCTCCCCGATGATCAGGCGGCCGACTACCCGACAGTAAAAGGTGAGATCCTGGCGAGACTCGGGGTGAATGTATTGGTCCGGGCCCAGAGGGTGCATCGGTGGGAATTTAACCCGGCTGAACCCGCTAGACCACAATATTATGATCTGCTGCACCGTTTGCAAAAATGGCTGCAGCCGGACATGTTGACTCCCACTGCTATGTTGGATCGGCTGTTGGCGGATGTGTTTTGGAGGGCTTTGCCGTACCCTCTCCAGCACTGGATCGGCCAGGTGTCTCCGAATAATTCCCTGGAGATGGTCGACCTGGTGGAGCGCTATGAGGCCACCAGAAATCTACAGGGGGGTTCTTTTGGGAGGGGGCCAGTCAAACCCCGGAAAACTCCGCCCCAGACCCGGCGGCCGGTGCCAGCTAGACCCGCCCGGGATGTACCCCCTGCCGACCTAAACCCGGTGGTCTGCTGGCGTTGTCAGGAGCCTGGACACATAAGGGCAGACTGTCCCCATCGGGGGGAACCCATGGACACCAACTATGGCTTCCGCCACTCATTATATGCCAGGATGTTGTGTGCCGCAGGAACTTCAGAGACTATGGACAATAGCCACCTGTGCCAGGTTGAAGTGGGGGGCACTCTGGCGGTGGCTCTGCTGGATTCAGGGAGCCTGGTGTCCCTGGTAAGAGCTGCCCTGGTGCGGCCGGCTGAGTATACTGGCCGAAAAGTCGGTGTTGTTTGCATACATGGGGACTTAAAGGAGTATCCCACCGCCCGGGTCTCTCTGTCAATGGTGGCCGGCAGGTGGATGCATGAGGTGGCCGTCGCCACAAAGCTACCATATGAATTGATCATTGGGAGAGACTTCCCCGGGTTCCCGGCACTCTGGCCGGATACAAAAGTTACCCGGGAGACAGATGTACCCCTAGCAGAGTGGTCTGACTCAGGGGGGAGGCCAGAACCTTGGGAACCTGAGTCAGAAGGACCAGCTGTAGGGGTGACCGCCACTTCGGTGGAAGAGGGGGAGACAACCCCGTTAAGTGTGATGGTGGGAGACGTAGAGGATTTGCCGCCGGGTCCTGAGCTGGCAGACCTCAATGTCTCTAGGGATAATTTCGGTACAGCACAACACCAGGATCCGACTCTATCTCGAGCCTGGGAAAATGTGGTAGTAGTTGAGGGTGAGCCGCAACAACTGGGGGCCGAATCTATGTTCCCCCGTTTTGTGGTTCAACAGGAGATGCTGTACCGGGTAAATAAACTACTGGGTGAACATATTGAACAGCTGGTGGTGCCCCAGGCATATCGCAAGCTCGTGTTGAAATTAGCCCACCAACATGTTCTTGGGGGACACCTGGGCCAGCAGAAAACGCAGGACCGGATTTTACAGCGGTTTTACTGGCCCAGTGTGTTCAGAGAGGTAGAAGAGTTTTGCAAGTCTTGCCCAACCTGCCAGATAACCAGCCCCCAGCCACATTTCCGTAGTCCTCTGGTCCCTCTCCCGATTATTGAGGTTCCCTTCGAGCGGATCGCTATGGATCTTATAGGCCCAGTACCGAAGTCAGCTAGAGGGCACCAGCACATCCTGGTCATCCTCGACTACGCCACGCGGTACCCGGAGGCGGTGCCATTGCGTCATACGTCAGCCAAATTAATAGCTAAGGAGTTAATGGAAATGTTTTCTAGAGTGGGTCTGCCTAAGGAGGTTCTAACTGACCAAGGGACCCCATTTATGTCCAAGGTCATGAGGGAACTCTGTAAGTTGCTCCAAATAAAACAGTTACGGACATCCGTGTATCATCCGCAAACGGATGGCCTGGTAGAGAGGTTTAACCAGACGTTAAAAAATATGCTGAAAAGAGTGGTGTCTAAGGATGGGAGGGACTGGGACCTTCTTCTGCCCTATCTCATGTTCGCAGTGCGAGAAGTGCCCCAGGCCTCTACTGGGTTCTCGCCCTTCGAACTACTATACGGCAGACACCCTCGTGGTTTATTAGACGTCGCCAAAGAGGCGTGGGAACAACAAACCACACCGCACAAAAGTGTAGTTGAGTATGTCACCCAGATGCAGGGACGGATGGAAACAGTGTTACCTCTGGTTAGGGAGCATATGGAGGCAGCGCAGCGAGCCCAGAGTAGGGTCTATAATCGGCAGGCTCAGGTCCGAAACTTTAACCCGGGTGATCGGGTGTTGGTTCTGGTACCAACGGTAGATAGTAAGTTCCTAGCTAGGTGGCAGGGGCCCTACGAGGTACTAGAAAAAATTGGACCAGTAGATTACAAAGTACACCAGCCTGGGAGGCGAAAGCCGGAGCAGGTGTACCATGTGAATCTGCTCAAGCCGTGGAAGAAAAGGGAAACCTGTACGGAAGACAGCCCACGACCAGGGTTCCTAGGGGAAGCGGTTTTGGCCCCTCAGTCTGAAGCAGGGGAAGCGGCTGTCACAGTGAAAATTGCTGACAGCCTCTCCTCTAAACAGGCTCAGGAAGCCAGGGAGTTCATTAGTCGGAATACGGATGTGTTCTCAGACCTCCCTGGACGCACGTCCGTAATCCGGCATGACATTACATTGCGGTTTTGTAATGACTTCCGCAAACTTAATGAGGTGTCCAAGTTTGACGCGTATCCCATGCCCCGAGTGGATGAGCTTATTGAAAAGTTAGGCCAAGCCCGGTATTTTTCTGTGTTGGACCTCACCAAAGGGTACTGGCAGGTACCCTTGACGGAGGCTGCCAAAGAAAAAACGGCTTTCGTCACGCCAGAGGGTCTGTATCAGTACAAGGTATTACCCTTTGGTCTACATGGCGCTCCCGCCACGTTTCAAAGGTTAATGGATATTGTACTCCGTCCACATCGTCGATACGCTTCAGCGTACCTGGACGATATCGTTGTCCATAGCAACGACTGGGAAAGTCACTTACCGAAAGTCCAGGCTGTAGTGGACTCCCTTAGGAAGGCTGGCTTAACCGCTAACCCAAAAAAGTGCTCGATAGGGTTAGAAGAGACCAAATACCTGGGGGAATGTCATTGGGCGCGGAGTGATCAAACCTCAGGTGAACAAAATTGAGGCAATTAGGAATTGGCCTCGACCTGTCTCTACTCGGCAAGTAAAGTCGTTCCTGGGTATGGTGGGGTACTATATGAGGTTTGTCCCCAATTTTGCTACAGTCGCCGCACCATTGACAGGCCTTTTGAAGGGATGCAAGTCAGTGACGGTCCACTGGAATGAGCAGGCGGAAAAGGCTTTCTCCGCTTTGAATTCGGCTCTGTGTGGGTCCCCGGTTTTGGTGACGCCCGACTTCAAAAGGGAGTTTATAGTGCAGACCGATGCCTCAGAGGTAGGTCTCGGTGCTGTACTATCTCAAGATATTGACGGGGAGGAGCATCCCGTTGTTTTCCTCAGCCGGAAGCTCACCCCAGCCGAGACTAGGTACAGTATAGTGGAGAGAGAGTGCCTGGCCATCAAGTGGGCACTCGAGTCTCTCCGCTACTACCTTTTGGGGAGAAGGTTCCGTCTGGTGACCGACCACTCCCCTTTGAAATGGATGAGCCAGGCCAAAGAGAGGAATGCTCGGGTCACCAGGTGGTTCTTATCTTTGCAAAATTTTAAGTTTTCCGTGGAACACAGGGCAGGCAGGTTACAGGGAAACGCGGATGCCCTATCCCGCGTACACTGTCTGGCAAGTGTTCACCCCCTCAGGGTTGAACAAAGGGGGGAGGTATGTAAGAAGGAACAAGGAGCCGTCTTTGACGGAAGATACGTGTCACCGAGGTTCCTGGCCTCGGTGAGGTAAGAACCGGGTTTTTTCCTGAAGTGTCAGGTCTGTAGTGCAATCTGACACTTCAACTGTTAGAATGGCTGTAAAGCCAATCCGGGCCGGTTCTTATTGGGAGCAGCCAAAGAGCAGGGTGGGTGGCTGTTCCCCACGGTTCCAGGCCGGGTTTTGGCTGGAATATAAAAAACCCAGCCAGCATGTTCAGGTGGAAAATTATCCTCCATGACAGAGGAGCTGAGGAGTCTGTGGTTTGAGACACTGAGGGATCTGTTTGTGTGAGCCATAGGCTGGGGAAACAGGCCACTAAAGACTGCTGCGGTGACGTCTTTTTGCACTGTGAACTTTGTGTGGTGTGAACAGGCACCAAGACTGAACACTTTCTTTTGGCTTGTTTTCGGGCTATGTGTGAATAAACACTGAACTTTGATTTAAACCTTGTTTTTTGCCTCTGTACTGCGTCCGCTTACCCTGCCTACCAAAGCGATTCCCCACAGAATTTAAAGTGGCCCTGGAAAAAGACTGAAAGTGGCCCCATGTTGTAGGCGGATCCAGACTAACAGAAGGCGGGGCAACAAAAGTAGACAGGGACAACAGGAGTAGGCAGGGGCCAGCAGTAACTTAGTGCAGCATCATATATCACCCTAGCAAAACCAAATACCACAGTGCAGCATAAAATACTGCCCCAGCAGAACCATATACCACAGTGCAGCATAAGATACTGCCCCAGCAGAACCAAACACCACAGTGCAGCATAAGATACTGCCCCAGCAGAACCAAACACCACAGTGCAGCATAAGATACTGCCCCAGCAGAACCAAACACCACAGTGCAGCACAAAATACTGCCCTAGCAGAACCATATACCACAGTGCAGCATAAAATACTGCCCCAGCAGAACCATATACCACAGTGCAGCACAAAATACTGCCCAAACAGAACCAAATACCACAGTGCAGCACAAAATACTGCCCCAGCAGAACCAAACACCACAGTGCAGCACAAAATACTACCCCAGCAGAAACAAATACGACAGTGCAACATAAAATACTACCCCAGCAGAACCATATACCACAGTACAGCATAAAATACTGCTTCAGCATAACCAAATACAACAGTGCAGCATAAAATACCGCTTCAGAAGAATTAAATACCACAGTGCAGCACAAAATACTGCCACCCACGCCACAGTATTCATTAATTAATGCTGAGAGCATCAGCTCACAATGTATCTGACATTTCCCTGTAAAGTCTATGGCAGTCTGCCTCTGACAAGGATAGACATGGAGCCCTTTTAAGGTGTGAGGCAAAGCACATGCTCTGGGACCTCTATGTCTCAATGATCGGAATGATCTATCTTTGTTTTTAAAATAAAATGACTATATGTATGTTATTGTTTATAAATATGTGTTGTATACATATATTTATTCACGCTGTTGTCATTATGGGAGAGAAGCTGATAAAAGGGAGCATGCGTCAGCTCCCATGAGGCCTTGTGAAAGAGTCTACTGACATGAAACAGCTGTAGGCTGCCTGCTTTCCTGTTTCTTTCCTCTCGTTCCACTTTTGCACACTGTGGAATAAATAAAAGAAGACTTTTTATGGTGAGTGCAATGTTGCCCTGTTCTAATTGTGGATCTGTTGATGGACTTATCTTTATACAACTGAGCACCATCATAATGTACCCTCTTCCTAACTGCCTCCGTGGTGGACAATGCCGACTTTGAATCTTGTTATATTTTGGATTGACTAGGAAATTTTCATTTTTTGCATTTTCATTTTTTATTCTCTGGCTTTCTGGAGCCATAACTTTTTTATTTTTCCGTTCACATAGCTACATGCAGGCTGTTTTTTTGAAGGATGAGTTATACTTTCTAATGTCACCATTTAACATTGTATAAAATGGGGTAGAATTGAAGAAAAGTGCAATTCTGCCACAGTTTTATGGGTTTCATTACCTGTGTGTTAAAACTGACCTGTTATCTTCATTCTCCATATCAGTACGATTACAACGATACCACATTTAATACTTAAAAAAAATAAAAAGTTTAATATCAAAATATTACATTTGTTTATTTGCACCACCATATTCTGCAGGCCTTTATAAGAACTACAGCTGTAATATTCTCGGATTCTTCAGAGAGTCAAAGGCTTTTACAGAGAAGGAACGGCTTCCCCTGTCTCTGTCAGGGAAGTCGCTCCAGCCCTTGGAGCACAGCACTCCATGGAAAAGCTTCCTCAGATGCCACAGTCACAACTGACACGAGAGACACATCACCACTGAAGCCAGTTATTGGCTGCAGCAGAGCAGATGCTCATGCCTATTCCGGGGACGAATTAAACAAGCCACGGACCATAAGATGGACACACGGGAGCAAATATGAATCTTTCCATAGCGGAGGCAGGCTGTGGGCCCCTGTGAAAAGTTACTTATTCCTGGACAACACCTTTAACCCCTTAGTGACCACCCATAAGTGTTTTTACGGCGGTCACTAAGGGGCCTTGGGCTGGAGCGCCGCCTTTTTACGGCGGAACTTCAGCCCAAGTTAGCGATAAAATCAATCGCTGTAGCTCCGCGCCCGCAGCTACCGGAGGTACCTGAGGGCTCTAGGCAGTGATCAGAAACCGTGACAAGCGGTCTCTGATCACATGATCGCCGTGATACACTTTATCACGGCGATCAAAGAAAATGCTGGCAGCGGAGCTGCCCACACTAAACTTTCTCCCTCCTCTCATGTAAGAGAGGAGGGAGAAAGTCTCCGGTGCAGCGATCTGGGTCCCCCAGCGCTTCTGGCCCTAAGCTGGGTCCCGATCCCCACCCCCCACCCCCCCTTACCCCCAAGAAAGATGGCGGCGGCCGCTCACAGTAAGGTCTCTCCTCAGGAGAGGAGAGAGAAGTTCAAATTATGCCCTGATCGGGTCCCCCAGCACCCTGATCGGGGCAATATGGCCCCCGAATGTTTAAATAAAGTTATTAGGGTGCCCACCCCCCACCCCCTACATCAAATTTTTTATTTTATTTTTTATGGCGCAGACATGCGCACTGGTTACTGTGCTGAAGATCTGCCTTCAGCACAGTAACCATCAGGGACCAATAATAATGTGCCCTGTAGGAAAAATATGTCTTTAAATTACTGTATTTTTCGCCCTATAAGACTCACCGGTAGAGTTGAGCGAACACCTGGATGTTCGGGTTCGAGAAGTTCGGCCGAACATCCCGGAAATGTTCGGGTTCGGGATCCGAACCCGATCCGAACTTCGTCCCGAACCCGAACCCCATTGAAGTCAATGGGGACCCGAACTTTTCGGCACTAAAAAGGCTGTAAAACAGCCCAGGAAAGAGCTAGAGGGCTGCAAAAGGCAGCAACATGTAGGTAAATCCCCTGCAAACAAATGTGGATAGGGAAATGAATTAAAATAAAAATTAAATAAATAAAAATTAACCAAAATCAATTGGAGAGAGGTTCCATAGCAGAGAATCTGGCTTCCCGTCACCCACCACTGGAACAGTCCATTCTCAGATATTTAGGCCCCGGCACCCAGGCAGAGGAGAGAGGTCCCGTAACAGAGAATCTGTCTTCATGTCAGCAGAGAATTAGTCTGCATGTCATAGCAGAGAATGAGGCTTCACGTCAGCCACCACTGCAACAGTCCATTGGCATATATTTAGGCCCAGCACACACACAGGCAGAGGAGAGAGGTCCCGTAACAGAGAATCTGGCTTCATGTCAGCAGAGAATCAGTCTGCATGTCATAGCAGAGAATCAGGCTTCACGTCAGCCACCACTGCAACAGTCCATTGTCATAAATTTAGGCCCAGCACCCAGGCAGAGGAGAGAGGTCCCGTAACAGAGAATCTGGCTTCATGTCAGCAGAGAATCAGTCTTCATATCATAGCAGAGAATCAGGCTTCACGTCACCCACCACTGTAAGAGTCAATTTTCATAAATTTAGGCCCAGAACCCAGGCAGAGGAGAAAGGTCCCGTAACAGACAATCTGGCTTCATGTCAGCAGAGAATCAGTCTTCATATCATAGCAGAGAATCAGGCTTCACGTCACCCACCACTGTAAGAGTCAATTTTCATAAATTTAGGCCCAGAACCCAGGCAGAGGAGAAAGGTCCCGTAACAGACAATCTGGCTTCATGTCAGCAGAGAATCAGTCTTCATATCATAGCAGAGAATCAGGCTTCACGTCACCCACCACTGTAAGAGTCAATTTTCATAAATTTAGGCCCAGAACCCAGGCAGAGGAGAAAGGTCCCGTAACAGACAATCTGGCTTCATGTCAGCAGAGAATCAGTCTTCATATCATAGCAGAGAATCAGGCTTCACGTCACCCACCACTGTAAGAGTCAATTTTCATAAATTTAGGCCCAGAACCCAGGCAGAGGAGAAAGGTCCCGTAACAGACAATCTGGCTTCATGTCAGCAGAGAATCAGTCTTCATATCATAGCAGAGAATCAGGCTTCACGTCACCCACCACTGTAAGAGTCAATTTTCATAAATTTAGGCCCAGAACCCAGGCAGAGGAGAAAGGTCCCGTAACAGACAATCTGGCTTCATGTCAGCAGAGAATCAGTCTTCATATCATAGCAGAGAATCAGGCTTCACGTCACCCACCACTGTAAGAGTCAATTTTCATAAATTTAGGCCCAGAACCCAGGCAGAGGAGAAAGGTCCCGTAACAGACAATCTGGCTTCATGTCAGCAGAGAATCAGTCTTCATATCATAGCAGAGAATCAGGCTTCACGTCACCCACCACTGTAAGAGTCAATTTTCATAAATTTAGGCCCAGAACCCAGGTAGAGGAGAAAGGTCCCGTAACAGACAATCTGGCTTCATGACAGCAGAGAATCAGTCTGCATGTCATAGCAGAGAATCAGGCTTCACGTCAGCCACCACTGCAACAGTCCATTGTCATAAATTTAGGCCCAGCACCCAGGCAGAGGAGAGAGGTCCCGTAAAAGAGGATCTGGCTTCATGTCAGCAGAGAATCAGTCTGCATGTCATAGCAGAGAATCAGGCTTCACGTCAGCCACCACTGCAACAGTCCATTGTCATAAATTTAGGCCCAGCACCCAGGCAGAGGAGAGAGGTCCCGTAACAGAGGATCTGGCTTCATGTCAGCAGAGAATCAGTCTGCATGTCATAGCAGAGAATCAGGCTTCACGTCAGCCACCACTGCAACAGTCCATTGTCATAAATTTAGGCCCAGCACCCAGGCAGAGGAGAGAGGTCCCGTAACAGACAATCTGGCTTCATGTCAGCAGAGAATTAGTCTGCATGTCATAGCAGAGAATCAGGCTTCATGTCAGCCACCACTGCAACAGTCCATTGGCATATATTTAGGCCTAGCACACAGGCAGAGGAGAGGTTCATTCAACTTTGGGTAGCATCGCAATATAATGGTAAAATGAAAATAAAAATAGGATTGAATGAGGAAGTGCCCTGGAGTCCAATAATATATGGTTATGGGGAGGTAGTTAATGTCTAATCTGGACAAGGGACGGACAGGTCCTGTGGGATCCATGCCTGGTTCATTTTTATGAACGTCAGCTTGTCCACATTGGCTGTAGACAGGCGGCTGCGTTTGTCTGTAATGACGCCCCCTGCCGTGCTGAATACACGTTCAGACAAAACGCTGGCTGCCGGGCAGGCCAGCACCTCCAAGGCATAAAAGGCTAGCTCTGGCCACGTGGACAATTTAGAGACCCAGAAGTTGAATGGGGCCGAACCATCAGTCAGTACGTGGAGGGGTGTGCACACGTACTGTTCCACCATGTTAGTGAAATGTTGCCTCCTGCTAACACGTTGCGTATCAGGTGGTGGTGCAGTTAGCTGTGGCGTGTTGACAAAAGTTTTCCACATCTCTGCCATGCTAACCCTGCCCTCAGAGGAGCTGGCCGTGACACAGCTGCCTTGGCGACCTCTTGCTCCTCCTCTGCCTTGGCCTTGGGCTTCCACTTGTTCCCCTGTGACATTTGGGAATGCTCTCAGTAGCGCGTCTACCAACGTGCGCTTGTACTCGCGCATCTTCCTATCACGCTCCAGTGCAGGAAGTAAGGTGGGCACATTGTCTTTGTAGCGTGGATCCAGCAGGGTGGCAACCCAGTAGTCCGCACAGGTTAAAATGTGGGCAACTCTGCTGTCGTTGCGCAGGCACTGCAGCATGTAGTCGCTCATGTGTGCCAGGCTGCCCAGGGGTAAGGACAAGCTGTCCTCTGTGGGAGGCGTATCGTCATCGTCCTGCCTTTCCCCCCAGCCACGCACCAGTGATGGACCCGAGCTGCGTTGGGTGCCACCCCGCTGTGACCATGCTTCATCCTCATCCTCCTCCACCTCCTCCTCATCCTCGTCCTCCTCGTCCTCCAGTAGTGGGCCCTGGCTGGCCACATTTGTACCTGGCCTCTGCTGTTGCAAAAAACCTCCCTCTGAGTCACTTCGAAGAGACTGGCCTGAAAGTGCTAAAAATGACCCCTCTTCCTCATCCTCCTCCTCCTCCTCCTGGGCCACCTCCTGTTCCATCATCGCCCTAAGTGTTTTCTCAAGGAGACATAGAAGTGGTATTGTAACGCTGATAACGGTGTCATCGCCACTGGCCATGTTGGTGGAGTACTCGAAACAGCGCAACAGGGCACACAGGTCTCGCATGGAGGCCCAGTCATTGGTGGTGAAGTGGTGCTGTTCTGTAGTGCGACTGACCCGTGCGTGCTGCAGCTGAAACTCCACTATGGCCTGCTGCTGCTCGCACAGTCTGTCCAGCATGTGCAAGGTGGAGTTCCACCTGGTGGGCACGTCGCATATGAGGCGGTGAGCGGGAAGGCCGAAGTTACGCTGTAGCGCAGACAGGCGAGCAGCGGCAGGATGTGAACGCCGGAAGCGCGAACAGACGGCCCGCACTTTATGCAGCAGCTCTGACATGTCGGGGTAGTTGTGAATGAACTTCTGCACCACCAAATTCAGCACATGCGCCAAGCAAGGGATGTGCGTCAAATTGGCTAGTCCCAGAGCTGCAACGAGATTTCGCCCATTATCACACACCACCAGGCCGGGCTTGAGGCTCACCGGCAGCAACCACTCGTCGGTCTGTTGTTCAATACCCCGCCACAACTCCTGTGCGGTGTGGGGCCTGTCCCCCAAACATATGAGTTTCAGAATGGCCTGCTGACGTTTACCCCGGGCTGTGCTGAAGTTGGTGGTGAAGGTGTGTGGCTGACTGGATGAGCAGGTGGAAGAAGAGGAGGAGGAAGCCGAGAAGGAGGAGGTGGCAACAGGAGGCAAAGAATGTTGCCCTGCGATCCTTGGCGGCGGCAGGACGTGCGCCAAACAGCTCTCCGCCTGGGGCCCAGCTGCCACTACATTTACCCAGTGTGCAGTTAGGGAGATATAGCGTCCCTGGCCGTGCTTACTGGTCCACGTATCTGTGGTTAGGTGGACCTTGCTACAGATGGCGTTGCGCAGTGCACACTTGATTTTATCGGATACTTGGTTGTGCAGGGAAGGCACGGCTCTCTTGGAGAAGTAGTGCCGGCTGGGAACAACATACTGTGGGACAGCAAGCGACATGAGCTGTTTGAAGCTGTCTGTGTCCACCAGCCTAAATGACAGCATTTCATAGGCCAGTAGTTTAGAAATGCTGGCATTCAGGGCCAGGGATCGAGGGTGGCTAGGTGGGAATTTACGCTTTCTATCAAATGTTTGTGAGATGGAGAGCTGAACGCTGGCGTGTGACATGGTTGAGACGCTTGGTGACGGAGGTGGTGGTGGTGGTGTTGGTGGTACATCCCCTGTTTGCTGGGCGGCAGGTGCCAACGTTCCTCCAGAGGCGGAGGAAGAGGCCGAGGCGGCAGCAGCAGAATAGGCCGAGGCGGCAGCAGCAGAAGAGGTAGCAGGGGGAGCCTGAGTGACTTCCTTGGTTTTAAGGTGTTTACTCCACTGCAGTTCATGCTTTGCATGCAGGTGCCTGGTCATGCAGGTTGTGCTCAGGTTCAGAACGTTAATGCCTCGCTTCAGGCTCTGATGGCACAGCGTGCAAACCACTCGGGTCTTGTCGTCAGCACATTGTTTGAAGAAGTGCCATGCCAGGGAACTCCTTGAAGCTGCCTTTGGGGTGCTCGGTCCCAGATGGCGGCGGTCAGTAGCAGGCGGAGTCTCTTGGCGGCGGGTGTTCTGCTTTTGCCCACTGCTCCCTCTTTTGCTACGCTGTTGGCTCGGTCTCACCACTGCCTCTTCCTCCGAACTGTGAAAGTCAGTGGCACGACCTTCATTCCATGTGGGGTCTAGGACCTCATCGTCCCCTGCATCGTCTTCCACCCAGTCTTGATCCCTGACCTCCTGTTCAGTCTGCACACTGCAGAAAGACGCAGCAGTTGGCACCTGTGTTTCGTCATCATCAGAGACATGCTGAGGTGGTATTCCCATGTCCTCATCATCAGGAAACATAAGTGGTTGTGCGTCAGTGCATTCTATGTCTTTCACCGCTGGGGAAGGGCTAGGTGGATGCCCTTGGGAAACCCTGCCAGCGGAGTCTTCAAACAGCATAAGAGACTGCTGCATAACTTGAGGCTGAGACAGTTTCCCTGGTATGCATGGGGGTGATGTGACAGACTGATGGGGTTGGTTTTCAGGCGCCATCTGTGCGCTTTCTGCAGAAGACTGGGTGGGAGATAATGTGAACGTGCTGGATCCACTGTCGGCCACCCAATTGACTAATGCCTGTACCTGCTCAGGCCTTACCATCCTTAGAACGGCATTGGGCCCCACCATATATCGCTGTAAATTCTGGCGGCTACTGGGACCTGAGGTAGTTGGTACACTAGGACGTGTGGATGTGGCAGAACGGCCACGTCCTCTCCCAGCACCAGAGGGTCCACTAACACCACCACGACCATGTCCACGTCCGCGTCCCTTACTAGATGTTTTTCTCATTGTTATGGTTCACCACAACAACAAATATATTATTTGGCCCAATGTATTGTATTCAAATTCAGCGGGATATAAATTTGAGGCCTAGTATTTAGGCGCTGGGTGACCGGTATGGATTTAGTGACAGAATTAGACTTGGAAATGCACAGAAGCGTGTGTGTGAAGTTATTCTGAATGACCCAATGTGCACCTTGAATATTATATACCCTTTTTGGGATAGATTTCAAATAGCTCTGATATAGCAGGAACCACTAAATTATGAAATTGCTAAATTGGGAATTGTACTTCAACCCAGAACAAAAAATGTGCTTTGACGGACACTAAATAACTTTCCCAGCTACAACAGGACAGCGGTAACGAGAGATTTAGAGGGATTTAAATTTGAGGCCTAGTATTTAGGCGCTGGGTGACAGGTATGGGTTTAGTGACAGAATTAGACTTGGAAATACACAGTAGCGGGTGTGTGTGAAGTTATTCTGAATGACCCAATGTGCACCTTCAATATTATATACCCTTTTTGGGATAGATTTCAAATAGCTCTGATATAGCAGGAACCACTAAATTATGAAATTGCTAAATTGGGAATTGTACTTCAACCCAGAACAAAAAATGTGCTTTGACGGACACTAAATATCTTGCCCAGCAACAACAGTACAGCGGTAACGAGAGATTTAGCGGGATATAAATTTGAGGCCTAGTATTTAGGCGCTGGGTCACCGGTATGGATTTAGTGACAGAATTAGACTTGGAAATGCACAGAAGCGTGTGTGTGAAGTTATTCTGAATGACCCTATGTGCACCTTCAATATTATATACCCTTTTAGGGATAGATTTCAAATAGCTCTGATATAGCAGAAACCACTAAATTATGAAATTGCTAAATTGGGAATTGTACTTCAACCCAGAACAAAAAATGTGCTTTGACGGACACTAAATATCTTGCCCAGCAACAACAGTACAGCGGTGGGTAACGAGAGATTTAGAGGGATTTAAATTTGAGGCCTAGTATTTAGGCGCTGGGTCACCGGTATGGATTTAGTGACAGAATTAGACTTGGAAATGCACAGAAGCGTGTGTGTGAAGTTATTCTGAATGACCCTATGTGCACCTTCAATATTATATACCCTTTTAGGGATAGATTTCAAATAGCTCTGATATAGCAGAAACCACTAAATTATGAAATTGCTAAATTGGGAATTGTACTTCAACCCAGAACAAAAAATGTGCTTTGACGGACACTAAATATCTTGCCCAGCAACAACAGTACAGCGGTGGGTAACGAGAGATTTAGAGGGATTTAAATTTGAGGCCTAGTATTTAGGCGCTGGGTCACCGGTATGGATTTAGTGACAGAATTAGACTTGGAAATGCACAGAAGCGTGTGTGTGAAGTTATTCTGAATGAGCCTATGTGCACCTTAAATATTATATACCCTTTTAGGGATAGATTTCAAATAGCTCTGATATAGCAGAAACCACTAAATTATGAAATTGCTAAATTGGGAATTGTACTTCAACCCAGAACAAAAAATGTGCTTTGACGGACACTAAATATCTTGCCCAGCAACAACAGTACAGCGGTGGGTAACGAGAGATTTAGAGGGATTTAAATTTGAGGCCTAGTATTTAGGCGCTGGGTCACCGGTATGGATTTAGTGACAGAATTAGACTTGGAAATGCACAGAAGCGTGTGTGTGAAGTTATTCTGAATGACCCTATGTGCACCTTCAATATTATATACCCTTTTAGGGATAGATTTCAAATAGCTCTGATATAGCAGAAACCACTAAATTATGAAATTGCTAAATTGGGAATTGTACTTCAACCCAGAACAAAAAATGTGCTTTGACGGACACTAAATATCTTGCCCAGCAACAACAGTACAGCGGTGGGTAACGAGAGATTTAGAGGGATTTAAATTTGAGGCCTAGTATTTAGGCGCTGGGTCACCGGTATGGATTTAGTGACAGAATTAGACTTGGAAATGCACAGAAGCGTGTGTGTGAAGTTATTCTGAATGACCCTATGTGCACCTTCAATATTATATACCCTTTTAGGGATAGATTTCAAATAGCTCTGATATAGCAGAAACCACTAAATTATGAAATTGCTAAATTGGGAATTGTACTTCAACCCAGAACAAAAAATGTGCTTTGACGGACACTAAATATCTTGCCCAGCAACAACAGTACAGCGGTGGGTAACGAGAGATTTAGAGGGATTTAAATTTGAGGCCTAGTATTTAGGCGCTGGGTCACCGGTATGGATTTAGTGACAGAATTAGACTTGGAAATGCACAGAAGCGTGTGTGTGAAGTTATTCTGAATGACCCTATGTGCACCTTCAATATTATATACCCTTTTAGGGATAGATTTCAAATAGCTCTGATATAGCAGAAACCACTAAATTATGAAATTGCTAAATTGGGAATTGTACTTCAACCCAGAACAAAAAATGTGCTTTGACGGACACTAAATATCTTGCCCAGCAACAACAGTACAGCGGTGGGTAACGAGAGATTTAGAGGGATTTAAATTTGAGGCCTAGTATTTAGGCGCTGGGTCACCGGTATGGATTTAGTGACAGAATTAGACTTGGAAATGCACAGAAGCGTGTGTGTGAAGTTATTCTGAATGACCCTATGTGCACCTTCAATATTATATACCCTTTTAGGGATAGATTTCAAATAGCTCTGATATAGCAGAAACCACTAAATTATGAAATTGCTAAATTGGGAATTGTACTTCAACCCAGAACAAAAAATGTGCTTTGACGGACACTAAATATCTTGCCCAGCAACAACAGTACAGCGGTGGGTAACGAGAGATTTAGAGGGATTTAAATTTGAGGCCTAGTATTTAGGCGCTGGGTCACCGGTATGGATTTAGTGACAGAATTAGACTTGGAAATGCACAGAAGCGTGTGTGTGAAGTTATTCTGAATGACCCTATGTGCACCTTCAATATTATATACCCTTTTAGGGATAGATTTCAAATAGCTCTGATATAGCAGAAACCACTAAATTATGAAATTGCTAAATTGGGAATTGTACTTCAACCCAGAACAAAAAATGTGCTTTGACGGACACTAAATATCTTGCCCAGCAACAACAGTACAGCGGTGGGTAACGAGAGATTTAGAGGGATTTAAATTTGAGGCCTAGTATTTAGGCGCTGGGTCACCGGTATGGATTTAGTGACAGAATTAGACTTGGAAATGCACAGAAGCGTGTGTGTGAAGTTATTCTGAATGACCCTATGTGCACCTTCAATATTATATACCCTTTTAGGGATAGATTTCAAATAGCTCTGATATAGCAGAAACCACTAAATTATGAAATTGCTAAATTGGGAATTGTACTTCAACCCAGAACAAAAAATGTGTTTTGACGGACACTAAATATCTTGCCCAGCAACAACAGTACAGCGGTGGGTAACGAGAGATTTAGAGGGATTTAAATTTGAGGCCTAGTATTTAGGCGCTGGGTCACCGGTATGGATTTAGTGACAGAATTAGACTTGGAAATGCACAGAAGCGTGTGTGTGAAGTTATTCTGAATGACCCTATGTGCACCTTCAATATTATATACCCTTTTAGGGATAGATTTCAAATAGCTCTGATATAGCAGAAACCACTAAATTATGAAATTGCTAAATTGGGAATTGTACTTCAACCCAGAACAAAAAATGTGCTTTGACGGACACTAAATATCTTGCCCAGCAACAACAGTACAGCGGTGGGTAACGAGAGATTTAGAGGGATTTAAATTTGAGGCCTAGTATTTAGGCGCTGGGTCACCGGTATGGATTTAGTGACAGAATTAGACTTGGAAATGCACAGAAGCGTGTGTGTGAAGTTATTCTGAATGACCCTATGTGCACCTTCAATATTATATACCCTTTTAGGGATAGATTTCAAATAGCTCTGATATAGCAGAAACCACTAAATTATGAAATTGCTAAATTGGGAATTGTACTTCAACCCAGAACAAAAAATGTGCTTTGACGGACACTAAATATCTTGCCCAGCAACAACAGTACAGCGGTGGGTAACGAGAGATTTAGAGGGATTTAAATTTGAGGCCTAGTATTTAGGCGCTGGGTCACCGGTATGGATTTAGTGACAGAATTAGACTTGGAAATGCACAGAAGCGTGTGTGTGAAGTTATTCTGAATGACCCTATGTGCACCTTCAATATTATATACCCTTTTAGGGATAGATTTCAAATAGCTCTGATATAGCAGAAACCACTAAATTATGAAATTGCTAAATTGGGAATTGTACTTCAACCCAGAACAAAAAATGTGCTTTGACGGACACTAAATATCTTGCCCAGCAACAACAGTACAGCGGTAACGAGAGATTTAGAGGGATTTAAATTTGAGGCCTAGTATTTAGGCGCTGGGTGACAGGTATGGGTTTAGTGACAGAATTAGACTTGGAAATACACAGTAGCGGGTGTGTGTGAAGTTATTCTGAATGACCCAATGTGCACCTTCAATATTATATACCCTTTTAGGGATAGATTCCAAATAGCTCTGATATAGCAGGAACCACTAAATTATGAAATTGCTAAATTGGGAATTGTACTTCAACCCAGAACAAAAAATGTGCTTTGACGGACACTAAATATCTTGCCCAGCAACAACAGTACAGCGGTAACGAGAGATTTAGAGGGATTTAAATTTGAGGCCTAGTATTTAGGCGCTGGGTGACAGGTATGGGTTTAGTGACAGAATTAGACTTGGAAATACACAGTAGCGGGTGTGTGTGAAGTTATTCTGAATGACCCAATGTGCACCTTCAATATTATATACCCTTTTAGGGATAGATTCCAAATAGCTCTGATATAGCAGGAACCACTAAATTATGAAATTGCTAAATTGGGAATTGTACTTCAACCCAGAACAAAAAATGTGCTTTGACGGACACTAAATATCTTGCCCAGCAACAACAGTACAGCGGTAACGAGAGATTTAGAGGGATTTAAATTTGAGGCCTAGTATTTAGGCGCTGGGTGACAGGTATGGGTTTAGTGACAGAATTAGACTTGGAAATACACAGTAGCGGGTGTGTGTGAAGTTATTCTGAATGACCCAATGTGCACCTTCAATATTATATACCCTTTTTGGGATAGATTTCAAATAGCTCTGATATAGCAGGAACCACTAAATTATGAAATTGCTAAATTGGGAATTGTATTTCAACCCAGAACAAGAAATGTGCTTGAACGGACACTAAATAACTCGCCCAGCTACAGCACTAGGGACAGATTTAGCTGGATATAAATTTGAGGCCTAGTATTTAGGCGCTGGGTGACCGGTATGGATTTAGTGACAGAATTAGACTGGGATATGGCCAAAAAATAAACAGACTATTGCTGGTTAAATGCACTTGGTGTGACAGCTTCACCCTGATGTAGGCTTTAGCCAAAAAACAACCACACCATTGAGGGTTAAATGCACTTGGTGACAGGCGCAGCTTGCCCCTGATTTTGTATATGGCCAAAAAATGAACAGACTATTGCTGGTTAAATGCACTTGGTGTGACAGCTTCACCCTGATGTAGGCTTTAGCCAAAAAACAACCACACCATTGAGGGTTAAATGCACTTGGTGACAGGCGCAGCTTGCCCCTGATTTTGTATATGGCCAAAAAATGAACAGACTATTGCTGGTTAAATGCACTTGGTGTCACAGCTTCACCCTGATGTAGGCTTTAGCCAAAAAACAACCACACCATTGAGGGTTAAATGCACTTGGTGACAGGCGCAGCTTGCCCCTGATTTTGTATATGGCCAAAAAATGAACAGACTATTGCTGGTTAAATGCACTTGGTGTGACAGCTTCACCCTGATGTAGGCTTTAGCCAAAAAACAACCACACCATTGAGGGTTAAATGCACTTGGTCGCAGCTTGTGCTGGCGCACCACAAGACACAAAATGGCCGCCGATCACCCCAGAAAAATGAGACTGACAAACGGTCTGTGCAGCCTAAAAACAGTGAGCAATTGAGGATCAGCAGCTCAATGATCCACAGCTGCAGATCGATCAGTTAATCAAGTCCTTTGGAGGAGTTAATCTGCCTAATCTCGCCCTACTGTCGCAGCCGCAACCTCTCCCTACGCTAATCAGAGCAGAGTGACGGGCGGCGCTATGTGACTCCAGCTTAAATAGAGGCTGGGTCACATGGTGCTCTGGCCAATCACAGCCATGCCAATAGTAGGCATGGCTGTGATGGCCTCTTGGGGCAAGTAGTATGACGCTTGTTGATTGGCTGCTTTGCAGCCTTTCAAAAAGCGCCAAGAAAGCGTCACAAAAGCGCCAAGAAAGCGACGAACACCGAACCCGAACCCGGACTTTTACGAAAATGTCCGGGTTCGGGTCCGTGTCACGGACACCCCAAAATTCGGTACGAACCTGAACTATACAGTTCGAGTTCGCTCATCCCTACTCACCGGCCCATAAGACGCACCTAGGTTTTTAAAGAGGAAAATAAGAAAAAAAATATTTTGAACCAAAAGGTGTGCTTTTTGTGGGTTTTGAACTAATGATGGTCTGTGGATGACACTATTATGGGGGATCTGTGGATGACACACTGTTATGGGGGATCTGTGGGTGACATTGTTATGGGGGATCTGTAGGTGACACTGTTATGGGGGATATGGGGGTGAAACTTATTGGGGTCTCTGGATGGCACTGTTATGGGGATCTGTGGATGACACTGTTATGGGGGAGATCTGTGGATGACACATATATAGCATCTTATGCTATGTGTCATCAACAGATCCCCTCCTTAACAGTGTCCCTTTAGTGTGAATGACCCCCAATTCAGGGGGTGGGGGTCGCATCAGCTTTTATAATGACAGCGGGGCCTGTGCAGTGACTGTATTCTACTACACGGGCCCTGCTCACTGTATATAATCGTATCTGTAATTGTTAATTGTTATGTATATAATCGGGTAATCAGCGCCTGTATACTTACAAGCGCTCGGTAGCAGAGAGGAGGGAGGAGGCAGGCCGGGCGCTGGCAGCGTGAGTCTTCTACATCATGCGCCTGCGCCGCCTGCTTCATGCACGCTGCCAGCGCCCGTCCTCCCGGCCTGCCTCCTCCCTCCTCTCTGCTACCGAGCGCTTGTAAGTATACAGGCACTGATTACCCGATTATATACATAACAATTACAGATACGATTATATACAGTGAGCGGGGCCCGTGTAGTAGAATACAGTCACTGCACGGGCCCCGCTGTCGGAAATTTATCATTGTTCTGTCAACCCCTTAACGACCATACAAAAATGCATCAGAACAAATACCCCTGTTAAAAAAGCTCCTCTATTTACAACATAATCAACAATCCCACCTCTCCCCCCTCGTACCTTGGAAAATGGACAGCAGAACTAGGTAGGGAGTTCAATAACTCTGAGATAAAGGACATCATTGCAAATGCGAGATCTAAATCAATTAGCCCCAAAATACAAGAAACTCACTTTAACCCCTTAGGGACACAGCCTTTTTACACCTTAGGACCAGGCCATTTTTTGAAAATCTGACCAGTGTCACTTTAAGTGCTGATAACTTTAAAACGCTTTGACTTATCCAGGCCATTCTGAGATTGTTTTTTCGTCACATATTGTACTTCATGACACTGGTAAAATAAAGTTAAAAAAATATTTTTTTTTCCATAAAAAAAAGTCAAATTTACCAAAAATTGGGAAAAATTTGCAAATTTCAAAGTTTCAGTTTCTCTACTTCTGTAATACATAGTAATACCCCCAAAAATTGTGATGACTTAACATTCCCCATATGTCTACTTCATGTTTGAATTATTTTGGGAATGATATTTTATTTTTTGGGGATGTTACAAGGCTTAGAAGTTTAGAAGCAAATCTTGAAATTTTTCAGAAATTTACAAAAACCCAATTTTTAGGGACGAGTTCAGGTCTGAAGTCACTTTGCGAGGCTTACATAATAGAAACCACCCAAAAATGACCCCATTCTATAAACTACACCCCTCAAGGTATTCAAAACTGATTTTACAAACTTTGTTAACCCTTTAGGTGTTGCACAAGAGTTATTGGCAAATGGGGATGAAATTTGAGAATTTCCTTTTATTGCCTAATTTTCCATTTTAACCCATTTTTTCCACTAACAAAGCAAGGGTTAACAGTCAAACAAGACTGTATCTTTATTGCCCTGACTCTGCCGTTTACAGAAACACCCCATATGTGGCCGTAAACTACTGTACGGCCACACAGCGGGGCGTAGAGTGAAAGGTGCGCCGTATGGTTTTTGGAAGCCAGATTTTGCTGGACTGGTTTTTTGACACCATGTCCCATTTGAAGCCCCCTGATGCACCCCTAGAGTAGAAACTCCATAAAAGTGACCCCATCTAAGAAACTACACCCCTCAAGGTATTCAAAACTGATTTTACAAACTTTGTTAACCCTTTAGGTGTTGCACAAGAGTTATTGGCAAATGGGGATGAAATTTGAGAATTTCATTTTTTTGCCTAATTTTCCATTTTAACCCATTTTTTCCACTAACAAAGCAAGGGTTAACAGCCAAACAAGACTGTATCTTTATTGCCCTGACTCTGCCGTTTACAGAAACACGCCATATGTGGCCGTAAACTACTGTACGGCCACACAGCGGGGCGTAGAGTGAAAGGTGCGCCGTTTGGTTTTTGGAAGGCATGTTTTGCTGGACAGTTTTTTTGACACCATGTCCCATTTGAAGCCCCCTGATGCACCCCTAGAGTAGAAACTCCATAAAAGTGACCCCATCTAAGAAACTACACCCCTCAAGGTATTCAAAACTGATTTTACAAACTTTGTTAACCCTTTAGGTGTTGCACAAGATTTAATAGAAAATAGAGATACAATTTCAAAATTTCACTTTTTTGGCAGATTTTCCATTTTAATATTTTTTTTCCAGTTACAAAGCAAGGGTTAACAGCCAAACAAAACTCATTATTTCTGGCCCTGATTCTGTAGTTTACAGAAACACCTCATATGTGGTTGTAAACTGCTGTACGGGCACACGGCAGGGCGCAGAAGGAAAGGAATGCCATACGGTTTTTGGAAGGCAGATTTTGCTGGACTGGTTTTTTTGACACCATGTCCCATTTGAAGCCCCCCTGATGCACCCCTAGAGTAGAAACTCCATAAAAGTGACCCCATCTAAGAAACTACACCCCTCAAGGTATTCAAAACTGATTTTACAAACTTTGTTAACCCTTTAGGTGTTGCACAAGATTTAATAGAAAATAGAGATACAATTTCAAAATTTCACTTTTTTGGCAGATTTTCCATTTTAATATTTTTTTTCCAGTTACAAAGCAAGGGTTAACAGCCAAACAAAACTCATTATTTCTGGCCCTGATTCTGTAGTTTACAGAAACACCTCATATGTGGTTGTAAACTGCTGTACGGGCACACGGCAGGGCGCAGAAGGAAAGGAATGCCATACGGTTTTTGGAAGGCAGATTTTGCTGGACTGGTTTTTTTGACACCATGTCCCATTTGAAGCCCCCCTGATGCACCCCTAGAGTAGAAACTCCATAAAAGTGACCCCATCTAAGAAACTACACCCCTCAAGGTATTCAAAACTGATTTTACAAACTTTGTTAACCCTTTAGGTGTTGCACAAGATTTAATAGAAAATAGAGATACAATTTCAAAATTTCACTTTTTTGGCAGATTTTCCATTTTAATATTTTTTTTCCAGTTACAAAGCAAGGGTTAACAGCCAAACAAAACTCATTATTTCTGGCCCTGATTCTGTAGTTTACAGAAACACCTCATATGTGGTCGTAAACTGCTGTACGGGCACACGGCAGGGCGCAGAAGGAAAGGAATGCCATACGGTTTTTGGAAGGCAGATTTTGCTGGACTGGTTTTTTTGACACCATGTCCCATTTGAAGCCCCCCTGATGGACCCCTAGAGTAGAAACTCCAAAAAAGTGACCCCATTTTAGAAACTACGGGATAGGGTGGCAGTTTTGTTGGTACAAGTTTAGGGTACATATGATTTTTGGTTGCTCTATATTACACTTTTTGTGCGGCAAGGTAACAAGAAATTGCTTTTTTGGCACCGTTTTTTTTTTTTTGTTATTTACACCATTCATCTGACAGGTTAGATCATGTGGTAATTTTATAGAGCAGGTTGTCACGGACGCGGTGATACCCAATATGTATACAATTTTTTTTATTTATGTACGTTTTACACAATAATTTCATTTTTAAAACAAAAAAAATGTTTTAGTGTCTCCATAGTCTAAGAGCCATAGTTTTTTAAATTTTTGGGCGATTATCTTAAGTAGGGTCTCATTTTTTGTGGGATGAGATGACGGTTTGATTGGCACTATTTTGGGGTGCACATGACTTTTTGATTGCTTGCTATTACACTTTTTGTGACGGAAGATGACAAAAATGGCTTTTTTTACACCGTTTTTATTTTTATTTTTTTACGGTGGTCATCTGAGGGGTTAGGTCATGTGATATTTTTATAGAGCCGGTGAATACGGACGCGGCGATACCTAATATGTATACTTTTTTTTATTTATGTAAGTTTTACACAATGATTTCATTTTTGAAACAAAAGAAATCATGTTTTAGTGTTTCCATAGTGTAAGAGCCATAACTTTTTCAGTTTTTGGGCGATTATCTTGGGTAGGGTATGATTTTTGCGGGATGAGATAACGGTTTGATTGTTACAATTTTGGCATAGATGCGACTTTTTTGATCACTTTTATTACCTTTTTTGGGAAGTAAGGTGGGCAAAATTCCAATTTCATCATAGTTTTTAATTTTTTATTTTTATGGCGTTCACCGTTCGGGTAAAGTAACATTACCGTTTTATAGATCAGGTCGTTACGGACGCGGCGATACCAAACATGTGTAGGGAATTTTATTTCTTTCATTTTTAATCAGTGATAAATGTGTTTTTTGATTTTTACTTTATTTTTCACTTTTTTCACTTTTTTTTTGACCCAGACCCACTTGGTTCTTGAAGATCCAGTGGGTCTGATGTCTACATAATACAGTACAGTACAATATATAGTACTATACTGTATTTTACACTTTGTCTGAACAGATCTATGCCTTTCAGCATAGATCTGTTCAGCACCATGGACAGCAGGACGCCTGAGCAGGCGTCCTGTTGTCATGGGAACCTTCCCCGTCTGCTCAGTAGTGGCCAGAGCTGCGCAGACGGGGAAGGGTAAGGACGGGGCTCTGGGGGGGCTGTCTGGGGGCTCTCTCCCTCTCCATTCGGGGGACTGCAAAGGCACAGCAGCCCCCCGATGGGAGAGGGAGGGAGCTCCCTCTTACTGTTAACCTTTTCCATACAGCGGTCCGTACGGACCGCTGTATGGAAAGGGTTAAACGGCTGACATCGCATCACCGATGTCAGCCGTTTATACCAGGGTGCCAGCAATGTGCTGGCACCCTGGTATACCCACTAGACGCCAACGATTACGCAATGGGAGGCGGGCGGGGGATCGCGATCCCGCCTACCGCACCGCCCGCCTCCCGCACCGCCCGCACCGCCCGCAACCCTCCCCCTGCACCTCCCACCGTGCCCAAATAACTCAGGGGTGCAGGGGGAGGAATACTGGACAACGTTTTGAAACCTAAAGTTTCTGATCCCCGCGGTCAGGGACCGCGGGGATCATAAACTGCAGATATCGCAGCAAACCGCAGGTCTGAATTGACCTGCGGTTTGCCGCGATCGCCGACATGGGGGGGTCACGGGACCCCCCCGCGCATTTAGCCTAGGTGCCTGCTCAATGATTTGAGCAGGCACCGGGTTCCGATCACTGCCAGCCGCACGGCAGTGATCGAAAATGCACAGGGCGTACATGTACGCCCTGTGTCCTTAAGTACCAGGGCACAAGGGCGTACCTGTACGCCCTGTGTCCTTAAGGGGTTAAAATAGCCTCACGTTGGTATAGAACCCCTATTATGCTTAATCCCATGCTCCCAGACATATCCCCGTTGTGTTGGAGATGTGAAGCGGAAAAGGGTACTATATCCCATATCTGGGTTCACTGCAAAAAACTAGAGACCTTTTGGAAATCCATTGCCATGATAGTCAATAAAACTTTTAACACGACAGCTAAAATTCCCCCAAACCTGATTCTATTCAGTATATTCGATATACAAACATCTTCTATTAGGCACCCTTTAACACTGCACATGTTAAACGTAGCCAAGCTACTTATCCCTAAACTATGGAAGGAAAAAGAATCCCCATCCATCTCAGAGTGGTTGAAAGAGATGCATATCCTACACAATTATGAGAAACTAAGATTAACTAGAGACGATAATAAGCCTAAATACCATCAAACATGGGACCCTTGGATCAAACTTTTAGAAAAAGATGCCATAACTGAACATCTTTAATTATTCAGCTTCATCATCCTGACCCTGTACTCATAAGGTTAAATTAAGCCTGATTCCCCTCCCCCCCCCCCTTTCCCCATGTTTCCCCTGTTAAATTGTTCTCCCCCCAAGTTATTGTTCTTTTTGAGATGTAGCTGGGATGACTCGACTAGATTGTTACACTCAGTAATTTAGAAGTTGGTTCAATTCCAAGTATTAAGGATACTGTAGTAGTATAGGCACATAAACAAATGGCAAGCATAATATTATGTGGTTAATAAAGACCTCGGTCCTAATCTGCTATTTGATTGTCACCACAGCGTCAATTGCTATAGGTTCAATAACTTAGATATTAATAACTAGATATATTTTCTTTTTACGTTAATACTTGATTGTTGTATTATTTCATTGTAATACATGTCATGACATTTAATGCTATGTAGACCAATATTATTTACATTTATGATATAGATTTTCATTATCATTTTATTGTAAATCAGAATTACTTTTTGAACTTTCAAAATTTGAATAAAAAAAGAATTTAAACAGAATTACTTTGATGTGCAAAACCGTTACAAAGTTATTCTAAGCTAAAATGACACATGTCAGGTTTCCAAAATTTGGCCTGGTCATTCAGGCCCAAACAGGCTTGGTCACTATGGGGTTAATATTATCCTCCATTGCAGGCCGGAATTGGGGCTGCAAGCCTGGATGTAGGCCTGGCATGAGCGGGTTTTGGAGGGAGCTGATTCCTGTGATAGGAAGGGTTAAGGAAGGGGAATGGCGATGGGAGGGGTTAGGGGGGCAGCTTAACCACTTCAGCCCCGCTAGGTGAAACCCCCTTCATGACCAGAGCACTTTTTACACTTCGGCACTACACTACTTTCACCGTTTATCGCTCGGTCATGCAACTTACCACCCAAATGAATTTTACCTCCTTTTCTTCTCACTAATAGAGCTTTCATTTGGTGGTATTTCATTGCTGCTGGCATTTTTACTTTTTTTGTTATTAATCAAAATGTAACGATTTTTTTGCAAAAAAATGACATTTTTCACTTTCAGCTGTAAAATTTTGCAAAAAAAACGACATCCATATATAAATTTTTCGCCAAATTTATTGTTCTACATGTCTTTGATTAAAAAAAAATGTTTGGGCAAAAAAAGAAAAATGGTTTGGGTAAAAGTTATAGCATTTACAAACTATGGTACAAAAATGTGAATTTCCGCTTTTTGAAACAGCTCTGACTTTCTGAGCACCTGTCATGTTTCCTGAGGTTCTACAATGCCCAAACAGTAGAAAAACCCCACAAATGACCCCATTTCGGAAAGTAGACACCCTAAGGTATTCGCTGATGGGCATAGTGAGTTCATAGAACTTTTTATTTTTTGTCACAAGTTAGCGGAAAATGATGATGATTTTATTTTTTTTATTTTTTCTTACAAAGTCTCATATTCCACTAACTTGCGACAAAAAATAAAAAATTCTAAGAACTCACCATGCCCCTCACAGAATACCTTGGGGTGTCTTCTTTCCAAAATGGGGTCACTTGTGGGGTAGTTATACTGCCCTGGCAATTTAGGGGCCCAAATGTGTGAGAAGAACTTTGCAATCAAAATGTGTAAAAAATGACCGGTGAAATCCAAAAGGTGCACTTTGGAATATGCGCCCCTTTGCCCACCTTGGCAGCAAAAAAGTGTGACACATCTGGTATCGCCGTACTCAGGAGAAGTTGGGGGATGTGTTTTGGGGTGTCATTTTACATATACCCATGCTGGGTGAGAAAAATATCTTGGTCAAATGCCAACTTTGTATAAAAAAATGGGAAAAGTTGTCTTCGGATCCGTAAAAATCATGCGGACGTCTGAATGGAGCCTTACAGGGGGGTGATCAATGACAGGGGGGTGATCAATGACAGGGGGTGATCAGGGAGTGTATATGGGTGATCACCCGCCTGTCATTGATCACCCCCCTGTAAGGCTCCATTCAGACGTCCGTATGCTTTTTGCGGATCCGATCCATGTATCCGTGGATCCGTAAAAATCATACGGACGTCTGAACGGAGCCTGACAGGGGGGTGATCAATGACAGGGCGGGGATCAATGACAGGGGGGTGATCAGGGAGTTTATATGGGGTGATCATGGGTGATCAGGGGTTTATAAGGGGTTAATAAGTGACGGGGGGGGTGTAGTGTAGTGTAGTGTGGTGTTTGGTGCGACTGTACTGACCTACCTGAGTCCTCTGGTGGTCGATCCTAACAAAAGGGACCACCAGAGGACCAGGTAGGAGGTATATTAGACGCTGTTATGAAAACAGCGTCTAATATACCTGTTAGGGGTTAAAAAATTCGGATCTCCAGCCTGCCAGCGAGCGATCGCCGCTGGCAGGCTGGAGATCCACTCGCTTACCTTCCGTTCCTGTGAGAGCGCGCGCCTGTGAGAAGACGCGTATATGCGTCCAGGAGGAATAAAGCAACCACCTCCCGGACGCATATACGCGTACAGCGGTCGGGAGGTGGTTAAAGGGAGTCTGTCATCAAAGTTTCACCTCTTTAACCCTTCCCATAGCTTTCTAGCAGCCTTACAGTTAATAAAAACGTTACCTTTATGAGCAATCCTGGACTTATAAAACAGGCAAAAAACATCTTAGTAGCATATGCAAATGAGGGCTCGCAAGTGCCCAGGGGCGGCGTTACCTTCGTAGGTGCCCAGCTAGCTCAGCCTTATCGTCGCTTCCCCCCGGCCATTCTTTCCCTCTGCCCGCCCATCCATTCCCTCTGACCGCCCATCTTCTTACTTCTTGTTTCGCCGAGATCCCGCGCCTGCGCACTGAGTCCGTCGGCCGGCGCATGCGCACTGCGATGCCCATTTCTTGTACGGCATCACAGTAATTAATGTGCATGCGCCGATGGACCGCCTCCTATGTGGTGTTTTTCGCACCGTTAGCCGGCGCATGCGCATTAATTACTGTGATGCCGTACAAGGAATGGTCATCGCAGTGCGCATGCGCCGGCCGACGGACTGAGTGCGCAGGCGCGGGATCTCGCCAAAACAAAAAGTAAGTAGATGGGCGGGCAGAGGGAAAGGATGGACGGGCAGAGGGAAAGAATGGGCGGGGAGAAGCGGCGATAAGACTGAGCTAGCTCGGCACCTACGAGGGTAACGCCGCCCCTGGGCACTTGCGAGCCCTCATTTGCATATGCTGCTAAGATGTTTTTTGCCAATTTTATAAGTCCAGGATTGCTCATAAAGGTAACTTTTTTATAAGGCTGCTAGAAAGCTATGGGAAGGGTTAAAAAGGTGAAACTTTGATGACAGACTCCCTTTAAGGCTTAAGAGGGTTAGCAAGGGCGGGAAAAGAGGCCATTTTGTAGGGACAGCAGTGTGGCAGCAGCCCAGGTCTGAGCAGTACCTATTTTTTGCGGTCGATCCTGTCCCACGATGTCTGAGGTGGAAGCGCTCCTGGCGCAGCTCCGTGCAGCAGCGGAGAGCAGGGGAGTGGGATGGCTGCAGGCTACTGTCCAGGGCCTGTTCCCGGGGTCCGGGGAGACTGCTGCTTCGGTTCTTCCCTCCAGATGGCCGCGGAGGACTAGGCCTCCGGTGCGCCTTAGGCCAGATGTGACCCCGAGGGTCTGGCGCCGGTTAAGGAGCCCCTCTGTGGACCCTCCAGCACGCACCGCGGTGAGTAACAGGGCTTCGAGGCGGTCGCGTGCTGGGAGGAATCCTGTAGTGCGGCAGGGCCCTGGGAGGGGGGTGCGGGACCCCCCCTTCCCTGATGCAGGCAACGTTAGATCCGGAGCTGGTGCGGCGGGGGGGCCAGGCCCTGGTTCCCTCGCCCGGCGTGGGAGTGCGCTGCAGGAAGCATTGGCAAGACGGCGGGGTCATGTGGGGGGCCCTGTGCTGGTTTCCTTACCTGAGCAGCACGGCGCTAGCTCTGTGTCGGATCTTGAAGACAGAAGACGGGCTGTGGCGGGGCTGTGGAATTGCAGGCCTTTGGAGATTCAAATGAGACGTGGGTGCCATCTGGTGGTGGGACTTCGGTACTGCGGGACTTAGTGTCTGCAAGTGCTTCAAGAGCTTCATCAAGTGGTGCGGCTGCGGATTTTCAAGCTGCCGAATCGGTGGACGCCGTAAGAAGTGTGGGAGACGACAAGAATCGGTGGACGACCAGAAGGATGAACGTCGAAAGTCAAGTTTTGGTGTCTCACGTTCCGGCTGCTAGGTGAGATGTGCAGGGATGTACCCTGGGGGTTGTGGGGGGCTCTGGGGTGTCCGTTGCAGGGGGGCTAGGGGAATTTGTTGTCGGGGTTGCGGGATTTGGTGGCGGGATTGGCAGGTGTGGGGCTGGTAGGGGGGTCGCCATTGGCAGCATGGGGGGTGCAACGCTCGGGGTTGACGGGGACAAGTGCGGCTGGGGGTTTTGGTGGGGCAGACGTTGGAGAGGTCGGTGCGGGGGCTGGGGACATGCTTGGGGCAACACCGCAAGGGGGGGGCGGATAAGGACGGGAGAAGGGAGGCAGATAGTGCCAAGGAGAAGGATGGGGAGGATCCGCATTTGGACGACCCGGCAAAAGGGGAGGTTTACGTGTGTTTTGAGGGCCCCCTGGGAGCGCAATTGAAGCATGAGGTTAGGGAAAAAATTTGGAAAGGGGAGTACGTGGATATATTTTCGCTGCTTCCCCTGGAACGTTTTAATTTAGACAGGGATAGGCGGGATGATAAGAAGGAGGGGGAGGAGGAGGATAAGCGGCGTTCATGTTTGATTCCGCGGACCTTCTCGCATGGCCGCTCTTTTTCGGGTTCAGAAAGGTTATATAACCTAGATTTGGGCAACTTTGCTCTGGGAATAAGATTAATAGGAAAATCATATTCCCGGTGTGGGGGTAAACCCTGGCAACCAAGCTGAGAAAATACATCAGAAAAATTTGAAATGAAAGAGGGAACAGCTTTAGTAGTCAAGACAGAAAGAGATGTATTAAGACAGTTCTCTATGCAATAATCACTCCAATCAAGAATCTGTCTCGCTTGCCAGTAAATGGTAGGATTATGTTTGTTCAACCATGGTAAACCCAGAACCAATGGAGCAGGCAGACTCTCCAGTACAAAACACGAAATGGGTTCCTGATGAAAATCACCCACTATTAAACGGATGGCCTGCACCATCTGCGACAAGCTTCTCTGAGAAACTGGTGCGGAGTCTATTGCAAACACCAAAATATTTTTCTCGAATGCACTTGTCATCAATCCATGCAAACGGACAACTAGGTTAACCCCTGCCTGACTGTCAATAAACACCTCAATTCCCACAGTTTTGGACTCTAGTGCCACCTCAGCAGACAGGAGAAATCGGGTACTACCAGTACATGACAAAAGTAAGTTCTCTGACTCCCCACCCAAACCACCAAGAGTAAGATGGGAATTAAACGTCTTTTTTTGTTTTTGCCTTGACGTTGAACGTAAGGACAAAGATTACCAAAATGCCCCCTTTTTCCACAGAAAAAACAAACATACTCCCTTCTTATAACTAACACTCTTGCAAGCAGGCCCAGGGGTAGCTCCCCCTAACTGCATTGGTTCTTCACCAGGCATAAACTCAGGCGTCTATCCACCCAAGGTGTCAGAGGAAGCCGCCACGTTATATGATAGTTCGTCCTGAGAGTGAGGGACCTTAGATCTCTCTCTCAGGCATCTATCCATATCTACAGCAAGGGACATAGCTGCTTCCAATGACTCAGGATTTTCATGAAAGGCCAACGTGTCCTTTAGCCTCTCGGATAATCCCTGACAGAATTGGCTACGGAGAGCTGCATCATTTCACTCCGTATCCATAGCCCATCTCCTAAATTCAGAGCAGTAGATCTCTGCAGAACGCTCTCCCTGCTGTACACTACGCAACTTGGTCTCGGCCAGGGAGATCCGATCCGGATCATCGTAGATAAGACCTATGTCACGACCCTTGGTCATGGTCGTGACTTCTTGGGTGCCGCATGCTGTTGCCCGCGGTTTTCCGTTGTCAACCGCAGCTGGGAGCACTTCGTTGTTGCCTCAGGTGCGGTTGCCGCGGACAATAGGCATGCGTGTGGTTGCCCTTGACAACGTGTTTTTGTGTGCACTCCCTTTGGCTGTTTGTTGTGCACGAGGTGGTGTTTGTTTGCACTTGGACTCCTCCCTTCACCTGCGGTTGTCCGCGGCAACGTCTGGTGATGTTTGCATGCTGTGGAAGTGTCTCGGCCCGTTGGCTGTTCTTGAGGACACGGTTGCCACGC
The DNA here is from genome assembly GCF_014858855.1 of Bufo gargarizans. Lineage (NCBI taxonomy): Eukaryota > Metazoa > Chordata > Amphibia > Anura > Bufonidae > Bufo > Bufo gargarizans. Next base: position 311,833,801 of record NC_058085.1, read on the forward strand.
ATGCCTTTGCCGTCGGAGACAGGTGAGTGAGTTTGTGTGCTTTCCCCTTTATGTGTGTTTTCCCTTCTGTGGTGTAGGAAGGGTTAACTCCCTTCCCAGTGTGTCTGTGAGTCACTGGGTGTGTCTGACCGTGGGTGTGGCCACCTGGCCTATAAAGCCTCAGTCCCTGGCTTGGTTCAGTAGGTTGCTCTCAGCCATGCTGGCTGGAGCAGCCTCCTGTCTCCTCCATCTGCTTGGTGGGGACCATCCTTCTGTTCATACTGTCACGGCTGGCGGTGGGGGAAACCCCCAGCCGTGCGGTGCCAGGAGATGATAGGGTTACCCCTTGGCCGGGACCACAGAGTTAGGGAGCAGGTCACCTCCTATTGCGTCCCTAACGCTGACCCTGTCTCCTGTCAGTATGAGCCGACCTTGGTGGTAGGAGGGCTCATACGCCGGAACCTAAAAGTCCCTACGAGCCCTCAAGTCGGCCCTGAACTAGGGGACAGAGTCAGACGCCCTACTCCTCCTAGGCACGGAGGAGCAGGAGTCTCAACGGCCAAGCAACACAGGGGGAAAATCAACAGACATATGGAAATGACAGGTAAGTGAGACTAGTCCTGCACTTACCTGCCACAGACACACAAACCTGGAACCCATGAACAAGTGCTGATGTCCACAGCAACATAAAGGACACAGCACACACCAGACATCACACGGGAACCCAGGAAACCATATGCTGCACCAACAAAGAGACCACACAAACATCTTCTGAACACCAAACATGAATATAACTAATGAATATTTATGAACAGAAGGGTGGTCCCCACCAAGCAGATGGAGGAGACAGGAGGCTGCTCCAGCCAGCATGGCTGAGAGCAACCTACTGAACCAAGCCAGGGACTGAGGCTTTATAGGCCAGGTGGCCACACCCACGGTCAGACACACCCAGTGACTCACAGACACACTGGGAAGGGAGTTAACCCTTTCTACACCACAGAAGGGAAAACACACATAAAGGGGAAAGCACACAAACTCACTCACCTGTCTCCGACGGCAACGGCATGTGTGGCAACCGTGTCCTCAAGAACAGCCAACGGGCCGAGACACTTCCACAGCATGCAAACATCACCAGATGTTGCCGCGGACAACCGCAGGTGAAGGGAGGAGTCCAAGTGCAAACAAACACCATCTCGTGCACAACAAACAGACAAAGGGAGTGCACACAAAAACACGTTGTCAAGGGCAACCACACGCATGCCTATTGTCCGCGGCAACCGCACCTGAGGCAACAACGAAGTGCTCCCAGCTGCGGTTGACAACGGAAAACCGCGGGCAACAGCATGCGGCACCCAAGAAGTCACGACCATGACCAAGGGTCGTGACACCCTAGTGCTCTAAAAAACTAATCTACCGACCGGAGGGACTGTTATCCGGTCGGTAGAGAAAAAGGCCAAGACTGAGCGTCCCCTTTAAGCAATGACATGATAATAGACACTCTTTGACTCTCATCCCCAGATGAGAGCGAACATAACTTAAAGTACAATTTAAACGATTCTCTGAACTGAATGAAATTATCGCTTCCCCCCGAAAATCTGTCCGGAAGTGCAACCTTAGGTTCAGGACAAGACTGGTAACTACTACCGTGCCTGTGATCTCTGGATCTGCGTGCAGAGGTGAGCTACCTCTATAGACCGAACCTGCAATTGTCCAGCCAATGCAGCAATTGGATCCATAGCCTCACTGACACAAACAAAATTGACGGTTTTTGGTGGTTGATAATGTCACGGCGCGGTGTGGGTAGATAAATCCACACAGACCACAAAAGGGAAGTGAAAAGTTACTAGGCCTGGACACTAGGGAAAGGGTAAAGGTCACCACCTAGTGAATCCCTAAACCAAGCCCTGATTACTATAAGTATGAAGAGACCTTGATGGTAGAAATGTTCATATGCTGGAACCTAGGGCCCCATCTGACCCTAAAGGGCCCTGGAAATTGTGTCAGGACAAGAGATGACCTCTTCCTTCTCAGCTGAAGGAGCAGGAGACTCCCTCAGGCCTAATACCAAAAGGTAGGTGAAAACCACGAACAAGAAATAGGGAAAGACACTTAACTCCAAAGTATGCAGATGAGCAGGAACTCACAGGAGAACCAGACCCCAGCTCTTCACAACCAGAAAGGAGCTATCAACCACATAGCATGATGGGTGAGGCCAGACTAAATAGAGGAGTAGGAATGACCACTTAAGCTACACCTGAGACCAGAGTTGTGGTCATACCCAGCAACACAGAAACAAGTGAAACCAGAGAGGCTGTCAGATCACATCACGTGCAGCCAGTCTCCTATATCTTCTGACCCGTCACAGGAAAGATCGTGACAGTAGGTTTCTGAATGTGCAAAAGGTTGGAATGTTATCATAATAAGACATCTTTATAGTAAAAGAAGACTGTGGTCAGAAAGAGGGGAGGGTGATATGTTAGATGAGACACTGAGAAGAGGCGGAAGACTAGATCAAGCATATTTCCGTCTTTGTGTGTAGCAGAGGAAGTAAGTTGTAAAAGAGAGGACGTTATAGAAGGAAAGTGAGAGGCTGATGATGAGATTGAATTATCAAAATCATCCATAAGAGTTGGTAATTCACACAATAGAAAATGAGGAAGCCAAGCAACAAAGGGAGCCAAGAACTTGTGGCTTGAGTCAGGGGAACACTCAGTGGGAATGTGGGAGAAGGTATAGGGGGATTGACCTGAAATGTGCACTATGGGGAAAGTAATATGCCTACTACTCCACTGTGCCTATTTTCAGGTCTAGGGTATGCAAAAAGTGTAGTACACCATAGGATAGAGCAGCAGGGGACACTGTGTCAGAATGTTGTAACCAAGTTTCTTTGAGAGCCAGCAAGTTGAGAGAAGTCATGGATGATAGGAAGTTTGTTGCACCCTGACCGAGAGTTCCAGAGAGCACAGTTCACAGAGACAGGTGAAGACATACAGTGAATGTTCATCAGATTTCCAGAGTTTCTCATTGTGGAAAGTGAGAAGCTAAGATTAACAGAAGATGGACCAGGGTTTTCTGAGATGTAATCTGTAGTTAGTAGCAGGAGAATAGAAAGAGAAAGCAGATGGTTAAGTGATTTGTGAGCATGTGTTTGTGATGTACCATGGAGAAAGATGGATCAAGTTGATGTAAAAAAGTAAAAATTGTATGTGTGCTGTACATGGGTGAAGGAAGAAGAGATGGATTGATGTGGATAAAAGGAATAAAGGGTCAAAGTTGTGGATGAAGACAGAAGCAGTGAACAGGGTAAGACAATACTGCAACATACTTTGAGCTGTGAACAACTTTGTGTAGCTCACATGGCATCCCTGTCTCCTGTCCTATTACACCTACAGATAATCTCTAAGATCATCACTAAAAAGTGTTTGTATGAACGCTCGTTAGCGATGGTTTGGCAGTGTAATACTGCTGCCAATTACCCGATAAACAAGCTCGTTCATCGGGTAATCAGAGTTTTTCAACATGTTTAAAAATTTTTGTTTGCAGGCTATAGATCAGTTTCAGTATAGGAACGAGTGATGGCATTAGCGTTCGCTTGTCCCCATACAGAGGATGGGATGGCTGCATGTAATAGCAGCAGTCTCCTCCACTAGCGAGCAGGCAATTATCAGGAAGGAACACTTCCCTCCCGACAATTGCCTACAGAATCTGTAGGTGCTTACTGCAGATGGCTCCTTGACAAAGATGGCAATTTGACTCGTACCTACTCCTGCATGAGTGCCTACCCTTTACACTATGGCTACATTTATAGTAAAGTGTGTGCTTAGATCTAGGGGTAATTTAGCTAATTAACCACTTCAACCCCGCTAGCTAAAACCCCCTTAATGACCAGGCCACTTTTTACACTTCGGCACTACACTACTTTCACTGTTTATCGCTCGGTCATGCAACTTACCACCCAAATGTATTTTACCTCCTTTTCTTCTCACTAATAGAGCTTTCATTTGGTGGTATTTCATTGCTGCTGACATTTTTACTTTTTTTGTTATTAATCAAAATGTAACGATTTTTTTGCAAAAAAATGACATTTTTCACTTTCAGCTGTAAAATTTTGCAAAAAAAACGACATCCATATATAAATTTTTCGCTAAATTTATTGTTCTACATGTCTTTGATAAAAAAAAATGTTTGGGCAAAAAAAAATGGTTTGGGTGAAAGTTATAGCGTTTACAAACTATGGTACAAAAATGTGAATTTCCGCTTTTTGAAGCAGCTCTGTCTTTCTGAGCACCTGTCATGTTTCCTGAGGTTCTACAATGCCCAGACAGTAGAAAACCCCCACAAATGACCCCATTTCGGAAAGTAGACACCCTAAGGTATTCGCTGATGGGCATAGTGAGTTCATAGAACTTTTTATTTTTTGTCACAAGTTAGCGGAAAATGATGATTTTTTTTATTTTTTTATTTTTCTTACAAAGTCTCATATTCCACTAACTTGCGACAAAAAAAAAAAAAATTCTAGGAACTCGCCATGCCCCTCACGGAATACCTTGGGGTGTCTTATTTCCAAAATGGGGTCACTTGTGGGGTAGTTATACTGCCCTGGCAATTTAGGGGCCCAAATGTGTGAGAAGTACTTTGCAATCAAAATGTGTAAAAAATGGCCTGCAAAATCCGAAAGGTGCACTTTGGAATATGTGCCCCTTTGCCCACCTTGGCTGCAAAAAAGTGTCACACATCTGGTATCGCCGTACTCAGGAGAAGTTGGGGAATGTGTTTTGGGGTGTCATTTTACATATACCTATGCTGGGTGAGAAAAATATCTTGGTCAAATGCCAACTTTGTATAAAAAAATGGGAAAAGTTGTCTTTTGCCAAGATATTTCTCTCACCCAGCATGGGTATATGTAAAATGACACCCCAAAACACATTCCCCAACTTCTCCTGAGTACGGCGATACCAGATGTGTGACACTTTTTTGCAGCCAAGGTGGGCAAAGGGGCACATATTCCAAAGTGCACCTTTCGGATTTTGCAGGCCATTTTTTACACATTTTGATTGCAAAGTACTTCTCACACATTTGGGCCCCTAAATTGCCAGGGCAGTATAACTACCCCACAAGTGACCCCATTTTGGAAATAAGACACCCCAAGGTATTCCGTGAGGGGCATGGCGAGTTCCTAGAATTTTTTATTTTTTGTCGCAAGTTAGTGGAATATGAGACTTTGTAAGAAAAAAAAAAAAAAAAAATCATCATTTTCCGCTAACATGAGACAAAAATAAATAAATTCTAGGAACTCGCCGTGCCCCTCACGGAATACCTTGGGGTGTCTTCTTTCCAAAATGGGGTCACTTGTGGCGTAGTTATACTGCCCTGGCAATTTAGGGGCCCAAATGTGTGAGAAAAATGTAAAAAATGGCCTGCGAAATCCGAAAGGTGCACTTTGGAATGTGTGCCCCTTTGCCCACCTTGGCTGCAAAAAAGTGTGACACATCTGGTATCGCCGTACTCAGGAGAAGTTGGGGAATGTGTTTTGGGGTGTCATTTTACATATACCCATGCTGGGTGAGAGAAATATCTTGGCAAAAGACAACTTTTCCCATTTTTTTATACAAAGTTGGCATTTGACCAAGATATTTTTCTCACCCAGCATAGGTATATGTAAAATGACACCCCAAAACACATTCCCCAACTTCTCCTGAGTACGGCGATACCAGATGTGTGACACTTTTTTGCAGCCTAGATGCGCAAAGGTGCCCAAATTCGTTTTAGGGGGGCATTTTTAGACATTTGGATCCCAGACTTCTTCTCACACTTTCGGGCCCCTAAAAAGCCAGGGCAGTATAAATACCCCACATGTGACCCCACTTTGGAAAGAAGACACCCCAAGGTATTCAATGAGGGGCCTGGCGAGTTCATAGCATTTTTTTTTTTTTGCATAAGTTAGCGGAAATTGATTTTTTTTTTGTTTTTTTCTCACAAAGTCTCACTTTCCGCTAACTTAGGACAAAAATTTCAATCCTTCATGGACTCGATATGCCCCTCAGCGAATACCTTGGGGTGTCTTCTTTCCGAAATGGGGTCACTTGTGGGGTATTTATACTGCCCTGGCTTTTTAGGGGCCCTAAAGCGTGAGAAGAAGTCTGGAATATAAATATCTAAAACATTTTACGCATTTGGATTCCGTGAGGGGTATGGCGAGTTCATGTGAGATTTTATTTTTTGACACAAGTTAGTGGAATATGAGACTTTGTAAGAAAAAACAAACAAAAAAATATATATATATTTCCGCTAACTTGGGCCAAAAAAATGTCTGAATGGAGCCTTACAGGGGGGGTGATCAATGACAGAGGGGTGATCAATGACAGGGGGGTGATCACCCATATAGACTCCCTGATCACCCCCCTGTCATTGATCACCCCCCTGGTAAGGTTCCATTCAGACGTCCGTATGATTTTTACGGATCCATGGATACATGGACCGGATCCACAAAACACATGCGGATGTCTGAATTGAGCCTTACAGGGGGGTGATCAATGACAGGGGGTGATCAGGGAGTGTATATGGGTGATCACCCCCCCTGTCATTGATCACCCCCCTGTAAGGCTCCATTCAGACGTCCGTATGATTTTTACGGATCCATGGATACATGGATCGGATCCGCAAAACACATGCGGACGTCTGAATGGAGCCTTACAGGGGGGTGATCAATGACAGGGGGTGATCAGGGAGTGTATATGGGTGATCACCCCTCTGTCATTGATCACCCCCCTGTAAGGCTCCATTCAGACGTCCGTATGATTTTTACGGATCCATGGATACATGGATCGGATCTGCAAAACACATGCGGACGTCTGAATGTAGCCTTACAGGGGGGTGATCAATGACAGGGGGGTGATCAATGACAGGGGGTGATCAGGGAGTGTATATGGGTGATCACCCCTCTGTCATTGATCACCCCCCTGTAAGGCTCCATTCAGACGTCCGCATGTGTTTTGCGGATCCGATCCATGGATCCGTAAAAATCATACGGACATCTGAATGGAGCCTTACAGGGGGGTGATCAATGACAGGGGGTGATCAGGGAGTGTATATGGGTGATCACCCCCCTGTCATTGATCACCCCCCTGTAAGGCTCCATTCAGACGTCCGTATGATTTTTACGGATCCGTGGATACATGGATCGGATCCGCAAAACACATGCGGATGTCTGAATGGAGCCTAAGGCTGCTTTCACACTAGCGTTCGGGTTTCCGTTCGTGAGCTCCGTTTGAAGGAGCTCACGAGCGGACCCGAACGCAGCCGTCCAGCCCTGATGCAGTCTGAATGGAGGCGGATCCGCTCAGACTGCATCAGTCTGGCGGCGTTCAGCCTCCGCTCCGCTCGCCTCCGCACGGACAGGCGGACAGCTGAACGCTGCTTGCAGCGTTCGGGTGTCCGCCTGGCCGTGCGAAGGCGTGCGGATCCGTCCAGACTTACAATGTAAGTCAATGGGGACGGATCCGTTTGAAGATGCCACAATGTGGCTCAATCTTCAAGCGGATCCGTCCCCCATTGACTTTACATTGAAAGTCTGGACGGATCCGTCCCAGGCTATTTTCACACTTAGCTTTTTTTAGCTAATATAATGCAGACGGATCCGTTCTGAACGGAGCCTCCGTCTGCATTATTATGGGCGGATCCGTTCAGAACGGATCCGCCCGAACGCTAGTGTGAAAGTAGCCTTACAGGGGGGTGATCAATGACAGGGGGGTGATCAATGACAGGGGGTGATCAGGGAGTGTATATGGGTGATCACCCCTCTGTCATTGATCACCCCCCTGTAAGGCTCCATTCAGACGTCCGCATGTTTTTTGCGGATCCGATCCATGGATCCGTAAAAATCATACGGACGTCTGAATGGAGCCTTACAGGGGGGTGATCAATGACAGGGGGTGATCAGGGAGTGTATATGGGTGATCACCCCTCTGTCATTGATCACCCCCCTGTAAGGCTCCATTCAGACGTCCGCATGTGTTTTGCGGATCCGATCCATGGATCCGTAAAAATCATGCGGACGTCTGAATGGAGCCTTACAGGGGGGTGATCAATGACAGGGGGGTGATCAATGACAGGGAAGTGATCAGGAAGTCTATATGCGTGATCACCCCCTTGTCATTGATCACCCCCCTGTAAGGCTCCATTCAGACGTCCGTATGCGTTTTGCGGATCCGATCCATGTATCTGTGGATCCGTAAAAATCATATGGACCTCTGAATGGAGCCTTACAGGGGGGTGATCAATGACAGGGGGGTGATCAATGACAGGGGGGTGATTAGGGAGTCTATATGGGGTGATCAGTGGTTCATAAAGGGTTAATAAGTGACGGGGGGGGGGTGTAGTGTAGTGTGGTGTTTGGTGCTACTTTACACAGCTACCTGTGTCCTCTGGTGGTCGATCCTAACAAAAGGGACCACCAGAGGACCAGGTAGCAGGTATATTAGACGCTGTTATCAAAACAGCGTCTACTATACCTGTTAGGGGTTAAAAAAAATCACATCTCCAGCCTGCCAGCGAGCGATCGCCGCTGGCAGGCTGGAGATCCACTCGCTTACCTTCAGTTCCTGTGAGCGCGCGTTCACAGGAAATCTCGCGAGATGACGCGTATATGCGTCCAGGAGGAGTAAAGCAACCACCTCCCGGACGCATATGTGTGTATAGCGGTCGGGAGGTGGTTAAACCATTAATCAATTAAACTACATATGAGGGAAAATGCTATGCAGAGGTAAACAAGTCTGCAGGCTTGGATGGAACCTACAAATTCACTAAGGAGCACAGGATTTGCAAATGTTACGGATATCCAAAGAGGTATCTCCAATGGAAAGGGAACCATCTCACTAGTGTCACCTCTTGAAAGTGGCTCCCTACTATGAGTTACAATCTGACTTTTGAACAAGCTTTGGACCATGACAAGGGAAAATAGCTAAGCAAGATGTCCATCTGTAAACTGTTTTGGGGTGCTTGCCCCTCATCAGTATGGAGTAGGATTCTGGCTGGCTAAGTGTGATGCCTTGGATGCCGCTTAGGTAATGTGCTAGGTATCCTTAAAAAGACCAGCTGTGTATGGAGACTTACAGGCTATGCTTCATGGCAAAATAATATGCAGAGTTATCTCCCAAGGAAACAGAACCATGATAAGCATATAACTTATACATTTAATTCTCAGCTATTTCTGATCTCAGCTGTACACAAGGGAGGTGTTATCAGTCATTGATGGCATTCCCCGTGTAAGTGTGTACACATACTGTACATAGCTTTCACTCACTGATAACTGTAAATGGAAGTGGAAAATGTTAAATGTATACATGACAAGTTTTACTGAATCTTTTCCCATAATTTTCAAATCAATTTTCTCAGCTCCACCTACTTGTGGTGATAGGCCCTTTTTAAGCTGCCTTCAGGTGGAAGGAAAATTCCATAAGTTGTGGTAAGTTTAATTTTTTCTTGGGAGTCACAGCACATTTGAAAGGTCCCACAGTACTACAGTAATTTCCCTCTTACCTAATAGTAGTACTCACCTCTCCACAGTCCTGATCCCCCCAATGACTCCATCCTTTCTTTGTGTTTTGGCAATGCAATTTTGTGGTTATTTGAAGTGGACACATCTAGTTGAAATCACCCTTCAGCTATACAAAGTTTTCTTGTGCATTTTACCGCCAATTTGTACTTCTAATATGCTACAACCTAATTACACTCTTGCCTTGTTCTTTGCCTTGGCATCCACCTCAGCTCATTCTTACTCGGGCTCTCTTCCCAGTAATAATGCATAGCTATCCCTTGCAGCACACTTAACTCCAATTAGTGACCAATCTGGGGGCAACACACTAAGGATTCTACCAGGAAAGTTCGTAGCTCTGTGAAGGGAGTTAAGAGTGAGGTATATGAGGGTTGATTAGACTCCATGCCCTGGTTAATCAGTACCAAACCAGTCGCAGCATAAAGGTTCCACTATCTCGGTGAGCTTTATAACATTAACAGTGTCTTCAGGACTTATGTTCTCACCTGCGGCATGCTCCAAGAATGTGCTATATTGATCTGACAGCTCCTATGTGGAAAGCAGAAGTGGTATGTGACCGACTCTGCTGGCACCCTTCAAAAGAGTCTACAGAGTCATCCAGCAGCATATAGGTCACCATTCCTTTGCTAGGTACAGTATATATTCTGTTGATATTGTGTCTTGTTGTCAGGTGTGAATTGTGGTACGTTTTTCCTAACCATTAAAGGTCCTACGCAGAAGACCAGTTACTGATATTGTAATGGGGTTGGCCGCCTTGTGCTGAGAGCCAGCTCCTTTGTAAACACAACAAACCTGCCCCCAACATGGCTGATGATGTATGGACAGATGAATAGACCCGTCCATCAGTGGCCTCCATCAAGTATCACTGTGCATGGCATTGTGTACTTACCAGCTACCCTGACACTGCAGAGTATTATGCAAGGGAGGCTGGTGATCAGATACTTGCCCCTCCATCAGCGGTGATTTTGTGGACAGAATCATGATTACACAGGATCCTGCTATTAGCACAAGGGGTCCAGTGCTGCACAGATAGGGCTGTAGTAGGAAGTTTAATGCTGCATTTTTAAACAATGGCATACAGTGGCCAACCTCTTTAATACATTATAGATAGATAGAGTAGATATATATTACTGTGCCTTTAAATGTGGTTGACACATATATTATCTTTATGTACGGGTGGGTTCACATCACGTTTTTCCCATACAAAAACCGTAAACGTTAAACGGATGCCTCAGAATGATGTCATAGAGGACCATTGTAAAAAAATATGTATACTTTTTTTTTTTTACCAGACTCTCCAGTATACAAGAACGAGGTGTGCTGCTGTTTGTACCATTTTTTTTCTAACTTGTACGTCAAACGAAGGCATAAAACATGATGTGAACCCACCCTAAGGTGTTTCCATGGTGTTTCAAAGTACTACTGTTATTTAGCCATTCCCTTTCCAATATGGTGCTGGGGAGATATGACCCCCAATTAAACAGTATGCATGGGCATATTTTCGCGGTTTGTATTATTACAATAATTTTAGATTTTTTTTTCTACCATGTGATCTGTGACTGATAGATAATGCACATGTTTATGGGTGCTTACGGATGTGGCATATGTTTTTATAGCTTTTTTTCCATAATAGATTGTATACGTGGGCAAAGTTAATTTTTAACTTTTCTGTAAAACTATATAGGTGTCACGGTCAGCATTGACAGCGGCATCTAAGGGGTTAAACAGCTAATTAACTCTGAGTACAGCATTCTAGCCTGAAAAACAGTCCTCACTAAAACACACTATACCATTGATCCACCAGGTTGCCTGATAATTTCCTGCATTAATGTACTTACTTGCAACCTGTTGCAATACATAGGTATCCAACTTCAGAAATACTGTATGTTTTGGATCCTCCATCCTATCCACCAGTCTGTTGAGTGCACTACAATCTATTCCCTGGTTGGACTTTATATTCTGACATTCCACATACCAAAGGTCTTGCATCTGTAGCTACTTATCTGTAACAGGATCCCTCCATACTGTCATGCCAGAAAGTATTTATTTAGTTTTAGTAAATGGGTTCTCCAGGAATTAAGAAAATGAAAATACTTAAATATTACTTTATAATAAATATATTCTGAAATACCTTTCATTATTTATAATGGCTTGTTTTGTCTGGTAAGCAATCATTAGGAGAAATAAAATCGGACAGGAGGACAAGTTACTTCACATCACTGAGGTAAAGATCTGCCTCCTCCTCCTCTCTACTTGTCAGGGATTATAATCCTGAATACAGATGATAAGAACTTTAGCTGAATCTCTGGGGAATTTAGTTCATGAGAACAAATGAAGTACAGAGAGGACAGACAGGACAGGCTGTGGTAATGTGTTGCTGTGGTAATGGTGACTGTATACAAGTGCTGCTGCCCATTAGCCACACCTCACCTCCTCTAATGTCTCCTCATCATCTCCATTCCCACAGAGATTCACCTGTATTCAGGATCATGATTCCTGACAAGCAGAGCAGAGAGGATGAGGCAGCACTATAGCTCAGTGTTGTGAAATAACTTATTCTCCTGTGTGATTAGGACAGGTTTTGTTCGTACTAATGGGACGGCGGACATTTTATGTCCCCTGATGATTGCTCTCTAGACAAAAGGAGCCATTAGAACTAATGAAAGGTATTTGTGAATATATTTATTATAAAATAATATTTAAGTATTTACATTTTCTTACTACCCGGAGAACCCTTTTAAGGTATGAATATATCCTTCAGCATAATGTCCCAAAAAGCTAAAGTGGCACAAATTTGGCACATCTAGGGTTTCTACCTTTTTTTTCTTACTAGCAAGACAAGAGCTCAGAATAAAAGGTGAATGGTCAGCATTCTGACTAGCAAGACATGAGGGTCAGGCTTTGCTGAAAGGGGGTAAAGCTTCACTGGAAGGGGCAGGGCTGAGATGCACCATTTTGCACCAAAATTGCACCACAATTCTGGAGTAAACATCTGTCTGAAAGTAAGCCAACTGATAGTTGGTACAAAGTCAGAGAAAAACGTCTCCCTGCACCAGATTTATCATGCAGCCTGAGCCTCTGTCTGAACGTTTGCCATCTTTAGGGTTAGTATATCTGAGCCAATGTCTTCCAATTTCAATCAAAAGTGTATCTGCATAAATCGATGGGCACCCGGTTTGCCCGCAGTTTTGCTAATTTATTCATGGGAGAGTATGATGATAAATTTATCTACTCATCATGCAACGGGCCCACTAAGACAACGCCTGGTGTATCCCTTGCCCCTTAGGAGGTTTCTATTAAATATGTCCCTCTTATAGAGCAAGTAAATGTGACGCCAGCTGCGGTTAAGCAGGGGAAGCACAAGGCTCCCTCTGTAGATGGTAATGTTGTTTCCCAGAGGTAGGATTGCTAGAGTGGTGCAGGGTGGCCTACAGTCTCTGTAGATGTTATGTACATGTGTCATGGTGTTCCTACCTGGATATCCGTGGATTACAGACGTGATGTGGTCTGAAGCAGTGCAAAAGGGGTAGGTGAACTTGGATGGTGGATGAGTAGAATAAATGGAGTCCAGACTTTGTAGTAACGTTGAACAGTTGCTTTTACTTGGCATAAATTGGTAATCCAAACAGCTTCCAAACAATATCTTAGGGCTCTTTCACACCTGCGTTATAGTCTTCCGGCATAGAGTTCCGTCGTCGGGGCTCTATGCCGGAAGAATACTCATCAGGATTTTCCTAATGCATTCTGAATGGACAGTCCGTCCTTCAGGATGCATCAGGATGTCTTCCGTTCCGGAACGGAACGTTTTTTGGCCGCAGCAAATAGCGCAGCATGCTGCGCTTTTTGCTCCGGCCAAAAATCCGGAACACTTGCCGCAAGGCCGGATCCGGAATGAATGCCCATTGAAAGGCATTAATCCGGATCCGGCCTTAAGCTAAACGTTGTTTCGGCGCATTGCCGGATGCGACGTTTAGCTTTTTCTCAATGGTTACCATGGCTGCCGGGACGCTAAAGTCCTGGCAGCCATGGTAAAGTGTAGTGGGGAGCGGGGAGCAGCATACTTACCATCCGTGCGGCTCCCGGGCGCTCCAGAGTGACGTCAGGGCGCCCCAAGCGCATGGATCACGTGATCGCATGGATACGTCATCCATGCGCATGGGGCGCTCTGACGTCATTCTGGAGCGCCCCGGGAGCCGCACGGATGGTAAGTATGCTGCTCCCCCGCTCCCCACTACTACTATGGCAACCAGGACTTTAATAGCGTCCTGGCTGCCATAGTAACACTGAAAGCATTTTGAAGACGGATCCGTCTTCAAATGCTTTCAGTACACTTGCGTTTTTCCGGATCCGGCGTGTAATTCCGGCAAGTGGAGTACACGCCGGATCCGGACAACGCAAGTGTGAAAGAGGCCTTAATCATCCGTAGGTATTGGCTTAACTTTGGCATACAAATACTTCTCTGCAACAATCTCAGCACTGCTATGCTTGGCTGGATAATTAGGAAACTCTTCCTCTTTTGCTGGAAATTAAGTTAGCTGTAGTCTGTCTCTTACTTGTATTCCTAGGAACTTCTTGTCCTGGATTTAGAGTACCTCAAGCTTCGGCTCAGCTTAGGTGAAAGCAATGCAAGCCCAGGAGGGGTCAAGCAACCATGTAGATATCGCAGGCAGTGCTAGCCAGCACACAACCTCTCTTTAAGGAGGGTAGACTAAACGCGACCTGTCCTCAAGGAGGGGAAGGCTGAACTGCGACTAACCTCTCCCTAACACAGAACTCCTCCCTCTAGCTACAGAGGGCTGGAAGGAAACAGAAGGTTCCTCTCCAGAGAAACTAATACTGCCAATGTTGCCGCCATCTGCCTGTAGACCATGTTATTACACTTGAACATAACAGTTTCATGAATAAATATGCAGAAAAAACGTGAATAGGCACACCACTTTCTGGAGTGTATACTAACAATTTAATTCAGTTAAGTTCAAAACACAGGCAATACAATATTAATCTTAAAATCTAATATGTATGGTATTCAATAAAATAGCAGCAATAGTATACAGCAAATAACACAGCAAACCAATCAATACGGTGGCAAAAAATATCCCAATTGGTGCGGATATAATAAATAAAAATAATATAGCAGCTGAAGTATCCAGAATTTTGGTGAAGATGGAATAGCAGCAGTATCGGATTGACAATACACATGAATAAATATGCACATTATCAGGCGATGACATAAAATACATCAGATAAGGGATGTCCAAAGTCCGGCCTGCGGGCCAATTGCGGCCCGCGTTCGGGATTGATAAGGCCCCACAGCTAAGTTGGCCAAATATAGATCTTATGGCCCCCGGAGTGAGTACCCGAGCACTGCTCAGGACTCCTTTGATCTCTCACCGCGGGGCTTGATGTCATCAGCCGACTCAGGGAGAAGGAAAGCCCAAATCTCGTGACATCTGAGATATCGCGAGATTTGAGCTTTGGGCTCAGGGATAAGGAAATCCCTAATCTTGCGAGATCTCGGACGTCGCGAGATTTGGGCTTTCCTTCTACCTGCGCAGGCTGATGACGCCAAGTCCCGTGGTAAGAGATCAAAGGAGTCCTGAGCAGTGCTCGGGGACTCACTGGGGGCGGCTGTAAGACATATACTGTATGTGGGCTTTCCTTCTCCCTGCGCCGGCTGATAACATCAAGTCCCGCTGAGAGAGATCCAAGGTCCTAAGCAGCGCTCAGGGACTCACTGGGGGTCCATAAGATCTATATTTGGGCTTTCCTTCTACCCTTACATAGCCACAAGTGTGACCATAAGGGCTATTGAGCCTATTGAAGAAAAAAAAAGATATTGACAGGCAGGCAGGGCTATGAACTCAGAATAATTGTATAATAAAGCAGACAAGGTAGCATTATAGGAATCTGTGGTAGCAAGCTGTCATACCCTTCATTAACCCCTCACTATCCGTCACTGTGCTATAATTTGATTATCTTATTGTGCTCCTAGTACTCTCCCCATAACTTCTCCCCTTCCGGGCAATTTTTATAATGGCAACTACAAATAAGAAACGAAAAGTTGACAGTGGGGGATGCTGCTTCCAGGACAGGTGGAAAGTGGAATATTTTTTCACTGAAATACAGAATCGCTATGTATGTCTGATATGCCAAGAGACTGTGGCTGTTTATAAGGAATTTAATGTCAAGGGACATGTGGCGAAACCAACCTCGCCACGGTGTTTTGGAGGGGGCTGTTTGCCAGCCTCCTGCCCCAGGATTACGGCCCTTTTGCTAACTTTTAAACCCCTGAACCTATTCAAGTGAATTTTGGATAGGTTTGTCCCCAAGTTATACTGTTTAAATTGATGTAAGTTATATGTATGGACAATGTAACCTCACAAAGTTGTAACAATTTATAATAAGTGTAACTTGTCAGCTTGGGAGGAATATGCTGGGTGTGGTTCTATTGTCCCATTGTGTGTTTAAATGTTGATGTCTGTCCTGTTGTCTCCACATGTGTATTGGCGATCTCCCCTTTGTCCTGAGAGATAATTGGATTGCCCTCGGTTGTCTCTGGGACAGAGAGGAGGAAACCATGATGCATTGTGGGGATGTGTTGTATCTGTTCTGTGTCGCAGTCTCCCTTCTGGTCCTCTAGGGGGCGGGAACGATTGGTTGCTGTACTTGCATTGTGTGTGTTGTAAGATATTGATTGGTTGGATTTCAAAACCCTGTGGGCAGTACTATGTTTGTTTTTTATGAATAAAAGGGGCTGTATCTGAAGTACAGTCAGACCACTGCTGACCCTCAACACGGAGCCTTGTCTCGTTATTGGGGGGATTCACTGTATGCTGTTAGAGACTGATTGCCAGGAGTGTAAGCTGACTGTACGCTTTTCCTGTTCGTCTGCCAGCAGCTATTTGCGAGGTTCCAGTTTGGAGTGCTATTTTGTATCCAGTTCGGGAGGTTGGTGTTCTGCAGTAGCTTTGCCTGTCTCTTAGAAAGGGGCATATCGCCTAAACGGATTTTAACCCCTTGTCTGCTGAAACGGTCCGTTACAGGACACTACCAGTCGAGACATAGCACATACGACAAGCTTACAGGGCCTGACAGCAGTGAAAAGTTGAAGCAACTTGCAGCTGTTTTAATGTCACAACAGCAATTTTTTACAAGAGCCTGTGAGTCAAATGAAAATGTTAATTTGCATTTAATTTTAATGGTTCAAAGAATGTCAGGCAAAATGGTTGGCCCTCGCACATGTCCACTTCATCAAATCTGGCACTCTGAAAAAGGTTTGGACACCCCTGCATTAGATATTATACGTTAGCACATAGGAAATGGTAGCAAGGTGTCGAAAAGAGTGTATAAATTCCCCCTATTTTAAAATGTGCAATGTGTTTTGGTGTTTTTCTAATGGAGTTTTTGTATGGTATTTTTTTTACCAATCCTTTTTTCACATACACCTCTACCGAGGAAGGGACATTACACATGGGCACACTTTGCTATGAAAAAAACTCCAGACATACAAAACATGCAATAAACCCCTTAAGGACCCTGCCATTTTTCACCTTAAGGACCAGGTAATTTTTAGCAAATCTGACATGTGTCACTTTATGTGGTAATAACGCTAAAATGCTTTTACTTATCCAGGCAATTCTGAGATTGTTTTCTTGTCACATATTGTACTTCAAGACTAAAATTGAGTAAAAAAATGTCATATTTATTTATAAAAAAAATACCAAATTTACCCAAAAAATAGAAAACATTTTCAAATTTCAATTTCCCTACTTTTATAATAGATAGTAATACCTTAAAAAATTGTAATTACTTTACATTCCCCATATGTCTACTTCATGTTTTAATCATTTTGAAAATAACATTTTATTTTTTTTGGAAGTTAGAAGGCTTAGAAGTTTAGAAGCAAATCTTAAAATGTTTAAGAACATTTCCAAACCCCAATTTTTTCAGGACCAGTTCAGTTATGCAGTCACTTTCTGGGGCTTACATATTAAAAACCACACATAAAATCACCCCATTTTAGAAACTACACCCCTCAAGCTATTCAAAACTGATTTTACAAACGTTATTAACTCTTTAGGTGCCCCGTGAGAATTAAATGAAAATGGGAATAAAATGTAAAAAAAATTTTTTTAGCAGATTTTACATTTGAATCTTTTTTTTCTTCAACACATTAAGGGTTAACAGGCAAACAAAACTCAAAATCTATTACCCTGAATCTGGAGTTTACAAAAACACCCCATGTGTGCTCAAAAACAGAAGTATGGGCGCACAGCAGGCTTCAGAGTGGAAGGAACACCATATGGCTTTTGGAGAGCAGATTTAGATAGAATGGTAATTGGGAGCTATGTCGCATATGAAGACACCCTGAGGTGGCCCTACAATGGAAACCCCAAAAAAGTGACCCCATTATGGAAGCTACACCCCTCAAGGAATATTGCACGGTGTGTAGTGAGCACTTTGACCCATTGGGCGTTTCACAGAATTAGGAAACGCTTGTATGTGAAAATGAAAAATTACAATAGTTTTCCCAAAAAAGTTGCTTTACACCCACATTTTTCACTTTCACAAGGGGTAACAGGACAAAATGCACCCCCACATCTTGTTACCCATTTTACCCCAAATATGCCAACACCCAATATATGCTCAAAAAATTATGTATGTCACCGCCAGATATCTGAGAAGCTCTGACAGACGTTCTTCAGAACCTCTTGCTTTGAGGTTCTTTTGTTTTGCTTTCGTTTTGTCATCTCGTTTCCCTCTCTCAGCTGTCATCTAGTTGCACTGATTGCTTCCCTTTAAATCCCCTCCCATACTGCATCACTTTGCGGTTTATACAACTTCCTGGATTGTGCGCATGCTGGATGCTGCAACTGATGCTTCTACAGATAAGTCTGTTCTTTTATTTGTGTTTTCCTGTTGGCTTGATCCTAGGTGACCCTGACTCCCTCCGTATTAAGTGTAGGGAGCCGGTGGTCGTGTCCCCTCACTATTATAGGGTGTTCAGGTGTCATACAGTCGAGGCACGAAGGCATGCAATTATCTATCATAGAGATCTTTGCATGGGCTAAGAAGTCAGGGAGAGAGCTAGGGCTTTTACAGGGCTCACCCTTATGTTCCTTAGTTTGGGATCAAGTGTCATGCCTGGCTCTGACTATGTGCGGAGGTCGGCCAGAATAGCAGCACGTCTTTAGTGTTTGTTTTGGAGTCGTGCTGGATCCACCTCCCATCAGGTGCATTGGGTGGGGTCATTAGTTTAAATGGCTCTCATTTCCTCAGCGAGATACCGCGCCTACGCAATGACTTCCTTGGTCGGGGCATGCGCATAAGCTATTGCGATGCCGTGCCAGCAATGGGCATCGCAGTGCGCATGCCCCGGCCAAGGAAGTTATCGCGTAGGCGATGGATCTCGCTGAGGGGGAGAGAAAACAGATGGGCGGGCAGAGGAAGAGGCTGGGCAGGGATAAGAGACGAAGAGGCAGAGCTGCCTGGGCTCCAATGCGGTGGACGCCGCCCTGGGCACTTGCAAGCCCTCATTTACATATGCATCAAAGTTAATTTTTGGCAGAATCGAGGTTACGTAATTTATTTCTGGGTGAACATACTGCTGAGGCTTACTGTGTTGAGTTTAGGAGATGGGCTACGGAATCAGAGTGGAATGATCCTGCGTTACGTAGTCAGTTTTGTCAAGGGTTATCTGAGAGATTGAAGGATGCCCTTGCTTTTCATGAATACCCAGACTCTTTGGAGAATGCCTTGTCTTTAGCAGTACGGTTAGATAGACGTATCAGAGAAAGGTGTAGGGCTCCCTCCGCGCAAGGGATCACTTCTGCGAGTGGTTTCGTCTCTACTACCTCCCCGGGTGATGTTACAGGTAACTCTGGGATAGTGGAGGAACCCATGCAGCTGGGTCAGGTTTCTTGCTATTCTAATAGTAGAGACTTTAGGAAATTGCACAAACTGTTTTACTATTGTGGAAAGAGTGGTCATTTTCTTTTTGCTTGTCCTTATGTTAAACCGCAGGTGGAAGAGAAAAAGAAAGAAAAAAAAACTTTCCTGTCACTTGGTAGTGTGAATGGTGTGGTGGAGCAGGCAGGTATGCAAGCTCCCTGCAGTTCCCGTTTTCTCCTTCCAGCTGTGGTGGCGCTAGAGTCAAGAATATTTTTTGTTGAAGTATTCCTTGATTGTGGTGCTGGGGTAAACCTAATTGACTCTCTTTTTCTTCAAAATCTAGGACTTAGTACTTGCACTTTAGAGAATGAGATTCGAGTTTTTGCAATTGATTCTTCTCCTCTTTCTCAAAGGAGTCTTACTCACATTGTTCATGGTATTCACTTAAGGGTGGGTGATGCACATGTTGAAATTATTTCTTGTTTTGTCATGAAGGATTTGCCAGCTCCTATAGTTTTGGGGTTGCAAGCGAGATTGGCAAGCGAGACAAATCAATGGTTGGAGTGAGTTTTGTTCGGATAATTGTCTTGGCACATACAGACGTGGACAAAATTGTTGGTACCCTTTGGTCAATGAAAGAAAAAGTCACAATGGTCACAGAAATAACTTTAATCTGACAAAAGTAATAATAAATTAAAATTCTATAAATGTTAACCAATGAAAGTCAGACATTGTTTTTCAACCATGCTTCAACAGAATTATGTAAAAAAATAAACTCATGAAACAGGCATGGACAAAAATGATGGTACCCCTAGAAAACACAGAACATAATGTGACCAAAGGGACATGTTAATTCAAGGTGTGTCCACTAATTAGCATCACAGGTGTCTACAACCTTGTAATCAGCCATTGGGCCTATATATATGGCTCCAGGTAATCACTGTGTTGTTTGGTGATATGGTGTGTACCACACTCGACATGGACCAGAGGAAGCAAAGGAAAGAGCTGTCTCAAGAGATCAGAAAGAAAATTATAGACAAGCATGTTAAAGGTAAAGGCTATAAGACCATCTCCAAGCAACTAGATGTTCCTGTGAGTACAGTTGCACATATTATTCATAAGTTTAAGATCCATGGGACTGTAGCCAACCTCCCTGGACGTGGCCGCAGGAGGAAAATTGATGACAAATCTAAGAGACGGATAATCCGAATGGTAACAAAAGAGCCTAGAAAGACTTCTAAAGAGATTCAAGGTGAACTTCATGCTCAAGGAACATCAGTGTCAGATCGCACCATCCGTCGTTGTTTGAGCCAAAGTGGACTACATGGGAGACGACCAAGGAGGACACCATTGTTGAAAACGAATCATAAAAAAGCAAGACTGGAATATGCCAAACTACATGTTGACAAGCCACAAAGCTTCTGGGAGAATGTCCTGTGGACAGATGAGACAAAAATCGAAGTTTTTGCCAAGGCACATCAGCTGTATGTTCACAGACGAAAAAATGAAGCATATCAAGAAAAGAACACTGTCCCTACTGTGAAACATGGAGGAGGCTCTGTTATGTTCTGGGGCTGCTTTGCTGCGTCTGGCACAGGGTGTCTTGAATCTGTGCAGGGTACAATGAAATCTCAAGACTATCAAGGAATTCTAGAGAGAAATGTACTAGCCAGTGTCAGAAAGCTTGGTCTCAGTCGCAGGTCATGGGTCTTGCAACAGGACAATGACCCAAAACACACCGCTAAAAACACCCAAGAATGGCTAAGAGGAAAAAATTGGACTATTCTAAAGTGGCCTTCTATGAGCCCTGACCTCAATCCTATTGAGCATCTTTGGAAGGAGCTGAAACATGCAGTCTGGAAAAGGCACCCTTCAAACCGGACACAACTGGAGCAGTTTGCTCATGAGGAGTGGGCCAAAATACCTGCTGAGAGGTGCAGATGTCTCATTGACAGTTACAGGAAGCGTTTGATTGCAGTGATTGCCTCAAAAGGTTGCGCAACAAAATATTAAGTTAGGGGTACCATCATTTTTGTCCATGCCTGTTTCATGAGTTTATTTTTTTACATAATTCTGTTGAAGCATGGTTGAAAAACAATGTCTGACTTTCATTGGTTAACATTTATAGAATTTTAATTTATTATTACTTTTGTCCGATTAAAGTTATTTCTGTGACCATTGTGACTTTTTCTTTCATTGACCAAAGGGTACCAACAATTTTGTCCACGTCTGTATATCTCTGGGGTGTCCACTACGATTTTACCTCAGTATCTCTCAGATTTTGCAGATGTCTTTTCGGAGGGTGGGGCTCAGGAATTACCCCCCCATCGAGACTATGATTGTCCAGTTAATCTCATCCCTGGGGCTAAATTGCCAAAATCTCGGCTTTACAACCTTTCTCAACCCGAAAGAGAGGTCATGCGAAAGTATATCGCCGAGAGTTTGGCAAAAGGTCATATTAGGCCATCTAAGTCTCCGGTGGCAGTAGACTTGTTCTTTGTAAAGAAAAAGGATGTTTTTGGATTTCCGGGAATTGAACAGTATTACGGTCCGGGATCCATATCCCCTGCCTTTGATTTCTGACCTTTTTGATCAGATTGCGGGAGCCAAGGTGTTCTCCAAGTTGGATTCGAGGGGGGGCCTACAACCTGATCAGGATCAAGGAGGGGGATGAGTGGAAAACGGCCTTCAATACGCACGAGCGTCATTTTGAGAATCTGGTTATGCCTTTTGGGTTGACGAATGCGCCAGCAGTATTTCAGCGATTCGTCAATGACATTTTTCATCACCTGGTGGGGAGGTTCGGGGGTGGTTTATTTGGATGACATTTTAATTTATTCTCCTGATCTGAAGACCCATCAGGATCATGTGAGACAGGTTTTGACGATCCTTCGGGAGAATAAATTGTATGCTAAATTGGAGAAATTTTTATTTTCGATGCAGGAGCTTCCGTTCTTGGGATATCTGCTTTCTGACTCTGGTTTTCGTATGGACCCCGAAAAGGTCCGGGCGGTTCTGGAATGGGACCGACCAGAGAATCAGAAAGCTTTGATGCGGTTCTTGGGGTTTACTAATTATTATAGGAAATTTATTTCGAACTATTCCACCAATGTAAAACCTCTCACGGATATGACTAAGAAGGGTGCTGACGTCTCTGCCTGGTCGGATGAGGCATTGCAGGCCTTTTCGGCTATTAAGGAGCGTTTTGCGTCTGCTCCCATTCTGGTGCAGCCCGATGTGTCTCAGCCATTCATCGTGGAGGTTGATGCATCTGAAGTGGGGGTTGGAGCGGTACTGTCGCAGGGTTCATCTCCTGGCTAATGGGTCCCGTGTGCTTTTTTCTCCAAGAAGCTCTCGGTCGCCGAGAGGAATTATGATGTTGGAGATAGAGAGTTGCTTGCTATCAAGTTGGCCTTTGAGGAATGGCGTCACTGGTTGGTGGGGGCGTCTCACCCCATTACGGTATATACAGACCATAAGAATTTGGCTTACTTGCAGTCTGCCAAGCGTCTGAACCCTAGACAGGCCAGATGGTCCCTGTTTTTTACCAGGTTCAATTTTGTGGTTACCTTTCGCCCAGGGGTTAAGAACGTCAAGGCAGATGCCTTGTCTCTCAGCTTTCCTGGGGGAGGTGATTCAGAGGATCCTGCTCCGATTTTGGCGGATGGGGTGGTTGTCTCCGCTCTGTACCCCGAATTGGAGATGGAGGTGTTGGGAGCCCAGGAGGGGGTTCCTGGTTCTTGTCCCCCAGGGAGGTTGTTTGTTCCTGAGGGCCTGCAATACAAGGTATTTAAGGAAAATCACGATACTGTCCTTGCTGTGCATCCTGGTGGTAAGTCGACCCTTGATCTTGTGTTCTGGTGGCCTGGGTTACGTAAGAGCATTGAGGATTACGTGGCAGCTTGTGAAACTTGTGCTCGGTCAAAGGTTGCTCATACTCGACCGGCTGGTTCACTTCTTCCATTGTCTATTCCGTCTCGTCCCTGGACCCACTTGTCTATGGACTTTATTACGGATCTACCGAGTTCCTCCGGGAGAACAGTAATTTTGGTGGTAGTTGACCGTTTCAGTAAAATGGCTCACTTTATATCTTTATCTAGTCTGCCTAATGCCAAGACCCTTGCACAGATTTTTGTGGATAATATTGTGAAATTGCATGGTATTCCTTCGGATGTGGTCTCCAATAGGGGCACGCAGTTTGTCTCCAGGTTTTGGAGGGCGTTCTGCTCTCGGCTTGGCATTCAACTTTCATTCTCTTCGGCTTTTCATCCGCAGTCGAATGGACAGACGGAGCATACTAATCAAAACCTGGAGACCTACTTGAGGTGCTTTGTGGCTGAGAATCAGGAGGACTGGTCCTCATTCTTGTCTCTAGCAGAATTTGTTTTGAATAACCGTAGGCAGGAGTCCACGGGTAAGTCGCCATTTTTCGGCGCATACGGCTTTCATCCTCAGTTTGGTACCTTTTCTGGGACTGGTTCCTCTGGGATGCCAGAGGAGGAGAGATTTTCTTCTGCCTTGTCTTCCATCTGGCGGAAGATCCAAGGGAATTTGGAGAAGATGGGTGAGAGGTATAAGCGAATGGCTGACAAGAGACATGTGACTGGTCCGGACCTGTGTGTGGGTGATCTGGTATGGTTGTCCACTAAAAATATTAAGTTGAGAGTGCCATCTTGGAAACTGGGTCCAAGATTTATCAGTCCGTACAAAATATCTGCAGTGATCAACCCAGTAGCGTTTCGGCTGGATCTTCCGCAAACTTGGAGGATTCATGACGTGTTCCACGGGTCTTTACTGAAAAAATATGTGAAACCGGTGGAACTATCGCCATTGCCTCCTCCTCCTGTTCTGGTCGATGGAAATTTGGAGTTCGAGATCTCCAGGGATCTCGACTCTAGAGTTCTTCGGGGGTTCCCTTCAGTATCTGGTACACTGGAGGGGATACGGCCCTGAGGAGAGGATGTGGGTTCCTGCACGGGATGTCAGTGCCAGCCGACTGGTGAGGGCTTTTCATAGATCCCATCCGGATAAGGTTGGTCCGGGGTGTCCGGAGGTCACCCGTAGAAGGGGAGGTACAGTCATGCCCGGCTCTGACTATGTGCGGAGGTCGGCCAGAATAGCAGCACGTCTTTAGTGTTTGTTTTGGAGTCGTGCTGGATCCACCTCCCATCAGGTGCACTGGGTGGGGTCATTAGTTTAAATGGCTCTCATTCAAGTGTGGGTTCTGTTCTTGTTGTTTGCTGTTTTAGTTTGTTGATATCTTCTCTCCCATCCAGGTTCTGTGCGAGCAGGCTGCTCATATTTCCCCTTTCCACCATCTCAGGGAATTTAGGGTGTATTAGCCTAGGCACGAGGACACAGCATTCCTACCACTAAGGTCTGCCTGTGGGCTGAGCAGTGCAGGGAGAGAGGTCAGGGATTAGCTAGGAGGTGACCCTTCCCCTGCTTCTCGCTCAGAGCCTGGTTGTTGGTTTTTCTGTGTGTCTGAGTGCTTGTCCGCCGTGACATCAAGTCAGTCGGATCTTCATTTGTTGTCTTCTAGTTTTCTGCAACACCATCCGTGACAATGTATGGCCGAACAGCAGGCTTCAGAGTGGAAGGAGGACCATATAGCGGTTAGGAGAGAAGATTTAGCTGGAATGGTAATTGGGAGCTATGTCGCATATGAAGGCACTCTGAGGTGGCCCTAGAGTGGAAACCCCCCAAAAGTTACCCCATTCCAGAAACTACACCCCAAGGAATATTTCAAGGTGTGTAGTGAGCATTTTGACCCATCAGGAATTTCACAGAATTAGGAAATGCTTGGCTGTGAAAAAAAAAAAAGAAATTTTTTTTCCATAAAAAGTTGCTTTACAGGCGTGGCCTGAGCATGGACGTGTGAGCAGCCTGTGTACAGAGCTCCCGGACCCTGGACCCTCTTAAATACCTTTTGCAAGTCTCTTAGTGGCCCTTTTCTCCTCTTTTGGGCATGGTGAGACGCTCTGGACGCCGAGGGACCTGCTTCGTGCCGGCAAAAACGCAGATAGCGTGGTATTTCTCCCAGCAGCCACCGCCCATGCCACACGCCAGCACCACCAAGATGGCGCCGATGGAAGCGATGGGGCCGTACGCGCGGGAACAGCCGCGATTACAGTTGAAAAATGCCCCTGCTAACCGGCTCTCCGGCTCTCCTGTCATCACAGACCGGATCTCCGATGGGGCCCCGATGGTGTCTGCAAAGGCCTCTTTCACCTACACCTCCGGCACATGGGCCTCGCTGCAATCGGCCTCCCCGCCCTCTGCACCGGCTTCAGTCATGCAATGCGACGGGCACAGATGCTCTCATCGCCCTCATTATGCAGAGACTTTGGGGGGAAACACTCTTAAGACACTGGCGCCTGATATAGTAGGCCTTCAGTTGCCGCTCCGGCAGATCAACATTACAGGGTCATCCCCTAGGGCCACAATAGAAACCTTGCCACTCAGTGCCCCTGAAGGTATCTCCAACTTAGCAGGGGACCCCATGATGGAACAGATGTTACCGCAGGATCTGCCAGATACCCCTGCCATCTTTCATTCTCAGTATGGTAACTGCCAAAGGGTGAGAGAGGCGCTCATAGGGTAAGTAAATCGAGGTACAACAGCTTCCTTCAAAGAGCTGGTGGATACGATAGACTCACCTGTTATGGTTGCACCAAAGTTAAGTGCAACCGTATTGCAGGTGAGCTGTGAGGTATAAAAGGTGCAGGTCGGTGCTGCCAGATAGATGCGTCAAGAAGCCCCTTGGGACGAAGGCCAAGTTGCCACTCGGGTATATATTGGAAAACGTGTCTAAGCTTGTCACTGTTGAGTGATCAAGCTGGTAGACGATCATAAGGCGCATTACCATGACCCAGTACAGGATACAACAAAGTTTATTTTAAGACAACGCGTTTCGGGGTCTCGACGGCCCCTTTATCAAGTCTACAAGGAACATCGATAATAGGAAAAGTACAGTAAAAAATAATAAATAAAAACATATATATGTTTGTATATCGAATTTGGTATAGACAGATGTGTACATGTATATGTACGTTTATGAGTCATATATGGAATTTAGTATATAGTTATATATTTGCATGGATGATTATATAGATATCAATAAAACAGGGGAAAACACACTCCATTGGGTGGGCGGGTGCATCAATAATTATAAGAATATATAAATATATAAATATATATAAAAATGTATAAAAAGAAGGCTGTAAGAAATCTCCCTGTATACATTCATAAATAAATAGGTTAATTATAATTAAAATACATAAAACATAGATGATAAAATATTCAAATACTTGGTTAGGTAAGTAGATATCTCATTGGTACTGATTCATGAGTACATGTGAAAATACCATATATATATATATATATATATATATATAATTAGCTGACGTATATTATTGGTAAGACTGGCATATGTTGGCACATATTTGGCAGGAAATATTTGCGTATTAAAAAATACCTGTGTCACCCTAGTTTTTGGTGCAGCTGGGTGTGTACTGCCTGGTTTCTACTAAAAAAGGCGCATGTCCGTACCTGTGAGGTCATGTGAAACAAAAAGGGGGGCGGTGGGAGGGGGTTCATTTGAGACTTTGGCTAAAATGGACCAACCAGTAAATATATATACATTATTTGACCCTATTTTTCCTTTTTTCTCTCTTTCCCTCTTCTCTCTCCTTGTTTTCTCTTTCTTTCTCTCCCTTTCTACTCCTCTCCTACTTTCTCTCTCTTCCTCTATTGGAGGGAAAAGAAAAAGGGAAGAGAGAGAAAGTAGGAGAGGAGGAGAAAGAGAGAGAAAGAAAGAGAAAACAAGGAGAGAGAAGAGGGAAAGGAGAGAAAAGAAGAAAAATAGGGTCAAAGGGTCATAATGTATATATATTTACTGGTTGGTCCATTTTAGCCAAAGTCTCAAATGAACCCCCTCCCACCCACCCACCCCCCTTTTTGTTTCACATAACCTCACAGGTACGGACACGCGCCTTTTTTAGAAGAAACCAGGCAGTACACACCCAGCTGCACAAAAAATTAGGGTGACACAGGTATTTTTTAATACGCAAATATTTCCTGCCAAATATGTGCCAACCGAGTATTTGAATATTTTATCATCTACTGTATGTTTTATGTATTTTAATTATAATTAACCTATTTATTTATGAATGTATACAGGGAGATTTCTTACAGCCTTCTTTTTATACATTTGTATATATATATTTATATATTCTTATAATTATTGATGCACCCGCCCACCCAATGGAGTGTGTTTTCCCCTGTTTTATCCATATCTATATATTCATCCATGCAAATATATAACTATATACTAAATTCCATATATGACTCTTAAACGTACATATACATGTACACATCTGTCTATACCAAATTCCATATACAACTTGGAAACGTACATAGTGTATATATGTTTTTCTTTTTTATTATTATTATTTTTTTTTTTTTTTACTGTACTTTTCCTATTATCTATGTTCCTTGTAGACTTGATAAAGGGGCCGTCGAGACCCCGAAACGCGTTGTCTTAAAATAAACTTTGTTGTATCCTGTACTGGGTCGTGGTAATGCGCCTTATGATCGTCTACCAGCTTGATCACTCCACAGTGACAAGCTAAGACACGTTTTCCAATCTTTCATTCTCAATCAGTCTCAGAGGCCTCTGATTCGGCGTCCTCAGCCTCCTCTTTGCCTAACAAACGTGCTAAAAGGCCTAAACTACGTGATATTTGGTCACTGCTCAGTACTCTTTTCCACTACAATGGACTTAGAGGCGATGCTATTGAAGCTTAAATCTAAACAAGATAAGGCCATTGCCTCAGTCATTGCCTCAGTCAAAGCTGATATTAGCGCCATTTCTACCAAACTGACCTCCCAGGAGCGTCTTTCTAACTCTCTGGAATCACGTCAGACACAGGTGGAGGCAAGCGTGGCCTCTCAAAAAGCTCTAAACAGACACCTGCTGCTACAACTTGATGACCAGGAGAATAGAGGGCGCCGTAACAATATTAAACTGCGAGGGATCCCCGAAGAGATTCAATCTTCAGAATTGTGTAAAGCAGTGACGGCTATTTTTAACACCCTCCTCGACAGGCCGGAAGAGTCCGAGATTGAACTGGACATGGTCCACCGAGTCACGGGTCCCTGACATGTAAGTGCCTCCAACACGCGAGACGTGCCGTGTCGCATCCATTTCTTCAGAGAAAAAGAGGACTTGATACAGAGAGCCTGGAGACGAGGCCCGGTACCTTTTGCAAATTCTGAAATCCACATTTTACCGGATGTGTCTAGAAGAACCTTGATGATGAGGCGTATTCTGAAGCCGATCCTCCAAGTTATTGCTGAAGCTGGAGCCATGTATCCATGGGGACACCCCTTCCACCTGATTGTCCGCAGGAATGGAACCACGTTCGCTCTTCTCTCGCCGGACCAGGCTGAGGACTTGTCCCACTTTTTGGATGTACCTATAGTATCACTACCGAACTGGTGGGACGTCCCGACCCCTGCATTTTTTGTCCTGGAC
Organism: Bufo gargarizans; assembly: GCF_014858855.1. Taxonomy (NCBI): domain Eukaryota; kingdom Metazoa; phylum Chordata; class Amphibia; order Anura; family Bufonidae; genus Bufo; species Bufo gargarizans. The sequence continues at coordinate 311,862,762 of NC_058085.1, forward strand.
TCATTTAGTTTCCAGGGTGTTGGTGACAACCGGACATTGCCTCAAGATGTACCAATAGGGGGACGAGATCATTCTCCCCGCTCTGTTCCGGATTAATGAGCTTGTGCTGGGGCTTGAAGGCCTCTATTGTCATAGCCGGTAACTGGCTCTCTCAAAGCCACTGTGTAGGATGATCCGAGTCCTACTATCTCACCCATGTCATGTGGGCTTATTGTTATTGTTTTTCCACTAGCTGTTTTGTTATTTTTTGCCACTCAGATTAATATGACCTGGGCCCAGGGACTGGGATGCATTTTCTGATTGATCTCCCTCTCTCCAACTAGGTCAAGCGAATCTTGGTCGACTCTCTCTGAGCCTTCCAAAAATAGCATAGTGGGGAGTTTTTCTCTGCAGGCTTTGTTTTACCCTCAACTGGACTAGCCGGTTAGGGTTATATTGTAAAGTCTTCTTTGTTTTGTCTTGTCTTTTCCCCTCCCTCTTGTTTCCTCTGTCTGTTCGTATTTTTCACTTCCCTCTTTCTTAGCAGATTGAAGCCATGACTACTGTCCAGTTTGCGTCTATCAACGCCAATGGGCTGAATACCCCTGAGAAGCGCTCCTTCATTCTCTGGCTCCTATGGAGCAAGAAGGTACAGGTATCATTTGTCCAAGAGACCCACCTCCGCAGGGATGCTATGCCGTCGCTTAAATATTCTAGGTATCTGGTTACCTATCATAGCTGTTTTTCGGGGTCAAAGTCGAGGGGAGTAAGCATACTCATTGCTAGATCTGTTCCATGGGAATTCTTAGATGCTCGCACTGATGAGAATGGTCGCTTTCTATTCCTCAAGGGACGTCTAGCTGGGCAGCTGTACACTCTAGCAAACGTATACCTGCTCAACACCAAACAACTCAAGGCCCTAACCGGGATCTTGACTCGCCTGGATGACTTGCGGAGGGCACCCTGTTGGTCGGGGGGATCTCAATGTGGCACTAGACCCTGTCGTGGATGTCTCTAGAGGGACCTCTCACCTTGCCCATTCATATCTTCGGGATATCAAAAAGCTTCTCCATACCCATCAGCTAGTAGACGCGTGGCGGGTTCTTAACCCTGAGGTCAAAGACTTCACGTTTTATTCCGCAGCGAAGGACACTTACTCCAGACTAGACAATTTTCTACTGAGACCATCAGCGGCATCCCTCTTAGCTTCATCAGTTATAGACCCGCTGACCTTCTCGGACCACGCGATGCTCCATGTTTCCTTGAAGTCCCCCCTCCCTGCTCCGAAATCTTGGCAGTGGCGATTAAACAAATCCTTACTGCAAGATCTGGATGTAGCTCAGGAGGTACATACGGAGATCTCTCGGTACTTTGAAACCAATCAAACTGATGATATGTCACCTATCTCGGTTTGGGCAGCTCACAAATGTGTAATCCGTGGGGAATTCATCAAGCATGGAGCGAGATGTAAGAAAGAAAAGGGCAGCTGAAATCTCTCAGCTTTTAGCGTAAATAGTCACCCTTGAACAGGCCCATAAAAAGTCTCATGCGATGGCTGCACGCACATCCCTCCTCTTAGCCAGAAGTAAGCTCAAGGAGAAGTTGGATTTACGTACGAAAACCATTCTAGCTAATGGCCGCAGGTACTTCTTTGAGTTCGGAAACAAAAGTACCAAATTGCTAGCCAAATTACTCAGATAACAAAGAGCAAGAAATTATGTTCCCTGTATAGCCACTGCCCGAGAATCACTCCTTAATGACCCAGCCGCTATTGCAGAAGCCTTTGCTCAGTATTACTAATCCTTATACAATCTCTCACAGCCCAGCGACACTACTGGGTCTCTGCACTCGGTGATGAGCAAGTATCTTGCTGATTCGGGTATGCCAAAGATACCTACAGACTCCCTCCTAGACTTAGACAGGCCGATCTCTACCGAGGAAATAGCAGAGGCTTTAAAAACTATGCAACCCAGTAAGGCCCCGGGTCCTGACGGCCTCCCTGCCTCCTACTACAAGAGATTTTTACCTCTTCTCCAGGCCCCACTAGCTAAAGCACTCAATGTACTCAGCTCAGGGCATTCACTCCTTCACTCATTCACATCAGTCCTGTGTCATGCCAACAGTAAAGCATCCTGAGACCATTCATGTGTGGGGTTGCTTCTCATCCAAGGGAGTGGGCTCACTCACAATTTTGCCCAAAAACACAGCCATGAATAAAGAATGGTACCAAAACACGCTCCAACAGCAACTTCTTCCAACAATCCAACAACAGTTTGGTGAAGAACAATGCATTTTCCAGCACGAAGGAGCACTGTGCCATAAGGCAAAAGTGATAACTAAGTGGCTCGGGGACCAAAACGTTGACATTTTGGGTCCATGGCCTGGAAACTCCCCAGATCTTAATCCCATTGAGAACTTGTGGTCAATCCTCAAGAGGCGGGTGGACAAACAAAAACCCACTAATTCTGACAAACTCCAAGAAGTGATTATGAAAGAATGGGTTGCTATCAGTCAAGAATTGGCCCAGAAGTTGATTGAGAGCATGCCCAGTCGAATTGCAGAGGTCCTGAAAAAGAAGGGCCAACACTGCAAATACTGACTCTTTGCATAAATGTCATGTAATTGTCGATAAAAGCCTTTGAAACGTATGACGTGCGTGTAATTATATTTCACTACATCACAGAAACAACTGAAACAAAAATCTAAAAGCAGTTTAGCAGCAAACTTTGTGAAAACTAATATTTGTGTCATTCTCAAAACTTTTGGCCACGACTGTACATAAGGAAGGAAAGGACCCCACCCTCTGCGGCAACTATCGTCCCATTTCACGTTTAAACGTGGACCTTAAATTGTTTGCTAAAATCCTGGCCACACGGCTGGTTCCGCTGCTATCTAATCTCATACACCATGACCAGGTGGGTGTCATTCTGTCGCGTGAGGCGAGAGATAACACCACTAAGTTCCTCAATCTGATTCACCATGCCAGGATCCGAGATGCCCCACTCTGTCTCTCGTCCACGGATGCTGAAAAAGCCTTTGACAGGGTGGGGTGGCCTTGGTTGTTCGCGGTATTGCGCTTTGTTGGCATCTTCGGTCCTCTGGCGACATGGATCCGAGCTCTCTGAGTCTCCGTCTGCGGCCACGAAGGTGAATGGTGTGCTCTCTCCGTCTTTTGCGATACGGAATGGGACCCGCCAGGGGTGTCCCCTCTCCCCACTGATTTTTGTTCTTACTCTGGAACCGCTCCTGAGAGCAATCCGACAGAACCCGAATACATATCGGGACTCTCAGTTGAGGGCAAAGAATTTAAGATAGCAGCTTATGCGGATGATCTGATGTTCACGCTTACTAACCCCAAGATCTCTTTTCCGAACTTGATGGCGGAATTTCACACATTTCACAGCCTCTCTAATCTGAAGATTAACTTTCAGAAATCTGAGGCCTTGAATATTTCTCTACTGGACACGCTTGTGTCCGAATTGGTCGCTTCCTTCCCATTCAAGTGGGCTACCGGAGCAGTGAAATATCTGGGCACATTCATCCCCTTGGATCTGAAGGAGGTGTAGCACAGGAATTTTATCCATCTCCGGGACCGGATCAGGGAAGCTCTTAAGAGGTGGTCGAAAGGACTACACACGTGGTTTGGAAGATGTGCTATTTTTAAAATGAACATCCTCCCACGGGTGTTATACCTCTTTCAGACCCTCCCCATTAAACTCCCCTCTAGTTTCTTCAACATGATCCATGGGGACTTATTCAGATTTATCTGGGCCAGCGGTAGCCCAAGACTCGCTAGATCTCTCTTACACATCCCGAGAGACAAAGGAGGGCTGGGTGTACCTGACTTACGTAAATATTACTCAGTCTCCTTGCTTCAAAGGATAGTGGACTGGTGTCGGCACTGTCGACACTGCTTAAACAGTGTCTCGATCGAACAACTGTGTTCGAGCTACCCTCTGGCCTCCTTGCCCTGGGTAGATATGAAACTCCTTTCAGCTCTTTCTAACCATCCCACAATCGGTCCCACCATTACACAATTTCATAAAGTCAAAGAAAATCCTTTGATCTCCCCCTCACCATTGTTTCCCATCCTAGGAAATCCCAGTTTCCCAGCGAGTTGTCGAGGAGGACTGTTTTTGCAATGGTGGGTAAATGGTAGGTTCCGTGCTCCCTTTTTCAGAACCTCGGGCAGATGGTTTACTTATGACGAGATATTGAAAGTGACAGATCCCTGCCCTTTGGGATTCTGGAGATCCAGACAACTGACACATTTTCTATCCTCTATTCCGGCCTCTGCAGGGTTTGATAGGTCTCTTACCTCTTTTGAGAAAGCTTGTGTTGGGTTGGGCGCTTATAGACATTCCCTATCTGAATGTTACCAGTCCTTGGTGGCTTCTCGACAGGACGACCTGCCCCTATATGTGGCGAAGTGGTCTCAAGACCTGGGAGTAGATGTCTCCCCGATCATTGGTCAAAACTATTCTGCCTGCTCTACAGGTCATCCATGGCGAGTAGGTTCCAGGAGGCAGGATATAAGATAATGTCCAGATGGTACTATGTTCCGGTCAGACTACAGAAAATGTTCCCATCTGCGTCCCCTGTTTGCTGGCGTTGTGACTCAGCCATGGGCTCAATGCTACACAATTTTTGGGAATGTCCAAAAATCTGTCCTTTTTGGCAGTCGATCCATAAAACATTGTCCTCAATTTTCCGGTTTACGGTACCAAATACACTTGGTTTCTTTTTATTATTCCTATCGGATCTCCCAATGAGTGTGCTTCATAAGTCTTGTCTGTGCTCCTTGGTGATAGCGGCTAGTTCATGCATCCCTGCGAGGTAGAAGCTCTCTGACAATTAGCTGCCGGATCCAAAAGGTGGAGGAGATCTGGAGAATGGAGGAACTTACTTCGCAGCTACGAGCTAAGCATAAAGCTTTCCTTGATGCTTGGGCCCCCTGGTTTTCCTTCCAGGAATTTTGGCAAATCCTCCTGTCCTGAGAAGCTGAACTTATCAACCTTGTACTCTTTTGTGCTCCCCCCTTCCTCCTGTGTTCATTGTCCGTCAAAGTTTTGTTCTCCTTATATCACTATATGTTTGTTGGAAGCACCTTTCAATATGTTTACAAGTGTGTCATTTCATTCTTCCTGGGCATTTTTGTTTATGAGGCCAGGAATAACGTTTTCATCAATATCTCCAGGCAGGGTTCCTGCTTAGACAAATCAGATCCTTTTTCAACGGGGTTCTTCACCCCATACTACAGTTGCCAGAAGGCTCTCTTAAGATGACTGTAAAATGATGACCTCTCATTGTAGTGCATTATCTTTGAAGTACTCGATGTATTCTATCTACTTTGCTGATGCACGGTTTGTTATCCGTATATATTAAAATAAAGAATAAAAAAAAAATGCACCCCCACATTTTGTTACCCATTTCCCCCGAATACGCCAACACCCCATATGTGCTCCAAAAATTATGTATAGCCGCACGGCATGCTTCAGAGTGGAAGGAGCACCATATGGCGGATAGGAGAGAAGATTTAGCTGGAATGGTAATTGGGAGCTATATCGCATATGAAGGCACCCTGAGGTGGCCCTAAAGTGGAAACCCCAAAAAAGTGACCCCATTCTGGAAACTACACCCCTCAAGGAATATTTCAACGTGTGTAGTGAGCATTTTGACCCATCAGGCGTTTTACATAATTAGGAAATGCTTGGCTCTGAAAATAAAAATAGTAAAGTAAAGTTGCTTTATACCCACATTTTTCACTTTCAGAAGGGGTAACAGGACAAAATTCACCCCCACATTTTGTTACCAATTTCCCCCCGAATACGCCAACACCCCATATGTGCTAAAAAAAATGATGTATGGCCGCACGGCAGGCTTCAGAGTGGAAGGAGCATCATATGGCGGTTAGGAGAGAGGATTTAGCTGGAATGGTAATTGGGTAATTTTGGCGCACAGCAGGCCTCTAAGAGGCAAAGTGCAAAATATGGTTTTTGCAGGCCTGAATTAGCAGACATGGATTTTTGCTGCCATGTTGCATTAACATTTTTTCCTGAGGTCCCCAGAAATGAAAAACTCCAAGAAGTGACCCCATTTCGGAAACAGCACCCCCCGTACGGACATTTTAAGTGGTGGAAATGGTACTTTTTACCAAACGGGTGTCTCAAAGAAGGCAGAAATACTAGACAAAGGATTTCAAAGCACACATTTGTAAAAATGAAAAATTACTAGCAGACCCTAATTATTCACTTTCACAAGGGGTTAAAGGAGAAAATGCACCCCAGTATATGTTCCCAATTTTCTTCTCATTTTGCGAACACCCCATACGTGCTCGTAGCCTGCTGTTCTGGCGCACAGCAGGCCTCTACAGGCAAAGTGCAAAATATGTTTTTTGCAGGCCTGAATTGGCAGACATGGATTTTAGCTGCCATGTCGCATAAAAAAAAATTCCTGAGGTCCACAGAAAAAAAACAAAAAACAAGAAGTGACCCCATTTTGGAAACAGCACCCCGTATGAACATTTTAAGTACTGGAAAGGGTACTTTTTGCCAAACAGGTGTCTCACAGAAAAGAATATGTAGTGGTTGTTGAAAAGTGTATATTCAAGCGAGGTGGACAAAATCAGATATAAAGTGGAAATATTTCAGGGAGCATAAAAATTTTAATTCCATGGAAGAATGGTAGATTCTGAAGCAGTCCTGCATGCACAGGCCAGGTTTTTCAGGGCAGGTTTCGCATTGGGAAATGGTGTCTTTCCTTATCCCTCTTTTGTGACACACCCTGCATCTTTTTTGGGTCCTTCCCTTCCTTGCTGTCTGGGGGAGTTGACCTGGAAAATGTTGCCCAGGCACAACTCAGGCACCATGACTTCCTGAAGTACTGGGACCCTCCCTGGTCTGGGTTTTAAAAATTAGGGCCTTGATTACCACCTCTTGGAACTGAAGGAAAGTTCCTCTGTAGCCTGAAGATTGAAATAAGCTGTACGCATTGCACATTGCCATCTGTACAATGTGTACGACCAGCTTTTTGTACCACACTTTTGTTTTTCGTGTGGCACTGTAGGGCTTCATAAGTTGATCTGCAAGATCCACCCCTCCCATGTGCCTGTTATAATCAAGGATGCAGTCTGGTTTGGGGACAGTGGTAGTGGTGCCTCGTTCAGTGGCAGGGGAGCTGGCATTAGTGTGAATGGTGGTCAGTACAAGGACGTCCCTCTTGTCCTTGTACTTAACCTCCAGCATGTTCTCATTGCGGAGAGCCCTACTTTCGCTCATTCTCAGTGGTTGCACTACCAGGCATCTAGGAAGGCCTCTTAGATTTTTGTGTACTGTGCCGCAAGCCACAGTACCCCTGGCAGTTAGGGACCTGAATAGGGGGATACTGGTATAATAGTTATCCACATAGAGGTGGTAACCCTTATCCAGCACTGGGTGCAGTAAGTCCCACACAATGTTCCCACTAACTCCTAGGACGGAGGGTGCATTCTGGGGGTTCTATTCTGGAATCTTTCCCTTCGTAAACGCAGAATTTGTGGGTGTACCCGGATCTACTCTCACAGAGTTTGTATATTTTTATGCCCGTTTGTTAGGCAGAGATTGGCGGAATCTAATCCTCCCTTTAAACAATAATAGGGACTCATTTACACTGATATTTTTCTCTGGGTTGTACACCTCAGCAAACTTGTTGCTGAAGTGGTCAATGACAGGCCTAACCTTGAACAGTCGGTCAAATGTTGGGTCGTTTTGGGGCGGACACTGTGTATTGTCATTGTAGTGTAGGAATTTTCGGATAGATTCAAATTGCTTCCGGGTCATGGACTGACTGTAAATTGGAGTCTGGTAGAAAATGTCAGAACTCCAATATTGCCTAACGTTTGGCTTCTTTACTACGCCCATATGCAGCATGAGTCCCCAAAACGTCTTCATCTCTGCTGCATCTACTGGGGTCAAATCTAGGGGTCTAGCGTATGGCGAACCAAGGTTCTGAATAATGAATTGTTGGATGTACAAATTGGTTTGGGCCACCATTAGATTTACAAAATCTTCAGAGAAGAAGTCTGCACAATCTATCAGAATTCCTGAGTTGCCCACAAACTCAGGAATTTGGGGCTGATAATCGTCAGGAGGTGGGCTCACTCTGGGGGGCTGCCTCCACTGCTACCCTGGGGTGCCTTCTAGAGGGTCCCTCATCAGCGGATGATGATGATGAGGGGGTAGAGGAATAGAGGAAAGTGGCATCCTCTTCTCCCTCACTGGCCGACTCAGTATCGGAGGCAAGATAGGCGTATGCCTCTTCAGCTGAGTACACTCGTTGGACAGGCCATTTTTATTTTATTGGGGTGTAATGTGTGAAACGTGTAAACCTTTATTTAGTGTGGGGTGTGTATGTAGTGCTTCTTACACGTGAAGGGGCTCTGTTCAGCTATTCCAGATGTTCTTCTTTCCAGCAGCAAAGGGGTTAAATTAGCAGTGGTGGTGCACCACAAGTCCCAGCAAGCCACAGCAGCACAGAACCTCTCTGCAAGCAGTCACCAGCTAGAATGGCTGCTTGCAGGGAAGTTCTGCCTCTTCCTGTGCACCTAATAGCGCTGCCATTGGCTGGAGTGTTGTTCCAGCCAATCGCAGCGCTGGCAGGGGACCCAAAACACTGGTGTCCCCTGCCTCACCTCGGATGTGACCGGTGCTGACCAGTTCAGCACCAGCCACTGACCTCCTCCCGACCTTCCCAGCAGCTGCTGACTGCTTCCTGTGCTGCGATGTGACCGACACATTGATCTGCCAATCACAGCGCTTGGAGCTGCAGGGGGGTGGATCGGCACCATGCTGCTCTTTCCTGGCATGGCTGCCTGCTGGTAAGAGCAGCCGTGATGCAGTGATTCCACCCCGATCTTCCCCCAGAGCCCCGCAGACCCCATGAAGTATATGTACGTCATGGGTCCTTAAGAGGTTAAAAAAAAGCCAGGTGCTTAAACATACTACACTACTAACAAAATGTTAAGGATATTTGGCTTTCGGGTGAAATTTATGGAAAACGTAAAAAGTTCACGCTACAGTTATATTATATCATGTAAGTAGGGCATTTAAGTAGAAGCTTGCAATGGTGATTTCCTCATCTCAAACAATTTATTGAAACAAAAGCCAACACCAGTGGTGGGTATACCCCCACAAAAATGTCAGTGACTTGTCATGTGGCTTTGAGCATCAATTACAGCTTGACAACGACGTCTCATGCTGTTCACAAGTCGACTTATTGTCTGCTGAGGTATGGCACAAACTGTTCTTGACGGGTGGCCTTTAGGTAATTGAGGTTCTGGGGTACAGAGTTACGAGCCTCTGCATAGCGACTCAGCTGATCCCATAGGTTTTCAATTCAGGTCTGGAGAAAGTGCAGGCCACTCAATCTGAGGTACCCCTGTTTCCTGCGGCAGTTCCCTAATGATGCAACCTTGATGAGCTGGCGCATTGTCATCTATGAAGATGAAATTAGACCTGTGTTGTTCATGCAGAGGCAAAATGACTGGATTAACAATGTTTTTCAAGTAGTATGGGCTTGTCACTGTTTATTCACAAAGTGTAGGGCAGTTCTGTATTGACTAGACACCTGCCCGCACTGTAACACCACCACTACCAAAGGCTCGTCTGGTGACAACAGAAGCTGATGCGAATCGCTCTCCTTGACGTCTCCAACATCATTGGTGGCCATCATTTCTGCTCAGCGTGAATCGACTTTTATCAGTGAACAGCACTGAGGCCCACTGGTGCCTCATCCAGCGTAGATGCTCCCTGGCCCATGCAAGACGATGACGCCGGTTCCTGATGGTGTAGTCAGGTACTCTTGCAGGTCATCTAGCATGCAGACTACGCTGATATAAATAGTTTTGAATGGTCTGATGTGACACTTGGGTACCTCTCACTTCCCTTAAATGTGCCTGGAGTTGTGTGGCATTCATCATCCTGTTCCACAGGGCATTGTTGACAATGAAGCTGTCATCAGTATGGGATGTGGCCAAAGGACTTCCACTTCTATGCCTTTCTGTGACTCCTCAAGTCTCTCTGTTGAAACCTGCTGATGGCACTCTGTGACACTCTTAGGCTACTTTCACACTAGCGTTCGATCGGATCCATTCAGACTGCATCAGGGCTGGACGGAAGCGTTCGGGTCCGCTCGTGAGCCCCTTCAAACGGAGCTCACGAGCGGACAGCCGAACGCTAGTGTGAAACTAGCCTTAGCTGAGTGACCACTTCTGTCTGAGAACATCCTGCTTGAAGCCTCGCAATGGCGAGGTACTGTTGATCAATTGTTAGGTGTTGTCTTGGTTTCATGATGTCAAAATGTGAACAGCATGATGAGGAGGACTGTTTAAATAACAATTCTAATTGAACCAGGAAATTTTATTGGGCAATTCATGGATCCTGTTGTGAATTTTGGCATTAAGCTGCTTGTTAAAGAACAGCAAGTTTTGCAAAAGGTACTGAAACATTGAACATTTGGACATGTGCATTCAAAAGTTTGGAGAAGGTCACATTAAGTTCATCTGTTAAGGTTAGAGTGCATTTTAGGTTCATCTGGAAATCTCACCCACAAGCTAAATATCCCTACCTTTTTGTGAGTAGTGTATATGGTAAAAAATGCCTAAATAAACTATAAAAAAAACACTGATCACATTAGGCGTTTTTGACCCAAAACATGCCAGGACCAAAGCTCCAGCAATATTAGGACTGAAATCTCCGTGATCACATTTGTGACAAGATGGTCAGCGGTTCATTCGTGAAGATGTCTGTGAAGTATCTATGTTTGGTCTGTTTTTTGTCCTCCGTATGTCATCTGTATTCCACGGACACGGGTAGGCTGAAAATTAGCTTCCAGAGCATCTCCCACGACAGTCAGCTCCAACCTCTCATAATAGGGGACATCCATGCTCAGATCCCAGAGTAGACAAGATACTGAATAAACAAAAAATAAATAATTTCCAGCACCCAATGTCTCCATAAAAATCCAAGATTTATTGAATATCCATTAAAAAGGTTATGTGAGCAGGTAACCCGTGCATGGTCAACGCGTTTCGGATTTAAAAATCCTCTGATTTTTAATCCGAAACAAGCAGTTATTGCATGCACAGTCAACGTGTTTCGCATTAAAAATTCTCCGATTTTTTTAAAATCTGAAATGCCCCGACCATGCATGCAGTACAAGCTTTTTAATAGATCGTTAATACAGGTGAAACTCGAAAAATTTGAATATCATGCAAAGTTCATTTATTTCTGTAATGCAACTTACAATGTGAAACTAACATATGAGACTCATTACATTCAAAGCGAGATATTTCAAGCCTTTATTTGTTATAAAATTCCAGCAAAGTCAATAGACATTGATATAATGGGGTACAATTATGTCAACAAGTCCAGCATAGGAAATTAACCCCTAAAAGTAACAATTTTATTGATATACCTTAAAAGGATCCTACTAGGGTCCACTATACATAACAACAAATATATATAAAGACTTAGACGCAACTGATACTCACATCCAGTATCTGATAGTGAATAGCCTGGGGTAAGGGAATAATTATCCCTATAGATACCCCTATCCTATAGCCTCAGCCCAGGGAGGACTCTTGATGGTAGAGGCCCCCTGTCCACGTACCTAGACTGCTACCCCTTCCAATTCCCTATAGGGGTACAGAGAGGGGGTGGCACTAGATTACCCCAGGTTAAGGTAAGGATAATTAATCTGTCAATGGATCTATAAATCAGCTGGATGGAGTGAGAAAAAGACAATACAAACACAGTACATAAAGTATAGACAGATACTAAACATATAGTTGGTCCGGGTTGACTGGATAGTCAAATACCTTGGCTACCAGGTGGTAAGCAACCACCTTGGCCACCTCACTACCTAGTGGTGGACAGCCACTTTGGTTGCCTCACAATCACTTTGGTTACCTCGACGCGTTTCCCCCCTATACCGTGCTAGGTAGGGATGAGCGAACTTGAACTGTATAGTTCGGGTTCGTACCGAATTTTGGGGTGTCCGTGACACGGACCCGAACCCGGACATTTTCGTAAAAGTCCGGGTTCGGGTTTCGTCGCTTTCTTGGCGCTTTTGTGACGCTTTCTTGGCGCTTTTTGAAAGGCTGCAAAGCAGCCAATCAACAAGCGTCATACTACTTGCCCCAAGAGGCCGTCACAGCCATGCCTACTATTGGCATGGCTGTGATTGGCCAGAGCACCATGTGACCCAGCCTCTATTTAAGCTGGAGTCACATAGCGCCGCCCGTCACTCTGCTCTGATTAGCGTAGGGAGAGGTTGCGGCTGCGACAGTAGGGCGAGATTAGGCAGATTAACTCCTCCAAAGTACTTGATTATTGATCGATCTGCAGCTGTGGATCATTGAGCTGCTGATACTCAATTGCTCACTGTTTTTAGGCTGCCCAGACCGTTTGTCAGTCAAATTTTTCTGGGGTGATCGGCGGCCATTTTGTGTCTTGTGGTGCGCCAGCACAAGCTGCGACCAAGTGCATTTAACCCTCAATGGTGTGGTTGTTTTTTGGCTAAAGCCTACATCAGGGTGAAGCTGTCACACCAAGTGCATTTAACCAGCAATAGTCTGTTTATTTTTTGGCCATATACTACATCAGGGGCAAGCTGCGCCTGTCACCAAGTGCATTTAACCCTCAATGGTGTGGTTGTTTTTTGGCTAAAGCCTACATCAGGGTGAAGCTGTCACACCAAGTGCATTTAACCAGCAATAGTCTGTTTATTTTTTGGCCATATACTACATCAGGGGCAAGCTGCGCCCGTCACCAAGTGCATTTAACCCTCAGTAGTGTGGTTGGTCAAGCTATCACACCAAGTGCATTTAACCAGCAATAGTCTGTTCATTTTTTGGCCATTTACTAAATCAGGGGCAAGCTGCGCCCGTCACCAAGTGCATTTAACCAGCAATAGTCTGTTCATTTTTTGGCCATATACTACATCAGGGGCAAGCTTCGCCCGTCACCAAGTGCATTTAACCCTCAGTAGTGTGGTTGGTCAAGCTATCACACCAAGTGCATTTAACCAGCAATAGTCTGTTCATTTTTTGGCCATTTACTAAATCAGGGGCAAGCTGCGCCCGTCACCAAGTGCATTTAACCAGCAATAGTCTGTTCATTTTTTGGCCATATACTACATCAGGGGCAAGCTGCGCCCGTCACCAAGTGCATTTAACCCTCAGTAGTGTGGTTGGTCAAGCTGTGACACCAAGTGCATTTAACCAGCAATAGTCTGTTCATTTTTTGGCCATATACTACATCAGGGGCAAGCTGCGCCCGTCACCAAGTGCATTTAACCCTCAGTAGTGTGGTTGGTCAAGCTATCACACCAAGTGCATTTAACCAGCAATAGTCTGTTCATTTTTTGGCCATATACTAAATCAGGGGCAAGCTGCGCCCGTCACCAAGTGCATTTAACCAGCAATAGTCTGTTCATTTTTTGGCCATATACTACATCAGGGGCAAGCTGCGCCCGTCACCAAGTGCATTTAACCCTCAGTAGTGTGGTTGGTCAAGCTATCACACCAAGTGCATTTAACCAGCAATAGTCTGTTCATTTTTTGGCCATATACTAAATCAGGGGCGAGCTGCGCCTGTCACCAAGTGCATTTAACCAGCAATAGTCTGTTCATTTTTTGGCCATATACTACATCAGGGGCAAGCTGCGCCCGTCACCAAGTGCATTTAACCCTCAGTAGTGTGGTTGGTCAAGCTGTGACACCAAGTGCATTTAACCAGCAATAGTCTGTTCATTTTTTGGCCATATACTACATCAGGGGCAAGCTGCGCCCGTCACCAAGTGCATTTAACCCTCAGTAGTGTGGTTGGTCAAGCTGTCACACCAAGTGCATTTAACCAGCAATAGTCTGTTCATTTTTTGGCCATATACTACATCAGGGGCAAGCTGCGCCTGTCACCAAGTGCATTTAACCCTCAATGGTGTGGTTGTTTTTTGGCTAAAGCCTACATCAGGGTGAAGCTGTCACACCAAGTGCATTTAACCAGCAATAGTCTGTTCATTTTTTGGCCATATACTAAATCAGGGGCAAGCTGCGCCCGTCACCAAGTGCATTTAACCCTCAGTAGTGTGGTTGGTCAAGCTATCACACCAAGTGCATTTAACCAGCAATAGTCTGTTCATTTTTTGGCCATATACTAAATCAGGGGCAAGCTGCGCCCGTCACCAAGTGCATTTAACCAGCAATAGTCTGTTCATTTTTTGGCCATATACTACATCAGGGGCAAGCTGCGCCCGTCACCAAGTGCATTTAACCCTCAGTAGTGTGGTTGGTCAAGCTATCACACCAAGTGCATTTAACCAGCAATAGTCTGTTCATTTTTTGGCCATATACTAAATCAGGGGCAAGCTGCGCCCGTCACCAAGTGCATTTAACCAGCAATAGTCTGTTCATTTTTTGGCCATATACTACATCAGGGGCAAGCTGCGCCCGTCACCAAGTGCATTTAACCCTCAGTAGTGTGGTTGGTCAAGCTATCACACCAAGTGCATTTAACCAGCAATAGTCTGTTCATTTTTTGGCCATATACTACATCAGGGGCAAGCTGCGCCCGTCACCAAGTCCATTTAACCCTCAGTAGTGTGGTTGGTCAAGCTGTGACACCAAGTGCATTTAACCAGCAATAGTCTGTTCATTTTTTGGCCATATACTACATCAGGGGCAAGCTGCGCCCGTCACCAAGTGCATTTAACCAGCAATAGTGTGGTTATTTTTTGGCCATATCCCAGTCTAATTCTGTCACTAAATCCATACCGGTCACCCAGCGCCTAAATACTAGGCCTCAAATTTATATCCCGCTAAATCTGTCGTTACCGCTGTACTGTTGTGGCTGGGCAAGTTATTTAGTGTCCGTCAAAGCACATTTTTTGTTCAGGGTTGAAATACAATTCCCAATTTAGCAATTTCATAATTTAGTGGTTTCTGCTATATCAGAGCTATTTGAAATCTATCCCTAAAAGGGTATATAATATTCAAGGTGCACATAGGATCATTCAGAATAACTTCACACACACGCTACTGTGCATTTCCAAGTCCAATTCTGTTAGTAAATCCATACCGGTCACCCAGCGCCCAAATACTAGGCCTCAAATTTATATCCCGCTAAATCTCTCGTTACCGCTGTCCTGTTGTGGCTGGGAAAGTTATTTAGTGTCCGTCAAAGCACATTTTTTGTTCTGGGTTGAAATACAATTCCCAATTTAGCAATTTCATAATTTAGTGGTTTCTGCTATATCAGAGCTATTTGAAATCTATCCCTAAAAGGGTATATAATATTCAAGGTGCACATAGGGTCATTCAGAATAACTTCACACACACGCTACTGTGCATTTCCAAGTCCAATTCTGTTAGTAAATCCATACCGGTCACCCAGCGCCTAAATACTAGGCCTCAAATTTATATCCCGCTAAATCTCTCGTTACCGCTGTCCTGTTGTGGCTGGGAAAGTTATTTAGTGTCCGTCAAAGCACATTTTTTGTTCTGGGTTGAAATACAATTCCCAATTTAGCAATTTCATAATTTAGTGGTTTCTGCTATATCAGAGCTATTTGAAATCTATCCCTAAAAGGGTATATAATATTCAAGGTGCACATAGGGTCATTCAGAATAACTTCACACACACGCTACTGTGCATTTCCAAGTCCAATTCTGTTAGTAAATCCATACCGGTCACCCAGCGCCTAAATACTAGGCCTCAAATTTATATCCCGCTAAATCTGTCGTTACCGCTGTACTGTTGTGGCTGGGCAAGTTATTTAGTGTCCGTCAAAGCACATTTTTTGTTCAGGGTTGAAATACAATTCCCAATTTAGCAATTTCATAATTTAGTGGTTTCTGCTATATCAGAGCTATTTGAAATCTATCCCTAAAAGGGTATATAATATTCAAGGTGCACATAGGGTCATTCAGAATAACTTCACACACACGCTACTGTGCATTTCCAAGTCCAATTCTGTTAGTAAATCCATACCGGTCACCCAGCGCCTAAATACTAGGCCTCAAATTTATATCCCGCTGAATTTGAATACAATACATTGGGCCAAATAATATTTTTGTTGTTGTGGCGAACCATAACAATGAGGAAAACATCTAGTAAGGGACGCGGACGTGGACATGGTCGTGGTGATGTTAGTGGACCCTCTGGTGCTGGGAGAGGACGTGGCCGTTCTGCCACATCCACACGTCCTAGTGTACCAACTACCTCAGGTCCCAGTAGCCGCCAGAATTTACAGCGATATATGGTGGGGCCCAATGCCGTTCTAAGGATGGTAAGGCCTGAGCAGGTACAGGCATTAATCAATTGGGTGGCCGACAGTGGATCCAGCACGTTCACATTATCTCCCACCCAGTCTTCTGCAGAAAGCGCACAGATGGCGCCTGAAAACCAACCCCATCAGTCTGTCACATCACCCCCATGCATACCAGGGAAACTGTCTCAGTCTCAAGTTATGCAGCAGTCTCTTATGCTGTTTGAAGACTCCACTGGCAGGGTTTCCCAAGGGCATCCACCTAGCCCTTCCCCAGCGGTGAAAGACATAGAATGCACTGACGCACAACCACTTATGTTTCCTGATGATGAGGACATGGGAATACCACCTCAGCATGTCTCTGATGATGATGAAACACAGGTGCCAACTGCTGCGTCTTTCTGCAGTGTGCAGACTGAACAGGAGGTCAGGGATCAAGACTGGGTGGAAGACGATGCAGGGGACGATGAGGTCCTAGACCCCACATGGAATGAAGGTCGTGCCACTGACTTTCACAGTTCGGAGGAAGAGGCAGTGGTGAGACCGAGCCAACAGCGTAGCAAAAGAGGGAGCAGTGGGCAAAAGCAGAACACCCGCCGCCAAGAGACTCCGCCTGCTACTGACCGCCGCCATCTGGGACCGAGCACCCCAAAGGCAGCTTCAAGGAGTTCCCTGGCATGGCACTTCTTCAAACAATGTGCTGACGACAAGACCCGAGTGGTTTGCACGCTGTGCCATCAGAGCCTGAAGCGAGGCATTAACGTTCTGAACCTGAGCACAACCTGCATGACCAGGCACCTGCATGCAAAGCATGAACTGCAGTGGAGTAAACACCTTAAAACCAAGGAAGTCACTCAGGCTCCCCCTGCTACCTCTTCTGCTGCTGCCGCCTCGGCCTCTTCTGCTGCTGCCGCCTCGGCCTCTTCCTCCGCCTCTGGAGGAACGTTGGCACCTGCCGCCCAGCAAACAGGGGATGTACCACCAACACCACCACCACCACCTCCGTCACCAAGCGTCTCAACCATGTCACACGGCAGCGTTCAGCTCTCCATCTCACAAACATTTGAGAGAAAGCGTAAATTCCCACCTAGCCACCCTCGATCCCTGGCCCTGAATGCCAGCATTTCTAAACTACTGGCCTATGAAATGCTGTCATTTAGGCTGGTGGACACACAGCTTCAAACAGCTCATGTCGCTTGCTGTCCCACAGTATGTTGTTCCCAGCCGCCACTACTTCTCCAAGAGAGCCGTGCCTTCCCTGCACAACCAAGTATCCGATAAAATCAAGTGTGCACTGCGCAACGCCATCTGTAGCAAGGTCCACCTAACCACAGATACGTGGACCAGTAAGCACGGCCAGGGACGCTATATCTCCCTAACTGCACACTGGGTAAATGTAGTGGCAGCTGGGCCCCAGGCGGAGAGCTGTTTGGCGCACGTCCTTCCGCCGCCAAGGATCGCAGGGCAACATTCTTTGCCTCCTGTTGCCACCTCCTCCTTCTCGGCTTCCTCCTCCTCTTCTTCCACCTGCTCATCCAGTCAGCCACACACCTTCACCACCAACTTCAGCACAGCCCGGGGTAAACGTCAGCAGGCCATTCTGAAACTCATATGTTTGGGGGACAGGCCCCACACCGCACAGGAGTTGTGGCGGGGTATAGAACAACAGACCGACGAGTGGTTGCTGCCGGTGAGCCTCAAGCCCGGCCTGGTGGTGTGTGATAATGGGCGAAATCTCGTTGCAGCTCTGGGACTAGCCAATTTGACGCACATCCCTTGCTTGGCGCATGTGCTGAATTTGGTGGAGCAGAAGTTCATACACAACTACCCCGACATGTCAGAGCTGCTGCATAAAGTGCGGGCCGTCTGTTCGCGCTTCCGGCGTTCACATCCTGCTGCTGCTCGCCTGTCTGCGCTACAGCGTAACTTCGGCCTTCCCGCTCACCGCCTCATATGCGACGTGCCCACCAGGTGGAACTCCACCTTGCACATGCTGGACAGACTGTGCGAGCAGCAGCAGGCCATAGTGGAGTTTCAGCTGCAGCACGCACGGGTCAGTCGCACTACAGAACAGCACCACTTCACCACCAATGACTGGGCCTCCATGCGAGACCTGTGTGCCCTGTTGCGCTGTTTCGAGTACTCCACCAACATGGCCAGTGGCGATGACGCCGTTATCAGCGTTACAATACCACTTCTATGTCTCCTTGAGAAAACACGTAGGGCGATGATGGAAGAGGAGGTGGCCCAGGAGGAGGAGGAGGAGGAAGAGGGGTCATTTTTAGCACTTTCAGGCCAGTCTCTTCGAAGTGACTCAGAGGGAGGTTTTTGGCAACAGCAGAGGCCAGGTACAAATGTGGCCAGCCAGGGCCCACTACTGGAGGACGAGCAGGACGAGGATGAGGAGGAGGTGGAGGAGGATGAGGATGAAGCATGGTCACAGCGGGGTGGCACCCAACGCAGCTCGGGTCCATCACTGGTGCGTGGCTGGGGGGAAAGGCAGGACGATGACGATACGCCTCCCACAGAGGACAGCTTGTCCTTACCCCTGGGCAGCCTGGCACACATGAGCGACTACATGCTGCAGTGCCTGCGCAACGACAGCAGAGTTGCCCACATTTTAACCTGTGCGGACTACTGGGTTGCCACCCTGCTGGATCCACGCTACAAAGACAATGTGCCCACCTTACTTCCTGCACTGGAGCGTGATAGGAAGATGCGCGAGTACAAGCGCACGTTGGTAGACGCGCTACTGACAGCATTCCCAAATGTCACAGGGGAACAAGTGGAAGCCCAAGGCCAAGGCAGAGGAGGAGCAAGAGGTCGCCAAGGCAGCTGTGTCAATGCCAGCTCCTTTGAGGGCAGGGTTAGCATGGCAGAGATGTGGAAAACTTTTGTCAACACGCCACAGCTAACTGCACCACCACCTGATACGCAACGTGTTAGCAGGAGGCAATATTTCACTAACATGGTGGAACAGTACATGTGCACACCCCTCCACGTACTGACTGATGGTTCGGCCCCATTCAACTTCTGGGTCTCTAAATTGTCCACGTGGCCAGAGCTAGCCTTTTATGCCTTGGAGGTGCTGGCCTGCCCGGCGGCCAGCGTTTTGTCTGAACGTGTATTCAGCACGGCAGGGGGCGTCATTACAGACAAACGCAGCCGCCTGTCTACAGCCAATGTGGACAAGCTGACGTTCATAAAAATGAACCAGGCATGGATCCCATAGGATCTGTCCGTCCCTTGTCCAGATTAGACATTAACTACCTCCCCTTAACCATATATTATTGGACTCCAGGGCACTTCCTCATTCAATCCTATTTTTATTTTCATTTTACCATTATATTGCGAGGCTACCCAAAGTTGAATGAACCTCTCCTCTGTCTGGGTGCCGGGGCCTAAATATATGCCAATGGACTGTTCCAATGTTGGGTGACGTGAAGCCTGATTCTCTGCTATGACATGCAGAATGATTCTCTGCTGACATGAAGCCAGATCCTTTGTTACGGGACCTCTCTCCTCTGCCTGGGTGCTGGGCCTAAATATATGCCAATGGACTGTTGCAGTGGTGGCTGACGTGAAGCCTCATTCTCTGCTATGACATGCAGACTGATTCTCTGCTGACATGAAGCCAGATTGTCTGTTACGGGACCTCTCTCCTCTGCCTGGGTGCTGGGCCTAAATATATGCCAATGGACTGTTGCAGTGGTGGCTGACGTGAAGCCTCATTCTCTGCTATGACATGCAGACTAATTCTCTGCTGACATGAAGCCAGATTGTCTGTTACAGGACCTCTCTCCTCTGCCTGGGTGCTGGGCCTAAACTTATGAAAATGGACTCTTACAGTGGTGGCTGACGTGAAGCCTGATTCTCTGCTATGACATGAAGACTGATTCTCTGCTGACATGAAGCCAGATCGTCTGTTACGGGACCTCTCTCCTCTGCCTGGGTGCTGGGCCTAAACTTATGAAAATGGACTCTTACAGTGGTGGGTGACGTGAAGCCTCATTCTCTGCTATGACATGCAGACTAATTCTCTGCTGACATGAAGCCAGATTGTCTGTTACGGGACCTCTCTCCTCTGCCTGGGTGCTGGGCCTAAATTTATGACAATGGACTGTTGCAGTGGTGGGTGACGTGAAGCCTGATTCTCTGCTATGACATGCAGACTGATTCTCTGCTGACATGAAGCCAGATTGTCTGTTACGGGACCTCTCTCCTCTGCCTGTGTGCTGGGCCTAAATATATGCCAATGGACTGTTGCAGTGGTGGCTGACGTGAAGCCTCATTCTCTGCTATGACATGCAGACTAATTCTCTGCTGACATGAAGCCAGATCCTCTGTTACGGGACCTCTCTCCTCTGCCTGGGTGCTGGGCCTAAATTTATGAAAATGGACTCTTACAGTGGTGGGTGACGTGAAGCCTGATTCTCTGCTATGACATGAAGACTGATTCTCTGCTGACATGAAGCCAGATTGTCTGTTACGGGACCTCTCTCCTCTGCCTGGGTGCTGGGCCTAAATATATGCCAATGGACTGTTCCAATGTTGGGTGACGTGAAGCCTGATTCTCTGCTATGACATGCAGACTAATTCTCTGCTCACATGAAGCCAGATTCTCTGTTACGGGACCTCTCTCCTCTGCCTGGGTTCCGGGGCCTAAATATCTGAGAATGGACTGTTCCAGTGGTGGGTGACGGGAAGCCAGATTCTCTGCTATGGGACCTCTCTCCAATTGATTTTGGTTAATTTTTATTTATTTAATTTTTATTTTAATTCATTTCCCTATCCACATTTGTTTGCAGGGGATTTACCTACATGTTGCTGCCTTTTGCAGCCCTCTAGCCCTTTCCTGGGCTGTTTTACAGCCTTTTTAGTGCCGAAAAGTTCAGGTCCCCATTGACTTCAATGGGGTTCGGGTTCGGGACGAAGTTCGGATCGGGTTCGGATCCCGAACCCGAACATTTTCGGGAAGTTCGGCCGAACTTCTCGAACCCGAACATCCAGGTGTTCGCTCAACTCTAGTGCTAGGGGTTCATCAGGAGGTGTAGTCAAATTATTGGTCTATACAGATGGGATGCAACTAGATATATACTGACATAAAGCCAGGTCGCATACGAAAAGTGCTTTAAAGATAGGTGCCGGAATAAAACCAGCTCACGTATACGCCTTGAGATAATCACTTTAATTTTTAGATACAGGGGGATGGAGTCAGGTAAAAGGATGTGCTTAATAGCACCATTTCAAGCCATTCATGTACATATTTAGTCACATGTGCCTGTGTTGGGCTTCTTTAATTAGCAGGTATTGTATTCCCCCCTGGTAGGGGGAAAAGGAGCTAAGGGAAGGACTCCAACATTGCGGTTCTTATCAAGACCATATAATAGTGGGACAACAGAATCAATATCTTGATGAGTCTCTCCAACATCTGAACTGTAAGTGAGCACCGACTTTTGATCAATGATGCTGCATACACTTGGGTGGTAAACACCAGACTGACTCTGGCTTATCATTATTTTTTGCCCCATAGGATGTGGAATACAATACCTGCTAATTGAAGGAGCCCAACACAGGCACATGTGACTAAATATGTACATGAATGGCTTGAAATGGTGCTATTAAGCACATCCTTTTACCTGACTCCATCCCCCTGTATCTATAAATTAAAGTGATTATCTCAAGGCGTATACGTGAGCTGGTTTTATTCCGGCACCTATCTTTAAAGCACTTTTCGTATGCGACCTGGCTTTATGTCAGTATATATCTAGTTGCATCCCATCTTTATAGACCAATAATTCGACTACACCTCCTGATGAACCCCTAGCACGGTATAGGGGGGAAACGCGTCGAGGTAACCAAAGTGATTGTGAGGCAACCAAAGTGGCTGTCCACCACTAGGTAGCGAGGTGGCCAAGGTGGTTGCTTACCACCTGGTAGCCAAGGTGTTTGACTATCCAGTCAATCCGGACCAACTATATGTTTAGTATCTGTCTATACTTTATGTACTGTGTTTGTATTGTCTTTTTCTCACTCCATCCAGCTGATTTATAGATCCATTGACGTATTAATTATCCTTACCTTAACCTGGGGTAATCTAGTGCCACCCCCTCTCTGTACCCCTATAGGGAATTGGAAGGGGTAGCAGTCTAGGTACGTGGACAGGGGGCCTCTACCATCAAGAGTCCTCCCTGGGCTGAGGCTATAGGATAGGGGTATCTATAGGGATAATTATTCCCTTACCCTAGGCTATTCACTATCAGATACTGGATGTGAGTATCAGTTGCGTCTAAGTCTTTATATATAATTTAAGGAGAGAAGGTAGGTTATTGGTGGCTCACCTGGTCAGTACAATGTGTAGGTGCTCTGGTTCTGGACTGATTCACCCAATCAGGAGGCGGTTTATAACAATAAAAGTATATAGTGGAAAAACCGGCACTCTACATCTATCAATAATGCTAAGGAGGCAGTATGTGGGATAGTAAGATATGTATTTATTTTTGTAAGGGTACGTTTTAGGAGTGGGAAATAAAGAGGTAGAGGTTCTAAAAATGTGGAGGTCCAAAGGATGAGGTTCTCATAAATAAAAATAACAATAAGAATGATGTTTTGCCATATACAGCGTTGCAGATACACAATACCAGAGATATGTCAAAAATTATACCAAAAAATAACAGGAGTAGCAAAAATAGCAAATATATGCAGAGTGGAGGTGTGGCACTGCAGTAATTATTTAATAGCGGTTTTCACCTTCCGTGGGTACAGTGAGTGGTTGTGTCTATTTGTATGTTGTCCATAAAAATTGTCTGTCTGTACCTCCGGTCTTGGTCACATAGGAGGTATATAATATATGGATAGAGCGGTGAAAAAATAAAAAGGATAAAAATATATATAAAATACAAAAATGTAAAAGTATAAAAATATATGTAGTAGGTCAGTCGGGTGCTGTACTTAGTGTGGCGTCCCACACATTAAGGGAACTGCACCCTGACTGTTTACCTTTCTTTGCGAGGTGTCCTGGTTGTTGGAGCAGCCTTGCTGCGCTCTGCAGTGTTTGTTTTCCCGGTCTTCTCGGCGTGCCACGTGGATATGACGTCACTTCTTCGGTGTCTCACGTGTCTTAGCCGGACTTGGTTTTAAGTTTTTCGTTGGTGGTCTTTTTCGATCCGGAGGATTCAGATGGGATTCGTTGCTCGGAAGCGCTTCCAGAATGAGGTTATTGGCAGGTTTTCAGAGGGAGGTCACCATTTTGACCTCCCTCTGAAAACCTGCCAATAACCTCATTCTGGAAGCGCTTCCGAGCAACGAATCCCATCTGAATCCTCCGGATCGAAAAAGACCACCAACGAAAAACTTAAAACCAAGTCCGGCTAAGACACGTGAGACACCGAAGAAGTGACGTCATATCCACGTGGCACGCCGAGAAGACCGGGAAAACAAACACTGCAGAGCGCAGCAAGGCTGCTCCAACAACCAGGACACCTCGCAAAGAAAGGTAAACAGTCAGGGTGCAGTTCCCTTAATGTGTGGGACGCCACACTAAGTACAGCACCCGACTGACCTACTACATATATTTTTATACTTTTACATTTTTGTATTTTATATATATTTTTATCCTTTTTATTTTTTCACCGCTCTATCCATATATTATATACCTCCTATGTGACCAAGACCGGAGGTACAGACAGACAATTTTTATGGACAACATACAAATAGACACAACCACTCACTGTACCCACGGAAGGTGAAAACCGCTATTAAATAATTACTGCAGTGCCACACCTCCACTCTGCATATATTTGCTATTTTTGCTACTCCTGTTATTTTTTGGTATAATTTTTGACATATCTCTGGTATTGTGTATCTGCAACGCTGTATATGGCAAAACATCATTCTTATTGTTATTTTTATTTATGAGAACCTCATCCTTTGGACCTCCACATTTTTAGAACCTCTACCTCTTTATTTCCCACTCCTAAAACGTACCCTTACAAAAATAAATACATATCTTACTATCCCACATACTGCCTCCTTAGCATTATTGATAGATGTAGAGTGCCGGTTTTTCCACTATATACTTTATATATAATTGTTGTTATGTATAGTGGACCCTAGTAGGATCCTTTTAAGGTACTTTATTTGTTATAATTTCGCTGATTATGGCTTACAGCTTATGAAACCCCAAAGTCACAATTTTGAGGTCCCCTTTGCTCAGGGGGTATGGATTAATTAGCTGACTAGAGTGTGACACTTTGAGCCTAGAATATTGACCCTTTTTACAAAATTCTAATTTTAAGTTGCATTAATGCAATTCCTTTTCATTTGCATTACTGAAATAAATGGACTTTTGCACGATATTCTAATTTTTCAAGTTTCACCTGTATATCTTGAATTTTTATTTGTTTTTTTCATACCATCTCCTAATATGGTCCCTGAAAACCACGGACCAAAAACAGAGGACTACTTATTTTTTGTAAACATGTGGAAGAGGTTCAAGACGAGTACACCCAGGGCACATGAGTTTCTTATACACAGTACATTGAAATGACTCCTTCAGCTATTTATGTTCCTTGCAGAGGACACATCCTATAACCAGAATGCTCATGAGGAGGAATAGAAATTATTAACAACCCAACATTAAAGATTTGCTGCAGACTATATTCTGATGCTGCACTTTAAGGCTACATGCACACCACTGTATGTGTTTTGCAGTACGCAATTTTAAGATCCGTTTGCCATCCGTTTTTTTTTTGGGGGGGGGGGGACCAATTGTAACAATGCCTAAAACGGACAAGAATAGGACATGTTCTATTTTTTTTTTTTGCGGGGCTACGGAATGGACATACTGATGCGGACAGCACAGGGTGTGCTGTCCGCATTTTTTTAAGGACCCGTTGAAATGAATGGGTCTGCATCCTATCCGCAAAAAAAACGGAACGGACACGAAAACAAACAACGTTCGTGTGTATGTAGCCTAAATCGGTGAATTGGATGCTGTGGCAAGAACTTCTGGATGGATTAGGGCTTGTCCTCGCTCAGGAGTCTGATAAACAGTCTCTGTATCTTTAAGCAGAGCACGCCCACAAAGAAGTCACACAGCTCCAGCCCAGCAGCGTGAATTCTGTGTGTGTGCTGCAGGGTCTAATGAGGAAACACCATGATTCACTCCACACTTTCTGGCTTTGCTAAAGATTCTGGTAAGTTTCCGGATTGGTTTCTACCCCCGTCCTCTTACCCCAAGTTCTTCTACGTTGGTTATGTGACATTCCAGTGCACAGGACAAGTTCACGCTATGTCTACGAGGATGAACATGACCCCCCCCCCCCCATTCCATCCTATTTGCTCCTGCTCATGTTTCATAACAAACTGCTGGGCTGACATTAGCATTGGATGCTGGATGCTCAGTGATGCACATTGCACACGTTAGAATGGATGCAGAAAGTGCCACAGCGAGCGTGTAACTTCTCTATAGACACCGTATGATATTCAGCTGTGTGAACGCTGCTTGCTATAGATTTCACAGCAATTGAATCTATTACTGAAGGAGGAGGAGTGAGCTGCTAAGTCTCCTTCTAGGATGCTGACGCAGGTCCTAATGTGTGGAGCTCGCTGAACCCACACTGACTTAGCAGGCGACACAAATCAGTATACGCCGTGGTCTTTCTGCTGCCAGAGGCATATCACAATGGGCCGGCCTATCATTCACTGAGCTTTTATTACAGAGCTGTTATGTAAGATGTCAGTAGCACCATAAAGGACCCAGGATTACGGTGGAATGGCGTGGAAGGATGGAGCGGAGGGAGGCTGCTGATTTTCACCTGTGAAGGGAGCGTAGCTGATGTCACTGATCCACGTTTTCCGTGGGAGGTCTACACTACAGGAGAGCTGCATCTATCTGGCTGTTTCCATTGACACTCAAAGGGGGTTTCCATACTGTAAATGTTAAGAATTTGTGAATCACATCCCAGCAGGGTTCACGAGAATTCACTTGTCAGACAGTATCTGCGGGCTCAAAATGACTGCTTAACTGTTTGATTGCTGAATATCATTTTATCCCTTCCTGTGTAATGGAAGCTGTTAGTAGATATATTTAAAGGTCCGCCTACACAGCGACAAAAAAAAAAAAGGGGTACAGCTACGCGGCAACATTTGTCACTCAATTTTCCGAGAATACAGTATTGGTGACCTATCCAGAGGAAAAGTCATCAATATCTGATCGGACTCTTGGCACCCTCTGCTGATCAATTGTTCGAAGAGGCCACAGCGCTTGGTATTGCAGCCCAGGTCCATTCATTGAAGGCGCTGTTCACATCTTCGTTTTGGCATACGTCAAGCGGATACATTTGTAAACAGAAAAAAAAGTATGGCTTGACATACCCATAAACCATAATTGAGCAAACTTAGTTCAGAAGTGTATACTTTTGACTCAGTTTGTCGCTGTTTTCGTTTCTATATGGTTTTTGCAAAACCTGATAGAAACATATAAATTTTCTTTTTACATTGCAGTGAATGGGAGATGTGATGGAAGCATAACGGTACTTTCACACTAGCGTTTTTCTTTTCCGGTATTGAGTTCCGTCCTAGATCAGTTTTATCCTAATGCATTCTGAATGGAGAGCATTCCTTTTAGGATGCATCAGGATGTCTTCAGTTCAGTCACTGTACGGTTTTTGGACGGAGAAAATAAAATTCCGGAACACTTGCCGGAATGCCAGATCTGGCATTATTTTACATTGAAATGCATTAATGCCGCATCCAGCCCTAAGTGTTCCGGAAAAACTGACCCGGTTTTGCAGTCTGTGCATGTGCAAACCTTTAAAAATTTCAAAAAGATAAATACCGGATCTGTTTTTCCGAATGAAAACCGGAGAGACGGATCCGGTATTGCAATACATATGTGAGACAGACCCGCATCCAGGATTCGTATACAAATGGTAACCATTTGCATACAGAGTTCCGGCGATGGAACTGCCTGCCGGAATCCAGCGATGCTAGTGTGAAAGTACCCTAAGACGATACATTTCCATCTGTTAACCGTATCCCTTTTTATCCAGATACTTCAGACTTCCTTTGATACACTTTTTATAAAAACATATACATTTTTTGTTTAAGAAAGACACAAACGCATTAAAACGTATTAAAATGTATGCACATCCATCAAATGTATAAGTTAAAAAAGGATAGATAACCACAAAATCGCATGTTTACGTACTTTTTTTTAACTGTATTTCTAAATGTTTCTGCTTGACATACAGCAGTGAACAGGCCCTAAGCTAGACATGGGCCACGTGACCGATTAACACAACGTCACTGGCCTAGGAAGAGGCCACAGCGCTCAGCAGAGCGCCACCGTCTCTTCAAAAAGTTTGTCAGTGGGGAGTGCCAGGTGTCAGACCACCACGATCAGATTTTGGTCACCTATCCTGAGAATAGGTCGTCAATATTTTACTCTCTGAAAACCCCTCTATTAGTTCCTATGACTCGTATATTACAGCAGGAGAGAGGGGAAGAATCCAAATTCCACACAGTTTTCCTGGAAGCTTGTTAGCAGCAGTTTGATAGCAGCAGTTTGATGGCAGCCTGTAGCCTACAGTCCATTCACAGACTGCGGGTTCACATAAACAGATATGTACATAATCCAAAGACAGGCAGGGCCGCCATCAGGGGGGTACAGCCAATACCCCAGTAAGGGGGCCTGGCCAGTCCCGAGCCTTTTTCTTTTTTTGAGTCAGTCAGTGAGTGATAGGCCGCGTCGCTACAGGTAATCCGTATCCTGCAGTAACTTTAACTTTAAATCAGCGCTCATCTCTTTACTATCTTACACTGAGCTCCGGTAACAGGCAGTGAGGGCGGCGCTCACTCACTGACGTCACGCGCCTGCTCCTCCCACTAGGCGGCGCAGGCGCGTGATGTCAGTGAGTGAGCGCTGCCGCCCGCACTGCCTGTTACTGGAGCTGAGTGTAAGGTAGTAAAGAGATGAGCGTTGATTAAAAGTTAAAGTTACTGCAGAATACGGATTACAGTTTATAAATGTATACTCCTGTGAGCGGTGGGGAGAGGGATCTGTGGATGGCGGCACTGTTATAGGGAGAGGATCTGTGGATGACACTGTCATGGGGTGAATCTGTGGATGACACATACAGTATAGCATAAGATGCTATATACGATATGTGTCAACCACAGATCCCCCCCCCCATAGGTGTCATCCACAGATCCCCCTCCCTATAACAGTGTCATCCACAGATCCCCCTCCCTATAACAGTGTCATCCACAGATCCGAAAAGAGAAGAGGGTCAGTCAGGAGAAGACAGGAGTGTCTCCCTGATTACTGCTCGGTGAACAAGATCAATAAACTAAGGGGGCAGTAACTATTAAAATATTGTTTTTATTAAATCATAGGAGTAAAAAAGACGGCCCCTACAGACAAACAACAAGTAAGACTGATACATACATAGACTGGTATATGGATGGAAACCAGTATATTATATATGGTGTGAAAGAGAGGTGGACACGACCATAAGTAGCAGGTTAGGCACAGCAATGTCGGATGACAGTGACTAGCCCTAATCAGTCCCTGCTTGGCCTAGTCCACCCTATAACATAAATCCTCAGGACGGGGTCCAAAAATGCCCCGCAAGGGGTGGCCCAGACAGGAGCTCTTAACCTGCGTAGGTAACCCTGTCAGGCCCTAGTGCATCTGGCAGGAAAAAAACGTCCAGAGGAGCAAAAAACACTCATATATATCATAAGACGTAACCCCACCACAGAAAATGACCACCGAGGTGGTTAAAGAGTGAGAGGAATACTTAAGTGTCCCGACGCGTTTCTTCAAAAAGATTTGCCCCAGGATTCATCAGGGGACACGGGGCAGTAGCTAGAGTCAGTTCGCAGCTGAGTTTATTGTGTGGCAGCGGTCAAGCGTGTAGCTTTTTCCCACCGGAAGGCTGAGACCCAGGGTGGTGGTGTCTTCAGTGGTGGTGTCTTCAGTGGTGGAGTGACCGGCCGGCAAATCAAATTTTCTGGGAAAATTTGATTTGCCGCAAAGCAGAATTTTATTGTGTTTAGTGGTAACGAATCAAATTTCCCTGAAATGGCGGGAAAATAAACTGATACTCAGCCTCATCCACTTGAGCCAAGAGGACGGCATGGCAATCTTGGTTGAAGATCCCGAGCGAAATCTCGCATACAGTGAAATATGACATCACCACGCCGGCCATCGTGATGACGTTATCACACACTGTATCACACACCTCTTCGAGCTCAAATGGATAAGGTGAGTGTTATAAAAAAAAATTTGAACTGATTGACCCCTGAAAGCCCTAATTTTCCATCTCAGATGCCTTGTGATTAGCGATGAACGCGGCATCTGAGGAGTTCAATGATTGGGGAAGGGGGGGGGGCGCAAAGGACGGTCCCCATCATTGCGCCCGCTACTTACAAGGAAATTAACTTCGTGACGAAATCATTTGTCACAAAGTGAATTTCCTTGTGAAATTCAGAGAAGCAGCTGAATCAAATTTTTGTAAACTTTGCTCAAAACGGATGCAGCCGGTTGTATTCTGCTGCACAACTTTTGTCTCAGTTTAAAAAATCTTCCTCTGAGCGTAAACCTAACGGACCCCATTATAGTCTATGGGGTCTGTAGGCTCCGTTGGGCTCAGTTATGTACTGAATCCGTCCTTTCCTTTCTACTGCTCCTATAATGGAGCAGGAGAATGGAAAGGCTGAACTGTGATGTGAACTCGGCCTGAGAGATTTAGACAGAAAATGTTGTAGTTTGCAGACAAAAGGCCAAACTGGGCTGCTTTCCCTGGTAACATAAAGGTGCTAATGGATTTAATGCATGCCACAAATGGTATGTCTTGAGCCCACTCAATGACAGTGAATAGTGCTGTAT
This sequence comes from Bufo gargarizans, assembly GCF_014858855.1. Taxonomy (NCBI): domain Eukaryota; kingdom Metazoa; phylum Chordata; class Amphibia; order Anura; family Bufonidae; genus Bufo; species Bufo gargarizans. The sequence continues at coordinate 311,892,940 of NC_058085.1, forward strand.
ATCTCCATAGACCAGAAGATACACTTCAAAAGCATCCTCGTCATAATTTATGTTCTGTAATAAATCATTTATGTTCTTGCGATCAGGGAACTTAGGAGCTTCTTTGGTCTCATGTGCCAGGATTTTCGGCCTTAGGAAACCTACCGAATTACATATTGGTTGAAAGGATTAATATTTCATATTTGTGTTTGATATGCCTGGGTTTAGAAAAATATTCTGTGTAACCTGACGATCATATAATCCCTCTCAGAGATACCTACAAGAAGTTCTAGCTCAGATTAGAATTATGACATGCAGCTTTCTGTCACATGACTAAGAGGGTGAAGGGGGGCATACTAAGACCTTAAACGTTGTATACTGTAAACCCTACTGAAGCCCTGTACTACGTGAAGTGCTAGGTGCCTGTCTACCCCTTGAAACCCAATGGACCCTATTATAGCCAATGAAGTCTACTAGGTACCATTTTTTTTTTCCTGTTCTTAGAATGGAACAAAAAAAACTATACAGAGGTGAACATAGCCTTGAACTAACTGGTAAAGCCCCCACTATTGAAGCACCGCTTCTCTGGTGGTCTTTGTTGACTTGTCCTGCGGTGATGACGTGTTGTACATACACACGTTACTACTGCAGACAAGCTATGGCCTCAGCAGTTTTATTCTATACAGGTGCGTGGCACGTCATCGCAGCAGGGAAATAAACAGAGACAGGCCGGAACTTCCAGAGCAACAGCTATGGAGTAACAGAGAATTTACTGAGTAAAAGTTCTTTGCCGATTCCTTGCTTTTGGCCCAGTCAGTCACAGTTCACACCATCTCTGTTCAGATTTGTGTAAATCTCAAAGTATACCACCTGCACAGGAACCACATCCCTAGCAAACATAGATTCACAGCTTTGACAGGACACAAGCCTTGTTACTTCATGTCTGCATCATGGGCATGTCCTCTTCATGAGCAGATGTACTGTATGCTGGCTACAGGAATAACTCGCATCTCCTAGGCCCAAATGTAAAATCTATTACAGGGCCTTCACTCATCACATGCCATTTATAATACTTGCATCTTTTTATGTCGCAGTGGCGCCTTCGGGCCCTCACACCAGGGCACAGGTGTAACTGCTATCTCTGCATTCCCTACATTTACCATCCCAGATTCTGGATACACACATACCCCCTTTACCCTGACAGACATTTCTAGAAGCACTTATCTCTGCCCTGGAAGAACAGATTTATCTACTTTGTATGCTTTGCAAGAGCATCTCTTCTTAGAATTCTGTTTTGTGCAGTTCCTCTATAATTTCTCCTTAAGGCCTCACGCACACGACAGTATTTTTTTCACTGTCCGCAAAACGGGGTTCCGTTGTTCGGTGATCCGTGTCCATTTTTCTTCCATGTGTCTTCCTTGATTTTTGGAGGATCACCAGACATGAAGGAAAGTTAAAAAAAAGTCGTTTTGGTGTCCGCCTGGCCGTGCGTAGCCAAACGGATCCGTCCTGACTTACAATGCAAGTCAATGGGGACGGATCCGTTTGACGTTGACACAATATGGTGCAATTGCAAACGGATCCGTCCCCCCATTGACTTTGAATGTAAAGTCAGGAGTCCCTATTGGAGTTTTCTCCAATCCGAAGGTATATTTTAACTTGAAGCGTCCCCATCACCATGGGAACGCCTTTGTTAGAATATACTATCGGATTTGAGTTACATTGTGAAAACTCAGATCCGACAGTATATTCTAACACAGAGGCGGTCCCATAGTGATGGGGACGCTTCAAGTTAGAATATACTAAGAACTGTGTACATGACTGCCCTCTGCTGCCTGGCAGCACCCGATCTCTTACAGGGGGCTGTAATCCGCACAATTAACCCCTCAGTGCGGCCTCCCCTCCCCCCCCCCTAATTAAAATCCCCCCCCCCCCCGATCATTGGTGGCAGCAGAGAGTTCCGATCAGAGTCCCAGTTTAATCGCTGGGGCTCCGATCGGTTACCATGGCAACCAGGGCGCTACTGCAGTCCTGGCTGCCATGGTTACTTAGCAATTTTAGAAGCATTATACTTACCTGCACTGTCTGTGACCAGCCGGGTGCTCCTCCCTCCAGCTAAGTGACAGGTCTGTGCTATAAGCAATGCACCGCACAGACCTTTCACTTACCAGTAGGAGGAGCGCCAGGCCGGTCACAGACAGCGCAGGTAAGTATAATGCTTCTAAAATTGCTAAGTAACCATGGCAGCCAGGACAGCAGTAGCGTCCTTGTTGCCATGGTAACCGATCGGAGCCCCAGCAATTAAACTGGGACTCCGATCGGAACTCTCTGCTGCCAGCAATGATGGGGGGGGGCGATTTTAATTAGGGGGGGGGGGAGAGGGGAGGCCGCACTGGCCACCAATGAATTTAATACAGGGGAGGGAGAGAGGGAGGGGGGCCCCACTGGCCACCAATGAATTTAATACAGAGGAGGGAGGGAGGGGGGGGCCGCACTGGCTACCAATAAATTTAATACTAGGGAGGGAGGTAGGGAGGGGGGCCGCACTGGCCACCAATGAATTTAAAACTGGGGAGGGAGGGAGGTCTGCCCCCTGCTGCCTGGCAGCACCTGATCTCTTACAGGGGGCTATGATACGCACAATTAACCCCTCAGGTGCGGCACCTGAGGGGTTAATTGTGCGGATCACAGTTCCCTGTAAGAGATCGGGTGCTGCCAGGCAGCAGGGGGCAGTTATGTCCACAGTTCTTAGTATATTCTAACTTGAAGCATCCCCATCACCATGGGAACGCCTCTGTGTTAGAATATACTGTCGGATCTGAGTTTTCACGATGTGAAAACTCAGCTCTGAAAAGCTGTTATGCAGACAGATCTGCGGATCCGTCTGTGCGAAAGTAGACTATGGACGCGGATCACGGACGCGGATGAGAATCTTGTGTGCCTCCGTGTTTTTTCACGGACCCATTGACTTGAATGGGTCCGCGAACCGTTGTCCGTCAAAAAATAGGACAGGTCATATTTTTTTTTACGGACAGGAAACACGGATCACGGACGCGGATGACAAACGGTGCATTTTCCGAGTTTTCAACGGACCCATTGAAAGTCAATGGGTCCGCAGAAAATCACGGAAAACGGAACAACGGACACGGATGCACACAACGGTCGTGTGCATGAGGCCAAAAATGTATGAATACACTGAAAACTGAGTGTTACCATTTCCTGCATTAGAGTGGTGTGTCCCTACTCTGTCCAGTCAGTGCTGACGCTCACTCCATACAGTATTAAAACAAAGTTTTATGCGTATCGACTTTGGATGTTTCATCCAAAGTCGATTTGCTCATCCCTAGTCAGAAATGCCCGTGCTGCAGAGCGCGTACTGTGGTGCGGACCTGTTGACTTTAATAGGTCAACAATCCATAAAACACGGCAAAAGATAGGTCATATCCGAGTGTTTCCATGGGCTTCCGATCCGTGCATCCTCTCTGCGAAAGACACTGTATGACATGTCCTATCTTTTGCCATATTTTGTGGATCGCAGACCGATTCGAGTCAATGAACATCCACAGTAAGGAGTTCACACGGCTGGTGCCCGTGTATGGCGGACCAGCTGTTTGTGGTCCCCAATATGGCCACGGCAACCATACGGTCGTGTGAATGAGCCCTTATACTGTGTTGGGACACATCCTATTGACAAGCAGAATGGTAACTCCCAGTTGTAAAGTTATTTATTCTTTTTCAGGGAGAATAACGGCTCAGTCCAGGAAAAGATGACCCAGCATTGTTATTTTATGGGGACCTGAGAGATTTACTAAACCTGACATGTCAGTAACAGGTTCTCTTTATGTTCTGCCACTGACACATAAAGTGATTGGCAGCAGGGACAAATAAGTTAATTAGACCCAAAATGGTGATGTCACCCAGACTCCTACTGCCCACTTCACTTAATAAATTACTCACCAGTATTTCCTACCTGCACGGCTGTCAGCTACTATAGTCCAATGCTTTACCAGTACACGGGATCTTATTGCTGCTGTTGTTAGTGCTCTGGGGAATTGCCACATAATACAGCAAGACAGAAATTCCAAGCCAGTGACACATCAGCACCTAAGACTGTTTTATTGCATGGTTGACAGCTCTCAAAAATAGCTCTTACTGGCAATTACAGTTTAATACAGTTTGAGGAAATAAAAAATAAATAGCAAGTACATGGAGGGCCCCATTACTGCATGTAGTGTTAACTAACAGTTAACAATTATCTCAGCCTGAAAAGAACACTAAAAATAAAACCCAAAATACTTTATTCAAAGATACTGCGATAAAATCCAGGCAACTAAACCCACATAAGATACACAAGCAGGCTGTATGGATGCCTCAAGTGGTAAGAGGTATATAAATACGCAGACCTCAGCCACCCTGCACCCAAAGGTTGCACTTTATTTTACTTTATGGTGGTGGCTAGATATTCATTCCAACACACCCACCATGCCTCCACTGGCCCTACAGTATACTGGGCAACTCAAACACTGATCGCTTGCAACTATGCATTTGCGATCAAGTGAGGGGACATACAAAGACCAGCTGGCAGTGCAGCTGTTAATACTTAGTATCTTGTATCTATACAGAGCCAATACCAGTAATCCTACTCTAATTACTTACACTATATCTATGCTCAACGTGTTTCTACATGGGGGAGTAAGCCCCACGTGTCATCAGGAGCAATCTCTTTAGCAGAGTAGTCTGTGTACAAAGTACAAAAGAACGCAGTCAACCACTGATGGCGTGTGGACCACATGTGCCCAGCACTTGGATGGCCATACGCGGCCACTCTAGATGCGGGTCTAAATACAGAAAGCCCCACCCCCCTGGACGTGCTCCTACGGCCGTTCCCCCAATCAGGAGTGTGGGGGTCGGCGGCCGAGATACAGGATTATCGCACGAGGGCAGAGCAAAAGAGCGCTACAGCTAGCAAGGGAATATACATCGGCGGATAAAAACATAATCTCCAGTATGAATACATTGGCTCAATAATTATTGGTACTTAGGACCACCGAGGGTTATCAGAGAAAGGGATGAAACCACCTCCATAAGAAAATCGGAACATGTATTAGAGGATGTCCTCAAATATAACATGAAAACGCAGGCAAATGGGTTATTAGAATATTTAAGATATTAAGTCACATCTCCAGATGTATAATAAATCAAGTAGGTGAAAGGAAGGGTGAGTGGCCACCAAAGACCATCATATTCACCCACATAAACTCCACAGGGCCATATATCAAATAAAGCAGGCTAAGGAAATGGCATCATTTAACCTTTTGGGACAATCAGTTTCTAGATTGAGGATCCACAGGGCTTCTTCACTTAACAGTGTCACATCACTGTCTCCACCACGCTGGGACCTCTTGACACTCTCTATGCCCTGAAATTTGACCATTTTCACATTTCCATCATGATAATCGCCCACATGGCGATTGGGGTCTCCTTTTTATTCCTGATGTCTGACATGTGTTCCCCGATCCTTTTCTTAAACTCCCACTTAGTTTTGCCTAGGTACTGTATACCACAGTTACACGTAAGCAAATAGATGACCCCTATTGTTCGACAATTAGCAAAGGATCTGATGTAATATTCCTTGTCTGTAGTGGAACTTCTAAACCTTTTGCCAGACTCGCATGTTACGCAGGACCCACATGGGTAGGTTCCTACTGTGGTATTCCAGCGCCAAGTTTCTTGAAGGGGCTTTTATAAAGGTTGTGTACCAACTGATCTCATAAGTTTCCACTCCGTCAGTACCTGAAATCTGCTAATTTAGAGCAGTTTCTCAGCGCCCTCAAAAATTGCCATTTCGGGATCTCTCTTTTTAAAGTTGCCGGGTGCCTACTCTCCCAGCGGAGCAAATTATTCGTATTTTTCCGGAGATGGACAAATCGAAAAAAATTGATGCTTATGGCATTAATGTCACAAGTAAAAAAGAAGCCCAGTGCATTGTTATTAAGCACTGACACAAATTCCATAAATTATTCTTTAGTGCCATTCCACAAGAAGAACACTAACGGTTAGGACACAGTCATGACTATTACCAGAGTTGTAGACACAGATAGAGCTATGGCACACAGTACCGGAGAAGGCCCTAGTCCCAGGATCATTTTTTCTTTCAAAAAGGTAATACTTGTTATGTAAACCTATTTAGGTAGTGTCTCCCTTAGAACTTTCCACTAAAGAAGTAACTTGAAGTTTCCAATGTAAAATCTGTAACCGGGTCCTCCAACTTTATTATGATATTGTATATAGAGCAGAGTAATGGTGGGTTTACACGGGCTAAGGAGCAGCCGATTATCAAGAAGGAAGTGTTTCTTACCAACAGTCGGAAGCTCGTTCGGTGGGGGTGAAGCATTGTATTTACATACAGCAATCACTTCCACAGTATAAAAATGAGCAATCACTATTGTGATCGTTCGTCTTCATACAGCTGAATTGTTTCTGGGCAGAATACTGTTCACATTGCACAATCTTCTGCCCAAAAACAATCATTTACTTGTCTGCATGAATAGCGGTTGGACCCGATAAATGAACATTTCGCTCGTTCATTGTGATTGGCTGCACACGGCCAGATGTGTTCGCAGGGATATTCGTCCCGGATAACCTTCCCGACTATTGGGCCATGTAAACCCACCATAACTGAGATAATAATCTGAGCACCCTGATAATAAACAGAGATGTCACAGAAGAGGGATAATAAACACAGTGATGTCACAGTCATAGCAGATAACAGTTCGAAGCTGTGGCCAGAGCAGATTCTAGCTTTCTGCTGCCTGATGTGTACAATTGAAACGGCACCCCCACCCCCATGCCAAATTCTCAACCCAATTCCCCACCCCAACCCTACTGTTAAAGACATATTTGAATAGAACACTACATACAGCGCTACATACCACCAGTAATGTTTCCTCTGATCTAGACGTTCTCTTTCCTCATCTTCTCCATTTTGGACCAGATTGTCATGATGAATTATTTCAGCCACGTCTCATCTCAGAGTTTGGCACACAGACATCTTAGATTCCTCACTTTACCATCATCCTTCCCTCCTGTTTCCCCAACAGTGTTATCCTGCTGCTCCCTCAATACTGTGCCCACTTTGCCCCCCTATCCCCATATACCATACTTATGAAATAACAGTGAAACAACAATATAAGTTATGCATAGTCTTGTATATGGTGATATGGATGATCTGGTAGATATTTATATACATTTTATTATGTAAAGTGATAAATGGACCATACTTCTGATTGAGAAAATGCTTAGGATATAACAGCATGCACCATGTTGCCATATATAAAAAAATAAAATAAAATGGTCCATTTATTACTTTTCATTAATAAATAAATCTAAATACCAGCTGTGCATATCAATATATATCATATGTACAGTTGGCATATACATTAAAGGGCTTCTGTCAGCCCACTAAACCGTTTTTTTTTTGGTTAATAATAATCCCTACACTGCGAGCTCCCTATACATAAGTTAAATAATCATTTTGGTTCAGTAGAATTTGATAAAAAGCTATTTTTAAATATGTAAATTACCTTGCTACCAGCAAGTAGGGCGGCTACTTGCTGGTAGCAGCCGCATCCTCCGATCCTAAAGACGCCCCCTCCGCATTGTGATTGACAGGGCCAGGGAACGGAATCGTTCTCTGCTGGCCCTGCCTGTTTGCATTCAAAATCCGGCGCCTGCGCTGCGGCCGTACCTATCTTCAATGTGCGCAGGCGCACTGAGAAGCGATCGCTCGCTCGGCCGCTCCATCCTCAATGCGCCTGCGCCGATGACGTCACATCTACACCCGGCGTAGGTATTTTGCGGCCCGCAAAACAAGGATCCACAAAAAAAACGGATGACATCCATGTGATGTCTGTGTTGCAGCAGTTTTTTTTTTGGTGGACCCATTGTAACAATGCCTGCCCTTGTCCGCAAAACGGACGGGAATAGGACATGTTCTGTGACGAGGGGACATCCTATGCGTCTGGAGGAAAGAAGGTTTGTACACAAACATAGAAGAGGATTCTTTACGGTAAGAGCAGTGAGAATATGGAACTCTCTGCCTGAGGAGGTGGTGATGGTGAATTCACTAGAAGAGTTCAAGAGGGGCCTGGATGTATTTCTGGAGTGTAATAATATTACAGGCTATAGCTACTAGAGAGGGGAGTTATTCTTATTGTCTGATTGGAGTTGGGAAGGCATTTTTTTCCCCTAAAGTGGGGAAAAATGGCTTCTACCTCACAGGGTTTTTTTTTTTTGCTTTCCTCGGATCAACTTGCAGGATAACAGGTCAAACTGGATGGACAGATGTCTTTTTTCAGCCTTATAAACTGTTACTATGTTACATTCTAATACTGTACAGAGCCGTACAGTATTAGAACAAAGTTTTATGCGAATCGACTTCGTATGTTTCAATGTCTTGGATGTTCGCTCATTCCTAGTCATGCAGGACCCTCTTTTCAGCCACCTATTGCAGTCCTCTCCTGAGCCTTCTAGGGATCCCAATCGTCCCCCATGGGTGACCTTTTGACCATGCACTGGGCACTGAAATGTGATTCAAATTGCCCTAACCTAATTAACCAATGAAGATCTGGCAATATATATATATACATACATAACATTTAAAGTGTAGGTGTAAATGTGACAGGTGAATGGAACATTCCCTGTCCTGGATTTTACAGATTATGGGGTGACATTGTGTATATGAAACCTTCATCACTGCTTCTCTAAAATGTCATAAACTGGAAAGTATGTGAGCTGTACAGTATGTATGGTGTGTAGAAGGAGTGTAATTCTGCAGATACTGCAATGGCCAGGAGAATGTGTGTATAACCATCGCAGCAGTTCTGATTATTTCTTCATCCGGACATCACATTATCAGGCAGATATTTTTTAACAGGTTTATTTCAAGAATTTCAATATATTTAGAGCTTGCAAATGGGGTAATTGGACACGACAACTGGTTCTTAAGCGTCTGGTATGAAGGCATTTATGTACAGGCATGTTTTATTTATCAGTGTACTGACTTGTTTCTGGATGTATCTGGATACACAGTGTGGCAGTGGAGCTGCCAGAGGGCCATTAAAATGGTGTATCTCACCCAGAGGAAGCTGGGTTAGAAGAACGGCTGAGACAATAGGTTTTTCCCACTGTCTGCAGCAGCTAGGCTGGTATTTAAGATAATTAGCAGCCGACTGAGGAGCTCGGATAAATGTGGGCTGAGCTCCTCAATCAGGGCTCCCGGTCCGGGGAATGAGCAGGCTGCGCCAAGGCCTGTGGGAGCCGGGACCCTCTAACCCTGTGTAGGGTAAGCACCATGTTGTGTTTTGGGGAGCTGGGTGGTAGACCCAGATCCTGATAGACAGGGAGAAATACTGTGTAGTCAGTGGCCAGACGGCCAAGGATTTATGTTTATGATTTGTTTGGACTGCTGTAAAAGTGACAATAAAGCTGGTCGTGGCCAGTTTGCACCCAAATCTGCAGTGTTGGAGTGGCTTCTTGAGGTGTGCCAACAGTCTAAGGCTACTTTCACACCTGCGTTTAGGTGCGGATCCGTCTGGTATCTGCACAGACGGATCCGCACCCATAATGCAAACGCTTACATCCGTTCAGAACAGATCCGTTTGCATTACCATGAACAAAAAAAAATTTTTTTTCTTCATGATAATGCAAACGGATCCATTTTGACTTACATTGAAAGTCAATGGGGGACGGATCCGTTTGAAAATTGAGCCATATTGTGTCAACTTGAAACGGATCCGTCCCCATTGACTTACATTGTAAGTCTGGACGGATCCGTTTGCCTCCGCACGGCCAGGCGGACACCCGAACGCTGCAAGCTGCGTTCGGGTGTCCGCCTGCTGAGCGGAGCGGAGGACAAATGGTGCCAGACTGAGGCATTCTGAGCGGATCCGCATCCACTCAGAATGCATTAGGGCAGTACGGATCCGTTCGGGGCCGCTTGTGAGAGCCATCAAACGGAACTCACAAGCGGAGCCCCGAACACTAGTGTGAAAGTAGCCTAATCGGAGAAGACGGCGATCCTGGAGAGCTAAGTGACCCCGAGTTGTCACAACAGATACTGGTTAGCCCAACTGTCGGAGCTCAGTAGGCAACCTCTGTCAGCCCTCTGGGCCACCATTAAAGTGTACTTATAAGTTTAAAAAACTTTTGATAGGTGAGAATGATGTAGCAAAGGTTTTGATTGTTGGGGTTCCAATTGCTGAGACCTCCATCTTTCCCTAAAACGAGGAGATTTTGACAGTGCTGTCTCTCCTCGCTGCAGAAGTACAGACTCAATAGAAATTTTATGAGCCCGTCTCCAGCAGTGCTGAGTGCTGAAACCCCCACCGATCAAAACCTTCCATATGTCACTAAGACATCTCAAAGGATTTTTAAAAGTACAGGTAGACTGAAGGATTAGATAAACAGGGCAGCTTTCTTTCAAAAACAGCTGCCACAAATGTTGATAGGTTGTGTCTGGTCTTGCAGCTAAATGCCACAGGGGCAGAGCTGCAGTACCATATACATCACTGTGGGCAGGTGTGGCACTGGAAGAAGCAGCCATGTTTAACTTCTTCTGGACAACACCCTTTAATATTTCATAATCTATAAAGGGGTCGTCTCATCTCATCCCTAAGGCAAAACGGGCAAGGAAACAGTCGAGCAGGCCATCACTCCACTGTCAGTAGCTGCCATGCACTGCAATGGGGACTACTAAAACTCTGCTGCTTCCTGGCCACCTGGTGGTCTTAGTAATGGACAGATAAGACAACCCCTTTAATTCTTATGTCTTTGAGTTGCGCAATAAACTTTATTACAGGGTACATGTTTACACCATTAAAGGGGTTTTCCAAGATCTGATCGGATGGGTCCCGGGTGTCAGACTCCCACCAATCAGATCTTGGAAAACCTTTTTTAATGGTGTAGACATGTACCTAGTAAGAAAGTTTATCAGCTGTCTGAGAAGACACCAGCACTTGCTCTAGCACTGTGGCCTTCTCACAGCTTTTCCTAGGCCATGTGATGTCACGTTCATCGGTCACGTGGCCTAGACACAGCACAGCCCCATTGAAGTTAATGGGGATGAGCTGTGATACCAAGCACAGCCGCTATATAATGAGAGAAGGCTGAGAGATCAGGGGCCTTCTGAAACAGCTGATCAGCGGGGGACCCCGGTGTCAGACCCCCACCAATCAGATACTGATGACCTATCCAGAGGATGGTAATAAAATATGGGCAGAAGCAGCACTACACGGTCTTTCGTCGATGCGAATGATCAATGCAACAGCCTCGCCGTTGGCCCTTGATCCAACAGGCCATATGATGAACAAAGAAATAAAGATGGCTCCGGCAGCATCTTACATCATCCGGTATTTTTATTGCGACCTCAAGACAAATATAACAGCAACGTTTCGGCTGAAACTCAGCCTCAGGCTTGACAAAGGCTGAGTTTCAGCCGAAACGTTGCTGTTATATTTGTCTTGAGGTCGCAATAAAAATACCGGATGATGTGAGATGCTGCCGGAGCCATCTTTATTTCTTTTTTCTCTATCCAGAGGATAGGTCATCACTTAAAAGGTCTAAGAAAACTCTTTTAATATTGACAACTATTTTCACTTCCTGTTCATATTTAGATTTAGAAAGGTGCATTCTTCTACTCCAGCATTTAAATTGGTTGCTCATAGGCCACCTGGAAGTAATGTTGTGGTCTCCTACTTCATATCCCACTCATTCCAGACCACTTCCCATGGTGATAACAGCCAAATCCTAAATAGCTCATTTTCAGGGACCTGTTGTGTGGTATGGGTTTATTCAATTCTAAGTCAGGGATCAGCAACTTCCGGTACTCCAGCTGCTGTGAAACTGCAACTCCCAGTATGCACACTTAGGCCTTTTTCACACGTGCAAGTTTTCCGCACGGGTGCAATGCGTGAGGTGAACGCATTGCCCCCACACTGAATCCGGACCCATTCATTTATATGGTGCTGTGCACACGAGCGGTGATTTTCACGCATTAATTGTGAGTTGCGTGAAAATCGCAGCATGCTCTATATTGTGTGTTTTTCAGGCAACACAGGCCCCATAGAAGTGAATGGGGCTGCGTGAAAATCACAAGCATCCGCAAGCAAGTGCGGATGTGGTGCGATTTTCACGCATGGTTGCTAGGTGACGATCGGGATGGGGACCCGATCTTTATTATTTTCCCTTATATATAACATGGTTATAAGGGAAAATAATAGCATTCTTAATACAGAATTCAAAGTAAATTGGGGAAGGGGGGGTTAAAAAATAAATAAAATTAAACTCACCTCATCCACTTGTTCGCGCTGCAGTCTTCTTTTTCTTCTTTGATGACCTGGGAGGAAAAGGACCGAACCCGGACTTCTTCACAGAAGTTTGGGTTTGGGATCAGTGTTCTATAAATTTTGTTATTTTCCCTTATAACATGGTTATAAGGGAAAATAATAGCATTCTTAATACAGAATGCTAAGTAAATTAGGGATGAAGGGGTTAAAAATAAAATTAAAAAAATTAAACTCGCCTCATCCACTTGTTCGCGCTTCCCGGCTCGTCTTCTTTCTTCTTCTCTGATGTACTGGGAGGAAAAGGACCTTTGGTGATGTCACTGCACTCTTCGCATGGTCCATCACCATGGTGATGGACCATGTGATGGACCACGTGATGAGTGCAGAGCCATCACATGGTCCATCACCATGGTGATGGACCATGTGATGAGCGCAGTGACGTCACCAAAGGTCCTTTTCCTCCCAGTACATCAGAGAAGAAGAAAGAAGACAAGCCGGGAAGCGCAAACAAGTGGATGAGGCGAGTTTAATTTTTTTTTATTTTTAACCCCTTCATCCCTAATTTACTTAGCATTCTGTATTAAGAATGCTATTATTTTCCCTTATAACCATGTTATAAGGGAAAATAACAAAATTTACAGAACACCGATCCCAAACCCAAACTTCTGTGAAGAAGTCTGGGTTCGGATCTGGGTACCAAACATGCCGATTTTTCTCACGTGGGTGCAAAACGTATTAAAACGTTTTGCACTCGCGTGGATAAAAATGCGCATTTTCCCGCAATGCACCCGCATTTTATCCGGCCCTCACACGCAACGCCCGTGTGAAAGAGGCCTTAGGGTATGTCTACACAGCAACATGTGTCACGTGGCAGCAAGTTGCAGAAAAGTTGCGCAACCCCAAAATATGTGCGACTTGTCAGCAACTTCCTGTCACATGACTATTTTAGAACTGTGATTCCGACATGCCTGGATCTTTTGCGACTGTCACGTAGCAGCATATCGGTCACATTGCGACATCATTAACATACATTACATTAAATGTTGTGCTACTTTCTTGTCGCTGTGTACACTTGTGAAAAGAATAGCGCTGATCCTGCTAAGACATGTTTGTTGGTTGAGCATATTAACAGTACATCTCTACCCAAATAAACGCTGTGCACATAAATGCTGATCTCCTCTCAGATTTCTCTGTGTTTCAGTTTAGAGCAACACTTTGTGCTCCACAGCTGCTCTTCCTGAAGTATGTGGGGACTTCAAATCATGGTCAAACAATAGACAAGATATTAAAGGGGGAATCCCATAAAACCACACTATTCACCTATCCAAAGAATAGGGGACACCGCATTCAACCCTATGGGACTGCAGGAGATAGCCGAGCCCTTGTATGTAGCTATCTTTGGCAGGCCCATAAAGTATAATGGTGTGGTGGACACACGTGTCTGACGTTCCATTTAAATAAAGAACCTAGGCCCCTAGTGATCGTCGGGGTCCCAGCAGTCAGACCCCCGATAAACTGACTCTTGGGGATTCTTGTCATGGGACAACCTGTTTAACCTGATTTACTCTTGCAGCCTCAATCTACCTGTATACATAGATTCTATGGTGATTTTTCCTGATTATGTCAGGTCTCTGTCTGTCAGTAAGGTGTACATCACTTCTATAGTCATATCCATGCCCCATTTGTATTTAAAGCAAGGAATAGGCACCGAAGTAGAAGAATCTACGTGCTATGAACTGGGGTGGATTTCAGTTGTAATTTACTCCAGTTTTCTGAAGTAAATTATTATGATTGTGTCAGTCTGCAGACGAGCGAGTATTCCGCACGGGTGCAATGCGTGATGTTAATGCGATGCGCCTGCACTGAGTCCGGACCCATTTATTTCAATGGGTCTGTAGTACATGAGCGTTGGTTTTTGCGCATCACTTGTGCGTTGCATGAAAATCGCAGTATGTTCTATATTCAGCGTTTTTCACGCAACGCTGGCCCCGTAGACGTGAATGGGGCTGTGTTAAAATCGCATTGCATCCGCAAGGAAGTGCGGATGCGATGCGTTTTTCACTGATGGTTGCTAAGAGATGTTTGTAAACCTTCAGTTTTTTATCACGCGCGTGCAAAACGCATTAAATCGCATTGGACCCGCGTGAAAAAAACTGAACAACTGTATCACATACAAAACTGAATGAACTTGCTTGCAGGACCTTTTTGTTTGGTAAAAAAACAGGATCCCAAATGGAAACTGAATAGATCCCATTGTAGTCAATTGTGTCTGTTCAGCTCAGTTAATTTCAGTTACTGTATGTGCGACACTTCCGTTATTTTCGTTGTTCTGCTCCTATAATCTCGGATTTTTTTAGATGCCTCCCTTATGGACCTCCACTGTAACCAATTTTTGGAGGTAACAACCTAAGTTGATTTTGGTCGTTCACTTCAGATGCCGCAGACCCGCTCTTTTCTTAGCTCCACTGAATGAAGCTAAACTGCACGGACAAGCCCCTTCTTGGTGCGGCTTTAAACTGCCAGCCCACTAACTTCAGCACTGCCTCCTGTTGAAACCAGTGGGAGGCAGACGCCACACGAATTTTAAAGCGGTGTCTGCATCAAAATCCATTATGTGAATGGGCCCTAAGCGCTAGGCCACACATCCGAGAGGACCTGTGTATTGCCTCTTAATTTTGGCACATCTCAGCGGACTTTATACTAAGAATGTGTATGAAATGCTAATCTTGGTAAACTTCCACCAATGATTTTTAGGAGTTTCATTTAGCATACAGTTTACATTCTAGCAGATTTTTCTTGTATTTTCTTAAGATGTTTTTAGATAGAAATGTCTTGTACATGGCATAGGTTATTACATGCGTTATATTGTGACTTGTCTGCGGGTATATGGTTGCCTTGTTTTAGGATTATATTTTGTTTGATAGCTATCCACAGAATTGATAAATGAGGTCTTTGGTGGAAGAGGAGAAGAGAGCAGTAGTTGTTTTAACGTAATGCTTTCCAGGAGCACTCTAACTAAAGCCACTTCTTGAATGAACTTTTTGTGTTCTCTTCAGAAGCAGGTAGGTGGAGCACTACAAAAGTATAGTGTATTTCAAATTAAATAAATTCAATGCAGAAAGGGCAAGTCACAAAGCACCTTTGTTCAGCAGTATGGATTTTCATGAGGTAATAGGAGCGTCTACCTGAAAGAACACTGTAAAGTCACATCTATCTTCTCCGTAAGAAGGACACCCTAGCAGACACATAGTGGTTCACATGAAGATTGCTTTCACAGTTGACATTTTGAAGACACTTTGCCTTATATATAAGTAATTATATACTATCAAATAGTGTAGGGATCGTCTCTTATTCGGGGGTCAGTCTCACAGAATTGCCTTCATCATCACTGGGTTTCAGGTCCAAACAGTGCGATTTATTTGACACTCTTCATACACAGCATGGCATAAAACAAAAGCCTGCCCGTCTGGGCTCTACCTAAACATAATAAACATCGTATCCCTCACTCAGCTATACGATAGCGTTCACACATGGAACCAGGTGCAGCTTACCCCAGACAACAGTCCACCAGCCCTCAGACTGTAACAAATGCAGTACCTTTGGAGGGGGTTGTGGTCTAGCAGTCCTCCCGACTATGACCTTTCAATGCTTGTTCCCGGGCGTCGCTGAGTCCCCCAAAGTCCAGGCTATTGCATAGCCTCGTGGCCCCTCAGCCTTGCCTAGCTGAGACCACACTGAGAGAGCCTCACCAGGCCTCTGCACACTCTCCTGAGTGAGACACATCAAATTCCAGCAACCAGACTGAGACACATCCAATTCCAGCAACCCAATTCCACACCTAATTCCAGCAACCAGATTAAATGGAATCCCTGGACGTGAGCGTGCCCTAAGTCCTGGACTGGAGCATGGGGAACAGACACCCACCCAGCACATTGCCTGTTCCCAGTAAAAGCCCGCCCCGGACTAGCTGGAACCAGCTATTCTAACTATATTGGTGTCCACCAGCTAACTTAGTGACCACCTATTTAGGGGCCTTAACTCCACCAAGACCGGGCCCCTTGGTGACATGCTCCTGGTGCAAACAACACCCCTTTTATCATGCTTCCCCAGAACATTACTGCACACCTCAATGTTCACATTGCCACAATAGTAATTAATGAACACTAAAAGCATGTATTTCATAAGATGCCACACATGAAAGGATGTGCACTCTGCTCCAGGTAGAGGTTGTAGGGATGTTCAAACTGTATTTTCTTCTTTTCTCCCACCTATCGCAGACATACACAGTTGAGTCACATTATTATGACCACTTTCGACGTCGGCAGTGCGTAGCTTATGGAGGAAAGTGTGTTGGGAGCGGGCTTGATGGGTGTATAAGTCTGCACACATATCCCTCGTTGCTGTCATGGGTAAAAGGTGCAATTTATCAGAGTTGCAAAAAGGGATGATTATTGGCTTTCGGGGACAAGGGTGTCAGTATTTCTGAAAAAGTGCAGTTTGACGAGGACAACCCAAGTTGTTATCAACGCTCAGTTCAGAAGCCTGCATCTCTGATGGTATGGGGTTGCATGAGTGCGTGTGGCATGGGCAGCTTGCATGTCTGGAAAGGCACCATCAATGCAGAAAAATATATTCAGGTTCTAGAACAACATATGCTCCCATCCAGACGTCATCTCTTTCAGGGAAGACCCTGCATTTTTCAACAAGATAATGCCAGACCACATTCTGCATCAATCACAACATCATGGCTGCGTAGGAGAAGGATCCGGGTACTGGAATGGCCAGTCTGCAGTCCAGATCTTTCACCTATAGAGAACATTTGGCGCATCATAAAGAGGAAGGTGCAACAAAGAAGGCCCAAGACGATTGAACAGTTAGAGGCCTGTATTAGACAAGAATGGGAGAGCATTCCTATTTCTAAACTTGAGAAACTGGTTTCCTCGGTCCCCAGACGTCCCAGATTTCCAAAAAGAACTTCGAATCGTGACTCGTCTGACCACAGAACAGTCTTCCATTTTGCCACACTCTATTTTAAATGATCCCTGGCCCAGTGAAAACGCCTGAGCTTGTGGATCTTGCTTAGAAATGGCTTCTTCTTTGCACTGTAGAGTTTCAGCTGGCAACGGCGGATGGCACGGTGGATTGTGTTCACTGACAATGGTTTCTGGAAGTATTCCTGAGCCCATTCTGTGATTTCCTTTACAGTAGCATTCCGGTTTGTGGTGCAGTGTCGTTTAAGGGCCTGGAGATCACGGGCATCCAGTATGGCTTTACGGCCTTGACCCTTACGCACAGAGATTGTTCCAGATTCTCAGAATCTTTGGATGATGTTATGCACAGTTGATGATGATAGATGCAAAGTCTTTGCAATTTTTCGCTGGGTAACACCTTTCTGATATTGCTCCACTATCTTTCTGCGCAACATTGTGGGAATTGGTGATCCTCTACCCATCTTGGCTTCTGAGAGACACTGCCACTCTGAGAAGCTCTTTTTATACCCAATCATGTTGCCAATTGACCTAATTAGTGTTAATTGGTCTTCCAGCTCTTCGTTATGCTCAAATTTACTTTTTCCAGCCTCTTATTGCTACTTGTCCCAACTTTTTTGGGATTTGTTGACACCGTGAAAATTTGAATCAACGTATTTTTCCTTTAAAATGATACATTTACTCGGATTAAACGTTTGATCTGTCATCTACGTTCTATTACAAATAAAATATTGACATTTGACATCTCCACATCTTTGCATTCAGTTTTTATTCACAATTTGTTTAGTGTCCCAACTTTTTTGGAATCCGGTTTGTAGTTCCACACAGATAATGCCATAAAAAGGAATAGTGCAAATCATATAGTGCCCATCAAAATATTTCCATATGCACAACACCCCCAAGCAGTGTCTATCTTTGTGGGTGGTGGCCCCTAGATCCCGAAGGTGGTGGAGGCAGGGTCTGTGCTCCATATGCTGCTCCAATAATACAGCCCTGCCTGGCAAGGTTGTCATTTATCTTTCCAAGGCAAGATAAAATACTGGTGAGGTAGGCTCCAGACATATGCAATATTGTATATAGCGGACCGGTTTTTACTCCGCTGTCATTGGCATCTGCCTAGGTCTGCCTCCTGATGACAATATACAGATCTGTTATGTAGGAGCTGGGTTACAACTCATGTGGGAGTTGTAAGGTAACCCTGCTGAATGTCGTCCAGGTTTTCCATGTAACTAGGAAATTATTAAATAGGATTTTAAGAACCTTACAAAAAAAATACATTTTGTGTCAAAATTGCCAGCCTGAGATACACAAAAAAATCTGCAATACAGAAAGCAACTTTGTAGTAAATTAGATTTCAGTAACACTGAGGTCACTGACTACTACCTGAGGTGATGGAGTGATCTGGAGGTTTACAGAATTGATTGTGTACAAACAGCGCCCCCTATGCAAAAACCTATATTTATGGTTGATTTTTCATAATACTGAAGTATCAAGATATGTATTGTGGGGAATTTGTCATAAGGGGAATATTTGAAGTCAGTTTTGCTTGAGTCTGTGTTGGGGTACTTTATACCACATTTATCAAGTGTTGCATGTTGTTTGATAAATTTGTGTTATCCTGAAATTGCTTGACCAGTTTCCTATACTGATGACCTATCCTAACCCCACTGATCAGCTGTTTGAAGAGAATGCAGCGCTTGTACGAGTGGTGCCTTCTCTTCACTCTTTAGGCTTGTTTCACACTGGTGTTAGCCTTGTCCGGGTCCATACTAACCTTTGCACATGCGTGCTGCCGGAAGTCTGCTCCGGCACCACTCACTATAATAGGGACGGGCCAGAGATGCAGCCGCAGCACGACGAACATGCCGAGAGGTGGCCGGACAAAAAACACACGTGTGCAAACATTAGTACGGATCCGGCAGGCTGTTCCCCTGCCGGACAAGCTTAACAACAGTGTGAAAAAACCCTACCTACTTGCTGTCGACATTGCAGCAGCGAGCAGTGTAATTTGCAGCTCCTCCGTCCCATTCAATTCAGCACAAGCGCTGCGTTCTCATCAAACTGCTGATTGCCTGGGTGCCGGGAGTCGGACCCCCGCCGTTCAGATATCGATGACCTAACCTGAGGATAGGTCATCAATATAGGAAACTGGCAAACCCCCAAACCCTTTAAACCTAACACTTTTTGTCTAGAAAAACTACTGGAATGAGATTGCGACTTTCCAAAAACTTTTCAAAGCCGGAATTCTGGAGTGAAGACATGATAACTCAGGGCCATAGGCTGTTAGGTGCATAGAGTCAGCTGTATGAAGTAATGGTGCCAGTATCTAAAGTGGTTGTAAATGCTGTGACATCATTGTACATGAAATATGTTACGCAGCTGGAAAGCCCATAACTATCACAAAGCACCATTTTTGTTCTGCATTTCCTTTCACTGGATAACAGGAACTAGGCATGGACTCATTAATACATGAGATATACAGATAAGGTAGTTCCTAGACCTACTGCTATGAAGAACTGGAATTGCGGTACCACTTGCAGAAATAGTCTTTCATTGCTACAATTTTCCGCATTTAAGTCAATGGTAGAAAAAGCATGGAGAGGTTTTAAAGGGGTTCTGCAGTTTGTTTAAATTGATGATCTATCCTCTGGATAGATCAATCAGCATCTGATCGGCGGGGGTCCGACATCCAGGACCCCCGCCGATCAGCTGTTTAAGAAGGCAGCGGCGCTCCAGGTGAACAGAGCTTAGCCCCGCTCAGGCCAGTTAACACAAGTCGTGACGTCACTGGGCCTGCGGTAAACAGTGAGAAGGCCGCGCTGCTCCCTTCTCAAATAGCTAATCGGCAGGGGTCCCGGGTGTCGGACCATCGCCGATCAGATGCTGATTGATCTATCCAGAGGTTAGATCATCAGTTTAAACAAACTGCAGAACCCCTTTAATGGAAACCCCTTTTCCTATGGTAGTGTAGGATTTAAAAAAAAAAGACTCTCCTGTTGCCAGCGCACTGGTTCCAGTACAAGCTCCCTTCTAGTCCCTGCTGGACCAGAAGTGTGACGTGCCACCTACATATACGTCACCCTAGCCTCAGCGTTGATGTTTGCAGGCATGGCATGTGACCACTGCTAAGGCCACCGAATGGCTGGCAGGGGTAACATGCATGTAGATGACACGTCACATTCCAGGTCCAGTGGGGACTGGAAAAATTGAAGGGAGCTCGGTACTAGAACTGGAGCGCCGTTTACTGGTGTTTTTTTTTCTTTAAACTTATGCAACCCACCCCAGCCCCTCAGCCATATGAAAAGGGGGTTCTGGTATTGAAATAAGTAGAAGCAATTCCTGGAAAACATGAAGTTTTCAAAAGCAAAGGGTGAATGCATTTTTTGGACACGTGGTGTTTATACTGAACTCAGTTGGCGGCTCCATTCTGCATTTTCATGGTCTACTGCTTGGAGACTGAGCACTGGTTGCTGCTACAATAAAAAGCACTTACAGTTAACCTGGGCAGATCCGGCAGATCGAAATTTCACAAACTGACTTGTGGCAAAGGTGGCATCCTATGACCATGCCACATTTAGTTACATAGTCAATACGGTTAAAAAAACAACATAAGTGCATCAAATCTCTTCGGCACAACCCATACTACTATGAGTGAGATGATATGGTTGCATGCTTGATTTTATGTACCTGCTCATAATGGGTGTAACTGAAAACACCCAAACTCAATAATTAGGAGTGGTTTGACAGGCACAAAGCTGAGCACATTAATTAAAGGGAGTCTGCTTAACCAAGCACAATGTCTTGTAGGACTAGCTCAGCTGAATGTACTGATACATTTCACTTAGTGATGGTTTGGTTCATTCTGGGAAAAAAGTATTTTTAATCTATACGCAGATTAGCAGTTAAGTGCACCAAGGGCGGGCCTAAGCCACCCCGTGCACCTTCCGCCTTCCTCTGCCAGCCCCTTCTTCTCCTGGATAAGGTGAGATGACTGTGCAGGACCCTGACTCTGTCAGACCAGAAGGAGACAGAGGGGCCGGCAGGGGAAGCAGTAAGAGCGAGGGTCCATCCTCTGGGCACTTAACTGCTAATCTGCATAAAGATTAAAAGTACTTTAGCAAAGTATTTGGGGTCATGCCCCTCCGCCAGAATACCGCTGTAAAAACAGTCGCAAACTGTAGGTTTGCAACTTTTTAAATTACATTTGGCAAGTGGTGTTTTTACTCCACCCTTGGTGTTTTCCAAAAGGGGGGCATGGTATGGTGGTTCCGGGGCCATTGAAGATGGCAGATGTATCATTTTCTCCAGTTTTCTCGTATAAATGACTGAAATCTACACCAGCTACCAGCTGGAGTAGATATCATTGTAGACACGCGGACCGGTATTGATAAGTGACCCAAAATGTGTCTGGTTTTAGGTTAGGTTCCATGTTCATGTTTTCCGATGCAGTTTTTGAAGCCACAACCAGGTGTGCCTGCATCAGAAAACCTGCCTAAGGCTGCTTTCACATATAGAAGTTTGCTGGCATTTTTCTGCATGTCAGGATCACGACTTAGACTCAGGATGGGGAAAAAGTACAGATGGGTGTTACCAGTTGGGGGTGTGTCTCTGCGCAGTCTGATACCAGCAGCACTGATTGGACAGTCAGATAAGGCTACTTTCACACTTGCGGCAGAGTGATCCGGCAAGCAGTTCTGTCGCCAAAAATCCCTGATCAGTCTTAAAAATGCTTTGAAATGGCGGATCCGTCTTTCCGGTGTCATCCGGAAAAATGGATCCAGCTTTTTTTTTTTCAGAACAGAAGGACAGATCCAGCATTCCAATGGAAATAATTGCCATTCAGGCAAGTCTTCCGTTTTTTTGGGCCGGAAATAAAACCGTAGCATGCTGCTGTTTTATCTTTTGCCTGATCAGTCAAAATGACTGAACGGAAGACATCCTGATGCATCCTGAACAGGTTGCTCTCCATTCAGAATGCATGGGGATAAAACTGATCAGTTCTTTTCCGGCATTGAGCCCTTTTGACAGAACTCATGCCGGAAAAGAAAAACGCTAGTGTGAAAGTACCCTAAACCTGCTACTGGTTACACCCAGCAGTACCTTTACTGCAGACTGCTGGCTATTTATTTGTAAACTTTTAGCAGGAATAATACAGGAATGGAACAACATAGAGTCATAAGAATATATGCTCCAGAATTGTTATTATATGGGGAACGCAAGTCCTTACTAAAACAGACCTGTCAGGAGTGGGGACAGGTCCTCTTTAAAAAGTTTTCTCAGTTAATATTGTTCTGTTAAAAAAAATTGGCCGGCTTATATAAACTTTAAAATAGAATTAATATATTAGGCCGTGGTGACATTTTGTTGGCCCATTCTTCGTAGATGTTGCTGGAGATGAACTGAAAATCATTATGATTTGACATGTGAGCTAAATGACGATACTTATGTCAACTCAATAGAAGAGATGTCACAAGATCAGTCACTCAGTAGATGTCACTGCACACATAAAGGTCTGCTTTTAGTAGATGGATGATGTGTGTCTCACGTTTCCATCTATGACACAACCTCCATAAACTATCATAGTACAGGCTCCCAGCGACCGCACGGTATGAGCCTTGCCCTTCACATTCTCATAAGGAATAATTAGCACTGTATATCCGAACAGATGTAAAATTTACAGACGTACATAAGGGAAAATAAATAATAAGGATTACCATAAAATCTATGGCTAGATATCCTACAGCTCCCTTGCTTCAAAGGGTTCTCTCATTAGAGACAACCTCTTTCAGAATCCAGTCCCAGTTACTGTGGATCCCTCAGCCAGCGTGTCCGGAAAAACAGCTGATTTTGCCGGGAAAAGCCATGGGAAGCGAGGGATTTGTAATGTATATGACGGCCATTCGGATAAATGGCCTTTCTGTAAAACAAGGATAGCTTGAGTCCATCAAGATTGGGAGCCACGTGTGCAGAGCAACACTCCATTTTGGTTTGTCAAAGGAGGTCCCAAAAAGGGTACCCTCTGTCCTTATGTTTTAACAAGGCATTAAGACAGCATTTGTTTTAATGAGACAACCCCTTCAAGGCTGGTTTCAGACAGCAAAAATGCAGATCCGGACCTTCTGTCATTCTGTGGTTCATCTGATCTGAGATGAAATTACAATCTTCATTATAACATTGTACTGGGACCATCAAAGAAGGCACTGGAATCTGAGACTTCAAATCTGGTTGTGACCTTCACCAGCTGCCTCAGTCTGTAGAACAGAATAAGGGGACCCCATTCCCACTGCAGTTTGTGGGGCTGTTTGTTGAGCCAAAGTCACAAGTGGATGCACCAAAAATGAGAAGTATATGTCCTTTTTTCATATTTTTCATTCCTTTTGAATCTTACTGGCTTTAGCCAAAAAACTGCACTAAAAGCTGTTGTTTTTTTTTTCAAAAATGCTTTGTGAAACCACCCTGAAGGAAGTTTCAAACCAAATACTTTTGTAGTAGTTTTTGTACTAGTAGTGTATTTTTGTAGAAGTTGAATCAAACTGTTACAGTACATGTAAACCTGCAAATACAGAAGTAGATGTTACAGCGGCGGTCCATGGCTGTCAGGGTAGTTTTGTGCCTCGATGCAGGCTGCTAAGCCTCTATCTCTCTCTCTGCCCATCGGGTGCTCGCGCACACTCTCTCTGGCCCTGATCCTCACCAGCCAGGCTGGCCATCTTGGGGTACTTAAGGCACTTTCCCCTGTGGGAAGGTGCCTAAGCTATAGGTTCTAGTTGGCTAATGTCCTGCAACGGTGTGCTGTTTTAAGTGTCTTACTGTGTACCGACTTCTGCATGTTTAATGAACTTGACCCTTCGCTGTCTAACCTGACCTATGCCTGATCTCTATACTGCCCACTCTGTGTTCAGACTGTTTATCGGATTGCACATACTCTATCAGTCCTGACCTTGGAAAGTCCATAACCGCAGTTTTGCTCAGGGGCATAGCTAAAGGCTCATGGGCCCTGGTGCAAGATTTCAGCTTGGGCCCCCCTTCCTTAATTGGCCAGGAAAGCACATTTCCTTTGTGCTGCCTGAGGCAAAAATTTAAACAGCATGCCAAATTCTCGACCTAACCCGTTCCCTCCAGCCAGAGGTTTAACTTGACCAGTATGCACTTTCTATAATACCAGTGTCTTCTTATACACCACAAGGATCTTTGGGCCCCCTCAGGCTCCCGGGCTCGGTAGCAACTGCTACCTCTGCACCCCCTATAGCTATGCCCCTGGATTTGCCTAATCCCACGGTGCTCAACACTGGTGTCTCTTGACCCTCTTGGGTCTGCAATGACTTGAACAGAGTCTACTCCGAGAGGTAGTAGCCTGGTCTTTCCCCTGCAGCAAAGTCCAGATCCCTGTATAGAGGTTAAGGAGTGAAAACCAGGGGGGGCCACTTTGATAATGCCCTTGGTAGTAGACCTAAGCCAAATAGTGACACGGTGGATCCACACTTGTTGTGTAACACTGGCTAAGAAGTATCAGCCTTTGGCCTAATGTACACGGCCGTTGTTTTGGTCCGCATCCGAGCCGCCGTTTTGGCGGCTTGGATGTGGACCCATTCACTTCAATGGGGCCACAAAAGATGCGGACAGCACTCCGTGTGCTGTCCGCATCCGTTGCTCCGTTCCGTGGCCCCGCTAAAAAAATATAACATGTCCTATTCTTGTCCGCGCTTTGCAGACAAGAATAGGCATTTATATTAAAGGCTGGCCATGCAGTTCCGCCAATTGCGGAACGTGCACACATGGAAGCCATCCGTGTTTTGCGGATCTGGGATTTGCGGACCACGGTCGTGTGCATGAGGCCTTTCTCTAATGTTTCCATTTCATTATGGATCCACTGCTGGCTTTGGCTGGCTCAAACAATGATGACTTACTCCATGTGTGATTCCACCTTTTGTCTATTTCGTAAAAGGTGAAACAAAAAAATGATATCATACTGAATGTGCATTTCCAGCGTCAGTCTATTATTCAGCATTTTGAACTTGCTCCAAGGAGCAGTTTTCATAAAGAACACAATCTGTATTGGGTTCAGATTTTGGGAAGACAAGAAGTGAGCTGGAAGGAATTAATTGCATTTGAGGGAGCAGAAAAGTTACTGAAGCAAAATGATTTAATGAGCCTACAGAAAAGGAACTTTCTAAAATCTTGTACAAATGTCTATTTTTTCTTTTATAGATAAGTCTATCTATATATTCCTATATCTTATGTACAGTATATTAGCCTTGTTTTTTAAAGGACTTCCCATTTATAAGAACATTTTTCAGGTTATGTCTAATAGATTTTACTGCATTATCGTTCAAAATACTGTGCACTGTAGTAGTTGCAGTGATCATTAAAGAGTAAATGACCCTATGAGGGACCAATTTATCAGTTGGCCTGTGTTAAAGGGTTGTCTCACTTCAGCAAATAACATTCATCATGTAGAGAAGGTTAATACTATATTGTCATTGTCCATATTGCTTCCTTTGCTGGCTTTGCTTTGATTCGTTTTTCCATAACATTATACACTGCTTGTTTCCATGGTTACGACCACTCTGCAACTCAGCAGCAGTGGTTGTGCTTGTACACTGTAGGAAAAAGCAGTATATATAGTGTTACCACGGACCGCTCGCGGCCACGGAACACGGCCATGGGCATTCGGCCTTTAGCTGTCATTAAGGTCTTGTAAGAAAGCTTGGATTTCAGGCTAGCTGCTACCATTCAGGAGAAAGCAACATCTATAGCAGCCCTCCACTTTCTGCCTGAGCCCAGCTCCAGCAGAACAGTTAGCTACTTTTCCCACTGCCCCAGCTGGACTCGGGCAAAACAGTTAAGTGGTTAAAAAACAAACAAACAGGTTTTTTAGTGGCATTTTTTACACATGTTTTTCCCCCCGTACATTTCTATAAAGAAAGTGACATTACAGGGGGCATATACTTTCTTCTAATAATCACTATGCATGCAAACATTTTATTTATTTATTTTTGGTGGCCCCCAAAATCTCCAAAACCAAATCTGTTGTAGCGTGTCAATTTTTTATGTGCGGATTTCATAAATCTGCACCCTGTGAAGACACCCTTAGGGTGCCTGGACATGTTGTGGATTACATCGGGATTTTCTGCATTGATTTTCATACGGACAAACCGCAGTGTAATACAGTGCCAGCAAAGGGTATAAAATTAGACAAATCTCATGTACACTTTCCTTTTTTGTTTGATGAGGAAATTAACCTGCTGTGCAAATTTTGAAATCTGCAGTATGTCAAATCAGTGTTTGTCCGTCATGTGATAGAGAAGCCAGAGGGGAGCTGTCCAAAAAAACTCTTTATAAAACTCATAGGGGCTTATTTATTAAGACCGGTGATTTAGACGTCGGCCTTATGTCTGTCTGTGCTGCTGGAGGAAGCGCCAAAGTTATGTGGAGGCGCTTCCTCCAGGAGGCCGTGTGACAGACTTAAATCTACATCAGCTCCCTTTCTGGTGTAGATTTAGGGTCCATTCACACGTCCGCAAAATGGATCTGGATCCAACTTTGCGGAACGGATCCAGACCCATTTATTTTCAATGGGATTGGAAAAGATGCAGACAGCACACAGTGTGCTGTCTGCATGCGCACTTCCGTTACGCATCCGCACTTCCAGTCTGCAAAAAATGGAACATGTCCTATTCTTGTCTGCAGACGCGGACAAGAAAAACATTTCTATTAAAGTGCCGGCCTTTAAATGCCAAAATGCGGAATGCACATGGCCGGGTGTCCGTGTTTTGCAGTTCCGCAATTTGCAGACGTGTGAATGGACCCTTAAGCAATTTTCCACGCCAAAAACTGGTGTAGGAAATGATAAATGAGATGGCCCTGCCAACCCGCCCTCTTCCCCGCTCCCTTTTCTCGCTCTGACGCAAAAGTCACAGATATTGCCGCAAAATGATATGTCACAAAATCTGCAACTGATATAGGCCACAAACGTGGCCTATATCAGTTAATAAACGAGCCCTATAGTCTCTTCTTATGGGGGAGCCCTGGCTGGGGCTGCATGAAGAGGCTTTCTTTAATAGTAGGGGGACTTGCACACGCTGCAGATTATGTGTGGTTTTTCAGCGTTTATTCTCATGGGGAAAAAATGCTGCCTAATACAGTACCAGCAAAGGGTATGAGATAAGACAAATCTCATTTACACTTTGCATTTTTGTTCCATGCAGAAATTGCCCTGCTGTGTGGATTTTGAAATCCGCAGCTTGCCAGTTCTTTTTGTGCGAATTTCACCCTTTTTAGGTTCAGGCCTCATGCACACGACCGTTGTGTGCATCCGTGTCCGTTGTTCCGTTTTCTGTGATTTTCTCCGGACTCATTGACTTTCAATGGGTCTGTTGAAAACTCGGAAAATGTACCGTTTGTCATCCGTGCCCGTGATCCGTGTTTTCTGTCCGTCAAAAAAATATGACCTGTCCTATTTTTTGGACGGACAACGGTTCACGGACCCAGTCAAGTCAATGGGTCAGTGAAAAAACACAATCCTGGCTGCCATGGTTACTTAGCAATTTTAGAAGCATTATACTTACCTGCGCTGTCTGTGACCGGCCGGGCGCTCCTCCTACTGGTAAGTGACAGGTCTGTGCTATAAGCAATGCGCCGCACAGACCTGTCACTTACCAGTAGGAGGAGCGCCCGGCCGGTCACAGACAGCGCAGGTAAGTATAATGCTTCTAAAATTGCTAAGTAACCATGGCAGCCAGAACTGCAGTAGCGTCCTGGTTGCCATGGTTACCGATCGGAGCCCCAGCGATTAAACAGGGACTCCGATCGGAACACTCCGCTGCCACCAATGATGGGGGGGGGAGGGGGGAGGCCGCACTGGCCACCAATGAATTTAATACAGGGGAGGGAGAGAGGGGGGGCCGCACTGGCCACCAATGAATTTAATACAGGGGAGGGAGGGCCGGGGGGGGCGCCGCACTGGCCACCAATAAATTTAATACAGGGGAGGGAGGGGGGGGGGGGGCGCACTGGCCACCAATGAATTTAAAACTGGGGAGGGAGGGAGGGGGGTCTGCCCCCTGCTGCCTGGCTGCACCTGATCTCTTACAGGGAGCTATGATATGCACATTTAACCCCTCAGGTGCGGCACCCGAGGGGTTAATTGTGCGGATCACAGCCCCCTGTACGAGATCGGGTGCTGCCAGGCAGCAGGGGGCAGTCATGTACACAGTTCTTAGTATATTCTAACTTGAAGCGTCCCGATTACCATAGGAACGCCTCTGTGTTAGAATATACTGTCGGATCTGAGTTTTCACGCTCTAACTCAAATCCGATGGTATATTCTAACATAGAGGCGTTCCCATGGTGATGGGGACGCTTCAAGTTAAAATATACCATCGGATTGGAGAAAACTCCGATAGGGACTCCTGACTTTACATTTAAAGTCAATGGGGGACGGATCCGTTTGCAATTGCACCATATTGTGTCAACGTCAAACTGATCCGTCCCCATTGATTTGCATTGTAAGTCAGGACGGATCAGTGTGGCTCCGCACGGCCAGGCGGACACCAAAACAACTTTTTTTTTAACTTTCCTTCATGTCTGGTGATCCTCCAAAAATCACGGACGACACACGGAAGAAAAAACGGACACGGATCACGGAACAACGGAACCCCATTTTGCGGACCGTGAAAAAATATTGTCGTGTGCATGAGGCCTCACACTGAGTTTTTTTTATAGTTTGAAGCAGATTTCCCTTTAGGTTTTCCAGGTAAAGCCAGAATTGGATCCAGCAGGAAGGAGAAGCAGAATTCCTTCCTTTATAGTTCAGATTCCTTTTGTATCCACTTCCGGCTTCAGCTGAAAACCTGCAGAAAAATCTGCCTCAAAAGCTCAAATATGTATTTTGCGATCCACAAAACGGATAATGTCCGTGTTGCATGCGCACTTTTTTTGCGGACCTAGGTCCGTGATCCGCATTTTGTAGCCATGCTCTATCTCTTTGCAGAATGGACATACGGATGTGAAAAGCATGTCCACAAAACGCGGACAGTCCGCATTCGTATTTTGGAGATCCCCGCAGTTTGTGGACCGCAAAACAGAGTGTGCAAGAGGCTGAAACCAATGCAAGGGTGAAAACTGCAGTAAATCTGCATCAAAAACCGCTGGGGACACGTGTGGATTTTGGTGTTACTGCACAAAACAAATGTGTGGATTTTCTGTAGGTAGCCTGATTACATGCAATCTATTTACATAAATTCAAAGCCCATCTGTCAGCAGATCTGTCCCCGTGACACTGGCTGACCTGTTACATGTGCACCTGACAGATGAAGACGTCTGTGTTGGCCCCATGTTCACATGGCCTCGCCTTGCAGAGAAAAATGTTTTAATATATAAAGATGAGCCTCTTGGAGCAACGGGGGCGTTGTCATTACACCTAGAGGCTCAGCTCTCTGCACTTTGATTGACAGGGCCAAGAGGGGTAAAAATCATGTCCCTGTCACTCAAAGTGCAGAGAGAGCGGAGCCTTTAGGTGTAACGACAACGCCCCCGTTGCTCCTAGAGGCTCATTTGCATATAATAAAACATCATTTTTCTCAGCACTGCGGGCACATATGAACATGGGACCAACACCGATGCCTTCAGCTGCCAAGCGCCCATGTAACCGGTCAGCCAGTAGAACGCACGGCTGCCGACTGTCCAGAAATTCCTGGAAAGGCAGTAAAAATAGTCAATTTTGGCAATCTGACTGATTTTATTTTATTTTTTCAGCAGTGGTAGTGGAGCAGGTTGTTTTTGAGGTAATTATTATTTATACACGTTCATTGTTGGATGGTTTTTGCAATCTGTTCATAAAACCCTAAACATAAAATATATAAGCACAGCCAGTTAGAGAAGTGGCACCAGCCCAGCAGCAATGTTTATCCTCTCACCGAGCAGTCTATGAAAAAACCACTGTCACCAAATGTGTATACAATGTGTCACTCTCCACCGCCCCGATGTCGTCTCTATTTACTACGCAACCTCACCTCCCATTCATGTTCACCTCCAGCATTGTAGTGCGCCTGCGCAGACCCCTGCCCGCCGCTCGCTAGTAGCGCGCATGCGTCAGGCGAAGTCTTCGTCATCAGGAATTACTGGCGAGGTGATATTTGTCGGCGCATGCGCGGTCCTCTCTGGTGAGTTTCGCCCCCCTAGAAGTCCCCCGTACCGGCTGCGAAAGAGCGCGGAATACTTGTATCGCGCTGTGTGTATATGGCGCTGCTAGAGTTCTAGAAGTAGAAGGCCTCAGCTGGAGCGAGCTGAGAGGAAAAAGTCGCAGCCCTCCCTGTTTGTAACAGGGGGAGCTCTGTTGGTTTTCTGGCTTCGGGGGAGTGTCAGGACATGTTGAAGAATCAGGGAGGCTGCTAGGAGCCTTGACAGTTCTTCCCGCCTTATATCTCTGACAGGATACAGAGAAACCTGAGGGGATTATAGGAAAGAGAAAGTCATTGGGGGACATTTATCAAACTGGTGTGAAGTGGACCTGGCTTAGTGGCCCAGAGCAGCCAATCAGATTCCTCCTTTCATTATTCACAGGTCCTTTGGTAAATTAAAGGTGGAATCTGGTTGCCATGGGCAACTAAACCACTTCGACTTTGCACCAGTTTGATAAATCTCCCCCATTGCCTTCTGTTGAGTGACATGGGTGGGCACCCAGCTTTCCCAGGTTCCTGAGCTGCTAATAAAGTGATACGTTCCTGCTTGACCAGTCAGATTTGCTGACACATGAGTTTTTTTCAAGACTTTTAATTGTCAGGTTGACATACAGATCCAGCACGTGTCCTGTGTGTCGCACTGGGAACTTAGGCTACTCTCACACTAGCGGCAGGACGGATCCGACAGGCTGTTCACCCTGTCAGATCCGTCCTGACGCTATTTCGCCGTGCCGCCAGACCGCCGCTCCGTCCCCATTGACAATAATGGGGACTGGGGCGGAGCTCCGGCGCAGTGCACGGTGAGAGGCCGCCGGACTAAAAAGTCGGACATGCAGTACTTTTAGTCCGCCGGCCTTCCGCCGTGCTGCGCCGGAGCTCCGTCCCCATTATAGTCAATAGGGACGGAGCAGCGGCAGGACGGATCCGACAGGGTGAACAGCCGTTGGATCCGTCCTGCTGCTAGTGTGAAAGTACCCTTAAAGTGGCCCTGCAAAAAAAACTTAAAGTGTCCTCATGTTGTAGATGGGTCCAAATTGACAGAAGGCGGGAAACACAAGTAGGTGAGGCCAGCGATACTGTAGTGCAGCACAATATACTGCCCCCCAATGTCTGATACGTGTAGGGTCCACCTCTGGCGCCCACCTATCCTTAGAACGGAGCCCGTCGGAGGGTGCACCGCGTATGTGGGGCCACCCTCCATTTATTTCTTTGGGAATGTCGAAAATAGCCAAGCGGCACGCTGGTATTTGTGAAAGTTCTGTTGAAATGATTGGGAAGTGCACGTGCACGGCCACCGCTCCATTCGCTTTTGTGGGGCTTACGGAAGTAGCCGAGCCAGCCATAGAAATAAATGGAGGGCGATGAATCCTGGCGATATGGCCCCAGTGTCCCTGATGGGATGAACCCTTTAATTGATGGTTAGAGCATCCGATCATTCTGTACCCGACCGGTGGCAGTGAGGAGGGCTCGGGCGCCCCCTGGGCATTGGCCCACTGAGAAATTTCCCTGTAGGGTCTATGGCCATTCCGCCCCTGGTTGCACATCTGTTTAGAATTTTGCTGCGTAATTCACCCCTTGGGTCAAATCTGTGTCAGATTTATGCACGTGGTACATACAAATTTTAGGCCACGTTACAATGGATGAATCAGTGGGGGAGATTTATCACAACTTTTGTAAGGGAAAACTTCATAGCGACCAATCAGATTCCAGCTTTCATTTTTCACAGCTTCTTTGGAAAATGAAAGCTGAAATCTGATTGGTTGCTATAGACAACTAAGCCAGTTTTCCTTTACACCAGTTTTTTATAAATCTCCCCCCAGTCTGTGTATATATAGCAGTAGCCGGGGAAATGCGAATTCCAGGGCGGGTTGAGGGTTTGAAAGGACGCTTTGTGTCCTCAAATGTGTGCAGACGTCTCTGCTGCGTGTGCACTGGGTTCTATAAATCTCTGTTTACATGCTTTGTACTCTATGGCTCACTTTCAGATGAGATTGGCAGAAAAAGATTGATCAGTGTGGTTGGTGACAGATTTGGGGTCCATTAACACGTCCGCAAATGGGTCCGCATTTGTTCCTATATATTGGAAACGGGTATGGACCCATTCATTCTCTATGGGGCCGGAAGAGATGCGGAGAGCACACTATGTGCTCT
This sequence comes from Bufo gargarizans, assembly GCF_014858855.1. Taxonomy (NCBI): domain Eukaryota; kingdom Metazoa; phylum Chordata; class Amphibia; order Anura; family Bufonidae; genus Bufo; species Bufo gargarizans. The sequence goes on from NC_058085.1 coordinate 311,925,583, forward strand.
CCGCATCCGCATTTCCAGTGCGTGGCCACGCAAAAAATTGCGGACACGAATAGGCAGTTCTATGGGGGGTGCCGGATATTTTTATTCTCTGACTTGTTGGAAAGGCACATAAGGTAATCTTATTACCAGCGATTGTATTTGTGAGTTATAACCTCCCTTCTGATCCTCAGCTGTGTCATGTGACCAGCACTCTGCACTTCCCAATAACACAGCATCTTATGTGCAGACAGGAAGTCTGTTTCTGTGTGTTTTCCTATGGAAGCCTCAATGTCAGTCTCATAGGATTGAATAGAGAAGTAACTGCTTTCCTGTCCTGTGTCAGTTGGGGATCAGAGAGTTGGTCACATGACACAGCTGAGGATCAGAAGGGAGGTTATAACTCAGAAATACAGTCAGTGGTGAAAAGATTACCTGCACTACAGATTACATCATGTACCTTTCTTACAGGCCAGAGAATAATAATTTTTGTGGGAATGCTACTCTCATAAGGTTTGTGATCAGTGGAGGCCCCGGGTAATTTCAGCACTTACACATTTCAAGGCTCCATTCAGATGTCCATATGAGTGGTCCGGATCCGTTCCGCAATTATGCAGAACAGGTGACCCATTCATTTTCAGTGGAGTGGGAAAAGATGCGGAAAGCACACAGTGTGCTGTCCGCATCCGCACTTCTGGTCCGCGGCCCCGAACGTCCACAAAAAAATAGAACATGTCCTATTCCTGTCCGCAATAGCAGACAAGAATAGGCATTTTCTATTATAGTGCCGGCCATGTACACATGGCCGGTGTCCGTGTTTTGCGCATCTGCAAAACTCTTACAGACGTGTGAATGGACCCCAAAAGCCGCTCACATGGATACGTTTCTCTTTTCTACATCTCTAGCAACAAATGTGAAACAAAGTTTGAGTTTGAGACGCAATAATAAAAAGTGAGATGCGCTTGTTTCATGGGTCTCCCTCTCCCGACTCTTTTTAAGAGCTCATGCGCACAACCTTTTTTTTACAGGTCCGTATGAGGAACTATTCACTTCAATAGTGCCGCAAAAAAAGAGAAATTACTCTGTGTGCATTCCGTTTCTGTGTGTCCACATGTCCGTTCCGCAGAAAAATAGAACTTGTCCTATTGTCCGTTTGGGGACAAGGACAGGCATTGTTATAATGGATTTGCAAAAAAATGGATGCAATACTGGTGTCACATGGATGTCATCCATTTTTTTTTTTTGCAGACCACAAAATACATACTGTCTTGTACATGAGCCCTAAGGCTGGGGCTACGTGTCAAAGCCAAGATACAAAGCATGAAACAGGTGCCGGTCTTTCCTCATCTGGTTTTGGCTTGGAAAAAATATAGTAGGTTCAGATGAAGTGTTTTCTACAGGGTTTTAGCGCCGTAAATCAGGCTGAATCTGCGCTGAAACTGCCTCCCATTTTTTCAGTGGGAGGTACTGCCCCTGTTCATGCGTCTGAGGGTTCTTGCTGCACAGTTCTCAAGACCACGGCAAGAATGTACAGGTTCATTCTTGGCGCAGTTACCGTGTGGACCCCTCACCAGCCTGCTCGCGATGTATTGGAGCTCCGTTCCTAGAGCAGGTCCGCATGGACACCCACAGCAGAACTCGCAGCTCAGCGGCTTCTGCTGTGGAATACGCTGGGTGAAAGGGACTTTGTGGCAGGCCATCAGTATGAGATCGCGGGCGTCCGACCCTGGGGATCCCAAATATCACTAAATAATGGGGTTAAGGCGCTGAATGCGTGATGAAGCCACCTCAATGTTTTCAGGTTTTCCAGCTGCTTTCAGAGCGTGCTGTTTAGGGCGGGTTCACACTTGCGAAAGGGTATTTGTTCCGTTATAACAGAGTTTTCCATTCTGTCTTACGAATTCCATTATAAACGTAACCTATAACCCGCCCTTACATCACACTAGGACAGGAGTGGATTCTAATAGAATTATTAGAATCCATCAGTGATGGATTTTTTTTTTTTCGGTTGACTTATCCAAAATCGCTGTGTAGCCAAACCCTTATACATTCATTTCAATGGGGAAACCTGCAGCAAAACTGATTGTAGTTTATACCTGTTAGGCCTCATGCACACGACCGTTGTTTGGGTCTGCATCTGAGCCACCGTTTTGGCGGCTCGGATGCGGAACCATTCACTTCAATGGGGCCGCAAAAGATGAGGACAGCACTCCGTGTGCTGTCCGCATCCGTGGCTCCGTTCTGCGGCCCAGTTAAAAAAATATAACATGTCCTATTCTTGTCCGCGCTTTGCGGATAAGAATAGGCATTTATATTGCCGGCACCCGTTCCATAACGCAAATTGCAGAAGGCAACACGGGCGGCTTCAGTTTTTTGCGGATCCGCGGTTTGCGGACCGCAAAAAACAGCCTCGGCCGTGTGCATGAGGCCTTACCATGATTTACCAGCATTTAAAGGGGACCTGTCCCCTCCCCTGACATGTCTGTTTTAGTAACTACTTGCATTCCCCATGTAATACCAGTTCTGGAGCAGCTAAAGATACAGATGGTTATTACCAGTTGGGGGGGTGTCCCTGCACAGTCAGACACCAGCAGCAATGATTGGACAGAGTCAGACACACCCTCTACTGATAAAACTCAGCAGTACCTTTACTGCAGACTGCTGGCAATTTACTGTATTTTTTTGCACTACAAGACAAAAATGAGGGAAAAATGGCAGGGCATCTTAGAATTTGAAACTCTGAATGCTAATTAACCCCTTCCATTCTAGAAGAGGTTATTAATTTGCAGGAGGCACAAGGAGCAGTGAGGGAAGTGCTGTTCTGGCTCTACTCACCCTCCCTGGTGCTCAAGTGAATGGATCCACATACGTGATGTGGAATGCACACGGCCGGTGCCCCGTGTATTGCGGACCTGCCGTATGCGGGCCGCAATACGGCAACGGCCGTGTGAACAAACCCTTACAGACAATCTACTGAACTGTTATCACATAATACAGTGACTACAGTTCAGTAGATAAGTAGTGAGACTGTGCGTGTAGCCTTAGGCAGATTTGTCATATCCGTACTAGTGACAAGTAGATAAGTACTTGATCTGTCTATTATATGACGGTACTAATTTGCTTGTCCATCTTGCACATTGTCTCCTCTGTGTAGTGGAATGAATATTTTTTTTTTCCTTTGTCTCACTTTGCAGGAGCCTCGAGGTTTAACAGATTGTAAACAGCCAAAGGCAAATTGAAGCGATGAACGTTACTTCAGTGCGGTTCATCTCGAGCACAACCTTCACATGGAGAAAAATGTGAGAAATTTAAGTGAGAAGTCCAATGCTTGTTAAATCCTGGTCCCTTCAGTCTCTGCCTGTGTCCAGGGATCGTCTGTCTCTAGGCATCTTGTCAATGGCAACCCAAAGAAGGCGCTTTGTAAAAGAATTCAACCCACATATCACTTGTTATATCTGTAAAGGCTATCTGATCAAGCCGACCACAGTCACAGAGTGCCTGCACACATGTAAGTATTGCACCTTGTTCACTGACCATAGGCGTAATATGTGTCTGAAACAGTACATCTTGTATTTCGGGGTACGGTTTCGCATCTTTTCACATTTTGCATCCCTCCTATTTGGTTACTGGGGCTTTTCCTCCATGTGTATGTACATGGAAATTTCTCATCCAGTATAATAATTATTATTAGTTTATTTACCACCATCAGCCTCTGTGGCGCGGTATTTAGGGCAGACAAGTTACACAATGTTTAGACACATTAGTTGAAGCCCTGTCCATACATTGTATAAGAAATAGACCAGGGGTGCTCAGCTAGCTTCAGTCAAGGTCTACTAAGGCTACTTTCACACTTGCGTTAGGTGCGGATCCGTCTGGTATCTGCCCAGACGGATCCGCACCTATAAATGCAAACAATGGTATCCGTTCAGTGCGGATCCGTCTGCACAACAGCTATTTCAGATCTGAGTTTTCACGATCGTGAAAACTCAGATCTGACAGTATATTCTAACACAGAGTTGTTCCTATGGTGATGGGGACACTTCAAGTTAGAATATACTAAGAACTGTGTACATAACTTACCCCTGCTGCCTGGCAGCACCCGATCTCTTACAGGGTGCTGCCAGTGCGGCCACCAATGCTTTTAATACTGGGGAGGGAGGGGGGTCTGGCCCCTGCTGCCTGGCAGCCCCCGATCAGGGGGCTGAGATCCACACAATTAACCCCTCAGGTGCGGCACCTGAGGGGTTAATTGTGCGGATCACAGCCCCCTGTAAGATATTGGGTGCTGCCAGGCAGCAGGGGGCAGTTATGTACACAGTTCTTAGTATATTCTAACTTGAAGTGTCCCCATCAATATGGGAACGCCTCTGTGTTAGAATATACTGTCGGAACTGAGTTTTCACGATCTAACTCAAATCCGATGGTATATTCTAACATAGATGCGTTCCCATGGGACTCTTCAAGTTAAAATATACCATCGGATTGGAGAAAACTCTGATCCGATGGTATATTAATAGCGACTCCAATGGGGACGGATCCGTCCCCATTGACTTGCATTGTAAGTCAGGGCGGATCCGTTTGGCTCTGCACGGCCAGGCGGACACCAAAACGCTGGAAGCTGCGTTTTGGTGTCCTCCTCCAGAGCGGAATGGAGGCGGAAAGGAGCCAAATTGCTGCATTCTGAACGGATCCTTATCCATTCAGAATGCATTGGGGATGAACGGATCCGTTCAGAGCTGCTTGTGAGAGCCTTCAAAACGGATCTCACAAGCGATACCCCAAACGCAAGTGTGAAAGTAGCCTTACCTGGATTTGAAATCAGGTGAAGGTCTGAGCTGAACAGCAACAGAAAAGATGTTATCTTGTTAACATTTTGCACATTTTTTGGAATTTTTTACATCAAGATTTCTTATTTGTTAGTGGATTGAACCAGACCCAAATTAACAAATTAATTCAGTACAGACTCCAAAAATAGCTAAGAAACCATTCAGACCCCAAGGCCACCTGCACACGTTGTGGAATACGTGGTTTTTCTATGCAAATTCCTGTGTGGAAAAAATGCAGCGTAGTACAGTACTACCACGCAGATTTCAAATTAAGTAGCATGTCAATTATATTTGCGGTTTTAGCTGCAGATTTCACTCTTTTCAGTGGAAGGATGAAATCTGTAGCAAAACCGCATCAAATGCGCACCAAAAACCGCAATTAGAAATTGCAGACTTTGGTTCGGATATTCTGCAGAAACGCACATAAATCCGCACGGACATTTGTGAGTTCACCCGCACCCGTGTGCAGGTGGCCTTAAACCCATTAGATCCCCCTACCAATCCCTAGAACAGGGGGTTCTGTTCCCACATTCTGATGCAGCAGATCGAACATGCACCCTGCTGCTCCATTCGTCCTCTGCAGGACTGCCAAATAGAGAATGAATGGAGCAGCAGGGTGCATGTTCGATCCGCCACTCCATCTGGATGGGGTAACAGTTCTTGGAATTGATGGGAATCCCAGCAGTCAGACCCCCATGATCAATTAGTTATTCCCTCCCCTGTGGAAATTTGCGCAGACCCCTGACAAGACACCTGAAATGATTTCACACCCCAGACATCTAAAATTAATTCAGACCCCTAAGCCCCTAAAATTAAATCTGATCACAGACCAGACCCGGGTCCTTTTCACCTACACCTCCGCTGCACACAATGTCCACGGTGGTAGTTCCGCTTCTGGCGGCAGGCCTGGTGTCATAGCTCTCCTCCAGTGCACCTGTAATGGCATTGCCCAGACTGTGGGCATTCCCAGTACAGTTTCAGACATAAGCACTGCTGAAATATAGAGGTAGTGTTGGAATGTCAGTTAGGGTGATCTTTAGGCTTATTTAGTGGAATCTAAGTTTTTTAGGAGACAAAAACAATGATTGCAGATTTTAGGAACCAAGTAGACAAGTCCAGGAATCAGCTTTTTTTTTAGTAGACTTCGACAAAAGTCAAAAATTACCCAGAACGTTAGATGCAGCATATTTGTATGCACTTTGGGGCAGGTTTGTCACTGCATTTACATCAATTTTATGGAGTAAAAAAAGTTGCAGATTACGTTGCATGCTCTAGCCGTACTATAATTTGTGTTGTTTTGCACTGATTGACACTTCTCAAAAGTGTTGAGATTGGGGTGAGACTTGGGAGGAAGGGTTGAGGACAACAGAGGATCACCATTTTATTATAATCTACACCAGAAACTGGTGTAAAATACAGCTCGAATCTATAGCAGCTCATAGCTGGTGTAGATATATTTTTCTGGCACTGTCAGAAGATGTCAGAAGCTTTACTGCTCAGCCTTGCCTCATCTTTGCGTAAAAACTGTGCTGCCCTATACTGCTTTAGTGGGCACTGTGTGACTCTGGCACTGTCTGCTTGGACCTGATCAGCTCCTAGTAACAATTTCAGCTTCTCGTAATGTCAGATGTGAGGGCTGAGGTGCATTGGGGGGAGCATAAATCGATTCCTAATATATTATCGTATGGCGGTATAAATACAGGCTCTGCAGGGATCGCTGTCAGGGGCTGCCTTTACTGACAACTTAACTGAACATGTGATAACTTTTTTTATTTGATGTATTATTTGATTTAATATTATCATTTTTTTCTCAAGTTTGTAAGAGTTGCATTGTCCAGCATTTTGAAGAAAGCAATGATTGCCCCAAATGTGGAATTCAAGTTCATGAAACAAACCCTTGGGAAATGCTAAGGTATGGCACTAATACATTTACATATTATAAATCTCGAATGCTGTACAGTACATGCTGCTGTGCTCAAAACTCTAACCAGCCCCATTCATTTGAATAGGACTGTGGCTGTACTGTAGTCTGATGGGCGGGTGCTAAGCGGGTGCTAAGATAAATTAGCGCTACCTCGCCTTCTTTCTCAGGATCAGTGGGGGTCGAACGCCCACAGATCATAAAGTAACTACGTATATTGGTGATACGTCATCACTTTACAAAACGGGAATTCATTTTATCTGACCCTTAAACCGATTCTAGTTATGGCCTTGAGCATTAAAAAATAGCCACTCACCTCTTCACAAGCATTCTGCTCCAGCGCAGAGGGTCCCGTACCCGCACTTCCTGTCCCCTGCAGACTAGAAGTGTGACTTCCTGTTTGTGGTTTGAGGCTGCGCTCCCTTCATTGTTTACCTGCTTGACATCGCAGCAGTGAGCAGGTGTAATGACAAGCCGTCCCATTCATCTGATCTAATATTGATAACCTGTCCTGAGGATAGGTCATCACTATTAAAATCCCGGAAAACCCCTTTCACTGGCCTCAGCAGTCGCGGGTATGTCCGCTCTGGAACGGAGCACCGCTGGAGAGGTGAGTGGCTGTTTTTTCTTTATGCTAAACACTATCAGGGCCATAAATACAACTGATTTATGGGTCAGACAACCCCTTTAAGTTTACCTTTAGGTTATTGCTAATGGTTAACAGACTTGATTCATTCGTAATTTTCCCCCCTTTTCTATTGTAATAAAGGAAACCCATATATACAACCCCAATTCCAAAAAAGTTGGGACAATGTGTAAAATGTAAATAAATAAAAACAAAATCCAATTAAATGCAAATCTCATAGATCCATATTTTATTTACAGTAGATTATAGAACAAAGATCGGATGTTAAAAATGAGACATAGCAGTTCATGAAAAAAATTAACTCATTCAGAACTTGACGGCAGCAACGCATCTCAAAAAAGTTGGGACAGGGCCATGTCTACCATTGTCTGTAAACACCAGGGAAATGAAGAGACTAGAGATGAGCGAACCTCTGTTTTAAGTTCGGCGTCTAAAGTTCGGCTTCCGGTTAGCGGAGAATCCCGATCTGGATCCGGATATGGATTCCGACTTCCGTTGTGGTCCGTGGTAGCGGAATTAATAATGGCCGATTATTGATTCCGCTACCACGGACCACAACGGAAGTCGGAATCCATATCGGGAACCATATCGGGATTCTCCGCTAACCGGAAGCCGAACTTTAGACGCCGAACTTAAAACAGAAGTTCGCTCATCACTAGAAGAGACCAATTGCTGGAGTTTTAGGAGCAGAATGTTGTCCCATTCTTGTCTGATATTGGATTCTAGCTGCTCAACAGTCTTGGGTCTTTTTGGCCTGATTTTTTTAGTTCATCATGCGCCAAATGTTGGTGAGAGCTCTGGACTACAGGCAGGCCAGTTCTGCAGCTGGACTCTTTTTCTACAAAGCCATGCTGTTGTGAAGGATGCAGTATGTGATTTATCATTTTCTTTCTGAAATATGCAAGGCTTTCCCTGAAAGTGACGTTGTCTGGATGGCACCATATTTTGTTTTAAAACCTTTATATACTGTTCAGCATTGAAAGCTGCCCTTGCCTAATGCAGCCCCATACCATCAGAGATGCAGGCTTTTGAACTGTTCGATGATAACAAGCTGGCTGCTCCCTTTCCTCTTGAGTCCGCAGGACACTGCGCCTGTCGCTCCCAAAAATAATTTCTAATTTGTATTCTGACCACAGAACAATTTTCCATTTTGCCTAGAGCAGGTCCGCATGGACACCCACAGCAGAACTCGCAGCTCAGCGGCTTCTGCTGTGGAATACGCTGGGTGAAAGGGACTTTGTGGCAGGCCATCAGTATGAGATCGTGGGCGTCCGACCCTGGGGATCCCAAATATCACTAAATAATGGGGTTAAGGCGCTGAATGCGTGATGAAGCCACCTCAATGTTTTCAGGTTTTCCAGCTGCTTTCAGAGCGTGCTGTTTAGGGCGGGTTCACACTTGCGAAAGGGTATTTGTTCCGTTATAACAGAGTTTTCCATTCTGTCTTACGAATTCCATTATAAACGTAACCTATAACCCGCCCTTACATCACACTAGGACAGGAGTGGATTCTAATAGAATTATTAGAATCCATCAGTGATGGATTTTTTTTTTTCAGGTCGACTTATCCCTGTCACAGCCAAAATCGCTGTGTAGCCAAACCCTTATACATTCATTTCAATGGGGAAACCTGCAGCAAAACTAATTGTAGTTTATACCTGTTAGGCCTCATGCACACGGACGTTGTTTGGGTCTGCATCTGAGCCACCGTTTTGGCGGCTCGGATGCGGACCCATTCACTTCAATGGGGCCGCAAAAGATGAGGACAGCACCTCAGTCCATTTTAAAAGGGCCTTTGCCCACAAAATGTGGAACGCACATGGCCGATGTCCGTGTTTTTCGGGTCCACAATTTGCTGACGGGAAACCACTTACGGGCGTGTAAATGGACCCTTAGTTGCAAATTGCTTCTCCAGCTCTTTTTCATTAATATCACTTACTTTTCAAGCCTTTTTTTGCCCCTGTCCCAAATTTTATTGTTGTGTTGCCATTGTTCGTATGACTGTTATTTTTCCATTCTTCTGATTTGTCAGAAGAACAGAAAAATAAAGAAAATTTTGGATCTGTTGTGGTGAAAAAATTTAATTAACTGGTTTTTCCTATTTTCATTTCTAGATTAGACAATACTCTTGAAGAAATCATATTTAAACTGGTACCAGGTCTACGGGAAGGTATGTTACCTTTCTTGTGTATAGGTAAAATTAAAAGATTGGGGTGCTAGATATATGTGTACAGTAATATATACTGTATATACATCTAAAAGCCCATCTGTCAGCAGATTTGTACCTATGAAACTGGCTGATGTGTGTTTGGCAGCTGAAGACATCTGTGTTGGCCCCATGTTCCTAAATGCCCGCATTGCTTAGAAAAAATGACGTTTTAATGTATGCAAATGATCCTCTAAGAACAATGGGAGCGTTACCATTACACCTGGAGGCTCAGCTCTCTCTGCAACTACTGTGCCCCCTGCACTTTGACAGGGGCAGGTCTGAGGACATTTTACTGCCTAGCTCTGTCAATCAAAGTGTAGAGGGCATGGCAGTTGCAGAGAGAGCTGAGCCTCTAGGTCTAATGACAACGCCCCCCTTGTTCCTAGAGGTTCCTTTGCATATATTAAAACATCATTTTTCTAAGCAATGCGGGCACATAGGAACATGGGACCAACACAGATGCCTTCAGCTGCCAAGAGCACATGTAACAGGTCAGCCAGTGCCATAGGTACAAATCTGCACTTCAGATTCCCTTCAAGATGTATATATTACTGTACACGTACAGCCTGGCCGAGTTCACACTTATGATGTGATGCTCTGTTGGGATCTCTGTCAAGCTTTTTGGTGTTTTTAACAGCAAAGATAGAACAATCTACAGTGCCGTTCTTGCTGTAGAAACCCCAGGCACTTTATTCCATTGGACAACAAAACTATTGCAACATTGTGGCTTCTGCCATAAGTGGGAACCATGATGCTAGTATGCCTTAATCATACAATATGTCCTGTTAACTTTTAATTTTTTTTATGTTGCTGTAACTAGGAGAGCAAGAGCGGGAATCTGAATTCTGGAAGAGGAAAAGACCACAAGAGAATGGAGAAGGTATTTCTATATGTGTAATATTGTATATTTAAAAAAAAAAGCATGAAATGTATAGTTTATTATAAATGTCCTGTTTACTGATATCTGAGGGGATTGTCAAAAACTTCTTCTGTCTGTCAAATGTTAAAAAATGTGTTATATCCTTGCAGAATTTTGATTTGGAGTCCTTATTTTCTAAAAATCCAATCTACCTGTGCACATATTTCTCTGATATATGATATAATGCAGTGATGTTCATCCATTTCCTGGACTCTCTATCATGAACACATCTGTTAAGAGAGAACACATTAGGGTCCATTCACACGTCCGCAAGTGTTTTGCAGTCCGCAAATTGCGGATCCGCAAAACACGGACACTGGCCATGTGCGTTCCGCATTTTGCGGACCGCACATGGCCGGCACTATAATAGAAAATGCCTATCCTTGTCCGCTATTGCGGACAAGAATAGGACATGTTCTATTTTTTTGCAGAGCCACGGACCGGAAGTGTGGATGCGGACAGCACACTGTGTGCTGTCCGCATCTTTTGCGGCCCCATTGAAAATGAATGGGTCCGCACCCGTTCCGCAAAATTGCGGAATGGATGCGGACCCATTCTGCAGACATGTGAATAGACCCCTAGGCCTCCTGCACACGAATGTTTTTTTTTTTTTCCGTTTTTTGCGTTCCGTATACGGAACCATTCATTTCAATGGATCCGCTAAAAAAATGGAAGATACTCTGCATGCCTTCCGTTTTTTGTATTTCGTTCCGTTCAAACATAGAACATGTCCTGTTATTGCCCGCAAATCACGTTCCGTGGCTCTATTCAAGTCAATGGGCCCGCAAAAAAAACGGAATGCATACGGATTGCATCGGTATGTCTTCCATATCCGTTCAGTTTTTGCGGAACCATCTGTTGAAAATTGTATGCCCAGCCCAATTATTTTATGTACGTACTTACTGTTTAAACATTATTGTATGCTTCCGTTTCCATTTGGGATCCGCAAAAAACGGATCACAAATGGGAAAACGCAAAGGCAAAATAGAACGGAAACAATACTGAAACAAAAAAAAAAAAGATAAACAAATCAGTTTAAAACGGACAGCAAAACCTTACGGTCATGTGCAGGAGGACTTACTTTGACATTGCTTTTAACATGTAAAATGCTAACAAGGTGGGAAAATGTAATTCTTCGGTATAACTAATGGTAGGAGATAATGACTTGTATTCACTAGGTCAGGAAACGTCTACTTCCTGAAGCAAATGCCGAACGAGTCCTTTTTTCACCCTGCAGTGTAATAATATATGTGCACCAGGAAGCCAGTGTTTCCCGGTGAAATGCTTTCATTTTCTTGATTCACTTTTAGCCATTTTCTGTTCATAATGTATGACAAATAGGACGTACCTCAGGAAGAATGCTTATCTAATACATGCACATATTGCTTCCTCCAATATGTTAGTTGTCAGCAGGAAAGTATTTGTAGAAACAAGTCAAGCAGATGAACTGATGGCAAATCGGACAAAGGGACAAGGGATGTTCAGGAACTTACATATTGCTGTATGGATGACCAATCCTCAAAATGAGCCATTAGTATCTGATCATCTCCGCCAATCAGCTGTTGGAAGGGGCCACAGTGCTGAGAAGAGTACACTAAGCACAGCACTGTGCTTGGTTCAGCAGCTCAGTCCTGTTCGCTTGAAAGGGACTGATCTGCACAGAGGGCATGTGACTAATAGATGTGACATTGCAAGCCCAAAAAGAGGCCATAGTGCTCGGCAAAGTATTACAACCACTTACAACAGACGATTGGTGGTATTGGTGGTAGGGGGATGGTCAGACCCTCACCAGTCAGATATTGATGAGCTATCCTGAGGCTAGGTCATCAATATCGAAGTCCCAAGAAAATACTTTAAAAAAAGTTTTCCAAGAGCAATCCACATGGTAGGGAACAATTATCTAAACTAATGGCGGATTATAATAGGGGCGTTTGGGTCGGCACCCCGGGGCCCAACGTCAGTGAGGGGCCCATTGCCGCCCCAAACGCCCAGATACCATTACATATTCTTATATTTGCTTATATCGCCGGGGGGGGCACAGACTTATGACCAAATCAGAAGGGGTGATGGACTAATTGTGGTATGTATACCTCCATCAACCCCTATTAGTCAGTGGTCTGGTCACTAATGTTAGTCTGCACTCCCACTTGGGGCTATATAAATCGGCTACCTAATAGTGTCCCCTATAGACTAAAGGCTCTCCCCTCCATAGTTCAGGGAAGCCTATCTGGCTCGACGCGTGTCTCTGGTGACTTTTACTGCCACCAATTCATCAGGAGCGCTTGTAGACACACACAAACAACTGTGCTGACATGCTATGGTGCATAGTGTGCAGCACGTTGCCTGCGGCACTGGGACGACCATAGCGCGGCCTCCCTCCACTGCCGCTAAAAAAGAGAACACCACTTCCCCTAAGCCGGACATCCTCTCGCGGAAACCAATAGCTCGGGGTACCGCTAAACACAAGCGCGCCCCTGTCCTGCCTCCTTACAGTATTCTCAGAGGCATAGGAGGTAGGAGACATGAATGAAGTGACTAATAGGCGGTTTACTTAATACCAGGTATAGTATTGCTCACTAAAATTACTAGCCAGGAACCCTGTTAAGAAACATCTACACCAGCAAAAACGCTACAGCTGGCATGTGTGAATGGTTGCCAAGCGAATGAACGCTTGGAAACACATGAAAGCAAAATAATGCCCATATGGCATCCATCACAACTACATGGGCAAAATGCATAACAGCAATTTTATATAAGAATAGGCCAGTGTCACGAGAGACCCTGCTAAGGGTCCATTAATACGTCCGCAAAATGGGTCCGCATCTGCTCCGCAATTTTGCGTAACAGGCGCGGACCCATTTATTTTCAATGGGGCCCGAATATGCTGTCCCGTCCGCACTTCTGTTTAGCAAAAAAATAGAACATGTCCTATTCTTGTCCGCAATTGCGAACAAGAAAAAAAAAAGCATTTTCTATGAGAGTGCTGGCGTTATGCGGTCCGCAAGATGCGGAACACGCATTGCCGGTGTCCATGTTTTGCGGACCTGCAATTTGCAGATACGCAAACCACGTACGGACGTGTGAATGGACCCTAACTGCTCAGCCACTCCTGGGCACGCTGCCTGGCTCACACACAGCCAGTGACTGTAGATGACCTGGCTCCACCAGTCCAGAGTGGGTGGATGTCTGAGAGCCTCCCGATCTGCTTTCAGTGGCGGCATCCTCCTGTCCATGGCAGCATCTGGCTGGTGCACACCTTGTGATGGTGTGCTGAGTACCAGCTTGCTGACAGTTTCATTTATTTTTTAACAAGCAGGTACAGTGTGCAAAAGGTTTTTTTTTTTTAAACTGCATGATTTCTCTGCTGTCCTGGTGTCAGGAAGATATATGGTGCAAGGAGTGCACCAGAAGTGCTTCTCATGATTTATACTTTCTCCACAGTTTCTTCTAAGCAGAGTTCAGGCTCATCAGGTTGTTACTGAAAGGGGTCAGTGAGCCTGAACTCTTTAGCTGATGAGGAGCCGCTCAGTGACATGTCAGTGTCCTGGCGTCTCTTCATAGGAGACATGAGAGTGCATCAGGTGTAAATCCTAATGCACACTGCTCTCTGTGGCCTGCAGCACTCCTTCCTTATCTGCTGCAGATATTGAAGTTGTAGTTCTATGTTGGGGGAGGGGGGGGGGGGGGTCACAGATCGATCTGTGTTGTGACAATGATGTCATTTACTCCCCCATTTCTGTGCGGTGATGCACTTTATATCGCATACTGTTGTATACTATATATGGTATACTGAGGGGTGTTATGGTATATGATGTATCCTGTGGAGTTTTATACTATATACTGCATACTATGGGGTGTTGTATACTATGCACTATGAGAGGCTGGCAGTGTTCTACTATACACGGTATACTTGGGGGTTATACTATATACTGTGGGGTGTTATTCTGTATAACGTGTACTGTGGAGTGTTGTATACCATACATTCTTAGAAGCTGGGGGTGTTATACTCTAAATGTGGCATAGTTATATATATAAAAAAAAATAATAATTAAAAATATGGGGTGGAATGTGAATAAGAGATCATGGCGAGGGGTGGGGGTTGGGATGTCTTAATGGAGGGAGGGGGCCCAGGATGGATAAACAGCCTCGGGCCTATGATGCACTTAATCCGCCCCTGATCTAAACAGTCAGGGTCTAACTGCTGAACCCCTACCACTCATGAGAATGGGATCCTATGTTGAATAGAGCAGAGGTTGTGCATGTTCATGCCACTCCTATCGACTCCATAGGATTGCCAGTGATAGCGGAGTAGAGTGCTCTGCTATCTAGGCAGTTCCATAGAGCTGCAGACTACTGTGCTATTCAGACAGGGGAACACAGGTTCCACATTCTGGTGAATGGTGAGGGATGTCTGCCAATCAGATACTTATTCCTGTCCCGTGAATAGGGGTTATGTGTTTTGTGAAAAACTCCTTTATGGGTATATCCATTCCGCAAAAAAATTGAATATATTCCTAAAATGCGGTCCACGGACCCATTAAAATCAGTCACTTTCTCTACTTCCTTCATTTCTATTCTTGGGGTAGAGATCTGCTGTCCATTAAACAGCAGCGTATAAAAATGTCTTCTACCCTGCTTGCCAGAGAAGGACCAGAGTCTGTGCATTAGCACAGAAATATGCAGCCAAGTCGGGATAAATATCTTCTGCGGATTGATTTGTGAGTGACCAAGTACTATTTCTTTTCACTGCTTTAGACCCCATGTTACAATTCTTAATAAGTCCCCCAATCAGACCTCCGATCAGACCTTCATGTGAATGGCCCTTAATCAGACTTCCATAAGTTCCCCAATCAGACCTAAGATTAGACTTGCCTCTCCTGCTCCGGACACCACTTCTCACATCCAGCGCTCTTGTTCTTTCTGGCGTACGTGACCCGACAAGCACAGAGTGAGGTCACAGCGCCCCACCGTCTTCACGCTGTGCACAGTCACAGCACAGTGAGCACCCAAGGACCAGGAAGTGGTGAGTACAGAGCCCGGGGAGCACTTCATTCACTGCTTTCCAATCCTCCTGTACTAATGAGTGCTTCCATAATGTAATGTAAAGACGCACTGACATTCCATCCCCCCCAACCCCACTCTGAGGGGAACAAAGTGTGTCTTATAGGGCGAAGAATTGTGATTATCTATATAGGAACTTACTGGGGACTATTTTTATACTTGCTAGGATTATTGACAAGGATCATACTGTGGGCTATATAAACAGCTGCCAGAAGGGGAAGGAAATTGACTGGGAACTTACTGGGACTATATCTTAAGCTGCCTGAGAGGGTAGGAGACTGACTGGGGACAATAGTTACAGCTCCTAGAAGGGGAAGGAGACTGACTAGTAGCGGGGGGAATGATTGACCTATAGAGTGCATGCAAGGGGGTTTTGGGACCTGTTGGCAGAAAACAGACAAATGGGTCAAGTCATACTGCCCAGAAGCCTCTCACAGTAGTGCAGATTAGAATTTCTGAGAGGGACACAGGGACACTAGGTAGAAGACTGTCAGTCATCAGCAGGTGGGCAGGGAGAGCAGGAATTTATGAATAACCATGACTCTTCTCAGGTGGCCGTGACTCTTTTCCAGGCCCAGTCTGCAATGATTGTGATGTTGGTTCTCGGCAACCACTTACTTTTTAACTTATAAATGACAGACCGCTGAAATCAACTCACCTGTCTCTACTTTATTCTGCTGTTAGTATGGGCAGCATACAGTTGATGACAGGTTCCCTTTAAGGAGTCTTCAGAAATGAATTGATTCAATAGAATTGCAAGATTGTAGGCAAATATACTGGACATTGTTCCGATAACTTCCTATGAGAAGTTTAACAATGTAGAGGAAAATATGTAGAGAACAGCTGATTCGACCTGATCTTGAGAGAGCCCCTTGTCCATATAGCCTATTAGGAGATTTGGGTGGATCCCTCCACTCAAGACCTCCTTCTGTGAGCTAGGACAGAGCCTTTCTGTAAGAGAAGCTCCTATTCTGGTGAATGTATAACCCGCTGGGCCATGACTTCCCCAGACAAAAATAAACAGTTTACTGTTCTCAGTCTCATGAGACAACCCTTGGACACCCTCTTGTGGTAGACGGGTCTCCTGTTGATGCTATGACCCCAATATTAGCTGTAATCTGTGGGGAGACTTGGCAGCCAGTATTTAGCAGTTCCAATTGCTGATAGATGCTGGTTTTATAAGGGTTCTTTCTTAGGCCTCATGCACACGACTGTATCCGTTTTTTGCAAAACACTGATACCGGCCATGTGCTGCCCGCACCTTCCCGTTCCGCAGGTCCCGCACTATTGTAGTAATGCCTATTCGCCGCAATACGGACAAGAATAGGACGTGTTCTATCCTTTTTGTGAAACCGCAGAACAGACATACATGGTGTGCTGTCCTCATCTTTTGCGGCCCCATTGAAATGTGTAGGTCTGCATTTTTTGCGGATCGGATGCAGGCCAAAAATACGGTCATGTGCATGGGGCCTAATATTGTGCTTTTTTACCATTTTAAGAATTGTGGAGACGAGAAATAAAACACTAGGACCTGAAGTTTTATTTTGCTTCCCTTTTTAAGACCTTTTTATTCCTGATTATGAATCCGTTCAGATATGACAGTTTTGCACAGTATAGGAGGGTATTTATGCCACTTTGGAAATATTTTCTGATGTCTAAGTAAAACATTGACAGCCGCACCAAAAGCCGCCTTCTCTTTGAAAAAACACCAGTTGTTTAGTAGGTGGACATAGCGCTGCGATATTAGGGAAATAACTAAAACATTCTGTTTCCGAAATGGTTGTAGTGATTAAACTGCATGGCGGCTTTTTTAGTGTTTCATTCCATAGCTAAATAAAGACATCAGTGCTTTACCAGCAACATTTTTTTACACATAAGAAATAATAAAAAAGTAAATTTGCTGACTAGGTTATTTACTTTACTATCATTTAGTGGAGGCAACATCAAGGCTTTTGTATTTCAGGGTTTCCATTCATTTTGATGGCAAGAATAGTGCAGCATGCAATAGTGGAAATGCAGCCTCCTCGGACTCCATTACAGTACCGTACTATGTTGTATACAGGTGGAATTGGATACTCCTGATATTTTTAGTATTTCTATAAAAATGAAGTTTTAAAGGGAACCTGTCACTACAATGTTGGACTATTAACTGTATTAATAAATACGTAATACTGCAGATACAGTTTTCCTCCTTCCCCCCTGCTTTCAGCGCTCAGAGCTGAGATGAAATATATTGTCAGGACTGCTGTACATGCGCACAGAAGTCCTCTTCATTATGCTAGCACAGCAGTCCTGACAGTGTATTTCAGCTTAGGCTACTTTCACACTGGCGTTTTGGTTTCCGTTTGTGAGATCCGCTCAGGGATCTCACAAGCGGTCCAAAACGGATCAGTTTTACCCTTGATGCATTCTAAATGGATAAGGATCCGTTCAGAATGCATCAGTTTGCCTCCGTTCCGGCTCCATTCTGCTTTGGAGGTGGACACCAAAACACTGTTGAAACTGAGCCAAACGGATCCATCCTGACACACAATGTAAGTCAATGGGGATGGATCCGTTTTCACTGACACAATATGGCACAATAGAAAACGGATCCGTCCCCCATTGACTTTTAATGGTGTTCAAGACGGATCCGTTTTGGCTATGTTACAGATAATACAAACGGATCCGTTCTGAACGCATGCATGTAGTTATATTATCTGAACGGATAGTTGTGAAAGTAGCCTTAGCTCTGAGCGCTGGGGACAGTAGAAAAATAAAGAATAGTGATCTGGACTCTTTCGTCTTTAGCACCAATTACATTTTGATGGCTACAGTTTCCTTTACACTATGTGTATTCTTAATACAGATGGGCTTCCAAGCAATAAAAGACTTAAAGATGATGAAGAAGAAAATGATGAAAACAAAGACTACCACAGAAGCGACCCACAGATTGCCATCTGTCTGGACTGTCTACGTAATAATGGCCAGTCTGGTGACAACATAGTGAAGGTACATCTGTCTGATTGTCAATTTTTTTTATTTTTTTTATTTTTTTTTTTACACTGGCTTCTATACCAGGTAGTTCTAATGTTTGAGTGTTGTCTCATAAAGACAACCCTTTTTTTATGTACCTTAATAAGCATAGGTGCCCTTCCTCTGTGAGCTGGAACAGAGAGTTGCTGTGTATGAATGGCTCCTGTTCTGGCAGACTGGAGCTGTACTTGTATTTCATGTGCAGCCAATTGTTTTTAACTTGATGCCTCTGTATGAATAGCAGAGTCTGCTGCACTATTCCTTGCAGAAAAAAAACAGAATCTTCAGTGAATACTGCCAAGAACACTCTTTTGGCCTCCGCCAGTACAATGGGTGCCTATAGGTTTATTTAATGTACGCTCCGGGAGCTTTCCCTTCCACATACAGTAAGCGTACACTACAGGCACATTGTGAAAAGAGCCTAAGCAGGCTTCTAAATTTACTGTATAATGCAATCACTTATTTAAAATCTAGATGCTCATATTTTTGAATATATCTATATTGACAGTGGATGCACAGCCACCATAGCTTTATAGGGAGTCTGTTAGCAGTGCCATCATTGCAAAACTGCTGGCAGACATACCGTAGGTCAAGGCAGGGGGTAGAAGTTAATACATAACTCTGATCCTGTTTTTAATCAATGGAGTGCTGTAAAAATAAACGTTGAATGCCACGAACCCCGCTCCCACAAGTGCATTAGGGTGCGCTTACAAGTTGCAGTGGTTCAGGCTCAGTATATGAGCAACTCTGCAGAAACCCCCCTCTGCTGTGAGTGACAGCTGTAGGGGTCTCCTTATTGGATGTTTCATCCATCATACACATACCATAAGTGAGGGGCTGTGGAGCTGCTCATACAACATTGCATCTGTGGGCCTACCCCTGTTGTACATATAGGAGCAGCGCTCACAGCATTCTTAGTTCATTTTCACTCCATTGATTAAAAGCAGAGGCAGAGGTATGTATCATCTTATCTCCTAGGTCCTTAAAAAGGACCTGTCGCCACAAAATTCAATGCAATCTGAAATTACAAGAGTTACTGAATATTTTCCCAATAAAACTGTATATCAATCTGCTCAGTTTCTCCTGCTCTATAACATGGTGCTTTCCGATTGCAATTTGTCTTGAAAGGTCCTCTTTAAATATGTCTATAGGCAGTTTTGCATTAACAAAACTCCTGACAGATGCTCTTTAATTAAATTGTTGTGATTGCAGCTTTAAAGGGAATCTGTCACCAGCGACCACCATATTCAGCTGTTTGCATAGACACTTAGCTGTGCTTTACTTGATTAAAATGCATTTTTTTTTATTTTTTTTTACCTGAGGCTCCTATCGTAAGTTTTTAAACTTTTAAATATGCAATTTAGACCAATGGTGCAGTGAGGGCATTACCATTGCTCTTGTTCCACCCAAGCTCCTCTCATTTCTGTGGTCAGTTCCTCTCTGGCTGCTTTGATTGACAGGGCTAGGTAGTGGCAAAGAAGGAAGAGAGGTGACCACAGAAAGAAGCTTGGGTACAACAAGACCAATGGTGACACCCTTATTGCATATTAAGAAAAAGTATCATAACTTGGGTACTGAGCCTTGGATTAATAAAAGCCTCGGATTAATAAAAGAAAACTTTGCAAACAGTTGGATAGGGAGGTCATTGGTGACAAATTCGCCCTAATATTTAATGATTTGGTTTGTTTGTACTTGTAGGGACTGATGAAGAAATTCATTCGCTGTTCAAGACGCATAACGGTTGGGACTATAAAAAAGTTTTTAAGCTTAAAATTAAAACTACCAAGTACATACGAGGTAAGAAGGTTGATATCCTTACAGATCCTTTAGTCTAAAGTCACAAAGGACTAGTGGTGCAGCACAAAATAAAAAAAAAGTATACAGTGACTATACTTTTAATGTACAATACCTGATCACAGTTATCCAAAGAAGTAATGCTTCACAATTATCGGTGTGATCCTGACATTAAAATTCTTGATAAACCATCCCTAATTTATTGCATATTTATTCCTTATCTTATTGTTCAAAGCAGTACCTTAACAAGCAGAAGTAATTTGTGTTAAAGGGCATCTGTCAGCAGATTTGTACCTATGTGCGCTTGGCAGCTGTTGGTCCCATGTTTATATGTGTCTGCATTGCTCATAAAAATGAAGTTTTAATATAGGCAGATGAGCCTCTAGGTGCACTGGGGGCGTTGCCGTTACACCTAGAGGCTCAGGTCTCTCTGCACTTTAATAGAACCAGGCAGCGAAAACGTGATCATGCCTGGTCCTGTCAATCCAAGTGGAGAGGAGGCTCATTTACATATATTAAAACTTCATTTTCTCAGCAATGCGGGCACATATGAACATGGGACCGACACAAATGCCCTCAGCTGCCAAGTGCACATGCAACAGGTCGGCCAGTTTCATAGGTACAAATCTGCTGACAGATGCACTTTGAAGGGTAGAACAGCACCAGGAATATCAATATCCCTTAAGTATCATCGGAATACAGGAGAGGTGTACAGTTGTTACATTTGTCCGGGGACAGAGCAGTGGGATGTCACGATGACTGTGTCTACATTGTGCTGCTGTAGGCTGTGTGTAAGCCACACTGCATTATCTGACATAAATCCATCAGAGCCTTGCTCTTGGCTGTGTCGGCTTTCTCTACTCTCCCCATTCCTTCTCTTAGTGTTAAAGAGGACCTATCACCACTCCTGACATGCCTGTTTTAATAGCTTCATGCATTCCCCATGTAATAACAATTCTGGATCATCTATTCTTATGGCTCTATGTTGTGCCATTCCTTTATTATTTCTACTAGAAGTTATAAATTAATTGCTAGCAGTCTGCAGTAAGGGTACAGAGCGGAGGTAACCAGTTTGGGGGTGTCTGAAAATGGCAGCACTGATTGGACAGAGTCAGTCTATGCAGGTACACTCCCCCAACTGGTTACCACCCTCTGCAAACTGCTAGCAATTCATACATAACTTCTAGTAGAAATAATAAAGGAATGGCACAACATAGAGCCATAAGAATAGATGATGCAGATTTATTATTACACGGGGAATGCATGAAGCTATTAAAACAGACATGTCAGGAGTGGTGACAGGTCCTCTATAAATATAGCAGCTGGGTGGGGGAGGAGATTGTACACAGCAGATCAGTGTGCAGGGAGGGGGAAAGCATCTAAAGAGGCCAGGTCACACAAGCCTTTAGGAAAGCAGAAATAAGTCAGCCTGCAGAGAATTAAATTGGCTGCCTACAAACGTAGAGAGACAGCAAATACCCTATGGCAAACTCTTCCGGGGAAGGGGAATCACACACATTTCAGTAAAAAGGGGAAATCATTCCAGAAATGAAGCTGTGCTTATTCATGAGAGCTAGTGAAAGCAGCAGCATCCTGGACACCCAGAATTCACCTGCAGTATTTATTACTGGGAGAGACATGCCCACATGAGAAGAATTTGAAACTAGGAGCACCCTAAGGTCCCTTCCGCACGGGTACAATACGTGACGTGAACGCATAGCACCCTCACTGAATTCTGACCCATTCATTTCAATAGGTCTGTGTACATGAGCATTTTTTTTTTCACGCATCAGTTCTGGGTTGCGTGAAAAACGTAGCATGTTCTATATTCTATGGTTTTCAGGCAGCCCTGGCCCCATAGAAATAAATGTGGCTTCAGTGAAAAATGCATTGCATCCACAAGCAAGTGCGGATCCAGTGTGTTTTTCACTGATGGTTGCTAAGAGATGTTTGTAAACCTTCAGTTTTTTATCACGCACATGAAAAACGCATCAAAACGCATTGCATCCAGGCGGAAAAAAACTGAACAACTAAACGCAAACGCAGACAAAACTGACTGAACTTGCTTGCAAAATGGTGCGAGTTTCCCTGAATGCATCCGGACCTAATCCGTCATGCTCGTGTGAAAGAGGCCTAAAACTTAGAGCAGTTTTTTAATTCAAAGTAACCACTAACATATGTAAAAATAATTAAGGTGTTGATAGTCTTTTAAGTATGCTTGGGGTTAAAGTGCAAACTTGTTTGTAGGGTCCCTAGTATCTTGAGGTACTAATGCACAGCACTAATGGCACAGTAGGCCAATTGTCTATCCTTTTGCCTTATATAAGACTGTTTTGACGTGGGCCTTGCTTGAAGTATGAAAATATACTTTACGGAACAAGCAGTCGTGTGCAGAACGTTTCTGTTGTGTGCAGAGATGAGCAGATTTAGCAACCAGGTTATATATTTAACATTGTGTTCAATATCTTTGAAGGAATTATTAAAGGAAAAAGTGACATTAGTGTGGAATATAACAATTTCCACCCACCATCCAAAACTTACTTACCTAAAGTTGGCATTTATAACATTTGGCAGGTCTGCCTACCCACTGTCTGTTTTTAGGTGATGTCTCAGGGGCATCAAGTTTCAGTACACAACACGGTACTTGTCTCAGAAACAAAGACGGTTGGCAGACATTATGATCTCTTAGCTTCTTCCTACTCCTATTTTTACAGACAAGCTTTGTGTTGTGTATCAGTAATAGTTGTGAATTTTAATTCTCAAACTGGGCTCTTCTTTACAATTTCTTATGTTTGCTTCTTGGAAAGCTGGGTGGCGATCGGCATTATGTGATACTGTCAGCCAGTGTACCTAAGCTCATCTGTCTAGTATAGCCTCTGCTCACATTTTCTTTGGAGACTTTGTCAGGTCTCATAAGATGCAGCACTATTTGTCCCGTCAAAATGATGGAACCTGATAGAATCCATTGTAAGTCATTGGGATCCATCAATGGCTGGTGGTATCCAGATCCAGCAGATAGTAGTGGCTTCTGTTATGAATGTGATATATATTCGTCTATATCTCTATTTACCGTAAGTTACCATTGAACAATTTGGGGTAACAGCTATGCAGAAACATTAGTTTTTGCCTTCCCTTTTATAGCATAACATACAGTCATTTTTAAAACTTTAACATGAGAAGACTTATACTCCTCAACATTAAAATTGCAATGCCAAGAAGGAAAGATTGTGGAAGTATGGAAATCACAGGACATGTTAATGATATGCAAATAATGAAAAAATGGAAACAAAATATTCAAAACGTCTTGATTTAAATAGTATGAGTGTGAGCGCCACATGCAGCAATACCTGTGCTTAGATGCCTTGGCATGCTACCAGTGAGATTACTGATGGTTGTCGGAGGATTGTTCTGCCACTCTGAAAGCACTTGGGCACACAGATCATCAAGATTTGCCGCTGGCAGCTCCGTTTGCTATTGCCAACCAATGACGTCCCAGATGTGCTTGATGGGAAACAAGGCGGGATATGCTGCAGGCCATGGTAGCACATTTAGGTCATGCAGGCAGCTCACAGTAGCACAGGCAACGCTGTTGAAAAATGGCTCCTGGGAAATTGGCCGTACCACTGGTTCCGTGATCAAATCAATGGAATGTCGAGCTGTTAGTATGCCTGAAATGAAAACGAGAGGGGTACAGCTACCATACATTATGCCTCCACACAACGTAATCCATGGAGTAGGACCGATGTAACATTCCTGTGAAGGCCTCTTCATGACGTTACCTCTGTGATCTCCAGACCAATCTCTGGCTATCATCGAAGAGGAAAGACCTTTATTCCAGCCTCCATTGCTGTCTTGCGGTGCACCTTGATATTCTTTGAGAGCAGAAGCATGCTGTCAGTTGAACATCTGTAGCTGGACATCTGGCTTGTAGCTCAGTGTTGTGCAAATGCCTTTAAGGCTGGGTTCACACTTGAGCGTTTTACAGCGCGTTCCTACGCGCTGTAAAATGCTCAACAGGCAAAAACCAATGATTCCCTATGGGCATGGTTCTCACCTGAGCGTTTTACAACGCGTACGAAAGCGCGACAATGGGTGTTTCTTTTTTTTTTTTAAATCACATTTTATTAAAGGAGATTCATTTTGCATACAGACACTGTATAATGTTCCATACATCGTATTCAGTGCACAATTACAATGCCATCCTTTTGCAAGACAACAAAATTCCATTTACCATCTCCTCATACATTTTTAAGAATTCCCTCCCCCCCCCCCCCCTCCCCCCCGCAACAAAACAAACCTTACAACCAGAAAACCTTTGGTCACAATCCATACATTTCTCAACCAATCTGGGCCCGATTTTGATACCATCCTGCCTCCCATCCGTCCGGTCCTCCCCAAGTGCCTTGTCATCTTGTATATCTCGTTAAACCCCTTAATCCATAGACAGATTTCTTAACGTCCCCTTCAGTTGTTCCTCCAAATACCATCTGGAGTTAAGGAAAGGAGTCACAACCTCTTTCCTCTCTACCAAATCCAAGGAGAATTCTATGAACTGTCTCCACTTATGGAAGAACTGCTTGGTCGCTTTCTCCTTATTGCTCTCCGCGTCTAACCTATCCATGTAAAGAACATGCTTCATTGTCCCTATCGCCTCATCTAATGTGGGAATAGACGCCTTTATCCAGTGTCTAAGAATAGTTTTCTTGACAGCCAATAAGAATAAATGGACCCCCTTTATATGTGTAGAGTGTGTGATTTCACCCCTCTTATCCAACGGAACATAGTGGACGATTCAATTAAGTGGGGTAAGCTGGGGTTCTATCCCCCAGACCTCTTTTATGTAACTAATAGTTTCATGCCATAGCGTCTGCAAAACTGGGCATTCCCACAACCCATGTAACAAGCCTGCTTTCGGTAGGTGGCATTTTGGGCACCACCTTAGGTAGTGACTTGGTGCATCTCTATACGAAAGATCAAATGCGTATGTCGCCTTATGTAATATTCTAAAGTGCATCTCCCTCCAAGATTCACTGGAGATGGCCCCTCTCACCCTTTCCAGGCCTTCCTGAAGTTTCCCTATCAGAGAAGTGTCTCCTAATTCCTCCTCCCACTTCTTAAACACCTTTGCCCCAGTCGGAGACAAATAAACGTTTCTAATCTTTTTGTATAAATCAGACAAGGATGTCTCCTGAGATCCCACCAAGTGCTCAAACCATGCCATCCTCTCTGCCTCCCCCAAAATTGCTGATTGTGACTTGCAGTACGACACAATCTGCCCATATGGTAAAAAATGAGAGGCCGGCAAATCATATTTAGACTGGAGCTCTTGCCACCCCATGATCCCCGTCCCCGAGGCAGACAGGATCTGTTTTACCGTGTGTATGCCCTTCTCTCTCCACTGTACAAACATCTTGGATTGCCTACCCTGCGAGAAACCTGGCAGGGACCACAATGGCATATACGGAGTAATATACATGGGCAACTTATATAGCTTTATTACTAATCTCCAGGCCGTCATAGTATCCCTAATCAAACTAAGGTGTTTTATTCCCACTGGAGTATCCCTGATCCTGGTATGTAAAAGGGCAACCAGATCCCAGGGGTGCGCCAATTCCCTTTCGAGGGGGGTATTGGAAAACTGCGATGTACACTTCACCCAATCTCTCACATGTCTAAATAGTGATGACAAATTATAAAGTCTGATATTCGGTAGCTGTAAGCCCCCCTCCCATTTTGTTAAACACAGCTTGTCATATGCGATACGCGCTCTCTTTCCCCTCCATAAGAAACGGGAGAAAGCTCTTTGTAACCTGCTCACATCCCTATGCTTTATCAACAATGGTATGGTCTGCATAGGTTATAGCAGTCTGGCGAAGCTCACCATTTTCAAGAGGTGTGCCCTCCCAAACAGCGTTAATGGCAAGTGCAACCACTTCTCCAATTCCAGCTCGATTTTCCTGATCAAGGGTTCATAGTTTAGCTGGTAGAGAGCAGATGATTTTCTCCCTATCTTAATTCCTAGATAGGTCAGGTAAGTGTGAGCTATGTCCACCTCTAAACTCCCTTCCCCTCCTTCCCTCCCGGGCCCTCTGTCTCCTAGATATAGTTGTTGACTCTTGCCCACATTTATTCGATACCCCGTAACCTTCCCGTAATATAGGATGGAATCCAAGATATTCTTAAGGTGAGCCTTCGGTGAGTTCACAAATAGCAAGACATCATCCGCAAAGCAGATCAACTTTACCTCTCTATTCCTAATTTTAATACCCTTATATACCGTAGACTGCATTAGGAACTGGACCAACGGTTCCAAAGCTAAATTAAAAAGTAAAGGTGATAAAGGGCAGCCCTGCCTTGTACCCCTAAAGAGACAGAAAGGTTCCGACAAAAATCCCGGGGTATTCACCCTAGCCTGAGGATTTTTATATAATCTGTCCAAGAAAATCCCAAAAGGACCACTCAAACCAAAGGCTTCCAGGGATCTCTTGAGCCATTTCCAGTTCACATTGTCGAAAGCCTTTTCTGCGTCTACTGATAGCAAGGCAGGGCTGCAGTGAGTAGTATCACTTCCTGACAGAAAATCCTGGACTGCCAAAACCGTCCTTATGTTTGATACTGCTGCCCTACCCTTTATAAAACCTACCTGGTGGGGGCCAATCAAATTAGGCATGTATATGGCTAACCTATTTGCCATCAACTTGGACAGTATTTTTAAATCCTGGTTAATTAGCGAGATTGGCCTATATGAGCCAGGTAGTGTTAAATCCTTTCCCGGTTTAGGGATAAGTTTTATATGAGCCATGTTGCCCGAGGCCATTATATCCCCTCCCTGTAGGCATGAATTAAAAAGGGCAGTCAAAGTTGGGGCCACTTCAGTATATAACGCCTTGTAGAATTCTGCCGAATACCCATCCGGGCCCGGCGCCTTGCCGTTTTTCAGAGATTTTATAGTCAGTTTAACCTCCTCCTCAGTGATCTGTCTATTTATTTGAGATAGCATCTCCTCTGACAATTTAGGAAGGGAAATACCCTCAAGGAGTTCCTCCGCCCTAGTTGACTCATATTCTTCCTGCATATATAAACGCTCAAAATATCGTCCCAGGTGATCTGTTATTTTTTTGGGATCAGTCAATTTTTCCCCCTTATCATTTTTAATACATTTAATGTGTGAGGGCTGGTATTGGGGTCTCAGTAGGTTAGCCAACATTTTGCCCGACTTATTCCCAAACTTAAATAATGATGCTTGCTTATGGTCCATATATAGTTTTGCCTGCTGATGTAAATGGTGATCGTAGCTATGTTTCGCGGTAACCCATTTAACTCTATTCAGATCCGAGGGATCAATTAAAAAAGTGGTATAGGCTGCGCGAACCGCTTCCGTGGCCTGCTGTAAATTAAGCTTTATTTTCTTCTTTTTTGCCGCCGTGAAAGAGATTATCTGTCCCCTAATCACAGCCTTAGCCGTATCCCAGAACAAACTATGATTCTCCCTATGACCCTCATTATTGTCTGAGAACTCCCACCACCATCCTCTCAATCTATCTATGAATTCCTCATCTGTAGCTAGATATGTGGGGAGCCTCCAGATATAATCCGTCCCCCTTGGAATAATGTCTGCTAAAACTATGGAGACCGGTGCATGGTCAGATATTACCATATCCGATATTTCGGTCGCTACTACTCTCTCCATGAGCTTATTAGAGGACAAGACATAATCCAGTCTGGACCAAGACTGATGAGAATGGGAAAAGTGAGTAAATTCCCTCTCCACCGGGTTAATGGCTCTCCACGTATCTATCAAATGTGTGGCCCCCAAAAAAGGTTGGAGAGTGAACTTTCCCCTTGTTTTAACTATCAAGTCCTTCCTCCGATCAGTCTCCCCCAGGTGTCTTCTGTCTTCATCAATATGATGGACCGCATTAAAATCTCCTGCCACGAGAACCTGGCCCCCCTCTTCCCGCAGAATTTTTGATTCCAGTTCCCTATAAAAGGGGGCCTGGGCAGAGTTAGGGCCGTAGACATTGAATATATTTAAAATGCCCGCATCAGTGTCAAGTTTCACCCTCAAAATCCTCCCCTGCCTGTCACAATCAGTGGAGAGAATCTCATGTCGTACCCTCTTGTGTATGAGCAAGATGACCCCTGCTTTCCTCCCATTGGATGGAGAACCCAAAACCTTGCCCACCCATAGTCGGTGCATACGGTACAGATCCGCCTCCGATCTCCCACCCAGCAGTACGGCATCAGCAAAGCTTTAACGTTATAGATCATGACCACATAATAAAGAGAAAACGCAAACCCTCCCAAACCCCTAGAACCTTTTCTGTAACCTAAACACAGAACTTTTCCCCTCATGGAGGTATGTCCAGCCTGGAGACCCTCTGGACTTCACTTTTTTCGCTCCCACTTGGCCGAGACCGCTGGAAGTCCGCGTGCCAAGCTCAATCTGGTGTAATAAGAAGAGCTCCCCAACCAGCTCCCCCCCCCCCCCACCACAACGGCCCAATATGCTTGAAAGCCCGACTATTCCTCCCTCCACTTTTAATTCTAGCATCCCAAACTCTTTAGCATTCTTTCATAACAGTTACAAATGAAACCTAAGCTAGTACCCCTACCCTTGGTGCACTCTTCCCTATCCCTAACATACTGGCTGTCCGTCATTCCCTCTCTTCACATCAATCAGCTCTTGACCTCTTGAGAGGAATAACCTCCCATGTCCAATACTTGCAGCAGGACTTTCAATCCCATTCCGGGCTGGATGACGGGTCTCTCTCCCTCGCCGGCGATCTCCGAACCCGACCAGTGGCTGTGGTATCGTTGCCAACCTCTTGACCTCTTCCCCTGGGCGAAGATCTTCCTCTAGGTGCAGCAGCCTTTCCGCCATCTACCCCGGAGTCGCCAGACTCTAAAGCCTCCCAAGCGTCTTTGGGCGACATGAAAGTGTCAATCTTGCCATCATGCCTGAAGACCCTCAAGATAGCAGGGTATATAAGAGCAAATTTTATCTTCTGCTGCACCAAATGGGTGCATAGCTGCGAGAAGGCCCTCCGCTTCCTGGCCACCTCCGCCGAATAGTCCCCAAAAAGCAAAAGTCGGTGGCCTCTCACTTTCAAAGGCTGGTTAAGGCGTCTGTATTTTTGGAGGACAGCTTCCTTGTCTGCATAATTCAAATATTTAGCAATCGCAGGACGCGGTCTCGCTCTCGACCCATCTGTTGTGGTTTCTCTCGGTGGGCCTGTTCTATGCGCCCTCTCCACGGTCACAGGGGATTGGAGTCCCAGAGCTTTTGGTATCTCTTCTGCGCAGATATTCACCAGCTGTTGTGCCGACACACTTTCTGGGATACCAATTATGCGTAGATTGCTCCGTCGCGAGCGATTCTCCAAATCCTCAACTTTCTCTCTGAGCATTCGGTTATTACGCAAAACTTCTCCAATTTGAGACTGGGCCTTCTCCAATTCTTCCTCTATCATTCCCACTCTCTGTTCCAGCTCCGCAGTCTGAGCCGCATTCTGTGCTACTTCCCCCTGCAGCTGCTTCAAGGTAGACGCGACCGTTGCTTCCAACGTGGCCTTGATGTCTGGGGCGAGCAACTGTGCTACCGCTATGGCCATTTCCTTGCACGATAGGTCAATGCCTTGCACCTGCTGGGATGTTTCTTTCAGCAACTCCTGGGAGTCACTTACTTCCGAGCAATGAGGTGGTTGCGAGGAGGCGCGGGTGTTTCTTTTTTTCCCGTCCGCCATCTTCTCCCTCTGCTTCTCTGCCGACTCGCGCTGCGGGCGTGGAGACTCTGTCAGTAGGGCGCCGCCGCGAGTAAGATATTTCTCCATTGACCTCCTGAGTACTGCAGGAGGAGGATTCGGTGGGATTTTATCCCCGGTCTGCAGCGATTCCCCACGTTATGTGGAGGGGTGGTGCGGAGCTCTCACCCGCCGTCTCCTTACATTCGCGCGCCGGAACCGGAAGCGACAATGGGTGTTTCCTTGTTTCCTCGCACGTATGTAAATGCCCGATAAACACGCTTGTGAACAGCGCTTATTGGGTACGCTCAGGTGTGAGCCCAGCATAAATGGTTTGTGTAGGCCCTGTTTGCATAACCTCATGGCTTGCTCTTTTTGGCGTTGGTTTCATTGTTGAGGAGTGTATATTGTAGTTACATTTGATTATTATTATTTTTTTTACTTAGGAGGAAGTAGTCGTATCGTAGGTAAATTGGGGACATATTTAGAGATGAGCAATGTAATGAGCATCCATGATCACTGAAAAATGCTCCATATCTACACTACTTACAATAGCTTGTATTTTTCAGCTGGATGTACTATGCAATGGTGAAATCATGGGAAAGGACCACACAATGGAGTTCATATATATGACGAGGTGGCGACTAAGGGGTGAAAATGTAAATATGTTCTCCTATTAGCATTATATGTGCTTTTTATGTGTACCTGTAGTGAAGTAAGATAAAATATGTGTGTGTATTGTACCGTATTTTTCGCCCTATAAGACGCACCTAGGTTTTTGAGGAGGAAAATAAGAAAAATATTTTTAACCAAAAGGTGTGCTTTTGGTGGGTTTGAACTAATGGTGGTCTGTGCATGATAGTATTATGGGGGATCTGTGGATGATGCACTGTTATGGCGTGAGGGATTTGTGGATGGCACAGTTATGTGGGGGATCTGTGGATGGACTGTTATGTGGGGGATCTGTGGATGGCATTATGATGGTGGGGGGGATCTGTGGATGGCATTATGATGGGGGGATCTGTGGATGTCACTGTTATGGGGTGGTGGATCTGTGGATGACACTGCTATATGTGTCATCCACAGATACCCCCATAACAGTCCCATCCACAGATACCCCCATCATAATGCCATCCACAGAACCCCCATCGTTATGCCATTCACACCCCCATCATTATGCCATTCACAGATTCCTAGGGAGGGACTGTAGTAGGCGGGGAGAGCGGCGGGGCCGGGCAGGCACTGTACTCTGGCCCCGCAGCTCAGTATGTACTGTATTATACGTAGTGTTAATCATCAGATCTAAACTGAATAATGATCTGCTCCCTATGTGTACCGTACTTACCGGTACATGTCATGCTCCTGTAGTAAGCACTAGCAGCTAGCAGGCCGGGCGGCTGTAATTCACTGAGGTCACGTGCCTGCTCCGCCTACTTCATTCATAAAGTAGGCGGAGCAGGCACGTCACTTCTGTGAGTTACGGCAGCCCGGCCTGCCTGCTAGCGCTTACTACAGGAGCGTGACATGTACCGGTAGGTACGGTACACATAGGGAGAAGATCATTATTCAGTTAAGATCTGATGATTAACACTAGGTATAATACAGTACATACTGAGCTGCGGGGACAGAGTACAGTGCCTGCCCGGCCCCGCCACTCTCCCCGCCTACTACAGCGCCTCCTCCCTCCTCACTAATACATCGCAGACTGCAATGTAAATTTCCAGCATTCCCCCCATAAGACGCAGGGGCACTTTTCCCCCACTTTTTTTGGGTGGGGGGGGGGTAAGTGCGTCTTATGGGGCGAAAAATACGGTATGTCTTTGTCTGTATATAAAGTCCCATAGACACTGCATTCAAACTCCTCTGTAAGGCTACTTTAACACTCACGTTTGGTGCGGATCCGTCATGGATCTGCAAAAATGTATCCGTTCAGATAATACAACCACATGCATCCGCTCAGAACGGATCCGTTTGTATTATCTTTAACATAGCCAAAACGGATCCTTCTTGAACAACATTGAAAGTCAATAGGGGACGGATCCGTTTTCTATTTTGTCCATATTGTGTCAGTGAAAACGGATCCGTCCCCATTGACTTACATTGTGTGTCAGGACGGATCCGTTTGGCTCAGTTTTATCAGACGGAATGGAGAATGATCGGAGGCAAACTGATGCATTCTGAGCGGATCCTTTTCCATTCAGAATGCATTAGGGCGTATTTATTTTGTAAAATTCGGTGAAGCAGCTGAATCGAATTTTTAAATATTTTGCTCATCACTAGTTATAACTCAAAAATAGTCACTGGTAAGAAAATTCTCTTTAATACAGTTTACATCATGTACCTTTGTAATAGGTCAGAGAATACAAATCTTAGTGGGAGTGCTTCCTGAATGTAGATGGGAAACGCTGTATTAAAAGATTTTTTATTAGCTCTTTTATGCAGATCTGGGTATTCATTAGACTGGTAAATGCAATCTCATGAATCATACATTGAGGCATATTTTGTAGCGTAATTAACTCTCTGTTGTCTTCTGTATTCTGTGAAATATACACAATGCTATTCTCATCTCCAGCTGTTTTGAGGCATTTTTTATGCCAAATATTTCACAGCTCGCTCATTTCTACATGCGGTTGTGGATGTCTTTTTCTAATAAGCACATAATCTCCTTCACAGTTTCAGTGTCAGAACAATTCGACTGCACCACGTAAGTCGCTCAGCGATATTGCTCCTGATTCAGAGACATCCTCAATCGTATGTATAAATTTGTTTTTGTTTTTTTATACTGCACAGAAAGAATGTCCTTTATGTGATAAAAGTGGGGCTCAGCACAAAAAACGTACCTCTTATACTGTGGCTATTTGATAATATTTCCTAAGGGGGCAGTCGTGTGGTGCCACTGCCAGGACGGGGAGCTGTGCTGGTGGACCCCTGTCCAAACATTTCACGCTCGGCCATTCATTTAAATGGCCAGCGTGTACTGTTATGTGATACACAGGGGAACTGTATAGCCAGGGTTGACTATTCCTGGTGATAGCCGATTGCTGTTGATTTTTTAAAGTTTGCTAATTTGTCGCTTGTTTTTCAGCATATAACGGTAACTTCTCTATAATGTGGAAAGTTACAAAAGGTGGAATTTTATAAAACCAGAAGAACACTAGGCATGTAGGAAATTGGTTAAGGGTACATTCACAATGCATTTTCAGTGCATGTTTGGCATATGGGCTGGAAAAGCTCCTGGTGTAAATGTCAACCATATCGATAGACCTCAATTCACCTGACAGAGGCCAAAAGGGTGTTCTTATTACCTTTACGTACAGCTTTAGCCTGCTCAAGTGAATGAGACTGAGCCGTAATACTGGGCACAGCCACTACAGAATTACATGAATTACAGAACAAGCCCCCTCAAATAGCTGTTTGCCATGCACGCTGATCCAATATCTGATCCTATCTTAAAGGGGTTTTCCAGTTAATAGATACTGATGACCTGATAGGTCATCAGTATCCGATTGTGGGGTCAAACTCCCATTTGCTGTATGCTGGCATATATCACATTGTGCCATATCTGGGCATTTACAAGACAGTGAGCTGTGTTAGCCTACCTTCACACTGCCGCTTGGTGCAGATCCGTGATGGATCTGCACAGACAGATCCACACCGATGATACAACCGCATGCATCCGTTCAGAACAAATCCGTTTGTATTATCTTTAACATAGCCAAGACGGATCCGTTTTCTATTGTGCCAGATTGTGTCATAGAAAACGGATCCGTCCCCATTGACTTACATTGTGTGCCAGGACTGATCCGTTTGGCTCAGTTTCGTCAGACGGACACCAAAACGCTGCAGGCAGTGTTTTGGTGTCCGCCTCCAGAGCGGAATGGAGACGGAATGGAGGCAAACTGATGCATTCAGAACAGATCCTTTTCCATTCAGAATGCATTAGGGCAAAACTGATCCGTGTATTTCAGAATCAATGTTTTATCTAAACCCGATTCTTTTGTTTCCTTTCTTCTGTTTAGTCTTATCCCATGGTATTGCAATATCGGCCAAGGATTGACTTTGGTTAATCGGTCGGGAACACTGAGAAGAATCCTGCACTATACGTTTACTCATCGACAGATTGCACAATGAATGGATGTGCCTAATTACATGGACTAAAAGGACACCGTCTATTTTTCAGCATGCAGAACATGGCTGTGGTCTATTTCCAACCTGCCAGTAGTGTCATTTGTAGCTACCATTATGAAACCAAGTGCCAGTCTGCTGTGAAGCATCGGGCTGACGTCTAGGTGTGCTGTCCGCAGCCTTGGTGGATGTAATAGTGTACCCACACATCTTGTTGATGTCTGGTCAGAGCCAACATTTTCACATTGCTACTATTTCAGCCCCTTGTGGTCTTATTGTTACCAAGTCTTTGGTATAATACTCATGGTTAGTAATATAGTGAAATCTATAACTATTTCCTATGGATATTTGTGACTGACAATAACTAGAAATAACATGACTTAAAATGATCATCATCAAAAGCATTTAAATGATATTGCAGCCCGGAATATTTATTACCTACCCACTGGGTAGGTGATAAATGTTAGGTCAGTGGGGGTCTGACTGCAGAGACGCTTATAATGGCTGGAATGGGAGACTGCGGTTATGGTGAGGGAGATTTTTTATGGAGTAGTGACTGACCAGTTGATCTGCTCTTACATACTGTACTGTATAGTAGTTGTAAACTGCACTCAGCTCTTTCCATAGAGAACAGGCTCGCTTAACGCAGTTGCAGGAGACCTGTTTTCATCATTCTTTCAATTGGTGGGGGTCTTTATAGTGAACTTCCAACAGATTTACATTTATCACCTGTTTGCTAGATAGATGATAAATGTCTCTGACTGGGATACCTCATTAACTAACAGGGATGAGCGAACCCGAACTTCACCGGGTTCAAGTTTGGTATTCGGGTGGGTTGGAAAAACGGAATATAATGGAATTCGTCGATGCAATGCAAAATGGAAGCCTAAAAAGGCTTCTGTTTTTCCAACCCACCCGAACACCTAACCCGGTGAAGTTCGGAATCGCTCATCCTTAAACTTGTTCCTTTTTTTTTCTTTTAAATAAGCAATTGCTATGATCAGAATACTTCCATTTACAGATATGGTAACAGTTTCAGCAATTCATATAGGATAAGAGTGATTGCTTTATTTTTATTGATAAATGATCAGTTTACAAAAGAATAAGCAACAGTTTTATTTTGTTTATACAGGCCAGTCAACATTACAAACACAGACCAACAATCACTTCATATTAAAGGGAACCTGTCACCGGGATTTTGGGTACAGAGCTGAGAATATGGGTTGCTAGATGGCCGCTAGCACATCCGCAATACCCAGTCCCCATAGCTCTGTGTGCTTTAATTGCTTTAAAAAAACGATTTGATGCATATGCAAATTAACCTGAGATGAGTCCTGTACGTGAGATGAGTCAGGGACAGGACTCATCTCAGGTTTATTTGCATATGCATCAAATCGTTTTTTTTACACAATAAAATCACACAGGGCTATGGGGACTGGGTATTGCGGATGTGCTAGCGGCAATCTAGCAACCCATGTCCTCAGCTCTATACCCAAAATCCCGGTGACAGGTTCCCTTTAAAGAGGTTCTCCCGAGATTTTGATACTGATGACCTATCCGAGGATAGGTCATCAGTATCTGATCGTTGGGGGTCTGACACTCAGGGCCCCCGCCAATTATTTGTTTGAGAAGGCATCTGCGCTTGCAGTAGCACCACGGCGTTCTCGCAGCTTTCCCTAGGCCAGTGACGACACATTCATCAGTCACGTGGACTAGGCGCAGCTCAGCCCAGCCCCATAGAAGTTACTGAAGCTGAGCTGCGATATCAAGCACAGCCGCTATACAATGTACAGTGCTGTGCTTGGTAATCTGCGAGAAGGTTGCGGCTCTCACAGGAGCGCTGGTGCCTTCTCAAACAGCTGATTTGGCGGGGGTCCCGGTTGTTGGATCCTCATCAATCAAATACTGATGACCTATCCTCTTAGGTCATGAGTATTAAAATTTCGGAAGACTCTTTTAATGGTCTTTAAAGGGGGTGACCCACGAGAAGCCATTACTTAGTAAAAGCTGGACAATCACTTTAAGGAGACCCTGTCACCAGGAAATTCATTGCAATTTGCAGCCAGCATTTTATAAAGCAGGATGAGCTGAGCAGATTGATATATAGTTTTGTGGTTAAAGAATCAGCAGAATTTGTAATTTATACTTTTATATCTCTGCTTTAGTTTTATCTTTAGCCTTACATGGGGGGAATCTTATCAGTGACTGATGGCACCCCCATACATACGTGTGTATACAGAAATAGCTGTTACAGTTCAGAAAGAGGACAGGTTAAAATGTATAAATTACAAGTTTTACTGACTTCTTTCCTCTTAAAATTATGGGGGTCATTTGCGATCAGAAATATGCCTATATTAGGAGTATTTCTGGCGCATAACCTTTGCGCCGCAATCTTTTCCCAGCTCATGCCAAGTCTAAAAAAGTTGACGGGGATGGGCCAGCAGGCCCATCTCATTCATCATTTTCTACGCCTGTTTTAGCAAGGAAGCTGGCTTACATTTTGACCGGCGCTAGATACGATAAAGTTATGTAGAAGCCAACACCTCTACGTAACTTTGGCGGATCCACCGTCAGCACAGGGGCTTATTAACATTGGCGTCTAAAACGCTGGTCTTAATAAATGACCACCTATATGTCTATCTGCTCAACTCCTCCTGATCTAGAATATGCTGCCTGCAGATTGCATTGGATTTTCTGGTGACATGTCCTCTTAAAGTAAGCTTGTCCAAGACAGGACACTTTTTGCATTTTCACAAGTGCTTATCATTAAAGTCACCAGCAGCTGGGAGCCCACCAATTTCAAAATCTAATGGGTCACAGCGTATGTTATCCCATACGTGTGGGGTAACCTCTTGCTAGGTATAACACCCATTTACTCTCCAAGTTCGTTAGAGAAGAACCATGTATGCACCTGGTGACCTCCACTTTGAAAACGGGGACAAGGATCCCTTCCAACTTGTGGAGCCTGGCTATTAGACCTTTGCTGATTGGCAAGTTTTAAAAGTCAAGTGTGGGAAATCTTTTATTTGTCCATTGTTATTGAGACTGATAGTAGCTGACCATACCCATGAGATATATGTTGGCCTAAAGGCCCCCATACACATTAGTGTATTGTCAGCTGGAACAGCGGGTTCGGCCAACAGTCTAATGTATATAGGGAACGCCTAGCTCTCCCCCAACATCATCTGTTGGGGGAGAGAAGGATCAGGGAAGGTGAATATTTTCACCTGCTTCTTTTGTCCAGTAGTAACATTCTCCTCTCTCCCCTTTTGCATACACATACGTGTTTAGTCGAACTGAACATGTATGTGTATGGGAGAGTCAGCTTTCCAATATGTCTGACACTTGTTCGTCCGATAGCTATCTCTCTCAAGAGGAAGAGGGCACAAAGCCGCTGCAGGAATACTGACAGAGGCTCACCTTCCCAAGAGCAAAAGGATTGAGTATTTGAAATCCAACTTTCTTATCTTTTATCTCCAGCATTTGCCAGTGGGGAGAATCGGGAGCCTTCCACACAGAGTTGATGGTTGGCTGGTTCGGCCAAAATTGGCAGGTTCAACTGACATTTATTTTATGTGTATGAT
Organism: Bufo gargarizans; assembly: GCF_014858855.1. Lineage (NCBI taxonomy): Eukaryota > Metazoa > Chordata > Amphibia > Anura > Bufonidae > Bufo > Bufo gargarizans. Next base: position 311,963,402 of record NC_058085.1, read on the forward strand.
TTTTCTGATGTTGAGTAAGATAAAAATCTATATTTTCCATTATTCAACCATTTGTGGTAGCACAGTTTGTGGTAACCTCTGATATTTCTTTCGTGTCTGAGTTCTGTTTCCCAGCTGTATTGACCACCCATCAGCCATGTGTCCAGAGCTCTGCTTGTGCTCTTCTTCCTTGCCAAATGTTATTTGCATTAGTCTTCCATATTTCTTTTTTACATAATTTATTATATGCAGATATAATGCAAGAAATCCATGAAAATTCTATGTAAAAATGTCCTGGCCATAAGTGACAGTAACATGTGTGGTTTATAATTCCTTCATATATTAATGATAATGTATTGTGTACTTTTATTTATACACATGTTCTCTAACTGTGCGTCTCATACAATCTGTAGGTAAGTATTTTAAAAAAAATAGGTTGGTAGCACTTACTAGTATTATAGAAAACTGTGTGCCTCATTGTAGAATGATATACGGTAATACAATATAGGGTCTGGTTTATATATGAACAATACATACAAACTGTGTATATGCACTGTGAGCGTATAGGAAAGATACTGTTATGAATCCCTGTGTGGTGAGATGGGTATATTTTCTTACAGATATTTCTTTGAAGAGGAATAGTAACTATACCTTGCTGACAAATATGCTATAATATGTGTAAAGATGCCTTTAAAAATGTAACCAAAATAACTGTTAAGACTACAGAGGAGAAAATCTATTATATAGGATAGTTTCATGACCAAATTCCTTGCACTACCACGTCTGAAGAAGGGACTTGATGTCAGGAAGTATATTTTTCTAAGTTATTTTCAGTTAAAATTGTATTTTGTACCTGATAAAGAAGTAAGGTTGTCGCATATTCTCTAATTTCCTTTCAGATTGAAATTTTGTAACGATGCTCAAATTGAAGTGGATTTTATAAGAAATGGCACATTTTGTAAATAGTCTTTAAGAGCTGAACATCTATCTGAACAGTTTACTGTAATATAAAACTGGATTGTTGGTATTATACCCGTGCGTATTTGTGTCTTACTTGCTTTCTGTCATTCGTCCTTGTCTCCTGGTGCCCCTAGTTCAACAATAGAGCTCTTTTATTTTTATTATTTTTTTTAACAATGTGCGTATTTTACAGTGTGACTTCATGCAGACTTACGGTACGCAGGGACTGTACGGTTGTTGCCCGTCTCATTTGCCATTTTCTACGCCTGTTTCAGCTGTCTTCCATTTAGAACTGGTGAAGGATCCGCCGAAGTTATGAAGAGGCCAGCGCCTCTTCATAACTTCGACAGAACCACTGCCAGCTTAAGCTACTTTCACACTAGCATTTTTGCTAGTTCTGGCATGGTCCAGCAAAAATGCTTACCTTACTGATAATTCAACGGTTGTATTATTTTTTAACATATCTTAAACATTGCCAAGACGTATCCGTCATTAACTCTATTGAAAGTCAATGGGGGACGGATCCGTTTTCTATTGTGGCAGATTGTGGCAGGAAAAAAGATACGTCCCCATTGTCTTGCATTGGGGGTAATGACGGATCCTCCTTGCTGCGCATCCCAGGACGGAAAGCAAAATACACGTTGTGGTTTGCTCTCCGGTCTGGGAACGCAACTAAATGGAAAATAATGCATTTTGGAGCATTCCCTTCTGTTTAGTTTGGTTTTGTCCCCATTGAAAATGAATGGGGACAAAACTGAAGCGTTTTTTTTCCCCCGGTATTGATCCCCTATGATGGAACTCAATACCAGAAAACCAAAACACTTGTGTGAAAGTAGCCTTAGGGGTTTAGGAAGACCAGTGTCTAAAACGCCGGTCTTAATAAATGTGACCCTAAGTCAGGAGTTCAGAGTAAAGCTCCATTCACACGTCCGCAAGTGTCCGCACCCGTTCCGCAATTCTGCAGAACAGGTGCGGACCCATTTATTCATCCGCATTTCCGGAGCAACCACCCCGCCCCCTGAACTTCCGGTCTGCAGCTCCGTAAAAAAAATAGAACATGTCCTATTCTTGTCCGCAGCTGCGGACAAGAATAGGCAGTTCTATGGGGGTGCCGGCCGAGTGTATTGCGGATCCGCAATACACTAGGGACATGTGAATGGACCCTAAGGCTACATTCACGCGACGGCAAAACGGTCTGTTTTTAGTTTTTTTTCCACTGATGCCTGCCTGAGAAATAGCTGTTAAACACTGCCCCCTTCAATTGTATGGTGTCTCTGTGAAAATGGACAAAGTAGGATATGTCTTATTTTTTGATGGCTTTTATTCATAGGCTGTCCAAAAAAAGTTGTGTGTAACTGCCATTGTTCTTAAAACAGTGGTGTTAGTATAGCCTACAGGGCTTCACATGAGCCATCCGATTAGTTCCCTAAACAGAAAGCTACACTGCACATAGATAGAAACTGAGGCTATACTGGGAATATGGGTGAATGATTTTATTAAAGAGCAATTGAGAAAATGATTTTAGCCCAAAATGAGTAGAATGCAATAATAACAAAATGTCCCCAAAGGTGTCCATAGACTGTATTGTATTGCTGAATCTTTCTGAACTTTTAATGCTATGGAGCCTGAATTCACCTACACCATACTGAAGCACATGTTTACCAGTGTTACAAACTCTTCCTACAGGTTATGTATCACAGATGTTATAATGGAGACAATTTGTTAGTATGTACAGTAAAGTGCGGTACAAATAGAACTCACATAATGCACCCACTGATTGTTTTTGTAGTCTCTAAATGTATTTGCTCTCAGAGTTTATACCTTAGACTTTATAATAGACAATCTTTGAAATTGTTGCCTGAGTGGGAGCAAAAACTCTGGTCCTGGACTTCAATGTGAGAGCCCTGAAAACAAAATCATATATTTTTAAAGGAATGCTGTGTTCAAGGGTTATTTCTATCTTAAGGTGCCCATACCTCTTTACTAGCTGTCAGTCAACAGCAGGGGTCACCCAATCCTGGTCATAGACAGTGCTGCATCCAGATAACTTTTCTGGTACTATAACATACTGCAGATTTTCCACCTGCATTTCCAGCGTATCAGTCATATTTAAAAGGGCTGTCCAACATAACTGAAACATTAAAGCCCAGTAGTAAAGTATGTACAAAAAGAAAACTTTTATATGTTATGCCTTTCCAGCGACACGGCTCCCATCCCTACCAGACCGGAAGTGATTATGTCTCATTCTTGGTTATGTGACTGCTGCAGCCTTTCATTAGCCCCAGCAGTCATGTGTGCAAGAATGGCAACATGCAGTTACATGTGATTCATTTATACATGATCGCCAAGGTCAGTGATCGGCTGACTTGCTGATTTTGCACACGCAAATGGTGAGGCCAGTGATTGCCTGCAGCAGATATATGACCAGATATGTTTTCATCCATGGCAGTGTGCACCTGCGCATTGGGATGTGCTGACTAACCTCCTTTTCTTTGCAGACAGCGCTGGAGATGTGGCACTCCAGCGAGTCGTGCACTCCTGATTATCCTGTCTGCCCCATAGGCAGATTTTAATTCGTCTCAGTATAAAGCTGTGGCCTGCTCTCACTACATTTATTAGAAGCCGTCTGGCACAAGGAAAGGTATGGAGTGTGCTCGGCATGCATGTTGGTACCTGCATCCCTTGGACATAATGGAGACCATTATGGCACCAAAAATGGTAAAAGGCAGAGTGGACCCAGCATGCATGTGGAACCAACACTTCCTCAACATTATGGCGCATAACAGGTAGTATTTAGTGTTAGGTTCCCGTCTTACAGAGATTGCCTTGACGTTTGGCAGACGGGCTCAAATGGTTTTGTACAAAATGCATTTGCCAAGCATCTCACTTTATAAATAAGCGTAGCATTAGCACTATAATATTTTTTGTGACTATGGCATTATCGTACTTTATCTGGTTTGCATTGCTGTTGCATTGTCTTTTTTCTCTTTGTTTTCAGCCATGGCAGCGTGCACCTGCGCATTGGGATGTGCTGACTAACTCCCTTTTCTTTGCAGACCAAAAATGGGATATCATCACTTCTGGTCCAGCAAGTGTGAAAGCTGCTGTGCTGGAACAGTGATACATTTAAAGGTTGAGAGTTTTTTTTTTGTTTGTTTTTTACACACTTCTTTGTCTGCCTGTATGCTTTCAGTTATGTCAAACCCCTTTAAAGCAGTTGTTGTCCCATTACAAAAAGTGTCTGGCAGGGGTCTGACTGCTGGGACTCGCCAATCACTACATACAGTAGAAGCGCTTGGCTATCTCCGGCAGCCTCAGAGAGTTAAATAGAGTGGCAGCATGCATGCATTTCTGCTGCTCCATTCAAATAAAGGAACACAGGCCCCTTTCTATTAATCTAGATTCCTGGGGCCCCTGCCGACCAGACATTTATCCCCTATCCTCTGGATAGGGGATAAGTTGTTGTAATAGGACAACCACTTTAACTTTGTGGGAATCCAAAAAGTTGACTGTGCTTTCATTCTTTGATTTGGGCTGCACCTCATTGGGGAAGGGGCAGCTGTGTTGGGGAGAAGATGGCTAGAAGGTTGGATTAGTGATGTGTGAGGAGGACTATGACATAGTGATAGCTGATAGATGATAGCTATGGCTGGACGGTTAACATACAGGGTTACAGTCTGTTTAGAAAGGATCGCAAAAACCAGAGAGGGGGAGAGGTCTGCCTTTATGTAAAGTCCTGTCTAAAGCCCACAGTCCGAGAAGATATAAGTGAGTGACATGAACATGTGGAGTCACTGTGGGTAGAAATACATGGAGGAAAAAAGCAATAATAAAATACTAATAGGAGTTTATTATAAACCATCTAATATACCAGAGTCCACAGAAAATCTGCTACCAAACAAGATAGACGAGGCGGCAGATCATAATGAGGAGGTTATTATGGGGGACTTCAACTACCCAGATATAGACTGGAAAACTGAAACCTGTACATCTCATAAAGGAAACAGGCAATAACCAGCGACAATTAAAGGGGTTCTGCACTTTGTTTAAACTGATGATCTATCCTCTGGATAGATCATCAACTTCTGATCGGCAGAGGTCCGACACCCGGGACCCCTGCCGATCAGCTGTTTGAGAAGGCAGCGGCGCTCCAGCAGCGCCGTGGCCTTCTCACTGTTTACCACTGGCCCAGTGACATCACGACTAGTATCAAAAATACCAAACTTCAAAAAAGGCTAAATTTAGCCAACTAAGAGAGGCCATAGGCCTAACTAACTGGGACAAAGTCCTCAAAAAAAAATACAGCCACACAATGGGATATTTTTAAAAGCATCCTAAAATCTAATTATGAGAGGTACATACCTTATGGGAATAAAAGGTTAAAGAACAAGAGAGAAAAAAAAACAATGTGGATAAATAGAACTGTAAAGAAAGCATTTAAATCACTAAAACAGGAGGGTAGTGAGGAAGCACTGAAAAACTATAAGGAAAATAATTGAATATGTAAAAAACAAATAAAAGCAGCCAAGCAAGAGACCGAGAGATTAATTGCCAAACAGAGCAAAACTAACTGTCGCGAGTAATGGGAAGGGGATAACACCAAATGACACACAGAAGGGATAGACCGGAGTCTAGGCCTCAAAGCTAAGGGAGAGGGATGGTGACCTCCTAGGGATCCCTAGACCTCTCCCTGACTCCTGCCAGTATGAGTAGACCCTGAAGGTGGAAATACTCATACCCTGGAAGGCCCTAGGAATGGTGGCAGGGAATGAGACTACTGGTTCCTTCCCAGATAAAGAAACCAGCGTCTCCCTGAGGCCAAGACAACAACACAAACAAGCGAACAACAAAATGCAAAACAAATTGCACTTAGCTTAAAGTAGAATGGAGAAGCAGGAGATCCAAAGGAACAACACACCAGCTGAACCAACTCCAGCACTAAATATCAACTGCATGGTAAGCAGTGTGAGTCAGAACTAAATAGGGCCTCAGTAATAGCTGCAACTGACAAGAGGTGTGGTCATTACCAAACACAACACTGAAAGGAGAAAACAGAGAGACTGTCAGATATCCTCACGTGTTGCCAGTCTCTCCGATCTTTTCACCTCTGTCATGAGAGGGACCGTGACAGTACCACCCCCATCCCTCTACGGGTGACCTCCGGACACCCAGGGCCGACTTTATCAGGATGCGCCCTGTTAAAGGCCTTCAAAAGGCGACTGGCATTAACGTCGGTCGCAGGAACCCACATTCTTTCCTCTGGACCGTAACTTTTCCAGTGCAGGAGATACTGAAGAGATCGACTGAAAGATTATGAGTTCACTATCCTGGCAATCTGAAATTCAAGATTACCATCCACAAAGACCAGAGCCGGAGTTAAGGAGGATGGTTTAGCAGGTTCAACATATCTTTGCAGTAATAATTTGTGAAAAACATGAATTTTTAAAGCCTGCGGAAGTTCAAGACAAAAAGCAACCGGATTAATAATAGAAGAGATCTTATATGGCCCAATAAACCTTGGCCCCACCTTTCAAGAAGGTACCTTCAACTTGATGTTCCTTGTGGACAGCCACACAGAATCACCCACTCTTAGGTCCGGACCACTTATACGTCTCTTGTCAGCCATACGTTTATACTTTTTGTCCATTTTCTTTAAATTGTTTTGAATTTTCTGTCAAATAGATGATAACGAAGAGGAAAATCTTTCCTCCTCAGGAATACCGGAAGTTTGGGAACCAGAAAATGTGCCAAACTGTGGATGGAACCCATACAGTATGCCCCAAAGGACGGCGACTTATCAGTGGACTCCTGTCTACGGTTATTAATGGTGAACTCAGCTAAAGACAAGAATGAAGACCACTGTGCTCAGTCCAGGGGCGGACATACCGCCTGTGCAGCCGCTGCGGCCTAGAGCAGGAGGGGGCCCCTTCTTACCGGCAGCAGGAGGGAGATGAGCACTTTCATTGTGGAAGTGCTCATCTCCATTCAAATGGATGGATGTGCAGCGGGTCAGGGGAGAGGTGTTTCCCTCCCCCAGTCCTCTCATAGGTTGCAGTGCCTGTAGCCTATCAGAGGGAGGCGCAATGACATCATCACTCTGCCTGAGCCGTACAGCGCGGGACACAGGCCGGAAGAGGCCTGCATTGCATCGCTGAAAGCTGCAAGGAGGTAAGTATTTGAGTTTTTTTTTTTTACACTTTACTAGGGGCCCTGTCTGGCACTCATGGGGCCATGTACTGGCACACATGGGGACACTATGGAGGAGGAGGAGCACTATGGGGGCCCTATTTTAAATACTGACACACAAGGGGGGCACTATGGAGGGGGGAGTACTATTGGGGCCCTATTTTATATACTGGAATGGATGGGGAGGAGCACTATGGGGGCCTATTTTAAATACTGACACACATGGGGGGAGTGCTATTGGGGCCCTATTTTATATACTGGAACACATGGGGGGCTCTATCTTAGTTACTGGCACACATGGGGGGTACTATGGAGGGGGAGGAGCACTATGGGGACATCTTCTGGGGCTCTATCTTATATATTGGCAGATATGGGGGGCACTATGGGGTCCCTATCTTATATGCTAGCACACATGGGGGGCACCATGGAGAAGGGGGAGCACTATGGGGGCATCTACTGGTGACCCTATCTTATATACTGGCACACATTATGAGGGCATTTTATACTGGCACATTGTCAGGCACCATGGTGACAAGGGGAGGCGCACGATATAGGAGTATTTTATACTGGCGCAAATTATAGAGCACTATGGGGACCTTGGCTCAACTGGGGGCACTAAGAGGGTTTTTGGAGCACACTGTAGGGGGCATTGGCATATATGAGGGTACTATGGGGACATTGGCTCTACAGGGGGCACTAAGAGGAAGTATTTTTTATACTGCCACACAACAGGGCACTTTTATCTACTTGCGCACATTATAAGGGGGCATTTTTCTACTGTTACACATTATAAAGATAATTATTACTACTAGGGGCATTATGGTGGGCTTTATTACAGTTTAGGGACTATGAGGAACTTGAATACTAGTATGAGCACTATGGGAGCATTATTACTTCAGGGACAAAGTGGGGTCATTATTACTGTAGGGGCACTATTACTACTACGTGTTGTCTGGTAGATAATTATTTCTTTTGGTGGGATTTTGGGGAGCACTGTTACTGTTGGGGCCCCCTGGCACAGTATCAGCTTAGCACAATTATTTTTGGGGAACATTATGTTTACACTATTAGTGTCAGGGACACGGTTTCCTAGGCGCAGTTATTTTTTAGGACTGTGTGCCAATAATTATTGAAGAGGAACTATCTGTGTGTAACTTGTATAGGGAGCAGAGTAGGCACAGTATTAGAGGGGTATTGATTAGGTGGGAGGATGATGGAAAACTAGGAAACTAAGATGTCTGTCTGTCTAACCCTGCAGAGAGAAGAGATGACTGAAAGAAATCATCATGGCGGTGTGGGATGAAAGGAGAAGATGAGGACAGAGAAAATCTACATCAAAGAAGATGTCCCTAGATGTAAGCGGTATGTGGGCCTGTATTGGGCTACCTTCACATCTGAGTTTGTGATTCTGGCAGGCTCTTCCAGCAGAGAACAGCCTGCCGGAATGCTCTAGCACTGCTGGATGCAGACAGAATGCCCGCCATCTCCATTAACTATAATGGGGTATGGCAGAGATCGGCCACAATCTGGCAAAAATGCTGAGAATCAGCGGGACACAAACCACTGCATGCTTGTAGCTGCATGCTTGTGCAGTATCGCAGCAGAACCGCACACAACTGCTGTACAATACAAATGCACTATAATATACTTTCTATTTTAGAAAGTATATTATAAGTATATCACAGTATCACACCTATCGATAGCACACACTATACCAGTCCTTAAAAGGACTTTTGTGGCCATATTAGCTAGCATTTGGTGTCCCTAACAGTCTGTCCCTGCTCCACAAAGCAACCTCTCCCTACACTGGCAAAACACAGAATGTAAAATGGCGGCCAGATCTGGTTCTGGTTTAGGGTGGGGGTGTGTCCATGTGCTGAAGCGCATATGTATATGCTTGAAAGGCTGCTCCAGCAGCAAAGTGCCGTTAACGACTACCTGTACGAACTCTGCAGCAGGACAGGTTCTGGGGAGCTTGGTTTTTTTTCACCGTGCCAGTGGCTGCTCATGCGCGACGCATGCAGATTTCTGTGGCCATTTAATGAGATCACCAAACTGGTCAGTCAAGCCAGGGCACCATCAGTGACATCGTACCTTACACCTTCTTTCTGGAGCGTGCGTTGCGTTGTGTCATTGATCAAGCCGTCGAGGACAGGAGCTGGAATATGAGGAAGTCGCAATGCTAAATGAATTCCCGGGGGGGCTACTCCATCTGAGAGGAGTAAGGGGGAGTCAGAGGAGAATGGTGGCTGGGGGGAGGAGGAGGAGCAAGAAGAGCAGGCTTTGAGTGGACTTTAAACTTTTCTGGGATCCCTGGTGTTGTCCGTGGCTGGAGGGAGGAGACCGAGGATGACATTCTCCTGGGTGATGAGCAGGATCAAGGGCGCTCCACCACTTCCAATTTAGTGCAAATGGGGGCCTTCATGCTCCAGTGTTTGAAGAGGGACCCCAGTATAAAAAGCATAAAGGGCAAGGACCAGTACTGGTTGACAACTTGGATCCCCGGTAAAAACATAAAATGGCGGACATGTTACCAGCATCACAGAGGGCTGTCAGAATGCAGCATTTCCAGGCCTTGCTGCAAGAGATGCTGCATTCTGCTTTTGCGGGCGCTGGCAGAGGAATTTCCACCCACAGCGAAACAGGTGCGGGTTCCAATCCTACCACCCCTGCAAGAAGATGGTCGGTTTGAAGATGTGTTGGTCACTTCAGATATGAGATCATTCTTGCATCCAACCCATCAACAGCCGCCCTACGATCCAGCCTCAGGAAACGCCTAGACCGACAGGTGTGCGACTACATCGGGTTAACGGCCGATGTGGACGCTATAAGAAGCAAGGAACCCCTGAACTACTGGGTGTGCAGGCTTGACCTGTGGCCAGAGCTGGCACAATTTGCCAAGGAAGTCTTGGCTTGCCCCTCGTAGAGTGTCCTGTCCGAAAGGACGCTTAGCGCAGCAGTGGGGGATCGTGACCAATAAGCGCACTTGCCTAACTCACGACAGTGTGGACTACCTCACATTTCTAAAAATGAATGAGGCATGTATCTCAGAGAAATTCAACACCTGTGACAACCACATTTAATTGAATTTTCTCATGCCAGCCTACACATATCCGCCACCACCCAGAACAAAGAATGGTCCTTTTCTTATGTATAAGCAGTGGCATAAAAGGCCTTTTCTGTCAGATGAATGCCTAATTTTTGGGGCCTGTACTGGTCTACAGTAAAATTGTAATCCAGTGACCACCTAATGTACCTCCAACCACATAATCACTTGTTCTTTTCTGTCAGATGAATGCCTAATTTTTGGGGCCTGTACTCCAATGGCCTACAGTAAAATTGTTATTCAGTGACCGCCTAATGTACCCCCAGCCACATAATGGCTTCCTCTTTTCTGTCAGGTGAATGCCTAATTTTTGGGGCCTGTACTGGCCTACAGTAAAATTGTTATCCAGTGACCGCCTAATGTACCTCCAGCCACATAATCACTTGTTCTTTTCTGTCAGGTAAATACCTAATTTTTGGGGGCCTGGACTGGCCTACAGTAAAATTGTTATCCAGTGACTGTCAAATATACCTCCAGCCACACAATCACTTGTTCTTTTCTGTCACTGGTATGGTATGTCACTGTCCATGTTGTGGAACTATTTGTGCACTTCTAGTAAGTATTTTTTGGCTGCAAATATGACCTGAAGGTTTTCCAGGTTCGCCTGCCATTAAAGTGAATGGGGCCCGCCGCAACTGAGCGGTTTGCCGATGTTCGTCCATCACTAACGTGATGTTCTTGAAACACCTTGTGCCGTAGTTCCGAAGGAACAAACAACTTCCATGGAGGACAAGAATCAGGTGCATTTCTCTGGGCCTCAACACCTCTACCTCAAGTTCAGGATAAAGGGCGGATACAACCACCACATCAGCTAATATCGGGCCAGAATCCTCCGAATCACCCCCCTTCCCCCCTGCCTTTTTTTGCAAATTGTGTATGTGCATTTGTGACAGTAAAATAGAAGCTTGAAATACTGCAATTAGATTCTGGGTTTAAAAAAAATCACCAATTTTTGGCAGGACCTTACATCTGTGGCCTTTGCAGCATTTGTCTGTGTGCAATTTAGGCTTAAAATTTTTGCAATAATTTTCTGGGTTTTAAAAAACAACCTTTTTTGGCAATACGCTCCATCTGAGGCCTATGCCGCATTTGTCAGTGTGCAATTTAAGCTTGAAATACAGCAATAATTTTCTGGGTGTAACCCGCTGTGCCACTTACTGGTTTGGCTTTGGGCCAAACTTGGGAGCAGAATCTAAGTGTTCCCATGGTTTTCACCCTTTATCCAGCTCCAAGATGCGGAAGCTGGTCTTAGCTGCAGGGAAGACACCAGGATGCTACTGCAAGAGTGGTCCTGGTTAAGTGGGAGCTGTCAAGCACTGGGGATACAGGCAGGTGGAGCGAGCTGACACTGGGTGTAAGGAGTGCAGCAGCAGAGTCAGATAAAGCAGAGCTGGAGCTGTTAGAACAGCAGAGCTGAATAGCTCAGGTGCAGCAGGTGTAACAAGCTGAACAGCAGACAGAGGCGTAGTCGACAATCCGAATCATACACTGGGTGGATGGAGTGCAGCAGCAGAGTCAGATGAAGCAGAGCTGGAGCTGTTAGAACAGCAGAGCTGAATAGCTCAGGTGCAGCAGGTGTAACAAGCTGAACAGCAGACAGAGGCGTGGTCGACAATCCGAATCATACACTTGAAAGCAGCGAGGTACAGGAGGATCAGGCAGAGACAAGGTCAGGATACAGGCTAATGTCGTAAGCAGGATAACAACACAGGAACAACAAGCTGGAACTTTCGCTGTAGAAAACTACAATATTGCTCAGGCATCACAGGAAGGGGGAAGCCCCCTTATAAAGGTAGTGCCTGGCCAGGATTGGAGAGAAGGCGGAATCAGGGCGTGCACGAACCCTTAAAGAAACAGGACGCGTGCGGCTCCTACAAGGTGCAACTGAAGCTGTCGCCGCCAGCGACACTGCAGGAAAGCGGGTCCAGAGCCTGCAGCGGAGAAGGGGAGCCATGTGTGCAGTTTGACTGAGGTACATAGCAGGATGCGCTGCACGCTGGCGGCTGCCAGCTGCCATTGTTACACTGGGTTTTAAAAAACACCCTTTTGGGGCAAAATACAAAATTTTACAGCCCTTGTTGCATTTGTCAGTGTGAAATTTAGCAGCGTTTGCTGAATCTGTCATTGTTACATGCAAGCTTGAAATATTGCAATAACTTTCTGGGTTTAAAAAAGCACCCTTTTTTGGCAATACCCTCCATCTGGGGCCTATGCAGCATTAGTCAGTGTGCACGAACCCTTAAAGAAACAGGACGCGTGCGGCTCCTACAAGGTGCAACTGAAGCTGTCGCCGCCAGCGACACTGCAGGAAAGCGGGTCCAGAGCCTGCAGCGGAGAAGGGGAGCCATGTGTGCAGTTTGACTGAGGTACATAGCAGGATGCGCTGCACGCTGGCGGCTGCCAGCTGCCATTGTTACACTGGGTTTTAAAAAACACCCTTTTGGGGCATAATACAAAATTTTACAGCCCTTGTTGCATTTGTCAGTGTGAAATTTAGCAGCGTTTGCTGAATCTGTCATTGTTACATGCAAGCTTGAAATATTGCAATAACTTTCTGGGTTTAAAAAAGCACCCTTTTTTGGCAATACCCTCCATCTGGGGCCTATGCAGCATTAGTCAGTGTGCAATTTAAGCTTGAAATACAGCAATAGTTTTCTTGATTTAAAAAAACACCCTTTTTGGGCAAAAGGCTAAATTTTACAGCCCTTGCTTCATCTGTCAGTGTGACATACAAGCTAGAAATATTGCAATAATAATCGGGGTTTAAAAAAACACCCATCTTGGGCCAAATACAAAATTTGCAGCCTTGGCTGCATCTGTCTGTGTGAGATACAAGCTTGAAATACTGCAATAATATTCTGGGTTTAAAAAAACACAAATTTTTTGCAATATCCTACATCTGGGGCCTATGGTGTATTTGTTAGTGTGACATACAAGCTAGAAATACTGCAATAATATTCTGGGTTTAAAAAATCACCCATTTTGGGCCAAATACTAAATTTGCAGCCTTGGCTGCATCTGTCAGTGTTGAATACATGCGTTAGATACTGGTGTTCTATTCTGTTATAAAAAAAATACCCATTTTGGGCAAGATCCAAAATTTGCGGAGAATGAGGAGAGCGTTGAATAAGGGACGTGGCCCCTGTTGTGGTGCTGCTGGTGGAGCTCCTGTTGCAGGGAGAGGACGTGGTCGATCTGTGCCAGCTACACGCACAAGTGAAACACCTTCCTCAGGTGCGAGTAGGCGACAGAACCTTCAGCGTTATTTGGTCGGGCCTAATGCGGCTCTACGTATGGTGAGGCCAGAACGAGTACAGGCGATAGTAGATTGGGTTGCTGACAGTGCCTCCAGTTTCTTTACATTGTCTCCCACCCAGTCTCCTGCTAAAAGATCAGAGTTGGCACCTGCAGTCCATGTCCATCAGTCTTTCACCTCACCCCCTTGCAAATCAGCCAAGCAGTCTGAGTCATGCAGCAGTCTCTTCTTTTTGATGACTCTGCTAGCAGGGTTTCCCAGGGCCATCCACATAGCCCTGCCCCAGAAGTGGAAGAGATTGAGTGCACCGATGCCCAACCACTTATGTTTCAAGATGAGTACATGGAAGGACCACCGCAGCACATCTCGGATGATGACTAAACACAGGTGCCAACTGCTGTGGCTTTCAAAAGTGTGCAGACCGACAAGGAGGGCAGGGGAGAAGACGATGAGGTCCTCGACCCCACATGGAATAAAGGTCATGCGAGTGACCTGTGTAGTTCGGAGGAAGAGGCGGTGGTCGCACAGAGCCACCAACACAGCAGAAGAGGGAGTATGGTGCAAAAGCAGAGCTGCTGTCCCCAGCAAGGAACTGAGCACACCAAAGCCAGCTCCAAGGAGTTCCCTTCAGGGCCGGTTATAGGTGAAATGGGGACCTGGGGCGAAAAACAATAAGGCCCCCCCCCCCCCCCACGACACTTGCTGACTTTAAGCCCCCCCCCCCCCCATCACTACAGAAACACAACGTCCCATAACTCTTACATCCAGTTACGTCTCCTTTGATGTAGATGTTCTCTGTCCTCGTCTTCTCCTTTCAGACCAGACCACCATTTTGTCGCCATTTTCAGTCTCTGCAGTTTGACAACACCCAAAAAAATCTTAGTTTACTACTTTTCCATCATCCTCCCATCTTCTGGACAAATCATCCTACTACCCCAATACTGTGCCGCTGTGCTCCCCAATACTATACCGCAGAAACAGATAATACCCCTGATAATACTAGTACCACACAGAGCCCCCCATATAAAATACCCCTTCTTTGTGGCCTCAGTAGAAGCCCCCATAGTGCCCCATAATAATGTGCCAGTATCAAGTGCCTCTCCATGCCCCCATGTGCCAGTATCAGGTGCCAACCCCCCCATGTGCCAGTAACATGTGCCTCTCTTCCCCCCATGTTCCAGTATCAAGTGCTTCCCCCCCATGTGCCAGTATCAAGTGCCTCCCCCTCATGTGCCAGTATCAAGTGCCAACCCCCCCATGTGCCAGGATGAAGTGCCAAACCCCCCACCCCCATGAGCCAGTATCAAGTGCCAACCCCCCCATGTGCCAGTATTAAGTGCCCCTACCCCATGTGGCAGAATCAAGTGCCAACCCCTCCGTGTGCCAGTATCAAGTGCCAAACCCCCCATGTGCCAGGATCAAGTGCCAAACTTCCCACCCTCTTGTGCCAGTATCAAGTGCCAACCCCCACCCTCATGTGCCAGGATGAAGTGCCAAACCCCTCTCCCATGTGCCAGTATCAAGTGCCAAACCTCCCCATGTGCCAGGATCAAGTGCCAAACCCCCCACAACCATGTGCCAGTATCAAGTGCCAACCCCCCATGTGCCAGTATCAAGTGCCAAACCCCCCCATGTGCCAGTATCAAGTGCCAACCCCCAAAGTGCCAGTAACAAGTGCCTCTCTTCTCCCCCATGTGCCAGTATCAAGTGCCAAACCCCCCTCCCATGTGCCAGTATCAAGTGCCAACCCTCCATGTGCTAGTATCAAGTGCCAACCCCCCCATGTGCCAGTAACAAGTGTCAAACCCCCCTATGTGCCAGGATCAAGTGCCAAACCCCCCATGTGACAGGATCAAGTGCCAACCCCCCCATGTGCCAGGATCAAGTGCCAAACCCCCCATGTGCCAGGATCAAGTGCCAAACCCCCCATGTGCCAGGATCAAGTGCCTCAAGCTCCCCCCATGTGGCAGTAAAAGTCCGGTATAAAAAAACAAAAAAATAACACTTATACTTACCTTCATGGCAGCGATGCGATGCAGGCCTCTTCCGGCCTGTGTCCTGCGCTGTACAGGTCAGGCGGCACAATGACATCATCGCGACGCCTGCATCGGCCTCTGATAGGCTGCCGATACAAGGCCTGCAGCCTATCGGAGGAACAGGGAAGGCGCCTCTCCCTCCCCTGCCCCACAGCACGGGCATCTGTATCGGTGTCCTGAGAACGGCGATACAGATGACTATGGAAATGAACACTTCCACAATGGAAGCGTTCATCTCCCTGTGACGTGTCGAGTGGTGGGTTTGGGGTCACCTAAGGACTCGGGGGCCCAGGGGCAATTGCCCCCCTTGCCTCTATGGAAGCGCCGGCCCAGACAATGTGCTAACCACAAGACGTGTGGTTTGCACACTGTGCAATCAGAGTCTGAAGCGAGGCATAAACGTTCTCAACCTGAGCACAACCTGCATGCTGGCCAGACTGTGCGAGCAGCAGCAGGTGATAATGGAGTCGCTCTGTGGAACAGCACCACTTCACTACCAATGACTTGGGCCTCCATGCAAGACCTTTGTTCCTTGTTGCGCTGTTTCGAGTACTCCATCAACATGGCCAGTGCCGATAACGCCGTTCTCAGCGTTACTATCCCACTTCTATGCCTCCTTGAAAAAACGTTTCTGGTGATGATGGAAGAGGATGTGGCACAGGAGGAGTAGGAGGAAGAGGGATCATTTCATAGGGTTTCCGGCCAGTCATTCACAAGTGGCTCTGAGGGTGGGTTCCTGCACCCACAAACGCCAGGTACACAATTGCCCAGCCAGGGCACAGTTCTGAAGGATGATGAGATGGAGGAGGAGGAACCGTGTTCACAGCAGGGTGGCACCCAAACCAGCTCATGGCCATCACCGGTGCGTGGCTGGGGGGATACAGAGGACACAGACGATACACCTCCCACAGAGGACAGCTTTTTGTTGTCTCTGGGCAGCCTGGCACATTTGAGCGATTACATGCTGCAGTGTCTCCGCAATGACCTCCGAGTTGCCCACATTATAACTTGTGCTGATTACTAGGTGGCCACGCTGCTGGATCCCCGTTTCAAGGACAACGTCCTTAATTCCGTCACTGGAGCGTGATCGTAAGATGCGCAAGTACAAGCACACGCTGGTAGACGCGTTGCTGGTGGCATTCCCACCTGACAGCAGGGACACAGTGGAAGCACAAGGCGAAGGCAGAGGAGGAGGAAGAGGTCGCCAACGCAGCTGGGGCACCGCCAGCAACTCAGAAGGCAGGGTTAGCATGGCCGAAATGTGGAAAAGCTTTGCCAGCAGGCCACAACAACCAGCACCACCAGCTGATATGGAACGTCTTAGCAGGAGGCAGCATTTCAGCAACATGGTGGAGCAGTATGTGTGCACACGCCTACACGTACTGAATGACGGGTCTGCCCCCTTCAACTTCTGGGTCTCCAAATTGGGCACATGGCCTGAGCTTTCCCTTTACGCCATGGAGGTGCTGGCCTGCCCTGCAGCCAGTGTATTATCTGAACGTGTGTTTAGCACGGCAGGGGGTGTTATCACAGACAAGCGCAGTCGCCTGTCCACAGCCAATGTGGACAAGCTCACGTTCATTAAAATTAACCAGGCATGGATCCCTTAGGACTTGTCCGTACCTTGTGCAGAATAGACAGGTATACCGGCCTTAGCCAGCCATTGTTATACTACAGCGCAATTGCTCGTTGTTGTATTTTTTATATTTCCCACTCTTTTGGGGTGTACCCTAATTTAAAAAAATAAAATAAAAAATGTAAACTAAAAAACAATGTTGGCTACCTCAACCTCCTCCACCGCCGCTTCCACCTACACCGCTACGTCCACCGCCTCCTCAACCTCCTACTCCATATGGACCTCCACCTCATACATCAAGATAATTTTTTTATTTGTACGTATTTTATGTAATTTCACTAATTTGTCTGTTACATTTGAAATTCACCAATTTTTGGCTGTGATATTCCCCTGCTCTACCTAGTAGACAGTTAAACAAATTTCACTAATTTGTCTGTTACATTTTCGGGTGAAATTCAAATTTTTGGCTGTGATATACCCCTGCTCTACCTATTAGGCAGGTTAATAAATTTCATTAACCACCTCCGGACCGCCTAACGCAGATGTGCGGTCCGGAGGTGGCAGCCCTGCGCAGAGTCACGCATATATGCGTCATCTCGCGAGGGCCGGGATTTCCTGTGAACGCGCGCACACAGGCGCGCGCGCTCACAGGAACGGAAGGTAAGCGAGTGGATCTCCAGCCTGCCAGCAGCGATCGCTCGCTGGCAGGCTGGAGATCCGAATTTTTAAACCCCTAACAGGTATATTAGATGCTGTTTTTATAACAGCGTCTAATATACCTCCTACCTGGTCCTCTGGTGGTCCCTTTTGTTAGGATCGACCACCAGAGGACACAGGTAGGTCAGTAAAGTCGCACCAAACACTACACTACACTACACCCCCCCCCCCGTCACTTATTAACCCTTTATGAACCCCTGATCACCCCATATAAACTCCCTGATCACCCCCCTGTCATTGATCACCCCCCTGTCATTGATCACCCCCCTGTCAGGCTCCGTTCAGACGTCCGTATGATTTTTACGGATCCACGGATACATGGATCGGATCCGCAAAACACATGCGGACGTCTGAATGGAGCCTTACAGGGGGGTGATCAATGACAGGCGGGTGATCACCCATATACACTCCCTGATCACCCCCTGTCATTGATCACCCCCCTGTAAGGCTCTATTCAGACGTCCGCATGATTTTTACGGATCCATGGATACATGGATCGGATCCACAAAACACATGCGGACGTCTGAATGGAGCCTTACAGGGGGGTGATCAATGACAGGGGGTGATCAGGGTGATCACCCCCCTGTCACTGATCACCCCCCCTGTAAGGCTCCATTCAGACGTCCGCATGATTTTTACGGATCCATGGATACATGGATCGGATCCACAAAACACATGCGGACGTCTGAATGGAGCCTTACAGGGGGGTGATCATGTCACACATGTGGTATCGCCGTACTCAGGAGAAGTTGGGCAATGTGTTTTGGGGTGTCATTTTACATATACCCATGCTGGGTGAGATAAATATCTTGGTCAAATGCCAACTTTGTATAAAAAAATGGGAAAAGTTGTCTTTTGCCAAGATATTTCTCTCACCCAGCATGGGTATATGTAAAATGGCACCCCAAAACACATTCCCCAACTTCTCCTGAGTACGGCGATACCAGATGTGAGACACTTTTTTGCAGCCAAGGTGGGCAAAGGGGCACATATTCCAAAGTGCACCTTTCGGATTTCACCGGTCATTTTTTACACATTTCGATTGCAAAGTTCTTCTCACACATTTGGGCCCCTAAATTGCCAGGGCGGTATAACTACCCCACAAGTGACCCCATTTTGGAAAGAAGACACCCCAAGGTATTCCGTGAGGGGCATGGCGAGTTCCTAGAATTTTTTATTTTTTGTCGCAAGTTAGTGGAATATGAGACTTTGTAATAAAAAAATAAAAATAAAAAATCGTCATCATTTTCCGCTAACTTGTGACAAAAAATAAAAAGTTCTATGAACTCACTATGCCCATCAGCGAATACCTTAGGGTGTCTACTTTCCAAAATGGGGTCATTTGTGGGGTTTTTCTACTGTCTGGGCATTGTAGAACCTCAGGAATCATGACAGGTGCTCAGAAAGTCAGAGCTGCTTCAAAATGCGGAAATTCACATTTTTGTACCATAGTTTGTAAACGCTATAACTTTTACCCAAACCATTTTTTTTTTTTGCCCAAACATTTTTTTTTTATCAAAGACATGTAGAACTATAAATTTAGCGAAAAATTTATATATGGATGTCGTTTTTTTTGCAAAATTTTACAGCTGAAAGTGAAAAATGAAATTTTTTTGCAAAAAAATCGTTACATTTTGATTAATAACAAAAAAAGTAAAAATGTCAGCAGCAATAAAATACCACCAAATGAAAGCTCTATTAGTGAGAAGAAAAGGAGGTAAAATTCATTTGGGTGGTAAGTTGCATGACCGAGCGATAAACGGTGAAAGTAGTGTAGTGCCGAAGTGTAAAAAGTGCTCTGGTCATGAAGGGGGTTTTAGCTAGCGGGGCTGAAGTGGTTAATTTTTCTGTTACATTCTTTTTGCCGTGAATAAACCCCTGCTCTGCATAGGTGACAGAGACAGAAATTTTTAAAAATCATCTGTTCCAGTGGTGGGTGACATTAACCCATTTCTGGCGATGAAAAAACCCTGCTCTGCATAGGTGACAGGGACTTAAATTTCTAAAATTAGTCTTTAATTGGCCTTTCATTCGATCCTTCTGCTTTAATAATTTGTCCCACATTTCAGCTTGATCACATTGCAGCCATTGATCTCCCTTGGATGTGGTCTCCCTTTCTCACGCTCCCTCTCTGTCATGGAACCCTGATTCGCCTCTAACCGTGATCAACATGGTAGGCGCAGAAAATAACATCTAAAGTTGATAGAGCAGATATCCAATTGGATCGTGGACATCACGGGGACCTGTGACAAGGTGGAGCAGTATGTGTGCACATGCCCTACTTGCCAGGGAGACCCAATCTTGGTCATCGTAAATAAGCCCCAGAGCTCTGAAAAATTTATCTACCGACCGGAGGAATTGTGATCCAGTCGGCAACGAAAAAGCCCAAGACTGCGCGTCACCTTTCAGTAACAAAATAATAATCCCCACTCTTTGACTCTCATCATGTCCCCAGAAGCGTTAGGACGTAGTCTAAAATATAATTTGCACGATTTCCTGAACTGAACAAAGTTGTCACTTTCCCCGGAAAACCTATCTGGGAGAGCGACCTTAGGTTTCGGGCAGGCCTAGTTCCCGCTGCTGGAAGCCGCCGCCTGTGGTCTCTCAAACTGAGAGACGGCCGTGCGGAGGTCAGCCACCTCCAAAGACCATCCCTGCATACAATTGACCAGTGCAGAAACAGTATCCATTGCTGCACTGACACAAACAAAATAACTTTTTTTGGGCAGTTGATAATGTCACGAGTACTGGGGAGGGGATAAAACCAAATGAAACACAGAAGGAATAGACCGGAGTCTAGGCCTCAAAGCTAAGGGAGAGGGATGGTGTCATGGGACACCGACCAAGAGCTTGCTCTCCTCAGCACCGTCAGCGTCCTGCCTCTGTGCAGGAGCGAGGACGCGTGTAGCGTCCTCGTCTCCTAGGTGATAGGGGGCGGTACGGACCGGCCGTGCACGTCTCCTCAGCGCCGCAGGCGTCCTCAGTTCCCCCGGCAACCAGGGGAGGTCTGAGCACCGAGCTGGGCACTTGGTGCTCAGCTGTATTCAGCAGCGTGGGTCATGTGACGCTGGCCACATAACATGACCCCAGCTAGTTCGTATATAACAGGCAGCCTGCTGGCCACTGGTTGCCTGTTAATTTGGTTAATTTGCTATTCTGTTACCTGGCATACTTACCTGTTCCTGTGTTCCCTGACGATCCTCTGCCTGCTCCTCCTGTACTGCGCTGCTCTCCTGGTATTTCGACCCCAGCTTCCACCTAGGGTGACCACGTGTTCTGGATCGCCCGGGACAGTCCCGCATTTGGAGAGTCTGTCCTGGGACCCTGTCACCCTCATTCCGGGACAATGCAGTGTCCCGGAATGACCTGAGCCACCAACCGCTGCTGTGACCAGGGCGTTTCTTTGACCGGGTAGACCGGGTGGCTGCCCGGGGTGCTGTCAGAAGGGGGGCGCCAGCAGGGCACAGCAGGAGATGAGCGCTGCGCTTCCATTGTGGAAGCGTTCACTCATCTCTATAGTCATCTGTATCGCCGTCCTCAGGACGGCGATACAAATGTCTGTGCTGTGGCAGCCGGCAGGGGAGGGAGAGGTGTGTCCCCTCCCTGTTCCTCTGATAGGCTGCAAGCACTTGGCCGGCAGCCTATCAGAGGCCGGTGCAGGTGGCGCAATGACGTCATCGCGCCGCCTTGTGAAAGTAAGTGTCCCTGAATGGCAGTTAGGAAATGTGGTCACCCTACTTCCACCTGACGATTCTCTGCGGACTCCAGTGGTACTTTATTACTCTCCTGGTATTTGACTCCGGCTTCTCCTGACTATTCTCTGCTTACTCCATTTGTACTTTGTTGCTCTTGGTATTGACTCGGTCCGTTCACTATCCGTTGTTTGTCTTGTCTGTACTCCCAGCACGTATTCTAAGCTAGGGACTGCCGTCCAGTTGCCCCCTGTCATCAGGACTTGCAAGGCAAGTAGGCAGGGCCAGGGGTGAGGGTGGAGCGCAGTGGTCACTATCCTCCCCCGAGTGTGTGTGTACGTGACCGTTACAGATGGTGACCTCCTAGGAATCCCTAGACCTCTCCCTGACTCCTGCCAGTATGAGTAGACCCTGAAGGTGAAAATACTCATACACCATTACCTAGGCCCTGAAGACCCCGGAAGGTCCTAGGAATGGAGGCAGGGAATGAGAGTACTGGTTCCTTCCAGATTAAGGAACCAGCTGTCACGGTCCCACATCAAGGAGACTGGCAGAGCGTGGAGGAATCTAACAGCCTCTTTGTTTACTCTTTATTTAGTGTTTGTTTGTGACCTCATCCCCTGTTTCAGGTGTAGCTTAGTACTCATTACTCTACCCTATTTAGTTTTGCCCCACCCTTCTGACTGTGCGGTAGATAGCTTCATTTGGGTTTGGGAGAGTTGGTGGGAGGTCGTCTCTGGTGTTCCTGCTCGTCTATCACTACAGATGTTAAGTGTCACGTTTGTTTGTGTTTTGTTTTCCCTTCCTTGCTTGTTGTTACTAGGCCTCAGGGAGACGTCTGTTCCTTCATTGGGGAAGCTGTAGTAAGACTAGGCATGCTGGTAGTTGTAGTTTTGCAACAGCTGGAGAGCCTCAGGTTGGCCATCCTGTCATAGCCAGACCCTTATTTCTGATATTTAAGTACCCTATACTGACAGGGAGTGCTCCATAGGATTGGCGCATAGCAAATGTGGTGCCGGTATTCAAAACGGGTCCAAAAACAGATCCTGGAAACTATAGGCAGGAAAGTTTAACATCTGTCGTGGGTAAACTGTTTGAAGGTTTTCTAATAGATGCTATCTTGGAGTACCTCAATGAAAATAAGCAAATAACACCATATCAGCATGGCTTAATGTCATGTCAAACTAATTTAATCAGTTTCTATGAGGAGGTAAGTTCTAGACTTGACAGCGGAGAATCAATGGATGTCGTATATCTGGACTTCTCCAAAGCATTTGACACTGTACCACATAAAGGGTTAGTATATAAAATGAGAATGCTCGGACTGGGAGAAAATGTCTGTATGTGGGTAAGTAACTGGCTGAGTGATAGAAAACAGAAGGTGGTTATTAACGGTACACACTCAGATTGGGTCACTGTCACTAGTGGGGTACCTCAGGGGTCAGTATTGGGCCCTATTCTCTTCAATATATTTATTAATGATCTTGTAGAAGGCTTGCACAGTAAAATATAAATTTTTGCAGATGACACTAAACTGTGTAAAGTAATTAACATGGAAGAGGACAATATACTGCTACAGAGGGATCTAGATAGATTAGAGGCTTGTGCAGAAAAGTGGTAGATAAGGTTTAACACTGACAAATGTAAAGTTATGCACATGGAAAGGAATAATGCAAGTCACCAGAACGTACTAAATTGTAAAACACCGGGTAAGGCCGAATGCACACGGCCGTGTTCCGCGTGATCTATACGAGTGTATTACTGTAGTGCAGCGGCGTCATGAAGCGAACGGCGTCATAGCAACCAATGACGCCGTGCACTCCTGCTCTCAGCAGGAATCCAGGCCGTGTTACCACGGACCGCTCACGGCTGCGGAACACGGCCGTGTGCATTCGGCCTAACACTGATATGGAAAAGGACCTAGGAATTTTAGTGATCAGCAAACTAAACTGTAGAAACCAGTGTCAGGCAGCTGCTGCCAAGGCCAATAAGACATAGCAGAGCTGGAGAGGGTTCAGAGGAGGGCAACTAAAGTAATAACTGGAATGGGGGGACTACAGTACCCTGAAAGATTATCAAAATTAGAAAAAAGACAACTGAGGGGAGATCTAATAACTATGTTCACTCACCTAAACAATTATTAGGAACACCATACTAATACGGTGTTGGACCCCCTTTTGCCTTCAGAACTGCCTTAATTCTAAATGGCATTGATTCAACAAGGTGCTGATAGCATTTGTTTAGAAATGTTGGCCCATATTGATAGGATAGCATCTTGCAGTTGATGGAGATTTGAGGAATGCACATCCAGGGCATGAAGCTCCAGTTCCACCACATCCCAAAGATGGTCTATTGGGTTGAGATCTGGTGACTGTGGGGGCCATTTTAGTACAGTGAACTCATTGTCATGTTCAAGAAACCAATTTGAAATGATTCGAGCTTTGTGACATGGTGCATTATCCTGCTGGAAGTAGCCATCAGAGGATGGGTACATGGTGGTCATGAAGGGCTGAACATAGTTAGAAACAATACTCAGGTAGCCCGTGGCATTTAAACGATGGCCAATTGGCACTAAGGGACCTAAAGTGTGCCCAGAAAACATCCCCCACACCATTACACCACCACCACCAGCCTGCACAGTGGTAACAAGGCATGATACATGTTCTCATTCTGTTTACGCAAAATTCGGACTCTACCATTTGAATGTCTTGAGACTCGAGACTCATCAGACCAGGCAACATTTTTCCAGTCTTCAACAGTCCAATTTTGGTGAGCTTGTGCAAATTGTAGCCTCTTTTTCCTATTTGTAGTGGAGATGAGTGGTACCCGGTGGGGTCTTCTGCTGTTGTAGCCCACCTTTCTTTCCCATTCTGACATTCAGTTTGGAGTTCAGGAGATTGTCTTGACCAGGACCACAACCCTACATGCATTGAAGCAACTGCCATGTGATTGGTTGACTAGATAATTGCATTAATGAGAAATAGAACAGGTGTTCCTAATAGTTCTTTAGGTGAGTGTATAAATATATCAGGGATCAGTACAGAGATTTCTCTCATCACAAACATAGAAGAGGATTCTTTACAGTAAGAGGAGTGAGACTATGGAGCTCTCTGCCTGAGGAGGTGGTGATGGTGAGTTCACTGAAAGAGTTAAAGAGGGGCCTGGATGTATTTCTGGAGTGTAATAATATTACAGGTTATAGTTACTAGAGAGGAGTCGTTGATCCAGGGAGTTATTCTGATTGCCTGATTGGAGTCGGGAAGGAATTTTTTTTCCCCTTAAGTGGGGAAAATTGGCTTCTACCTCACAGTTTTTTTTTTTTTCCTTCCTCTGGATCAACTTGCAGGATAACAGGACGAACTGGATGGACAGATGTCTTTTTTCGGCCTTATAAACTATGTTACTAAGAACTACTTCAAAGAGCTTGTGTGCATAGCCATATTATGGTTCTGTTTCAATTATAGGAGTTATCCCATGACTAATGTAAGAAATGAAAATCCAACATCATCTAGTACATGACACCTCTTTCCAACAAAGCCAGAACCAGCCCATTCAAGGAGAGTGTCTGTTGCAGCTAAGGGGGGGGGATCTCAGCTCTGCCTATCACAGCTCAGGAAGCAGTTGAAGGATTAAACTGAGCGTGTGTGACCTTCTCAGTAAGAAGGTCAAATAAATAAGAAAAAACTAAATGCAGGAGGCGCTATACAGATACATTTTACTTCAACTATAACTCATTGGCTATGATACATTTTTTATTACAATACTAAAGAATTCAGATCCAGGTGCTGGTTTGAAAACTGTAGAATATTTTTCGTGGAACAGCCACTTTAAGTCTAATTTGTATAATACAGCAACAATACAAACCTATATAATGTGTGCCTCCAATATCATTAGGAGGTATTTTGTCAATTGTCAGTTGAATTCATAGTCCAGAGGCATTATATGGCAGTAAATGGTCTGGTTACATCTTCCAGTCCTATTATTTGAGCTTTATGGATGGACTATAAATAGAAAAATAGAAAACATATGATTGTTCGATTTTCCATCTAAGTCCAGTGGCAGGTACTGCACCTCAAGGTACGCAATGAATGTGCTATTGTTTAAATATCACAATATATCAGCTGAGACAACAAAAAGAAAAAGCCAGAATTCTATAAATACAGAGTGTTAAACAGCAGGTGCAAAAACTCATTCAGTCCCCCCATAATTTTATTAACTGTTTTCTCTTTCATATGTTTATGGTGCTCTGCATGCTCAATGTTTCAACTGCAATTACATTCTTGAAATATATATACATAGGTTCTTTTTTTCCAACTCGCTCATGGTGAAAATTATTGCCGACAATTTAATTACAAATTCAGCAAGAGAGGTAAGACCATTAACCCACAATTTTTTTTATTTTTTTTATTTTTTACTGCATGGATTTCTTTGTGAAGATATTGAATTTTACATTTCTCAGTGCTGGGCAGGCTCTTTAATAACATGTTATGTAACAACTTTTATATGGGTAATAGAATTTTTCCTAACATTCTCCTTAAAATGAGAAGTGATTTATGGGTCCAGTTTCCATTAAACAAACTGAAAATCTACTGGCAGTCTGTAATTTGAGCACCTCCTTTTTTGTGGCAGGAATCCAACAACTTCATTTGGAAGGTATGTTACTGCATTTATAATTCATGAAAAAAGTTGGCATTAATCCCATAAAGAAACATTTGCACACTCTATTTGCTACACCACTAACTTTTTTACAACCATTTTCTGTTATTCTAAAATGTTATTTACAGGAAATTATTTGTTGAAGGAGTTTTAGTGATGAAACAAAAAATATATAATGATTAATCATGAAACATAGTAACATAGTACATAAGGCCGAAAAAAGAAATTTGTCCATCCAGTTCGGCCTGTTATCCTGCAGGTTGATCCAGAGGAAAAAAAAAAAACCTGTGAGGTAGAAGCCAATTTTCCCAACTTTAGGGGAATAAAAAATTCCTTCCCGACTCCAATCAGGCAATCAGAATAACTCCCTGGATCAACGACCCCTCTCTAGTAGCTATAGCCTGTAATATTATTACGCTCCAGAAATACATCCAGGCCCCTCTTGAATTCCTTTATTGTACTCAGCATCACTACCTCCTCAGGCAGAGAGTTCCATAGTCTCACTGCTCTTACCGTAAAGAATCCTCTTCTATGTTTGTGTACAAACCTTCTTTCCTCCAGATGCAGAGGATGTCCCCTCGTCACAGTCCTGGGGATAAATAGATGATGGGATAGATCTCTGTACTGACCCCTGATATATTTATACATATTAATTAGATCTTCCCTCAGTCGTCTTTTTTCTAAAGTGAATAACCCTAATTTTGATAATCTTTCAGGGTACTGTAGTTGCCCCATTCCAGTTATTACTTTAGTTGCCCTCCTCTGGACCCTCTCCAGCTCTGCTGTGTCAGCCTTGTTCACAGGAGCTCAGAACTGTACACAGTACTCCACGATTTGTAAAGTGGTAGGACTATGTTCTTATCACGGGCATCTATGCCCCTTTTGATGCAACCCATTATCTTATTGGCCTTGGCAGCAGCTGCCTGACACTGGTTTTTGCAGCTTAGTTTGCTGTTTATTAAAATTCCTAGATCCTTTTCCATGTCAGTGTTACTGAGTGTTTTACCATTTAGTATGTACGGGGGACTTGCATCATTCCTTCCCATGTGCATAACTTTACATTTGTCAGTGTTAAACCTTATCTGCCACTTATCTTCCCAAGCCTCCAATCTATCCAGATCCCTCTGTAGCAGTATACTGTCCTCTTCAGTGTTAATTACTTTACACAGTTTAGTGTCATCTGCGAAAATTGATACTTTACTATGCAAGCCTTCTACAAGATCATTAATAAATATATTGAAGAGAATAGGGCCCAATACTGACCCCTGAGGTACTCCACTAGTGACCGTGACCCAATCTGAGTGTGTACCGTTAATAACCACCCTCTGTTTTCTATCACTGAGCCAGTTACTTACCCACATACAGACGTTTTCTCCTAGTCCGAGCATTCTCATTTTATATACTAACCTTTTATGTGGTACAGTCTCAAATGCTTTGGAGAAGTCCAGATATACAACCTCCATTGATTCGCTGCTGTAAAGTCTAGAACTTACCTCCTCATAGAAACTGATAAAATTAGTTTGGCATGACCAATACCTCACGAAGCCATGCTGATATGGCATTATTTGCTTATTTCCGTTGAGATGCTCTAAGATAGCATCTCTTAGAAAACCTTCAAACAGTTTACCCACAACAGATGTTAAACTTACCGGTCTATAGTTTCCAAGCTCTGTTTTTGGACCCTTTTTGAATATTGGCACCACATTTGCCATGCGCCAATCCTGTGGGATATTCCCTGTCAGTATAGAGTCTGCAAATATCAGAAATAAGGGTCTGGCTATGACATTACTTAATTTCCTTAGGATACGGGGGTGTATGCCATCCGGTCCTGGCGATTTGTCTATTTTTATCTTTTTAAGTCGTTGATGTACTTCTTCCTGGGTCAGACAGGACATTTTTAATGGGGAATTTATTTTTACATTCTGCATGTCATCTGACAGTTTATTTCCCTCAGTGAATACATTGGAGAAAAAAATATTTAACAGATTTGCTTTCTCCTCGTCGCTCTCTGTGACTCCCCCCTCATTACTCTTTACGACACCTTCAGATTTATACTTTTTAACATTTATAGAATTAAAGAACATTTTAGGGTTAGTTTTACTCTCTTTGGCAATTAATCTCTCAGTCTCTAGTTTGGCCACTTTTTTTTATTTTTACATGTTCTATTTTTTTCCTTATAGTTTTTCAGTGCTTCCGTGCTACCCTCCTGTTTTAGTGATTTATATGCTTCATTTTTGTCATTTATTACTTTCTTTACAGTTCTATTTATCCACATTGGTTTCTTTTCGTTCCTTAACCTTTTATTCCCATACGATATGTACCTCTCACAATGAGATTTTAGGGTGCTTTTAAAGATATCCCATTTTGTGGCTGTATTTTTATTTTTGAGGACTTTGTCCCAGTTAGTTAGGCCTATGGCCTCTCTTAGTTGGCTAAATTTAGCTTTTTTGAAGTTTGGTATTTTTGTTTCTTCCTGTAGAAACGCTCTTTTGAATTATAATTGGAAGGTTTTTACTTTATGGTCACTATTTCCCAGGTGTCCCCCAACCTGCACATCTGTTGTTCTGTCAGGCCTATTGGTTAATACTAAGTCAAGTATGGTCGTCCCTCTAGTCGGGTCCTGAACTAGGAGAGGTAATTGTCTTTGGTTATTGCCAAGAACCTGTTTCCTTTATGAGATATACAAGTTTCAGTTTCCCAGTCTATATCTGGGTAGTTGAAGTCCCCCATAATAACCACCTCATTATGATTTGCCGTCCTCGTCTATCTCGTTTAGTAGTAGATTTTCTGTGGACTCTGGTATATTAGGTGGTTTATAGTAAACTCCTATTAGTAATTTATTGTTGTTTTTAGCTCCATGTATCTCTACCCACAGTGACTCCATATGTTCATGTCCCTCACTTATATCTTCACAGAGTATGGGCTTTAGACAGGACTTTACATACAGGCAGACCGCTCCCCCTCTCCGGTTTTGACGATCCTTTCTAAACAGACTGTAACCCTGTACATTAACTGCCCAGTCATAGCTATCATCCAGCCATGTCTGTTATTCCCACTATGTCATAGTTGAAGGAGTTTTAGTGATAAAACCAAAAAATATATAATGATTAATCATAACAAGTGAAAGAATAAATGGCTATATGTTATAGAATGATAAATAAACAAGGAACTGGGGGGGGGGGGGGCTCTTTTGTGGCATAAAAAAGTCCAAAACAGGGTGCCTTGCAACTTTTTAAATGCCACTTGACAAATTATGTTGCAAGTAGCATTTTTACACTGGCAAATTTATCTTCATTGGCACCTGTCCTTTCTACACTAGGACAGCACCCAGATAGGAAAATTGTTTGTATGGATAAGCACTACGTGGTTAACTTTAGTTTGCATCAGGTTTTATTCTGCAATCTTCATTCTTTCATTTTTTATTTTTTTTTTTTTTGATAGGCAGTGTGCAACCTGCTACTAGTTTTAAACCTTTCTCATGCAGGTATTTCCAAGCAAGTAGTACATGCCGGATGTAAGTACTGTGGGTCCAGTGGGCCTAGGATGCTGCTGCCTCTTTAGCCCTCTTCCTTATCTTGTATAGTCTCTCCTGGGTGTTCTCCTTTCAGTCTACAGGTGTGTGTGTGTGTGTGTGTGTGTTTGGAAAGGAGCAGGGCAGTAATGCACAGGGTATTGCTTGATATTCACAGATGCCCAGGAAAGCTGAAGCAAACAGTTCATCATTCAGAACAAGTAACCAGACAGGTAGCAAGCTTCTCACAGAAAAGTACCGTATCTTTTAATGCTGCAGAACAAGCAATTTTTCCAGGATCAATGTGGCCAGTTGACAATGGTGCCTTGTTCCTGTCCAGAACATCAATCAATTGCACCTTACTTCCCTGCTATGGGGGTATAATGGCTTAATTGGCAGAGCCTCCTTAAGACCTGCTACTACCAGAGTTCTCCTTGCAGCTCTCTGTCTTCAGTTGCTAAGAGTATCTGCTGTCTAACTTAATACCCCTAGCACCAGTCCAGCTTCCATACGCTATCAGCTGTGACTCCTGAATTTACACTCCGGCACGGGGCACTGCTACTGGCAATATGACTACACCACTATGGCAGTAAACAACTCATTATTGGGAAGGTCAAAGGTTTACCTCGGTAAGCGCAGTGACCCTGCATGGTTCTGCCTGATGTGGCCCTGGACCAAATCACCTGTCCTTGTCCAAACTCCCCCGGTGCCATTTGGCTGGGCTGTGACCTAGTACATGAGAAACCACCATTCATATACTGTAATAAATAAAGTCAGCAATACAGGACATATCCAAAAATGGATGCAAGTAAAAGGCCAGGGCCACAGCAGTGACGTACCTAAACAAGTGATTGCCTGGTCTTTTCCTGCATGTCAAGAATGCACCACAAAGAAGAGACCAGATTGGGACCTGGCATGCATTGGAATGGGAGTAGTGAGGAATTTGAGGTGATTATTGCTTGGTTTATTTTTTTTTCCACCCATCAGAGATTTCAGTATTCAGATATCAGAGTCCACTATTTAACCCCCTCCTGTACTCTAATCTAATAGTATGTCAAGGGTCTTAGGTAGTTGAGGCACCTTACGTAATAGTATGTCAAAGTGTATAAGGGAGGGGAGTCAATGCTTACTGAAGTTATTTTTGGCCCTTGAGTGGTATGTGTGGCTCCCCACCTCTAGGATGGCTGAAGCAATGCAGTCGGACACAGGTGGAACTTGCAACAATGAATTTCTACTTGTCTCGCAGATGCCTGTGACGTCATTGCACATCCTACCATGGTCTCAATACACACAGAACGTTGCACCCACATTAGTGAACATTTTATCTGCTTACCATGCTGGCTTCTCTCAGTGTTCTAAGGCACATGATAGGACATATCTCATAGCATGACAACATGGTGTAGCATATAGGGTGCAATGTTGCAACAGCTTTACCCTCTCCTACTGTGCTTCACCCATACCATGTAGATTGTGTAAGCCATGTACCGGGGTGGGCTCCCCAGGATACAGTGAAGTCACGAATGAGGAAAGCTACCCCAACACCAGCTTTTGCCAAAACAGAAATTTACTTAAATGTGGCAATAAACACAACCACAAATGCTGAGAACATACAATCAATTTGCATACACCCAGCCCAAAGGCTGAGACCCTTGTGCTGCACAGCACGGCGCCCTCGGATGGATGCAGGAGGAAAGGGCAGTAATTTACCTACTGGTGGGCACAACTAAACTGCCACACCTTACCTGTTATTACCCTAAAAGTACAAGAATGACTGTATGGGTGTGTGGTACGGGCTGGCCTGCGGTGCAGCACAACAGCCTACAATCTTATACAGATCTACAGTACTCCCCCTCCCATAACTGGTCCTGTAGAGCAAAATGCCAGCCTGGCTTGAGTTTGTGGGGATTTATCAGCTCTCCAAGGTGAAATGTCCCTTTAAGTTATGGTCCTTGCAATGAACAATATTAACACTTATGGCTTGACACAAACAGAAAACCCTAACTAACTAACTACAGGCCTGGTCTCAGTCTTTAGGCGCCAACACTGTGATGAGGTGTGTGCACGATCTTACTGACCCGGGTCTGCTTTGCATCTGCTGGTGACCCTGAACAGAACAAACGTCTCTCCAACAAGCATGCGGTACCGCAGTGTATGTTGCTTTGTTCCTCTGCTCTCCTCAGCGTTCCTGGCCACAATCTTCCTTCCTCTGGACAGGATCAGGGTCTTGGACACTAGTGTTGAGCGCGAATATTCGAAAAGCAAATTTTTTACGCGAATATCGGCACTTTGAGAATTCGTGAATATTTAGAATGTAGTGCTATATATTCGTAATGACGAATATTATTATTTTTTTGTTAACACAGTACATTTCAGGAGATCATCCCTCCCTTCTTCTAGCT
The DNA here is from genome assembly GCF_014858855.1 of Bufo gargarizans. Lineage (NCBI taxonomy): Eukaryota > Metazoa > Chordata > Amphibia > Anura > Bufonidae > Bufo > Bufo gargarizans. The sequence goes on from NC_058085.1 coordinate 311,995,476, forward strand.
TGTGGGCCAATGAGAAGGCTTTGTCACAGCTTAGCAACATCCCTAGCAACCAATAGAAAAGTTGCCTACCCCACGCCGATATTTTGCGCGCATTACGCAAATAATACATTGCTGATTTTCGCGAATTCACGAATATATGACGAATATTCTACAAAATATTTGGGAAATATTGCGAATTCGAATATTGCCCCTGCCGCTCATCACTATTGGACACGATCAGCTTCACTCAGCTGCAGCTCTGGTATCTGAAGGTTGCTCTCACATCTGGATGCCATCAGACTCTCTGCTCACACAGCTCCTTAGCTTCACCTCCCTCTAAAATGGCTCCTCTGTCTTTTTTTTCTTTCCTTTCAGACCTTGTGTAGAAACCCCACCTCTCTCATGAATATGGAGATATATGTGCAGTCTGTAGCTGTGTTAGAAAACAGCGACATATTGTGGCCAAACGGCAGAATGGCAGTCCAGAACATTTTATTTAATCACACAGTGTTCAGACAAGGAGAGCTGTTTCCGCACCTCACAACTGTAAGCCCTCACGGGCAGGGCCCCTTCTCCTTCTGTATAGTCTGTAACTCCTCTTGTTCATGCTTTCTTGCAATTGTCTGTATTATGTATGTGCACCCCTTACAGCGCTATGGAATGAATGGCGCTTTAATAATAAATAATATATAATAACTTACATGTCACACTTAAAGGGTAATTCCCCTCTCAGACAAATTGGGGCATATCATTTGCTTTCTTATTGGCTATTTTCGGCGGACCCATAGAAATTAATGGAGGGCAGCCGCGCATGCACGGTGCTCCTTTTGGGACTTTGCCGGCTCCGTTTACGAGATAGGTGCGGGTTCTACCTCTGGGATCCACACCTATGAGACAATGAGGGCATATCCTAGTGATATTTCCCCTTTGTCTGAGATGACACAACCCCTTAAAGTGCTGGGAGATATAATATAGCATGCACAAACATCACATACGTAAATGTATTGCTGGTGTGTCCCCAGCAATAGTCACATAACCGTATACCAGTTCAACAGAGTCAACAGTAACCCACAGCAATCAACACAGAAAACGATATGAAATGGGAACTGCCACTATGTAATCACCAGTGAAAGGACTGCTGTAGAAAATTATAATCCTAACAGTTGAGCTTCTCAATGCTGCAATCGAGCCTGGCCTGATCTCAGCACTGTATAGGGGGCTCCTCTCCTCTGACCTCTCCTTGAGCATCTCAGCTTGACCTTCAGGTATCTACCTATGTAGGCATATGGAGAGATCTGTCAATCAAGCAGAGTTGGGTGGAGAGAGGCCAGAGGGGAGCCACCCAATGACCACTGCTCCCCGTGAACCACTCTTTTAAACCTGTTTTCTCTGAGTAAAAGATAGTTCTTTATAATGGGACTAATAATTTTAATATTTCATGCTGTCTGTGGTTAAGGCGTGGGACACCCATCTATCAGCCAGAGTGAAGAACTAATATTGCTTGAGGTATCCTGAGCTGAACCTCTGCTCCAGCTGCATCGGCTCGCCTCGCACATTAAAGGAGCTGCCTGAGGCGAGACAACCCTTTTAAATAGATTTAGTCTCGAAAATACCCTAAAGCTATTAAAACAGAATACACTGAAACTGATAGCATTGTATGCTTGACAGACTAGTCTTTGTGTGGTCCCTATGTACTAAAGCCTGGTAGGGTTTACAGTTTATATCTAGTAAGTTAGACAGCATACAGGTGTGCAATATAGAGAGACTGATTCAATATGTGACATTATTCTTTATTACAGGTCATCATCCTTTCCAGAGACGCTCTCTTCTGCTCATACTCTACCGTAGACTTTATAGGGAAGTATTTAATAATCTTTAAAGTGAAGAGCTGAGACCATGAGGGGCAGAGGAGCACTTGGTCACTGTTCTGCACAAATATTTGGCAGCGTCAAAGAACTGTTATTCTTGTCTATGTAGCAAGCAGGGCGTGTTGTCTGTCCCAAATGAATTGCGGCTTAGTGTTTATTATGTTTAGACCCTTGCTCTTCCCTTCGTCTGAGGGCCTCACTTGTCACATTCTCTTCTCCCGCGCTGTTTGTCATACCAGTGATTCTCAGATGCTCATCACTGGTTATTTTTAGCTGTGTGCTCTCGCCTAAATAAAAACCGTACATGGGAAATGAAAGCCCCACCTCTGTCTTGAGCGAGTCCACATGTACGGTAATAGCTGGAAATGCAACCCCACGAGGTGGACGAGCAATGACACAATAGATGAAACTCTTAAAAGTATCCTGATACATTCACCTTCTACTTGAAGGCATGTCAAAAGCCATTGGTTTAATCTTCTCTGTAGAAGGCCACCACATCTACACCAACAACCTTGACATTCAACAACAATTATATTTGTATCTTCCACGGCTGCCGCTGACATTGCTGAAATGCAAGGCATTATTTACTGACCATGTACTTCAATTAAAGGTCATGCTAATGAAGAAACTTGGCTTATACACTATAGGATCTGATTTGGAATAAGACTTCACAAAGTGCTACGGATGATGGATTCTTGAGGCATCACAAGCCTGCTGAAGTCATTCTGGAAGCTTTGGATAACAGGTGCACTGGCCTGTATTAAAGGAAGGCATGTGGAGGATATTTTAGACATGCTGAATCTTCCTTTGTGGATTTTATTAAAATAACATAATACAGAAAAAGACATGTATAATTATCAGTGTCTCAGGCTCTTAGGGTGGTTTTTAGTTTTCTGTAGATTAAAGGGGTTGTCTCACTTCGGCAAATGGCATTTATCATGTAGGTAAAGTTAATACAAGGCGCTTACTAATGTATTGTGATTGTCCATATTGCCTCCTTTGCTGGCTGGATTCATTTTTCCATCGTATTATACACCGCTCATATCCAGGGGTTACAGAGACCGCTGTAGCACAGATACGACGTGATCAGGACGTGAGCTGCTGTGAATGCAAGCCTATACCAGAGAGGCCGATGCTTTTTCCTATACCGTGCAAGCTCAACCACCCCTGCCGGAGTGCTGGGTGGTCATACCTGCTGGGTACAAGCAGTGTATCATGTGATGGAATAATGAATCCAGCCAGCAAAGGAGGCAATATGGACAATCACAATACATCACTAAGTCCCTTGTGCTAACTGCATCTACATGATAAATATATTTGATTTTAGGTGGAGGGGTATTCTGGTTTACAGAACGTTATCCCAAATTCACAGGATAAGGGATAACTATTAGATCAGTGGGGGTCCTACTGCTAGGACCCCCACCGATCACAAGAACATGGATATAACTGAGCGCTATCTCTGGCGCTCCCATAAAAATGTATGGATCAGTGTGGGTCTCAGCGGTAGGACCCCCACTAATCTAATAATTATTCCTTATCCTGTGGATGGGGAATAACTTTATGTAACCGGAATACCCAGACTCAGATCACCATTGTAAAAAAAGTAACTGCCCCTTAAAAGTAATAACAGCGTTCACCTAATTTAGCATGCTGAGGTTTTCTTTCCGTCAAGGGATGCGGAGCAAGACGGATCCATCATGGCCCACAATGCAAGTCAATAGGGACGGATCTGTTTCCTCGGACACAATCTGACACAATAGAAAACGGATCCGTCTCCCATTGACTTTCAATGGAGTTCATGATGATCCGTCTTGGCTATATTAAACATAATACACCCGGATCCGTTCATAACGGATGCAGACGATTGTATTATCAGTAACGGAAGCATTTTTGCTGATCCATGACGGATCCAGCAAAAACGCTAGTGTGAAAGTAGCCTTAAATGGTTACTTCAACACACTTTGCATAAATTCATAGTAACAGCAAACATCAGAAATTTGCTGTCTTACATTTAGACCCTTTTCTGCGCCTAAAACAGGCATATAAAATGGTAAATGAGATGGGCCTGCCGGCCTGTCCCACAATTTTAGACCTGGCGTGAGCGGCAAGAAGTGCTAGTAATTTGCACCTGAAATACACCTAATATACGTGTATTTAAGTGTAATAAATGACCCTCAATGACCCTGCTGCTCCTGATTCTAGTGCTGGCTATAACATTCAGTACTCATGTATGACGTTTTCCGTGCTGTTGCTGCTTCTAGGTGTATGAGAGAGTTGGGAGCAGGATATCCTCTTCTTCCTCATCTGCACATGCAACATCTTATTTTGAAATGCCAGGTTAATGGGACAGGTTAAAGATATTTTCCCAGAATTAGCATTTTATCACTTCTCCACAGGATAGGTGATATGTGTCTGATCTCCCCATCACATTGTCATTCTTGTTAAGGCATTTGATTGTGATATCATTTATGGGCTGTATACCAATAGTACTTGAACACTGTGGCCACATTATTTGGGATTTTCATAGCAATTGTATATACATTGGGGGACATTTATCAATAATGATGTAAATTGTGGCCAAAAAAATACTAACATTACAAATCGAGAGTGCTGATTTGTTTCACCTCATATATCAAAAGGTGCACACCACTTTTAAAATGTGACTTTTTTTTAAATTTAAACTTGATTATTCGCCTATTTCTCACGATTTGCGACATTTGATAGAACCAAAATGCGACTTTTTTAAACAGAAATGTGCCATTTCAGCCAATCCTGCCTGACCACACTTGCGACTTTTGAAACATATTTGTGACTTTAGAGGCATATTTACGACATTTCCACTGGTAAATTGCAACTTTTATCTCAGAATCGGGACGTTTTTGTCATTGTTTTGTTTTTGTTGAATGTCAATTTATTGAGAAAACCCTGTTGTTTAGCTCATGTATATTATATAAAAATAAATACATCCTGTTTTAATACTTTGTCACTTGTTCCCACGAGTTGGTTTTTCTTTTCATATATGCAACTTTTTGACAAAAAGTCGCATCTTTCTGCCATAAATGCCACCACATAAACTGGCTTAATTGTCCGCAACAATTTGAGCCATTTCTGCCGATAAGAGAAGGATAAATGAGGCGTAATATGCGCAAATTTGATAACCCCGCCCACTTTGACCTTTATAGCTTATTTCTGGGGTTATGCATTCTTTATGATGAAAATTCTGGAGAAAACAGTTGATATATTTGGTGCAAATCAAAACACCATTCTTTTTGGCGCATTTTACGCCATAATTCTGGAGCAATATGCTTAGTTAATGTCCCCCATTGTGTGTGCAAATTAGTATTTCTGACTTTGATGCTCAAACATCCCTAACGGGCCCTTTACACCCCCAGATTTTCCCTGTCCCTCTCCATATCTTCATTTTCTTCTCCTTTGTCCCATTACCCACCTTTCTCTTTTCCTAAGCCTCTTGTAAGGGACTCTGCGGTTTTGGTTCCCTTGCGGGCAGATACGGTGGGGCCTCATCATGGGAGCCGGAGGGGAGGGCCACGGGGATCTCTGAGGCAGAATTGCCGGGCTGATGGCAATACGTCGCGGCCGGTCCTGCCTCCGGTGTCTCCAGCGGATTCCGTTTCGGCGTCCATGCTAGCACAATCCCGTGCCCGTGCCGAGTCTGTTGGGCGTCCGCGTGCACGCCCAAGGGGTTATTCGCAAAGGAATGCGCGGCCGAGTGTGCGTTCATCTTATGCGCTACGCCGGCCACTGGCAGGTAAAACATCTGTGCGCAAATTCAAAGTTGATTAGGGATTTGCTGCACAGGTGCTAATGAGTAGGATCCTCGCATGACCTATAAGGTTCGGACAAGCAGCACTCTGTGATTGGCCAGCAGGTGTTTAAAAGGAGATCTCCCTGGCTGACCAGTGCTCACTGTTGTCTCTACAACCTGGGAGTATGCTGGTTCAGAGTCACTAAGTTTGTTCCATGCATGAACTCTGAGTGTCTCCATTTAGTGAATGCCTCTGGAAACCTCGTCTCTGCTCTACAGTTGCACCGTGTGTGGCCTCGGATCGGACCTTGGATACTTCAGTCTCATCCTTAGGTATTTGGTTTCACGGACTATTCTGTATGAACTTTAGCCTGGTCTGGCTTTTTTCTGACGTTTTTTCCACAAAGGTTATTATTTGGACTACGTTATTTCTGAATAATTTCTGGCTTGGACTTTACTGCTGTGTTTTCAATAAATCCACGTTTGTTCAGATCTTTGCCTGGTTGCTTGGGGTTCTGCAGCATTACACTTCTAATACACCTTTTACGACTCCACAAAAGATATGATCATGATCATACTCCTACTAAATCCTAAACAGGAGGAACACTTTTTTTTATAAATGGAGGTAAAACCATATTACGAGTCAGAAGAATCCAGCTTACTGTAATTACTTCTCCAGCCAGAACAAAGTGGCCCCAAACAATAACTTTGAAATCAGTCATTCTTATTTGTCTAATTGGCATTCCCAATGAATTTTCTTTAGCCCAAACTAAAAACATTTGCAGTTCTTTGGTTATTATAGTGGGATATGTGTGATTTCCTTGATGAGTTGTCCCAGCGCCCGTTTAGTAATTCTGGCAGGACAGCTGCTTCTGAGAATATATTAAATTTTGGGGAGATTTATAAAACTGTCTAAAAGAAAAGCTGTGTTTGTTGCCAATAACAACTAATCACCAGATTTCTTATTCTGCTGTCAAAATATTAAATCTGTGCTGTGATTGGTTTCTAAGGGCAAAAAAGACAATTTATCTTTTAGACAGTTTTCGTGAGGCTCAATGTATTAAAAGCAAAAGAAACAGCTTGTAGCCCACTCCAGATGTATGTATCAGTCTAGATACTGTATATTTGTTGGCATGTCTTATGAAAATCCCTGGTCATTACAGATGTATGTATCAGTCTAGATACTGTATATTTGTTGGCATGTCTTTTGAAAATCCCATCAAAGTTTTCCCACGGAAACACTGTTCTGACTACTTTACTTCTGTATAAAAGGAAACTTGTCACATTGAAAATGTGAACTAATCTGCAGGCCGCATGTTATAGAGCAGGAGGAGCTGAGCAGATTAATATATTGTTTTGTCAGAAAAGATTCAGTAAAACTTGTATTTCATTCATTTAAATTCCTGCTCATTCTGGGCTTTGAAGTCCAGGAGGCGGTCCTATCAGTGATTGACAGCCTGTCCTCTATGACTGTGTATACACAGATAGCTGTCAATCACTGATAGGACCGCCTCCTGGACTTCAAAGCCCAGAATAAGCAGGAATTTGAATGAATGAAATACAAGTTATACTAAATATTTTTCCCATAAAACCATAGATCAATCTTCTCAGCATCTCCTGCTCTATAATATGCTGCATTCAGCTCAGACACCATGTTCAATGTGGCAGGTTCCCTTTAAGATTCACTACATAGTAAGGTTTAGTGTAAGCCGTGGTTTAGAGAAGGTTGCGCTTCTGCCCGGTTGAATCCTGAGTGGCAAAAATATATGCAAAATAAATAGTTTTTATGAACTTCATAAACAACCTATATTTGTTCAAAGGTCACATTATGGGGGAAGTTACAGTAAGGTGGATGCACAGTTAGGGAACAAAAACGTTCTTCATGGATCTCTTTTTTATCACACTTCATAAATGACTTTATACTGTATTTCAGAAGATGTAAGAAACTACAGAAGAATTAAGGTTTATTATTTCTGGCTGGAAGTGTAAAATTCTAAATTACTTTTATAGTTAAACTACTCAATAAATTTACGCTTTTTATGAAAATTCTTGGCACTAAATGAAACCTAGTAGAGCACCACACCTAGGTTAACTTGCCTGAAACAATGGAAAATAATAGAGCTTATGCTTCGTTCTCATCGGCATAGGACGTTTTCACATATTCCATAAAAAATGCTGGACAAAATTACCAACACAGTCTAGTGGAAACCAGATGACCCCAGTGTAGTCAGTCCATCAGGTGCTACTGGTACCTGTCATATCACAGCTCCAGCACTGCCAATAATTTTGCTTTTCTGTTCCTATTATGGAACAGAAAACTGAAAGTATGGCACATATGTGAACCCAAACTTTATATGTATGTATGGAAACTTAAATATACATAAATGGTCACTAACTTTTCACAGAACTTTGAATAAATAAATAGTACAAGTGACTGTAAGAAACTTTGTGATATATCTCAATCCAGGAGCAACTTACTAAAATATGTCAATACTAGTCTATGGAAAGGGGTGGGGGGAGAGCAGAAACACAGAGACACAAGAGAGACACAAATAGCCAAAGAGACTCAGTTTCTGATACACAGGATACACAGTTTCTGTCTCAGTCAAAATGCTTTATTCACATCAGTATGGGTCAGTACTTCTCTGTAATGTCCTCTGTGATCCTGGGGCTGCTTTTCAGTGAATGTGATAAAGTTAGAAAAAAGATTCTCCTCTACTTTCTGTGTACAGTGAATGGGTGCTGGTCTCTACCAATAATATCTGGGAGAACTTCAAACTAAAGTTGTAGCATACACAGGAGAAAACTGCTTAAAATGCCAGATATAAGTCATATAATTGCCAGAAACCGTTAATTCTCATGTACATACACTGTACTATTGATTTAATACAAAGATTGTTAAAAGGATAGATACACTTTGACTCATTTTAATGTTTTCTTTCTTGATGAGCAATTACTTTAAATACCACAGTATCTTGTAGATTAACCCCTTAGTATTAATGCAGTGGTGGAATTTAACACCCAGTGCGGCACATGAGCTATGGTTACTCAAATATGCCCTTGCACTGTGATGTTTCATAACACAGACTGGTATATAAATATATATATATACAGTGGAGGAAATAATTATTTGACCCCTCACTGATTTTGTAAGTTTGTCCAATGACAAAGAAATGAAAAGTCTCAGAACAGTATCATTTCAATGGTAGGTTTATTGTAACAGTGGCAGATAGCACATCAAAAGGAAAATCGAAAAAATAACTTTAAATAAAAGATAGCAACTGATTTGCATTTCATTGAGTGAAATAAGTATTTGAACCCTCTAACAAAAAAAGACTTAATACTTGGTGGAAAAACCCTTGTTTGCAAGCACAGAGGTCAAACGTTTCTTGTAATTGATGACCAAGTTTGCGCACATTTTAGGAGGAATGTTGGTCCACTCCTCTTTGCAGATCATCTCTAAATCCCTAAGGTTTCGAGGCTGTCTCTGTGCAACTCTGAGCTTGAGCTCCCTCCATAGGTTTTCGATTGGATTAAGGTCCGGAGACTGACTAGGCCACTCCATGACCTTAATGTGCTTCTTCTTGAGCCACTCCTTTGTTGCCTTTGCTGTATGTTTTGGGTCATTGTCGTGCTGGAACACCCATCCACGACCCATTTTCAGTTTCCTGGCAGAGGGAAGGAGGTTGTCGCTCAGGATTTCACGATACATGGCTCCGTCCATTTTCCCGTTTATGCGAATAAGTTGTCCTGTGCCCTTAGCAGAAAAACACCCCCAAAGCAAAATGTTTCCACCCCCATGCTTGACGGTGGGGACGGTGTTTTGGGGGTCATAGGCAGCATTTTTCTTCCTCCAAACACAGCGAGTTGAGTTAATGCCAAAGAGCTCTATTTTGGTCTCATCAGACCACAGCACCTTCTCCCAGTCACTCTCTGAATCATTCAGGTGTTCATTGGCAAACTTCAGACGGGCCTGCACATGTGCCTTCCTGAGCAGGGGGACCTTGCGAGCCCTGCAGGATTTTAATCCATTGCGGTGTAATGTGTTTCCAATGGTTTTCTTGGTGACTGTGGTCCCTGCTAATTTGAGGTCATTAACTAACTCCTCCCGTGTAGTTCTAGGATGCTTTTTCACCTTTCTCAGAACCATTGACACCCCACGAGGTGAGATCTTGCGTGGAGCCCCAGAGCGAGGTCGATTGATGGTCATTTTGTGCTCCTTCCATTTTCGAACAATCGCACCAACAGTTGTCACCTTCTCTCCCAGCTTCTTGCTAATGGTTTTGTAGCCCATTCCAGCCTTGTGCAGGTCTACAATTTTGTCTCTGACATCCTTGGACAGCTCTTTGGTCTTTCCCATGTTGGAGAGTTTGGAGTCTGCTTGATTGATTGATTCTGTGGACAGGTGTCTTTTATACAGGTGACTAGTTAAGACAGGTGTCCTTAATGAGGGTGACTAATTGAGTAGAAGTGTCTAACCACTCTGTGGGAGCCAGAACTCTTAATGGTTGGTAGGGGTTCAAATACTTATTTCACTCAATGAAATGCAAATCAGTTGCTATCTTTTATTTAAAGTTATTTTTTCGATTTTCCTTTTGATGTGCTATCTGCCACTGTTACAATAAACCTACCATTGAAATGATACTGTTCTGAGACTTTTCATTTCTTTGTCATTGGACAAACTTACAAAATCAGTGAGGGGTCAAATAATTATTTCCGCCACTGTATATATATATATATATATATATATATATATAGTATAAAAAACTACCGGCAGCACCACCTATATAACAAAAGACGGGTGCAAAGTCCAAGTACGGTAACTGGAGCTTACCCACTAGTAGACAATGAAAAAAATCGGACAGCACTCCAGACGGTTTCTTCGGTAAAGCAAGTGGTGTTTAAACACCCATAAGGTGGCAGCAAAAAAGCAACGTTGCTTTTTTGCTGCCACCTTATGGGTGATTAAACACCACTTGCTTTACCGAAGAAACCGTCTGGAGTGCTGTCCGATTTTTTTCATTATATATATATATATATATATATATACAGGGAGTGCAGAATTATTAGGCAAATGAGTATTTTGACCACATCATCCTCTTTATGCATGTTGTCTTACTCCAAGCTGTATAGGCTCGAAAGCCTACTACCAATTAAGCATATTAGGTGATGTGCATCTCTGTAATGAGAAGGGGTGTGGTCTAATGACATCAACACCCTATATCAGGTGTGCATAATTATTAGGCAACTTCCTTTCCTTTGGCAAAATGGGTCAAAAGAAGGACTTGACAGGCTCAGAAAAGTCAAAAATAGTGAGATATCTTGCAGAGGGATGCAGCACTCTTAAAATTGCAAAGCTTCTGAAGCGTGATCATCGAACAATCAAGCGTTTCATTCAAAATAGTCAACAGGGTCGCAAGAAGCGTGTGGAAAAACCAAGGCGCAATATAACTGCCCATGAACTGAGAAAAGTCAAGCGCGCAGCTGCCAAGATGCCACTTGCCACCAGTTTGGCCATATTTCAGAGCTGCAACATCACTGGAGTGCCCAAAAGCACAAGGTGTGCAATACTCAGAGACATGGCCAAGGTAAGAAAGGCTGAAAGACGACCACCACTGAACAAGACACACAAGCTGAAATGTCAAGACTGGGCCAAGAAATATCTCAAGACTGATTTTTCTAAGGTTTTATGGACTGATGAAATGAGAGTGAGTCTTGATGGGCCAGATGGATGGGCCCGTGGCTGGATTGGTAAAGGGCAGAGAGCTCCAGTCCGACTCAGACGCCAGCAAGGTGGAGGTGTAGTACTGGTTTGGGCTGGTATCATCAAAGATGAACTTGTGGGGCCTTTTCGGGTTGAGGATGGAGTCAAGCTCAACTCCCAGTCCTACTGTCACAACCAGACAGCTGAGAAGCTCTGACAGAGGCCTTTCAGAACCTCCTCCTTGAGTTCTCTTTGTTGTGCTGTTCAGTTCCTCATCTCTTTAGCCTCTCTCAGCTGTCATGGAGTTGGACTGATTGCATCCCTTTAAATTCCGCCCCATAATGCATTACTGGGCGGCTTATACTACTTCCTGGAGTGTGTGTGCATGCTGATCTTGTTTTCCAGTCTGCTACAAAGTTAAGTGCTGAACATTTATCTGTTATTTTCTGTTTGCTGGATCCCAGGTGACCCTGTCTCCCTCCGTGTCTGGTGTAGGGAGCCAGTGGTCGTGTCCCCTCACTATTGTAGGGTGTTCAGGGGTTATATAGTCGAGGTACGTGGATATGCAACCTTCCACCTCTGGGATCTTTGCATAGGCTGAGCAGCCAGGGAAAGTCTCAGGTCTTGTGCAGGGGTCTCCCTTTTGGTTCCTTAGCTTTGGATCCACTCAGTCATATATGCATGTTGCTTTGTCTTGTTTCCTGTACACCGTCCGTGACATTATAAGCCGCCAAAACCGTCTCAAGCATGGATCCGGTTTCACTTTTGGCTGAACGCTTCCAGGGTCTTTCATTGGAGGTAGCTGATCTCCGTAAGACTTTTTCTCAGCTTCAAGTGACCGGTTCAGCTTGCGTTCATGGAGTTTGTTCTGAGCCTAAGATCTCGCTCCCGGATACGTTCTCCGGGGGTAGTGAGAATTTTGTGCGTTTTAGAGAGGCTTGCAAACTCCATTTTCGCCTTCTTCCCCATTCCTCTGGTGATAAGGAACGGAGGGTGGGGATCATTATATCGCTGCTCAGGGGTAACGCTCAGTTCTGGGCCTTTTCGCTGCCAGAGGGGGCACGGCCTCTCCGTTCAGTGGATGAATTCTTTTTAGCCCTGGGTCAGATATATGATGATCCGGATCGTATTGCTCTGGCTGAGTCTAGACTACGTCTATTATGCCAGGGTAAACAATCCGCAGAAATATACTGCTCAGAATTTCGGAGATGGGCAGTTGATACTGATTGGAATGATGCTGCACTCCAAAGTCAATTTTGCCATGGTCTTTCAGAGGGATTGAAAGATGCATTTGCCTTTCATGAGAGGCCTATTTCTTTGGACTCTGCTATGTCTCAGGCCGTTCGTATTGACAGGCGTCTTAGAGAGAGAGGAGAGATGTCCCCTTCCTGTCATACTCAGTCCCAGGACAGTGCAGCGGTCCCATTCTGTGCGCAGGGGTCTCAGTCGCTGTCAGCCCCTTCTGAGCAGGAGCCCATGCAGCTGGGGTTGATTGCTTCTGACAATAGAAGATTCAGCTCGCATGGGAGGGTTTGTTTTTGTTGTGGAGGTATAAATCATTTGGCAAATATTTGTCCCTCTAGGAGATTCAGGCAGTTTTCTGGGAGTAATAAAGAAACAAACAGGAAAAAATCTTTTAAAAATGTTCCGTCTGTTACTATTGGCAGGGTTGAGGTGGAAATTGAAGGTTTTCCGTTTGCTTGTAGTTCACATTTTGTCCTGCCGGCTAGGGTGGCGCTAGAGAGCAAGAACATTTTTTGTGAGATTTTTGTGGATAGTGGAGCAGCGGTCAATCTCATTGATAATCAATTTGCGATAACTCATGGTTTCCAGGTGCGCACTTTGGGAAAGGATATTCCTGTTTTTGCTATTGATTCCGCTCCACTTTCTCAGAAATCATTAAAGGGCATAGTTCACAATATCCGTTTAATGAGTGATGCTCATGTTGAGGATGTGTCATGTTTCGTCCTTAGCGGTTTGCCTACTCCTCTAGTGTTGGGGCTACCCTGGCTCACTAAATGTAACCCCACCATTGATTGGCAAGCGAGGTAAATAAATGGTTGGAGTGACTTTTGCAGAGAGAATTGCCTCACGACATCTGTTTCTGAGGTTTCTACTAAGACTGTACCATCTTTTCTCTCTGAATTTTCGGATGTCTTTTCTGAGAGTGGAGTTTAGGATTTGCCCCCGCACAGGGAGTACGATTGCCCTATTAATCTCATCCCAGGCGCCAAACTGCCTAAATCTCGTTTATACAATCTTTCCCAACCTGAGAGGATCGCTATGCGTGCTTATATCTCTGAGAGTCTGAGAAAAGGACACATACGACCCTCGAAGTCACCTGTTGCCGCTGGTTTTTTCTTTGTTAAGAAAAAAGATGGTTCTTTAAGACCTTGTCTGGATTTCAGGGAGCTGAACAGTATCACTATTCGTGACCCTTATCCGCTTCCTCTGATCCCGGACCTGTTTAACCAGGTTGTTGGGGCTAAAGTCTTTTCCAAATTAGATCTAAGAGGGGCATACAACCTGATCAGGGTCAGAGAAGGAGACGAATGGAAGACGGCCTTCAATACCCCTGAGGGCCATTTTGAGAATTTGGTTATGCCTTTTGGTTTGATGAATGCCCCAGCCGTTTTTCAGCATTTCGTGAACAGCATTTTTTATCATTTGATGGGAAAATTTGTATTAGTGTATTTGGATGACATTTTGATTTTTTCTCCTGATTTCAAAACTCATAAGGAACATTTACGTCAGGTCTTGCTCATCCTGCGGGAGAATAAATTATATGCGAAACTGGAAAAATGTGTGTTTGCGGTTCCAGAAATTCAATTTCTGGGGTTTCTTCTCTCCGCTTCTGGTTTTCGCATGGACCCTGAGAAGGTCCGCGCTGTGCTTGAGTGGGAGCTTCCTGAAATCAGAAGGCGCTGATGCGGTTTTTGGGCTTTGCCAATTATTACAGGAAGTTTATTTTGAATTATTCCTCTATTGTTAAACCACTCACTGATATGACCAGAAAGGGGGTAGATTTTTCTTCTTGGTCAGTAGAGGCGCGTAAGGCTTTTTCTAATATCAAGGAGAGTTTTGCTTCCGCTCCCATCTTGGTGCAACCTGATATTTCTTTACCCTTCATAGTTGAGATTGATGCTTCTGAGGTGGGTGTGGGGGCGGTCTTGTCTCAGGGTTCCTCTCCTGCCAAATGGCGACCGTCTGCCTTTTTCTCGAAAAAACTCTCCTCCGCAGAGAGAAATTACGATGTGGGAGATAGGGAATTGTTGGCCATCAAGTTGGCTTTTGAGGAATGGCGCCATTGGCTAGAGGGAGCCAGACACCCTATTACCGTATTTACTGACCATAAAAATCTGGCCTACTTGGAGTCAGCCAAGCGTCTGAACCCGAGACAGGCCAGATGGTCTTTGTTCTTTTCTAGGTTTAATTTTGTGGTCACGTTCCGCCCTGGAGTTAAGAATGTGAAGGCAGATGCCCTGTCACGTTGTTTTCCGGGAGGCGGGAATTTTGAAGACCCGGGTCTCATTTTGGCTGAAGGTGTGGTGGTCTCTGCTCTCTTTTCTGAATTGGAGGCAGAGGTGCAGGCATCCCAGTCAGAGGCTCATGATCTTTGTCCTCCTGGGAGGTTGTTTGTGTCTCTCGCTTTAAGACACAAGATTTTTAAGGAACACCACGATACTGTCCTTGCTGGGCACCCGGGGGCAAGAGCCACACTGGATCTCATTGCTCGGAGATTCTGGTGGCCTGCGCTTCGTAAGTCGGTTGAGGGTTTTGTGGCAGCCTGCGAGACTTGCGCTCGTGCCAAAGTCCCTCATTCACGGCCATCAGGTCCTCTCCTTCCCTTACCCATTCCTTCCCGTCCTTGGACACATCTGTCCATGGACTTTATAACGGACCTGCCTCGTTCCTCGGGGAAGACTGTGATTCTGGTGGTGGTGGACCGTTTCAGCAAAATGGTACATTTCATCCCTTTTCCTGGTTTGCCCAATGCTAAGATGCTGGCGCAGGCATTTATTGATCACATTGTCAAATTGCACGGTATTCCTTCAGACATAGTCTCTGATAGGGGCACGCAGTTTGTTTCCAGATTCTGAAAGGATTTCTGTTCTCGCTTGGGGGTTCGGTTGTCATTCTCTTCTGCTTTCCACCCGCAGTCGAATGGCCAGACAGAGCACGTCAACCAGAATCTGGAGACATATCTGCGCTGTTTTGTGGCGGAGAATCAAGAGGATTGGTGTTCTTTTTTGTCCCTTGCTGAGTTTGCTTTAAATAACCGTCGTCAGGAGTCCTCTGATAAGTCACCATTTTTTGGTGCATATGGGTTTCATCCGCAGTTTGGGACTTTCTCGGGAGAGGGGTCTTCTGGTTTACCTGATGAGGACAGATTCTCCTCGTCTTTGTCATCTATTTGGCAAAAGATTCAGGATAATCTAAAGAGCATGAGTGAGAGATATAAGCGTGTGGCAGATAAGAGACGTGTGCTTGGTCCGGACCTGAATGTTGGTGATCTGGTGTGGTTGTCTACCAAGAATATCAAATTGAAGGTTCCCTCCTGGAAGTTGGGTCCTAGGTTTATTGGGCCTTACAAAATCCTGTCTGTCATCAATCCTGTTGCCTACCGTCTTGATCTTCCTCAGACTTGGAAGATCCATAATGTTTTTCATAAGTCCTTATTGAAACATTATGTTCAACCCATTGTACCCTCGCCTTTGCCTCCTCCTCCGATTATGGTTGATGGGAATCTTGAATTTCAGGTCTCTAGGATTGTGGATTCTCGTCTTGTCTGCGGTTCTCTTCAGTACCTTGTTTATTGGGAGGGTTATGGTCCTGAGGAGAGGATGTGGGTCCCAGTGACGGACATTAAGGCCTCTCGTCTCATCAGGGCTTTCCATAGGTCCCATCCTGAGAAGGTGGGCTCTGAGTGTCCGGAGTCCACTCGTAGAGGGAGGGGTACTGTCACAACCAGACAGCTGAGAAGCTCTGACAGAGGCCTTTCAGAACCTCCTCCTTGAGTTCTCTTTGTTGTGCTGTTCAGTTCCTCATCTCGTTAGCCTCTCTCAGCTGTCATGGAGTTGGACTGATTGCATCCCTTTAAATTCCGTCCCATAATGCATTACTGGGCGGCTTATACTACTTCCTGGAGTGTGTGTGCATGCTGATCTTGTTTTCCAGTCTGCTACAAAGTTAAGTGCTGAACATTTATCTGTTATTTTCTGTTTGCTGGATCCCAGGTGACCCTGACTCCCTCCGTGTCTGGTGTAGGGAGCCGGTGGTCGTGTCCCCTCACTATTGTAGGGTGTTCAGGGGTTATATAGTCGAGGTACGTGGATATGCAACCTTCCACCTCTGGGATCTTTGCATAGGCTGAGCAGCCAGGGAAAGTCTCAGGTCTTGTGCAGGGGTCTCCCTTTTGGTTCCTTAGCTTTGGATCCACTCAGTCATATATGCATGTTGCTTTGTCTTGTTTCCTGTACACCATCCGTGACACCTACTGCCAGTTTCTGGAGGACACCTTCTTCAAGCAGTGGTACAGGAAGAAGTCTGCATCCTTCAAGAAAAACATGATTTTCATGCAGGACAATGCTCCATCACACGCGTCCAAGTACTCCACAGCGTGGCTGGCAAGAAAGGGTATAAAAGAAGAAAATCTAATGACATGACCTCCTTGTTCACCTGATCTGAACCCCATTGAGAACCTGTGGTCCATCATCAAATGTGAGATTTACAAGGAGGGAAAACAGTACACCTCTCTGAACAGTGTCTGGGAGGCTGTGGTTGCTGCTGCACGCAATGTTGATGGTGAACAGATCAAAACACTGACAGAATCCATGGATGGCAGGCTTTTGAGTGTCCTTGCAAAGAAAGGTGGCTATATTGGTCACTGATTTGTTTTTGTTTTGTTTTTGAATGTCAGAAATGTATATTTGTGAATGTTGAGATGTTATATTATAAATAATTGAAATGGGTATATATTTGTTTTTTGTTAAGTTGCCTAATAATTATGCACAGTAATAGTCACCTGCACACACAGATATCCCCCTAAAATAGCTAAAACTAAAAACAAACTTAAAAACTACTTCCAAAAATATTCAGCTTTGATATTAATGAGTTTTTTGGGTTCATTGAGAACATGGTTGTTGTTCAATAATAAAATTAATCCTCAAAAATACAACTTGCCTAATAATTCTGCACTCCCTGTATATATAATCCTCTATAGAGCACAAAATTGGGACCTCAAATGCCTTTTGCTATTGTGAAAATTTTGTCCTGATTGACAGTTATGCTCACAGCTAACGTAACCGAGGACTATATAAGCTGGACATCTAACTCACAAGTTTCACATAATGAGATCATTAAATCATTTTTCTTCTAATAGTGAATGTATTATTTATATCTATATCTTGGTGTATTTTTAAATCTTTCATGTCGCTATCTATAAAAAATAAAAATAAAGAAATACACTGGCCACTCACAATAAGATGACACTTTCTTTTTTGTATAGATCAATTTTCAGCTTGGCTGCATTCACTGAAAATGTGGTCAGCAGTCACCTCATTACCATTACAGACAGGATTACAATGAAAGGTAACGCCTCTGTTATACAGCTGGATGCAGATCACATAGGATAAACCAAAGAGATTACTTCTACGCAGATCACAGAGCATGCCCACAGCACACTCCGACAGAGTCAAGCAGACATTTTCAGTTATTAGTAAAGCCAATCTCTGCATCTGCAGTTTGCAGCTTAGCAGATGGCTGCCCACATAATTATGTAAAGAAAGTAGAATAGAATTAAAATTAAAAAAAAAAAACTAAATAAAAATACATTAAAACAAAAAGACAAAATACATGATACAAGAAAGACTTAAAAAACAAACAGTGTTGGCTGGGTATTTGACCATCATACCAGAACTAGGTAGGTTTAAATTAGGATTCCAAACAATATTGGCTGCCTGAAGACCACCAGTAACAAAGACTGGGAAGCTGGTAGAGGTCATAATGTATATCTGACCAAAATAAAATTTTCATGTTTGAGCTGGAGACTGCATACAGTGAGCAATAATCCACATATTTTACATTCAGCAATGAAACTGTGAACATACGATTTTGATGATAGTTACCGGCCAGATTCCTTTAATTGTTTTACTTTCGCTAACACATCCCTCCCTAATTCTTGGCTTAGGTTTAGCTGTTCGCACCCACCTATACTCTCCCAAAAACGCTCTATGAACCTCTCAATGCTCCCTTAAAAACAAGGTTTTGCCAAGAATGTAAGGATATTAATCTTCTGCTGGTATTCAGAATGGGAGGGACCCACATTCCAGTACAGACTGTCCTACAGGTTCCTTCTTCTATTTCTTTGAAGCAGTACAATCATTTGGATGGACTAAAGCGTAGTTTAATAAAACCTCTAGGAAAGACTGATATTATATAACCAGACAGTGCTCAGAGGGATCCGTGGAGGCTATAAATGAAGACATTTCAACATGACATAAGACGTAAGACCCAGGATCCCCGACACCATTCAAAGGAAACAGCACACCGTTCAATGCAGTAAATTTGGCAATGATTCAGGACACTTATTAGGATAATTATTATATCCAAAATAGTAAGTCTTTTGGGGTGTTCCCTGCATGCATTGGTTAATAACTACTAAAACTAATGTAAGGAACGACAATCAATGAAAGAGCAACAGGGTCCTGGCAGCTCATTTCTTAGGGTACTTTCACACTTGCGGCAGAGGAATCCGGCAGGCAGTTCTGTTGCCGGAAATGCCTGCCAGATCCGGCAAAACATATGCCAACTGACTGCATTTTAAGACTGATCAGGATCCTGATCTGTCTTACAAATGCATTTCAAGAACGGATCCGTCTGTTTGTTTTGATTTTTGTCCATTTGGATCTGGCATTCCGGTATTTTGAATGCTGGATCCGACACTAATACTTTCCTATGTAAAAAAAATACCGGATCCGGCTTTCTGGCAAGTGTTCAGTTTTTTTGGCCAGAGATAAAACCGTAGCATGCTGTGGTATTATCTCCATCCTGATCAGTCAAAAAGACTGAACTGAAGACATTCGGAGGCTTCCTGAACGGAGTGCTCTCCATTCAGAATGCATGGGGATAAAACTGATCAGTTCTTTTCCAGTATAGAGCCCCTAGGACGGAACTCTATGCCGGAAAAGAAAAACGTAAGTGTGAAAGTACCCTTACTGATGCATTTGGGGAGCATTAAGCAGCCATGTCCAATTATGTAATTTTTATCTTCATACTGGCTTACATTCCGACACTGTGCACCCACAAACCAGCAGTAAAATGTTTTGAGGGAATTCCTCCTGCTTTGGTGTCCTCTCCATTATGTCTATTATGAGTTTGCGAGTCCTCTCAATGCATTTTACAGGTGGGTTGTCAGAGCACAGAGTCAGAATGCAAGCAAGTATAAAGATAAAAGTTAACGTAATTGACTATATAAACGCAAAAACACAAATGCAATCGCACTCTGCAAACCAGCACTCTGCCCTGCCTTTATGCTGGATGTTAAATAAGGCATTGGTGTACATTTTGGCTTCTACGTCTCCCACCATCACACTTAGCGGGGTTGTCTCCCCCTCTTCCACCGAAGTGGCAGTCACCCCTACCGCTGGCCCTTCTGACTCAGGTTCCCAGGGTTTTTGTCTCCCCCCTGAGCCGGGCCACTCTGCTAGGGTTACATCTGTCTCCCTGGTATCGGTAACTTTTGTATCTGGCCATAGTGCCGGGGAAGTCTCTCCTAATTATTAACTCATACGGTAACTTTGTGGCGACGGCCACCTCATGCGTCCACCTGCCGGCCACCGTTGACAGAGAGACCAGGGAGGTGGGATAGTCCTTTAAGTCCCCATGAGTGCAGACAACACTGACTTTTCGACCAGTATACTCAGCGGGCCGCACCAGGGCAGCTCTTACCAGGGACACCAGGCTCTCTGAATCCAGCAGTGCCACAGCCAGAGTGTCCCCCTCTTTTACCTGGCACAGGTGACTATTGTCTACAGTCTTGGTTGTACCTGTGGTGCACAGCTTCCTGGCATACAATGAGTGGCGGTAGCCATAATTGGTATCCATGGGTTCACTTCGATGGGCACAGTCGGCTCTTATGTGTCCAGGCTTGTGACACCGCCAGCAGACCACCGGGGGAGGGTACGTCTCGGGCGGGTTTGGCTGGCGCCAGCCGCCGAGTTTGGAGTGGAGATTTTCTGTGTTTGACTGGCCCCCTCCCAAAAGAACCCCCCTGCAGATTTCTGGTGGCCTCTTAGCGCTCCACCAGGTTGACCATCTCTAAGGCATTATCCAGAGACACTCAGCGTATCCAGTGCTGATGAGGGTATGGCAAACCCCTAAAACACATCCGCCAACAGCCGATCCAACATATCAGTGGGAGTCAACATGTCAGGCTGCAGCTATTTTTGAAATCGGTGCAGCAGATCATAATATTGTGGTCTGGCGGGTTCAGCCGTGTTAAATTCCCACTGATGCACCCGCTGGGCCCAGACCAATATATTCACCCCGTGTCTCGCCAGGATCTCATCTTTTACTGTTGGGTAGTCGGCTGCTTGATCATCGGGGAGATCAAAAAATACTTGATGGGGACCAGACGCCAGGAACGGAGCAACGACCTCAGCCCACTGGTCTCGGGCTAACTTTTCACTCAGGGCCACCTTTTCAAAGACTGCCAGATAGGTTTTGACGTAATCCGAGGAGGTCATCTTAGGAATCGCCGCGCGGACAGCTTTCCGGGCATCGTGGACGTTCTGGGAAGCTCCTGACGCTTGCAATGCCATTACATGTTGTAATAGCAGCTGGTTAGTTTCTTGTTGCTGCTTGTTAGCCTCCCTCTGCTGCAAGTTAGCCTCCACGAGGGCTTTCACAACCTCCGCCATTTTGTCAGGGGCTTGGGTCGCTACCTTGCCGGCTTAATATAAGACATGCATTTGTGCCCGGGAAAACAAAACCTTTTTGGCCTTCAGACCTGCCTCACTGCGTTTGCCCGCATTCAACACCAAATGTGGGGGTTCGCTCTGGTAGGCAGATTAGCGGACGCAGTACAGAGGCAAAAACAAAGTCTCTGACTTAACCAGTGCAGTGTTTATTCACACATAAACAAAAATGACAGTTCATCGTCTTGGCGTTCATTCACACAATGGCAGGTCCACAGAACAAAAAGCATTCACCTTGTCAGCGTTTTGGCAGTAGCAGTCCCCAACAGGCTTTAGGGCCTGCCTCCCAGCAATGGGGCTCCCAGCCCTTTAGCACGGCACACATCATGCAGATACCAAACCACAGAGATTCCACAGATATTCACTGTGAAATGGAGGATAATCCACACCCAGCTGAGACTGCTGGCTGGGTTTTATATCCCTAACCAAAACCCGGCCTGGAACGTGGGGAACAGCCACCCACCCTGCAGTTTGGCTGCTCCCATTAAGAGCCGGCCCGGATTGGCTTTACAGCCACACTAAATAACCAATAGTGTCAGTCAGCACTAGCTGCCGCTGACACTTAAAATTACCATCTCTTACCTCACCAAGGCCAGGAACCTCAGTGACACATATCTTCTGTGTCATGGTAGGTAAGTGTCACGCTGGACAGGATACAAGATACACAGAATACAACCAAACAAGTGTCTAGGCAAGAAGCTGGGGATACAGGTCACCTCCTGACAAATCCCTACCAGCTCTCCCTAGACTTCTATGCCCACGTTCAGACTCTGAAGGTGGGAATAAACGTGTCCTCATGCCTAGGCTAAAGATACACTAAAATCCCTAAGATGGTGAAAGGGGGAAAGAGGCAGCCTGCTCCCTCAGGACCTGGAGGGGGCAGGCGTCTCTCTAACAGCCTAGACAGACAATCACAAGAAAAACAAAACCAACTTATCTTGAGCAGGAACAGCAAATCCTTCCTTCCTTCCTCTCAGCAAGACACTGGGATTGGGCGTAATTTTAACTCAAACCAACGACCCCACCCAGTGCACCTGAAGGGAGGCGGATACAGCTCAACTCCAAAACAAAAACAAAAGGCTACACACGTGCTGCTGACCTGGCAGACCTCCGCACATAACCTGAGCAGGGTATGACAGTACCCCCACCGGTGACCTCCAGACACCCCTCACCAGTCGGCTGGCACTAACATCCACAGCTGGAACCCACATCCTCTCCTCAGGGCCGTATCCCCTCCAGTGTTCCAGGTACTGAAGGGAACCCCGAAGAACTCTTGAGTCGAGAACCCTAGAGATCTCGAACTCAAAATTTCCATCAACCAGAACAGGGGAGGAGGCAATGGCGATGGTTCCACCGGTTTTACATATTTCTTCAGTAAAGACCTTTGGAACACATCATGGATCCTCCAAGTCTGCGGAATATCAAGACGAAACGCTACTGGATTGACCACCGCAGATATTTTGTAAGGTCCAATAAATCTTGGACCCAGTTTCCAATATGGTACTCTCAGTTTAATATTTTTTGTAGATAACCACACCAGATCACCCACACACAGTCCGGACCAGTCATACGTCTCTTGTCATAAGCCATTCGCTTATACCTCTCACCCATCTTCTCCAAATTCACTTGGATCCTCCGCCAGAAGAAAAGGCAGAAGAAAATCTCTCCTCCTCTGGCATCCCAGAGGAACTAGTCCCAGTAAAGGTACCAAACTGAGGATGAAAACCGTATGCGCCACAAAATGGCGACTTACCCGTGGACTCCTGCCTACGGTTATTCAAAGCAAACTCTGCTAGGGATAAGAATGAGGACCAGTCCTCCTGATTCTCAGCCACAAAAGCACCTCAAGTAGGTCTCCAGGTTTTGATTAGTACGCTCTGTCTGCCCATTCGACTGCGGATGAAAAGCCAAAGAGAACGAAATTTGAATGCCAAGCCGAGAGCAGAACGCCCTCCAAAATCTGGAGACAAACTGAGTGCCCCTATCAGAAACCACATCTGAGGGAATTCCATGTAATTTCACAATATTATCAACAAAAATCTGAGCAAGGGTCTTGGCATTGGGCAGACTAGCTAACGATACAAAGTGAGCCATTTTACTAAAACGGTCAACAACCACCAAAATTACTGTTTTCCCGGAGGAACTCGGCAGATCCGTAATAAAGTCCATAGACAAGTGCGTCCAAGTATGAGACGGAATAGACAAAGGAAGAAGTGAACCAGAAGGTCGAGTGTGAACAACCTTTGACCGTGCACAGGTTTCACAGGCTGCTACGTAATCCTCAACACTCTTACGTAACCCGGGCCACCAGAACCTTCGGGACACAAGATCAAAGGTGGACTTGCCACCAGGATGTCCAGCAGAGACAGTATCGTGATGTTCCTTGAATACCTTGTATCGCAGTCAATCAGGAACAAACAACCTCCCTGGGGGACAAGAACCAGGAGCCCCCTCCTGGGCTCCCAACACCTCCATCTCCAATTCGGGGTACAGAGCGGAGACCACCACCCCATCAGCCAAAATCGGAGCAGGATCCTCTGAATCACATCCCCCAGGAAAACTGTGAGACAACGCATCTGCCTTGACGTTTTTAACCCCCGGGCAAAAAGTAACCACAAAATTGAACCTGGTAAAGAATAGTGACCATCTAGCCTGTCTAGGATTCAGACGCTTGGCAGATTGCAGGTAAGCCAAATTCTTATGATCAGTATATACCGTATTTGGATGAGACGCCCCCTCCAACCAGTGACGCCACTCCTCAAAGGCCAATTTGATGGCCGGCAATTCCCTATCTCCCACATCATAATTCCTCTCGGCGACCGAGAGCTTCTTGGGAAAAAAAAGCACACGGAACCCATTTGCCAGGAGATGAATCCTGCGACAGCACTGCTCCAACCCTCACTTCTGATGCATCAACTTCCACCACGAATGGCTGAGACACATCGGGCTGCACCAGAATGGGAGCAGACGCAAAACATTCCTTAATAGACGAAAAGGCCTGCAATGCCTCATCCGACGAGACAGCGAAGTCGACGCCCTTCTTAGTCATATCGGTCAGAGGTTTTACAATGGTAGAATAGTTCAAGATAAATTTTCTATAATAATTAGTAAACCCCAAAAACCACATCAAAGCTTTCTGATTCTCCGGTGGGTCCCATTCCAGAACCTCCTGGACCTTTTCGGGGTCCATACGAAAACCAGAGTCAGAAATCAGATATCCCAGAAACGGAAGCTCGTGCACAGAAAACACACATTTATCCAATTTGGCATATAATTTATTCTCCCGAAGGATCAACAAAACCTGTCTCACGTGATCCTGATGGGTCTTCAGATCAGGAGAGTAAATTAGAATGTCATCCAAGTAAACTACCACGAACCTCCCCACAAAATGATGGAAAATGTCATTGACGAATCTCTGAAATACCGCTGGCGCGTTAGTTAACCCAAAAGGCATAACAAGATTCTCAAAATGACCCTCGTGCGTGTTGAAGGCCGTTTTCCACTCATCCCCCTTCCTTGATTCTGATCAGATTGTAGGCCCCTCTTAAATCCAACTTAGAGAACACCTTGGCTCCAACAATTTGATCAAAAAGATCGGAGATCAAAGGAAGGGGATACGGATCACAGATCATAATACGGTTCAATTCCAGGAAATCCAAACAAGGTCTCAGTGATCCATCCTTTTTCTTTACAAAGAATAAACCAACTGCAACCGGAGACTTAGATGGCCTAATATGACCTTTTGCCAAACTCTCGGCAATATACTTCTGCATGACCTCTCTTTCAGGTTGAGAAAGATTGTAAAGCCGAGACTTTGGCAACTTAGCCCCTGGGATGAGATTAACTGGACAATCATAGTCACGATGAGAGGGCAATTCCTGAGTCCCACCCTCCGAAAAGACATGCGCAAAATCTGAGAGATACTGAGGTAAAGCCGTAGTAGACACACCAGAGATAGATGTGCCAAAACAATTGTCCGAACAAAATTCACTCCAACCAATGATCTGTCTTGCTTGCCAATCTACTGTATAATTGGGTTATGTTTTGTCAACCACAGTAAACCTAAGACTATAGGAGCGGGCAAGTCCTTCATGACAAAACAAGACATGATCTCAACATGTGAATCACCCACCCTTAACTGAATATCATGAGCAATATGAGTGAGACTCCTTTGAGAAAGAGGGGAAGAATCAATTGCGAAAACCGGGATCTCTCTTTCTAAAGTGCAAGTACTTAGACCCAGATTTTGAAGAAAAAGAAAATCAATAAGGTTTACCCCAACACCACAGTCAATGAATACTTCAACAACAAAAAATTCTTGAGTCTAGCACCACCATAGCTGGAAGGAGAAAACGAGTATTACAGGGAGCTTGCATACCTGTTTGCTCCACCACCCCATTCACACTACCAAGAGTCAGGGATGTTTTTTTTTTTTTCTTTAAATAAACCTCTTTGTGATTCTTTTTCAACAACATGCGGTTTAACAAAAGGACAAGCAAAAATAAAATGACCACTTTTCCCACAGTAATAACATAGTTTATGCAACCTCCTAAAGTTCCTACTACCAGAACGGATAGACACCTGACCCAGCTGCATGGGTTCCTCCCCTACCCCAGAGTTGCATGTCATATCACCCTAGGGAGCAGGTGAGACGAAACCACTCACAGAAGGGATTCCTTGCGCGGAGAGAATCTTACACCTCTCTAATACGTCTATCTAACCATACTGCCAAAGACATAGCATTCTCCAATGTATCCGGGTACTCATGAAAAGCAAAGGCATTTTTCAATCTCTCAGATAACCCCTGACAAAACTGACTACGTAACGCGGGGTCATTCCACTCTGACTCAGTAGCCCATCTCCTAAACTCAACGCAGTAAGCCTCTGCAGTATGTTCACCTTGTAATAAATTACGCAATTTAGATTCCGCCATCGAGACCCGATCTAGATCATCATAAATGAATCCCAAGGCTTTAAAAAAATTCTTCCACCGACCAGAGGGCCAGAGAACCGGACGGCAGAGAAAAGGCCCAGGATTGCGTGTCCCCTTTAAGCAGGGATATGGTTATCCCTACCCTCTGACTCTCATCACCAGACGAAGATGGACGCAGCCGAAAATACAGCTTGCATGACTCTTTAAAGCGGATAAAGTCATCCACACCCCCTGCAAATCTATCAGGGAGAGCGACTTTAGGCTCCCCAATAATTTTACTTCCTCCTATTGCACCTGATGCCAGAGCATTCTGACACCGTGTGACCGAATTACGCAGATCAGCAACCTCTATGGATAATTCCTGCATGCGATCAACTAGCGCTTCAATTGACTCCATCTCAAAACAGTTGAGAAATGGCAGTCAAAGTATTGGCGGGTTATAATGTCACGCTGGACAGGATACAAGATACAAACCGGATTCCCAAAAAGTTGGGACACTAAACAAATTGTGAATAAAAACTGAATGCAATGATGTGGAGATGGCAAATGTCAATATTTTATTTGTAATAGAAAGTAGATGACAGATCAAACGTTTAATCCGAGTAAATGTATAATTTTAAAGGAAAAATACGTTGATTCAAATTTTCACGGTGTCAACAAATCCCCAAAAAGTTGGGACAAGTAGCAATAAGAGGCTGGAAAAAGTAAATTTGAGCACAACGAAGAGTTGGAAGACCAATTAACACTAATTAGGTCAATTGGCAACATGATTGGGTATAAAAAGAGCTTCTCAGAGTGGCAGTGTCTCTCAGAAGCCAAGATGGGTAGAGGATCACCAATTTCCACAATGTTGCGCAGAAAGATAGTGGAGCAATATCAGAAAGGTGTTACCCAGCGAAAAATTGCAAAGACTTTGCATCTATCATCATCAACTGTGCATAACATCATCCGAAGATTCAGAGAATCTGGAACAATCTCTGTGCGTAAGGGTCAAGGCCGTAAAACCATACTGGATGCCCGTGATCTCCGGGCCCTTAAACAACACTGCACCACAAACAGGAATGCTACTGTAAAGGAAATCACAGAATGGGCTCAAGAATACTTCCAGAAACCATTGTCAGTGAACACAATCCACCGTGCCATCCGCCGTTGCCAGCTGAAACTCTACAGTGCAAAGAAGAAGCCATTTCTAAGCAGGATCCACAAGCTCAGGCGTTTTCACTGGGCCAGGGATCATTTAAAATGGAGTGTGGCAAAATGGAAGACTGTTCTGTGGTCAGACGAGTCACGATTCAAAGTTATTTTTGGAAATCTGGGACGCCATGTCACCCGGACCAAAGAGAACAAGGACAACCCAAGTTGTTATCAACGCTCAGTTCAGAAGCCTGCATCTCTGATAGTATGGGGTTGGATGAGTGCGTGTGGCATGGGCAGCTTGCATGTCTGGAAAGGCACCATCAATGCAGAAAAATATATTCAGGTTCTAGAACAACATATGCTCCCATCCAGATGTCATCTCTTTCAGGGAAGACCCTGCATTTTTCAACAAGATAATGCCAGACCACATTCTGCATCAATCACAACATCATGGCTGCGTAGGAGAAGGATCCGGTTACTGAAATGGCCAGTCTGCAGTCCAGATCTTTCACCTATAGAGAACATTTGGCACATCATAAAGAGGAAGGTGCAACAAAGAAGGCCCAAGACGATTGAACAGTTAGAGGCCTTTATTAGACAACTGAAGGGAGGCGGATACAGCTCAACTCCAAAACAAAAACAAAAGGCTACACACGTGCTGCTAACCTGGCACACCTCCGCACATAACCTGAGCAGGGCATGACAGTAAGATAAGGGAAGGAAACAGAACAAGACAAGGCAAACAAAACAACTGACTAGGCCCCAAATGCTAGGGAACAATCCCTAAAACACTTTCCCTAAGCTGCTATGCCCATGTGCATATCTCGATGGTAGATATGCATATGCACATGTCCACGAACCTAAAATTGTAACACACTGAACCAACTCCTCAGCTGTAGGGAAGAGGGAAAGAGACACTTATCTCCTTCAACAACCGAAGGAGCTAGCGTCACCCTAGAGGCCTAGTAAAAACAGACACAGAAGGAAAAAGGGAAAAGGGCTTATCTAGAGATGTGTTGGAGAAGACGATCCACCAAACTTCCAGAGCTCACACAAGGCAGAACTATAACCCGCAAAGGCTATAGGGAGAGGGAGGAATAAATAGCCTCACCAATTACCTAAAGAACAACACCTGGGAGGAGGTGGGATTCCGTTCAAACCCACAACATAACAGACGGTCAGATCGAGTCACGTGCAGCAACTCTGACAGATCTCCTCAGAACACCCACAGGGCTGGGTGTGACAGTACCCCACCCCTCTACGGGTGACCTCCAGACACCAAGGTCCAACTTTATCTGGGTGTGCCCTGTGAAAGGAATTGTCAAGGTGGCTACCATTAACATCGGTAGCCAGAACCCACATTCTTTCTTTGTGACTGTATCCCCTCCAATGCACCAGATACTGAAGGGAACCCTGAATAACACATGAGTTGAGAATTCTAGAGATCTGAAACTCCAGATTACGATCAACCAAAACAGGAGTAGGAGGCAAAGGAGATGGTTCCGCAGGTTCCACATATTTCTTTAACAAGGACCTGTGAAACACATTATGGATCTTCCAGGTCGGTGGAAGTTCCAGACGAAACGCCACCGGATTGACACTGGCCGAGATTTTGTAAGGGCCAATAAATCTTGGACCCAATTTCCAAGAGGGTACCTTCAGCTTAATGTTTTTAGTGGACAACCACACCAAATCACCCACACACGGGTCCGGACCAGTCATATGTCTCTTGTCAGCCGTTTATATTTTTCACCCATTTTTTTCAAATTAACTTGAATCTTCCGCCAGATAGATGACAAAGAGGAGGAGAATCTCTCCTCTTCCGGTATCCCAGAAGATTCTGTCCCAGAAAAAGTACCAAACTGAGGGTGAAAACCATATGCGCCAAAAAATTTAACTTATCAGTTGACTCCTGCCTACGGTTATTCAAGGCAAACTCAGCTAAAGACACCTTTTAATAGGTCTAGAGGTTTTGGTTAGTGCGCTCAGTTTTGAGGGTGAAAAGCTGAAAAGAAAGACAACTGAATACCCAGATGAGAATAAAACGCCCTCCAAAACCTGGAAACAAATTGCGTCCCCCTATCAGACACCAGATCAGAGGGAATGCCATATAATAAATGTTATCAATAAAAACCTGAGCTAGGAGAGGGACCCTGCGACAAGACTGCTCAGACTCCCACTTCTGACGTGTCAACCTCCACAATGAAGGGTTGAGACACATCAGGTTGCAGAAGCAAAATATTTCTTAATAGCAGAAAAAGCCTGTAATGCCTCATCTGACCAGACAGAGAAGTCAGCGCCCTTCCTAGTCATATCTGTCAAAGGTTTGACAATGGTGGAATAATTCAGGATTCATTTTCTGTAGTAATTAGTAAATCCTAAAAACCGCATCAGGGCTTTCTGATTCTCTGGCCAGTCCCATTCTAGTATGGCACTGACCTTTTCGGGATAGAAGCATAGAATGTGTCGGCAGATAAGAACCATTTGGCCCATCTAGTCTGCCCAATATACTAAATACTATGGATAGCCCCTGGCCCTATCTTATATGAAGGATGGCCTTATGCCTATCCCATGCATGCTTAAACTCCTCCACT
Organism: Bufo gargarizans; assembly: GCF_014858855.1. Taxonomy (NCBI): domain Eukaryota; kingdom Metazoa; phylum Chordata; class Amphibia; order Anura; family Bufonidae; genus Bufo; species Bufo gargarizans. Next base: position 312,025,434 of record NC_058085.1, read on the forward strand.
GTATTTGCAGCTACCACTTCTGCAGGAAGGCTATTCCATGCATCCACTACTCTCTCAGTAAAGTAATACTTCCTGATATTACTTTTAAACATTTGCCCCTCTAATTTAAAACTATGTCCTCTTGTAGCAGTTTTTCTTCTTTTAAATATTCTCTCCTCTTTTACCTTGTTGATTCACTTTATGTATTTAAAAGTTTCTATCATATCCCCTCTGTCTCGTCTTTCTTCCAAGCTATACATGTTAAGGTCCTTTAATCTTTCCTGGTAAGTTTTATCCTGCAATCCATGTACCAGTTTAGTAGCTCTTCTCTGAACTCTCTCCAAAGTATCAATATCCTTCTGGAGATATGGTCTCCAGTACTGAGCACAATACTGCAAATGAGGTTTCACTAGTGCTCTGTAGAGCGGCATGAGCACCTCCCTCTTTCTACTGGTAATTCCTCTCCCTATACACCCAAGCATTCTGCTAGCATTTCCTGCTGCTCTATGACATTGTCTGCCTACCTTTAAGTCTTCTGAAATAATGATCCCTAAATCCCTTTCCTCAGATACTGAGGTTAGGACTGTATCACTGATTTTATATTCTGCTCTTGTGTTTTTATGTCCCAGGTGCATTATCTTGCACTTATCAACATTAAATTTTAGTTGCCAGATTTTTGACCATTCCTCTAGTTTTCCTAAGTCCTTTTCCATTTGGTGTATCCCTCCAGGAACATCAAATGGAAAAGGACTTAGGAAAATTAGAGGAATGGTCAAAAATCTGGCAACTAACATTTAATGTTGATAAGTGCAAGATAATGCACCTGGGACGTAAAAACACAAGAGCAGAATATAAAATCAGTGATACAGTCCTAACATCAGTATCTGAGGAAAGGGATTTAGGGATCATTATTTCAGAAGACTTAAAGGTAGGCAGACAATGTCATAGAGCAGAAGGAAATGCTAGCAGAATGCTTGAGTGTATAGGGAGAGGAATTACCAGTAGAAAGAGGGAGGTGCCCATGCCGCTCTACATACGAAAACCGGAGTCAGAAAGCAAGTACCCAAAAACGGCAGCTCCTGAACTGCAAACACACATTTTTCCAACTTAGCATACAATTTATTCTCCCAAAGGATCAATAGCACTTGTCTCAAATGATCCTGATAAGTTTTCATATCGGGTGAGTAAATTAGTATGTCATCAAAGTAAATAACAATGAACCCACCAAATGATGAAAAATTTCATTGATAAAGCGCTGAAAGACTGCTAGAGCATTAGTTAAACCAAAGGGCATGACTAGGTTCTCGAAGTGACCCTCGGGGGTATTGAAGGCCTTTTCCCATTCATCTCCTTCCCCGATTCTGATCAGATTATAAGCTCATCTTAAATTCAACTTAGAAAACACCTTGCCACCAACAATCTAATCGAATAGATCCGGAATCAAGGGAAGGGGATAAGGATCACAGACAGTAATGAGATTCAGTTCCCGGAAATCTAGGCACTGTCTAAGGGATCCGTCCCTCTTCTTTACGAAAAAGAAGCCAGCAGCCATAGGAGACTTAGATGGTCTAATATGTCCCTTTGCCAAACTCTCGGCAATATACTCCCGCATAGTTACTCTTTCGGGTTGAGAAAGATTATATAACTGAGATTTTGGCAATTTTGCTCCGGGGATAAGATTGACCGGACAATCATACTCTCGGTGAGAGGCAACTCCTGAGCTCCACCCTCCGAGAATACGTCAGAAAAATCTGAAAAAAACTGAGGCAACACCTTAGTGGACACCCCTGAAATAGGGGCACTAAGACAGTTGTTCATACAAAATTCACTCCAATTACTGATTTGTCTTGTTTGCCAGTCAATGGTAGGGTTATGTTTTATCAACCAGTGTAAACCCAGAACCATCAGAGCGGGCAAACCTTTCATAACAAAGCAAGAAATGAACTCAACATGAGAATCACCCACCCTCAAATGAATATCCTGAACAATATGAGTTAGACAACTTTGCGAGAAGGGGGCGGAATCTATAGAAAACACTGGTATCTCTTTGCTTAATGCGCTAGTTTTAAAACCATGACTGAGGAGGGACTGATTCTCCACCAGACAGCACCCCATTTGCGAAGGGAACCTTGCATCTCTCCTTAAAACGTCTATCAATCCGTACGGCCAAAGACATGGCCGCCTCCAAAGAATCAGGTTTTTCATGAATTGCAAGGGCATCTTTTAATCTCTCAGATAGCCCCTGATAGAACTGACTACGGAGTGCAGGATTCATTCCACTCCGAGTCAGTCGCCCATCTTCTAAATTCAGCACAATACGACTCAGTACGTTCTCCCTGGCACAAGCTGCGCAACTTAGATTCAGCCATAGACACCCGGTCTGGGTCATCATAAATCAGGCCCGGGGCTGCAAAAAATGTATCCACCGACCGGAGGGACTGTGAACCGGTCGGCAAAGAAAAAGTCCAAGACTGAGCGTCACTTTTTAGCAGAGAAATAATAACCCCTACTCTTTGGTTTTCGTCTCTAGATGAAATCGGACGCAGACGAAAATACAATTTACAGGACTCCCTGAACCGAACAAAGTTATCACTTTGAGAGCGACCTAGACAAAAAAATGGCTGCATGCAGCATTATTTTATTCGGTAGAATGATGGAATGCATAATGGAAACCCAGATCTCAGTATTATCAATGGGATCCAGTAGGTACCATAGATATCCGCCATGTGCCGTATCTGGAGTTGCAGTTTTTCCTCTTCTTATACTGGAACATAAAAAAATGAACGACACCGCAGATGTGAACCTAGCCTAAGAGGAGGTAAGTGTATAAATCCAAAACACACAAAGAACTTGCAAGGCTACCACTGTCTAATAGAGAAACTGGCCTAATTGCAGTGCAGCTTTCAATTCCACACAGTAATCTACAAAATGATTTGATTAGTTTATATGGGCTATAGGGTCATTTTTATGTTCAAGATTTTTTGATAAATTATATGTTAACAGTTTAAGAATATGTTCCCTATAGAACAAAATGTTACAGTATATACATACTCTGTACTGAATGTACGGTATATCATCTACATAAGAGGTTGAGTACACACGTAAATGTATTGCATTATATATATACCTAAAGCATTTTATTAATACATAACATGCTCCGAGTCTGGTGTTTTTCTGGCATTTCTCATAGGTCTCTCCATAGGCCTCTAAAAACACCAAAAAATTAAAGCCCCCTCATGTTCAAAATGTTAAAAAAAGTCATAAAATGGCTATTTTTTAAACAAGCATTTAATAATGCTAAAAACACTGTAAGAAGGTAAAAAAAAGCTAAAAAAAAAAAAAAGCTCTATTGGTCACAAACTCGTATATATCGGAGTTGTCCACAAGGTGGCGATATGTACACATTCAGATAAACACTTGCGTTAAAAGGGTCAAGATTGAACTATTCATCATTTTATATATATATATATATATATATATATATATATAGTGTGTATGCAGATTTATTGTGAATTTTTCTCTATTCAGATGGCTTCCTGTCATTAAGATTGCTTGGAAATACTGGGTAAGCGGTACTGTAGGTTCCTGTCTAGTACTAAGGGTATTATATGCCCGCTTCTATGCATATATATGACTGTGAAAGGGCCGCATGCACCCGCAGAACCAGGGATGGAGACTGGATATTGGCCTAAATGATGCTTCTGTCCCACTTGAGGCCCATCTTGGACAACTGAATCTGGCAACTCGTAAAAATGTGTGAAAAGGGGGTGTCACCCATATGCCATGCTTCCTATATGTGGGGAGACCACTATGGTGACAAATTGAATCTTTCAGCAAAGCTAAGTGGGCATCTGAGGGGCCTGATGACCATGTACTTATGGCATATTCCATCAATGTACAGACTCGGCCAACTACCCAGTTTCACAGCTCTCTGCAGGCTCCATGGGCGACCCCTCCTCTGCAAACCCTGTTGTCTCCAGGCTCGGACTGGCCCACAGGGGTACAGGGGAATCCCCCAGTGGGCACCTGAGCAAGGGGGGCCCCTAGTCTCCCACCCCCTGCACAAGTGGCACATAACACAGTAGATTTACTGATCTACATACATATATTCAATGTACAGCACCTCAACCAGCCTGTGTCAATAAAAAAAAAACTTGTTAAAATATTTATTATATTTGAATGTATCTGTACGGTGGGCCCCCAAAATACATTTTACTGGTAGGCCTCGGGTATCCCAGTCCGTCCATTATCAATTACTGTGAGATGAGATTACTAAAGTAAGGCTTTTGTATTTTGTGACAAATTGCGCTTCATTTTACTGCATACAAGCTGTGACCTTGTGTTCTCTGTTTTGTTTGTGAAAAAATAATTTATGCTACATTATTATAGGGGCCATTTATATAAAGCTTTCATGCACCCCTCAGCCTTCTCTTCTCCAGTTTGATAACATTTCTTCGTAACTCAGATGCTCCATGTAGGGGGCGGACTGGGAACTTAAAGTGGACCTGGAAAAATAATAAAAGTGGCCCCGTTTTTTGGTCGGGTCCAAATTTAGGGCCAGAGATACTGTATTGTGGCACACTATACCACCCCAACAGAGCCGATTACCACAGTCCATCACAAAATACTGCCAGCAGCACAAAATACATCCCCAAAAACTTGCACTGTCCGGCTGTGAGGAGGGCTCAGGCGGCCCCCTGGGCATCGGCCTACCGGGAAATCTCCCTGTAAGGTCTATGGCCAATCCGCCCCTGGCTCCGCTCTATGTCTTAGTGTTGAGCGAACTTGTGGTTTCAAGTTCAGCGTACAAGGTTCGCTATCCATGTCTCCTATTAATTTGGTTGCCCTTTTTTGAACTCTCTAGCTCTGATATCTTTTTTTATGGACTGGTGACCAAATCTGAATTGCATGCTCAAGATGTGGTCAAACCAGTGCTTTAGGGTCCATTCACACGTCCGTGAATGTGTCCGCAATTTGCGGAACGGGTGCGGACCCATTCATTCTCTATGGGGCAGGAATGGATGCGGATAACATTTCCGGAGCGTGCCCCCGATCTTCCGGTCCACGGCTCCAGAAGAAAAAAATCGAACATGTCCTATTCTTGTCCGCAATTGCTGGCCGGGTGTATTTCGGATGCGCCATTTGCGGATCTGCAATACACTACGTACGTGTGAATGGACCCTTATAAAGGGGTAAGATAATACTTTCATCTCTAGAAGCTTTCCTAATATAAGACAATATCGTGTTGGCTTTTGGGCAGCAGACTGGCATTGCATGCTAATTCAAATTATGATCAGCAATTACAGTCATCCAATTGTGATCCATCCAGGGTACAAATCGCCTATTTATTTTTTCTGCAAATGCATAACCCTGTACTTATCAATATTAAACTTCATCTGCCAGTTTGCTGCCCATGTGGCCAAGATGTCTAGGTCACCCTGTAGGGACTGGACTTGTTGTACTGTATCAATTACACGACAGGGCTTTGTGTCATCTGTGAACGCAGAGAGAGCGCAATGAAGTTCGATGCCTGAATCAACAGGTTAAAAAGTAAAGGTCCCAGTACAGACCCCTAGGGCACTCCGCTTGTAACCCATTTATGACCCATCAACGACACGTTACCGCTAAAGCCAATGTTTGGCTGCGGGGAGCACGTGACCATTCCCAGCCAGAAGTAAAGCTGTGGACCGGAAGATGGGCATGCATGAGCAAGCACGCAAGACCGGAGTGGTGGGGATAAGTTAAAGGGGTATTCCGGTTGTTAGAAGTTATCCTCTATCCACAGGATAGAGGATTATTATTATGCGGGTGGAGGTCCCAGCAGTAGGACCCCACCGATCTGATAGTAATCCCCTGTCCTGTGGATAAGGGATAACTTCTAACAACCGGAATACCTCTTTAAGTATGAATCTTAAAGGCAGACTGCAGGCATCCCTGAAAAGTAAGTTATTCAACCCAGTTAAGTTTGCAAAGCTGCATCTGAACAAACCACAAGACTTCTGGAACGGTGTTTTTCCGATGGACAAGACCAAATTTGAGATGTTTGACCATAAAGGTGCAACATATGGTGAAAACCAAACACAGTATATCTGCACAAACACCGCATACCAACTGTCAAGCACGGGGATGGATGAGTGATAATTTGGGCTTTTTCCAGAAACCATAGTGCCTGGGCACCTTGCAGTCATTGAGTTGACCATGAACTCCTCTTCTAGAGTCAAATGTGAGGCCATCTATCCAGCAGCTGTAGCTTGATAGGAACGAGATCATGCAACAGGACAATGATCCCAAGAAAACCAGCAAATCTCCACAGAATGGCTGAAAATGAGAAGAATGAAGATGCTGTAATGCTCAGTCACAGTCCAGACCTCAACCCAACTGAAATGCTGTGGAGGAACCTTAAAGGGAATCTCTCACCTCCAGTGAGCCCTAATAAGTACAGTAATAGATGTAGAGAACCCCAGCCACTGACTCGGGGTCAGTAATTTGTATGTTGATATGCACCTCATTCCCCTGCTGTTGCTAATAAAACAGTCATGAAATGCATTAAGAGGACTCCCGGGCATGCAGACATAATGGAGAGGACTCCAGGAGAAGGCCTTTCTTTGCATTTCACAGTGGGTTTGTGGACACATAGCAGGGCAATGGCAAGTAGTATTGACATACAAATTAATGATCTGCAGTCAGCAGTAGGCAGTGGTGTACCTTCAATAGAGGCAGACCACGCAATTGCTATGAGGCCCGGGGAGTAGGGCGCAGGCCTGGCTCTGCATCCCTTTTTCTTTGTCCAACAAGAGAACACTGCATTTTCATGCAGCCGCCACTACAAGGAGCTCAATGCAAAGAGATTATTTGAGCTTTCATTTTAATAACTGGCAATCTTCTAAATTCCTATGCACTGAGCTCCCCCTAGTGGTGGCTGTAGGCAGCCAGCTTTGGTAATAGATAAGAAGCAGGAGATTTATCAATGTATTTATCACAGTTGTCTGGCGTGAATACATTGAGAAATATGGTGTTCACAAATAGCGGTATATTTCTAAAGCACTTATTCCACTTTTATAGACACAGAAATTGGATAAAGTGGAGGTAGAGGGTGACTTTTATTATTCCATTTTTTAATTAAAAAAATGTTTCTACTTAATAAAAAAAAAACACAAATTGATCAGAAATCTGGAGCAATGTACTTGGCGTACTGGCACATTGGGTGGGGAAGGGGGGCCCATAGTGCATTTTAATATGAGGCCCTATGAATTCTGCGTACGCCCCTGGCAGTAGGTGTTCTATACGTGTATTACTGTACAGGACTTGCCAGAGGTGACAGATTCCCTTTAAAAGGGTTATACCATGATTAAAGGGTTATCCCATCATAATGATCACTGTTAAATCTGTTAATGATTTGACAGTGATCATTTTTGTAAATATATTTGATTAACCAATTCCGACTGTTTAGGAGAAAATTCATCCCCACTCACCTCATTGTTGTCATTCGGTCTCCCCTGGTTACGGCCACCGCTCTTCTCCGTAATCCCGGTGGCCACGCTTGCGCAGAAGACTCCTTTTCTCCCGTCCGGGCCACTCGCTGTCCTGAACGCGCACGCCGCCGCGCATGCACGATGGTGACTTCTTCCTGGCAAGAATAGTACAGAGCCGCGAACGTGCACGCCGGCTCTGTACTATACTGGCATGGCAAATCACCATGGCGCATGCGCGGCGGCGTCCGCATTTAGTCCAGCGCACGGCCCGGACGGGAGAAGACTTCAATCAAGTACAGGGCGCACTGGCAGCAGGTAAGTATGAAAATGCAAAATGGGATAACCCCTTTAATGTACAAAGCTAGAACCAACCCTATGCCTCACATGGATTCAGAGATTTCCCCATTCGTTCTCCAACTGGTCTATTCAATTTATTTCAAGCAGGTAGTTCAGAGCGTGAGTCCTTTATCAAGGGGTGTGTCCTTTCTGCTGCAGCTCTCTCTCTCTCTGCCTATAATTGTCACATCTTGGATCATGGAATTGAGTATGTCCAGGTGGCGCTATACAAATATTGACTGAGTTTTTATACTAAATTTTCTCCAGATAGTCTTGGAAAAAAGGTGAGACCTCCCGGACTCCTAGAAGAGTTTGGAAAATCTGGGTGCTGTGGAAACCTCACGGCACCTGCTGGAGAGCAGCCCCAACTCTGTGGGGCACCAGGATGCTGTGTCATGACACAGGCCCAAAATCCAACACACACTGAGGTGGCGGCACAGATGCACGTAAAGGGGGTGTGGCCTAACTTAAAAAGGGGGTGGTCTATGTCCAGAAAAAATCTCATCCCTCCCTGAAAGCTCATCCGAAATGTTGGCAAGTAGGCACATGGTTGAAGCACATGACTTTACATGTTTAACCTGTACTTGCCATGTTGCTGAAAACCACATGGCAAAACTTAGGCAATTTGCATAGTTTTGGCTAGGAGATTCTCAGTAATATGGCAAAAATTCTACATTTACCAGCACCCTCAGACTGTAGGAACACACTGTAATCACAAGGGAAATGGTAATGCAAAGTTGTCAGTCTATTTATGCATTTCAGGTGGAATAACAGAGGAACAGCACAATGCAGAGTACTAAGAAGAGATGCTCCAGAATTGTTATTCCATGGGGAATTTAAAGGGAATCTAACCCACCAGCATTACCTTACGCTGGGTTCACACCTGAGCGTTCTGAAAAGAGCGCTCTGTATGCGCGATTGTACCGGCATTTGCAATCGCGCATACAGAGACAAGCGAACGCCCATTGTCACGCGTTCCCGGAAGTCTATGTACCGGAACGCGCGACAAGACTCCCCAAAGAAGCTCATGTACTTCTTGGGGCGTCGGGCGTTTTAAGCGCGATCGTATGCGCTGTAAAACGCTCAGGTGAGAACCATTCCCATAGGGAATCATTGGTTCTTGCCTGTTGAGCGTTTTACAGCGCGTAGGAACGCGCTGTAAAACGCTCAGGTCTGAACCCAGCCTTAAAGTAGCCAGCAGTATGTTCCGAAAGATCCTTTTCTTCCTCCGGCTAGATGCAGCAAAATCTTGAAAAACGAACTTTAATCCCCTGCACGCGCTATGTAACAGCAGAGTTTGAAGTCAAGGGGGCAGCGGCCTCCTCGCTTCAAGTCAAGCTAACCCCCCCCCTTACCCGTCCTCCCTTCACTGTGAGGCTGGGATCGTGTAAGTCTTGCACATGGCGGTGCACTCCTTGTCACTGCGCGATACTGTCTCCTGCTCCCGCACTCAGCCAGCCGCTCTTCCCACTCTGCGCATTAGCGGGCGCGCGCACGATGGAAAAGCCTGGCGCATGCGCAAAGAGAAGAAAGAGGCCGGGAGCAAGAGACGGGATCGCGCAGTGACAAGGAGCGCATGCGCGAGACTTGCTCGATCCCAGCCTCACAGCAGGATGTCAATCACAGTGAAGGGAGGACAGGTAAGGGGTGGGCTTAGCTTGACTTGAAGCGAGGAGACCACTGCCCCCTTGACTTCAAACTCTCCTGTTAAATAGCATTGAAATTAATGGGTCTGCATCTTATCTGCAAAAAACCCCCAAAAAACGGAATGGACACGGAAACAAAATACGTTCGTGTGCATGAGGCCTTAGGCCTCATGCACACGACCATTGTTTTGGTCCGCATCCGTGCCACAGTTTTTGCGGCTTGGATGCGGACCCATTCACTTCAATGGGGCTGCAAAAGATGCGGACAGCACTTTGTGTGCTGTCCACATCTGTTGCTCCGTTCCGTGGTCCGCAAAAAAATATAACCTGTCCTATTCTTGTCCGTTTTGTGAACAAGAATAGGCAGTTATATCAATGGCTGTCCGTGCTGTTTTGCAAATTGCGGAACACACACGGACGCCATCTGTGTTTTGCAGATTCGCAATTTGCGGACTGCAAAACATACAACGGTCGTGTGCATGAGGCCTTAGGCTACATGCACACTAACGTTGCTTGTCCCCTTGTCTGTTCTGTTTTTTTTGCGGATAGGATGCGGACCAATTCATTTCAATGGGTCCGTAAAAAATGCGGATAGCATCCTATCCGCAAAAAAAACGGAACGAACCCAGAAACAAACCACGTTCATGGGCATGTAGCCTAAGGCCTCTTTCACATGAGCGTGACGGATTTGGTCCGGATGCGTTCAGGGTGCGTTCACTGAAACTCGCACTATTTTGCAAGCAAGTTCAGTCAGTTTTGTCTGCGATTGCGTTCAGTTGTTCAGTTTTTTCCGCGCGGGTGCAATGCGTTTTGATGCGTTTTTCACGCGCGTGATAAAAAACTGAAGGTTTACAAACAACATCTCTTAGCAACCATCAGTGAAAAACGCATCGCACCCGCACTTGCTTGCGGATGCAATGCGTTTTTCATGCAGCCCCATTTACTTCTATGGGGCCAGGGCTGCGTGAAAAACGCAGAATATAGAACATGCTGCGATTTTCACGCAATGCAGAACTGATGCTTGAAAAACAACGCTCATGTACACAGACCTATTGAAATGAATGGGTCAGGATTCAGTGCGGGTGCTATGCGTTCACGTCACGCATTGCACCCGCGCGGAAAACTCGCTCGTGTGAAAGGGGCCTAAGGGGGAGATTTATCAAACTGGTGTAAAGTAGAAATGGCTTAGTGCCCATAGCAACCAATCAGATTCCACCTTTCATTTTTCACAGCTCCATTGGAAAATAAAAGGCGGAATCTGATTGGTTGCTATGGGCAACTAAGCCATTTCTACTTTACACCAGTTTGATAAATCTCCCCCCAAAGTCTTTACTAAAATAATCGTATCAGGATAGACGACAGGTCCTCTTTAAAAAGTCCTGCAGCCGAACGCCTGGACAGCTCTGCCTTATACAACTGTTTATCCCTAGCAATAACTAAAACAGTACATCATTCCGGGCCCCGGCAATTGGACGGAGTTGAAAATAACGTCACGCCCCCTAATTTTCTGTTCCTATTGTCCTGTTTTAAACAGGGACGCTAAATTGCCTCTCTAAAGATCCACCCATCGATGAAGCCGATGTATTAGACTGGGGCAGCTGTCCCTTTACGTGTCCGCAGATACAATCAGGACGCCTTCCAAGGGAATGAACTCGCGTTGCGTCTTTTTGTGCCAGGATAAATTCATCAAAAAATGTGACGCTTCTGTAAAGTGTCCCAAGTTCAAAAAAGGAGTGGAATTTTTTTTATTTTTTTTAAACGTCCGTCTGCACAGTAGGACATCTGAATAACACTTTCCATAAGGAAAATACAATTCTACTCATTTCTGCTCATGCATGGATATGAAAATACAGTTTCCACTTGTGGTGACGAAGCTTTCCAGGTCCTGAAGCTGCTGGAGTACCTGCCCTTGGGTTTATACGCCAGGGTAAATATTCTTCTCCTATGCAGCCCACACTTATACTTAGTGTATGTTTTTACAGCGTCCCGTATATATATGGGTCCCACACACCCTCAGTAGGAGCACGGGTTATAAATACGATGTTAGTCACACAGGATGACTTGATGTCTCCCACTACTGAGGAGAATGAGCGGTTCTATTGCCTTTGGCTGGTCAGGATATGAGCACAGGCTGAAAGTATGTCATCTCCCAGCCTGTGCCAATCTGCAACCCCTCATACGAGGGAGAAGCTCACAGCAATTAGTGCAATGTCCTCTCTATGGGGGAAGATACAATCCTCAGACGTGGTATGGAAAGGGTGAGGACTTCTGGCCTGGACCCAGGATGAGGCGGCTGAGCTATCATCACATGCTGGCAGACACATCTGCAGGGAGGGAGTTACACAGCAGCCTCCAGATCCTGTTACACGCGTTCCCTATTCACGAAAGGAGCCTACGCAAGGAAGGCGAGAAAGGAAATGCAGACCTCCCAACTTCTGAAAAGCCCAAGGAGGGACAATAGCAGCCGCGCACGTAAAGCACCACTGGAATTGTTTTTAAAACTAAGCCACACCTCTAACTCCACCCAATGCTTATCTATACACACCCCAATCCCACCCAGTCCCCTTAGTATCCCCTCACAGTAGTGCTGCCCCCTCACAATGATGTTGCCCACTTAGTGCCTCCACACAGTATTTATGCCCCCTTAGTGTTCCCACACAGTAGTTATACTCCCTTAGTGTGCCCATACAGTACTCATGCCCGTAATGCCACTACAAGTTATGCCACCTTTGTGCCCCCAAACAGTAATTATGCCCCCCTTAGTGCTCTCATACAGTAGTTATGCCCCCTGAGTGCCCTGACACAGTAGTTATGCCCCCTTAGTACCCTCAAACAGTATTTATGCCCTCTTAGTGCAGTAGTTATGCTCCCCTTACAGTAGTGCTGTCTCCTCAAAATAATGTTGCCCCCTTTACAGTAATGCTGCCCCCTCACAGTAATGTTGCCCCCATGCAGTAGTTATGCCCACCTCACAGTAGTGCTGCCCCCTCACAATGATGTTGCCCCCTTAGTGCCTCCACACAGTATATCTGTCCATATGCAGTAGTTATGCTCCTCTTACAGTAGTGCTGTCTCCTCAAAATAATGTTGCCCCCTTTACAGTAATGCTGCCCCCTCACAGTAATGTTGCCCCCATGCAGTAGTTATGCCCACCTCACAGTAGTGCTGCCCCCTCACAATGATGTTGCCCCCTTAGTGCCTCCACACAGTATATCTGTCCATATGCAGTAGTTATGCTCCTCTTACAGTAGTGCTGTCTCCTCAAAATAATGTTGCCCCCTTTACAGTAATGCTGCCCCCTCACAGTAATGTTGCCCCCATGCAGTAGTTATGCCCACCTCACAGTAATGCTGCCCCCTCGCAATAATGTTGCCCCCTCAGTGCCTCCACACAGTAGTTATGCCCCTTAGCACCCCCAAACAGTATTTATGCCGCTTGGTGCCCCCACACAGTGGTTATGCTCACTGAGTGTCCCCACATAGTATTATGTCCTGAGTGCCCCGACACAGTAGTTATGCCCCTTAGCACCCCCAAACAGTATTTATGCCCACTTAGTGCCCCCACACAGTAGTTATGCTTCCTTACTGTGCCCACACAATAGTTATGCTCACTAAGTGTCCCCACATAGTAGTTATGTCCTCAGTGCCCCGACACAGTAGTTATGCCCCCCTTTCAGTAATGCTGCCCCCTCACAATAATGTTGCCCCCTTAGTGCCCCCATATAGTAGATATGCCCCCTTAGTGCCCCCAAACAGTATTTATGCCCCCTTAGTGTTCCCACACAGTAGTTATACTCCCTTAGTGTGCCCATACAGTACTCATGCCCGTAATGCCACTACAAGTTATGCCACCTTTGTGCCCCCAAACAGTAATTATGCCCCCCTTAGTGCTCTCATACAGTAGTTATGCCCCCTGAGTGCCCTGACACAGTAGTTATGCCCCCTTAGTACCCTTAAACAGTATTTATGCCCTCTTAGTGCTCTCACACAGTATTTAAGCCCTGAGTTTGCTGACAGAGTAGTTCTGCCCCCTTAGTGCCCCCTCACAGTAGTTCTGCTCCCTGAGTGCTCCCACACAGTAGTTCTGCCCCGAGTACTCCACCACACAGTCATTATGCCCCCTTACAATAATGTTGCCCCTTAGTGCCTCACCCTCAGCAATGCTGCACCTTAGTATTAGTAAGATTTAAAAAAAATAACACTCAGCTAGACCCGTTCCCCGATGACTGGAGCACATCAAGCTCTCCCCAGCAGCAGGCATGATGCGGTGATGACATAGCGTCTGCTGAGAGGGGCAGCAGGATGTACAGACCTATTCCCTGGGCAGAGAATGATTCCTGGCCTGTGCGCTCCTCAGCCCAACAGGCGTGATGACAGCACCACATTGCGCCTTCTACTTTGCAGAGCACAGGTCAGGGAACGTGAAGCAGAAAGCTGATTGCTCCTACTTCACCATTGCATTCAACTGTATCTGCATTCTCAAGATACAGATATGGTTGTAATCAGGATATGCCTCAGCCATCCTGGGACCATAGGACAGCCACTGAAATCAGGGACTGTCCTGCCGGATCTGAGATAGTTGAGGTATGAAATGATCATCTAAGGCTACTTTCACACTAGCATTTCTCTTTTCCGGTATTGAGATCCGTCATAGGATCTTAATACCAGAGAAATACGCTTCAGTTTTGTCCCCATTCATTGTCAATAGAGACAAAACGTAACTGAACAGAACGGAATGCTCCAAAATGCATTCCATTTGATTTTGTTCACATACCGGAGAGCAAAGCGCAGCAAGCTGCGGTTTTCTTTCCGTCATGGGATGAGGGGCAAAACGGATACGGCATGACCCACAATGCAAGTCAATGGGGACGATCCATTTTTTCAGACACAATAGCAAAAAACGGATCCCCCCATTAACTCTCAATAGTTCATGACGGATCCGTCATTGCTATGTTAAAGATAATACAACCGGATCCGTTCATAAAGAATGCAGATGGTTGTATTATCAGTAATGAAAGCGTTTTTTTATGACCCTGCCATATCCAGCAAAAACGTTAGTGTGAAAGTAGCCTAAGTTGCAGTATGTTTGATTGCTCCATCTTAGTGGACATAACTAGGTGGGGGCCATTATATATACTAGGGAACTATATGGGGGGCATTATATATACACAAGTAGAAAAAGGCTCCGGCACCAAAGGACGTAGTGAAAATCCCGGTCTTTATTTTGTCACCACAGTATAGGTACATCCAGCAACAGTGACACTGTGACCCACTTATCCCCACGATCTACGCGTTTCGAACAGTGTTGTTCTTAGTCATGATCTGAGGAGTCTGGCGTGTACCGGGCTGAAATAAGGTTCACCCCTGAGACATCTACCCATAAGGGAGGGATCTCAAAACCTGGGGCAAGCCAAAAATCAGTCCGGTGAACCTTATTTCAGCCCGGTACACGCCAGACTCCTCAGATCATGACTAAGAACAACACTGTTCGAAACGCGTAGATCGTGGGGATAAGTGGGTCACAGTGTCACTGTTGATGGATGTACCTATACTGTGGTGACAAAATAAAGACCGGGATTTTCACTACGTCCTTTGGTGCCGGAGCCTTTTTCTACTTGTGTATTTACCTTGGACTGGCTTGAGTCCGCCCCGTGCACCGTCACACAGGATCGAAAGGTGAGCTGGCTACAAACCTTTTTACTAGGCATTATATATACTAGGGAACTACGTGGTGGGCATTATATATACTGGGGAACTATGTGGGGGCATTATATATATATATATATATATATATACTGGGGAACTATGTGGGGACCATTATATAAAGTGGGAAACTAGGCAGGGGCTATTATATATACTGGGGAACTATGTGGGGGCCATTATATATACTGGGGAACTATGTGGGGACCATTGTATATACAGTTGCAAGAAAAAGTATGTGAACCCTTTGGAATGATATGGATTTCTGCACAAATTGGCCATAAAATGTTATATATTCTTCATCTAAGTCACAACAATAGACAATCACCGTCTGCTTAAACAAATAACACACAAAGAATTAAATATTACCATATTTTTATTGAACACACCATGTAAACAATCACAGTGCAGGTGGAAAAAGTATGTGAACCCCTAGACTAATGACATCTCCAAGAGCTAATTGGAGTGAGGTGTCAGCCAACTGGATTCCAATCAATGAGATGAGATTGGAGGTGTTCTTTACAGATACACTGCCCTATAAAAAACACACACCAGTTCTGGGTTTGCTTTTCACAAGAAGCATTGCCTGATGTGAATGATGCCTCGCACAAAAGAGTTCTCAGAAGACCTACGATTAAGAATTGTTGACTTGCATAAAGCTGGAAAGGGTTATAAAAGTATCTCTAAAACCTTGCTGTTCATCAGTCCACGGTAAGACAAATTGTCTATAAATGGAGTAAGTTCAGCACTGCTGCTACTCTCCCTAGGAGTGGCCGTCCTGCAAAGATAACTGCAAGAGCACAGCGCAGCCTGCTCAATGAGGTGAAGAAGACTCCTAGAGTGTCAGCTAAAGACTTACAAAAGTCTCTGGGATATGCTAACATCCCTGTAGCGAATCTACGATACGTAAAACACTAAACAAGAATGGATTTCATGGGAGGATACCACAGAGGAAGCCACTGCTGTCTGAAAAAAACATTGCTGCACGTTTACAGTTTGCACAAGAGCACCTGGATGTTCCACAGTAGTACTAGCAAAATATTCTGTCGACAGATGAAACAAAGTTGAGTTATTTGGAAGAAACACACAACACTATGTGTGGAGAAAAAGAGGCACAGCACACCAACATCAAAACCTCATCCCAACTGTGAAGTATGGTGGTGGGGGCATCATAGTTTGGGGCTGCTTTGCTGCGTCAGGGCCTGGACTGATTGCTATCATCGAAGGAAAAATGAATTCCCAAGTTTATCAAGACATTTTGCAGGAAAACTTAAGGCCATCTGTCCACCAGCTGAAGCTCAACAGAAGATGGGTGTTGCAACAGGACAACGATCCAAAACATAGAAGTAAATCAACAACAGAATGGCTTAAAAGAAGAAAATACGCCTTCTGGAGTGGCCCAGTCAGAGTCCTGACCTCAACCCGATTAAGATGCTGTGGCATGATCTCAATAAAGCAATTCTCACCAGACATCCCAAGAATATTGCTGAACTGAAACAGTTCTGTAAAGAGGAATGGTCAAGAATTACTCCTGGCCGTTGTGCACGTCTGATCTGCAACTACAGGAAATGTTTGGTTGACGTTATTGCTGCCAAAGAAGGTTCAACCAGTTATTAAATCCAAGGGTTCACATACTTTTTCTACCTGCACTGTGAATGTTTACATGGTGTGTTCAATAAAAACATGGTAACATTTAATTCTTTGTGTGTTATTAGTTTAAGCAGACTGTGATTGTCTATTGTTGTGACTTAGATGAAGATCAGATCACATTTTATGACCAATTTGTGCAGAAATCCATATAATTCCAAAGGGTTCACATACTTTTTCTTGCAACTATATATATATATATATATATATATATATATATATATATATACAGTACAGACCAAAAGTTTGGACACACCTTCTCATTCAAAGAGTTTTCTTTATTTTCATGACTATGAAAATTGTAGATTCACACTTAAGGCATCAAAACTATGAATTAACACATGTGGAATTATATACATAACAAAAAATTGTGAAACAACTGAAAATATGTCATATTCTAGGTTCTTCAAAGTAGCCACCTTTTGCTTTGATTACTGCTTTGCACACTCTTGGCATTCTCTTGATGAGCTTCAAGAGGTAGTCACCTGAAATGGTTTTCACTTCACAGGTGTGCCCTGTCAGGTTTAATAAGTGGGATTTCTTGCCTTATAAATGGGGTTGGGACCATCAGTTGCGTTGTGGAGAAGTCAGGTGGATACACAGCTGATAGTCCTACTGAATAGACTGTTAGAATTTGTATTATGGCAAGAAAAAAGCAGCTAAGTAAAGAAAAAACAGTGGCCATCATTACTTTAAGAAATGAAGGTCAGTCAGTCTGAAAAATTGGGAAAACTTTGAAAGTGTCCCCAAGTGCAGTCACAAAAACCATCAAGTGCTACAAAGAAACTGGCTCACATGCGGACCGTCCCAGGAAAGGAAGACCAAGAGTCACCTCTGCTGCGGAGGATAAGTTCATCCGAGTCACCAGGCTCAGAAATCGCAGGTTAACAGCAGCTCAGATTAGAGACCAGGTCAATGCCACACAGCGTTCTAGCAGCAGACACATCTCTAGAACAACTGTTAAGAGGAGACTGTGTGAATCAGGCCTTCATGGTAGAATATCTGCTAGGAAACCACTGCTAAGGACAGGCAACAAGCAGAAGAGACGTGTTTGGGCTAAAGAACACAAGGAATGGACATTAGACCAGTGGAAATATGTGCTTTGGTCAGATGAGTCCAAATTTGAGATCTTTCGTTCCAACCACCGTGTCTTTGTGCGACGCAGAAAAGGTGAACGGATAGACTCTACATGCCTGGTACCCACCGTGAAGCATGGAGGAGGTGTGATGGTGTGGGGGTGCTTTGCTGGTGACACTTTTGGGGATTTATTCAAAATTGAAGGCATACTAAACCAGCATGGCTACCACAGCATCTTGCAGCGAAATGCTATTCCATCTGGTTTGCGTTTAGTTGGACCATCATTTATTTTTCAACAGGACAATGACCCCAAACACACCTCCAGGCTGTGTAAGGGCTATTTGACCGTGAAGGAGAGTGATGGGGTGCTGCGCCAGATGACCTGGCCTCCACAGTCACCGGACCTGAGCCCAATCGAGATGGTTTGGGGTGAGCTGGACCGCAGAGTGAAGGCAAAAGGGCCAACAAGTGCTAAGCATCTCTGGGAACTCCTTCAAGACTGTTGGAAGATCATTTCAGGTGACTACCTCTTGAAGCTCATCAAGAGAATGCCAAGAGTGTGCAAAGCAGTCATCAAAGCAAAAGGTGGCTACTTTGAAGAACCTAGAATATGACATATTTTCAGTTGTTTCACACTTTTTTGTTATGTATATAATTCCACATGTGTTAATTCATAGTTTTGATGCCTTCAGTGTGAATCTACAATTTTCATAGTCATGAAAATAAAGAAAACTCTTTGAATGAGGTGTGTCCAAACTTTTGGTCTGTACTGTATGTATATATATATATATATATATATATATGTATATGTATATATACACATACACTGAACAAAAATGTAAACGCAACACTTTCGGTCTTGCTCCCATTTTGCATGAGCTGAACATAATTTGGCAGTACATCCAACTGGCCTCACAACCGCAGACCACGTGTAACCACACCAGCCCAGGGCCTCCACATCCAGCATGTTGACCTCCATGATCGTCTGAGACCAGCCATCCGGACAGCTGTAGCAACAATCGGTTTGAATAACCAAAGAATTTCTGCACAAACTGTCAGAAATCGTCTCAGGGAAGCTCATCTGCATGCTTGTCGTCCTCATCGGGGTCTGAACCTGACTGCAGTTTGTCGTTGCAACCGACTTAAGTGGGCAAATGCTCACATTCGATGGCGTCTGGCACATTGGAGAGGCGTTCTGTTCACTGATGAGTCCCGGTTTTCACTGTTCATGGCAGATGGCAGACAGCGTCTGTGGCGTCGTGTGGGTGAGCGGTTTGCTGATGTCAATGTTGTGGATTGAGTGGCCCATGGGAGCGGTGGGGTTATGGTATGGGCAGGCGTATGTTATGGACAACGAACACAGGTGCATTTTATGGATGGCATTTTGAATGCACAGAGATACCGTGACGAGATCCTGAGGACCATTGTTGTGCCATTCATCCACGACCATCACCTTATGTTGCAGCATGATAACGCATGGCCCCATATTGCAAGGATCTGTACACAATTCCTGGAAGCTGAAAACATCCCAGTTCTTGCATGGCCAGCATACTCATCGGACATGTCACCCATTGGGCATGTTTGGGATGCTCTGGATCGGCGTATACGACAGCGTGTTCCAGTTCCTGCCAATATTCTGCAACTTCGTACAGCTATTGAAGAGGAGTGGACCATCATTCCACGGGCCACAATCAACAACCTGATCAACTCTATGCGACGGAGATGTGTTGCACTGTGTGAGGCAAATAGTGGCCACACCAGATACTGACTGGTAAGGCAAAACTGTGCACATTTCAGAGTGTTCTTTTATTGTGGGCAGTCTAAGGCACAACTGTGCAATATTCATGCTGTCTAATCAGTACCTTGATATGCCACACCTGTGAGGTGGGATGGATTATCTCGGCAAAGAAGAAGTGCTAACACAGATTTAGACAGATTTGTGAACAATATTTGAGAGTAATGGGTCGTTTGTGTATGTAGAAAATGTTTCAGATCTTTGAGTTCAGCTCATACAAAATGGGAGCAAAACCAAAAGTGTTGCATTTATATTTTTGTTGTGAATATTGTGACATAGCAAGGGGTTTTGTTTGGGAAGGCAGGTATTTTCCTCCAAACATGGGCAGCTGGGCTGATTTCCAGCCAGGTGAGATCAAATACCGGACCAGAGTTTAAGTCTGGATTTTGGCAGCACCTGGCTGTCCTTTAAATAGGTAGCTGGGCTCAGAATCTGAGTCTCTGTTTTGGGATCTGAAGCATGGTGCTGTGCTGGAAGGCTGAGAGCCGCATGAGGGCTGCACGCTGGGAAACAGGCCCCCTAAAGCCTGCTGTGGACTGCCGGGGATAAAATGGCTAGAAAGGTGACGTGTCTGTTCTATGGACTTTTCAATGTGTGAATTAACAACAAGACTGTAATAAGTCATTTTTCTTTTGCCTTTTGTGTGAATAAACACTGACATTTTGAGACTTCCCGGGCTTCCCGGCACTGTGGCCTGCTACGAGAGTGACTGATACCCATGAGACAGAGTGGCCCGGTTCAGGGGGGAGACCAGAACCCTGGGAAATGGAGTCCGAAGGGCCAGCGGTAGGGGTGACCGCCACTTCGGTGGAAGGGGAGGAGACAACCCCTCTAAGTGTGATGGTGGGAGACATGGAGGACTTGCCGCCGGGTCCTGAGCTGGCAGACCTCAATGTCTCCGGGGATAATTTTGGTACTGCCCAACGTCAGGACCCAACCCTATCCCGAGCCTGGGAAAATGTATTAATAGTATATGGTGAACCACAACAACCAGGGGCAGAGTCGGTGTTCCCCTGTTTTGTGGTTCATCAGGAAATGTTGTACCGGGTAAACCGTAAGTCTTGCCCGACCTGCCAGGCAACTAGCCCCCAGCACCTTTTTCGCAGTCCCTTGGTACCCCTCCCGATCATCGAGGTGCCGTTTGAGTGAATCGCTATGGACCTCGTAGGCCCAGTACCGAAGTCTGCTAGAGGACACCAACACACCATGGTCGTCCTGGACTACGCCACTCGGTACCCGGAGGCTGTGCCACTGCGACATACATCGGCGAAGCTTATAGCTAAGGAGCTAATGGAGATGTTCTCCTGAGTGGGGCTACCTAAAGAGGTTCTGACTGACCAGGGGCCCCCTTTTATGTCTTAGGTCATGAGGAAACTCTGCAAGTTGCTGCATATCAGACAGTTACGGACGTCCGTGTACCATCCGCAAACAGATGGTCTGGTTGAAAAGTTTAACAAAACTCTAAAAACTATGTTAAGAAGGGTGGTGTCTAAAGATGGGAAGGATTGGGACCTTCTTCTGCCCTATCTTATGTTCGCTGTGCGAGAGGTGCCCCAGGCTTCTACTGGGGTCTTGCCCTTCAAATTGCTTTATGGCAGACATACTCATGGTCTGTTGGACGTGGCCAAAGAGGCGTGGGAACAGCAACCCACTCAGCATAAAAGTGTCTTGGAGTATGTTATCAAGATACAACAGCGAATAGAGACCGTTTTCCCTATTGTCAGGGAGCATATGGAGGCCGCTCAGCGAGCCCAGAGTCGGATCTATAATCGGCAGGCTCGGGTCCGGATCTTTAACCCGGGTGATCGGGTTTTTGTTCTGGTACCGACCGTGGACAGTAAGTTCCTGGCTAGATGGCAGGAGCATTACGAGGTACTCGAGAAAGTGGGAGAGGTAAATTGCAAGGTACACCAGCCAGGGCGGCGGAAGCCAGAGTAGGTTTAACATGTTAATTTACCTAAACCTTGGAAAGATAGGGAGACCTGTACTGAAGACAGCCCGCGGAAGGGTTTTCTAGGGGAAGAGGTTCCGGCTCCTATGTCTGATGCAAGGGAAGCGGTTGCCACAGTAAAAATTGCTGACAGCCTCTCCTCTAAACAGGCTCAGGAGACCAGGGAGTTTGTTAGTCGGAACACGGATGTGTTCTCGGACCTCCCTGGAAGCACTTCCGTCACTGCGTCTCAGGCAAAAGTCCGGTTAAAGCCAACACCGGGTACCCAAGGCTCGGCGACAAGCCATCTCGGAGGAAGTGCAGCTCATGCTGTGGCTAGACGTCATCGAGGAGTATAAAAGTGAGTGGGCCAGTCCTATAGTCTTAATACCCAAGCCGGACGGGAAGTTACGGTTTTGTAACGATTTTCGTAAGCTGAACGAAATATCTAAATTTGATGTATATCCCATGCCTCGGGTGGATGAGCTTATTGAAAGGTTAGGCCAGGCCCGGTATTTTTCTGTTTTGGACCTTACCAAATAGTACTGGCAGGTACCCTTGACGGAGGCTACCAAAGAGTAAACTGCCTTCATTACACCAGAGGGCCTGTACCAATAGAAGGTGTTACCCTTCGGTCTGCATGGCGCTCCTGTCACTTCTCAACCTCTAATGGAAATTGTGCTTTGTCCATATCGGCGGTACGCCTCGGTTCACCTGGATGATATTGTCATTCACAGTATCGACTGGGAAAGTCACCTGCCCAAAGTACAGGCTGTAGTGGACTCCCTTAGGAAGACTGGTCTTAACAGCTAACCCCAAAAAATGTGAGATAGGGTTAGAGGAGACCAAATACCTGGGGTATGTCATTGGGCGCGGAGTCATCAAACCCCAAGTAAACAAAATAGAGGCGATAAGGAATTGGCCCCGACCTGTCACCTCTAGGCAAGTAAGGTCATTCCTGGGAATGGTGGGCTATTATATGAGGTTCGTTCCCCATTTTGCCACTTTAGCAGCTCCATTGACAGGGCTCTTGAAGGGACGGAAGTCCGTGATGGTCCGCTGGAATGACCAGACGGAAGAGGCTTTCTCTGCTTTGAAGTCGGCCCAGGGTGGGTTTTGGTGACGCCCGACTTCAAAAGGGAGTTTATAGTACACACCGATGCCTCCGAAGTAGGCCTTGGTGCTATACTGTCTCAGGAAGTCAACAGAGAGGAGCATCCCGTTGTCTTCCTCAGCTGTAAGCTCACCCTAGCCGAGACCCGGTACAGTATAGTGGAGAGAGAGTGCCTGGCCATCAAGTGGGCACTCGAGTCTCTCCGCTATTATCTGTTGGGGAGAAAGTTCCGTCTGGTGACCGACCACTCCTCTTTTAAGTGGATGAGCCAGACCAAAGAGGGGAATGCTCGGGTCACCAGATGGTTCTTGTCCTTGCAAAACTTTAAGTTTACAGTAGAACACAGTGCAGGCCGGTTACAGGGAAACGCGGATGCCCTGTCCCGGGTACACTGTCTGGCGTGTGTTCACCCCCTCAGGGTTGAAAAAATGGGTGGGGGGTATGTGACATAGCAAGGGGATTTGTTTGGGAAGGCAGGTATTTTCCTCCCAACATGGGCGGCTGGGCTGATTTACAGCCAGGTGAGATTAAATACTGGATCAGAATTTAAGTGCAGCTACGTGTTTTGGCAGCACCTGGCTGTCCTTTAAATAGGTAGCTGGGCTCAGAATCGGAGTCTCTGTTTTGGGATCTGAAGCATGGTGCTGTGTTGGAAGGCTGAGAGCCGCATGAGGGCTGCACGCTGGGAAACAGGCCCCCTAAAGCCCGCTGTGGACTGCCGGGGATAAAACGGCTAGAAAGGTGACGTGTCTGTTCTATGGACTTTTCAATGTGTGAAATAACAACAAGACTGTAATAAGTCATTTTTCTTTTGCCTTTTGTGTGAATAAACACTGACATTTTGATTTACGAACTTGTTTTGCCTCTGTACTGCGTCTGCTTACCCTGCCTAACAGAGCAAATCCTCACTATATATATATATATATATATATATATATATATATATACTGGGGAACTATGTGGGGGCCATTATATATACTGGGGAACTATGTGGGGGCCATTGGATGTCCAGGGGCACTATGGGGAGCATTATGAATACTGAGGGCACTGCAGGTGTTTTGTTTTTTGTTTTTTTAAACTGTGAACTACATCTGTTTTTAATGGATGCACACAAAGATGCAAAATGCCCATGACAACTGACAGTGTATCCATTTTTTTAGGCTGTCGTCTGCATGCAGCCTAAGTCCATGAACTGTCTGTCAAGGGTGTAGTAAGGCCTTCTGCACACAGCCGTTGTTTGCTGTACTCCGTGTGCTGTCCGCATCTGTTGCTCCGTTCCGTAGCCCCACCTAAAAATTTGAACATGTCCTATTCTAGTCCATTTTGCAGACAATAGGCATTGCTATTATGGGCGGCCCGTTCCACACATCCGTGTTTTCCAGGCGGCATGTGTTTTGCGGATTCTGCAATTTGCGGATCGCAAAACACGAAGCGGTCGTGTGCATGAAGCCTGATACTGAGAGTTTATATGGGAATATATGTGATCAATTTGAAGAGAACTACTAGTCCCAGCAGGATAGGGCTGCTTATATCTATGTTTATGTGCAGTGAAGATCAGTGCTCTCTGGGAAGGCGTCGTACACATATACAGTATCAGCCATGCACACGGCACACGCTCAGCTCTGCTACACTGTCAGCTCCTATTTGTTTTTTGAGGCTGGTGGTACCAGATCATTTTGGTGGTAATTATCATCATTTCACAGCTCCCAGTAACTGCTGGTAATGGGTTCTCCTCAGTAGACTGAGCCATAGACATGTATGACTTAGGCCTCTTTCACACTTGCGTTGTCCGGATCCGGCGTGTACTCCACTTGCCGGAATTACACGCCGGATCCGGAAAAACGCAAGTGTACTGAAAGCATTTGAAGACGGATCCGTCTTCAAAATGCTTTCAGTGTTACTATGGCAGCCAGGACGCTATTAAAGTCCTGGTTGCCATAGTAGGAGCGGGGAGCGGGGGAGCAGTATACTTACCGTCCGTGCGGCTCCCGGGGCGCTCCAGAGTGACGTCAGAGCGCCCCATGCGCTTGGATGACGTGCCATGCGATCACGTCATCCATTCGCCTGGGGCGCCCTGACGTCACTCTGGAGCGCCCCGGGAGCTGCACGGACGGTAAGTATGCTGCTCCCCCGCTCTCCACTACACTTTACCATGGCTGCCAGGACTTTAGCGTCCCGGCAGCCATGGTGACCATTCAGAAAAAGCTAAACGTCGGATCCGGCAATGCGCCGAAACGACCTTTAGCTTAAGGCCGGATCCGGATCAATGCCTTTCAATGGGCATTCATTCCGGATCCGGCCTTGCGGCAAGTCTTCAGGATTTTTGGCCGGAGCAAAAAGCGCAGCATGCTGCAGTATTTTCTCTGGCCAAAAAACGTTCCGTTCCGGAACTGAAGACATCCTGATGCATCCTGAACGGATTTCTCTCCATTCAGAATGCATTAGGATAATCCTGATCAGGATTCTTCCGGCATAGAGCCCCGACGACAGAACTCTATGCCGGAAGAAAAGAACGCAGGTGTGAAAGAGCCCTTAGGCCCCTTTCACACGGGCGAGTTTTCCGTGCGGGTGCGATGCGTGCGGTGAACGTATTGCACCCGCACTGAATCCTGACCCATTCATTTCTATGGGGCTGTGCACATGAGCGGTGATTTTCACGCATCACTTGTGCGTTGAGTGAAAATCGCAGCATGCTCTATATTGTCCGATTTTCACGCGACGCAGGCCCCATAGAAGTGAATGGGAAGCGTGAAAATCGCATAGCATCCGCAAGCAAGTACGGATGCGGTGCGATTTTCACGCACGGTTGCTAGGAGACGATCGGGATGGAGACCCGATCATTATTATTTTCCCTTATAACATGGTTGTAAGGGAAAATAATAGCATTCTGAATACAGAATGCATAGTAAAACAGCGCTAGAGGGGTTAAAAAATAAAAATAAAAAATTTAACTCACCTTAGTCCACTTGATCGCGAAGCCGGCATCTCCTTGTGTATCCTCTGCGCTGAACAGGACCTGGGGTGAGCTGCTGCATTAAATACCGGTTAAGGACCTTTGATGACGTCACTTCGGTCATCACATGGTCTTTTACCATGGTGAATCACCATGGTAAAAGATCATGTGACATACCATGTGATGTCCTTAACCGGTATTGAATGCCGCAGCTCACCCCAGGTCCTGTTCAGCGCAGAGGAGACACAAGGAGATGCCGGCTTCGCGATCAAGTGGACTAAGGTGAGTTAAATTATTTTTTATATATTTTTAACCCCTCTAGCGCTGTTTTACTTTGCATTCTGTACTCAGAATGCTATTATTTTCGCTTATAACCATGTTATAAGGGAAAATAATACAATCTTCAGAACATCAATCCCAAGCCCGAACTTCTGTGAAGAAGTTCGGGTTTGGGTACCAAACATGTGCGATTTTTCTCACGCGAGTGCAACGCATGACAATGTTTTGCACTCGCGCGGAAAAATCGTGCATTTTCCCGCAACGCACCTGGCTCTTATCCGGGCAAAAAAACTGACGCCCGTGTGAAAGAGGCCTTAGGGTACTTTCACACTTGCGTTTTTCTTTTCCGGCATAGAGTTCCGTCACAGGGGCTGAATACCGGAAAAGAACTGATCAGTTTTATCCTAATGCATTCTGAATGGAACGGATCCGGCATTTTTTCCCATAGGAATGTATTAGCGCCGGATCCGGCATTCAGAATACCGGATCCGTTGTTCCGGCATGCGCAGATCGGTAAAAATGTGAAAAAATTTACAAGACGGATCCGTCTGTCCGCATGACAAGCGGAGAGACGGATCCGTCCTTGCAATGCATTTGTGAGACGGATCCGCATCCGGATCCGTCTCACAAATGCTTTCAGTCAGCGGTAGATCGGCGGATCCGGCGGTCCGGCGATGGAACTGCCCGCCGGATCACACTGCCGCAAGTGTGAAAGTAGCCTTATAATAATCGTTATCAGTTAATATGGTTTTACAATTTGTCCGGAAAAATGTTGGCTGTCTGTGATTTTAGGATAAGTTGTCCTAAAAAAAAAAAAAAAAAAAAAAAAAAAAAAAAAAAATTCTGGTTGCCAACCCTGTCCTAAACGCAGCATCAAGGTTTCTTCTAAAACAGCCTATGTGAAAACTACAACTCCCAGCATGTCCTGGTAAGCATCAACAAAGTGGACTGGAGGTTTTTAAAAGAAGCAGAACTCCCATCATGCTCTGTAAGCCAGGGAAGGTTTAATACTGTAGCCTGAACCCAAACTAAAATTATAACTCCCAGCATGCTCTGTCAATAAAGGCTTAAAGGGAACCTGTCACCGGGATTCTGTGTATAGAGCTGAGGACATGGGTTGCTAGATGGCCGCTAGCACATCCGCAATACCCAGTCCTCATAGCTCTGTGTGCTTTTATTGTGTCAAAAAAATGATTTGATACATATGCAAATTAACCTGAGATGAGTCCTGTCCCTGACTCATCTCACGTACAGGACTCATCTCAGGTTAATTTGCATATGTATCAAATCATTTTTTTGACACAATAAAAGCACACAGAGCTATGGGGACTGGATATTGCGGATGTGCTAGCGGCCATCTAGCAGCCCATGTCCTCAGCTCTATACCCAAAATCCTGGTGACAGGTTCCCTTTAAGGCTAGGGCTACACGACAGTTTTTATCATAGTCTATGATATGTGACATGCTGTGACAAGATGGATGTTTCTGCGACTATCACGTCGCAGCCGCAGCACGTCACATGTCGCAGTGCTACACCATAGACTATCTTTATAAAAATTGTTGCGCCATGTCGTCGTGTAGCCCTAGCCTAATACTGCAGTCTAAACCCATACTAAAACTATAACTCCCATCATGCTCTGTCAGCCATGGGCTTAATACTGTAGTCTGAACCCGAACTGAGACTATAACTCCCAATTAGTGATGAGCGAACTTCTGTTTTAAGTTCGGCGTCTAAAGTTCGGCCTCCGGTTAGCGTAGAATCCCGATATGGATCCCGATATGGATTCCGACTTCCGTTGTGGTCCGTGGTAGCGGAATCAATAATGGCCGATTATTGATTCCGCTACCACGGACCACAACGGAAGTCGGAATCCATATCGGGATCCATATCGGGATTCTCCGCTAACCGGAGGCCGAACTTTAGACGCCGAACTTAAAACAGAAGTTCGCTCATCACTACTCCCAACTACTGTAGTCTGCAACCTGAAAATCTGCAGTGGTTGTGAAACTACAACTCCCAGCATGTTCTCACAGTGTCATAATCTTCAGGAGAGTAGACTGCATGCTGTCGCTCTCCAGAACGTTGTGAAACTACTACCCCCAGAAGGCACTGACTACAGTGACCTCAAAAGCTAAATGCTTGGCAGCTGCTGTGGAACTACAACTCTCAACAAGTCCTGATAGCCTTAGCACCCTGCGCTGCATGCCCCTGTCGTGGAACCATAACTCTCATCATGCCCTGGCAGCTGCAGAGTGACGGGGGGGGGGGCATGCTGGGCGTTGCAGTCCTCTCACAGCTGTGGGAACACTTCGCATAAACACTCGTAACTACAACAACAGCAGCAGCAGCAGCCCAGCCTGGCCCCGCCCACGCCACCACGTGACTGCTCCAGTGACCATGACGTCACCGGGGGTCCTTTAGCTGGCGTGTGAAGCGTTTCGTGAGAGAAGAGTTCCTTTCATGGGCAACTCTCGGCGCGACAGGCAGCGAGCGCTGGACGAGCCCCATGGGGACGCTGCTGGCCGCCTGTGCCTGTGACATGCCGGCGGGAGGCGAGAGGTCCTCGGCTCTGCTCCTGGACTGTCAGCTCCTGTGGTGAGGATGTCTGTGCAGAGCGCCCTGTCTGCGGGATCCGCCGAAAGCCAGATGGAAGCGGAGCAGCTGGGATGCCAGAGGGACAAGCTGCCCCCCATCCTGTGTGCAGCCAGCGCAGCCTGCTCCGGGGTAAGCAGCCTGACTCTTCATCTGTTCCTGGGAAAGCTGGGTGACTGACAACATGGTGCCTGTCATAGGGGCTGTCACTCAGCCTTCCTAGGAGACCTGGGAAAGCTGGGTGACAACCCTTAGGGCAGCTGTGCAGAAGTTTTAGCAACCAAGTTGTCAGGAGAGGAAGGTTCTTCATTGTTCTCCATAGACGTCTGTGCTGCTGCTCCCTGTTATCTCCAGACTGGGGGTCATTTACTAAACCTGTCGCCTCTTGAGCTGTCCGTGCTCCAGAGCAGAAATCTACTGCAGCCGGGGTGATGTGTGCCCGTTTTATGTCGCCTCTTCCTGCCCACTTATTGTTTTTTTGGGAAAAGTGGCAAAGGGTGGAAGGGTGTCGGAAACAGCTTAAAAAGCTGCAAAACGACACTTGTGACAAATTTGATTATTATAGATGATGACAGTGTAGATGATGACCCCCAGTGTATGACTAAAGTGCAGTTTAGGTGCAGCGCCCCTTTATGTAGTAGTAAGGTATGATGTGCCGCTGAAGGGATAGCGATGGATGGAACGCAGTGGGCTCATGACAGTTGTAATGATTGCAGTTGGCGACTCGAGGGGGTCACCTGCGGGGTCCGCTCACCAGTGTGACTTCATGATGATGATCCGATTAGCGTTCTAATCCTCATGATCCAGGACACGGAGTTGTACAGATTTTCTGATGTGGTGTTGAAGATGTAGCAGAGCTGATTTAGATATTTCGTACGGATTTATTTAAAGATTAGGCGCCAATTTACTGCCTTAAAAAACATAGCAAATTTTGATGCGTGCCATATTGACTTATTTTTTTCCCCGTCTCACCATTTTTCATAAGTGGTAAGAAAAATGGAGGGGGAGGGGCGTTAAAGGGACCCCCCCCCCCCCCCCCCAAAAAAAAATGAAAAAAAAAAATCCTAAAAAATATGGAAGTGGATGGGAATGTCGCTCTGTCAATCAGTGGCTGAGGGCGTTCCCAGGGATGTCATCAGGTTGTGTAACGCCGCGGAGACCCGAGCGGTGGGGGATTGCAAGGTGAATATAAGCTTGAATTTGTTTTTAACCATTTGATGGCCAGTGGGCACTTTATTTTTTTATTTTTTTTAGGACTGATTGCTTTTTATGGTATTTTTTATTTTTATTTTTTTGAGTGGTGGATAAACAAAAAAAACACGCTGACTTATTTATTTTTTATTTTTTTCAATTCCTGCAAGAGGGCTTTGACGTGTGATCGTTTGGTTGCTTACATTATATTGTTATTATGCTTCTAGTGGTAAACTGGGGGCAGTGTATTGAGCCGTGCCCTGTGGGCTCATTCACATGTCCGACAGTCTACAGAACAGGGCCTCATGCACACGGCCGTTGTTTTGGTCCTCATCCGAGCCGCAGTTTTTGCAGCTTGGGTGCGGACCTATTCACTTCAGTGGGGCCGCAAAAGATGCGGACAGCACTCCGTGTGCTGTCCGCATCCGTTGCTCCGTTCCGTGGTCCGCAAAAAAAAATATATCCTGTCCTATTCTTGTTCATGTACAAAAAACGTTTGTTTCCGTGTCCGTACCATTTTTTTTTTTTTTGCGGATAGGATGCGGACCCATTCATTTCAATGGGTGTGCAAAAAATGCTGAAGTCACGTGAAGGGAAACCATTAACACTTTTTACAATGTCTGCTACTGAAAATCAGCTCCATTCATTCGAGTGTAGTTGTTTCGGCGAGCCTCATTCATTTACTGTAGCTTGCTCTGCTACTCTGTCTGCGTAGCTTCTATTTATTGCAATGAGAATTAAGGAAACCGCGGACCGCCAGCCCCCTCGGCTGTCTCCGTAAGCCCAGCCAGAGCTCAGTGTCCCCCTCACCGAGAAAACGGAGGAATGTGAAATCCCCTTTAACACTGTGCCAATGCCAGCCCCACTGATACCATCTTCTGACATCTCTACACATCCGTGAAGCGCTTGCTTAGTCTCCGTCGGCTGCTATCTGGCGACTTATGACAATATGCCAAGTCTCCGCATGTGTTCTGAATAACTAGATGGCAGCGTCATATCCGAGAGGATTGGAACTGAGAAGGGGAAAGAAGGGCTGGCATTGGCACAGGGATGCCCGCAGTCGTCATCCCTGGGCTAGGAGCTTGCCATGAAGTCTTATTGTTAGTCCTCGGATGTGACACGTCAAAGAATGTTCTCCAGTCTTATGTAACTTAAAGGGGTCTTCCAGGTATTTTAAGGTATCCCCTATTCACAGGCTAGGGGATAACTATTAGATTAGTGGGGGTCCTAGCGCTGGGCCCCCCACCTGTCACTAGAACGAGAGCTTTGCATCTCGTGGAGCCCCCCTGAAATAGACGGGACAGCTGGTCGGAAAAACGCAACGCAGCTCCATTCATTTCTATGGGGGCGCCGGAAATAGCATAGCGCTGTACTCCACTATCTCTGGCACTTCCACAGAAATGGATGGAGCGGTGGTATGATTTTTTTCCCCCGAAAAAACGCTCCATCCATTTCGAAATTGGACCGCACAGCAGCAGTGGAAAAGGACAGGGGAGGGGAGTAAACGGGCGGGCAGAGGCGCACGGAGGGCGGAGTTATCAGCCGTTTAGGAGGTGCCTGCCTGGGGCTCCGAGGATTGAGAGACTGCCCTGGGCACTTGAGAGGGCTCAGAAGATAATCTTATAACTTCGTTTTCGGCAAATTGAAAAGTCCGTTTTCTACCACAAAGGTACCGTTTTTATGTTCTGGCTGGATCACATAACCCTATTTTAACGGTCTAACATGCAAAAATGTGGTGACAGACTCCCTTTAACATGGTTATAAGGGAAAATAATAGCATTCATATTACAGAATGCTAAGTAAATTGGGGATGGAGGGGTTAAAAATGTTTTTTAATAAAAATTATTAAACCCACCTCATCCACTTGTTCGCGCAGTCCGGCTTGTCTTCTTTCTTCTTCTTCTTTGATGACCTGGGAGGAAAAGGACCTTTGGTGATGTCACTGCACTTATCACATGGTCAGTCACATGGTCCATCATCATGGACCATGTGATAGACCATGTGAGGTACGCAGTGATGTCACTGTTGTGGAATCATATATCTATATATCTAGTATCAAATGTATACTTGCTTGTATTATATCTAACAGTTTGCTTAACAAACAAGATGGCCCCTGAAGTAGCAGCCAGCTCCCTTAATAATCCCTTACTAAACACTTTATGATATTGAAATTGCTGACATAGTGCTGACATTGCTAAAGTATGGAGTGATAATGTGATACCTTGTCATGGGACTTAGTAATGTGACAATTAGATCATCAAATTAGCCGAGTCATAAAGTTCCTCTTTTTTGCTATAAAATATCATGTAATCTCAATAAACGCAGCATCTTGCATTGACTGACTTCTCTGTGACAGTCTGTGTGTGATCTCTCTTTCAAGGCGTACGTATGCCAATTATTTTATATCATTCGGAGCAATACATCAACAATACATCACTGACTATTGGAGTCAGATCCAGAACCATATCATCACCAAAGGTACTTTTCCTCCCAGGTCATCAAAGAAGAAGAAGAAAGAAGACAAGCCGGACTGCGCGAACAAGTGGATGAGGTGGGTTTAATAATTATTTTTATAAAAAATTTTTAACCCCTCCATCCCTAATTTACTTAGCATTCTGTATTATGAATGCTATTATTTTCCCTTCTAACCATGTTATAAGGGAAAATAATAATGATCGGGTCCCCCATCCCGATCATCTCCTAGCAACCATGCGTGAAAATCGCACCGCATCCGCACTTGCTTGCGGATGCTTTAGATTTTCACGCAGCCCCACTTCTATGGGGCCTGCGTTGCGTGAAAAACGCACAATATAGAGCATGCTGCGATTTTCACGCAAGTGATGCGTGAAAATCACAGCTCATGTGCACAGCCCTATAGAAATAAATGGGTTCGGATTCAGTGCGGGTGCAATGCGTTCACCTCACACATTGCACCCGCGCGGAAATCTCGCCCGTATGAAAGGGTCCTTAGGACTCTTGAAAGTCACTGCAACAGGAATTTGTACTATTCTACAGTTATATAATCTCCTTTAGGCCTCATGCACACGGCCGTTGTTTTGGTCAATACACACTCGGTGTGCTGTCCACATCCGTTGCTCCGTTCCATGGTCCCCCCCAAAAATATAACATGTCCCGTTCTTGTCCGCGCTTTGCGGACAAGAATAGGCAGTTATATTAAAAGCTGTCTGTGCCGTTCTGCAAATTGCGAAATGCACACGGATGCCATCTGTGTTTTGTGGATCCGTGGTTTGCGGACCGCAAAACACACACCGGTGGTGTGCATGAGGCCTTAGTGTACGGTAGCGGTCATCCCATAGAAATGAATGTGGTCGCAGCACGAGTCACACCTATGCCTCGACCCTCTGAATCGCAAAAATTCCAGCAGAGTTGGATATTTTGTGATTCAGGGGTCGCAGTCGTGGCACACATGTAGCTCGTGCTGGGATCCCATTCATCTCTAGGGGCTCACCACTACACTGCCATGTCCCTGCGATCCTGACCGCAGTAGCTGTACCCCGAGGGTCGCGCAACATTTCATATGATCTATTACAATGATCTGCCAAGGTGACATGCTGCAACTGTGATGCGACAGTCACAAAGAATGCTTCCAATGTAGCCGTGCCCTTACTGACATAAAACTGAAACTCCTTTAGGGCTCATGCACGCGGCCGTAGCCATTTTAGCGGTCCACAGATTGCTGGTCCGCCAAACACAGATACCGGCTGTGTGCATTCTGCGGAACAGAGCTTCTAGCCTATAATAGAACCATCCTATCCTTGTTCGTAATACGGACTAGATTGGGACAGGTTCTATTATTCTTTTTTTTTTTTTTTTTGGTAAGTGCCGGACAACGGGCAATACGGATGCGAACAGTACCCAGTGTGCTATCCGCATGTTTTGCGGCCCCATTGAAGTGAATGGGTCCCTATGAGCCCTTTCGTTGTATTTCGGCTTTGTGTAGATATAACATCACATGTAATGTAAATAGAAACCCTTTATGTGAATTGACATGCACACGACCGTATTTCCGTGCTGTCTGCGTCTGTATGTCCGTTCTGCAGCCCCGCAGTTCCTATCCTTGTCCTAGGTATTTGTAACATAGTGCGGGTCCTGCGGAAGAGGTAAATGTGGTATGCACACGACCGTATCCATCTTGTGGTCCATAAAACACGGTTCCCGGCCGTGTGCAACCCGCATTTTCCTCTTCTGCAGGTCCCTGCTTTCTCATGTCCTTCTCAATGGCTGACAGACGTAAGCTGAAGTTATAATGTCCCCCTTGTTTTCCTTCTGCTTGCCATGTGTAGTAGGGAGGTCCTGGTGGGTTGCTATGAGAAGCAGGGGATGGAATTCTCCTGCCGTCAGGACTTGATTCATGGTGTTGGCTCATCACCCGAGCATCAAAATGTAAGACTGCCATGCTGGAAAGCAAACTATCCGCAGAAAGTGTTCTTAGCAGACGCACTACCCAAGAAAACTAAGGCTATATGCACACGAAAAACGGACACGTGATGTACATTTTTTTTTTTTTTTTTTTTTTAACAGCCATCATACCTCTGTTTTAAGACTAATGGTAGTCTGTGGGGCTATTCACACGGCAGTTGTTTTGATTGTCAGTAAAAAACGGACGTCAAAAAATAGAACATGTTCTATCTTGTCCGTTTTTCACTGACAGCCTACCCCCATACAATTGAATGGGAACATTTTTAACATCCGTCTCTCAGAAAGGCATCAGTGAAATAAACGTAGGATTGCGTCCTGGCGGCGGCCCGTTTATTCCTCATGGACGCGCCGGCGTGTCATCTCGCGAGAGGCGAGATTTCCTGTTAACGCACGCACACAGGAGCGCGCGTTCACAGGATCCGGAGGTAAACGAGTTTATCTACAGCCTGCCAGCGGCAATCATTCGCTGGCAGGGTGTAGATGCGAATTTTTTTTTTTATATATATTTTTAACCCTTGAAAGGTATATCAAATGCTGTTTTGTTAACCGTGTCTGATATACCTGCTACCTGGTCCTCTGGTGGTCCTTTTTGCTTGGATCGACCACCAGAGGACACAGGCAGCTCTGTAATAAGTAGCACCACACTACACTACACCCCCCCTGTCACTTATTAACCCCTGATCACCCCCCCCCCCCCGTAAGGCTCCATAAGACGTCCGTATGTGTTCTGCGGATCCGCAAAACACAGACACCGTGGATCTGCAAAACACGGACACAGGCAATGTGCTTTCCGCATTTTGCGGAACCGCACATTGCCAGAACTATATAGAAAATGCCTTTTCTTGTCCGCAATTGCGGACAAGAATAGGACATGTTCTATAGGCTCTACAAAAAACGCAGTGTTCGTCCGATCAGGCCTGATCTTGTGCGCACACTTGCCTTCAGTCCGCACCACCGCAGTGACAGATGTTTTTTTTTTTTTTTCTGATCACTGCAAAAACACCGTAAAATCGCTGTGGTGCTATAAAGATCACTTTTGAGGGGCATGGCGAGTTCATAGAAGATATATATATTTTTTTTTTCTCTTTCAAAATCATTTTCCGCTAACTTGTGCCAAAAAATATATATTCTAGGAACTCGCCATGCCCCTCACGGAATACCTTGGGGTGTCTTCTTTCTAAAATGTGGGGTATTTATACTGCCCTGACATTTTAGGGGCCCTAAAGTGTGAGAAGAAGTCTGGAATCCAAATGCCTAAAAATGCCCTCCTAAAAGATACTCATTGGAATTTGGACCCCTTTGCGCATCTTGGCTGCAAAAAAGTGTCACACATGTGGTATCACCGTACTCGGGAGAAGTTGGGGAATGTGTTTTGGGGTATATTTTTACATATACCCATGCTGGGTGAGATAAATATCTCTGTAAAATGACAACTTTGTATAAAAAAAAATGGGAAAAGTTGTCTTTTAGAGAGATATATTTCTCTAACCCAGCATGAGTATATGTAAAAATACACCCCAAAACACATTGCCCAACTTCTCCTGAGTACGGTGATACCCCATGTGTGACACTTTTTTGCAGCCTAGGTGGGCAAAGGGGCCCAAATTCTAAAGAGCACCTTTAGGATTTCACAGGGCATTTTTTACGCATTTGGATTCCAAACTACTTCTCACGCATTAGGGCCCCTAAAATGCCAGGGCAGTATAAATACCCCACAAGTGACCCAATTTTGGAAAGAAGACACCCCAAGGTATTCCGTGAGGGGTATGGTGAGTTCATGTAAAATTGTATTTTTTGTCACAAGTTAGTGGAATATGAGACTTTGTAAGAAAAAAAAAAATCATCATTTTCCGCTAACTTGTGACAAAAAATAAAAACTTCCATGAACTCACTATGCCCATCAGCGAATACCTTAGGGTGTGTACTTTCTGGGTCATTTGTGGGGTGTTTCTACTGTCTGGGCATTGTAGAACCTCAGGACAGGTGCTCAGAAAGTCAAAGTGCGTAAATAAAAATTTTTGTACCATAGTTTGTAAACGCTATAACTTTTACCCAAACCAATAAATATACACTTATTGCATTTTTTTAATTTTTTTTTATCAAAGAAATGTAGAACAATAAATTTAGAGAAAAAATTATATAGAAATGTAGTTTTAATTGAAACATTTTACAACAAAGTGAAAAATGTTGTTTTTTTGCAAAAATTTAGGTCAATTTCTATTAATATAAAAAAAAAAAAAAAAAAGTTAAAATGTCAGCAGCAATTAAATACCACCAAATGAAAGCTCTATTAGTGAGAAGAAAAGGAGGTAAAATTCATTTGGGTGGTAAGTTGTATGACCGAGCAATAAACTGTGAAAGTAGTGTAGTGCAGAAGTGTAAAAAGTGGCCTGGTCATTAAGAGGGTTTAAGCTAGGGGGGCTGAAGTGGTTAAAGGACGTTTTTTTTCACTGTCGTGTGCATGTAGCCTAAGGCTGGGTTCACACCTGAGCGTTTTACAGCGCGTTCCTACGCGCTGTAAAACGCTCAACAAGGAGAAACCAATGATTCCCTATGGGAATGGTTCACACTTGGGCGTTTTACAGCGCGTACGATCGCGCTGTAAAACGCCCGACGCTCCAAAAAGTACATGAGCGACTTTTGGGGCGTTTGTGGCCATAGGACACTGTAGTGAATCACACAAACGCGCGTCAAACGCGCGTTTACTATTACAAAAACGCGCATAAAAATGCGCGTCAAAAACGCGCGTAAAACGCGCGTTTGCGCAACGCTCAAGTGTGAACCCAGCCTAACTTCTCAGCATTCCTCCAGCAGCTATACTAGAAATATGCAGAGTCATGTCATATGTTGTTTATGTATTTATTTAAACTTTTTTTTTTAAATTGTTATATGGGCCTACTAATTTGTCTCCTGCACACGACTGTATGCCTTCCGAGACATGGGGGCCATATGTCCCTGAGCGGGATACATCATGCGCTATGGGAGCGCACAGCATCATAGGTTAGTATGATGCTGTGCGCATCAGGCTGCCCGGGAGGCTATT
The DNA here is from genome assembly GCF_014858855.1 of Bufo gargarizans. Lineage (NCBI taxonomy): Eukaryota > Metazoa > Chordata > Amphibia > Anura > Bufonidae > Bufo > Bufo gargarizans. The sequence goes on from NC_058085.1 coordinate 312,062,627, forward strand.
GTCCCGCGCTTATAATATCATATATGTAACCTATGATTCTGTGCGCTTCCGTGTGCACAATGTATGCCGCTCCGGGACATATGGCCTGCTCACGGACCGGAGGGCATACTGTTGTGTGCATGAGAGGCCCCATGTACTGCCATGTGGGGCTCTGGCACTGTTAGAATAGCTCTGTAATACAGTATCCAGTGGAGCAGGACACAATATATTCTGTCAGATTCATATGAAATATTTGACACCAGGGGGAATAAGGACGAATAGTAGGGTTCCATAGAAGTCTTTGGGTGCTCAGTAAATGGAGGTTATTTGAAGCTCTGATGTGCTTGTATGTATGAATGCTGTGCCAAGAGTGATGAATGCCTAATGGATATCTGTCAGCAGATTTGTACCTATGACACTGGCTGACGACATCTGTGTTGGTCCCATGTTCATATGTGCCCGCAGTGCTGAGCAATATTAAGTTTTAATATATGCAAATGAGCCTCTAGGAGCAACAAGGGCGTTGTCATTACACCTAGAGGCTCAGCTCTCTCTGCAACTGCTGCACCCTCTGCACTTTGATAGGGCCAGGTGTGATGACTTTTTCACTGCCTGGATCTGTCAATCAAAGTGCAGAGGGCGCACAAGTTGCAGAGGGCGCTGAGCCTTTAGGTGTAATGACAACGCCCCCGTTGCTCCTAGAGGCTCATTTGCATATATTAAAACGCCAGCAATGCGGGCACATGTGAACATGGGACCAACACAGATGCCTTCAGCTGCCAAGTGCACATGTAACAGGTCCGCCAGTGTCATAGGTACAGATCTGCTGTCAGATGGGCTTTAATTTACAGCCCATGTACTAGAGGCCACACTTGCAGACAACATCACTGCTATCGGAGGTAATCCTCTCTTGTATCTCATTCCATGAGTTCAGAGAGTTTCTCTATCGCAATAGGGACTAGCAAAAGCCAGAAGTCATTTGAAGAAGCAGTCCTGAGGACTGTGACAATCGTAGCATTTCTTGGGCTTTGTTGAAATTGGGAGCCAGGGACTTCCAGTTCGAAAATTAGTGAATTGGGATCTGTGGTTTTGGTAGTACAGAAATGCGGTAGCTATGATAGTGTGAGAGGTGACGCCCTAACTTCTCGTCAGTATATTAGGTATTTGGTGTGGAATTCGAACCACTTTAAGCATCTACAGATGGACAGGGATTGTGAGTTTAGCTCTGGCTTTGAAATAGGAAAGGAGTTATGTATCTGGTGGGAAGGTTTGGAGGTGGAGATAGGCGGTTAAAGGGATTATTTCACCAGGGACCACGCTATCCAAATGACACATAGCTGTCCTTCACCTGATTATGGCCTCATGCACACCAGCGCAGTTTCCATCCATGCGGCTAGCACACTGACCCACTCATTGCTATTGCCATTCACACATCTGCATTCTTTTTCGGAACAGCCACACAGATCCCCAATCTTAGAACATATCCTGTTCTGGTCTGTATTGTGGGAATAGTCCTTTTTGTTGATGGAAGTGAGAAAAATGTGGAATGCACTCGGATCCATGGTTTGCAGACCGAAATATGAACACTGTCTTGTGCATGAGGCCTTAAGCGTTGTTTTACTTTTGTTGATCAGTGGCTCCGTTCCCAAGTTATGGTACTTTTTCCAAATATGTAAATTAGGTGTTTGGTGCACCGAGGGTGTCATTGTTGCTCTCATAGCCCCAACATTCCTCTACTTTCTATGGCCCTCTAGGAGCCTCCCCCAGGGAAAGATAGATATACTGGTTGATCTTTGGACATTGCGGTATCCGGAGTTGCGGCAGTACTCTTGTTACTCAAGTTCTTATGGCCTCTGTCTTGGATTGATCTGGCAGTGGGTAATCAAGTCCTTCTTCCCATTGTACAATATATTGAGTATCTGCCGTGAACTATATCAGACCATTCTCCTATATTGCTCACACTAGAACTTGGACAAGGGGTGAGGGACAGTAGAAATGTTTGGCACCTTTTGACTCCAGTTTCTTTCATCCTAGGATGTCTTGTTAGCAGAGATGAGAGCTTTTAGGCCTAGAGTTTTCTGGGAGTTTTATACTGATGACCTATCCTCTGGATATGCTGGCCCTTAAAGGGCTTCTGTCACCCCCTAAACGCCAATTTTCAGTTTTTGACTTAATATATTTGCTAATGTTTACAGATTCGATATATTCCCCTCTTACCTCAGGCTGTGGTGCAATTTCAGTAAAAATCGGACTTTAGTTATATGTAAATTTATTTACTACCAGCAAGTTGGGCGGACTTACTGGTAGCCGCCGCATCCTCCTCCACTTGATTGACAGGGCCAGCGAGCGCTCTCATCCTCCAGCTCAAATCCCACGCCTGCTCCGTACCGGTTGTCATTCGGCGCAGGCGCTCTGAAAGAAGGACGCTAGCTTGGCTGCTCCTTCCTCAGTGCGCCTGCACCGATGACTTCAGCCCTACACCCGGAAGAGAAGTCAAAAACTGAAAATTGGTATTTAAGGGGTGACAGAAGCACTTTAAACTTCTATTATGACGGAATACAATACTAAATGCCTCTTATAGTCTTCCATGGTGCATCCCATCATACAATTCCGTTATGGTCCATGGTAACGGAATCCATTACGGAATTCTTAGATAACCCGAATGCCGAACCTGCAAATTGCAAGTTCACTCGACACTAGTCTTCAAGTGCCTGCTACACCCAGACAATGTATACTTTGCCTTTTGGGTGGTGGGGTTGCCACTTGTGTGGTCATGATTGGTATACAATGAATTTTCTATCAATCTACAAAATTAATAGCCAAACATTGCATCCAGCCATTGTCAGAAAGCTTGGACAGGTCTGGGGCCCCTGGATAGATATTCGGGGCTACCATCCACCTACCTACTAGGGATCAGATTAAATGGCGGAGAGTCTGTAGCTTGATGGGGAAGTGGTTGGTTTAATACCATTAATTTGTAGAGACAATGGGGCTGATTTACCATAAGCACCAGTTTTTTTTGTGCAGTCTGCACCAAAAAAGACTGGTCTGCGTGCTTTGCATCACATTTAGTAACTGTTTTACACACTTTTCAAAGCTGTTTACGCCTCGTCCAGCATGCGTACGTGGCTTCATGGGAAAGGGGATGGATTCACTGGAAAGAGGCATGGCCTAAATGGGACTCCATGTGCCAAAAATTCTCCAAAAATGTTGGTGCAATTTTGGAGTAAAAATAAACCAACTTATAGATGGTGTAAACTTGGAGTAAATATTTATATATATTTTGTTTGCACATGAACAGAATTATAGCGTAAATCTTGTGCAGGATTTACGATACTCCAAATTTACAGAGGTCCATGGCCAGAATAGTAAATTTTTCGGACACTAAGAATGTGATTTTCATATAAATCTGCCCCTATGAGTTACACTGGATGTCACCTAAGATGCCTAAAAAGGTGTCATTAGTAGGGTACGACCCTTTTCTGTGGTACATGACTTTATTCAAAGGGTTATATTTGCAGGATATAAGTTCTCCCTGGGGGATTCGGGTGGTTTTGTAGGAGTTCCTTTTTTTTTTTAATTTATTTATTTATTTATATATATATTTTGTACTGTATTTACCGTAATAAATATATGAATTAAAAAATAAATAACAAAGTATAGCAGCTATGTTACAAGAACACAAGCTGTGTAATATGTGATCATCTGGGGTGTTGCCCGCATTCTCCTGTGTGTGTGTGAATGTACCTAGATGAGCCATATGCCCTTCCTGAGATTTGTAAGTTTTACAGGTTGCAGAAGTTGATTTTAGGTAGAAAACCACACGTGCAGATGAAAATTTCACTGGTTGTCTTTAAGCAAAAGACGTCCTTTGTCATTATCTATTGAGTATTCTCGGAATTACCAGGGGGCTCTGGCATTATATAAGCACCGCAAAAACCAGTGTGATTCCATGTATTCATGCTTCACAACTGGAACCTTCTAGTCACGTAGGTTTTCTCAGTATGGATTTCATAGCCTCCTGTTTAACGTGTTCTGAAAGGAAGACGTGTTCCTTTAATTCCCACGCGTTTCGTTTTCTTCCTCTGAAACATGTGCAACCAGGAGCTTTTGTTACCTCCGGTGTTCTTCACTACGCCGCAGGCAGTGGAGCACACGATCTTCACCACAATATGCCACAGAGCTCGAGAAACCCTGGCAAATAAAAGGCCCGCTCCGTCATTGTTGTTAACACGTGCTGGAAGCCGCAGCATTCAAGAATATATTGATTTCTCTCAACAGGTGTCAGTTTTTAATGCGATTAATGTACTTTTACTTCATTTTTGACTCTTACTAGGACACTGAGGCATGGGCCATCTGTTAAGAAAAGTCTAAATATCCATTAAAGACAGTATAACTATTCATAAAAAGAGCAAACCCATTTCTTGGCTGTTAACTAAAAGAATGACTCAACTGAATAGAATAGAAATGTATTTCATATTGTGCCTTCACTGAAAGAACGACTCGCCTCCCGACTGCAGATCTCAGTGTGGAGTTGCCTTCCAACTTTTTGGAGGGTCAGAGAGGGACTCTGTGATTATTGTATAAAAGTTCTACTTTTTAATACCGATTTATAAAAATAAAAAAACATTTTCTGTATGTGTTATTAACATAACTATTAATTATGTAAAATCACATGTTCATCAGCCCACCCCAGAAGTCGTCTCCAGGGCCCGACTGCTGAAATTGACTGCAGCTAATAACATTCGAAGAAGCTGTGGATGGTGGGGGTTTATGGTATCATTATTGTCAGACCAGACCACCATGAAGTTTGCAGCTCATTTAAATTTCATATATTTTAGCATGTTCATTTCAGAGAAGGCTAGGGAATTCTTCAGACGCAAAAATTTACTATAGCCCTTCCTCAAGGGGGTCTGTCTCGGGCTAGACTCTGTTGCAAATTTTGTTGTGGGGTTCGTAAAATAATAAAGGTAACTTACCTCGCCTTCATCAGCCCCTCCGATCTAATTCCGCCATTCTTCCTCTCATTCGGACTGCAGCCAATGACATCCTCTATACTGTTTCAGCCAATCTCTGGCCTCAGTGTTCTCTTATTGTACACCGCTAAGGGCAGGGATTGGCTGTAGCAGTACTCATCACTGAGACGTCACTGCTGCAGCCCGGAGGAGAGGAAGGAGCTGCAGTGCTGGATCGGAAGGGCTGGTGCAGGTAAGGTACATTTTCTACATTATCTTATTGGCCCCACAACGGGTTGGCATAATGTTTCAATTGGACATCCCCATTTGACCCCCCACAAGGAAGTATGGAGTAGGCTGTCCCCATATTAGTCACTGATTGGTGGCAGATGCCCTGATGACACTGAATTTTAGTCAGGATCGTAGCCAAGGGTTGGCCTATAGGCTTTTTTTTTTTTATGAATGTTGATGTGCCACGGTACCAAGGATAATTGGCAATGTTTCCAGAAATGTGGGTGTTCACATTGTTAGTTCTATATGTTGCTTTGTTCTTGGTCTCTTTGGATGTTTCTTAAGGCCCTTATAGACTGGCCGATGTTTGGGCAGATGACAATTAACGAGCATTCATACAAATGCTCGTTAGCGATAACCTAACAATGTAAAGGTGTGGCCGATAGGATCATTGGTGCGGTCACCTAAATCATTGTTTGCCAGCAGCATATTGTGTTGTCTTATCGGCCTCAGCTGCCGGCAAACAATGAGTCTGTATGGGGACGAGCACCCCTTTTGCCTTTACTCCTCTTAAGGGTGCCAGTTATTTTCTCTATGTAACTTCATAGCCGAGGGTTGTCGCCTGTAAAATGGTCAGGATGTGACAAGCTGCAGGATGAGATGTTGTCAGAGCACGAAACTAAGGAAAGAACCAGGAGTAGGACAACAGATAACAGGTGGCAAATTTAAGGGGCGAGACAGAAATGAAATCCAGGATTGAAGACCAGGTCAAGAGTCCGAGTGAAATAAAAAACAGAAATAGGATCTCAACGGGTGCTCCTCAATCCGCAGGATGGACCGAATTACCATTCAGATAGTGTGTAAGGACCAGTTTGTTTCGTCAAGTTGTGGCAGTGACAGACAAAGGCTTGTAACCAGGATCAGCAGACCAGCTGGAACGAGAGAAGTAAAAAACATTGACAATTTTTTTTTTCTTTCAATGAAACGAATATCTATACGTCTGAGATTCTTCTGTTTTGTGCTTTCACATTTCTGTAGCATTGAATCGCTTCCACTTCATCAGTTAGAATGACCTGCTAAGAATATCCCTGGGCTGTTATAACGTCATTGCTTACTCTGGAATGACATCTGTTGCCGAATGCTGGTAATTGCTTCAGTTAACGGCTGACGCAGCGGAACAGACGGAGATGGAGCAGAAGAATAGCTACGTTATGGTTGACATCAACAAGGATATACAGGTGAAACTCGAAAAATTCGAATATCGTGCAAAATTCATTCATTTCAGCAATGCAACTTAAAAGGTGAAACTAACATATGAGATAGACTCATTACATGCAAAGCGAGATATTTCAAGCCTTTATTTGTCATAATTTGGATAATTATGGCTTACAGCTTATGAAACCCCAAAGTCACTATTTTTTAGGTCCCCTTTGCTCAGGGGGTATGGATTAATTAGCTGACTACAGTGTGACACTTTGAGCCTAGAATATTGAACCTTTACACAAAATTCTAATTTTAAGTTGCATTAATGCAATTCCTTTTAAAGGGGTTGTCCGGGTTCAGAGCTGAACCCGGACATACCCATATTTTCACCCCGGCAGCCCCCCTGAGCCTAGCATCGGAGCATGTCCTGCTCCGATGCGCTCCAGTGCCCTGCGCTAGATTGCGCAGGGCACGGGCTCTTGTGTTTTCAATAACACACTGCCGGGCGGTAACTTCCGCCCAGCAGTGTGTTTGGTGACGTCACCGGCTCTGAGGGGCGGGCTTTAGCTCTGCCCTAGCCGTTTTACTGGCTAGGGCAGAGCCAAATCCCGCCCATCAGTGCCGGTGACGTCACCGGGGTTCCTCTCAGCCTCATAGAGAGCCCCGGTACGTCACCGGAACTCAGAAAAATGCCTTTGCCCCGCACAATTTAGCACAGGGCAAAGGAGAGCATCGGAGCATGAACTGCTCCGATGCTCATGTCAGGGGGGCTGCCTGGGTGAAAATGGAGGGCTGTCCAGGTTCAGCTCTGAACCTGGACAACCCCTTTAAGTTGCATTACTGAAAGAAATGGACTTTTGCATGATATTCAAATTTTTCGAGTTTCACCTGTAGGTTTTTTATTTTTTCTAGAGCTGCAAAAATTCAATTCGTCCTTCAATTATTTATGCCATGAATATTTTACTCTTTATTATTACTATGCAACAAAGCTGAAAAGAAAGGTATGCAAGTGAGTTTGTGTTTGACCCTTTAGAGGGGTTGTCTGACAGTAACAAATGCTCCCCCATATTCTGGGCCCCTCACACTGATTCTACTTTCCTGGTCCCCGCACCGCCGCTGCTGCTTCTCCCCATGTGCGGATGAAAACATCCGGTGGGGGGGGGGGGGGTGAGCCAATGGCAGGCGGTGATGGGGACGAGCCTCCCTAGTGTCACCTGCAATACTAGGAAGGCTCGTCCCCGTCCTCTCCTACCATTGGCTGCTTCCCCCCAACACCAGATGTTTTTATCCACGCACAAGAGAAGCAGCAGCGGCGATGCGGGGACCAGAAGCGACACTGAGTGCCGGGTAAGTAGAATCAGTGTGAGGGGCTCGGCACATGGAGGAGCATTTGTTAGTCGGATAACCCCTTTCAATAGACCTTGAGACATGACTTGGATATTAAATAAGCCAGCACCTCATCTGCAGACAGCTGTTTCGGAGTGATTGCCCCTCATCAGTGCAGAGCATAAAGTACTGGCTTAACAAGGTGAGAGGCCTAAGTCAAGATTTGGGGGTACAGTCTCTCCTTGGGAACAGAGTGCCTTAATCAGCGTGAGAAGACTGATAGGCCATACATGCTCCTCTAGAATTCTGGAAAGAAAGGGATGCAAATGAGCTCTTGACAAGCTCTGCCTCTGATGCCACCTAGAAGTCAATGTTTGACGCAAAGCTGAAAGACACCTTGGCTTCCTTCAGCCTTATCAATGCTATGGGTCGTGAATTTATTGAGCATATGGCTAGTCACTTGGTGGCACCCTGCAGTTTGCAGACTATAGTTTACTAAGGGGGACTGGAAAAAAGAAAGAAATTTAAGCTTCCTTCCCCTGTCTTGCCATGTTTTTGGAAGCAGGATGATAATAAATATAAGACTATAGTATTGTTTTTTATTTTTTTTGATGATGCCACTCCTTTTTTACGGGTCTGCTTATGAATACAGAGGCACGCTGATCCAAAGAGCATGTAGCAAACCATGAAGTTACTGACATTATGGCCGGTGTCTTCAACACCCCCAAATGAAAGAATCAGACAGTGTTTCATAGTAACAATCCGTGTAAAATATAGGCTTGAAGGAGAGGGAAAAATGTCCATTTATCTCTCCCTCATTGAACTGGAAGATGGGAGAGATAAATGTTGATTTCTCATTAACATGAGGTTTATTTCCCATGGTCTGGTCTCTGTTGTTTTAAAACCAATTGATCTCATTATAAAGAAAAAGAACCCATTGATGTTTTGGGCTTTTATCCGTACTTGCTCATAATAATTCACCTCTCAACAGATTATATTGGAATCATTTGCATTGTCACTTTCATGTATAGATAGCAGGGGCAGACTGGGAATTTAAAGTGGCCTGGAAAAAAGCTAAAAGTGGCCCTGTGTTGTAGGCTGGTCCAATTTGACAGAAGGCAGGACCAACACAAGGACATGGAGCAACTCAAGTAGGCGGGGCCAGCAAGACCCTAGTGCAGCCCCTGCAGAACCAAATACCACAGTGCAGTACAAATTTGATGTCCCAGCAGCACAAAATACCTCCCCAGAAGCTCCCAATCTGTGGTAGTCAGTGCCACTACCACATTCTGTCCTCCTACACCTACTCAGGTTACAGTAAATTCAGGAGTCAGAAGGGCTCCTGCGGCTGCCAGCCAGTTACTTAAGTAGTTGACACTCCCAGCATTAAATAATTCTGGGTGCGTCAGCTCATTCCTTACTTAGCTGGCATCTGGACATTGGCCCACTGGGAAGTTTCCCTGTAGGGTCTATGGCCAGTCTGCTCCTGATGGATAGCAATATGATATATACATTTTTAAAAACCACAGTATTTTACAAGAAATACACTTGTGACGCTGTAGTGTCTTGGGTTGTAGGTTAGGTAGTTTTCCCACGTGTGAGCATGGCACAGGTATGTCATAGATGAAGTGATGGCACAGGCATGACTTTCATGCAACAGGCGGCAAAGCTAGGAGAACTGGCAGATTCACAGATCGCCTAATCGGGAAGTAATGTACAAGAAATACATCTCTTCTCTTGGGGAAAGAGGAGCCATCTAGTAAAACTCTACAGTAACTTCTCAACAATGACTGCAGTGGTATCAGTGGTTCCCCATGTGGTATAGCAGTCTCTTGGCTTCCCTGCTGAAGAGATTCCGAAAGATGCTCCTTTTGGCCTGCAATGATGCTGGCCACCAGGCAACTTCTCGGTCATCGGTAGCCTCCAACTGTTGCAGACATAGTACCATTAGCTCCAGTCACAGTTGTGGTCAGTCTGAACAGTGACGGCTCGCTTCTGAGCCGACTCCCAACTCCCCTTGACTTAGCAGAAAGAGACTTCAAGTTCTTGCCAAGTCTAAGTGAGTAACTTGACTCATGAACACCTTTACATCCTCAGAGTGACTATGGCGTGATCCCTACCAATCGTGGTGTCGAGAGCTGTTCATGCCTGGAACCATATTGGATGGCACATGGCCAGATCTGAACACCGGAGAACTTTTGTACTGTCTCAGACTCTCATTTAACATACATGATTGCAAAGCACATAAATCACAAATAACATTGTATTGTTCAGCATTTTACATACAGTACATGGTAATCAAAGCTGTCGAAAGTTAGGCCTGGACAAATCTTAGTCCTGTCTACTAGTTAGTTCAAAATTTCCAAATGTTAGTCACCAGCAATGACACACTGTAGGTTGAGGTCTAAAATGCCCGCTGTGAGGGGCTATTGAAGCAGAAAAAAATGTACACATGAGAGCTCAGGCATTTGCAACAATTCAGTTATTAATCCCCCCTGGTGGAGTAGCTTCAATAGAGCCTTGTTTAAAGCGGCTATCCTCTTTAAAAAAAAAAAAGTAATTTTTTTTTATGGAACTCTAGTACACGACAGTCTAAGGGTTCTTTTACACTAGCGTTTTTCTTTTCCATCCTAGAGGCTCAATACCGGAAAAAAACCTGATCCGTTTTATCCTAATGCATTCTGAATGGAGAGCAATCCGTTCAGGATGTCTTCAGTTCAGTCACTGTACGGTTTTTGGACGGAGAAAATACCGCAGCATGCTGCATTTTTCTCTCGGGCAAAAAATCCTGAACACTTGCCTGAATGCCGGATCCGGCATTAATTTCCAATGAAATGTATTAGTGCCGGATCTGGCATTAAAATTGCCGCATTGACGGATCCGTTCTTCCGTTCTGCGCATGCGCAGACCTTTAAAAATGTGAAAAATTAAATGCCGGATATCGTTTTTCCGGATGAATAACCGCAAAGACTGAACCGGCATTGCAATGCATTTTTCAGACGGATTCGCATCCAGATCCATCTCACAAATGCATCCGTTTGCTTCCGGATTGCCGGATCCGACGACTGAACTGCCTGCCGGAATACTCTGCCGCAAGTGTGAAAGTAGCCTTACAAAGCTAAAACCATCCCTGTACCTCACATCGATCCACAGATCTCCCTATTTATTGCTCTGCTAGGTGTATTTCAAGCTTGCAGCTCAGGGTGCACGTCCTTCCTGCTGCAGCTCTCTGCCTATCACAGCTCAGGAAGCAGTTGAAGGATGGCACTGAGCACGTGTGTCCACCTCAGTGAGGTGGACAGAGAAGTAAGGAAAATAATAAACAGGTTGTGCTATACAGATTTTTATTTTTTATTTATTTTTATAATTCAGTGGCTATACAAAATTTTTCATTACATGTTTAGATCCAGGTGCTGGAAAATTGGAGAATGTTTTTGATGGGACAATACATTTAATGATGGTCATAGGCTAGCAATGTACCCTTTGTGTCCTTTTCTTACCTCCCCTGTAGACAGTATGCTTTGCGGTACTCACAGCTGTCACTCCATTCCACTAATGATGCATCAGCAATTTGAGAAAATGTTTTAGACCTCTTTTACACGAGCGGGTTTTCTGCACGGGTACGATGCGTGAAGAGAACGCTTAGCACCTGCACTGAATCCTTATTTCAATGTGTCTGTGTACATGAGTACGCATCAGTTCTGCGTTGCGTGAAAAACTTGTTCTATATTCTTTGTTTTTCACGCAGTCCTCGCCCCATAGAAATGAATGGGGCTTCAGTAAAAAAAACGCATTGCATCCGGAAGCAAGTGCGGACGCAGTACGTTTTTTTACTGATGGTTGCTAAGAGATGTTGGTTGTAAAAATGCATCAAAACAGATTGCACTCACGCGGAAAAAACTGAACACAATCGCAGACAAAACTGACTAAACTTGCTTGCAAAATGGTGGGAGTTTCACTGAACGCATCCGGAGCCAATCCGTCACGCTCGTGTGAAAGAGGCCTTATGGCGCCTTCACACGCGGCAGATTTTGCGTCAGAAAATTCCACGACTGAAAATCGGTTCCATTCATTTGAATGGGGCAGCAAGCACATGGATTTCTGCAAGCCGCATTAAGGTGAATGGAACTGATTTTCAGTCGTGGAATTTTCGGCCACAAAATCTGCTGCGCGTGAAGGCGCCCTTACCTTGTTCTTTCACAGCCAGATATTAACATTTCATCGATCTGGTAGTAACAAAAGTGTCCGCACCCCTCTGTCCGCGGGGGCTGCCCATTCCTGTGTTAAGCATTACTATGCCTTTGTGCAGTTACATCAGACTATTCATAATCCACCATGTGGAAGTGTCTGTTTTATTGTAATGTGTTCTAGTGATAGCACCGCGTAGTTCATTTGGGGGGGGGGGGGGGGGGGAGGTCGGGTGGCGGCATTTGCCGTTCAGTATATTTTGCACTAACTGCTTCCTCTAATTACAGGGGATGGAGAGAGCAGCGAAGGGTCAGTTCTCAACGTTCAGCAGTTTCATTTCAACCATCAACCAAAAGAAAGAAGCCGCTGGGAACAGATGCTCACCTACGCAGCTTGTTATACCCAACAGCAAAAATGGTAAATGAAAGTGTTATATACGCAGCTGCTTCCACAAAAACAACAGCATACACCATGGCGGGAAACTGCCGGATGAATAGAGCTGTGATAAAGCCAATCTGCATGAATTTGTTCTTGGTTTTTTGTTTTCCTTTTGCGTTAAGAACTAATGACAGTTGTTTTAAAGTGGAACTCCGCATATGTTATCGTGTGAGCAATTCCCATACAGCCGTTTAGGAGCAGAGGAGCAGGTGTTTTTGTTTTCTTTTTTTGGCCATCTGCAGGGTCTAAAGGCCCTATAGATGCAGTCGTCATGTGCTTTCCTGGGCCATTTACCAAAAGTACATTGCATTGCAGGGGCGTAGCTAAAGGCTCAAGGGCCCTGGTGTAAGAGTTCAGCTTGTGCCCCCCTTCTCTCAGTGCTTTGTGGCCAGGGGCACCGACTCCATAGCCTTCGTGCCTGAGGCAAAAATTTAAACGGCACCCCTTCCCCATGCCAAATTCTTGACCTAACCCCTTCCCTACAGCCAGAGGTGTAACTTGACCAGTATGCACTTTCTATAATACTGGTCTCTTTTTATGCGCCACAAGGGTCTGGGGCCCCCTCAGGGTCCTGGGCTCGGTACAGACTGCTACCTCTGCACCCCCTATAGCTATGCCCATGTTGCATAGCCTGTTAGGGTATGTTAGGGCATTGAGGTGCTCATATACCTTTCAACTATCCTTTTTTTTTTTTTTTTTTTGTTTAATGGGGTCACCTGTTGAATCGCCTGCTGTTCCTATCCAGACACTCTTTATTCACAGGGCTGCCCTGCTGGTGTCACATTGACAACACACGACCGCTGCAGCCAGTCTCTGCCCTCAACATTGCACCTTTGAGGACTGCTATTAGATGAATCTGTCAGTTGCGCTGATGACTAGAAGAGCGCCACTGGAGCAGGGGGCGATTCCACAGTTGAGGGAATGTTCACATCTGTGTGCGAAATCCGTCAGGCTGTTACGGCATACATATTCAGCAGGATAACGCCGGGAACTGCCAGATCCCACTATAGTTAAGTGGGGGATCTAGCGGTTCTTGGGTTTTGGCATGACAGATTCCACTGTAGGTGATGTTTTTGTCTGGCAGTTAGCCAGCATTTATGTTGAAATAGACTGCCGGATCTCCTAACGCTAGTGTGAACTTAGCGTAAGTAATGGTTACTTTATTTTTCACCTCCCCTGTTTGTGCCACACTTTTACTAATCTGGAACCACAATCAGAAATAGGGCTTGTGGCACTTCCAGTCATGGCCAAAATTGTTGGCACCCCTGATATTTTTCCGGAAAATTAAGTATTTCTCCCAGAAAATGATTGCAATTACACATGTTTTGTTATACACATGTTTATTTCCTTTGTGTGTATTGGGACAACACAAAAAACTGAGGGAAAAAAGGTAAATTGGACATCATTTCACACAGAACTCCAAAAATGGGCTGGACAGAATTGTTGGTACCTTTTTTTCAAAATTGTGGGTAAACAACTTTTTTTTATCGCAAGTGATGCTTGTTCAAACTCACCTGTGGCAAGTAACAGGTGTGGGCAATATAAAAATCACACCTGAAACCAGATAAAAAGGGGAGAAGTTGACTCAATTTTTGTATTGTGTGTCTGTGTGCACCACACTAACCATGGGACTTGAGAACCAAAATTGGGGGAAAAATATCAACAATCTAAAGGTTACAAGTCCATCTCCAGAGATCTTGATGTTCCCTTATCCACGGTGCACAACATAATCAAGTAGTTTACAACCCATGGCACTGTAGCTAATCTCCGTGGACGGAAGAGAGAAATTTATGAAAGGTTGCAAAGCAGGATAGTCTGGATGGTGGGTAAGCAGCCCCAATCAAGTTCCAAAGAAATTCAAGTTGTCCTGCAGGTTTGGGGAGCATCGTGTCAGCGTGAACTATCTGTCTAATTTTGAATGAAATGGGACACTATGGCAGGAGACCCAGGAGGACCCCACTGCTGACATAGAGACATAAAAAGGCTAGACTGCAGTTTGCCATAATGGACGCGAGTAAGCCAAAATCCTTGGCATCAACTCTACATCTGCCGGACACGCCGTGTGGGTTCCCCAGCCAGTCATCCTTGTCTGAGTTTTTCTATATCGGGATGTATACCCTCCCCCACTACCGGTTAGGAAGCTAAGTATTATCCATATAAATCTTGTTGCTCATAAAGTTTTTTTCATCCCTACATGTCTTTTTCTATATATCATTTTTTTTTTTTGATGAACCTGAAGGTGGAGGTGAAACGCGTGGGTTTAACTTTATTTACATTTTGTTTAATTCTACATATTTTCTTATATCTAATAAGAGACTATAACTATCTCGTACTTGTATGTTCTATGACCATTGGATATATTAAGGTAGGGTCTAGATAGGGAATTTCCAGGTTCTAGGAACGAGGACAGGGATCCTCCACCATCAAGGGGTGATCCTGGGCTGAGAAATATTTAGGGTAAAACAGGAAAAGTTTTACCCTACCATTCTCATCCTGATACTGAGATCATATTTTTCTTAATCGTTTTTTTTTTTTTTCTTTTTGGGAAATTCTTTTTTCGTAAAGCACATTATTCTACAAAGAAAAGAACACTGTACCTACAGTCAAATATGGTTGAGGTTCAAAGATGTTTTGGGGCCTCTGGCACTGGATGCCTTAACTGTGTGCAAGACATCATGAAATCTGAAGATTACCAAAGGATTCTGGGTCGGAATCTAGGGCCCAGTGTCAGAAAGCTGTGTTTGCGTCCTAGGTCATTGTTCTTTCAGCAGGACAGTGACCCCAAACATACTTCAGAACTCTCCAGCGCTTTGTTTCCATCTATTTCTGGATGCTACTTGAAGTGGCCAGAAATGAGTCTGGATCTAAATCCCATTGAACACCTGTAAAGAGGGATTTTTAAATTGCTGTTGGGAGAAGGGACCCTTCAAATATCAGAGAACTGGAGCAGTTTGCAAAAGAAGGGTGGTCCAAAATTCCAGTTGAGAGGTGTAAGAAGCTTGTTGATGGTTATAGGAAGTGACTGATTTCAGTTATTTCTTCCAAAGGGTGTGCAACCAAATATTAAGTTGAGGGTGCCAGAAAAATTTGTTTGGCCTATGGAGATTTGTGTGAAATTATATCATTTTTAGCTTTTTCTTCTCTGTTTTTGTGTTGTTCCAATAAACACAAAGGAAATAAACCATATGTTTAAGTTTAATTGCAATAATTTTCTGGGAGACATTTATTTTCCCTTACGCCAATGACGGCACCCTTGAGAGACCCCCTCTAACCAGGACAGGAAACAGGAACTTTTGTGGAGAGCTCTTAAGTAGGGGTTCTACCCCTATGCCACCAGTTCCTGTTTCCTGTCCTATGGACATCCCCTGCTGCAAGGGCCGCATGGGAACGCCAGCAGGGACCCGACCTAGGGTATTTAAACCCTTCAGCGCACGGTCAGAAGGATCCCAGCCAGCCTGCAAGCATCTGTGGATCCACTTATGGAAAACTCTCTATCCCTGTCTGGTACCATGGAGGAAGAAGGTAGTCAGCGCGCTGATGTCCAGGAGCGTCATGACGCCAAACCGATATTCCTGATGGGGTAAGGTAGTCCATCCCCACCTTTTATTTATTCCTTCAGTGTCTAATAGGGGCTTATTCTCTTATTTTACTTTAGAATCTCAGAGGGCCCTAGGAAAGCTACCACTAAATCTATAGGAAGAGAGTCTGCTGTATGCAAGAAAAAAACTCGCTCCTTCCTGGTCTAAGCTGTTATGTCAGCATTGTGTGAACAAGGTGATAGAGGAGGAATCCCCATCACTACTTCAGAGTATCAAAGATCTTGCCAAATCTGAAGTTTCTGATTGAATGAAAATGTTTAAAAAGTGCCTCCCTTCCTTAGCCTCGGGCAAGCAGGGTCACTCTAATATACGGTAGTATCCGATTCTGAGTCTTCAGACAAAAATGAGCAAGCAGAAATCCTAGAAGATTGAAGCTCTTCCTCAGATGAAGAAACCACGGGTAGACCTTTATTTTCCCCTAGAAAGGGCGAGTCCTCCTACTGGGATAGGCCTCCTATATTGGATGCTCCAATTGCCAAGATTTTTAAAAGGTCTGCTTTGCCTTCTGAGGACCTCGTGCCTTGAAAGATCCGATGGATAGACGGGCAGAAGTATACCTTAAAGTATGTGAGGCCTCTATGCAGGCATTTAAACCAAATATTTCCACTACCTCTACTGCCAGTCTTTAAAGTTATGGAGTAAGGGTACTTTCACACTAGCGTTTTTCCTTTCCGGCATAGAAATCCGTCACAGGGGCTCTATACCGGAAAATAACTGATCAGGCATATCCCCATGCATTCTGAATGGAGAGTAATCCGTTCAGGATGCATCAGGATGTCTTCAGTTTAGTAGTTTTGACTGATCAGGCAAAAGATAAAACCGTAGCATGCTATGGTTTTATCTCCGGCCTGCGCATGCGCAGAGCGGTGAAAATGTGAAAAAATATACAAGACGGATCCGTCTGTCCGCATGACAAGCGGAGAGACGGATCCGTCCTTGCAATGCATTTGTGGGACGGATCCGCATCCGGGTCCGTCTCACAAATGCTTTCAGTCAGCGGCAGATCGGCGGATCTGGCTGGCAGTTCCGACGACTGAACTGCCCGCCAGATCACACTGCCGCAAGTGTGAAAGTACCCTTAGAATCCCATATCCAGAATAAAACCTCAAAAGACCAGTTGCTAGGGGTATTTCCTACCATCTTTAAAGCGATGGACTTTATTTCGGATGCTTCTGCAGATGTATTAAGATTAAATGCCAGATCAGCAGCTTTATCTAATTCTGCTAGGAGGGCCATTTGGCTTAAAGGATAACTGTCGTGTATATTTTTTTGGAGTATTGGATTGTGGTGATTAATATCTCCTTGGTGGCCCTATTTCAACTTTTCACTGTGCATTCAATTACCCCTTAATTCTACATTTTTGTTCACTGTACTGCCTATTTTTACCTGTGCTTAAAATAGGGTTGCTAGTCATGGTCTGTCTATCTGTTGATAGACGGAGCATGCAGCGTGCAGGCTCACATTACTGACAGCCAGGGACTGTAGGTAAATGATTAAAGCCAGGTCCTCCCCAGCAGCTGATAGCAGTGCCTGGGCTGTGTGCAGTGGTGTATCTTGGTTTTGTGCTGCCCTAGGCGAGACTAAACTCGGGCACCCCCCTAATATAAATTTGAACCACCCCTTCCTGTCACGGCCAAACCCCTTCCTCTGTAAACCCCACCCCTTCCTCTTTAGGCTCCACCCTTTCCTGTTTTGCATAACAATCTTAAGAAATTTATCGTGATAACGATATATATCGCGATAAATACCCGTTTAAAAGAAAAAAAACCCACAAGGAGGCGTTATACTGTATGGGACAGCCTCAAGGAGACGTTATACTGTATGGGGGCAGCCTCAAGGAGACGTTATACTGTATGGGGGCAGCCACAAGGAGACGTTATACTGTATGGGGGCAGCCACAAGGAGACGTTATACTGTATAGGAAGAGCCACAAGGAGACGTTATACGGTATGGGGGCAGCCACAAGGAGACGTTATACTGTATGGGGGCAGCCACAAGGAGACGTTATACTGTATAGGAAGAGCCACAAGGAGACGTTATACTGTATGGGCAGCCTCAAGGAGACGTTATACTGTATGAGGGCAGCCTCAAGAAGACGTTATACTGTATGGGGCAGCCTCAACTAGACAGTATACTGTATGGGGCAGCCTCAACGAGACGGTATACTGTATGGGGGCAGCCTCAAGAAGACGATATACTGTATGGTGGGCGGGGCAGCCACAAGGAGACATTATACATACTGTATGGGGGCAGACATAAGGAGACGTTATACTGTATGGGGGGAGGGGGCCAGGCCAGCCTCAAGGAGACACTAAACTGTATGGGGGCTGCCACATGCAAATAGTGCACTCTGCACTGAGTCATAAATAAAGGTGGTATGTGTGTCAGACTGTCTATGGTAGCCCTGGCCTCTCCTTGAGGCTGCCCCATACAGTCTGTATGGGTCAGCCTCCAGGAGAGGCCAGGGCCACCATAGACAGTCTGACATACCACCTTTATTTATGACACAGTGCAGAGTGCACTATTTTCTTGTGGCAGCCCCCATACAGTTTAGTGTCTCCTTGTGACTGCCCCCATAAATAAAGGTGGTATGTCAGACTGTCTATGGTGGCCCTGGCCTCTCCTTGAGGCTGCCCCATAAGTATGGGGCAGCCTCAAGGAGAGGCCAGGGGCACCATAGACAGTCTGACATACCACCTTTATTTATGAGTCTCACTCTCGCAGTGCACTATTTGCTTTTTAACTCTCGTCTTACTCACTCCTGTTCCTCTGCCTGGAGTGGACCTGGACATTCCTCGCAGGGCAGGGCAGGAGTCAGGCGAAGTGGCCAACTCTGTTCTTTGACTGTCTGTGTGAGGAGGGAGGTATGTAGACTTTTCCTGTGGCTGCCGCTTGTGTTGTAAGTATTCCGGCCCACTGCGCATGTGCGAAAAAGAAGGCTCGGCGCAGTAGTTGAAAATTCCAGAACACGGACGGGAGGAAGTCAGGAGGACTCGGGAGGAGGGTCCCTGCTTCACTATGCGGCGCCGGCGATGCCGCTCACATAGTGAATGATCGGCAAGCAGCGGACAAAGGGGAAAAAAAGTTTGGAACATTTTACTATCGCTAGGCAAACAAGGCATTTTGCCGCCCCATTGGCAAGTGCCGCCCTAGGCAAATGCCTTGTTTGCCTCGTGATAGATACGCCTCTGGCTGTGTGCACTTCTCCCTGTCCCTGCGCTTGGCAGACGCTCCCTCACTCAGCAGAGCTGGAGAAGGCAGAGTTGAACCAGCGCACAACAGGGAAGGGAGATCTGCCATCTGCTCAGTGTAGAAATGAAAGCAACATGTGGTAAGAGGACCCCTTTGTGCTGCAAGAGATTAAGCCTTTAGGGGGGAGAGCTCTGGTTACTGACACTTTTGGGGGGGCTATTGTTACGGGCTAGTGAGGGCAGGCGGGATTAGCCTCTGGGTGAGGGCATTAGCGGCCATCTTAACTGAATAGTGAAATTGCAATTTTATGCAGACTGGTTGCTAAGGGCTGAATCTTATTAAATATGGGGTAAGTCAGTCTAATAGTAACTGATTCTGGAATATCATGCTATTAGTAACTACGTATTAGAAAATTTAAATTAGGGTCTAAATGTGATAGTTATCCTTTAATGGGGTTATTCCACCTTCTGCTTTCCATGCCGTGGCTGCTCTGTCCTCTTCAAGAAACTGCCCATTCATGGGGTCTTGTCGTTTCTATTGATTTAAAGCGGGATCAGCGCTCTGCTGATCTACTAATTCTGCCTTCTTTCTTTGCGTGCGCGCTCCCATGTGAGCCAGAATTCATTTCAGCAGCCGCCTCTGCGCTCCTACTCTCCTATCCCTTCTCTGCAAAAAAAAAAAAAACAGGACGGAGAAAAGGAATTGATCGTGCATGCGCGAAAATGCGCAAGCCTGTGAGTCAGGTCGGGCTGCTTACAATAAAAAACCAGGAGGATAGCGTGCAAGCGCGGCCATTGCGTCGGTATCTCTGGGGTGGCCATAACTAATAACATCCATAAGTAAATAAGGCTGGAAAAGAAGGTCACATATAGGAAAGGAAGAGGAATTGCTAACAACATGTATTTGGTAAGTTGCTGGTGGTGGCATAAACAACACAATTAAGCATACTTCAAAACATGGGATAACCCCTTTAAGGGTTGGTCTGGTGACACGGCTTAAAAAAATAAAATTTGCTCTATTCCATGCCAGGGAGGTTTCCTTTTTTGGGTTGGATTTGGACGACCTTTTAGAAAAGGGTTCTGACAACAAAAAAGGCTTTCCTGTTTCCAGACCCCCCCAAAAGACGAGAGATTTCTCACAGAAACCGAAATATTTTCAATATAACACACACTATAATACACAAAGCTGTATAATTGCAAAGAAAACATAGGTAGAAAGGATAAGGGATTCCTCTTTAATACCCAGTCCACTTTAGGGCGCAAGGCTGGTCAACATTGACGGTTACTGTTCCATGGGGGGGAAGACCTACTCTCTTTTCTCGGGCTTGGGAAAAAATCTCGTCAAGCCCTTGTATTATTTGTATTTTAAAAGACTGGTTCCGTCTATAGTTTCTCTCCCCCACTGAAAAGATTAAAAAATTACAAATTTGGTTCCAAATTATGTAAGAGACTTGGCACTAAGACGAGAAGTTTTTTCCCTTTTTAAAGAAAAAGGTTCTTGTTCCTGTTCCAGACTCTGAGAAGGGGAGGGGTTTTTATTCGTCCCTTTTTCTCGTACCCAAGCCAGAATGATCATTCAGAATGATTTATGAACCTGAGAGACTTAAATCGGTATCTAAAATGCAAAAAATTCAGAATGGAATCCATACAGTCTGCAATAAAACATCTCTTCAAAGACTGTGCTACCATAGACCTAAAGAATGCCTATTATCACATCCCAATTCTTGCAGATTTTTCTAAATATTTCAGAGTGGCGGTGTTTATGGAATGCCAAGTTCATCATTTACAATACAGAGCACTTCCGTTTGGAATATCTCAGGCCCCCAGGCTCTTTACGAAACTGATGGCAGAAGTTATGGCCCACATAAGGGAAAGAGACATTCTGGTTATTCCTTATTTGGACGATCTTCTAGTGGTGGCAGAATCTGGAGACCTTCTAACCTCACGTCTTCCAGAAGTAATAAAAATTCTAGCAAAGCTAGGGTGGCAGATAAACTGGAAAAAAAGTCAAACCTGACCCCTTCCTAAAAATGTGTTTCTAGGACTGATTCTGAATTCTGTGAAGCTACGTTGCATCCTCCCTCAGCGCAAGATATCCTAAATAAGAGAAGATGTGTGGTCCCTGGTAGTCTCAAAAAAATCGAACTATCATGCAAGGGATGGCATTATTGGGCAGAATGACCTCCATGATACCTGCTGTCAGTTGGGCCCTGTTTCACTCCAGGACGCTTCAATGTCCGATTCTAAAAGAGTGGCAGGGATCATTATCCCCATTGGATACTTAACCTGGTGGCTGGAACCTTTAAATCTAACTCAGGGCCTCCATTGGGATCTACAGGAGCAAATAAGCATCACCACGGATGCCAGTCCGACCCGGTGGGGGGGCCTATTTTCAGTGGGGGGTTCTGCAGGGGGTGTGGCGTTCGACAGAGTCAGGATTGCCAGAATATGAGGGAGTTGAAAGCGATTCTGTTGGCCTTAAGAGTATTCCTACCCAAAATACGAGGAAAGGGAGTAAAAATATTTTCAGACAGCGCCGCGGTGGTATCCTACCTAAACGGATAAGGAGGCACAAGGTCAGAAAATCTTATGTCCTTCGCCGCAGACATTTTTTCTCTAATCATTCCTTATGTTACCGTATTTTTCGCCCTATAAGACGCACTGGCCCATAAGACGCACATAGGTTTTTGGGGAGGAAAATAAGAAAAAAAATATTTTTAACCAAATGGTGTGCTGTGTGTTTAGTGGGTTTGGAACTAATGGTGGTCTGTGGATGGCACTATTACTGGGGATCTGTGGATGACTGACACTGTTATGGGGGGATCTGTGGATGACTGACACTGTTATGGGGGGATCTGTGGATGACTGACACTGTTATGGGGGGATCTGTGGATGACTGACACTGTTATGGGGGGATCTGTGGATGACGGACACTGTTATGGGGATCTGTGGCTGGCACTGTTACAGGGGGGGATCTGTGGCTGGCACTGTTACATGGGGGGATCTGTGGCTGGCACTGTTACAGGGGGGGGATCTGTGGCTGGCACTGTTACAGGGGGGGGGATCTGTGGCTGGCACTGTTACAGGGGGGGGATCTGTGGCTGGCACTGTTACAGGGGGGGATCTGTGGCTGGCACTGTTACGGGGGGGATCTGTGGCTGGCACTGTTACTAGGGGGGATCTGTTACGGGGGGGGAGGGATCTGTGGATGGCACTGTTATATATGTGCCATCCACAGACCCCCCCCAGCCCATAACTGTGCCATCGACAGATTCCTGTCCCCCCCCGCCCCCCCCCCCCCCCCGCCGCCGCTCCGGTATACAAGTATAAGATGTCATAATCAATTAATAGTTATTAAACATGCCCCCTCACTCCTATTACTACCTTACATCCTAATCGCTTCTGTAGAATTCAGGCAGGCTGGGCGGCCGGCGCGTCTCTCACTGATGTCATTTGCCTGCGCCGCCTGCTTCATTCATAAAGTAGGCGGCGCAGGCACGTGACAAGAGTTACGCTGCCGCCCGTCCGGCCTGCCTGAATTCTACAGAAGCGATTAGGATGTAAGGTAGTAATAGGAGTGAGGGGGCATGTTTAATAACTATTAATTGAATATGACATCTTATACTTGTATACCGGAGCGGCGGGGCTATACTACACTGACTGTACCGCCCCGCCGCTATTGCCAGCCCCCAGATCCTCCTCCCAGTCCCTCCCCGAGTCCCCGCTCGCTCCTAGATCGCAGCTTGCGATGTAAAACTGCAAGCATTCGCCCCATAAGACGCAGGGGCATTTCTCCCCCATTTTGGGGGAAGAAAAAGTGCGTCTTATGGGGTGAAAAATACGGTACTTTCATCTAGGCAGTACGCTTAAAGGGAACAGAAAACAAGGTGGCGGATTATCTAAGCAGAAACCATTTGTATGAGGGAGAATAATGTTTAAACCAAGAAGTCTTCAGTCAGATAGTTCAACTGTGGGGCCAACCTCAAGTAGACCTTTTTGCAACCGGACAGAACAAAAAATGCAACCTACTCTTTTCTTTAAATCCGAAAGATTTTCCGTCAGGGATAGACGCCTTCTCCCTTCCATGGCCGGATCAGCTTCTGTATGCCTTTCCTCCTCTAAGACTTCTTCCGAGGGTATTACAGAAGCTGAGGCAGGAGAACGTGGTTCACTTGGTTGAGGAAACTATCTCTTGTAGATCCCTGGATTCAAAACCTTCATCTAACAGCCTGGTATTTGAAGGGGAAATCCTAGAGCGTAGGGGTCTATCTAAGGAAGTTATATCTACCCTTTTATCATGTAGGAAAGAAGTAACCTCTACTATTTACCTCCAGAGTATGGAAGACCTTCTTAAATCTTTCTAAATTCCCGGTAGATCCCTTGAGTTCTCCTCCTATGTCCAGAATTTATTATTTTTTATTTTACAAAAGGGTCTTCATAACAATCTAAGACTTGACACCCTTAACGTTCAAGTTTCTGCCCTTAGTGCTTTCTTTGATTTTCCTATTGCCAATTATCCGTGGATTAGGAGGTTCTTTAATGCAGTTAGTAGGATTAAGCCTGTGATCAGATCTTCCATTTCCCGTGGGATCTTAATCTAGTTTTGTCTAGAATGACGGAGCCTCCTTTCGAACCTCTGTAGGATTTATCTATTAAAACTTTTTTTCTTTCAAAACTGCTTTTCTGGTGGCTATTACCTCTGCCAGGCGTGTGGGTGAGATTTCTGCCTTTTCAGCCTCTCCTCCTTATACTAACATCCTGGAGGACAGAGTGCTCATTAAACCAGATCCTTTCTTTTCTACCTAAAGTGGTCTCCCTGTTTCATAGTACCCAAGACATTGTTCTTCCATCCTTGTGTCAATCTCCAAAGAACGAGGAAGAGAGGAGGCTCCAGTGTCTAGACATTAAAAGATTCCTGTCTGAATATCTGAAAGTCAACGGAGGAAATCCTCTAGACTTTTTGTACAGTTTGGTGAAAGAAACTAAGGTAATAAAGTTTCTTCTAGAAATCTATTCAGATGGATAGTGGGGGCTATCGCTTTAGCCTATTCCTCAGCGGGGAAAACTCCCCCGTTGGGATTTGGAGCTCACTCAACTAGATCCATTTCTACTTCTTGGGCTGAGAGGGCTGATGCATCTCTAGAACAAATTTGTAGGGCTTATATCTGGAAGTCTCCATGCCTTCTTTTTTTCATCACTTCAGGTTAGATTTAGACTCCAAGGACCATTTATCTTTTGGCAAGAAGGTCTTGCAGGCAGTTACCCCCCCCCCCCCCCCCCCAAGCTACCAAGCTAGTTTCTATTCTAGTCTTCTCTCAAGGTCGATTGGCGTAAGGGAAATTCAGGATTACTCTTACCGGTACTCGTTTTTCCATGAGCCCATGACAGCACCTGGGATTTATTCCCACATAAGGGAAAAAATAAAATAAAATGAGAGTTTGTATTAGATGTGTTTTTAAGACAAGTTCTCGCAATTTAAGTGGTGGTATAGGGGCAAAGACTTCGAAACGCGTAGGACTGGTCTTTTGGCCCACGGAGGTATCCGTCCAACAGCTGTGACGTCACACGCTACGTTCTCTGATTCCCTTACCAACAAGCTCCTTCGTACGCGCGCCAGCTGCCGGCCGGAGCGTGGCGCGCGCCTTTTTTTGAAGTTGAGCACGGAGTATCGCTGTCCATCCCGCACTGTTTAGTGCTATGAAGAACTAACCTACAGGAGGAGCATTTTCAAGCCCACATTCTGCCGAACAGGTATTTAAAACCATCCGATTAGGCCTTATGTCCTTTTTCCTGCGCTGATACCATACCTTTATATTTGACACTTATACACTTTGTGGATCGAGACAACTGATCTCTCTTTGGTACCCAGCAGCGGCTCTGTGCACAGCAGTTCACAGAGAAAGGACATAGCTGACAGCGCAGACACAATTACAAAATTTTATACTGACCCATTTATTTCCCTAAGGAGCCCTGAATGGAGGAATCCGATTAGTTGCTATGGGCAACTAAGCCCGTTCTACTTTACACCAGTTTTGATCAATTTGGCGCTAATAGGGGCAATGCAGACTCCCCCATGTTGTTAAAATTTGGTGGATCTTTAGACATGACATAACATTTTTGTCTAGAACTGCTACTTGAATTTTTACTCCAATTCGCAGTTTGCAACTCTTTTTTAAAAATAAATAAAAGTTGCACAGTAATAAATCTGGAGTGAAAGGAATTGGCATAGCTAACCATGCCCACTTAAACATGACAAAGGGCTATGTGAAAGCATCTTAAAGGAGTTGTGCAAGTTTGGGAGGGCTTTTGGCACAAGCACAGCTGCTATACGATGTACAGGGGGGTGCTTGGTAAGTGCCCGGGAGGTCACCGCAGCAGCTTCCCGAAATAGCAGATCGGTGGGGGTGCTAGGACTTATATCCTGGATAACCCCTTTTAATAGGAGGCCTGTCATTATGAATTATTGACTTCTATGATCAAAACTCCAATAGCAAATGATTAATAAAAGTCGCAAACCTGATTGTACATATGGGCTGCAGGAACGCCTTCTGGAGAGTGCTGCGTGCGGATGGCAGCCGTATCCGGCTCCGTGCTGGATAATCTCTTTCTGCTTGAGTTGTACAAGTCCTGATTCAGCAGCTCAAAGGTGTCTGGGGGATAAATGCCTGACTCTTAATAGAACGACACTGAAAACACATACGTGTGCGGCCTTGCCACGTGGATATTTAACGTTTCTTCCTTCTCCGCATTAGCCTTTCTCATTACAAAAGAGGCAAGTGGGTGAAGAGTAAAAAAACAACCTGTTTACTCTGAAGTCCTTTTTTTTTTTTTAACTTTCCTTCAAATCCAAGTCCCTGTGATGTTTTTCCAGTTTCTAGCTGTGAAAGCGGAGGGCAGTCTTTCTGTACAATCGGTGGCGCTGATGGCTGCTGGTGTGTGGGTTTGTGTGATTCATGTTCTACACTCCGCTGCTGGCGGCTTCCCATCTGTAATACTTGCTCTCATTCACAAATTCGGAACAGTCGACGTACTCCATCCCGGTCTCCCACTATAGCTGGAAGAAAGCTGGAGCCATCTGTACCGGCCGCAGGGGATTAAAAGAAAACAAATGCGTATAAGGGTGGATTTTATTTTTTATTTAAAGTAACCCACCTTTAAAAGGGAACCTTTCGTCAATTTTAAGCCTGTATTTTTGGTCCACATTTTTGCGGATCGCACACAGGCCCATTTGTTTCTAATTGACAGAACACTGTTTGCTGTCCACATCTGTATGTCCGTTCCGTATTCTTCTCTGTTTTGCAGAAAAGAATGGGCATTATTACAATGGATCCGCAAAAAAAAATTATGCAACAAGGACGTCACACGGAGGTCATCCATATTTTTTGCGGATTGCATAATATACCCTTAGGCCTCATGCACACAACCATATCCGTTTTGCAAAACACTGACATCTGTGTTGTGTCCATATTTTTTTTTCTTTTAACCGTTGACTTCAGTGGGCTTGTGGTCCACATTTTGTGGCCAAGAATAGGACATGTTCTATCCTTCTGTGGAACAGACACATGGATGCGGACAGCCCGCAGATTACATCTATGTCCAGTCCGTTTTTTAATAGACCTATAGAAATGAATGGGTCCGTTTGCAATCCTCCAAAAAATGTGGATTGGGCACAGGTACAAAATACAGTCATGTTTGAGACCTTAGGGCTCATGCACACTGCTATGTGTTTTGCGGTCTGCAAAACTCACATCCTGGCCAAGTGAATGGCCATTTATTTCTGTAGAAATGGACAAGAATAGGACATGTTCTATCTTTTTTGTGAGGCTGCAGAACGGACGTGTGGAAGGCGGACAAAATTAGGTTTTATTATATGCAAATGAGCCTCTAGGAGCAATGGGGGTGTTACCATTACTCCTAGATGCTTAGCTCTCTCTGCAACTGCCATGCCCTCTGGACTTTGACAGGGCCAGGAGTGATTACATTAAAACTGTCATCTTAATCATATTACAGATGGCATGGCAGTTGCAGAGAGAGCAGAGTCTCTAGGTGTAATGGCAACGCCTCTATTGCTCCTAGAGGCTCATTTGCATATATTAAAACATCATTTTTTTCAGCAATGCGGGCACATATGAACATGGGACAAACACAGATGCCTTCAGCTGCCAAGCACACACGTAACAGGTCAGCCGGTGTCATAGGTACAGATCTGCCCTTTTATTGTTACCCCCTCTGCTGGGGTAGATTATGATCTCAGGTGTCGTTTTCAGTTTTTACACAATTCTGTACACTGTACCGTAATAAAAAAAATGTATTCAGTTTTAGAACTACATTTTGTTTTTTGTTTTTTTTAATTAAAGCCACAGTTCCATGAAAAAAAAAAAAATATGTGGTTGACTTCGCATAATGGAAGCAGTAAGGGGTTCATGTGAGGCTTTCTTCAAAGCACATTCAATAACACTTTGTCTTATTTGTATGCAAATGACTTCCATATTGTCCTCAGGTTAGCTGATAGGTCATATAAATTATTTAACATTATTAAAAGAAGGCAGGTTTATTGCAAACGGCAATATTGCCTTGATGGGAGAGAGAAGCAATCCAAATGCTTGCACAGCTTCCCTATCCTCTTCTAGCGGACATGTCCCCTCTCCTGACAAAGAAAATACTTGTGTTCCCCATGAGAACCCATTCTTGACCACATTTTCCTCAAAATCGGTATTATGTTGCTCCTGGTTTATTCCTGCTCGAAATTTAGGAATAAGTTTTACCACTTGGGAGTGTGTCCTTGCCTGACCCTGTCCACTCAGTACTGACCGTATTAGTTTGGGGAGGCACAGACGAGGGATCAGTCTTTTAATACAGCACTGAGCATTTACAACCTCCTCTAACCTACAGTGTCATTTTGTCTTTGTTTTTCAGTGAGGGACCTTCCGCCAATATGCCTTGATGTTCGACAAAAGCAGCGAATCTCCATTGATACGCTACCTGCAGAGATGAAAGCCCCTATCCTACCCGAACCTCCCATTCCAGTACGGACCAAAACCCTAAAGGATTTTCAGTGAGTTCAATGCAATTCCAATATCAGATATTTTTTATTTTAGGAAATAATTTTGCTGTCTTCTAAAGAACCCTGGATCAGGTTAGGAAGCCCAATTCTAAAACTGTCTAGCAACCACACATGACTCTGGTAGTAGTCGAGCCACGTCAGTTGGAGACACTGTGCTGTTCGAAGCTCTGTTCCTGTAACCACACTGCTGCGCCAGAACCATTGTATGATGACTGATACTGACGATGCCCAATAGTACCCTATTGGCTCATTATGGGTTCCTTGAGCAGTTCTGTTGCATTTAGCAATTATATCACTGAATAGTTATCCTACTTAAAACTTAACTTTTAGTCATTATTAATTAAAATAGGTCCCACAGAAAAATTTCGATAGCTGCATATATCAGATACAGTGGACTTATGCACAATGAGGCACAGGGTAAAAGTAGAAAATAAAGAGCACGAATTTGGACCAAATAGTCCCACTCACGGTTTGGTGATTGTTCTGTTTACGGAGATGAATCGTACCGCAGCAAGATAGTGGGAAGGTCCACAAAAACTGATAAAGGGGTATTGTAGTCACCGGCTCTTCTTATACAGGACAGGTGGATAGCTGGGAAGATTAAATCCCTATCCGACTGGTGAGGCCCTGCCTAAAAGCGGAGAGGTCTCCCGCCTATATGCGGGAGAATCACCCCCAGAGGGAGCGACCCCACTTATCGACGGCTGTCCCTGGTATCCTGTCCCTGAAAAAATATATATGTATCTCCCAGTGTCAGTACAGCCAAAATAAAGTTGTTATATAATCCCTGTTATATAATTTGGGATTATATAACAACTTTATTTTGGCTGTACTGACACTGGGAGATACATATATATTTTTTCAGGGACAGGATACCAGGGACAGCCGTCGATAAGTGGGGTCGCTCCCTCTGGGGGTGATTCTCCCGCATATAGGCGGGAGACCTCTCCGCTTTTAGGCAGGGCCTCACCAGTCGGATAGGGATTTAATCTTCCCAGCTATCCACCTGTCCTGTATAAGAAGAGCCGGTGACTACAATACCCCTTTATCAGTTTTTGTGGACCTTCCCACTATCTTGCTGCGGTACGATTCATCTCCGTAAACAGAACAATCACCAAACCGTGAGTGGGACTATTTGGTCCAAATTCGTGCTCTTTATTTTGTACTTTTACCCTGTGCCTCATTGTGCATAAGTCCACTGTATCTGATATATGCAGCTATCGAAATTTTTCTGTGGGACCTATTTTAATTAATAATGACTAAAAGTTAAGTTTTAAGTAGGATAACTATTCAGTGATATACAGCTTATATTCCTACACTATATATATATTTTTCTCTACTGTGAATTTTTTGCATTTAGCAATTAGCAGAGCTTGCAGGATTTATTCTTGCTGTCAAAAACTAAGGAGACCCCCCCCCCCCCCCCCCCACCTGCTCCCTGCACCGTTCCTGGTCCTCGCACCACCGCTGCTGCTTCTCCCCATGCCCGGATGAAAACAGCTGGGGGGTTGTGGGAGCAGCCAATGGCGGACGGGGACGAGTTTTTAGAAATCCTCATTCAGATGTAGCAGAACAAATCCACAGCAGAAACTGACTTGTGGTGCGGATTTTAAACCTGCAGCATGCCAATTTATAGTGCGGATTTCACAGCAGATTTTACCCTTTCCAATGCAAGGAAAGAGATCTACATGTAATTTGTGACTTTTCTACAACAAAATTGGCGACAAAATGCATCATTTGGTGTGTTTTTTTTTATTTTTGTTATTTTTTTCTGCTGCAGAATTTCCACAGCTAATCAGTCATGTATAAACCCAGCCTTAAGGGTAAATGCACACGCTTAGGATTTATGTGCGGACAATTGGTGCGTATTTTCCGCATGCAGATTTTGAAGTGAATGGAGAAAATCCAGTTCGGAAAAGTAAAATAAATTGACATGCTGCGGATTTTAAAAATCTGCATCGTGTGCATGATAATTTCAAATTGTCATAGAATACAATATACAGATCCTGTGCATTTAGCTTAAACCTTTTTTTTTTTTTGGGGGGGGTGGGTTCAAACCCCAACCCTTTAGGCGGACCTGCATAGGGATGCATACTTTGCTGATTTCAGCGCCTCCTCTCGCCGGCCTTGGCTGCTCCACCGAGCTCCCAAGATGTAAATTCTGCTCCTCTTGTGTCATGTGAAATGGTCAGGTCACTGCTGCCACCAGCAACTGGCTGCAGCAGTATTAAAAGGGAAGTTTACATGTTAGAAGCTCAGTGGCGAGACCGGGGAGCCAGCGCTGGGAAGCCGGGTAAGTATACTTTTTGCAATGCTCCCCACCTGACAAAGGTGTACAACCCTTTAAGCTTGCTTTTCCTTTAAGAGTCTTGAATTCAACTATTGCAAAAACATTTTTATGCCCAGTGCGTCATTCAGCAAGTATGACTGCGCGGTGTCATAATAATTTGTCCATTCTTACTAGCCTTTGTCTGCATGGAATTCTCTGTACGCCAGGCTCCATTTCTGTGTACCGCTGACGACTTCAGCTGTAATCAGAAATGTCACCGCATTACGGTAATCTGATGAGTGGGAAATGAAGTACAAGGTTGTGCCTCTAGCCTTTCATTAAACTTTACATTCTCGCTGAAAACACAGGCTTCTGTCCAGCAATGTGATTGTCTTGGTGAGTCAGGCACACTGGATTGTACTCCCGCTTTGTCTGATAGTGGCTGGGCCTAAGTCGGATAAGTGTGGATG
Organism: Bufo gargarizans; assembly: GCF_014858855.1. Taxonomy (NCBI): domain Eukaryota; kingdom Metazoa; phylum Chordata; class Amphibia; order Anura; family Bufonidae; genus Bufo; species Bufo gargarizans. Next base: position 312,093,540 of record NC_058085.1, read on the forward strand.
AGGCAAAATGTAGCAATTTCTTCTTACATTTTTAAGGAAAGAATTGTCTTTTGTATTTACCATGAAAGTGAAAGGTTCAGGACACAGTGTCCGCATCTGTGTTGGTCCCATGTTCATATGTGCCCGCATTCCTGAGAAAAATGTTTTAATATATGCAAAAGAGCCTCTAGGGGCAATGGGGGCGTTGCCGTTACACCTAGAGGCTTTGCTCTCTCTGCAACTGCTGCACTCCCTGTACTATGATGGATTGATAGGACCAGAAGGGGGAAAAGTCATTAAGTCTGGCCCTGTCAATCGAGGTGGAGAAGGCACAGAAGTTACAGAGCCTCTAAGGGTCCATTCACACGTCCGCAATTTCGTTCCTGCATTTTGCAGAACGGAATTGCGGACCCATTCATTTCTATGGGGCAGCAAGATGTGTTGCCCGGATTCGGAATTGCGGATCCGCAATTCCGATCCCGAAAAAAATAGAACCTGTCCTATTCTTGTCCACAATTGCGGACAAGAATAGGCATTTTCTATTAAGTGCAGGCGATGTCCGTCTTTTGCGGATCCACATGTGAATGGACCCTAAGAGTAATGACAACGCCCCTGTTGCTCCTAGAGGCTCATTTGCATACACTAATACATAATTTTTCTCAGCAATGCAGGCACATGTGAACATGGGACCAACACCGATGTCTTCAGCTGCCAAGCGCACATGTAACAGGTCAGCCAGTGTCATAGGTACAAATCTGCTCACAGATGCCCTTAAATATAAAACACTAGATTTTGCTTGACTTATGATCTTATACACTGATATGCGAATATCACTACTAACAGGGTCTTTCCAGGATATGACTGATGGCCTATAGTTAGGTTAGGCCTTTAATGTAGAATCTTGAGAGTCTCGCCCCTGAGTTGTCCACTGATCAGCAGAACAAAAGATTATTAGTGCTCATCAGAGAGCCGGGACCCCTTCTCTGCATTACCCAGCGTGGTGCTATGGCTGTACCTGGTTTTGCACCAAGACCAGTCCTCAGCCTGTTCTCTTGAATGGACTGAGCTGCAGTACCAGACACGGTAACATTCATATGGACATCACTTTGACGGGTACCCTTCGTTTTCCTAATCAGTGGGGTCCGGGAGGTGGATTCGCCTCTGATCTTACATTATGCTCATGCAATATCTTAAGCAAGGGCCATCAGTTTTATGAATGTCACTCAAGATAAACTCTGGTGAGGGACAGTGTCCAGTCCTGTGTCCTCCTCCTCTTACTTCCACTGTAATTCAAAGGCTATTGACACCTTCAGGACATTTTTTAAGATTGCATTTTACTCATTTTGGGCTAAAAAATCATTGTTTCAATTGGTCTTTATTTAAAAAAATATTGGGCTGTTCTGTTACAAAGGGCTAACTGTTTGTTTATCTGTGTGACTGGTACTTTCACTTTGTGCCCGTCATCTAATAACCCTTATCTCTAAATTACTAGTAGCTCAAAAACACTTATTTAAGCCACATTATGATCAGTAAGATAATAACTAAGCTATAATAAGTGTTAATAAGGTCAGAGATGAGGAGCCCCCAGCTGAGGTGCCTTATGGAAGAGAGTAAAAATACAGATGCTGCTACTAGAGAATGTCATGGCTGTACAGAGAAAGGGGCTCAACATATAATATATAAAGCTGAGTAGATGTATGTGTGTATGTCTGCTAAAGAAATCCTCATTGTCGCATTTACATCATGAAATTTGAAACACAGGTACATCAGGTGTCCGGGAAGGTTTTTCGACCAGGTCTCAGCTCTCTAGGACATACCGTTCCTAAGATATTCCCCAAAAATGCATTAGTTAATAGAAGCTTGGTCACATGACCCTTATCAGCCAATAGAAGCTTCCAGGCCGTTAGCCTCCACATACACAATTTTACTCCAGGTTTCCATAACAACCCAGCCATTTTTTATTTTTTTCACTTCTGTAGGTCAGCTTTAAAGGAAATCTGTCACCAGGATAATCGCTGTTGAAGTAAAGCCATGGCCTAATAGCACTTAGTACCTTATTTCAAGATGTGCCTTTTGTTCCAGCAATAGATGTTTTTATCCTCTGATTTCCAGTTTATTTGGTATGCAAATGAGGCAGTTAGGTGCCCCAATGTGTCAACTCTCAAAAGACTAACATAACCACCCCAGGACCACCTAACGCACGGATGCGTCCTGGAGGCGGTCGATTTATTCTCCTGGACGCATCCGTGCGTCATCTTGCGAGAGGCGGGATTTCCTGTGAACGCGCGCACACAGTCGCGCGTTCACAGGATCGGAAGGTAAGAGACTGGATCTACAGCCTGCCAGCGGCGATCGTTCGCTGGCAGGCTGTAGATGCGATTATTTATTTTTTTAACCCCTAACAGGTATATTAGACGCTGTTTTGATAACAGCGTCTAATATATCTGGTCCTCTGGTGGTCCCTTTTGCTTGGATCGACCACCAGAGGACACAGTTAGCTCTGTAAAGTAGCACCAAACACCACTACACTACACTACACCCCCCCCGGTCACTTATTAACCCCTTATGAACCCCTGATCACCCCATATAGACTCCCTGATCACCCCCCTGTCATTGATAACCCCCCTGTAAGGCTCCATTCAGACGCCCGTATGTGTTTCACGGATCCACGCATCCATGGATCGGATCCGCAAAACACATACGGACGTCTGAATGGAGCCTTACAGGGGGGTGATCAATGACAGGGTGGTGATCACCCCATATAGTCTCCCTGATCACCCCCCTGTAAGGCTCCATTCAGAATTTTTTTTGGCACAAGTTAGCGGAAATTGATTATTATTATTTTTTTTTTTTTCTTACAAAGTCTCATATTCCACTAACTTGTGACAAAAAATAAAAACTTCCATGAACTCACTATGCCCATCACGAAATACCTTGGGGTGTCTTTCCAAATGCGTGCAAAGTAGTTTGAAATCAAAATCTGTAAAAAAATGGCCGGTGAAATCCGGAAGGTGCTCTTTGGAATGTGGGCCCCTTTGCCCACCTAGGCTGTAAAAAAGGGTCACACATGTGGTATCGCCGTACTCGGGAGAAGTTGGGGAATGTGTTTTGGGGTGTCATTTTACATATACCCATGCTGGGTGAGAGAAATATCTCGGCAAAAGACAACTTTTCCCTTTTTTTTTTTTTTTTTATACAAAGTTGGCATTTGACCAAGATATTTATCTCGCCCAGCATGGGTATATGTAAAATGACACCCCAAAACACATTCCCCAACTTCTCCTGAGTACGGCGATACCACATGTGTGACACTTTTTTGCAGCCTAGGTGGGCAAAGGGGCCCACATTCCAAAGAGCACCTTTCGGATTTCACTGGCCATTTTTTACAGATTTTGATTTCAAACTACTTTGCACGCATTTGGGCCCCTAAAATGCCAGGGCAGTATAACTACCCCACAAGTGACCCCATTTTGGAATGAAGACACCCCAAGGTATTTCATGATGGGCATAGTGAGTTCATGGAAGTTTTTATTTTTTGTCACAAGTTAGTGGAATATGAGACTTTGTAAGGAAAAAAAAATCATAATTTTCCGCTAACTTGTGACAAAAAATAAAAAGTTCTATGAACTCATTATGCCCATCAGTGAATACCTTAGGGCAGTGATGGCGAACCTATGGCACGGGTGCCAGAGGCGGCACTCAGAGCCCTCTCTGTGGGCACCCGCACTGTGAAAAAAGTCTATGGTGTACCAATATGCCTTAGACTTTTCCTGCCATTCATTAGCGCAGGGCGCACTATGCACAGGCAGGGCACTGAAAGTAGGCAGGCTTTAATGGCTAAATGATAAAGTACATGGAATATATACTATATTGAACTATAGTATTCAGGTTAAATTGCTGTGTTGGCACTTTATGATAAATAAGTGGGTTTTGAGTTGCAGTTTGGGCACTCTGCCTCTAAAAGGTTCGACATCACTGCCTTAGGGTGTCTACTTTCTGAAATAGGGTTATTTGTGGGGTTTTTCTACTGTCTGGGCATTGTAGAACCTCAGGAAACATGACAGGTGCTCAGAAAGTCAGAGCTGCTTCAAAAAGCGGAAATTCACATTTTTGTACCATAGTTTTGTAAACGCTATAACTTTTACCCAAACCATTTTTTTTAATCAAAAACATGTAGAACAATAAATTTAGAGAAAAATTAATATATAGATGTCGTTTTTAAAAAAAAAAAATTTTTACAACTGAAAGTGAAAAATGTCATTTTTTTGCAACAATTTCGTTAAATTTCGATTAATAACAAAAAAAGTAAAAATGCCAGCAGCAATGAAATACCACCAAATGAAAGCTCTCTTAGTGAGAAGAAAAGGAGGTAAAATTCATTTGGGTGGTAAGCTGCATGACCGAGCAATAAACGGTGAAAGTAGTGTAGTGCAGAAGTGTAAAAAGTGGTCTGGTCATTAAGGGTGTTTAAGCTAGGGGAGCTGAAGTGGTTAAAGAGGACCTTTCACCTGGAAAAACATTGCGAACTAAGTATCATTACATATACAGCGGCGCCCAGGGATCTTACTGAACTTACTATTATCCCTGGGCTCCGCTCCGTTCGGCCGCGATGTCCTCTGGTATGTTCGGTGACTTGGTTATAGTAGGCGGAGTCTGCCCTTGTCCTGCTGGGCGTCTCCTCCTCCTCCTAGGCTGTAGCGATGGCCAATCGCAGCACAGAGCTCACAGCCTGGGAGGTTTTTTCTCCCAGTCTGTGAGCTCTGCGCTGCGATTGGCCATCGCTACAGCCTAGGAGAAGGAGACTCCCAGCAGAACAAGGGCAGTCTCCGCCTACTATAACCAAGTCCCTGAACATAACGGGAGAATGGAGCGGCGCCCAGGGATAATAGTAAGTTCAGTGAGATCCCTGGGCGCCGCTGTATATGTCAGTATACTTAGTTCACAATGTTTTTCCAGGTGAAAGGTCCTCTTTAAAACCCTGCCACCAGGTCCTGCTAAGACACGCCCCTGATCTGGTTAGGCCACGCCCATCCCAATCCTCAGCCGAGAGGGATTGGAAAAATAAAGTTAAAAATCAACTTCTGTCAACTGCAGAGGTGGGAGGGACAGTGACTTTCTTCCTGCAGCTCACACTCAGACAACACAGTGCTGCTGTCTGAGAGTGAACTGTTCAAAAGGACATCCTTGTGTCCGTCCAGGCCCTGCGCCAGATGGAGGATAGGGAATCTAGGGGCAGGCTGCTGTGGAGGTCACAGTTAAGGCTGGGTTCAGACCGGAGCGTTTTACAGCGCGTTCCTACGCATTGTAAAACGCTCAACAGGCAAGAACCAATAATTCCCTATAGGAATGGTTCTCACCTGAGCGTTTTACAGGGCGTCTTGTCGCGCGTTTCTGTACATAGACTTCCGGGAACGCGCGACAATGGGCGTTCGCATACTACCGGACCCGCTTATGTGTGACGCCGGAGAATCGCGCATACACAGCGCTCAGGTCAGTACGCTCCGGTCTGAACCGGCTGTAAGGGGATGGTCCGCTATGGAGGTCAGTGTTAAGGGGCAGATTGCTGTAAAGGCCGCTGTTAAGGGGGCTGGCCCCTGTGGAGGTCACTGTCAAGGGGGTGGTGTGCTGTGAAACTGTTAAAGGGGAAGGTTGCTGTAAAGGTCAAAGTTAAGGGGGTGGGCTGCTGTGGAGGTCCAATTTTAAGGGACTGGGCGTTGTGGGGGGCTGTGGAGGTCACTGTTAAGGGGGTGGGGTGCTGTAGATGTCACTGTTATAGTGGATAGTGTTGATATATTTTAAACATTAAATGAAATAGATTAAATATACCCGAGCGAAGCCGGGTCCTTCAGCTAGTTTTTAATAAAGACCAATTATAAAAATGGCTTTTAGCTCAAAATGAGTACAATGCAATAATAATAAAACAAAATTACCCCCAAAGGTGTACATAGCTGTTAGATAATAATAATAATAATAATAATAATAATATTAATGTGCCTACATCTCCCAAAGCTCAACTTTCTCCTCTTGTCACTGAAAGTACTGCAGTGCATCACCTCCAGACATAAGACCATGCCGGGTCTGTGCTATCCGCCAGCAGTTGCATCGCTGGTCAGCGATCCATTTAACGCAAGTGTGAACCTAACTCAAGCAGCAGTCCGAAATTTCTGAGCCACTATTTAACATGATTGGAAAGAGTTGTAAAGGTAATTGCAGCAGTCTGTTTAAACAGGGCTACTTTGAAGTTAAAATATTGGTCATTTTGTAGGCAGCAGGCTACAATCAGTGCAGTTATAGGGACTGTAAAAAGCTCTCTGTGGACTTTATACTAAAGTGGTCCGGAGCTATCATACAGTGTGACAGTCACCCACCATTATAATTTACTGTACGGAATTCAGTCTGACCAATTTACCTGGTGCTCAAAAAGTAAGTGTGACTCTGAAAATCAGGGCCTAGCTGTATGCTAAAATTGCAATTCCTGAATAACCAAATGTAATTTGTTCTTTTGTCCCACAGGGTGGACATGCGAAATATTTTATGCTGCGGAATTGCAGGTGGGGAAAACCACTTTTACAGTCGCAGCAAAGTGGATGGGATTTTACAAAGTCTCATCCACTGTTTGAAAAAAAAAAAAAGGTTGTGGAAATTAAGACATTAATCTTTGTTGCTGATTTTCGCTGCAGACTTCACACTTTACAATGCATAGGGTGAAATCCGCAAATTTCACTGCGAATCTGCAGCGGTTATGGTTAATTGACTCCATATCAATGATTTTATGCAGGGTAGAATTTTATAGGGCAATTTGAGGCTGATTAAACATAAATTACATATATCTTGTCCCTGGAGCTGTGGAATTACTAGTATCTGGCTCAGGGTTCAGATGGATGGAAAAATCAAGTGGAAGTCCAAGAGTAATCTCCATTATATGGCCAGCTATTCACTGGTGATATGGGACCAGAGCTCCTGTTTATGGATGCAAGAGCATAATGCTGGCCTACAAGTCCAAAGCCTTGAAGGGCAGGTTCAGGTGAATGTAATGATGCCTTTCAATGCTGCTTTATTCTGGAAGAAAAGTACTTTGAATCCATATACAAATGAGTAGTTAAGTGCACTAAATGTGGGCCCTAGCCAGTGTGTGCACTCTTACTTCCTCTGCCAGTCCTAGCCTCTCCTTGATTGACAGGGCCAGGTGAGATGGTTATGCAGGAACCTGGCCCTGTCAATCGAGGAGAGGGAAGAGCTGGCAGAGGAAGCAGGAGGACTGGCAAGGGCCTGCCCTTGGTGCACTTAACTGCTCATTTGCATATGGATTAGCATGGAGAATGAGGCAATGGATTTCACTTGATCATTGCATTCAGCTGATCTAGCCCTATAAGGCATTGTGCCTGCTTTAACAGAGAATGTCTTGGTGACAGACTCCCTTTAAACTAACTCATGACAGAATACATTTAAACAATGCATTGAGGTGGTTTATGATCACAAACTTATCAGTTAGACACACCTTCCTAACTTGGAGGTTTCCAATCATTCTCTGTGTACATATGATGAGGACTGTGATGTCACTATATCACTCAGACTGCATTTGTGCTGTTGGTGTAATGTTACTCATTCGTACCTAGATGGCACTATTGCATAAGCTATTAGCATCATACTAGTAAGGGTTAAGGCCCCTTTCACACGGGCGAGTATTCCGCGCGGATGCGATGCGTGAGTTGAACGCATTGCACCCGCACTGAATCCCGACCCATTCATTTCTATGGGGCTGTTCACATGAGAAGTGATTTTCACGCATTACTTGTGCGTTGCGTGAAAATCGCAGCATGCTCTATTTTGTGCGTTTTTCATGTAACACAGGCCCCATAGAAATGAATGGGATTGCGTGAAAATCGCAAGCAAGTGCGGATGCGGTGCGATTTTCACGCACGGTTGCTAGGAGACAATCGGGATGGAGACCCGATCTGTCACGAGGGTGTCAAGAGCCATGCCTGACTCCGTTGTACCCGGGGTCAGGAGGTCGCAGCGGTTGGCTGCACGCTCTATGTCAGATAGGGAAGTTTCCTTATTGTAGCTTTCTGGGTTTGCTTTACAAACCCTTTTGGCTCACTCAGGGATCCGTAGCTCCTTCTCTCAGCTGTTCCTTGTCCAGCACTCCCAATCCTCCTTATATTCCCCTCTCACACTTCTCTGGTTGCCAGATATAGAGCTTCCTGCCTGGACATCTATTCTGACCCACTGGAGCTGTGTTGCTGCGTTCTCTGAGTGTTGCCTTAGAACGCTACCCTCCGGATCCCTGTTGGACCTTTGTGGACAATTGTTGCCGTCCACCTGGGTGTTTGTGTTTGTCTGTGTTTGTCTGTCCTCTCCCTGGTGTTTCCCTCTTAGTGCAGTGGTGAGGACTAGCGATCCCACCGGCCCGTTCATTATCTAGGGCTCATTTGAGGGAAAGCCAGGGTTTAGGCACGTGATCGCCGCACGGGTGAGGAACCCGTCTAGGGACGTCAGGGCAGGCAGGTGCCAGCTGCAAGGTGAGTTAGGGGTCACCACCTTTCCCTCTCCCTTGGGCAGGGCTTTCCCTGTTTTCCTCCCTGTGCGTGTTGCCGGTCATTACATTATATCTGGCCCTTATTTTTGTGTAGGTAAAAAAAAAAAAAAAAAAAAAAATATTTTTTTACCTACTTAGAATCCAGTATGGATCAAATTGCTGCTCTGTCCGAACAATTTCATGGCCTGTCTTTGGAGGTGGCAGGATTGAAGGCGTCGGTCCTCCAGCAACAGCAGCAATTACAACAGACCGCAAGCCCAGCGGTTGCTACTGGTAACCAGGTTGTTGCGGAACCCAAGGTCCCTCTCCCTGACAGATTTTCTGGGGGAAGGGACAAGTTTTTGACGTTCCGTGAGGCCTGTAAACTATACTTTAAACTGCGTCCTTACTCCTCTGGTAATGAAGAACAGCGGGTGGGTGTTGTTATTTCCCTGCTGCAGGGGGACCCGCAGTCCTGGGCGTTCTCTTTACCTACTGATTCCCAGGCTCTTCGGTCAGTGGATGAGTTTTTCGGGGCCTTGGGTCTCATATATGACGACCCTGACCGAGTCGCACTGGCTGAATCAAAATTACGGAGACTCCTACAAGGAGAGCGGCCGGTAGAGGAGTATTGCTCTGACTTCCGTAGGTGGGCTACGGATACCCAATGGAACGACCCGGCTCTCAGGAGTCAGTTCTGCTCTGGGTTATCCGAAAGGGTTAAGGATGCGCTTGCATTGTATGAGACCCCCTTTTCCCTTGATGCAGTTATGTCCCTTTCTATCCGTATAGATAGACGCCTTAGGGACAGGTTGAAAAAACCGGAGCCATTGGTAACCCCTCCCAAGCAGCAGTTAGTCTGTACGGACTTAGACGAGCCTATGCAGCTAGGAGGAACTACTCGTCAGGTCCGTCCTCCTGAGGTTCGCCGTAGGCGTGGGGGTTGTTTTTTTTGTGGGGAGAGGGGTCATTTCATTAACGTCTGTCCTTCTTTCCTCAGAAACAAAAAAACCGTCGGAAAACTACTAACCCCAGGCTGTGTGGAGGATGTCAGCCGGGGGGTATACGTTTCCTCCATACGTACATCGCAATTTGTGTTGCCAGCGGTTATTGTTTTTGGTGATAAGACAGAGACTGTTTCTTTCTTTCTAGACAGTGGAGCAGGGGTAAATTTGATAGATGCCCATTTTGCCCGCACTATGGGTTTGTCTCTCTGTACGTTACAGAGACCTATTCCCATATTTGCTATAGATTCTGCTCCTCTGTCTCAGAGAAACCTCACCCACATCGTTCATAATTTACACCTTCGGGTAGGGGACCACCATAACGAGATGCTCTCATGTTATGTTCTGGAGGGGCTTCCCACTCCGGTGGTGCTGGGCCTTCCCTGGTTGGTAGCGCACAATCCAGTGGTGGATTGGCAGGCCAGGGAGATATTGGAGTAGGAGTGAGCCGTGCAGAGAAAATTGCTTAAATAGCAATTGCTTAGTCGCCTCCATAACTACCCTACCTACATTTGTTTCGGACTTTGAGGACGTTTTTTCTGAAAAGGGTTGTCAGAAGTTACCACCTCATCGTCCTTATGATTGCCCGGTTAACCTTATTCCCGGCGCAAAATTACCCAAGACCAGGTTATATAATCTTTCAGGTCCAGAGAGACAAGCCATGAAGGATTATATCTCCGAGAGTTTGGCTAAGGGACACATCAGACCCTCTTCTTCACCCGTGGCTGCAGGGTTTTTCTTTGTTAAAAAGAAAGATGGGGGCCTGCGTCCTTGCCTAGATTTTCGTGAATTAAATCGGATAACCATCCGAGACCCATACCCTCTTCCTCTCATTCCTGACCTGTTTAACCAGATTGCGGGTGCTAGGTGGTTCTCCAAACTCGATCTTAGGGGGGCCTACAATCTGATTCGTATTAAAGAGGGGGATGAGTGGAAAACAGCTTTTAACACCCCTGAGGGGCATTATGAAAATCTAGTTATGCCTTTCGGCCTGACCAATGCTCCTGCCGTCTTTCAACATTTCGTTAATGACATTTTTAGTCATCTAATCGGCAGGTTTGTGGTAATATACCTAGATGATATTTTAATTTATTCGTCTGATCTGAGAACACATGAGGAGCATGTCAGACAAGTACTACAGGTCCTACGGACGAATGAATTATATGCTAAGATTGAAAAATGTGTCTTCGCCGTTCAGGAAATACAATTCCTAGGTTATTATTTATCTGCGTCAGGTTTCCGTATGGATCCTAGGAAGGTCCAGGCAATTTTGGATTGGGATCTTCCTGAGAACCTCAAAGCACTACAACGGTTCTTGGGCTTCGCGAATTTCTATAGGAAATTCATTAAAAATTATTCGGTGATCGTAAAACCCCTTACTGACATGACTAGGAAGGGGACTGATTTTTCTAAATGGTCTGACGCCGCTAAAGTTGCTTTTTCCTCTCTAAAAGAGAGGTTTACCTCAGCACCTGTACTAGTCCAACCTGATGTCTCTCAGCCATTTATTGTTGAAGTCGATGCATCAGAGGTGGGAGTGGGGGCTGTGCTGTCTCAGGGTCCGTCTCCTGGCAAATGGCGTCCTTGTGCTTTCTTTTCTAAAAAACTATCTGCAGCAGAACAGAACTATGATATTGGCAATAGGGAACTGTTAGCTATTAAACTTGCGTTTGAGGAGTGGCGTCACTTTTTAGAGGGGGCAGTCCACCCCGTCACTGTGTTTACGGACCACAAAAATCTGCTGTACCTCGAATCAGCTAAGCGTCTCACCCCTAGACAGGCTAGGTGGTCGCTATTTTTTACCAGGTTTAACTTTGTGATTACCTATCGTCCTGGGGTAAAGAATACCAAGGCTGATGCACTATCTCGTTGTTTCCCTGGAGGGGGTAATGTGAGTGATCCGGTACCCATTCTACAAAGAGGAGTGGTTGTTTCTGCGGTACACTCTGCTTTGGAGGGGAAGGTGTTAGAGGCCCAGGGGGACGCCCCGGTCTCTTGCCCCTCAGAGAAATTGTTTGTACCGTTGAACCTACGTCTCGAATTATTAAAGGAACATCATAATTCGGCACTTGCTGGGCACCCGGGTAGTAAAGCAACCTTAGAGCTATTGTCTCGTCGTTTTTGGTGGCCAAGGTTGCGTCAGGATGTAATGGATTTTGTGTCCTCTTGTTCTACCTGTGCGCGCGCAAAAGTTTCACATACACGTCCTGCAGGGTCTCTATTACCACTCGTCATTCCCAATAGACCATGGACACATCTGTCTATGGATTTTATCACTGACTTACCTTTGTCTGCGGGTAAAACAGTGATTTTGGTAGTAGTGGACAGGTTTAGCAAAATGGCACACTTTATTGCGTTACCCGCACTACCTAATGCTAAAACTCTTGCTCAGGTATTCGTCAGTGAGATCGTGAAGCTTCACGGGGTCCCCTCCGATGTTGTTTCGGATCGGGGAACCCAGTTTATTTCTAAATTTTGGAAAGCTTTTTGTTCCCGTTTGGGGGTTCACTTGTCCTTTTCCTCAGCTTTCCATCCTCAGTCGAATGGACAGACTGAGCGTACCAACCAAAACCTGGAGACATATCTAAGATGTTTTGTGTCTGAAAACCAAGAGTTGTGGTCGTCATATTTACCGTTAGCTGAGTTTGCCATAAATAATCGCCGTCAGGAATCCACTGGCAAGTCACCTTTTCTTGGTGCATATGGTTTTCATCCCCAATTCTGTACTTTCAAAGAGGGGGGGTCTTCTGGGGTTCCCGAAGAGGAACGGTTTTCGTCATCTCTTTCATCAGTATGGCAGAAGGTGCAAGCTAACTTGAAAAATATGGGAGGTAAATACAAATGCATGGCTGATAAGAGACGGTCGCCAGGTCCGGACCTAGGAGTGAATGACTATGTGTGGTTGTCTACTAGGAATATCAAGTTGAAGGTTCCCTCTTGGAAACTGGGTCCTAGGTTTATTGGTCCTTACAAGATTGTAGCCATCATCAACCCCGTGGCTTTTCGCCTGGAGTTACCTCAGACTTTTAAAATCCATAATGTCTTTCATAAGTCGTTACTCAAAAAATATGTTCCACCTCTAGAACCGTCACCGCTGCCACCCCCTCCTGTTGTCGTGGATGGTAGTTTGGAATTTCAGATATCCAAAATTGTTAATTCTCGTCGGGTCCGCCGCTCTCTCCAATATCTGGTGCACTGGAGAGGTTACGGTCCCGAGGAAAGAATGTGGGTTCCTGCGTCTGAGGTAAACGCCGACAGGCTAGTCCGGATTTTTCATGCCTCTCATCCTGAGAGACCTGGTCCTGAGTGTCCGGAGGCCCCTCGTAGAGAGGGGGGTACTGTCACGAGGGTGTCAAGAGCCATGCCTGACTCCGTTGTACCCGGGGTCAGGAGGTCGCAGCGGTTGGCTGCACGCTCTATGTCAGATAGGGAAGTTTCCTTATTGTAGCTTTCTGGGTTTGCTTTACAAACCCTTTTGGCTCACTCAGGGATCCGTAGCTCCTTCTCTCAGCTGTTCCTTGTCCAGCACTCCCAATCCTCCTTATATTCCCCTCTCACACTTCTCTGGTTGCCAGATATAGAGCTTCCTGCCTGGACATCTATTCTGACCCACTGGAGCTGTGTTGCTGCGTTCTCTGAGTGTTGCCTTAGAACGCTACCCTCCGGATCCCTGTTGGACCTTTGTGGACAATTGTTGCCGTCCACCTGGGTGTTTGTGTTTGTCTGTGTTTGTCTGTCCTCTCCCTGGTGTTTCCCTCTTAGTGCAGTGGTGAGGACTAGCGATCCCACCGGCCCGTTCATTATCTAGGGCTCATTTCAGGGAAAGCCAGGGTTTAGGCACGTGATCGCCGCACGGGTGAGGAACCCGTCTAGGGACGTCAGGGCAGGCAGGTGCCAGCTGCAAGGTGAGTTAGGGGTCACCACCTTTCCCTCTCCCTTGGGCAGGGCTTTCCCTGTTTTCCTCCCTGTGCGTGTTGCCGGTCATTACACAATCATTATTATTTTCCCTTATAACATGGTTATAAGGGAAAATAATAGCATCCTGAATACAGAATGCATAGTAAAATAGCGCTGGAGGGGTTAAAAAAATAAATAAATTAACTCTCCTTAATCCACTTGATCGCGCAGCCCGGCATCTATTCTGTCTGTCTTCTGTGCTATGTGCAGGAACAGGACCTGTGGTGACGTCACTCCGGTCATCACATGATCCATCACCTTCTGTGAAGAAGTTCGGGTTTGGGTACCAAGCATGCCGATTTTTCTCACGCGTGTGCAAAATGCATTACAATGTTTTGCACTCGCGCGGAAAAATCGTGCATGTTCCCGCAACGCACCCGCACCTTTTCCCGCAACGCCGTCTGAAAGAGGCCTAAATGTCCAGGTCTGATTTCGTCTTGCATTTCATACACATAACATCTGGAATCTTAAATCACAGCTAAGGGAATATCATTGACACATATACTGATTAAAACATAGACAATCAGGTACCAGCTAGACATTTTCTACACTAATCAAATTTATATCTGTAAAGAATAAATCAAGGCAACTGGACGTACTGTAGGTTTCTTGAAAACGTTTTCATTCGTTCTTCCAACGAGCTACATATGGGATAACCATATTCTTGCGTCTGTCATGCTTCTCAAAAGGGCACTTAAAACTTGTGGGTATCCAGATTGGGCCTTTGTCAAAACAGAAGGAAGGAGAAGAAAGAGCACCAAGACTACCAGTGAGGGCGAGAAGCATGACAGACGCAAGAATATAGTTATCCCATATGTAGCTGGGGTGTCTGAGAAACTCAAAAGGATTTTTAATAAACATCACATCCCTGTCTCCTTTAAACCCAGCAACACACTGAGGCAACAACTGGTTCACCCAAAAGACCCAACGCCTAAACACAAGATGGACAACATTGTGTACACAGTCCAGTGCAATGAGGAATGCTCAGAACTGTATATCGGCGAAACAAAACAACAACTACATCAGTGTATGGCCCAGCATAGAAGAGCCAAAACCTCTGGTCAAGATTCAGCCGTGTACTTACATCTAAAAGGAGCAGGTCACACCTTTGAAGACAGTCAAGTACGTGATTTGGATAAGGATTAGTACAAACGAGGTGTGAAGGAGGCCATCTACGTAAAAATGGAGAAGCCAAGCTTGAATAGAGGCGGGGGGGGGGGGGGGGGGGTAGACATCTATTGTCTCCCACATACAATGCTGTCTTGACACCTTTCTCTGGGAGGTCATTATCACCTACTGACTCCAATTAGGATAATGGAATCAACACCTTTGACCCCATTATGGTTATAATGACCTCTGACCCCATGCTGGGTATAATTACCAGATGTTGATTCAGTTACATATTTATTCCCAGAGAATTCTTGTACAGTCACTCAGAATTGAGAAAGCTCGTTGGAAGAACGAGTGAAACGTTTTCAAGAAATCTACAGTACGTCCAGTTGCCTTGATTTATTCTTTACAGATTTATACCATGACCTGGATAAATGAGAACCTTCACAGACATAATCAAATTTATGGTAAGAATGGATAAGCATATCTATAATAGACCTTTGTACTCTCACAGACATGTGTGCCTCCTCTATCACTTCAACGGGTGATTGATTGTTAGTTTAAATAACACTATCTTGCTAACAAAGTTTACACTTAAAATTCTTCTCATCATGCTTTAGGAGTGTATGCTTTCCTAGTAAGAAATATATAAGATAATAGATGCATTGATGTCCTTAATAATACTCAACAACATAGTACAATACGTATGTCCTATTGATTAGCTTATACTAAAACGTAATGTTCATTATATATATACATCACAGATTTTCAGCTTCATCAATAGACATTCGACCATAGATATAATTAGTACCAGATGCGTCTAGAGAATATTCTTACCTCAGTCATAAATCTATAAGGAGAAAAGAATGACTCTTCTCAGACTGGCACATTTAATAGAGAAGAAACCTTATGAAACGTGTCCTTTCCATGAACCTCTTTCGGCCTATTCTAAAAATACATACACAATGGTGAATATATCACAATATGGCCTCTTTTATATATAATCAAATCCACTATAATTAGGATATTTAGATATAAATGTTATATACCTATGAAAAAGGCACAATAGTATGTATACCTGAGGGCTGTCCACATCCGCACTTCCAGTCCACAGTCCCACAAAAAAGAGAACATGTCCTATTCTTGTCCATTTTGTGGACAAGAATATGCATTTCTGTCATTATAGCAGGACGTTCTGATCTACAAAACATGGATCGCACACAGTTCTGTGAATGGGCCCTAACAGTGAGCGGACACCAAAATTGCTAAAAGGGAGAGCCCTAGTGATGGGGATTAAAAAAAAAAAATTTAGATTGAATTCTTAGGGTACTTTCACACCTGCGTTTTTCTTTTCCGGCATAGATTTCCAGCATAGAGTTCCGTCCGAGGGGCTCTATAACGGAAAAGAACTGATCGGTATTATCCCTATGCATTCTGAATGACATACGGACAGACTGATCCGTTCTTGCAATGCATTTGTAAGACGGATCAGTCTTAAAATGCAATCAGTTGGCATACGTTTTGCCGGATCCCATGATTTTATATAAAATATATATGTAGTACATGCCAATCTTTCTAACAAAGCTAGAACCAGCCCTGTACCTCCCATGGATCTCGTTGCTCCCTGTGCCTCGTTGCTCCAAATGCTCTGCTAGATTTATTTCAAGCTTGCAGCTCGGGAAGCGTGTGCTGCAGCTCTCTCCTTCTCACAGTTTGGGGGGCTATCCTTTCTATTGCAGATTTTTCCATATAACTGTCACAACTTCTAACAAAAAATACAGCTGGTGGCAGTTGATGAATGGAACGGAGCATGTGCGACCAGCTTAGCAAGGTGGACAGAGAGATGAGGAAAATAACAAAACAGAAGGTGGCGCTATATAGATACATTTTATTGAATCACTCAGCGGCTATACAAAATTTATAATTACATACATAGTTTGAAAACCCCCTTTAATCTTTTCATCACCAAAGTATTTTAACCGCCTCCGGACCGCCTAACGCAGGATCGCGTTCTGGAGGCGGCAGCTCTGCACAGAGTCACGCATATACGCATCATCTCGCGAGAGGCGCGCACGTTCACAGGATCGGAAGGTAAGCGAGTGGATCTCCAGCCTGCCAGCGGCGATCGTTCGCTGGCAGGCTGGAGATGTGATTTTTTTTTTTTTTAACCCTTAACAGGTATATTAGACGCTGTTTTGATAACAGCGTCTAATATACCTGCTACCTGGTCCTCTGGTGGTCCCTTTTGTTTGGATCGACCACCAGAGGACACAGGTAGCTGTGTAAAGTAGCACCAAACACCACTACACTACACTACACCCCCCCCCCCTGTCACTTATTAACCCCTGATCACCCCATATAGACTCCCTGATCACCCCCCTGTCATTGATTACCCCCCTGTCATTGATTACCCCCCTGTCATTGATCACCCCCCTGTAAGGCTCCATTCAGACATTTTTTGGGCCCAGGTTAGCGGAAATTGATTTATTTTTTTTTATTTTTTTTGTCTTACAAAGTCTCATATTCCACTAACTTGTGTCAAAAAATAAAATCTCACATGAACTCACCATACCCCTCACGGAATCCAAATGCATAAAATTTTTTAGACATTTATATTCCAGACTTCTTCTCACGCTTTAGGGCCCCTAAAATGCCAGGGCAGTATAAATACCCCACATGTGACCCCATTTTGGAAAGAATACACCCCAAGGTATTCCGTGAGGGGCATATTGAGTCCATGAAAGATTGAAATTTTTGTCCCAAGTTAGCGGAAAGGGAGACTTTGTGAGAAAATACAAAGAAAAATCAATTTCCGCTAACTTGTGCCCAAAAAATAAAAATTCTATGAACTCGCCATGCCCCTCATTGAATACCTTGGGGTGTCTTCTTTCCAAAATGGGGTCACATGTGGGGTGTTTATACTGCCCTGGCATTTTAGGGGCCCGAAAGCGTGAGAAGAAGTCTGGGATCCAAATGTCTAAAAATGCCATCCTAAAAGGAATTTGGGCCGCTTTGCGCATCTAGGCTGCAAAAAAGTGTCACCCATGTGGTATCGCCATACTCGGGAGAAGTTGGGGAATGTGTTTTGGGGTGTCATTTTACATATACCCATGCTGGGTGAGATTAAATATCTTGGTCAAATGCCAACTTTGTATAAAAAAATGGGAAAAGTTGTCTTTTGCCAAGATATTTTTCTCACCCAGCATGGGTATATGTAAAATGCCACCCCAAAACACATTCCCCAACTTCTCCTGAGTACGGCGATACCACATGTGTGACACTTTTTTGCCGCCTAGGTGGGCAAAGGGGCACACATTCCAAAGTGCACCTTTAGGATTTCACAGGTCATTTTTTACACATTTTGATTTCAAACTACTTACCACACATTAGGGCCCCGAGAATGCCTGGGCAGCATAACTACCCCACAAGTGACCCCATTTTGGAAAGAAGACACCCCAAGGTATTCCGTGAGGGACATGGCGAGTTCCCAGAATTTCTTATTTTTTGTCACAAGTTAGCGGAAATGATGATTGATTTATTTATTTATTTATTTTTTCTTACAAAGTCTCATATTCCACTAACTTGTGATAAAAAAAATTATAGGAACTCGCCATGCCCCTCACGGAATACCTTGGGGTGTCTTCTTTCCAAAATGGGGTCACTTGTGGGGTAGTTATACTGCCCTGGCAATTTAGGGGCCCTAATGTGTGCGAAGTAGTTTGAAATCAAAATCTGTAAAAAATGGCCGGTGAAATCCTAAAGGTGCTCTTTGGAATGTGTGCCCCTTTGCCCACCTAGGCTGCAAAAAAGTGTCACACATCTGGTATCGCCGTACTCAGGAGAAGTTGGGCAATGTGTTTTGGGGTGTCATTTTACATATACCCATGCTGGGTGAGATTAAATATCTTGGTCAAATGCCAACTTTGTATAAAAAAATGGGAAAAGTTGTCTTTTGCCAAGATATTTTTCTCACCCAGCATGGGTATATGTAAAATGCCACCCCAAAACACATTCCCCAACTTCTCCTGAGTACGGCGATACCACATGTGTGACACTTTTTTGCCGCCTAGGTGGGCAAAGGGGCACACATTCCAAAGAGCACCTTTCGGATTTCACCGGTCATTTTTTACAGATTTAGATTTCAAACCACTTCTCACGCATATGGGCCCCTAAAATGCCAGGGCAGTATAACTACCCCACAAGTGACCCCATTTTGGAAAGAAGACACCCCAAGGTATTTTGTGATGGGCATAGTGAGTTCATGGAAGTTTTTATTTTTTGTCACAAGTTAGTGGAATATGAGACTTTGCAATAAAAAAATAAAAATAAAATCATCATTTTCCGCTAACTTGTGACAAAAAATAAAAAGTTCTATGAACTCACTATGCCCATCAGTGAATACCTTAGGGTGTCTACTTTCCAAAATGGGGTTATTTGTAGGGTGTTTGTACTGTCTGGGCATTGTAGAACCTCAGGAAACATGACAGGTGCTCAGAAAGTCAGAGCTGCTTCAAAAAGCGGAAATTCACATTTTTGTACCATAGTTTGTAAACGCTATAACTTTTACCCAAACCATTTTATTTTATTTTTTACCCAAACATATTTTTTTTTATCAAAGACATGTAGAACAATAAATTTCACTGAAAGTGAAAAATGTCATTTTTTTTTGCAAAAAAATCGTTAAATTTCGATTAATAACAAAAAAAGTAAAAATGTCAGCAGCAATGAAATACCACCAAATGAAAGCTCTATTAGTGAGAAGAAAAGGAGGTAAAATTCATTTGTGTGGTAAGTTGCATGACCGAGCAATAAACGGTGAAAGTAGTGTAGTGCAGAAGTGTAAAAAGTGGCCTGGTCATTAAGGGTGTTTCAGCTAGGGGGGTTGAAGTGGTTAAAGGGGTTGTCCTGTGTTATTATTGGGTAGAAGTGGTGGTCATGTATTTATGGGTCCACTACAAGGAAAGAGGCTTTGTGGGTTTGCACCAGGGCTGTGAAGTCAGAGTCAAAGCTAATTTTAGGTGGAGTCTGTAGAAATGTACTGACTCGAGCTTTTAAAAAAAAATTGATATATCTTTTATTAATAGTGTAATTTATTAACTTTCATATAAATTTAGAATTGTTAATCAGAAATATATTGTATGCTCTATCAATTTAACGCCCTTGCTTATCTAGCCCGGTGATAAGCAGGGTGTTCTAGTCATGATAGAAAATCCTTTCTCACCTCTCCTCTCCCTTATACTAGGTATCTTCGTGCTGCTCCAAGGCCCTTAATTACAATGTCTGAAACTGTGCTGCACATGCTCAGTAGAGAAGACCAGAGGAAGAAGTTCAGTATTGGGCATGACTGCAGACAGAACAGGAAAATAGTATTAAAGGGGTTGTCCGGGGAGAAGTAATTTTCCACAAGTGCCCTCAGTCTGCCTCTGCTATGGAAAGCATTATACTCACCTGCTTAAGATCAGACCCCTAAGATCCTTCAGACCTCAGATCAAACCTAAGATCAAACATAAAACAATAAACGAGCTTACCTCTCCTGCTGCCACTCTGCACATAATCCAGTCCCTCCTGCACTCACCGCTCCCTGGTCTTCTCCCGGCTCACGCAACACTGTGACCTAATGTCGCTCAGCACATTAGTATTCACTCCATAACACGCACTGTCATTCCCTCCCCTATTTTTTGGGGGTGAAAGTGTGTCCTATGGAGCAAAAAATAAGTTCCATGGTGGTCAGAAAAAGCTGTATGTCACCATTTTATTTAGGAGCTGGATTGTGATAAAATGCAGAAGTTGGAGTCAGCCCTGGTTTGCACTCTAAAGCATAGCTGATATAAGGTGGTCATATTCAAATATAATTCTGTCCCTGTAATAATCCTATGAGGACTACCGGGATACAGATAAAGTATAGCCACGAGGACATTACAGTTCAGGTTTCTCTGTGTCTCTAACCATAAGAACAGTTTAATGTATAAAAATTGCATTATTGTGTATATGCAGCAATTACGGGTCATTTACGTAACACCTTTGATAGCACCTTTTTATGATTGTAGAGGGGAAAGGAAATAAATAGACCATAATGTGTTTTTCACAGTTCGTGAAAAAATTGTAAAAATCTCGCTGGGGAACATGACTGATCTGCTGTATTGTGGCTCAAGAGTCTCATCACATTTTATGGTGGAAAGCAGAAAATCACGACACAAGCGTTTTATCAGTAGGGTTCATTTTCTGTATTACTTTTCTCTTAGAAAAGCCATTTTCGTTCTCAGACATTAGGGACACAAATTACAGGTAATTACGGTCAGTTTATAGGACACACACGACTCAGCTGTGAAAAAAAACTACGGTATATTTTTTACTGTGCGCCAATATGTATTCTTAGGATAAAGAAGTGTCTGGATGGAACTTTTAATACTGAGTAGTAATTTGCTTTAATCATAGCCGGCATAGCTAGAATAATTCTTCGACATGAGCACTTACATACATTTAAAAGCAAATTACAGAGTATTATGGAGCCATAAGCACTTAGTGCACCGCCATATGGTGCCTCTGTGTGGCGCTGTATTATCTCCTAGAAGCAGTGCTGCATGCTGAAATAATGTTCTCAAGAAAAATCCTGCATGGTTCTGAATATGGTTGTGTGAGACCTTTAGTCTGATTACTTTGCAAAGCATTTCCTGATTCAAGGTCCAGCCGAGGAGAAATGTTGGCCTTGAGAGGAAGATTTTGATAAGGATGGATCATGGTCATACTACAGTTTGACACCTTAAATAGTGTCTTATTTTGAAGAATGTTCTGAAAACCGGCCATACATAAGATGTCACATCTATTTTCATTGATTACCCAATACGCATTATG
This sequence comes from Bufo gargarizans, assembly GCF_014858855.1. Classification (NCBI taxonomy): domain Eukaryota; kingdom Metazoa; phylum Chordata; class Amphibia; order Anura; family Bufonidae; genus Bufo; species Bufo gargarizans. The sequence continues at coordinate 312,114,960 of NC_058085.1, forward strand.
TTCATCTTGGCCACACATGCATGTTATATTAATGGACATGCATACTAGGGCATAATGGAGGAGGTATCCATGCTCAAGACCCCTTTCTATGAGCCAAAACAGAGAGCTCCCGTTCTCATTTAAACATATTAAAACTTCAGTTTTCTCAGTAATGCGGCCACATATGAACATGGGACCAACACAGATGCCTTCAGCTGCCAAGTGCACATGTAACAGGTCAGCCAGTGTCCTAGGTACAGATCTGCTGACAGATGGGCTTTAATTTACAGCCCATGTACTGGAGGCCACACTTGCAGACAACATCATTGCTATCGGAAGTAATCCTCTCTTGTATCCCATTCTACGTTCTCTAACCTATAATATACTGTACAGTGATCCCTCTAGAAACAATGGCCTCATGATACAATATTTTCAATATACAATGGTATTTTCTGACCCATCGTAAGTTGAAACTAGACTCAACATAAATGACTCAAGGCCACTTTTCTGGTAAAATAGCTGTATTAGTTGCTAGTTAGCAGCTATTCCTGACTGTTATATGTAAGATCTTGTCTTAGTTATCTGATTATATTCCATAAATATTCATTTTCTTTTATCTTGGATAACATTTTGGGGCTTTGGAACCGATTACTCAAGTTACAATGATCTTCCTGGAACCAATTAATATTGTAACTTGAGGGACCACTGTATATATTTTTGGGGGTTTAAAACACGGCACACTTTGCATTTCTTACAGGGGAAAGAAAAAAATTAAAACAAATCATCTGCCCCATAGTGACCAGACGAGTGGAGAGCAGGTGGAGTGAGAGTCAGCACTCAATCAGGGTGCTGAAGAGGGAAAAAAAAGTGTTATGCATGGTGGCAGTATGTGCTCTCAAACTCTTCTGTGAACTCTTATGCAGCCATCATTTGTATCAAGGCAGAACCTGCTTTCATCACTGAACACTGTTGTTAGATATTGAGTTTGCAGGAGGGCTGGAGAGCACCTACTACGATTATGCATTTGTGCAGAGACACACAAGACCACTACTAGGTGTCATGGTGTGGAGTGCCATTAGTTACTATCTAGTGTTTGTGGAGGCAACATTCACCAGCCTTTGGTATGGCCTGGACATATACTGCCTTCTTTGACTCCGGAGATGTGGTGTTCCAACAAGATAACATCTACCCACACACTGCCAATGCTACACAACATCATGTTCTTCAGGATATCCAGCAGCTCCCCTGGCCAGCACAATTGCCAGATCTCTTCCCCATCAAGAATGGATGGGGCAATGGATCTTGCAGCTGCCGCTGTTCTATTTAACGTTCCCGGCAGGGTCTCGTTTGCTTTCCTCTGCTCTCCCTTGTGAGATCCAGCAACTGGGCCTGCTCTGTCTTCTCCTGAATGCTGCGGCCTGCTTGCCAGTCAGCCTCTTTGCTGCACCTGTGTGCTTTCCCCTCTCGCTCTTAAAAGGCCAGCGTGTGCCCATCCCAAACTTCACCAGCCAAAGGCTGGCAACCATGGGGTACTTTATGCATCTTTCCCAGTGAGAAAGTGTCTGAACAATAGGTCCCTTATTGCCAATTTCCTTCAAAGGTGTTTCTGGCCTTATTTCTGCCCATGTACCGACCTGTGCTCTTATACCTGTATTGACCCTCTGCTGACTACTCTGACCTGAGCCTGATTACCACATTGACACTGGCTGCCTGCCCTGACCTCAGCCTGTTATTTATCAGTGCTCTGTACTAGTGTCTCTGACCCTGTGGGTCAGCTGTCAACCTGGTTGGGACTATTCCAAGAGGTAGCGGCTTGATGGCTCCCTTGCAGTGAACTCTAGATTTCTGAGTAGCCTTAAAGGATGAATTTAAAGGAACTGCCCGGATAACACACTTAGGTTTAGCCCAAAGTGAAACTAGTTCGTTGACACTGGTTCCACACCCACTGCTGTAACAGTTTGTTCAGGCCATGGAACGCTTGTCTGATCAAGATGTCCAATTTACCTCAAAATTTTTGAAAGCCATCTGCAAACTGTTGGATGTCAAACTTTTCATCCAACTACCATCTGCAATACAATGGTCAAATTAAGTGTATTAATCAAATTCTGGTCAACTACCTGCACATTCCACTTATGCATGTTATGATGAATGGGTTTCTATACTTTCCTGAGCAGTATTTTCATATAATAACCATTCTAGCCCTTTCTTTATTGTATGTGGCTGTCAATTAAGGATTCATCTTCCTATGATTGTCTCATCTGGAGTCCCAGCAACTGATTACACTGTTCCACTATTCATCCCAGTATTTACCAGATTTGTCATGAAACCAAGACTTCTCTGCTCCAGGCTTCTGCTTGTATGAAAAGGGCTACTGATCACAAGCACAGGTCTCCCCCTGAGTTTGCTCCTTAAAGAGGACCTTTAACCGACTGCATAGAGGCGGGGTTAGGGCAGGGGAGTTACAGCCTGGAGTGAGGGAAGGGCTACCCCCTTGACTTCTATCGTGACTTGTGGAGCTGGAGAAGTGTACTTTATAAGGCGATTTTTTTTCATGCATATACATGGCAGAAAAGCGGGACAAGACTGTATGATAACACAATGAGGATGATTTATAAGGTACTTTTGATAGTTTATTAAGTGAAATGCAGGTGAAAGGTTCGCTTTAACATTTACCCATTACTGTGAAGGCTAGACATGACACAAATTACATAGGGTACGGGAAACATTGTACATACGGATGTTCTCCTGGCCTCCAATACTGTACCAGTATGAACTGGTCTTGTCCAGTTTGAACCATCCTATGGACACAGCTTATGAACTCTTAATGACCCTACAATAAAGGAGATGAAGGGAGATGTGTAAGATCTATGGGAAATGCAGAACTCATCTGTATCAGGTGTGGATCCCAGAGATGGGACTTACACCTAACTCTAGAACGGAGCACCCAAAGTGAAGGAGGTTCCATCGAGATGAATGGAGAACGCACTTCTACGGAACTGCTGGAAGTAGCTAAGCCTGTGCTCTGCTATTTTCAGCACTCCCATAGAAATGAATGGACGTGGGGCCGCTCTGTTCTAGAAAGAGGTTTGGGTCCCAGAGGTGGGACCTCCACCTATCTGACATTGGTGGCACCAGTATTAGGGTGTTTAATTTTGTAATGGAAAAAAATTATATGTAAAATGTTTTGCATACTTTGCTTACGCCTCAGTGATGTAAAAGATATATATGCCACATTTCAAGAAGATTGTATAATATTTAGAGGTTGCCCACTTTGATCAGTTTTGTAAAAGTAGGCAAACAATGTTTTTTTTCTTTTTAAATGTTAATTATTTTTATTGGGAAAACTAGAACTCACAAACTTAAAATAATATTACAACTAGACGCTAAGATTAATAGGTAGTATGATAGGCAAAACATGTGTTATATTAATCAACTTTGAACAATGCATTCTTTTGTTAGCTTGGTGACGACTTTTCTGTGATGCTCGACTACCCTCAACAAGAATTGTTTTTGTTGCTCGTCCCTGACCAATTCGTTAAACTTTTTTTATCAGAGCAAATCCTCTTTCTGCGGTATCGTTGACCACTTTAAGAGCGTTCACATGGCTTCTTAGAGAATCGCTGCAGTATTCTGTCACGTCGTAGATCCCAAACAATTCAAAGAACGTCTTTGTTTTGTTAATAACGAAATGGCTCACGTCTTTTCCTTCAAAAACTAGGTTTTTACCCTGAGTAATACGTTCGTCCAAAAAAGCCAACCCTGCGTTTGTTTCTGACAGATACCAAAGGTGTCTCTTAGCAACTGTAAGAGCACTGTTTTTGACGTCTGCATCTGGGTAAGTGCTCCGAAGCTGTAGCATATCCAAATTATTCTTTGGACCCCATCGACTAACAATTGCCTCGTGCAAAAAGCGAACATATATGAGGCTGACAAAATGTGCAAATTGTTTCATTACTTTCAATTCTCATTGAGGAATATTCAACTTTTTAGTGAAGAGGACAATTTTAAGTGCATTAATTGCCTTTGCCATCCACCTTGCTTGATGCAGAGCTCCTGGGATCCTGAAACTGAAGTCGTTTTTAAGACTAACCTCCTAGGTACAGGAGTGAGAGTAGTATAAAATGATCAATGTGTGCAACCCCTAAATATTATCCAATCTTCTTGAAATTTAGCATATATATCTTTTACATCACTGAGACTTGGGGCGTAAGCAAAGTCATATGAAAATAACATCTTTGGAAAAATGAAACACCCTAACCAGTATTTAATGCTGGAGATTTCTTGTACAAGTCATTCTAATTGAGAAAGCCTAATGAGTAGCAAGTCCTGTTGTTTATTACTACTTATATGCCATGACCTGGATGATGCAATCACATTAGGTTTTGCAGGTGTTCTTTTCTTCATTTTCCACTAGTGCATTTGTAACACTCCACTGAATGCTACTGACACAGATGAACACACCGTAAGGCTTCATGCACATAACTAATACGGTGCTTATGGGTCAATTCATATTTTTTTCACCAAGAGAAAGTTTGGTTCAGTCTTCATCATAATTTAAAGGACCGGTCCCAACTGAACAATCCACACTCTGAAGAGGATGGTGGCTACATGTTTACCCTTTCTGTTATGCAGCACCCATTTAAATAAATGGACGACCATGGCCGATTAGTAGATGTTTGTGCTGAGTCCTCCAGAAGAGAGCAATTATTTCAAAGAAATCCCTGCAGAGAGGAGTAACAAACAAGTAGATTGCAGTGACAGCAAGATGAATGTAAAGATAATGACCCCATAAAGGTGTTATCCGGGAATTTATATTGATAACCTACCCCCAGGATAGATTATCAATATCAGATCAGCAGAGGGTCCGACACCCAGGACCCCCGCCGGTCAGCTGCTAAAAGAGGCCAGGAGCACTGCGACCTCTTCCCAGGCCATGTTACATTACTGTACATTGGTGACATGGCCTAGTTGCAGCTCAACCTGATTCAAATCAATGGAGATGAGCTGTGATACCAAGCACCGATGCTATACAATGTATGGCACTGTGCCTGGTAAGTGACCGGAAGACCGCCACGGTCACTAGAGCCCCAGTGAGCACCGAAGCTTGCCAAAACAGCTGGTCATTGGGATTGCTAGGACTCAGACCCCTGCCGATGTGATATTGATGACAACCTGTGGATAGATCATCAGTATTATTTCCCAGATAACCCCTTTAAATACGTGAAAAAGAAAATGCAGGCAGAACTATAATTTGGTGTTTTATCAAATTTTTGATCAGCACATCCAATCACATATGAAATGCTGGACACTCAATAAATGCCACCATACAGCCCATGATCAGGTTATTTGTCTGCCGAAGTCGCTCAGGAGATTAGCAGCAGGACTGTTGATCCCAGGATGCTTGGGATGACAGCCAGCAGTCCCTGTAAAATACTGTTGCATAAAACATTAGGTTACATAACCTTTAATGTTCAGGTCCTTTATTACAAGGCTAGGCGGCTGTATACCCGCTCTGAAAGATTGGCAATCTCCTGCCTACCATTGGAACAATTATAGACCATCGCCCCAGCCAGCAGCTTCATGATAATTAAAGTTCAGTAATCGTTATACAGTTTATTTACATGATTTCTTTGCTCAAAAACTTTGTTATTCTGCACATTTTACTATTTGTCTGCATCTGAAAGTTGCACACTGTACATTCTTATTAACTAAAAAATATACATTGAATCTGGTAAACATTATTATTATTCTCTATGGTTGCTCCTGGATGGTATAATTTGATGCTTTGTGAGTCACTTTTCTGAAATGTCAGCAGACCTCACTAGAAAATAGAATTACGATTTTAGTCCTGCTTCTTTTCCATGGTCTCCGTTTATTACTTTAGGTACTTATGGGGATTTCAGTCTTCTACAGACCGTTCAATCATCTGTCGTGTTCAATGTGTGATTATGTAGAGAATGTTTTTTTATCTTGTGTACAGTTTCTTGAGAAAGTATTTACTCCCCTTGCTGTTTCTTTGTTTTGTTGCATTGCACCCTGGTAAAAAAAAAAAAGGTTATTTGGGGGGGTTTGTACCATTCGATTTACACAACATGTCTACCACTTTGAGAGTCCAAAATATTGTTTACTATGACACAAACAATAAATTGAAGGGGTTGTCCACTTTATTTTTTTTTATATGGATGACCTATCCAGATAGGTCATCAATATCGGATTGGTGGGGTTCCAACTCCGGTCACCATTTTGAAGAGAAAATAGCTCTTGTTCAAGTTCAGCCTTCTCTTCACTGTCTACCTGCTTGCCATTGCAACTGCAGCGATGAGCAGATGTAATTAAAACCCTGCCGTCCCCATTCACTTCAATGGGATGCCTCCTTCCTATTCACTTCAAGTCAATGGGGATGGCAGAGTTGTAATTACCCCTGCTCACCGCTGCAATGGCGAGCAGGTAAACAGTGAAGAGAAGGCAGCACTTGTACGAGCGCTGCTTTCTCTGATATTGATAATTTATCCTTAAGATAGGTCATCAATATAAAAACAGCAGACAAGTTTTATGTTCATAAGTATTTACTTATTGGAAGGAAGTACTTTGTTGCGCTTCCTTTTGCTGAAAATACAGATACAAGTCTCTGAAGGCAAGTTTCTATTAGTTTAGCACATCTAGACACTGCAATTTCTGACTGTTCTTCCAGGCAAAACTTCCCCAACCACTTAAGGTTAGATGACTTGAAGACTGCTGTAAACCAACATGACTCAAGTTAGAGATTGAGGTCTGGTTTGACTAGGCCAGTCCAAGACATTTAAATGTTTCCTCTTATACCACTCTAGTGTAGCTTTAGCAGTATCTTTAGGGTCATTGTTTTGGTGGAAGGTGAACCTCCATCCCAGCCTCAGCTTGATGGCAAACAAACAGGTTTTCTTCAAGAGCTGACCTTTATTTATTGCCATCCATCTTTCCTTCAATCCCGACCAGTTTTCCATTCCCGCCAATGAAAAGCATCACCACCACCATGCTTCACTGTGGGGACAGAGTTCTTTGGGAGATGAGAAGTTTTGGGTTTGCGCAGTACATAGGGGCACGTTTATTAAAACCAGAATTTTAGACGCCGGTCTTACTAAGCCCCTGCGCTGGCAGTTGATCGCCGAAGCTATGTAGAGGCGCTGGCCTCTGCGTAACTTTGGCGTGTACACCGCCGATTCTAAATGTAAGACAACTTCCTTGCTGTCTTACATTTAGACCAGGGATGCCCAACCTGCGGACCTCCAGCTGTTGCAAAACTACAACTCCCAACATTTCCTGATAACTTAAGGCTGTCCAGGCATGATGGAAGTTTTGCAACAGCTGGAGGGCCGCAGGTTCGGCATCCCTGATTTAGACCATTTTCTATGCCTAAACCAGGCGTAGAAAATGATGAATGGGACTGGCCTGCCGGCCCGTCCCCTTCCCACGCAAAGCCTCCCTTTTTTTAGACCTGGCGTGAGCGAGGATAAAAAGTCAAGTTTCTGCCGCAACGTGGCGTGCGACACAATCTGCGCCAACATGTTTCTTATGTTTTTCTGTAAGCAATGGCTTTTTTTTTCTGGCCATTCTTCAATAAAGGGCCACGCTGTGGACTCCATCACGTACAGTGGGCCTGTGGACAGATACCTCCATCTCTGCTGTGGATCTTTTGGAGCTCCTCCAGTGTTATTATTGGTGTCTTTGATTAACGTCCTCTTTACCCAATCTGTAAGTTTCTTGATGGGCAATATTCTCTTGTCAGGTTTATAATTGTGCCATGTTCTTTCTGTTTTGTTATAATTATATTGTTCATTATATGAAATGTAAATTAAAATCCATTTTAATTGGTTGTAATACAATGAATCGGAAATACTTTTGCAAGGCACTTAGGGCTGCAACGATTAATCAAAGTTATCGATAATATTAGATAACTGGATTCGTTGTCGACGAATCTCGTTATCGAATAATCGGCCGATTCGTTGCTATGCGGGCGGTCAGGCGCTATGCCTGCGGGTCCTTAACCGTCAGTAACTTTTACTTGAACTTTAAATCAGCGCATCTTTATTACCTTACAATGAAGCTCCGGTAACAGGCAGAGTGGGTGGCGGCGTAACGTCACTTACTCACTTGCTTGCTCCGCCTGCTTCATTCATAAAGTGGGCGGAGCAGGCGCGTCACGTGAGTGGGTGACGTTACGCTGCCACCCGCTCTGCCTGTTACCGGAGCTTCATTGTATTTGTAAGGTAATAAAAATCATAGCGCTGATTTAAAGTTCAAGTAAAAGTTACTTCCAGTTAAGGAATACTCTTTAGATATTATACTGCTGTTATGGGGGAGATCTGTGGATGACACATATAGCATAAGATGCTATACAGTGTCATCCATAGATCCCCCTCCATAACAGTGCCATCCACAGATCCCCTCCATAACAGTACGTATCCACAGATCCCCATAACAGTACGTATCCACAGATCCCCCATAATAGTGTCATCCACAGATCCCCCATAACTTGTCTTTTTTACATTATAATGCAAAATTTTTATAATTATGTAACACCTAAATTTGTTTTAATATGGCCTTTGAACATAATTTTTTAAGTAAAATTATATATAAACCCCTTATACGATTCCAATAATCGTTAGCTGCAGCCCTAAAGTCACTGTATATACTATGACCACTCTTTCTAGTCATCTTAGTGTTTGTATAGTAGAAGAAGCTTACTTAGAACTATCTCACTACCCCCCCCCCCCCCCCTTATTAGATTTTAGCATTTGCTCATTGTGATATGTGTCTTTTGCTTCATGACAAAACTTTCTAAAATAAGGCATCTTCATTGATACAAGATACAAACGGTTTGATTGGGAAGTCCTTTAGAGCTGGCCATACACTTTAGATTGCTGTTGGCCTAAACCAGCTTGGTTTATTAGTATGTTTGTACTTTTTTAGTATGTTTAAGTCGGCCAAGTGTGCATAGGTCTGAAGTGAGAACAAAAAGATTGGGCAAGTTGAAATCCAACAGCTTGAATTATTTTATTTTTTTCTTTCCCCTGACATCTGCCATCAGGGGAAAGTCAGGACATGAGAGTAGATGCAAGTTACCAGCTGATCTGGTCAAGGTTGTTGCCTGAAGCACAGAAGTCACTCCAGTAGTGTAGAAAAGTCCAAAAAGATTTATCCATCTCCACTGGGATTAATGTCGTCATTTTATTTTTTAAAACAACCACAGCATGCAGTAAGGACATCAACGCCTAAGGGTTTCAATCACATCCGCAATCTTAGTAATGGCAAAAAAAAAAAAAAAAAAAAAAGAGATTACATTTTAATTCCTGTGGAGCTGGATACGGCCATTTTCACATCTGCATTTTCCTTTCTGGTTTGAGATCCGGCAGAGGTTCTCAAAACCAGAGGAAAAAGCTTCAGTTTTGTCCCCATTCATTGTCAATGGGGACAAAACTGAACAAACCGTTCAGTTCCAATGACGACACAAAATTGTTGCAAGCATCATTTTTGTGTGCGGCATGGGAAACTCAACATACCGAATCCGGCACCAAAACCATGTAAGTCAATGATGCCGGATCTGTTTTTTTCAGACATCCAAAAAAAAACTGATCTGGCGCCCATTGGCTTAGGCTACTTTCACACTTGCGTTCAGAGCGGATCCGTCTGGGGTCTGCCCAGACGGATCCGCTCATAAAATCCAGACGATGGGATCCGTTCAGAACGGATCCGTCTGCATTATATTGTAGAAAAAATTCTAAGTGTGAAAGCAGCTTCAGACAGATCCGTCCAGACTTTACATTGAAAGTCAATGGGGGACGGATCCGTTTGAAAATTGAGCCATATAGTGTCAAATTCAAACGGATCCGTCCCCATTGACTTACATTGTAAGTCTGGACGGATCCGTTTGCCTCCGCACGGCCAGGCGGACACCCGAACGCTGCAAGCAGCTTTCAGGTGTCCGCCTGCTGAGCGGAGCGGAGGACAGACGGTGCCAGACTGATGCATTCTGAGCGGATCCGCATCCACTCAGAATGCATTAGGGCTAGACGGATGCGTTCGGGGCCACTTGTGAGAGCCTTCAAACGGAACTCGCAAGCGGAGCCCCGAACGCAAGTGTGAAAGTAGCCTTAGGCCATTTTGTTGCACTAATGTCGCGCGACAATTTTTATAATGGAATTCTATGGTGTCGCACTGCAACGTGCAACATACTGCGACGCAACAGTCGCAGAAAATCCATTTGAGATTGTTGCGCCCTATCTGTCGCGTGACTTATTGTCGCCGTGTAGACCTAGCCTTACAAAGGTTTTAGTGCCGGATCCGCCATGTTCATTTTCGATATGATACAACCAGATCCATTCTGAACAGAGGCAGCCGGTTGCATTATTCAAACGGATGCGTTTTGCTGTGGTTTCGATATCCTGTGCCGGATCTCAAAATTGGACACCAAAAATGGTAATCCTAAAGTAGCCTAAATCTTTTGGGACTTCTCTACACCACTGGAGTGACTTCCATGCTCCAGGCAACAAACTTAACCAGATCAGTTAGTAACTTGCATCTACTCTCAAGTCTTGACTTTCCCCTGATGGCAGATATCAGGGGAAAAAAGAAAAAATATTGGATTTTAACTTTCCCAATTTTTTTGCAGGTATGTAGCTGGTAATATATAGTAGCCAACCCCTTTAACTACTCCTGTGAATTACTATGCATTTATTTCTCTGGTATAGAGGGGTACCCAAATATATAACTCCCTGCATTTAACTGTGCAATCTCAAGCCAAGTAAAATAAAGGATACTGGTGTATTATAGTGTGTCGCGCCATACCTAATGGCTAAGGCAATTGGGATATTTGGTCACACGTGGAGGTTTTATGTTGGCCAGTAGGGGGTGTCAGCGGGCCTCCAGCTGCATTTACAGTTTGTTCAGCATTTCTCTGTTCTAACAGTTAACCTATTAACAAATCATAAAGGACAATAAACAAGTTAAAAAATAGAATTAGGTCAAGAGAGAGGTCAGCGGCTGAAAATGTTAGCGAAAAAGACTGCTGAAAATGATAGTAATTGTATGGTTCCTTTTATCTTTCCAAGGAAATTAAGACATTTGCTTCAACTTGTGCCAGTTCACAAAAGAACAGAACATGCTGGGAGTGACTCTGATTTCTAGCTTTGGAACAAATTAATTCTTACCAAATATACTGTGCATAGATTGCAATTGCTAAAGTTATAGCAACCCTCCAGTTCAAGAATTTTTATTTTTTTCACTAACTGACTGGGGACTCGCCTTACTCCTTTTTATCTACTTCTCAGACTATGTGATGCACACTGTGTATTGGTAGCCAAAGACACTGCCTAGTTGCCCAGCCCTGCTCCTGGATTGGCCAGCACTGTTTAAGGGGTTGTCTTGTATGGAAAGAAAAAAAAGACTGTAAATCTTCTGGTCAGCAACATATACATAAACAACTAAACACGTTTTAGGCAAAAGTAAAATAAATTCTATTTCCTCATTTCCCTAAATCTGTTCTGGCCCTTTGTTGACATGTAGTTGCAGAGCTGTGGGGTAGTGTAACAACAATGTCTGAGGTTTTCCTTATAAATATTTGTCAGTGTCAACCAAGACTGCCTCCCCCCCCCCCCTGCTCTGCAAAGGGAGTGAATAAATATGCTGCCATGTCTTCAGTCTGACTGCTGGGATACTCATGTTGTATGTTTGGGACTACCAGTCCCAGCTGTACAGTACAATGACATTGCTGATACACACAGGATCTTCCCCTGACCTGTTCTTGTGCAATGCTCTGCAGACACTTCACAGCCAGTAGAAGAGTATAGAGGAGAGGACTCCTCTGGTCTTTGTCAGCTCTGTATCTGCAGGGTGAGGAGGGAGAGAAGATCCTGTGCACAGCATTTGTCTGTTCAGTGCCTGGAGAAGAGGAAACCCTGCAGCTGCTCAGTACTGTGCTGCTGCTGGTAGAAGGGGTCAAACTTTGCTGAAGAATCCAGTGGGAGGAGACAGGGCAGATAGCTCAGCCAGCAGATCGGGCAGTGCAGGGGTGTGTGGCCAGCAGATCAGGCAGTTCAGGGGGGGTGGCCAGCAGATCAGGCAGTGCAGGGGGGGGGGTGGCCAGCAGATCAGGCAGTGCAGGGGGGGGGGGGGGTGGCCAGAAGATCAGGCAGTGCAGGGGGGGGGGGGTGGCCAGAAGATCAGGCAGTGCAGGGGGGGGTGGCCAGCAGATCAGGCAGTGCAGGGGATTGTGGCCAGCAGATCAGGCAGTGCAGGGGATTGTGGCCAGCAGATCAGGCAGTGCAGGGGTGTGTGACCAGAAGATCAGGCAGTGCAGGGGTGTGTGGCCAGCAGATCAGGCAGTGCAGGGGTGTGTGGCCAGCAGATCAGGCAGTGCAGGGGGGTGTGGCCAGCAGATCAGGCAGTGCAGGGGGGTGTGGCCAGCAGATCAGGCAGTGCAGGGGGGTGTGGCCAGCAGATCAGGCAGTGCAGGGGTGTGTGGCCAGCAGATCAGGCAGTGCAGGGGGGTGTGGCCAGCAGATCAGGCAGTGCAGGGGTGTGTGGCCAGCAGATCAGGCAGTGCAGGGGTGTGTGACCAGAAGATCAGGCAGTGCAGGGGGGTGTGGCCAGCAGATCAGGCAGTTCAGGGGTGTGTGGCCAGCAGATCAGGCAGTGCAGGGGTGTGTGACCAGCAGATCAGGCAGTGCAGGGGTGTGTGACCAGAAGATCAGGCAGTGCAGGGGGGTGTTGCTTGGTGCTCCAACTAGCACAGCCTTCACAGTGAGGTTCGGTGCACAGAGGCAGACCTGCTGATCCTTCGACCTCAGATGAAGATGACATCACAGGTCAGCTATGTAAAAGAACAGGGTCATTGGAGATTAAATAAGTGAATTCAAAACCCCTTACATTCAGGCCGAGAATTCTGTGCGGGTGCAATGCTTAAGGTGAACGCATTGCACCCGCACTGAATCTGGACCCATTCACTTCAATGGGGCTGTGCAGATGAGCGGTCATTTTCACGCATTACTTGTGCGTTGCGTGAAAATCGCAGCATGTTCTATATTCAGCGTTTTTCACGAAATGAATGGGGCTGCGTGAAAATCGCAAGCAAGTGCGGATGCGGTGCGATTTTCACGCATGGTTGCTAGGAGATCCCCATTAAAGTCTATTCACTGTATTATTTCCCCTTATAACCATGTTATAATGGAAAATAATAAAATCTACAGAACACCAAACCCAAACTTCAGTGATGTTTTTTCTCATGCGCGTGCAAAACATATTGCACTCGTGCAGAAAAAAACTGGACAACCGAACGCAATCGCAGTTAAAACTGACTGAAATTGCGTGCCTACTCGCAAGATTTTCCATGAACGCACCTGCATCGCATCCGACCCTCACCCGAGACGCCTGTGTGAAGGGGGCCTTACTTTGTTAGAAACCTGCAAAACAAATTCCTCTGCAAAAAGTCTGCAACGTCCCTGCCCCATGTGTCTCCTCCTATTCATGGGGGTGGACTAACTGCTTTTGCCGACGATTGACAGCTTTCCCCAAATACTGTCAATCGGGGCAGGGTAGCCGCCAGAATCCATGGCATGTGCACATCATTGAGAGGGCTTGAGCACTCTGGTCTCGCTGCAGCTAATAAGTATGGTTTTTTGAAAACTAAAGCATCTTCACAAGTAGTTGACCCAGCTATGGAAGGTCACATAGGACAACATAAACCTGGTGATGGATTCCCTTTTGTCATCAAGGATCTTGATCCCTTGTGTCTCGTAACTGGGGGAGTTGTTTTTTTATCTGTACAATGGGAATTACTCAGTTATTTATAATTGCCCCACACTTATTATTGTGTGCATTGTGTTTTTTGCAGGATAGACTTGGACAAAGCGAAAGCCACGGGGGAATGGAAAGTTGTGCACGATTTCTATTTAACCACATTTGATTCCTTCCTGGAGCTGAATGCTGCATTCAAGGTAATCTGTAATATTCTGTGTAAGCCTTTATTAGCATGGTGAATAATGGCTTATAAAGATTATTCCTGACTGGTGTGTAAAAGGACTCCAGTGGGATAAAGAATATATGAGCACAAAAAAAAAAAAACAACGCATTGCTTTACATGAGCACTGCCCTTAAAATCAACTACTTGTTTTGTCCTCTTGTGTGAAGTCCCTTTTTTTTTATTCTACTCAGCTTGTCTCCTACGTGTGCCTTAGATTCCACCGCCTGTCAATCGCTCATGGCTGCCGTTACAGTGTCCCTAGGTCTTTTACCAAACTTCTTAAAATTTTGATTGACGTGTAAATCTGCTTCTGCTGACACCGGGGATGGGTATCCTGAGGATTTGCCATCATGGATTTGCATGCGGTAAATCCACAGTACAGTACCGGTAAAATGGATGAGCAGTTATTAGCAAATCTCATGGATTCCCAGCGTACGGCCCCATGCACACGACTGTTGTGTGTTTTGCGGTCCGCAAATTGCGGATCCGCAAAACACGGATGCATTCTGCAATTTGCGGAACGGCACGGACAGCCATTTATATAACTGCCTATTCTTGTCCGCAAAACGGACAAGGATAGGACAGGTTATATATTTTTTGTTTTGGGGGAACCACAGAACGGAGCAATGGATGCAGAATCTTTTGTGGCCCTATTGAAGTGAATGGGTCCACATCCAAGCCGCAAAAACTGCGGCTCGGATGCAGACCAAAACAACGGTCATGTGCATGAGGCCTACATTGACTGGCAGTGTGGACTTTAAACGGCTGTTCTGGTTTTGTGATAGTGATGACAATAATATCAGATCGGTGGGTGTCCGACTCCCGGCACCCCCGTCGATTAGTTGTCAGAAGGGTCCATATTAACGCTGCATTCACTTCAGTGTGCACGCCGTCTACATTGTATCAGCGGTAGGGTAATTACAGCTTCTTCTCCCATTCAAGTGAATGGCATGAGAAGCTGTAAGTGCCCTGCACCACCACTAGAGTAAAGATGGTGGCATCAGGTGCCCGGAGGCGCATCCCTACCAATTTCATGTTGATGAACTATCCTGAGGATAGGTCATGAATCTCGTGAAACCAGAATACCCCTTTAAGTCCACAACATTTCAATCTACAGTGCATAGTGTGAAATGCGCTGCAAATCTACAGCTAAATCCGTGTCAAAATCTGCATGTAGGTCAATGAAGACCTCTAGGGTACATTCACATAGGACAGTCTGCGCTGTGCATTCGTTGCAAATTTCCCCATGGATTTACAGCAAAATGTACACCAAAATACATCCCTTGTGGATGTATCTTAGAGGCCTTTATTGAGGCCCTGCTGCTACGACAGTCCCATGGGCTATAGACACAGTGGTCTGGAGGGGACCTCATTGACTTCTATGGGATAGTTTTCTAGGCATGCTCTGTGCCCTGTGCAGAGGTCATTGTACAAGGAAAAAATAGATGAGCTCTTACATTCACCTTTTGTGAATGGTGGATAATGTCTTATCTGTACATAGAGGTGATATAATTACAGGCAGGCTTAGTATGACAGATAAGCAGGTAACTGCAGTAAAGTCATCTGTACAGACCAAGAAGTGGCCCCTATTATTAGGCTTAGTGGCCAGTGGGAAAGCTGCAGAATAATTTTTTTGTGTTTTTAAATATAGATATTGACACGGAAAATTAACCACCAAAAATTATTTACAAGTATATTAAACATAAATATGTGATTTAAACAATAGGTAATTTTTTGATGACGCATTCCCTTTAAGCTTTTTAAGCGCCTGAGATTTTGATAGATTTAGGCCCCGCCGTGGAACCGCGGCCTGGATCCCTCCTGAGAGCAGGAGCGCACTGCGTCACTGGTTGCTATGACGCCGTGCGCTCCCTGCTGCCGCCGCAATACAGTAATACACTGGTATAGATCATACCAGTGTATTACTGTACTGTGCCGGCAGCAGGGAGCGCACGGTGTCATAGCAACCAGTGACGCCGTGCGCTCCTGCTCTCAGGAGGGATCCAAGCCGCGGTTCCACGGCCCGCACACGGCTGTGAAACACGGCCGTGTGCATGGGGCCTTAGCCTAACTCAACATTGTAGACCTGCATCGATACTCCATTATATGGTAGTGGGTTTCATAGGGGTCAACACTTTTTGACTGTGCAACCAAGATATACAACCCGGTCACATCACACTTCATGGAGCTTACATCAACGTTTCCATGTACTATACCAGTGATGGTGAACCTTTTAAAGACCGAGTGCCCAAACTGCAACCCAAAACCCAGTTATTTATTGCAAAGTGCCAACACAGCAATTTAACCTGAATACCAGTATAGTATATCTTCCATGTACTTTATCAGTTAGCTATAATAGCCTGCCTACATTAAGTGCGCTGCCTGTGCTGTTCATAGTGCGCCCTGCGCTGTAGAATGGCAGGAATAGTCTGAGGGCAGTGATGACGAACCGTTTAAAGGCTGAGTGCCCAAACTGCAATCCAAAACCCACTTATTTATTGCAAAGTGCCATCAAAGCAATTTAACCTGAATACTACAGTCCAATATAGTATATCCTCTATTTACTTTATTATTTAGCTATAATAGCCTGCCTACATTCAGTGCACTCTCTGTGCTGTTCATAGTGCGCCTGCGCTGATGAATGGCAGGAAAAGTCTAAGGCATATTGTACACATAGACTTTTTCCAGGGTATGGGTGCCCACAGAGAGGGCTCTGAGTGCTGCCTCTGGCACCCGTGCCATAGGTTCACCGCCACTGGGCTATACTCTTTATTAACATACTATTTCTGGGGCTATATTCACACTTGAGTCGGAAGCTCAGTCGCCATGTTGACCAGAAGAATACTGCTGCGTGCATTGATATTTGTGCTGTCAAAACAATGGACACCCTGAAGGACCATATTTTAAGTCAATGGGGTCAGCCAGCCGCCATTTCTATCCGGCGTACAACTTTGCCTAAGGGAAACTAGTGTGTGGAACTTGGATGTAGCCGTACTGCAAAATGCTGCAGTATAACCAGTATTTATCAGTATTATTGTGTCTTGTTTGCAGAGAGATGTGAGTGCCTCGCTGAACACTATTGAAGATTCCAGAATCAATACAAAGTTTTTGAACGCGGTCTATGATGCCTTATTAACTACTGTAAGTATCAGAAATAAAAGGTCCAGTCTGCCACAGTGTGAATATCCACCTTATGGGTCTGTTTAGTAGTGGTGGAACAGTAGGGACGTGCTCATGAAACTCTGATATTCTTAGCACTGCCGAGGTAATTTCCTTCCCAACATTAGAGCTCCCTAGCCACTATACAAACACCATCCGTCGCCAAATATTATTGACATACCTCTTTATGGGCCATATATCAATGATACAGTGAGGTAATCTCAACCAGTGATTTTAGTGAAAAGTCTACAATTTGCGAAGGTATGTTGTGATTATTATTTAGAGGGGTTGGCTTATCTTATTGGTAGAATATGCCATGAATGTCAAATAGGTGCAGGTCTCACCTCTGGGATCCTCTCCTATCTCCAGAATGGCTCTACCAAATTGAACAGAGAGCAGCCCGGCAATGCCTGGCCACCCTCCATTTAATGCTATGGCAGCTCTGCGAGTAGCCGTGCGCCAGCTCCACTTTTTCTGGTGGTCCCATAGTGGTTAATGGAGAGGTGACCGTTCATGGACTGTGGACTTCCGAAAGCAGCAGAACGAGCTTGCCTAACTGTTGACTTCCATAGTGATGAACAGAAAGCACAGACGTGTGCACGGCTGCTCCCCTTCACTTCGGGGGCCTTGTTCTGGGGTTGAGAGTGGGTCCTAGAGGTGGCACCCCACCTATGTGACATTCATGGCATATCCTAGAGATATGCCATCAGTGTCCCAGTTTGGACAACCCTTTTATTTCAGATTACTTACAGATAAGAGAATAATAAAGTCTTGTTAATGCAATGACTTAGGACAGCTGGCCATACACATTAGATTGGGTTTACACAGCCTGCAGCTAGGGGCCACATGCAGCCCATAAATGCCTTTCTGTTTGGCCCCGTTTGCTCACAGGCACACTTGCTTGTGTCCGGTGGCTGCTCAGAGATAAGGAGTGCCACACAGCGTGGAAGTAGTGACATGCAAGTATTAATGATTCCCTGTGTGGTCAACTCAAGAATCTCCATATATTGGCAGAATGGGGGTTTCCTGAACCCTCTGAGATCGAGATGGATAGGTGACACTGTCGTTTTTTGGAGTAGTGAACTTAAACTACAATGAAGAAAGTCACACGTATGCGTGACCAACATATTAGCTCATCTACTCCGTTCCCGATTGCCACGCAGCGTTCAGGACACTCCTATTCTGCTGATACATGGAGATCCATGCATGGTCTTAAATGAAAGGGGGCCCTCATTCTTCAGATAGGTGGAAGCTGACCCTTCCGCTATTAGACATTTAAGATCTACTTTCAATATGCCATTGTTAAAACCACCCTAAATTAGGGCATTTTAGATACACTCTGGTGTTCCAGATCAATGTACCCCCCCCCAGGGGTTAATATCCACGCGTGGCTGAGAGACTGGACACTGACACAGAAGTTGGTCAACGCAATCTCTAACTTTATTAAATGGGCTAAGCGTTTATGAATCTTCAGAAGAGGGCAGTCCTCTCTGAGGCTAAAACATTCAGAGAAAGATCTTTCGTCCATGTCACCACCGATCTCTTTTCAGACAGTGATCATTAGTAGACTAAAATGTTAAATTTCACCCTATATACAGTAATTTCTGGTTTGAGATTGTTCGTTTTGACCAAGTTTTTTCAAATGTGTATGTCCTTATCAGCCTCATTGATGCACAATATTGTTTACTGGTGCCATTAGTTAGGGAACCTTGTGTAGGAGTACCATGTGGCCACTGAACCACCAGAAATCTGCTGAGAGGGGCTAATGTTGATGGAAGAGGGGGGTGAGTGCAGTATAGGGGGATTGTGCCATATGTTTACCCATTAATGATGTGGTCTATTTTCCAGACTCAAGATATCCAGAAAACAGTACTGAAAGGAATAATTAACAGTCTCTTAAGGGAATGGAAAGGGTAAGAGATATTCCCATATATATACAGTATATACATGTTGGTAATGGTGTACCTGCTTTGTGGCCCACTGAAGGATGTATTTCATATTACTGTTTCAGCTGAGATTTACTTTTACGCTAGCAAAACACATGTCTTATGTACGTCACGTATTTGAGTTACTCCCTTTTAAAGGGTTCACAAAGAGAGGCAGAGAGGTTGACCCAGTTTACCTAGATCTGTCAATGGGTTGAGGGGGCTATCCATGGAAGATCATGACAGATGTGGTTGGGTTAATCATATTAAGCTGACATTCCCTGCTACATTTCCTTTAATAAATATAATGTATGAAATGGTTAGGAAAACAAGTTTCTGATGCCAGATGACCGGGTAGGACTCCATTCCAAAAGTGGTTGTCTCCAAAGATAACTGGCTGGATGTTTTTTAGCCACATTGAGTCATTTTGGGGCACATAGCCTTTGTTGCCTATTTAATCTGATATATTTATGTTAGGTGATTTATTTTTTTCTCAGACCAAGAAATAAAGATGACCTCCGAGCCTACTTTATTCTGACACAGGTACCGGAATTCTTCCACTCTTCCTAGAATGCTAGCTTGACGCTGTCTAATGTTTTTCATCTTAAAACCAAGATCTCACGATTGATGACTGTGTTTTCCACCTTTTAGAATCCACAGTTCAGCAGCGCCTCCACTTATGTCATCTACGCTCATCTACTGAGGCAAATCGCCACCTTGTCCGATGCCGACCACAATTTATTAATTCACTGGTTCAGAAAGTAAGGCTTGTTCTTATTTAAAAAAAAAAAAAAAACGTTCTGAAACATCTAATAACTTAACAAATGGAGCAGAGAGAGGGCACAAGGAGGCCATTAACAACCATGAAATTGGTATTTTCTACCTTTCTACTTTTCACTTTGGTGTCAAGGACCACGACTTATCCATGGAGATTTTAATTTCTTCCATGACTCATGAGTAAATGAGGTCGTATTTAATTATATTTTTGGTTTTATTTTAACTACAGGGATATTATGATTTCATAATACATTGATTATTCTCTGTATTTTTTTTTGAAAACTTTAAAATTTTCTGAAATATAATGTATGTATTAGATCCTGATTTTTTTAAAATCTCTTTGCAATCATTCAGTTGGAACCTTCAGGTGATGTTATCTTGCACATACAGTTACTCGGCTTGCTCCACCGAGCTCTGTAAACTGTACTGTAAAGGCCCCTTTACACTGCCCGAACAATCATGCATATTATTGATAGCGAGTGTTCATACGATTGCTCGTTAGTGATAATCTGCCTGTGTAAAGGTGCCGCAGATTACCCAATGAATGAGCGAAATAGGATGATTGGTGCAGTCGCCTAAATCCTCGTTTGCCGGCAGCAGATTATCCTGTCTCAACAGCCTCTCCTGCCGGCAAACAATTATTCTGTATGGGGACGAGCGATGCCCATACTGTGGGGGAGATCGCTGCAGGGTCTTCTTCACTGACGAGCAGCCAACTGTTATGAAAGAACTCTTCCTTCCCGACAGTTACCTGCTAAATGGCCATACGGTCGGATACTATGAAAAATTCCTACTGGAAATCCGACAGAATCTGCAAGTTAATCCACTCTAAATTATGCAGATTTTGCAGCTGATTTCCCTTTTGTGTAAAAATAAGCAATATACTCACCTACCAGTCTCCCCTGACATCAGTGTCCCGTCGGTCTTTGTTTTCTGCCCTCCGGCAATGAAATGTCAATCCCTGTGATCCCTGCAGCCTGTGACACATGAGAGCCCAGAGACAAACACTGGTGGAGGACCATGGAAATGGAAAGACTTGGAAATTGAGTATATTGGGTTGTTTATTTTTTATTTTTATGGAGGCGTTATCTACACCTAAGGATCTTACTGCAGATCCCCGTGTAATTCCTGGAAAATCCACAGCAAATGGGTTTTGTTGTAGACTTAGACTTACTGTACAACTGAAACAAATCTGTATCCATGACAGATATTGGCACGCTGTGGTTTTAATAATCAGCGCTGCAGGTCAGTTTCTCCAAATATTCCACTGCATGTGGATGCGATTTGTAAAAATCTCATCCACAGGGTTGGTACTGTAGTAGGCTGCGTTTTTTTTTTCGTTGCACAAATCCACTTGGAAAGTCTGCAGCACTCTAGACCTGTGTGGCTATACCACGACTGATGAGCCAGGCATCTGGATGTCCAGACCCGACCAGGAGTAATGTACAATGAGTGATCTCTATTTGCTGACACCAGAATACTTTATTTTAATCATTTGATAGCCACTTGATGTGAACAAGCCCTAAAGCTGTAACTTCACATAGTATCCTTCCATTCGTTCTGATGAGGATCCCACCATCAGGGCCTTTTCATCTAATAGCTAACGTCGGCTCTCGAGGATCAGCAGCAGCTGACAATGGACATTGATTACTTGGAGCGTGTGCTGTGCAAGGCTTTGTTTACCCTGCAGAGGTGTAAGTTTACAGCCATCATCCTCAGAAAACAGTGGGGGTCCATCGATTTTGAGAGGCGCCATGCATTGCTGCTTTTTCTATGCAGCAATGGGGGGTGACTGATCTCTTTGTAACGTTCTTGTTCACAGTAGGTAATGTTGTTTGCCAATATCACATGCTGATGTATTATGATGTGTTTGTTACATGCATTTATTACTGCCATTTTCATGTTGCTTATTAAATAAGAAGTAACGTTTTACTTGTGTCTTTGTCTTGTTCGCTGTTGATCAGGATGTCACAGAAGAGATTCAAACAGCTGGTTGACCGACTGCTGCAGTTTATCTCCTTGCGCCTCTTTCCTGCAAAACCTGAAGAGTTTCCACCTCTTGCAAAATGTACATGGTGGATTCCATCGGCAACCAAAGTGTTAGCGATACTAAGTAAGTTGTCGTCTTGTGATGAAATAAGAGTAAGTTAGAGACCTTAAAGGAGTTTTCCCTTGAAGACAACTTATTCCCTATCCACAAGCAGGGGCCTATGCCGATCTTGAGAATGTGGGCCCGTGTTCCCCGTTTGAGTGGACTGGCAGATGTGAGCGAGTGTCTGCCGCTCCATTCAACTCTATGGGACTGCCGAAGATAGTAGAGTACTAGCGCTCTGCTATCTCTGGCAACCCCATACAGCTAAAAGAAGCAGCAGTTCACATGCAAGACCGCCATTCCATTTAAACTGGAGAGAACGTTCTCGTGATCGGCACCTTTCCCCCATTGTCGTGACGGAACACTTATCCTCTATCAACATGATAGGAGATAAGTTGTCCTCATGGGACAGCCCTTTCAAAGGTGGTAGCTAATTTTAAAATCTGAAATCCCAGGTATGGTTGCATTTAACCATCCTTTCACACTGAACTGTGCTGGTGGTCGTCACAAAGTAATGTGTCTACAGAGTGGGGGTAAATGTGATAAAACAATAAAATAATAATCATTTACCCATTCAATCCTGTTCTTTTGCCACCACCCAGGTCCTTTTCATCGGTCTGTTTACTTGGCTTCAGCAGGGATGTGACCATACCTCCACGTGGCTGCTGCGGCACAAGACTGCGGAGGCTAGTGATTGACTGCAGCAACCATGTGTTTGTACAGACACTTCCTCGCTGAAGCCAAGTAAACAGAGACTGACTGGGAGGACTGGAGTAACAAACATAGGCCTCATGCACACGCTCATATTTTTCTGCCGTTTTTGCGAATAGCATGCTGACCCATTCATTTCTATAGGGCCTTGCACACGTTTTTTTTGTTTTTTTTGCTCCTCCTTTTAACTGTTCCACAAATTATAGAACCTGTTCTGTTCTGTTCCATATTGTGGATGAGAACAGTACTTTTTTATTGATGGGAGCAAGAAAGATGTGGAACGCACACAGAAGGCATCCATATTTTGCGGATCCATGGTTTGCGGACCAAAATATGGACACAGTCGTGTGCATAAAGTCTAGGGTGAACATTCCCATGTTTTAGGGCAAGCTATCAATTCATGCACATTACCAGAGATTAAGGGGGTGTAAACTGGAGCATTCGGCATACAGATACCGTTACATAATACCAGTCTGTTTATTTTCCGTTCATGTTTCCTAATTCTTTGCTGACTCCCCCTGCAGATGCAGCGAATATGCTTTGTAACCCACCGTTAACCCCTTACTCTGATTTCTATAACTCCACGTTGGATCATATTGATCTCATGGAAGACTATCAAACCTGGCTATTCTACGGGAACACGCACAGGTCAGCATTAGACGTTGCTTACTGTTTTTTATGTGGGAAAAAAAGAGAACTTTCTATTTGTTCCTCAATATTGTTTATTTCTTTAGGGCAGAAATTAGCTAAGATTTTTCCGTACCTGAAGAATACTATGCAAACAGCTTTCTGAAAACTTGTAATTGATCAATGAAATTATTATTTATGTGCGAATTAACCAATACAAAAATGAATTGCCTATAATCATTGAAGGGGCTATCTCATTCTTCGAAGTCTATCCGACGATCTTATTGTTGTAAGGCCAGGTTCAGAAGCGCCCGCTGAGATCCTTGTGTTGGGGAAAGCTGCAGCCAGACATACAGCATAAAATCACATGCCGGCCCTTCACATGAATGGCCAAGCATGGAATACGTGGACCTGAAGGGTCCAGACTCCTTCTAGGAGAGGATGCCGAAGTACATACAAAGTCCGATGCAATCTGCCACAATTTTGTTGTTGTATTTGTACGGAATTGTCATATTCGTATGGAAAACTCTGTCTTCATATGCAAAAAAGAGCTGTAATATATCTGTGTGTAGGAAAGCCAAGGCACTGTCTAATCATAAAAGAGAAGTACCACCCCACAGCTGGGTCCACAGAAGTGTACGGCGTTCTACAGTTTGAGTCAATGAGACAGTGAGGTTGATGGCATCTTTTTGCATGAAAAAAAAGCACGATGACCGATTTCCTACAATCTGTGTCCCCGGAAGACTTCAGACAGCAGTGGATTTCTGCTGTAAGGAAGCATTTGCCATTTGTTCTATTAGAGATAAAATGGTGTTATTTAGATTGCAGATTATAGAAATGAATGGTGCCCACCAAGTCTCATTGACCATAATGGGGTCCATATGGCTTGTATGCTATTTCTGCCCAAGGAATCCTCCAGCCCAGATCTGAACAGCACATAACTTTAGACTCTAAAACAAGTTATGCAACCTTTAATAAACCTGCACTGGAAAAGACTGGCCACATGGTGGCAGAGTATGACAAAGGATCGCTGTACGGTTACTATACACGGCGTGTAATGTCGATCAGACGGGTTTATTCTGCATATACTGTACGCCGATACACACTACAGGTTTAAAAGGGTTATCCAATTCAAAAAATGTCCCTCCCAATGCCCGGGCCCCTTATGTAGATTATATGTCGCCTTCTCGCCGGCACCCGCATCACTCCGGATCCCTGCACGGTCGGTACTGCCTCTCCCTGTGGCACGGATCAAAACATCCAGTGGGGGTGAAGCTAATAGCAGGCCCTGACGGTGACCAGCCCCCTTGTGTCACGGGTGACTTTGACTGGCTCAACATGTTAAGAAAATCACTTTACAGTAATACAATAACTCATGTTAAAGTGAAAATCCTTGTGCAGCGTCCAAATAACACTGGCTACATCTGTACATAAAATATTAGTGCAAGAGGTATTTCCCAAGGAGGAGAACCATCTCGCTAACGCCACCTTGTGGACGTTATAATCCAACTTTTTAACAAGCCTTGGAATATTACAAGTGAAAATGCCAAGCCAGATATCCATCCCATCCCTAGACAGCTGTTTTGGGGTGCTTGCCCCTCATCAGCATGTAGTAAGATTCTGGTTAGCTGAGTGCAATGCCTTGGATGCAGCTGCAGAGTACTGGCTCTCCTTACAGAGCAACCATGTATGGAGACTTACTGGAAGTGCTCCTTGGTACGGAAACTTATTGGCAATGCTTCATGTGTGTATCTCCCAAAGAAAGAGAACCATCTTGCTAGCGCCACCTAGTGGAAGTGGCCCCCTGTGATTCAAAATCCCACTTTTTAACCAGCCTCGGAATATGTGCTAATTTTCTTAAAGGAGTTGTCTGTTTTTACATGAATACACCTTAAAGCCACGTTTTTGTCACCATGGCGCCATATGTGTGACACTCGCAAGAAATCCAACCCTGCTGCAAAAGTAACATAGTGATCGTGCAATCTGTGGTCCTGGCCGAGATTGCTGTGTAGCCCCAGCCTTATGTATTCTAGCTTGTGCTTGATCTTTCCAGTGTAGTAACAATGTTCAAATTTATTTCTTCCTTTTTTAGATTTTCATTTTGTCAGTTTCCATTCGTCATATCCATTGCAGCAAAAAAAGTCATCATTCAGAGGGACTCGGAGCAACAGATGATCAGCATTGCACGGGTACGAACTTCATGTATATGGGCAGTGGGAATCTTAGGACATTGCCAGTCAGTGGCAGATCTTGAAATTTTGCCCATTGTCTCTCTGCCCAGTTACTGTTGGTATGGTCATATACAGAGGGATGCTTCACAGACATCTTGCTTTTAGACCCCTGAAGCATCCTATCTGTCCAACATATGAAATATATCGATCCGTATCGAGATCGCTGTGTAGCCCCAGCTTTATGCATTGATTGTCCTTGATCCTTCCAATGTAGTAGCAATGTTCAAATGTATTTCTTCTTGTATTGCACCAAAAAACCGACCCAGTGTTGTCATCATTAACACCCCAGCCATCTATATGATTTCATTGCGCAGAATTTGTGCAGTGCAGTTTACAAAACATCCATTCATTGGGTGAAGCAATCGACTGTGTGGACACCTCAATCGTCATTTGGGGGCAGCAGATGGTGCTGTCTAAGCTACCCAGAGGATGAGTTCTGACACTAGCGATCGCTCTTTCCTATACGGTGGAAGGGAGATTGCTCCATGTAACTGCAGCTTGTGACTCCACTGACGAGCAGGCAGGTTTCGGGAAGGAACAGCTCTATTTTCTCTCAAGATGCAAACAGAAAAGCAGCGCATTAGTATAATGATAGAAGCCCTGACCAATCACACTACTGGGATAGTGTAGCGAGGACTTGGTGCCTCTCCCTGGTCTGACTGATGGTCTGGCGCAGAGTGTTACGTGAGACTCTCTGCTGAGCGGAAGTTAAAGACTCTAGACAGGAACATGGAGTGTGTTGAAAATTATTTCCAGAAAACCATTTTAATTGCATAGAATATTCACATATAGGTTAGAGGGTTTTCTGAAACTTTAATATTGATGACCTATCCTCAGGATAGGTCATGAATATCAGATCGGCGGGGGTGCCAGGGGTAGGACCCCTGCTGGTCTGATATTGATGACTTATTCTGAGGATAGGTCATCAATATTAAAATCTCGCAAAACCCCTTTAATATGTTATGTAAATTAGGTGTAAGTGCCCCTTTAAAGGGAACAGTAGGCCCACTCTAAGGTATAATGTATTGCTACAGAAACAAGGGGAGCACTGACCTCTCTGGCTTTCAATACACAACATTGTGAAATCTGGAAACGTGTTAAATGGACATAAACAGTGTCTTGTTTTATAGTGAGGCTTAGTTAATCTCTGATCCATTATCTGGTTATCCTCTGACCTTGTCTGGTGATCTCTCTGGTGTTTTTTTTATTTATTTTTTCCTCATTCTTCTCTTTTTTTTATTTTTATTAATCGGCTGCATTTTATTCATTTATTATATTAAAATATTTTACATTTATTTCACTATTGTCTGTATAGATATTTGGGGGGTCGTTTACGCCAGATATCAGGTGTTTATTGCCCAATAAAACCAACAGTATTTCCAGGTATGGGGCCTAAATACATGTACAAGCATACCTCTGTGGCTGCTGATTGACTTGTCATTGCAGAGCTTTAATTGTTATTATATAGCCTGTATTGATCTGTAATATACTTAAAGGGGTTGTCCAGCTTTGGCAGCCTTTTTTTGGAGCCCCCTCCGCCTTCCAACCTTGCCGGATGTGCAGATGGAAAAATACGGCTTCCACTTCATTTTTCAGAGCTCCTTTGGGAAATGAAAGGTGGGATCTGATTGGATGCTATGGGCAACTAAGCCACTTTTCCTTTGCACCAGTTTTGATAAATCTCCCCCCAGCGTGTTTAAAGGGGATGTCTCACTTCAGCAAGTCACATTTATCATAAAGACAAAGTTAATACAAGTCACTTTTACTTGTATTGTCCATATTGCTTCCCTTGCTGGCTTGATTCATTTTTCGATCACATTATTACACACTTCTCGTTTCCATAGTTTCGACGACCCTCTAATCCAGCAGTGGCGGTCGTGCTTGCACACTGTAGGAAAAAGCACCAGCCTCTCTGGTGGGGCCTTGGGATTGCGCATAGGCTGGTGCTTTTTCCTGGATTACAGGGTGGTCGTAACAGCGGAAACGAGCAGCGGATAATGTGATGGAAAAGTGAATCAAACCAGCAAAGGAGGCAACATGACCAATCACAGTACATTAGTAAGTGCCTTGTATTAACTTTCTCTACATGATAAATGTCATTTGCTGAAGTGAGACATATACCACTTACTAACGTACTTGAATTAAAGGGTCACTGAGTTTTCATAAAACATAATGCTGTCAGTTCCTGTCCAATACATTCCAGAACTCTAAGGGTTACATAGCATCATAAATAAATAAATATGCTATGCGACCCCGTCAGTGCTGGGCAGTCAGGACGGGAGCTGCCGCATACTCGTGCTGCGAGTCTGGAGTGTGGAACTCGCTTGTCTGACAGGGGCCTCTCTGTCCTCACTCCAGAGGATGGAATCGAGACGGGTCCATTGAGCCCATCTGCTGCAGTGATGAGAGAGCGTGATATGCGAGCACTTCTCTCTCCTCCTCCTAGTGATCGTGGGGGGCTTAGCACTTAAACCTCCACCAATCAAAACTTTTGATATGTGTCTGACATCAAAAGTTTTATAAAAAAAAAAAACTTTGTGACTCTTTAACCCCTTCACGCATTTGGACGTTGCTGTACGTCCAAATTGCAAGTGATTTACTGCATTTGGAAGTACAGTGACGTCCAAAATGCTTACCGGGGCTGTGACACTATAAAGTGTCACAGCCCCGGAGTCTCTGCTCTCCTCTAGAGCAGACACACCAGGGAAGCCAGCAAGGGACCAGTCAGAGTGGCCCCTTGCCGGCAAGCGCTCCGATTAGTTAGTCTCTGCAGCATCCATGGAGTTGGGAGGGAGGGAGTTCCCTCTCTCTTGCATCGGGCCGCAGCTTCTGCGATGGCAGCAGCCCGATGGTTTCCATGGCAACCGGACGCCTTGCAAAGGTATCCGGACTGCCATGTATCTAAGGCTGATCAGACCCTGAGGGTCTGATCAGCCTTAGGCCTCTTGCACACGACAGTTGTTTCGGTCCACATCCGAGCCGCAGCATTCACTTCAATGGGGCCGCAAAATATGCGGACAGCACTCCGTGTGCTGTCCGCATCCGTTGCCTGCAAAAAAATATAACCTGTCCTATTCTTGTTCGTTTTGCGAACAAGAATAGGCAGTTATATCAATGGCTGTCCATGCCGTTCCTCAAATTGCGGAACGCACACGGATGCCATCCGTGTTTTGCGGACCACAAAACGCACAACGGTCGTGTGCATGAGGCCTTAGTGTAAGTGTAGCACTATTGTAATGCACTGTATAGTGATCAGGCCACTGGATCTTCATAAATAAACAAAAAAGTGTGAAAAATAAAATAAAATAAAATTGTCGTTTCTCATATCTGTTCATTTATATCATTATATCATAAAAAAAAATTAAATAAATAAAAAAAACTACACATAATTGGTATTGGCGCGTCCGTAACGACCCAATCTATCTTACTAATCCCAATCCCTGCGTGGTGAACGCGGTAAAAAAAAAAAAAAAAGTTGAAAAAAATTACGGCATTGCTGTTTTTGTCACCTCATGTCCACAAAAAATAAATAATAATTGATCAAAAAGACATATGTACCCCAAACTTATAGCAATAGCTCGCCCTGCAAAAAAACAAGCTCCCATACAGTTACATTGGCGAAAAAATAAAATGTTTTGGACTTTACTATATGGCGACGCAAAATATCATTTTATTTTAACACAAAAGGGATTTTATGCTGAAAAAGTAGTAAAACATAAAAGAAACTGT
Source organism: Bufo gargarizans (assembly GCF_014858855.1). Taxonomy (NCBI): domain Eukaryota; kingdom Metazoa; phylum Chordata; class Amphibia; order Anura; family Bufonidae; genus Bufo; species Bufo gargarizans. The sequence continues at coordinate 312,144,183 of NC_058085.1, forward strand.
ATAAATTTGTTATCGCCATAACCGTATCAACCCACGGAATAAAATAATGATACAATAGTTACCACAAGAGGAACCCCCCCAAAAAAATCCACTTCCACATAAAATAGTATAAAAAGTGATCAAAAAGACAATGTAAACAAAAAGGATACCAATAGAAACTACAGCCCGTCCCGCAACAAACAAGCTCTCACATAGCTACATTGGTGAATTTTTTAAATTTTTTATGGGCCCTAAACTATTTTCAGCGAATGACATGTTAGAAAATCCAGATGCCGCTCCTTCCCTTCTGAGTGCTGCCGTGTCCCCAAACAGCGGTTTATGACCACGTATAGGGTGTTCCCGTATTCTGGAAAAAAATGCATAACAAATTTTGGGGTGCATTTTCTCCTGTTGCCCCTTGTAAAAATGAAAAATTTGGGGCTAAAGCAACTTTATATTGGAAATAAGTTATTTTTTCATTTTTACAGCCATATGTTTCTAAATTTTATAAAACGCTTGTTGGGTTAAAGCATTCACTTCACCCCTAGATTTATTCCTTAAGGAGTGTAGTTTCCAAAATGGGGTCACTTTTTGGGGTTTTCCTTCTAGGGGTACCTCAGCGCCTCTTCAAATGTGACATGGCACCTGAAAACAATACCAGCTAAATCTGCCCTCCATTAACTATACGGGGCTCCTTTCCCTCTGCACCCTGCCATGCGCCCATACTGCAGGTTACAACCACATATGGGGTGTTTCTGTAAACTGAAGAATCGGGGTAATAAATATTGAGGTTTATTTGACTGTTAACCCTTACTGTGTCACAGGTAAATGTAATTTAAATGGAAAATCTGAACAAAAAAATTTAATTTTAAAATTTCCCCGCCAATTTGCTTTAACTTTTGTGGAACACTAAAGGGTTAATAAGGTTTGTAAAATCAGTTTTGAATAGCTTGAGGGGTGTGGTTTTTAAAATTGGGTCATTTATGGGTGGTTTCTACTATGTAAGGCTGCTTTCACACTGGCGTTTTGGTTTCCGTTTGTGAGATCCGTTCAGGGCTCTCACAAGCGGTCCAAAACGGATCAGTTTTGCCCTAATGCATTCTGAATGGATAAGGATCTGCTCAGAATGCATCAGTTTTTCTCCGTTTGCCTCCGTTCCGTCTCCATTCCGCTTTGGTGTCCGTCTGACAAAACTGAGCTAAACGGATCCGTCCTGACACACAATGTATGGGGACGGATCTGTTTTCTCTGACACAATATGGCACAATAGAAAACGGATCCGCCCCCCTTTGACTCTCAATGGTGTTCAAGAAGGATCTGTTTTGGCTATGTTAAAGATAATACAAACGGATCCGTTCTGAACGGATGCATGCGACTGTATTAACTGAACAGATGCATTTGTGCAGATCCATGACGGATCCGCACCAAACGCTAGTGTGACAGTAGCATTAGTCCCACAAAGTGACTCCATAATTAAATTGGTCCTTAAAAAAGTGGGTTTTGGAAATTTTATTAACATTTTTAAAATTTGCTTCTAAACTTCTAAGCCTTCTAACTTCCTGAAAAAATAAAATGACATTTAAAAAATGATGCCAACACAAAGTAGACATATGGGGAATGTAAAGTAATAACTATGTTATGAAGTGTCACTATCCTTCTTAAAAGCAGAGAAATTCTAATTTTAAAAATAGTGAATTTTTCCAAATATATGTCACCACTAACATAAAGTATGATGTCACGAGAAGTCTCAGAATGGCTTGGATTCGTAAAAGCGTTCCAAAGTTATTACCACATAAGGTGACGCATGTCAGATTTGAAAAATGAGGCTCTGGCATTTGGTTCAAACTGGCTGTCGCTTGAAGGGGTTAATACAGGTGCCCAGATCTCCTGCTTTTAGCTTTGGTCCTGGGTCCAGGCACTTCCACCACCGGCCTGTGCTCCTCACCAGAATGAGTTTCTGTTTCAGGAACTTCTTTGTCACATTGAGAACAAGCCAGAAGTGGAGGTGCTGGGAACATGGCCGACAGTGGTACATTAGTAAGCGCTAGTCTAGTTTAAGCACTGATAAGATATGTTTTTCTAGCTGGACAACCCCTTTGATACCACCAAAGCTTACATACCAGGGAAATGACAAAACAAAAAAAGTATTGACATTAGTTAATTGTAACTGAATATTCCCATCCCCCAAGTCTGTGCTCTGTCTGACAACACAAACATGAGGCAACACTTGCACAACAATGGCAATCAATTCACCGTGCACACATTGCAGATCCCACTGATATGTAAGTGAACTTCATTTAAACTGGAGTTTCATCATTTAAAGGGATTCTGTCACCAGGTTTTGGGCTATAGAGCTGCGGACATTCACGGCTAGATCGCCGCTAGCATGTCCGCAATATACCTGTCCTATAGGGCTGTGTGGTTTTAATTTCTTTAAAAAAGGATTTATAGATATGTAAATGAGTGTTGAATGTGTCCAAGGGGCTGTACTAACCTTCCTTGTGCCCAGCCATGCCCAGCCACGCCCGCCTGTGAAGGAGCCCAGCACCGCCTATGTCTCCTCCTTTCATCAACGATAGATAGCTGTAATCTCGCGATGCGCAGTGCCGGTATAGTGTTCCTTCCCTGTGCTGGCATCCGCCTCAGGGAAAGAACTGCGCATGAGCGAGTTCGCGCATCGCGAGATTACGGCTATCTATCGTTGATGAAAGGAGGAGACATAGGCGGTGGTGGGCTCCTTCACAGGCGGGCGTGGCTGGACACCAGGAAGGTTCGTACAGCCCCTTGGACACATTCAACACTCATTTACATATCTATAAATCCTTTTTTAAAGAAATTAAAACCACACAGCCCTATAGGACAGGTATATTGCGGACATGCTAGCGGCGATCTAGCCGTGCATGTCCGTATCTCTATAGCCCAAAACCTGGTGGCAGAATCCCTTTAAAGTGTCCCTGTGCTTAAAAAAAAAAAAGTATCGAAGAGCTCGTACAGAGAGTTGCCTCACTGGAAAATCAATGGGAAATTTATGAAAACTGGTGGAAAGGAAAACTGTCTTAGTTACCTCTAGCAACCAATCAAATTCCACCTTTCATTTTACAGAGCTCTTTTGGAAAATGAAAGGCTCAGTCTGATAGGTTTCTATGGGTAACTGAGCCAGTTTTGATAAGTCTCCTGAGCTCGGCCTGTCTCCTACAGAGCTTTGTTTGAGCAGTTCTTTCTCCCCGTTTTAGAGATTGTTGGGCGTCTCCACACTCTGACCTCCCCAATCAAAACCTTTGATAGTCGTCACTTTAAAGATGGCGCCTCACTTGAGAGCAGGGGATGCCATAGCCACCAGGTTTCTGCTGTTTGCAACAGAAGAGGCCCAGGACTATGTCTGCGATCAGCCCTAAGGTCGATTGTGGACATTTAACCCGTCCGATGATGTGGTCAAATGTGACCACAGCATCTGAGTGGTGAAAATGCCTTCCCCAGCTGAGATCCAAGAAGCAGTGACATTGCAGTAATAGGCCAGAGACTGCTTAAGGCTCCAATGCCTATCACTGGTATATTCCAATACAGGCCTGCAGGCAGCACTAGATTGGAATATACTGTAATGGATAAATATTGATTTACAGAATACAAATGGCGATCTAATGATTGCTTGTTTATAGTCGCCTATAAAAATAAAGGTTTTTAAAAGTAAAATATTAAAATTTTACCTCGCCCCCATTTCCCAAACATCAAAATAAATAATAAAAAAATCATCATGGGCATCGCTGTGTCTGAAAATACCTGTACTATTAAAATAAAAAAATATTTATCCCATACAGCGAATAACGGAATGGGAAAAAAATATGCCATTTTTCATCACTTCACCTCTCTAAAAAATTGAATAAAAAGTGATAAAAAAGTCATAATTACTCCATTGGTATTAATGAAAGGTACAGATTGCCCCCCAAAAATGAGCCCTCACACAGCTCCATAGATGTGAATATAAAAAAAGTTATGGGCGTCAGGGTCAGAATATGGAAATAAAAATGAAATATTTTTTTAAATTTATTTTCAGTATTAAAACACAAAACTATATAAATATGGTATCTCTGTAATTGTACTGACCCAGAGAATGAAATTAACAGGCTAGTTTTACTGCATAGGAGGGAACATCTTAAAAACAAAACCTATAAAACTGTCGAAATTGCTTTTATTTTATATTTTTTTAAATTCCACCTATTTGGAAAAAAAATTTCACCTTCTCTTTACATTTTGTGCAATTTAAAATGGTGGCATTAGAAAGTACAACCTGTCCCACAAAAAGTAAACCCTCATATGGCTATGTGAACTGAAAAATAAAAATGTTATGACTCTAGGAAGGCCAGAGGAAAATTGCAGTCCTCTAAGGATTAAGGTACAGATGCCGTCTGAAGTCCATATATGACCTGGCTTGGTCGGTGTCTGGTCGATTTTGTTCAAAAATTTATACAATAAAACATTTAGAGACTTGCTAAAAGTGTTCACTATAAATTGTTCTTTTATTATTTCAGCAAAGTCTCGTCGATAAAGTTTCTCGGAGGCAAAAACCTGATATGAACATGCTGTTTCTTAATATCAAGGTCAGAAGATTGCAGCTGGTCAGCGATTCACTGGACGAGGTAAGAAAATGGTTACAGGTGACCTAGGTCCTTAAAGGGAGTCTGTCACCAACCTGACCGGTTTTAAACAGATCACATTGTTCAGTGGGACACAAAGACATGACACAGATGTTACCTGTGTTTGGTTTTTAGACCCTTCAAATCGCCCCAAAAGTCGTTTATATGATATGCTAATGAGCCGTCACAAGTGCCCAGGGGCGGAGAGTTTGCTGAAAGTGCCTAAGTTCCCCCGCCTCACTCGTGCATAACGCCACCCCTCGTCACAGAGGCACAGGGCTGGCCGGAGTTTACTATCATTTCCCTATAGCCCGTTCGCGCATCACTGGTAACACAGGTAACATCTGTGTCATGTCTTTGTGTCCCACTGGACAATGTGATCTGTTTAAAACCGGTCAGGTTGGTGACAGACTCCCTTCAAAGGGTTCCATTATCATTGGGGGGGATCAGCCAATGGCAGGCAGGGACAAGCTTCCCTAACCTAGGGAGGCTAGTCCCCTCCTGCCATTGGCTGCTCCCCCCAGACACCGGATGTTTTCATCCGTGCACAGGTAGAAGCAGCTGCGGCAGTGCGGGGACCAGGAGGGGAGCGGGGTAAGTATACTACCTGTGAGGGGCCCTGCACATGGGGGGGGCTGTTGATGATATTGGATAACCCATTTTACATGTTTGCTGGGATGTGGTCACTAGAAGTTGCAGGCCCAAAGCCTGAGGCTGCACTGCTGACAGATTTTGATGAGCCCCTTATTTCTATTACATACACCGTGCTCATGCAGACCTTACGTAGATTCACATCATTGCTTTAAAATGGGGCTTGAGTTGAGACAAGTTACAAAGAACATCTCTGCCCTGGCACATTCATACGTTACACAGACAGACTATTTTCGTCAGCAAAATGTGCCAATTTCATTGATTTCTGTAGTTGTTCATCAGCCACAGGGTAAAGGGACTCTGTCAGCAGTTTAGACCTCTGAAGGCTGCAGGCAGAGGTAGATAGGTGAGGGCTGACGCTATTTCACCCTGTATCGGTGGGTGCTCATTTTTCCTGCATGAACATTTTAATGACCCCGGCACCACAATCACAAGTGCCATGGAGGCAGTCTCTTCATGTGTCCCATGCTCTCTGCACCTGAAGATTTCCAAATAGTTGATGGTTCCAACTAGGAGACTGCTAGAGCTGTCACTCGGCAGAGGGGATGAGTTTGCCAGCCTCGAGGGCAGAGAGCATGGAACACTGCACATGAAGGGATCACCTTGATGACACCCGTCACCCATGTTTACTAGAAGGCAGGGGGCTGGTCGTTACAGTTAGGGTTCTTTCACACCTGCGTTATTGTCTTCCGGCATAGAGTTCCGTCGTCGGGGCTCTATGCCGGAAGAATCCTGATCAGTTTTATCCTAATGCATTCTGAATGGAGTGAAATCCGTTCAGGATGCATCAGGATGTCTTCAGTTCCGGAACGGAACGTTTTTTGGCCGGAGAAAATACTGCAGCATGCTGCGCCTTTTGCTCCGGCCAAAAAAACTGAAGACTTGCCGCAAGGCCGGATCCGGAATTAATGCCCATTGAAAGGCATTGATCCGGATCCGGCCTTAAGCTAAACGTCGTTTCGGCGCATTGCCGGATACGACGTTTAGCTTTTTTACAGTGGTTACCATGGCTGCCGGGACGCTAAAGTTCTGGCAGCCATGGTAAAGTGTAGCGGGGAGCAGTATACTTACCATCCGTGCGGCTCCCGGGGCACTCCAGAGTGACGTCAGGGCGCCCCACGCGCATGGATCACGTGATCACATGGCACGTCATCCATGCGCATGGGGCGCTCTGACGTCATTCTGGTGCGCCCCGGGAGCCGCACGGATGGTAAGTATACCGCTCCCCCGCTCCCCGCTCCCCGCTCCCCGCTCCTACTATGGCAACCAGGACTTTAATAGTGTCCTGGCTGCCATAGTAACACTGAAAGCATTTTGAAGACGGATCCGTCTTCAAATGCTTTCAGTACACTTGCGTTTTTCCGGATCCGGCGTGTAATTCCGGCAAGTGGCGTACACGCCGGATCCGGACAACGCAAGTGTGAAAGAGGCCTAAGGAGGACAAGGAGAGATGATGGTCCATAGGCAGCACTCTTTTTGATACAAGTTTGAGATGGCCTTACACATTAGTCTAAAGTTGATCAAAATTTATGATTTCAACCAAAACAACTGTTCGTCTGTTGAAATTGAAAGAGGCTATCCCATGAGTAATGTAAAGAAAACTGAAAATCAGACATTATATTGTACGCAACAGTCTATTTCTAACAAACTTCGAAACAGCCCTGTACCTCACATGGATCCAGAGATCTCCCCATTCATTGCTGCAATTACTCTGCTAGATTTATTTCAAGCTAGCAGCTCAGGGGTATATCTCTTCTCAGACGGTGTGTCCTTTCTGCTACAGTTGAAGGATGGAACTGAGCATGCACTTCTATCTCAGTGAGCAGGACAGAGACATTGGCAAAAGAGCAAACGGCAGGTGGCGCTGTACAGATAGATGGCAGTGAATAACTCAGTAGCTATACAAAATCTCTAATTACAGGCAATTACAAAAGTATTCAGATCCAGGTGCTGGTTTAAAAAATGTAGAATATTTTTCGTGGGACAACCCCTTTAACAACAAACAATTTTAGCCGATGGTAGACCACTATCATTTGAAAAGTAGTCGGCCACGTTCAATATTTTTAGCCAATAGTCGGATGAAAGCTCTTTAGTTCAAAGAAGGATCATTCATGAACATAAGATCTTTCTTTGAAAGGATGTCTCCAGAAAGATCCTTCGTCCATCGCCCAGGTTAGGCTACTTTCACACTAGCGTTGTTTAAATCCGGCGTTCAATTCCGACACCGGAACTGCCCACGGATCCGGAAAAACTTGTGAAAACGGATTACATTTCAATCCTGATCAGGATTTTGATCACAATGAAAAAATGCATTGGAAAAAACGGATCCGCCATTTATGGTTTAACATGCAAATGCCGGATCCGGTTTGACTGAACACACGGCGCGGGATCCGGCGTTAATGCAAGTCAATGGGAAAAAGACCGGATCCGGCGTTCAGTCAAAGTGTTCAGGATTTTTGGCCAGAGGTAAAAATACAGCATGCTACGGTTTCCTGAAAAGCCTGATCAGTCGAAAAGACTGAACTGAAGACGTCCTGATGCATCCTGAACGGATAACTCTCCATTCAGAATGCATTAGGATAAAACTGATCAGTTCTTTTCCGGATTTGAGCCCCTAGGACGAAACTCGGCGCCGGAAAAGAAAACCGCTAGTGTGAAAGTACCCTTACTGTAACGGCCAATATAGACTAAAGTGTGTATGGCAGTGTCTGCAAAACGAACGATTGTTTGAACACCAGTGGAACAACCATCAACCAACTTCTATCTAATGTGTATGACCACAAGCCGAGGATGTATGCAGATGTCTTTCTAGTGTGCATCCACTTGCAGGTGTAACGTTATTTGAGCCACGCGACATTGCACTTTTGCACAGTCTTTTGAAAGTCTGGTAGTTCTAGAAGTATTGGATCACTAGGCGCAGCTAGATTAAACAAAAGAAGATTGGTGACCTGCCAATATCGGCATGGACGGTTTATCTTATTAGACAGACACACAAGCTTGGGTCAAAGTCAGAGATTTATTGAGCTGGACATTTTACCTCTTCTATTGAAGCTGCGGTTTTGGCAATGGTTTATCCTGATTAAATACCTTTTGTGAAAAGCTTTCCTTCGATTAAACAAGCCATGACCATGTAAGCTCCATTAAATCTGTTTCCACAGCTTACAAGAAAACGAGCTGATCTGAAGAAAAAGTTGAAGGTTACCTTTGTAGGTGAAGCCGGCCTTGACTTGGGTGGCCTGACAAAAGAGTGGTTTCTTTTGCTAATCAGACAGATTTTCCATCCCGACTATGGTAAGTCTGCTCGAGCACCAGCCACAATTTACACAATTTAAAGTATTAAAAGTGGAGTAATGGAGGCTTCACTAAACCTGGTGATAGGCGTCTTTGGACTTTTTTTTTCATACAAAAGAAATGTGTATCTCATGCTGAGGCTCTTGATGACTAGATTGTAGGTTCCTTTGGTGCTGTGCCAAGTACAATGCCCCTTCTGCTCATCTCGTAGCTCAAATCTGGGAGCTATGAGTCAAACGGGCCTATCGGTTGGTAAAGAGCCACGGACACTTAAAGGGGTATTTTGGTTCTTATTTTCTTAATGTATTAGTTTATATAATAGGTAATCATACATTTTTCTAATATACATGTGTGACAAATTCTGCATACATACCTTTCTTATATCAGGCTGTTAACCCCTATATGCAGTAGAATGGTATCGCTCATGTGTCAGTTCTATGTAATGCATCCATGGCCTAGCTGAAACATGGCATCAGTCTTTTGACACTTTTCACATCATATACTCTCTGACATTCGGTAAGCAGCAGTGTTACATGATATTTTATGCTGGGCCAGCAAATAGGACACATTCATGTAATAATTAAATAAGCTACATCCCTGTGTGTATTTACATAGCTGCCTGCCTCTAGATGATGTTGTAAAATGGTTGCCTGTCTATAGGAGATGTCATGTTGTTAATAAAGTTTATTTAAAAAAAAAAAAAAAACACACACATATCTGCTTCTACACAGACACTGATGGACCTGATGAGATGCTGCTGCAGGTAGTAATAGTATATTTACTGTGTATGTTCTGCTCCCCAATAAACGTATATTCACCGGTAGATATCTGGGCGGGTCACATGATGGCTCACATGACTGACGCCATGCATAGTCCTACGGATGCATTATACAGGACTAAAATGGTCCGTACCATTTTTTTTTTCCTTTAGGGAGAGGCTACTTATGGATATGAAAAAGGTCTGCGAGCAAAATTTTAAATAGATGTTTATTTGAAAATTGTTCAACATCGTATTTTCTACATAATTAAATGTAATTGTGAAAAACAGAATTCCTCTTTAAGTTCCAGTGTTTTTTGAGCGTCTCGGGTCACAATGCAATGAGTTTTCATTTGCATGTCAGACGAGAGATAAATGCATTGATAATTTGTAGCACGATGCAGAAGAATTGGGGGGGCTGTTTCAGTTTTAGCATTCTTTAGGGCCCTTACTTGTATATTTCCTAGACAGGGGACTGGTAAGGCAGTAGCTCTCTTCTGGCTCATGTTCCAAGTGTTGTGGCGGCGATCACACTTAAGTTTTGCTTGCATGTCCTTTTCAGAATGGCAGCTGGGCATGACAAACAGCACCCCGTAAGTCTAATGGGCATCTAATATTTAAAGCCCCCGATGGGGTAAGCAGGAGGTAAAACCTTCCATGCCACACCACAACATCATACAAGTGTTGCATGTACGTTAATAGGATCTAACTGCTAGCCCTAATATTATAGCCGCAGCTAGCATTTAAAGTCATTATGACATACGTTCTTGGTAGCGCAATAATTAATAACGCTAATGCCAAAATCGGGACTGTATTGTTTAATACATTTAATGAAGTTGTCTAGTTTGGGCAACCCTTGCTCACGATGTGGTAGCTCCAACAATGGCTGTTCATGGACCCCCTGCCCATTTCGGATAGGAATGGTGTACAGTGTGTGTTATTGAAGCTGCTCTCACTGGACATTGCATCATTGTGCTACAGGGATGAGAAGCAAGAGACGTTCCTGTCATAACTCTGCTTGCTCTAGAAAGACGCTCTCTTTTCTGCCATGATCTATTCTATGACTACACGACTTACATTAACTGGTTTCAGGTATGGATCTTGGTGGGGATTAATCTTGCCTCTGTATTTCTTGCAGGTATGTTCACGTATCACAAGGACTCCAACTTCCACTGGTTCAGCAGTTTTAAGTGTGACAACTATTCCGAATTTCGTCTAGTTGGAACTGTATCCTTTTATTGGGGCAAATTAAAGTAGCTTGTCTAGTAATATCCAGTGTGAGCAGAAGACGGTTAATGATTTGTGTTTTCTGTGCGACTTCTGCAAGGAAGGAGACAGAAGACACCTCTTTTAAATACAGACAGAGGATATGGTTGCTGAGTCCTCTTGAGCACCAATCACAGAATGGGGGGTCCTGAATAGAAAGACCCCCCCCCCCCCCATTACAATTTCCATGCCCAGGCCTTCTCAAACGTTGGACTTCCACCGATCAGATGCTGATGACCTATCTAGGGCATGCATGCTCAACCTGCGACCACTAGCTGTTGTAAAACTACAACTCCCACAATGTCCTGCTGATGGCTGTAGGTTGTTTGGGCATGCTGGGAGTTGTAGTTTTGCAACAGCTGGAGGGCCGCAGGTTGAGCATGCCTGATCTAGAGGATAACTCCTTTAAGGAAGAACATTATTAATAAATAACATGGCTCAGTGATAACATCTGTATGGCGTGTGTTTATACTTAACATGTCCAGTTGATGGGGCTGGCTGTCTATAACAGCATCACTCTAGATATCCGCTTTCCACCTTGCTGCTACAAGAAGCTGTTGAGTCCTCCCATAGTACCTTCTGACCAGAACATACCTGTAGGCATTGCATCTGTCACACTAGATGACCTGTATCAGATAATGCCAGTGAGTACAATTTGTGTTTGTTGTACGCTAATATTAATTTCACAAAACCTTACTTAAAGCCTGACTCAATATAGAAGCTGGGGTCAGTGCTACTGTTTGTTTGGGGACTTGTACTGAGAAGCTGCATTAGATGAACCTGTGCATGCAGATTATGAAATTGAAGCAACAATATGATCACACATAAATATACCCCTTACCTCTCAACAAATGTGTGACTCTGCATGACTAACCCTTTGGATTATGAAAAATCACTATTATGTTATTCCTATGTGGCCACAGGAAAAACTCCCTGTACTCTGTGTTGCAGTAAAGGCTCTTTAATGCAAGGATCCTAAAAACTTGTATCTTTCAGATTTTAAAGCCCATCTGTCAGCAGATTTGTGCCTGGGACACTGGCTGACCTGTTACACTTGGCAGCTGAAGACATCTGTGTTGGTCCCATGTTCATATGTGCCCGCATTGCTGACAAAAATGAGGTTTTAATATATGCAAATGAGTCTCTAGGAGCAACGGGGGCGTTGCCGTTACACCTAGAGGCTCTGCTCTCTCTGCCGTGCCCTCTGCACTTAGATTGACAGGACCAGATGTGATGATGTTTTCACTGCCCTGCCCTGTCAATCAAAGTGGAGAGGGCGCCCCCGTTTCTCCTAGAGGCTCATTTGCATATATTAAAACGTCATTTTTCCCAGCAATACGGGCACATACGAACATGGGACCAACACAGATACCTTCAGCTGCCAAGTGCACATGTAACAGGTTAGCCGGTGTCATAGGTACAAATCTGCTGACAGATGGCCTTTAAGGCCTTGTACTGGGTAGGTAGAGATATAATATAAAAGGAATGTGACATGTACACAGACTCTTCAATCAAGTTTTTTTTCACAGAGGGAACCCTCATCTGCCCATACACATAAATGTGGTACTAGATGCCAGCCATTCAAATGAATAGCCAGCCGTGCGATACACGGACGGATGGGAGTCGCTCTTGCTTAGCAGCTGTCCGCTGTGGCCCATTGGGGCATCTCAAGCTGGAGACTTCCTTGTGTGATATACATATATCCTTATACAGGATATGAAAGACAGAATCCTCATTGAAGAACACAATAGTCATGATTTTATTTTAGTGTCGTTTGATACTGTATTTTGAATTTCTTTTCTGTAGGGAGCACCCTTCATTTTCAAGGGTGCACATATGGTAGGGGCAGCCCTTGCTATTGCCACAAGTTACTTGAAAAGGGCTGGACCAGTGTTATATCAAACCTTTATCTTTCGGGTGACATGACCCTACATAAGGATAGTACTTCCCACAACAAGTCTTGAAATGTTATGAAATCAGTGAGGTTTATAACTGGCCATAGTCCCACCACTTTTCCATCACTTGTAGGAGGAAACTGTGGTATAAGCCTGAAGAAGATCCTTGCCTTGAGGCTGGGCCACACTTGGATATCTTCAACTCCTAGAAGCTTGTTAAAGCACTCAATGGGTTCTATTATTACTGTGTTCCACCATTGTCATGTAATTTTATAAGTAATATGTAAAGAATCTAAAATATCAGGTCAGATACAATAACATTTATTTCATTATTGTGCTCAGGAACTTGCTCATGGATTAAATGAACTACTAACATATGAAGGCAACGTGGAGGAAGATTTCTATTCTACATTCCAGGTTTGTGTCAGGAACCTTCTTTTTTCAAGACTTAAAGTGGCCATACACATTAGATAGAATATGGTTGAACAAACAATCGTCTGGTGAACGTTCGTTTCACGCACACGGCCATACATATTTGAGTCCATATGTGTCTATGTTGTTCAAGTTGCCCATATACACATTCAATGAAGCCAGAAGACGGACGAAAGATCTTTCTGGGAACATACTTTTATCAAAACTAAAGATCTTTCGTCCAACTACCGGACACAAATATTACACAAGGCAGGCTTCTTTTCAAACGCTAATGCTCTCCCATCAGTCAGCTAAAACGATCATTTGTTTAGTTTCTACCGATGAATGTTTGGTTTGGTTGAAATCATTCATTTTGATCAACTTTAGACTGAATCCTGACCCATTCATTTCATTGGGTCTGTGCACATGAGCATAGTTCTTCACGCATCATTTCTGCATTTAGAAAAAATGGCATGTTCTATGTTCTGCGTTTTTCCCACGTCTCTGGTTCCATAGAAATGAATGGGGCTTCAGTAAAAAAAGTGAAATCTGGATGCAATCCGGATCTAATGTGTTTTTCACTGATGGTTGCTAGAAGATGTAGATTGTTCTGCTTCAGATTTTTTTTTCACATGTGTTAAAAACACATCAAAAACTGATTGCACCTGCGCGGAAAAAACTGAAACGCTGAACGTAATCGCAGACCAAACTGACCGAACTTGCTTGCAAAACCATCAGTTTTTTCCTGATCGGACCCTGAGAGAGAGTGCACAAAAATAGATATCAGCAGCTCCCTAAAGGGGTTTTCCCATTTCACAGAATGATAGCATATCGCTTGATTATGCCAAATGAAGCATTGGGATGCCACAGCCTTCTCGCTGCTTCCCAAGCACAGTGCGTCCATTAGATAGCAGCTGTGCTTAGTATCGGATCCTCTTCATACAGATCACTCTGGGACCCCCACTGATCTCATATTGATGGATAGTTTATCAATATGATAATCCCAGAAAACCAATTTAAAGGTCTTTTATATTGGCTGATATTTGCCCAGTCAGTGCCCCATGTGAACATGCACGAGTAATTGCCCATTTGCTGAGTGATTGCATCTTTTATACAGCATAAAAAATACTCGTTTGTCGGCAGCTTGTCACCCTGTGTGAAGACGAGCGATTGTATAACCGTTTGATTGTCCACATACTACGGTTGCTCCATATAAATGCAGATAGCGAGGGGCAATCAACCTGCTGTTATCATATCCTTCATGGCATGTGGATATTTTATCTTCTATTCATATAGATCATTTCTACTCTTCAGGTTTTTCAAGAAGAATTTGGTGTAATTAAATCATACAATCTTAAACCTGGTGGTGATAAAATCCCAGTCACCAATCAGAACAGGAAAGGTATGTAGAATTCAAGACGCTGATCTGTGAGGGTCCATTGTAAAACTGGTGTCTTTAATAAATGACGTGTTCCTCTCTTTTCAGAATATGTCCAACTTTACGTAGATTTCCTACTTAATAAATCCATTTACAAGCAGTTCTCAGCATTCTACTATGGGTTTCACAGCGTCTGTTCTTCTAATGCATTGATGGTAAGACTAGCACTCTGTAGAATAATATATTTGGACAAATGGTGGATAAATGATTCCCCTCCCCCACTGTAGAATAATATAAATGAATGTGATCCCCCTCCCACTGTAGAATAATATAAATGGATAAATGATCCCCCCTCCCACTTTGTAGAATGCTATAAATGGATAAATGATTCCCCCCACTGTAGAATAATATAAATGGATAAATGATCCCCCCTCCCACTTTGTAGAATAATATAAATGGATAAATGATTCCCCCCACTGTAGAATAATATAAATGGATAAATGATTCCCCCCACTGTAGAATAATAGAAATGGATAAATGATTCCCCTCCCCCCACTGTAAAATAATATAAATGGATAAGTGACCCCCCCCCCACTATAGAATAATATAAATGGATAAGTTATCCCCCCCCCACTGTATAATATAAATGGATAAGTGATCCCCCCCCACTGTATAATAATATAAATGGATAAGTGATCCCCCTCCCCCCCCCACTGTAGAATAATATAAATGGATAAATGATTCCCCTCCCCCCACTGTAAAATAATATAAATGGATAAGTGATCCCCCCCACTGTAGAAAAATATAAATGGATAAGTGATCCCCCCCCAACTATATAATAATATAAATTGATAAGTGATTCCCCTCCCCCCACTGTAAAATAATATAAATGGATAAGTGATCCCCCCCCACTGTAGAATAATATAAATGGATAAATGATCCCCCCCCACTTTGTAGAATACTATAAATGGATAAATGATCCCCCCCCACTTTGTAGAATACTATAAATGGATAAATGATTCCCCCCACTGTAGAATAATATAAATGGATAAATGATTCCCCCCACTGTAGAATAATATAAATGGATAAATGATTCCCCCCACTGTAGAATAATATAAATGGATAAGTTATCCCCCCCACTGTATAATAATATAAATGGATAAGTGATCCCCCCCACTGTATAATAATATAAATGGATAAGTGATCCCCCTCCCCCACTGTAGAATAATATAAATGGATAAATGATTCCCCTCCCCCACTGTAAAATAATATAAATGGATAAGTGATCCACCCCCACTGTAGAAAAATATAAATGGATAAGTGATTCCCCCAACTATATAATAATATAAATTGATAAGTGATCCCCCCCCACTGTATAATAATATAAATGGATGTGATCCCCCCCACTGTAAAATAATATAAATGGATATGTGATTCCCCCCCCAACTATATAATAATATAAATGGATAAGTGATTCCCCCCCATATATATAATAAATGGATAAGTGATTCCCCTCCACTGTATAATATAAATGGAAAAATGATTCCCTACCCCACTGTAGAATAATATAAATGGATAAATGATCCCCTCCCCCCACTGTAGACTAATATAAATAGTGTTGTAGAAATATTAATATTAGAAATCCGCTTGCATCAGGCTTTGTGTCAGGACAGGCAAATCCCTTAACCGCAGTTCTTCTGAGCAACTGCCCCTCCTCCACAGTCTGCTCACCTTATATTTAGTCACAGTAACAATAGAAAGGGATTGGCCCATCACCTGACCACTTACTACATGTAACAAGGATGCAGGAAGTGATGACACAGGAAGATGAGAAAGTTCAGGTACTTGTCAAAGGACAGGGGAGGGCATCGACGTGGCTGGACAGTGCAATGCACACACCCCATCCCTGTATAAGGAAGGAGGAGTCATGTCCATTGCCTGATCAGCCAGACGGCCACCCATCCCCCATCACTGTCAGCATGGACCACATTCAATACTGCTCAAAGTGACTAGTATCTAGTGAAGATCATTCTACTGGTTCTTATAGGTTTGAGATTATCTGCGAGACATTGCTACGGCTATTGTCAGTATACGGTACGAGTATACCGACAAGGCAGATATGCATGTCTTAAAAGCAGATATGTATCCAGAAAGGGATAGCGAAGCCGCAGCAGAGGTATAATATGTATCTCTCGGTTTGCAGACTTCACTTCTCTAATGTGTATAGACATTTGAAGGGAAGAAGCCCAGTGCATTGCACTTAGTGCTCACAAACCGGCAGACGCCCCCCTACACACTGAGAACACGTCTCCAAGCCCATGAGAAGGTTTTCATACTGACAGTTTTACCACTGGTCCCGATTTTAACCCAAGTACCCTCTGCTAGAGCGTTCTTTCGTTAAATCCGACACAGGGAGACAGATGACAATCTATAAAAACACACACACACACACACACATCCTAAGATAAAATGTCTGCATAATAATATTTCCACAACAATGGATAAGTGATTTCCCCCCCCCCCCCCACTGTAGAATGATATAAATGGATAAGTGATTCCCGCCCCCCCCCCCCCCCCCACTGTAGAATGATATAAATGGATAAGTGATTCTCCCCCCCCCTGTAGACTAATAATGGACACATGATCCCCCACCGTATAATGTAATTATTTAATGAACCAATACCAGATTACTCTATGGATATGCTACATATGTACATAGAAATTAGTGGTGTGTAAGAAGTTGTGTCATAAAGACGCCCTCTTTCCATATGGAAGTTGTAGAGTGTCCCTACTGTGATCCAGGGCAGACAGGAGCTCAGTAAGAGCAGCTCCCGCTCTGGTGGATCTGGTCCGTCATTGTTTTATATCATTGGCCATAGATGAGATGCAGTATATGGCCTGGTGAGAGTTCAGCCGTGATCAGAGGATTACTAGGGTGACTGATATTAGAGAAGTGGTTGTATTCATGAGACAAAACCTATTTAGAGAGGTTCTCTGAGGCTGGGGATTCTTGTGGAGCTGGCTGGGCAGGGTGCCAACTGCAAAAGAGAAAAAGAGGGAAAAAAATAATAATTTCTTCAGTTGCAGATGCTCCAGGTCCAATTACAAGCTCCCTTCTCCTCCACTTCCAGTCCCTTGCTCCCCCAGAGTTGTGACATGCCATCTGCAGCCCAATCAGTGGTGGCAGCGGTCACGTGCTGTGCCCGAACGCTTCACCTGTGAAGCCATAGATATGGCCACCAGCAGTGACGTGCATGTCCATTACATTTTACACTTCTGATCCAGCGGGGACTGGAGGCAGAGGAGAAGGGAACTTGGTGTTGAACCCAGGGCACCTGTGACAGGTGAGACTTTTTGCCTTGTGCAGTGTGTTACTGCAAATAGTTAGGCTACACTTACATATGCAGAAACACATCCATATTTAGATTTTTCTGACCACATTTGTAGACAGCATGGTTGGATCCCGAATAACATATCGGGAGAGTGGAGGAGTTGCCCATGGCAGCCAATCGGGTTGCTGCTTTCATTTTCTCAAGGGCCTCTGAAATATGAAAGGCGGAATGTGATTGGTGGATGTGTTACAGTGGGCAACTACGCCACTAGTTTTGATAAATCTCCCCCATGGCCTCTTCCAGACACACACTAATCAGACAGGCAAACTGTTAGGTAAGAGCTCAGCTTATCACAATGAAACTGGATTTTTCTTTAGCATCTAGTGCTGCTATGTAAGAATTACCAACTCTACAATGAGAAATGAATCTCCAGGCATTGCCAGTACTGGAGAATGCTGCTGATATTTAAGATTTATCATCTCTGTTAGGGTACATTCACACGATCATATGTGTTTTGCTGATCCGCAAAACACTGATACCGGCCAGCCCTATGATAGAAACGCTTTATCTTTTTTGCGGGGCCGATGAACAGAAGTACGGATGCGGAGAGCACACGGTGTGCTGTCTGCATCTTTTGCGGCCCCATTGAGATGAAATAAATACGGTTGTGTGAATATACCCTTTAAAAAGGCGTTCTATTCTTTCTTCCAGTTACTACGCCCAGAAGAAGTAGAGATTCTTGTGTGTGGGAGTCCTGAATTGGACATGCATGCACTCCAGAAAAACACGCATTATGACGGCTACCAGAAAACAGATCTTACTATTAGGTAAGTTCAGTTTATTTGTATAAGATTTGGAAGTGGATTGCACAGAGTTATTGGACATATAAGTATAGCCCATATTAATCAATGATGTTTCCAAAGACAAATATGACCATGATGGTGAAGGTCTCATTGGGTTCAATCATCAGATTTTGTGTAAAGGTGGTTTCACACAGTGTCTTTGAGCCAAAACCAGAAGGAGGAGAAGATATACAAGTAATTTCTTTATATTTTCCATTTATTTTTTATATCCACTTTTAGTTTTGCATTGGTGCTTTTCCAAAAATTCTGTGTGACATTACCATTAAAGTCTTCTGGATATAGGTCACCACTGTCAGATTGGTAAGGATTCAACACTCTGCATCTCCAATGATCAGCTGTTCTCAGTAGCCGTACTGGCACCATAAAATACACCGTGGACTGAGGTGGACTCAGAAAGCTCCATCCACTAAGTAGTGGCCATTTTGGGTTACTGCAGCTCAGCTTTCATTAAAGGGAAGGGTAACTGAGCACGGGCTCTACCCAGTGGATGGATCTCCCGGTTCCGTCCACTGTGGTTTTTTTTTTTTTGGAACTGAAAGGCTTCTGAGAACAGCTAATCAGTAAAGTTGTCAGATGTCGCACTGCTACCAATCTGATATTGATGACTTATCCTGTGGATAAAGGATCAGTGTCTAGAACCTAGAAAACCCCTTTACAACCAATATAACCCCTTAGTGGCCTACGCTTTTTTTTTAAAGCTCTAAGGACCCGGATCGGCAGAAGCACCAGTCCTGGCTGTTTTAAAGAGGTTGTCTCATCATAGACAATGGCAGCATATCGCTAGGATATGCCCCCATTGTCTTATAGGTGCAGGTCCCATCGCTGGGACCTGCACCTATATCGGGAACACAGCCCAGCAAGGTGGTGGCTGGAGGACTCCGGTGTGGCCACCACCAAACCAGCTCCCCATAGATGTGAATTGGAGCGTACCGCGCATGACCAGCCACAACTCCCATTCACTTCTATGGGCTCAACGGAAATAGTTGAGCCAGCGCTTAGCTATTTTCACCGGCCCCATAGAAAATGAATTGAGGGCGGCTGCGCATGCGCAGTGCTCCCTCCTTCACTTTTGGGGCTCCGTTCTCTATATAGGTGCGGGTCACAGCAGTGGGACCCACACCTATAAGACAATAGGGGCATATCCTAGTGATATGCCCCTATTGTCTGGGATGAACCAACCCCTTTAACCCTTTTAGAGGCCATCAACAGGGACCGTGACATCTCAGTGTTTTAGAGGGAGGGAGCACCCTCTGTCTCTCATGGGCACCCTGCGAATGAGATTGCAGGCTACTGATGACTTCACATGACAGCCTGGGGACTAATGAAGGCCTAGGCCTGCCTATAGTGCATGCCTAGCAGGCGACGCCTCTCTGGTGCAGCCTGCTGGCGCCATTCAGTATAACACTGACAGTATAATACATAATGCATGAGCAGTACAATTTATCATAAAAGTGATGAAAAAGGTCACCTGTTAAAGTCCTCTTGTGGGGAAAAAGTTTTTAAAAGTTTTATTACATAAAAAAAAATGTCCACGTTAAAGTGACTTTTTCCATTGGAAAAAAAAGATTTTCTATTAAAAAAAAACTGCAAAAATAAAATCTCCACATTTGGTATGCTGCATCTGTAATGAATGACACACACACTACACAAATAGGTACGGATGTAGCAGAGGTAAGGCTACTTTCACACTGGCGTTTCTGGGTCCGCTTGTGCGATCCATTTCAGGGCTCTCACAAGTGGCCCAAAACGGATCAGTTTAGCCCCGATGCATTCTGAATCGATAAGGATCCGCTCAGAATGCATCAGTTTGCCTCCGTTCAGCATCCATTCCGCTCTGGAGACGGACACCAAAACGCTGCTTGCAGCGTTTTGATGTCCGCCTGACGATGCGGAGCCAAACTGATCCTTCCTGACTTACAATGTAAGTCAATAGGGACGGATCCGTTTTCACTGACACAATATGGTGCAATTGAAAACGGACCCCCCTCCCATTGACTTTCAGTGTAAGTCAAAACGGATCAGTTTGCATTATCATGAACAAAATAAAATATATATTTTTTCAATTTATTTATTTTTGTTCATGGTAATGCAAACGGATCATTTCTGAACGGATGCAAGCGTTTGCATTATAGGTGCGGATCCGTCTGTGCAGATACCAGACGGATCCGCACCTAACGCAGGTGTGAAAGTAGCCTGACACACACACTTGGTCAGTTGTCACATCTAGTTAACTCTTTATGACTGTGACTGTTAAGTCTGTATCTGTAATTTATCCTATATAGTAAATGCTGTAAGAAAAAATATCAGTATAGTTTTCTGTTCTCAGTCGCCACAAAAAAAAACCTGAATAAGGCTACTTTCAAATCTGCGTTTTTGCTTGACCCTTAACGAATCGGCAAAAACGCTTTTATCATCATAATACAACTGGCTGCATCCGTTATGAATGGATCCAAGATTGTGTCCGAGAAAACGGATCTGCATCATTGGTTTACATTGTGTTTCATGCCGGATCCGTCTTGCTCTGCATCCATCTGTCCAGCATGGGAACGCAACCAAACAGAATGGAATGCATTCCGTTCAGTTGTGTCCCTATTGACAATGAATCCTTTGACGGCTCTCAATAGCGGAAAGGAATATGCTGATGTGAAAGTAGCCTAAAAAGCGATTAAAAAGTGTTTGTTTATAAAAGTATAAATTAGCCTGTAAAAAAAAAATCAAGCCCTCACAAAACTCCATAAACATGTTATTTATACTGCAAAATGAAAGCCGCAAAATTTACAATGTAAAACCTCAGTGGCGGTTTTTTTCCATCCCCCAGAAAAAGTTTATAAAAGTTAATCGGTAAGCTATGTGTGCCCCCATTAAAAATGACAACTTGTCCCACAAAGAAGACAAGCTCTCATACGGCTAGCTCTTGGAACTATACAATGAAAAAATATAAAAAAATTGCTTGGTCATTAAGCCTGGTCACCAAGTGGTTAAGAATGAAAACATGATGGCAAACTTTGATTGCTGAATAAACAAATGTTTCACAATTTCCACTTTTGCAAGTTGGAATGGAAACAAACAGGTTCTATTTCTTCAGTAGGCAGACTCTGATGGTTTCAATCCGGTCTTCTCCGAGCCAAGGCAGTGTGAATACAAGTGGTTTTTTATACATAAAACCTTCTCCATCATTTTGATTTTGGGATAATTTATAAGGTTACATTCTATTTTCCATTTTAGCCCTTCCATCTTCCCTCCCTTTTTGAGGTCCTATAGACTGTGCAGATCTGTCATCTCTATTGTCTTGTAACCCGTTCTGTAGAACGTGTGTCCTGTAGCTCCTAGAGGGGGTCCCTGCTTTACTTCTCTGCATTGCTTATACAATCAATTGCAGGAGTATCAACAATGGGCTATGCACAGAAATAGAAAAAGGAAGAGAAGCTTCTATCGGTAACTT
Source organism: Bufo gargarizans (assembly GCF_014858855.1). Lineage (NCBI taxonomy): Eukaryota > Metazoa > Chordata > Amphibia > Anura > Bufonidae > Bufo > Bufo gargarizans. The sequence goes on from NC_058085.1 coordinate 312,166,079, forward strand.
CTTTTGCTATGTCATAGGGACATATCAAGTGTTGATTGGCAATGGTCCCAGCGCTGAGACCCCTGCCGATCTCTAGAACGAGGAGTCAGAAGCGCTCAGCCGAGTGCTGCTTTTCTTCGCTGCTGAGCGCGATAGTGAAGACGGTCTCATTGTCTTTCTTCAAAGGAGCAATGGAGCTAGAAGGAGGCTGTGTCCAATTTTCCATTTGCAAAAAAAACTAAAACGGACAGCACATGCATGGCTTACATTTGCATTCATTCCTTTTTTTTTCTCACTCCCATTTATTCAGCGGGAGAGTCTAATCCGCAAAGAAAGGGGCCAAAAAAGAACTTGCCTGGAGTTTCTCTGATCAGGCACATGGATCTGTGGAAATGGTTAATATCCCCATTGAATTGTAAGGGTCAGGGCGCTGTCCACTTGCAACACAGACTGCACGCAGAAGCAAAAAAAATAGTCATGGAGGAAAAAAAGGCACGCAACAGTGTAAACTGCACGTATTACTTATATCTATACTTTGACAAGAACTGTGTAAAGATGAACCCTTTAATTAAAGGGGTTCTCCGTGCTGTTTATAAAAATGGTTCTTTCTAATACCCTGTGGAAGAAACACCGTTGGGTTAATACTTTACCTCAGCACCAGGTAGGGGCAAGAGGGGGGCAGCAGAAGGGCCATGGGCAATTAGGGGGGTTCCATTCGCCTCAGGCAGCACAAAGGCTAGGTGCACCCCTGGTGACCACAGCAGGGAAGGTGGCATTGGTGGAGTGAAGGATGGTAAAGTCTTAACCTAACTAGGAGTAAACTATTATTTTAGTAATCTAATATTCTACTGTTTATTTTTACAGTTAATAGAGTACTCTAATAAGAAAAAATGAATTAATAGACTGTTTTCCTTTATAAAAACTCATCAGACCTCCTGCAATTAGTCCCCAACACCCTTCGTTTCCCCCTGTGTGATCAGCCCAAGTGCATCAGTTCCCCCCAGTGCCATCAGCTCCACTATCCCCCAGTGCCATCAGCTCCACTATCCCCCAGTGCCATCAGCTCCACTATCCCCCAGTGCCATCAGCTCCACTATCCCCCAGTGCCATCAGCTTCGTTCCCCTAGTGCCTTCAGCGCTCCCCAACCCCAGTGCCATCAGCTTGCTCCCCTAATTGCCATCAGCTTGCCCCCCTAAGTGCCATCAGTTTGCCCTCATAAGAGCCTCTCTCTCAGGTTCAGTCACAATCTGCCAGTGATGAGGACTTCACCCCTGAGCACTGATTTATGGGGGGCTCCGTATAGTAGTTTCCATTCCTATTATTGCTGAGCCTCCATGCTGACTGTGCCCTTCTCCAGACTCTTCAGCTTCTTGCTAATCGTCCCATTGACTGCAGAGTGTTAGTGCAGCTCGCTTGCAATCCCGCCGCCCAGTCAGGATGCTTTTCATAGATTGTCTGTCTGGGCTCTGGAAGCCCTGAGCTCAGCAGTAATAAAGCTTGCAAGTGCGCATCACCTGCAGTCCCCGGCCGCCCGGATCCTCCTTGCCCGCACCATGTCACCCCAGATCTCTACTTTGCTGTTACTTGCAGTGAGGTTGTGAACATGGAGTGGCCAGTACTTACCTTTCCTGTAGGGGCGCAGCTCCTCCGTCGTCTTCTTCTCCGCGCGCTGCACTGCCGTCCTGACGTCACACAGCGTCGGGTCATAGTGTCAGGATACAGTGCAGCGCGCAGGCTGGCAGGTGACCACGGAGCGGTAAGTAATAGCAAGCGCTTCACTCCCGCTCCGTGGTCACATGACACAAACGAATCCTTGATACAAAAAATTTCATCGATTTGATTTTTTTGTGTCGAATCACTCGATTCAATCGAGTAATCGTTTCATCCCCTAAACCTAACGCTCTTCCGCATGCCATTAGAACAGTTTTTTATAAATACCGTGGAGAACCCCTTTAACTACTGGTCCCATGTGTTTTGACTACCTTATCATAAAGCCATGTGTATTGTGTACAAGGCCTACACACCCTGCATTTGGATAACTATAGAGACTAATGGCGTGCATTCATTTTGCCAACATTTTTACTCCTGGTTAGTAAATACTCATTGTAAATAATAAAGTGAGTCATCTTACCTGCTTGTTACCTGCACCGATAACTGGAGTCCAAACTTTATTATATTAGAGAATTTCCGTGTGCAGTGTCCATTGTCATCCTGGAGAAGAGGAGAATCTAAAGTTTTGGAAATGTGTCCTTTGGCCTGCTATAATGAAACATAAATGTATCATTCCCTTTTAAAGCTTGGTCAAGGATCTTGTAGCAGAACTCCCAAATTGTTTTGCTGTGAGGACATTGCTGTAGGCTTTTCTCATCCTTGCTTCCTGGAGCATGTGGTTTGTTCATGCTTTCCTTCACTTGGTAGATATTGATGAAAGTATTTCTTATGACACCACTGTGGATGTTCAGAAACTAAAAACTACTAGTATAAGCAGTAACCGTTTTGTATATTGATATTATAAGACCGGAACCATATCTTCCAATAGATAAGTAAGATAAAAACTAAACTGTAAAATAATTAATTTTGCAGGTATTTTTGGGATGTTGTACTTGGGTTCCCTCTTGACCTTCAAAAGAAGTTTCTACATTTTGCTACAGGAAGTGATAGAGTGCCAGTGGGAGGCATGGTGGACTTGAACTTCAAGATATCAAAAAATGAAACTTCAACTAATTGGTAATAATAGAAGCTACTTATGAATGCTTTTATTTTTTTCCCCACAGGGATAGAATGTCTTGTCCAAATCCCATTGTAATGTACAATATTTTTTTACAAACGATCTAAGGAATGTATGGCATATCTATATTTTTTATAGTTTTCTGTTTCGACAGAGGAACAGCCTACCGGAGTTCTCCAGATCCAGCTTAGCAGGATACTGCTGTTCATTGCCGGGGCCTATTGACCATAATGGCAATTGGCAGAAATCCATCCGCTCCCTGGCATTTATGCCGGAATTTGACCATCAGAAAAACTGTTTCCCTCTGCGATATTTGCCGGGCCGAATCCTGGCATAAACGCAAGAGCCCAGCTGGATCCCTGCTGGGTCTCATTATAGTTTGTGGGGTCCAGATCTGGTGAACTCCGACAGGCTGTTCTTCTGCCGGAAAAGCCTGCCAGATTGCTTTCACGCTAATGTGAAACTAGTCATGAAGTGATTGCCCGCTTATACTATATTAATGACCTATTGATTTACCAAGCAGGTAAACAGTGAAGAGAAGGCAATGCTTGTATGAGCGCTGCATTCTCTTCATAAAGCTGATCGACGGGGTGCCAGCAGCAATCTTTAGGATAGGTCATCAATATAGAATAAGTGGACAACCCCTTTAAGTATTAAGATACTGGTCTCAGATCTGTAAGTTAACCCCTTAACAGTCACATTCAAATTGGAAAAACTGTCCCTAAAATGTCACCTTTTATTAGATTTTGAATTTACGTCTAAAGTAAATATTGCATAAATACTATGATAACTTGATTCTGTGGGACATTATGATTATGGTGATACCAAATTTATATATATATATATATATTTATCTTTTTATATATTTTTTTCTCTTCTCCCTGAAGCCTGTCAACTCTCCCTCTTTACCCCCTCTTCCTCCAGGCTGGCTGAGATCACAGCTAGCGGTTTTAACCCTTCATATGCTGGGTGTGTAGCAGCTAGAGATGGGAGCCAAGAAGACTGGGCCATTCTGCACTATTTAATTGTTCTTTATAGAATTGGAGCTACACTTTAACCCCTTAACAGTTTTGCCCGAGATCTGTTCAGGCTTTGAGAAAAGGGCTTGGCAGTTGAGCCCCAGCATAGCTTTTGCAGCAGGGTGAAAGGATGCTTTGACCCCTTTATATCTCAGGATTGGTAACAACTAGAGATATGGGCCTGTTTGAAAGCTGATAGTCTAAGTGTTATAACAAGACAAGAATCGCAGCATTATCTCCACTACACTGGAGATATAGCGGTTAGAAATCGGGTTGGGAGTGCAAGCATCTGAAACCTGCTTTCACTTTTAGCTGCTATCACTCCTGATCTGATTTCTAACAGCTATATCTTCTGAAGTAGAGGAGATAATGCTGTGATTCGGGCCTTGTTTTAAAGCTTAGATTTCAGACAAGCCCACCATAGCTTTAGCTACTACTGTTCCCGAGATATGAGGGGTTAAATCAGCCCCCCTCACCCTGCTGGCTGAGCTCTACTTGGGCTAAACTGTTAACCTGTTTTCTCAAAGCCTTAGCAGGGCTTTTAAAAAAACGTTATGGGTGTTAATCTCATTTATGTATGTATGTTGGGCAGCAAGTTTCTTTCATACATAATTTATATCAGAAAAAAAACATATTAAAATGATTGTTTGTTGCAGGTTGCCAACAGCACACACCTGCTTTAACCAGCTGTGTTTACCTCCCTACAAAACGAAGAAGGAGCTAAAACAAAAGCTGGCCATTGCTATTTCCAACTCTGAAGGTTTTGGTCTCCAATGAACACTGAAGACTTTGTGATTTCTGCATCCATTGAGTACTGGTTGTGGTAGGGAAGAAGCAGTGCTGACTACCCCGCCATTGTACTACACACAGCTGATGCCAGTGTCAGACTGTACGGGAACCTTTCCTTTAAGAGAAAGAGAGAGCACTCCACTGAGAATGATGTGGGAAAGTTTCACGAGTTTGTCTTGTAAAAAAAACAAATTTTTACTTAGTAATAAAACTTCATGCAGGTCAGCAAATCTTGAAGAAGCCGCTTTATAATCCTGCCATGCATTTATACTGCTTTATTAATGTAGAATATGTTTATAATGAGTTGTAAAAGAGATGTGTAGATAAGAATTTTTACAATTTTCTACTTTGTGGCATTGCAGGGAATGGACGAGAACAGCAAGCATTTGTCAGCATTATGTTCTATTATGTGTATTTATGAATTTACAGTGTGTTGTCTCACAGTTACATGTCATATGTATTTCATAGATCATGAAAATGAAGCATGTTTGCCTTTTACATGTTTTTAAACTCTCCACGGAATAGTTATGACATTTACCTACTTAGTATGGCACCGCCTAGTTTCCAATGTGTATAACGATGTGCACCGCCATCTACTGTATTTCTACATGGCAGAGTCACAATATTATGAATATCCAGAGTAAATGCCGTGAACAGGCTGGGAGTGGCATTATTAACTGTTCATTTACATCTGTAACGACTTTCATTTTCTTTATATGTATTGTGTAAAGGGAAAATAAGCTTCATTTTCTATGACCTATAAAATGAATACAGCATGTAGTAGTGGGATGACCCTTTCACGTTTATTTACCAGTGAGAGACTACCGGTGATTTTATCACTTAAATAGGAAAAATGCTTTGCTTTTTCTATAAAGGGTATTGGTTTCTGCCTTTTTAACATTGAACATGAAGCGTTTTACATATGTATGAACTTTGTTACTTTTGTTGAATGCCAAAATGGCAGGGAGTTTTGGTGAGCGTATCATTTGTAACTTTCTACCAATGCCGGATACCGTATGTATGTTCTAAAAGTGGAGGGGTGTCAGGGACACCGTTTATATGTATATAATAGGATTTTTTTTTTTTGGGTGGCTTATATACCATTGTTGCATTGTAAAATGTCCCCGACAACTCCTCTAACAAGTTGCTGAGAATGCCACTGACAGTTTAACCTAGAACGGCACTAGAATTGCGGTATGCCACAAGTGCTTTATAAAAAAAGAGAAGCTGCAGGCTTTTCGTTCTAGGACCAGGGGCGGACTGGGAAAATAAACTGAAAGTGGCCCCATGTTGTAGGTGAGTCCAAATTGTGAGGTGTGGTAAGCAATACCATATTGCGGCACAAAATACCACCCCAGAAGAACCAAATACCACAGTGTGTCACAAAATAATGTCCTGTCAACACAAAAAAAAACCTCCCCAAAAGCTGCCCCTCTGTAGTGGCCCTCGCCAGCTGCCACATCCTGCCCCCCTACTCCAGTTGTCTTAAGATGGCAATATAATTGAAATCTGGAGTCATGAGGGGAGCGTCAGATATTTATTTAACTGGCTGGTAGACCTGAGGATGGCTCAGAAGGCCCCCTGGCCATTAGCCCACCAGGAAGTTTCCCAATAAGGACTATGGTCAGTTCGTCCATGTCTAGGACTCCCTCTCGCAGTCCCATGTAAGCGCTTACATTATTATCTGTTTACTTATATCTGTAACGACTTCCATGTAGGTAAAGTGGTTGTCTGGGACTTACTTTTGTTTTTTGTTTTTTTGCGTTACCTGACGTACAAGGGCATCTTCTGCCATAGGAAACACTTTTTGTTTCATTTTGATATGGGTCAGGAGGTTATGACGATTGGCAAGCGGCACCATCAAGGGAAATTCATGTGCCGTACAATTGGACTGCAATCTTCCATTGAAGGGAGACACCATGTACATCAAGTGCTGTGTCAAACAGCGCATGCGCAAGATTTTCTGGCTGCGTTTGTGCGGTCGAGTCCAGAGGATCTTGTATATCATGTAGGTCACGTCAAATTCTTACTTCCAGTGGATGTCCCTTTTTCATGTACATGGTCTGCAAGTCATGTCCCAATGTCCAAACTGTACCTGGGCAATTTTCTGTACTTGCCCAAGAGGGCAGATACTGTTGGAAAACAAGGGGTGTATTGGGTGGATCCAAAGCAAGGAGTTTGAGCACATGCTAAGAATTTGGGGTTTTGTAGTTTGAGGCTGTGTTCATTACAAATCCCATGCCTTTCCGATTTGTAGATTTTTTTATTTATTATATTTACTAAACATGATTATGGGGGCAGCCATCTTGTCAGATCTGTTCTTAATAGCATTTGTAGAAAAGCTTTACAGCAGCCACCATGGGCCATAGACACAATGGAGAGGAGGGGACAACATTGATTTATATGGGGAGCATCCTCTAGGCATGCTGTATGCAGAGGACGGGGAGTAGATGAGCTTTGATAGCAACTATTGCACATGGTGGATCCTGTGTTATCTATATATACAGTAGATGATATCAGTCATTGTAATCCTGCCAGGATTTGTTATGAGATGACTGCAGAAAAAATGATCTATACAGACCAAGAATTGGCACCTATTATTAGGCCTAGTGGACAGTGTGAAAACTGCAGGAGTTTAGATTATTTTTTTTTTTTTAATATAGACAGTCACATGGAAAAAAAACCACCAACTATTCTTTAAAAATATGAAATATAAAAACGTAATTTTAATAACATGACACATTCCCTTGAAATCTTTTGCCTTATGCCATTACATAAACCAACAGCAAGACTAGAATAATGAGTAGGGTAAAGCAATATGTACTAGGGATAGTAAGGAGGTGGTCTATATGATTTGGCCGCCTGTTTGTATATAGATTATGTAAAATAGATTCAGTGGCAGAGATTTATTTTTGGAAGGATTTATGACAAAGAGAACTTTATTCTGTATCTCTGAAGTTTTTTATTTCTACTGAGTAATACTGATCACTGAAGACGTCTGGAGTTGTAGTGAGACTTCAGTAAAATATTTAACTAGTTGAATAACTACGGTAATGTGTTGCATGAGAAGTCTTGCTGGATGAAGACGATTTACAATAATGATGAAAAGAACATTTCGGTGAATGGAATTACATTACATTCCTGGTCATCGAATGGCGTTCATGTGTTTATGGCACAGTTTCATGTAGTTTCGTATGTAGCGATTTACAGTATGTAACAAAAGCAAATGTTATGATCTTGCTGAGATATCATGTCCTTTTACACGTTATATAGTATTTGTATGAAATTCACCTTGTCACGCCGCCTTTTGTGCCTGTTATAGCAGACGTCACCTGGGAGCTGAGGCTTCCACCCAGTTGGCTGTTTTTCTGACTTTGAGTCTGATAGAGCTGTTAGCTTTCTACTAGAGTAATTTCATTTTCAGACTGATGTATGCCAACATCTTGTTTTCATTGCATGTTTCTACCTATTGGATCCTGGGGCAAGACTTTCCATTCCATTGATTCCTTTTGATCCTCAGATGGTGGAATGGCTAAGTGACTCATTTCATAGGGAATTTCATCAGCAGGTCGATTTTAGGTGTACTATTCTGTGCTCATAAACTTCTTAAAGGGGTTTTCCGGGACTTTAATATTGATGACCTGTCTTTAGACTAGGTAATCAGTATTGGATCGGTGAGGGTCTGGTTCCCAGAACCCCACCAATTCACTGGAAGCCAAGCACAGCTTCATACACCATGTAATGGCTGTGTCTGTGCAGCGAGCTGTATTTTGCTGATCACTCTTCTGTCTTGTCGCACTAATGCTTTCTGGAAGCAGTATTCTTGATTTGACGATCTCTCTGGAGTGTTAATCTGACAGGAGAATAATATCTGGTTCTAAGGAGTAGGAGCTTTTACATGTACTTCCTCTCTCTTCTCTGTGTGAACTGGATGTCCACCGTCTGGTAGGAAGTAGGACCAGCCCACTGCTACCAAGTGGGGAAGAACAGGGTGGTTGGCCCTCGTTCCTGCCAACCATACATTTCCTGATGGAACACGTGGCCAAAACAATAAATACTTAACATTACACATTGCACAACTATAAACATTTGCAGATACCCCCAGGTGAGGGGTACTGAATCTGTTGCTGGGCTCCTCCTGTTTAAGGAAATGTGAGAAAGCTGTAGTAACCAGGCATATCCACCATATAGTGTACGGAGCTGTACCTAGTTCTGGGACACCACTGTTCCTGCACACAGCTGTTTGGTGGGGGTGCCAGGGATCGGACTTCCACTAATCTAATATTGATTACCTAACCTAAGGATAGGTCATTAGTATTAAAGTCCTGCAAAGCCCATTTAATATAGCTTTATAGTTTTTCCCTGATAACAGACAAATTCCGTGCATAAGGTAGAGTATAAGGTTAAATCATGGCTGTCCATAGCTGCCACTAGGTGGAGCCTACTGCATAACTGTTTCATTATTGAGTTCTTTGTGTAAACTGTAAGCTCCTTCTAGTGGTAGCCGCAGGTAACTGCAATGGTATAATTTAGATTTATGTGTACAGGGTATTTGGAGCTCAGTATCAGAATAGAAATTGATCTCCAAATACCGTAATTAGAGATGAGAGAATTTCATATTCTATAACGGAATGCGTTTGAGGCATTCCGTTATTCATTTCGTCAAAATAGAAGTCTATGGGCTGCAAAACGTATCCGTCCCGTTTCCTATATGTAGAAGAGGACTCCCCTGCATAACGGAAACAGGAAGGATCCGTTTTGCAGCCCATAGACTTCTATTATGATGGAATGAATAACGGAATGCCTCTAAAGGCATTCCGTTATGCATTCCATCATAGAAGTGCGTTACGGTCCGTGGTAACTGAATCCATAACGCAATTCACTTTTTATCACCAAACGAAATGTGAACGAATTTCAAAATATGAAATTCGCTCATCTCTAACCGTAATGATATTGATAAATTAATTAGCCTAACATTTTGGACATATTAAGATTAAAAAAAGGAAAAATGGTGTTCAAGCCTTCAAGGGTGGACTTCATCATGTGGGCTCTAGGGAACTTACAGTTTATTCCTATATAAATCACATTCCTATTAAAACGTATCAGTTCTTTTTACATTTTTCTTATACTCTCGAAGCACAGTGTGGGTCCCATGTCCAAATTATATTTGGACTGGACAACTTCTTTCTATGGGAATATTCCTACAAATACATAGACAATGTGACATGTTATTCATCTCAATGCAGCGTGATGGATTTGGTATGACTTTTCCCATACAACTCATTTTGTGCTGGAGAGGGTGAATATTCTTGGATATTTTGCTATATTCTCATGCACACCAAATCTACGTTCATGGGAAACTACCCAGAATTGGGCCTGGCAGTTATGAATGAGTCTCATAACCCCTGGCATCAGTCATGCGCCATGCTGGGCAGCTTCCGCTGTACATATCTACAATAATAAGAGAATGCCAATGCTGAGGTTGCTGCCCAGTGTGAGTTGTTCAGTTTATTGAGAGCTCAATCCTACATTATGCGTCCGTTTTGGACTCATGAGGCTATGTTATTTTACTACATTGTGCCAAGTAATGAATTTACTTTTTTATGGTAAAAATGTAATTCTAAAATGACACTTTTCAGTGCCCCCTTGTTATATAGATTAAGCTCCTTACTGCAGCTGAACTCCGCTGGTCACAGATGGATAATGCTGTCAAATTACTGTCTCCTGTGAATCAGATTTAAGTAGATTATCAGGTCTTTACGTCATCTCAGCAGCTCTGTGTTATGTCCTGTCTGATGTACATTCATGTGAACCTGTGGTGTTTCCTGTCCACTGCAAAATGATCCAAACATCACAGCGTTCCTGGTTTCTTCCATAGCCCTACAGTGCACCCAGAACTGTACCGACTCCCTACAGTGCGCCCAGAACTGTACCGACTCCCTACAGTGCGCCCAGAACTGTACAGACTCCCTACAGTGCGCCCAGAACTGTACCGACTCCCTACAGTGCGCCCAGAACTGTACCGACTCCCTACAGTGCGCCCAGAACTGTACCGAAATGCATGTTTAGAGATCCACTCGTTGGTCACACTGTATGATCAATCTGGTTCAGGGCTAGACACTTTTAGACAACTTTATACTAAGACTGCTTTCACTCAGTCAGTGTATGATCAGTGTTTTCCATCAGTGATTGTGAGTAGGGATGATCATAAAAATTTGTTGTATTACTGTACGGAGCAGGAGCTCCGTACAGTATTAGAATGTGGCTCCGATGAGCTTAAGTTAAGTCTCGCGAAACTTCGTGTTATAACTTGGTAAATTAATGATAAATGTAAAAAACCTTGATACCGAACTCGGTGGTACCTTGGAACCGAACCCAAGGTTTTTTACAATAATAATTCATTCACAAAGTTATTATACAAAGTCTCATGAGTCTTTGCGAAGTAATAACTTTGGCTCATCAGAGCCAATACATTTTAATACTGTACGGAGCTCCCGTATGCAAATTGACTTTGGATGAAGCATCCAACGTTGATTCGCTCATCCCTAATTGTGAGCCAAAACCAGCTGCGTGTCAAAAACACAGAACAGGTGCAGATCTCTCCATTATGCCTCATCTCTGTGTAGGCTCCACTTCTGGTTTTGGCTCAGACTCACTGCTGGAAATCTGGAGGGGAGCCCTGCCCAGCTGTAGAACTGTAGCAGAACTGCCTACAGTGGGGCTTAGCGGATTGATGGGGGGTGGGACCTAGCTGTGCAACAGGGTGGAGCTGAGAGCTCTAAATGTGGAGTTTAGAGGTAGATTGGGGGCCCCCAGACATAACTTCCTTGTTTTCTCCATGTTCTGTGCATGCACGGGGAAAGCTAAGGTTATGTTCACATGGAAAACCCACAGCATGTTTAGGGGCAGATTTGGAATTTGGTGGAGATTTTAGAGGCAGTTTTTAGAAGGGTTTTTCTGCTTTCTCATTGATTTATGGAATGCACAATCAAATCTGCTTCTAAGAGGTAACCTGTCACTTCTCAGCATTTCTCAAATCGGCAACTGAAAAAAACCCTCTAAGAGTTTAGAATGTGGATTCAGCAGCAGAAAATGGCTTTTTTTCCACTGCTGAATCAGTGGCAGATTTTAGCCACGTGAGAATACCCTTTAAAGGAGTTGTGTCACTTCAGCAAATAACTTTCTCTACGTAATAAATGCTAACACAAGGCACTTACTAATGTATTGTGATTGTCCATATTGCTTTTCCATCACATTTAACGCTGCTAGTTTCCATGTGCTTGCACACTATAGGAAAAAGCACAAGCCTATGTGTGCTCCTGTGGTCTCTGCCACCAGAGAGGCCAGCACTTTTTCCTATAGTGTGCAAGCACGGCCACTGCTGCTGGATTTCAGGGTGGCTGTAACCATGGAAACGAGCCATGTATACTCTGATAAAAAGTGAATCCAGCCAGCGAAGGAAGCAACATGGATAATGACAATACAAGCCTTGTATTAACTTTCTCTACATAATAAGTGCCATTTGTTGAAGTGACACAACCCCTTTAATGGGGTTATCCTATGATTAAGGTAAAAAATGAAAATCAGAGATCACATAGTACACAACAGTCTCTAACAAAGCTAGAACCATCCCTGTACCTCACATGGATCCAGAGATCTCCCCATTCATTGCTCTGCTAGATTTATATCAAGCTGGCAGCTCATGGGGAGTGTCTTTCCTGCTGCAGCTCAGGGGGCGTGTCTCAGCTCTCCCTATCACAACTCAGGAGGCAGGTGAAGGATGAAACTGAGCATGTGCGACCTTCTCACTGAGCAGGACAAAGAAATAAGAAAAAGAACAAACAGCAGGTGATGCACTACAGCCGAGGCGGACTGGGAACTAAAAGTGGTCCTAGAATAAAAGGTAAAAGTGGCCCTATGTTGTAGGCAGGTCTAAATTGACAGGAGGCGAGGCAACATATTTAGGCAGGGAAAACAGAAGTAGTCAGGGTCAGCTTTGGTAAGTTATGTCCATGCCATGCTGCTCCAGTTCCTGCAGCTGTGATGTCATGTTTATGTGACCACTGCATCCAGTCACAGGCTTCAGCAGTCACGCTCCATTCATGCACATTTGATCACCCCAGGATCAGAGGGGCTGCACTGCAGTGACAGGACATTTAACAGACGAGTAATGTGTTTTCTTTATACTATAGTCTCCTTTTTTGGACAATTTAAAAAAAATCTTGGACATACTTTTCAACAAAATTTGTTGTTAACGACTGGTTACTCTCGGATGAACTGAATTGCACCTGATGTAGGAAATAAAATACTTTATACTGTTGTGTTTGCTTTTTTTTAATTTGCTGGGGAATTTGGGTCTGACTTTAAATGTTTATGTATGAAAACCTATTGAGTATGTTTCTAGCTGATGATCACGACATGGAGACAACTGTTGTTGCCTGTAGTCCTGAGAAGAAAAGCTTTATTGTTGACCTTAGCGATGTAATAATTGCCTTAGGATACTTTAATTTATTAACGAGATGTTCTGTTTACTGTAAAAGTAATACCTCACGAAAACCTGCTGTTTGCATAAATTATAAGTACAGTGTTAGGGACACATTTTATACTTTGTACAAAAAAGTAATAAATCTGTCTGCACTTTGCACTTGTCTGTTGTGTGTTTTTTTTATTTTTTCATAGCTTAAAATCGCCGTATAAAAGATGAACAGTAGGCCTCATGCACACAACCGTAGTTCTGGTCCGCATCCGAGCTGCAGTTTTTGCGGCTCGGGTGCGTACCCATTCACTTCAATGGGGCCGCAAAAAGATGCGGACAGCACTTTGTGTGCTGTCTGCATCCCTTGCTCCGTTCCGTGGCCCCGCAAAAAAAATATAACCTGTCCTATTCTTGTCTGTTTTGCAGACAAGAATAGGCATTTCTACAATGGGCCTCCCATTCTGCAAATTGCGGAAGGCACACAGGCGGCTTCCGTTTTTTGCGGTTCCGCGGTTTGTGGACCGCAAAAACGGCACGGCCGTGTGCATTTAGCCTTAGGGAGGATCTGCTTTGTGGCATGTTGTCTTTAACCGCTTCATTACTGGGCTGTTTATCCCCCTTCCTTACCAGGCCATTTTGTATGACAACTATATGTATCTAAGCTATATGAGCTATATCTATGTAAGCTATATGACAGCCATATATATCTAAGCTATATGACAGCCATATGTATCTAAGCTATATGACAGCTATATCTAAGCTATATGACACCCATATGTATCTAAACTATATGACAGCTATATCTATCTAAGCTATATGTATCTATGCTATGGCAGCTATATGTATCTGAGCTATATGACAGCTATATGTATCTAAGCTATATGAGACCTACATCTATATGAGGGACAATGATTTACTTTGTAATGTTCCTGGGGTGGTTTTGTTTCTGAGGGCCAGTGGAGTAGGGCAATGGTAACTTGCTAAGGCTGCCGACACTGGTAAAGATCACCAGAGGCAGGAGACCGGGCACACCATTGAATCTTTCTGCATGGCTGCCGACACTGGTAAGGATTGTGCATGCGCGATCCCTCACAGTAGCCGCGGCAGCCAGAGGAGGGAGAGGGGGCGGGCACACAAGGCTCTTCCCTTTTGTATACAAAGCCGGGCCACTCCCTAAGGCAGGGAGAAGCCTGTACACGAAACGTCACCACCGGAGCCTGGTGGATGACATCAGGGGTCATGTGACCCACATCAGCCGTGCAGAAACACGGCAAAATAAATTATGTGAGTAAATTACGAATGTATTTTTAATAATGTTATGAGCCACCGTAACATATATAGATATAACAACCTACAAGAACCGAAGCCAAAGGTACAAATGCAAAAAAGTGTATAAGCTTTATTAAATAACATGATTACATACATATAAGATGTTATGTTAAATAGAAATAGCATCCCGGGGGTACACTACATTAAGAATAATGATACCGTATACATGACAATCATAAATCTATGTAATATATGGCAGAGTCTCCTATATAAATATGTTCGATATCCCTATGTAGGACAAGGGAGTCACTACCAGGGAGGTAACAACAGTCAGAACTGCAAATATAGCTGGACCATATGGAAACCAGGTGAAACCATGGCGCCTAGCAGCGTACTGACCAGGAAAACAATAATGAACATATATAGGGGAGACGTACCAAGCAAAATAGCACATCCAAGCCGGGATGGCATTACCCCAACCCGCGTTTCGGCGTGCCTTCGTCAGGGGGATCAAAGGTTCTAAAGGCCTCTCCTTCCATCAAATTGCATTCAATCACTGAATATTTTAGTCACCTGGATGTTCGGCGGCAAAGACCTGATGTACATAGTCCGGCATGCGATCCTCCCCCCAACCGGCGTCACCTCGCACCGCCCATGACACGTGAAGTCTCACGTCATGCGGCCGGCCGACGTCAAGACGCCTGGTGGGAGGTGTCACATGCCGTTTTGTGCATCATCTGCACACATCACAGGGGAAGAAAATCAAATCGGACAAGTGCTACGCAGTGCCTGCACAGGGATATCTCTCATATACGCTGTCTCTCATCACTACATAATTATATATGATTACACTGTGTGCATTGATCATAAGACATAGGAACCAATATCATAAAATACGTCAGAATTAATTTTATATATACATCAATCACACAATATCTCTTATACATGATAGCAACAGTGTATACAATGATACAGTATGTAAATAGCAGCAACATAAAATAATATAATGTGCAGTTAAATATATATACATGTTCATTCGGTCCAACAATTAATATTCAAATATATATACAATCAACATATTATATAAAATCACACCGTACATGATTATAAAAGAACATTTATAATACATGATTGCATATAATATAGATGACTAAATGAATTAAAAAAATATAGAAATAATAATTAAATAAAAAAATTTAAAAAAAATATATAAAAAATAAAAACAAATTGAAAAAAGTGAGACATAAAAAACAATAATAAATGCATGTGAGGTGCGCAAAGAATACATTTCATGATAGGATCGGTATGTACAAAAATAATGTTTCAGTGAAAAAAGTGCATTGTGAAAATGAAGAAGACATCCTCCATGGTGAATGAATGAGAATATTATAATAAATATGATATGACACAATTTGAGTCACGTGTCATGGTTGGTGCGAGGTGACGCCGGTTTAGGGGAGGATCGCATGCCGGACTATGTTCATCAGGTCTTTGCCGCTGAACATCCAGGTGACTAAAATATTCAGTGATTGAATGCCACTTGATTGGAGGAGAGGCCTTTATAACCTTTCATCCACGGTGATGGCGCTACCCCCTGACGAAGGCACGCCGAAACGCGCGTTGGGGTTACGCCATCCCGGTTTGGATACACTACTTTGCTTGGTAAGTCTCCCCTATATATGTTCACTACTGTTTTCCTGGTCGGTACTCTGCTAGGCGCCATGGTTTCACCTGGTTTCCATATGGTCCAGCTATATTTGCAGTTCTGACTGTTGTTACCTCCCTGGTAGTGACTCCCTTGTCCTACATAGGGATATTGAACATATTTATATAGGAGACTCTGCCATATATTACATAGATTTATGATTGTCATGTATACAGTATCATTATTCTTAATGTAGTGTACCACCGGGATGGTGTTTTTTTCCTGCTGCTATTTCTTTTTAACATAATGTCTTATATGTATGTAATCATGTTATTTAATAAAGCTTGTGCTCGGATCGACTATCAGAGTGACAGTAACCTAAAGCATAGCAGTAGAGTAGTGGCGGAATTGCTGTAAAGGGTAGCCTAAAGGGGCCAAAAATACAAGACACGGTACTGTGAAAACAAAGAACTGTACTGAAACATATTACAACAGCAAATTCTGAAAAGCTAATGACATCTCTCATCTAGGGTTGAGGATGTAACGAGTGTAACACAGTGATTTCCAGCGACCCAGTTTCTTGATGATGTGACCTGGTACATTGTTTTTAGAGGCGGCAGAGGCTGCTCCTATTCTGAATGAATGGCCGGTAATGCTCAGTGGATCAACATCTAGTTTAGGCAGCAAGACGCGAATGTATTTCAGGAATGTTTAAATGCTGAGCGGCCCAGAGTTGTGCGCTAAAAGAGGGGAGTCGGGTGGAGCGCCTTTGATCAGAACCGACCATTCGTCAAAGACTGCCACTAGACACCACTTGTTACCCGTAGTGAAATATTTAACCTTAGTGGTTTCGCCAGGTCTAGTAGTCTTAGTATGATCAAGTGTGAGGACGTAATGGGAGCCTTAGCGTTTTAAATGTTGTTTCTGTACAAAGGCGCTGCTAGATATAGGGCACGTGAATTCCCCGGGTCGTAGGAACCCGTAAAAATATAAATACAGGGCTGTTTTGATCAAGGCGCTTGTCTTCAAACCAAAGGGGTTTGCATTTAAGATTATCGACAAGGATTTGAACATTTCCCCTGAGAAGGGTCTCCTGGAAACCTTACTAACAGCTGAAGATTTATGTATACCTATAAGGATTGCTTTAATGGGGTGCGCTGAGAATAACAAAGGCCTGTCGGGATAGGAAATATGCCAATAGTGTTGTATACCGGCTAAATATAACTTGATTGTACCATGAGAAAGTTTAAGGTCTGAGTGGCAAAATGCTATGAACGCGTGTAGGTGTGTGATGTGATCCAAACCCTGTTGCGGACACAATAGCTGAAACCTAGTGAAGTGGGACCAAGCCGTCTGGTATGTCCTCGCCGTGTTCTTGGAAACGACTTCTGCATGAGAACCCTGGCTGTATCCAGGTGCCCCCTTAATGCACGACTAACAGGTTGTGCAAAGGTGTTGGGGTTGGTGTTGGGTCTGCCTCTGGTGAAATCTGAAAGAAAAACTGCCATTTACCCCTGGATAGTGCGTCTGCTGCAACATTTACCTTCCCGGGAATATGTACACATTCAAAATGGAATTGGTGTTCCAAAGCCAACCAGATAAATTGCCTCATGAAGGACATGATATCTGTGGAAGCTGATCTACCCTTATTAAGCAAGGCTGCCAAACCTGCATTGTCCGTTAAAATTAAACTGTGTGCTTGCTCCAGTAAGCTCCCCATGCCTGTGCTGCAGCAACGATAGGGTATATCTCGAATAACGAGGAAGATTGGGAAAACCCCGGAATGAGCGTGACCTCGGGTGGCCAAGAGCTGGCTAGCCAATGGCTGCCGTAAATGGCCGCGAACCCTATAGCTGATGAAGCATCAACATGGAGGACCGGAGACTCACTAGATACTGCGGGAGTGAAAAATGAAATGCCGTCCCAACTGGAAAGGAACAGGTCCCACATGATAAGATCGGCCAAAGCCTGTTGATCTAACCTCACTTGGCTATCTTGGTCTGTGGTTAACGGAAGCAGGCTAAGGAGTCTAGATATAAAAGTCCTGCCCTGCGGGATAATCCTCATGGCGTAGTTGACCATGCCCAGCAGACTCTGAAGATCTGCTCTGGAACAAAGGCCTGCATGAGCTAATCTATGAACTGTGTCTCTGACTCTCTGTAACTTGTCATGAGACAAACTGGCTTGTAACGTGTCAGTGTCTAGCTGGATGCCTAAGAACGTCAATCTAGTGTGTGGGCCGTCTAGTTTGTGATCAGCTACTGGAACACCGAGCTTCCCAAAGACTTCGGTCAAAACCCCTAGATCGCTAGGAGGACGAGATGGAGGTTCGATCAACAGAAAGTCGTCAAGGTAATGTATGACGTGGTGGGCACCGAAGGTATGCTCGAGAATCCAGTGCAGACTTCTAGCAAATTGATCGAACAGCCATGGGCTTGATTTTGAACCGAATGTGAGACAATTGTCAAAATAGTACAGACCATCCCATTTAATGCCGTGCCACTGCCAGAGTAGAGGGTGAATAGGTAACAGTTTAAAAGCATTGGTGATATCTGCCTTTGACAGCCACGTGTGCTGTCCTAAAGACAGTATGACCTGGATTGCCTCGTCTATGGATGCATATTTCATGCCAAACTCCTCGGAGGGAATAAGGGCATTGAGGCTAGGAATGTCTGAAGAATGTGGAGCTGACAGGTCATAAATAAGGCGTTTTTTATTTGAAAATTTCCCAATGACCATACCTATAGGACTGACTCTCCAGCACTCGAATGGGGGCTGACGAAGAGGGCCTATCAGATAGCCTTTCGCCAATTCTGATTGAATGAGGCTACTAACTGCCTCGGGGTTCCTGATGGCTGACAATAAATTCCTGCACTCGTATATGGTTTGTGGTAAGGATACCTGGCCTGTATGGAAGCCCTTGGTAAAACCACTGAGGAGGAAATCCACCCATTGTTTGTCTGGATGGTCTACCAGGAATGTAGCTAGTACGTCTACGTGTACTCTGCCTAGTGATGCCGTGTGAAGGCCTTACTGGGGGCATGCTGTCTTGGGGTGAGCCCTGAAGCAATTAGTACATAGATGCAATAACCGACATTGGCTATAGAAGCACCCTGCGAAATTAAAGTTATTGCAAATCTGTGACTTGCCTAGGTATTTGATGGGTCTCCCTAATTTGTCTACCCCTGTTGTGGACTTGGGCGTGATGCTATCAGAAGAATATTTTACCTGGGAGCAGCCTGCTGGAGGGTTGTTAGATGAGCACCATTCTGCGGTATGGGAGTGAGAACCGCATTTGGATCACCTGAGCTCTTAGCCCCACAAAATGGCGACAGAAAAGCTCAGTGTCGGTAACTGACCAGTCGACCGTGTGCTGAAATTGCGCGAGTAAAGCTGCTGTCTTTGCGGAAAAAGATCTATGGTAGTCATAGAATGCCGTGTCCCCATATTTATGACCTAGATCCACTACTTTGTAAAGGTACAAGTCTACATCCTCACGGCGACTGGGGGACACGGAACAAACTACGTCCCGGTACAGGCTAAACGCCAGACCGAACTCTGTGATACTGAGTTTGCGGTTTAACCTGACATCCCTCGATTTAAGAACGACTGACACCTCGCCGCAGGCGATGGTCTTGTTGTCAGGTACCTCGTGTGTAGCAATGAGTAAGCAGGCTAAGTTCACGTCCTTACCGTCTAGGATATCCTGCCTAATATTGGCCGGTATGAAATGTGAAGGTGCAATGTTGGGGAAGTTAGGGGGAAAGGTAGCCGTGGTCGTCTCGGGGACTGACGGAGTCAGTGGTCTTAGTATGGTGGTGCTGGAGGTGGTGGCCCTGTTCTCTATAGCCTCTAGTCTAGTATGGAAGCTAGACATAGAGGAAGCGATATTGTTGATCGCAGCATGTAACTGCGTGATGGAAGTCTGTATAGTGTTAGAGGAGAATAACTCTTGGCTGGACCCCAGTTCAGACTGTAACAGGCGAAATAGTTCAGCCTTCCTGGCGGATGCTGGGAATGGGATACCTCTGCGTAACAGCTCCGTAGTGATTTTAGAAACGGTCCAAAACCTCAATGACGGAGTGAGATCTCTGTCCGACTGCGGGTCCCTGCTTACTTGGGATGATGCAGATCCTAGTGGATCCTGAATTTGTGGCAGCTCCATCTAGAAAGACATGAACCGTGTGAATCTTGCGCTAACTATGTGTGTAGAGTGACTACTATCGTGCGCCCTGGTGACACTGAGAGTGAAAGGAACGCAAACACCAAGCCTAAGGATAACCACCCTGTGTAACTCTTGTCCACCATGTGTCACACTGTGTATAACAGAATGCAATGTACAGCCATAAAAGCTAGCGCTCTACCATGGGGAGGTGACCATGCCTATCTGTGGACCTACTGTTAAAGTCGTGCTATTGAGACTGAAAGGCGTGTACCCGGACTGTCGACAGCCGTGACTAGCTTGGACATGACCTGGAATGAGGAGCGGATGTGACAGGGTAGCGTTGGCGCCTGAGGTCGTGACGGGACTTATGTTGTATCTGTGGAGATGACAGACTCCAAGTATGCCTGAAGTCGTGACAGGACTTACATCGAGTCTGAGAACGTGACAGACTTGACGAGTGTGCCTGAAGTCGTGACAGGGCTTACATCGTGTCTGAGGACGTGACAGACTTGACGAGTGCCTGAAGTCGAGACAGGACTTATTGAGTCTGAGGACGTGACAGACCTGACGAACGTGCCTGTTAGTGTGACAGGGATTCGACATGTCTGCATTTTTATGATAACTAACCATGGCTGTACATTGTACCCGTGGTGTGAGGGGAGAGAAAAGTGAGGGGAGATCCAGTCGGATGGCTACCTGTAGTTACTGCAACTGCAACACCAAAACATAGAACATAGGTCAGCTGATAACCATGAGCCTGCTGTAACCGTGACGCTTGTGTATAGAGATATACCTGAGCAAAGACTCCGTAGGAAATTGAAATATATTCGGCTGAACCGCAGTGACACCTGTTATGAACAAATAGCAACATTCATATCCAGACAATACCAACTGGAACATAAATATGTGAACCTTGAGAGAGGGGGAAAAATGTAGAACATATAAACCACGTAAACACGGAACTCATGTAAAACTGAAACGTCATGGAGAGCGAGCAGGTCTTGATGCAGAGAAAATTACCTGTAAGAAAAGTTTTACCAACTAGAATAAAGCGACCTATGTGCGCTCCGAGAATGTGGGGCTGGTGTTAGCTCCGTTAGTATGGTCAGAAACACCGCTACTATTATGCGGTACATGGCCACTGACATGTGGCTGCTATGTGGAAAAACAAACAAACCCAACGTTTGTCACGTTCCTATGGGCACTGTTGCGTGCTGTACATCAACATGACCTCTATTAAGTGGTGACTACTACGACCCCCCTGTTACCATGGAAATTAGAGCCGGAGTCCTACTGTACACATGTGGTTTGCGGCAGCTGCACCGAGCCGGATGTGCCGAGCCGCATGTAACAGAGCCAAGCGGTGGCTGGACGTGGGGCCCGGCTGTGGGAAGGAAAAGGCACTCGAGTGCCAAACTTACCCTACCCGGACGGGGCAACATGCACCGAAGGACCAGTGAAGAAACCCTGCCGGCCGACCGATGGAGCGCTGAGGACGCTGACCCTGCTCGTGACCCGGAAGTTGAAGCCGCGCCTGCGCACACCGCTGCTGCACGCCGCGCTGTGCCGGGAATCGATAGGTAGCTGACAGGGGGGAGAGCGTAGTGGGCGTAGTGGGCTTTCAATAGCATGTGCGGGAGCCTCCCCTCCCACAAATACGGCAACTACGTTGCCTACACTTATGCACTTTTTTGCATTTGTACCTTTGGCTTCGGTTCTTGTAGGTCGTTGTTTTGTTAAAGGAGCTGGTACTTTTTTGTACTCTATAATAGTTGACCCCCATTTATATTGCCACAACATGTGTTGCAATGGCTCATTGTAGTTTTGGCATGGGAATCAACGTTAGTCTTATATCGGTATTCATATATAGATATAATTCACATAACAGCTTTAAAAAAACTGAAAATTATGAATTTTTTTTATTTTTCAGCATTTTTATTACCTTTTTTTGAATTTTTTTACTTTTCACTTTTACTAACTCACTTTTTAAGTGAATTAACCACTTCTTGCCACAGTCAGGGCAGGAAGGGGTTAACTCGCAGGTGGCATTCTTACATAAGGAAAAGCGCTCCCTGCCGGCTTTTGTTTTTAACACTGTGATAGATCCTTTTAGCAGGGTGTCACAGCCTGACCACTCCTGCTTGTGTCGGCACTTCTTCCTGTGACCTCAGCTGTCTAATGACAACACGGTCACAGCGATCTGCAGCGGCACGGGCCGCTGGCAGATCGTGATGTAACCTGATGATTTCATATGTCGGATTACAGATAGGAGCCTACTGCATGAAGTATAAAGACGTGCAGCGGAAGGCAAAAGGTTAAGAAGCTATATTTTCCCACCATTGGTAGAAATATATCGCAAGGACCTTACATCACTCAATGATGGGTAGTGGCTGCAGGACACTATTCATGGTAGTATGTACTGTGTCTTTAGGGTACATGCACGTGGCAGTGTAGTTCATTTTCCACACTTTTTTTCGTGTGGATTTTGCATTTTTTTCTGCACCAGAATCCACATGATTTTGAAATGGATTTTGACCCATGATCTCACACCCTGTCACCTTTACCCAGTCCCCTGCTCCCCTTAATCATACCCAGTGTCACCTAGAGCCCAGTCCCCTGCCCCCTTAATCATACCCAGTGTCTGTCACCCTTATCCAATGAAAGATATTTGGTAAAAAAAAAAAAACAATAAGAACAGGTTCTCACTATTTGAAGTCTTCTGCTCCCTCCCTGTCTGCAGAGCACCGGCCGCCGCCCTCACACATTGAGCAGATCCTTCCGCGGCTCTCTGTGAAGGCGCAGCACTTGGACGCTGCGCCTGCATCCCTAAGCTCAACGCTCAGGAACCTGACCTGGCAGCTGCAGCGGCTCAGCTCGC
The DNA here is from genome assembly GCF_014858855.1 of Bufo gargarizans. Lineage (NCBI taxonomy): Eukaryota > Metazoa > Chordata > Amphibia > Anura > Bufonidae > Bufo > Bufo gargarizans. The sequence continues at coordinate 312,189,028 of NC_058085.1, forward strand.
CGGGCTCGACTCACACAATCTTGGGCCGGCCTGATGTAAGAGACCGACTGCCAGCTGTGTCGGCCGCCGGGCGCCCCTTTAAGGGTACTTTCACACTTGCGAAAGAGGATTCCGGCAGGCAGTTTTGTCGCCGGACGCAAACTGATGGCATTTGTCAGACAGATCCGGATGCGGATCCGTCTGACAAATGCATTAAAATACCGGATCCGTCTCTCTGGTGTCATCCGGAAAAACGGATCCTTTATTTATTTATTTTTTCACAAATTTTAAGGTCTGCGCATGCGCAGACCGGAAGAACGGATCCGTCAATGCAGCAATTTTAAAGCTTGATCCGGTACTAATACAAACCGGATTCCAAAAAAGTTGGGACACTAAACAAATTGTGAATAAAAACTGAATGCAATGATGTGGAGATGGCAAATGTCAATATTTTATTTGTAATAGAACGTAGATGACAGATCAAACGTTTAATCCGAGTAAATGTATCATTTTAAAGGAAAAATACGTTGATTCAAATTTTCACGGTGTCAACAAATCCCCAAAAAGTTGGGACAAGCAGCAATAAGAGGCTGGAAAAAGTAAATTTTAGCATAACGAAGAGCTGGAAGACCAATTAACACTAATTAGGTCAATTGGCAACATGATTGGGTATAAAAAGAGCTTCTCAGAGTGGCAGTGTCTCTCAGAAGCCAAGATGGGTAGAGGATCACCAATTCCCACAATGTTGCGCAGAAAGATAGTGGAGCAATATCAGAAAGGTGTTACCCAGCGAAAAATTGCAAAGACTTTGCATCTATCATCATCAACTGTGCATAACATCATCCAAAGATTCAGAGAATCTGGAACAATCTCTCTGCGTAAGGGTCAAGGCCGTAAAACCATACTGGATGCCCGTGATCTCCGAGCCCTTAAACGACACTGCACCACAAACAGGAATGCTACTGTAAAGGAAATCACAGAATGGGCTCAGGAATACTTCCAGAAACCATTGTCAGTGAACACAATCCACCGTGCCATCCGCCGTTGCCAGCTGAAACTCTACAGTGCAAAGAAGAAGCCATTTCTAAGCAAGATCCACAAGCTCAGGCGTTTTCACTGGGCCAGGGATCATTTAAAATGGAGTGTGGCAAAATGGAAGACTGTTCTGTGGTCAGACGAGTCACGATTCGAAGTTCTTTTTGGAAATCTGGGACGCCATGTCATCCGGACCAAAGAGGACAAGGACAACCCAAGTTGTTATCAACGCTCAGTTCAGAAGCCTGCATCTCTGATGGTATGGGGTTGCATGAGTGCGTGTGGCATGGGCAGCTTGCATGTCTGGAAAGGCACCATCAATGCAGAAAAATATATTCAGGTTCTAGAACAACATATGCTCCCATCCAGACGTCATCTCTTTCAGGGAAGACCCTGCATTTTTCAACAAGATAATGCCAGACCACATTCTGCATCAATCACAACATCATGACTGCGTAGGAGAAGGATCCGGGTACTGAAATGGCCAGTCTGCAGTCCAGATCTTTCACCTATAGAGAACATTTGGCGCATCATAAAGAAGAAGGTGCAACAAAGAAGGCCCAAGACGATTGAACAGTTAGAGGCCTGTATTAGACAAGAATGGGAGAGCATTCCTATTTCTAAACTGGAGAAACTGGTCTCCTCGGTCCCCAGACGTCTGTTGAGTGTTGTAAGAAGAAGGGGAGATGCCACACAGTGGTGAAAATGGCCTTGTCCCAACTTTTTGGGGATTTGTTGACACCATGAAATTCTGATTCAACATATTTTTCCCTTAAAATGGTACATTTTCTCAGTTGAAACTTTTGTTCCGTGATTTATGTTCTATTCTGAATAAAATATTAGAAGTTGGCACCTCCACATCATTGCATTCAGTTTTTATTCACGATTTGTATAGTGTCCCAACTTTTTTGGAATCCGGTTTGTACATTTCAATGAAAATGAATGCCGGATCCGGCATTCAGGCAAGTGTTTAGGATTTTTGGCAGGAGAGAAAACTGCAGCATGCTGCGGTATTTTCTCCAGCCAAAAAACGTAAGAGGGACTGTACTGATGCATCCTGAACAGATTGCTCTCCATTCAGAATGCATTAGGATAAAACTGATCAGTTCTTTTCCGGTATTGAGCCCCTATGACGGGACTCCGTGCCGGAAAAGAAAAACGCTAGTGTGAAAGTACCCTTAATCGTGTAATACTGTTAAGCCACAACCTCTTCTCTGCAGTCTGCAAGGGATTAATACAGTACAGTGTGTGTAATCGTATTCCCCTGGAGTGAGGCGGACTGTGCACAATCTGTTCCCTGTCCCCAATTTAGGTCTGTTAAATGTGTGTGTATATAGTATTTCATAGACGCAAGGATGTAAGCACGCCAATAATTCTTTACGCCATGGACTATGTCCCAGGGCAGCCAAAGTCCATCAACATCGGTGTCGGGGCTGCAGACAAAATACAGTATCATATGAGAGTGTGTCTTTAACTGCCTCACGACCGCCTAACACAGGGATGCGTTCTGGTGGCGGTCGATTTGTTCCTCCTTGACGCATCGGCGAGACGCGAGATTTCCTGTGAACGCGCACACACAGGAGCGGAAGGTAAGAGAGTGGATCTACAGCCTGCCAGCGGCGATCATTCGCTGGCAGGCTGTAAATGCGATTTTTTTTAACCCCAAAAAGGTATATTAGACGCTGTTTTGTTAACAGCGTCTAATATACCTGCTACCTGGTCCTCTGGTGGTCCCTTTTGCTTGGATCGACCACCAGAGGACACAGGCAGCTCTGTAAGTAGCACCAAGCACCACACTACACTACACTACACCCCCCTCGTCGCTTATTAACCCCTTATTAACCCCCTGATCACCCCATATAGACTCCCTGATCACCCCCCTGTAAGGCTCCATTCAGACGTCCGTATGTGTTTTGCGGATCCGCATACGGGCGTCTGAATGGAGCCTTACAGGGGGGTGATCAATGACAGGGGGGTGATCACCCCATATACACTCCCTGATCACCCCCTGTCATTGATCACTCCCCCTGTAAGGCTCCATTCAGACGTCCGTATGTGTTTTGCGGATCCGCAAAACACAGACACCGGCAATGTGCTTTCCGCATTTTGCGGATCCACACATTGCCAGAACTATATACAGACGTGGACAAAATTGTTGGTACCCTTTGGTCAATGAAAGAAAAAGTCACAATGGTCACAGAAATAACTTTAATCTGACAAAAGTAATAATAAATTAAAATTCTATAAATGTTAACCAATGAAAGTCAGACATTGTTTTTCAACCATGCTTCAACAGAATTATGTAAAAAAATAAACTCATGAAACAGGCATGGACAAAAATGATGGTACCCCTAGAAAACACAGAACATAATGTGACCAAAGGGACATGTTAATTCAAGGTGTGTCCACTAATTAGCATCACAGGTGTCTACAACCTTGTAATCAGCCATTGGGCCTATATATATGGCTCCAGGTAATCACTGTGTTGTTTGGTGATATGGTGTGTACCACACTCGACATGGACCAGAGGAAGCAAAGGAAAGAGCTGTCTCAAGAGATCAGAAAGAAAATTATAGACAAGCATGTTAAAGGTAAAGGCTATAAGACCATCTCCAAGCAACTAGATGTTCCTGTGAGTACAGTTGCACATATTATTCATAAGTTTAAGATCCATGGGACTGTAGCCAACCTCCCTGGACGTGGCCGCAGGAGGAAAATTGATGACAAATCTAAGAGACGGATAATCCGAATGGTAACAAAAGAGCCTAGAAAGACTTCTAAAGAGATTCAAGGTGAACTTCATGCTCAAGGAACATCAGTGTCAGATCGCACCATCCGTCGTTGTTTGAGCCAAAGTGGACTACATGGGAGACGACCAAGGAGGACACCATTGTTGAAAACGAATCATAAAAAAGCAAGACTGGAATATGCCAAACTACATGTTGACAAGCCACAAAGCTTCTGGGAGAATGTCCTGTGGACAGATGAGACAAAAATCGAAGTTTTTGCCAAGGCACATCAGCTGTATGTTCACAGACGAAAAAATGAAGCATATCAAGAAAAGAACACTGTCCCTACTGTGAAACATGGAGGAGGCTCTGTTATGTTCTGGGGCTGCTTTGCTGCGTCTGGCACAGGGTGTCTTGAATCTGTGCAGGGTACAATGAAATCTCAAGACTATCAAGGAATTCTAGAGAGAAATGTACTAGCCAGTGTCAGAAAGCTTGGTCTCAGTCGCAGGTCATGGGTCTTGCAACAGGACAATGACCCAAAACACACCGCTAAAAACACCCAAGAATGGCTAAGAGGAAAAAATTGGACTATTCTAAAGTGGCCTTCTATGAGCCCTGACCTCAATCCTATTGAGCATCTTTGGAAGGAGCTGAAACATGCAGTCTGGAAAAGGCACCCTTCAAACCGGACACAACTGGAGCAGTTTGCTCATGAGGAGTGGGCCAAAATACCTGCTGAGAGGTGCAGATGTCTCATTGACAGTTACAGGAAGCGTTTGATTGCAGTGATTGCCTCAAAAGGTTGCGCAACAAAATATTAAGTTAGGGGTACCATCATTTTTGTCCATGCCTGTTTCATGAGTTTATTTTTTTACATAATTCTGTTGAAGCATGGTTGAAAAACAATGTCTGACTTTCATTGGTTAACATTTATAGAATTTTAATTTATTATTACTTTTGTCAGATTAAAGTTATTTCTGTGACCATTGTGACTTTTTCTTTCATTGACCAAAGGGTACCAACAATTTTGTCCACGTCTGTAGAAAATGCCTTTTCTTGTCCGCAATTGCGGACAAGAATAGGACATGTTCTATAGGTTCTACAAAAAACACAGTGTTTGCCCGATCATGTCTGATCTTGTGCGCACACTTGCGTTCAGTCCGCCCCACCGCAGTGACAGAATTATTTTTTTCTGATCACTGCAAAAACACCGCAAAATCGCTGCGGCACTATAAAAAGATCACTTTTGAGGGGCATGGCGAGTTCATAGATTTTTTTTTGCGGAAATTGATATTTTTTTTTTTTTTCTTACAAAGTCTCATATTCCACTAACTTGTGACAAAAAATAAAATCTCACATGAACTCACCATACCCCTCACGGAATCCAAATGCGTAAATTTTTAGACATTTATATTCCAGACTTCTTCTAATGCTTTAGGGCCCCTAAAATGCCAGGGCAGTATAAATACCCCACATGTGACCCCATTTTGGAAAGAAGATACCCCAATGTATTTCGTGAGGGGTATGGCGAGTTCATGTAAAATTCTATTTTTTGTCACAAGTTAGCAGAAAGGGAGACTTTGTGAGAAAAAAAAATAATAATCTATTTCCGCTAACTTGTGCCAAAAAATAAAACTTCTATGAACTTGCCATGCCCCTCATGGAATACCTTGGGGTGTCTTCTTTCCAAAATCACATGTGGGGTATTTATACTGCCCTGTCATTTTAGGGGCCCTAAAGCGTGAGAAGAAGTCTGGAATATAAATGCCTAAAAATGCCCTCCTAAAAGGTACTCATTGGAATTTGTGCCCCTTTGCGCACGTAGGCTGCAAAAAAGTGTCACACATGTGGTATCGCCATACTCAGGAGAAGTAGGGCAATGTGTTTTGGGGTGTATTTTTACATATACCCATGCTGGGTGAGAGAAATAGCTCTCTAAAATGACAACTTTGTATAAAAAAATGGGAAAAGTTGTCTTTTAGAGAGATATTTAACTCACCCAGCATGGGTATATGTAAAAAGACACCCCAAAACACATTGCTCTACTTCTCCTGAGTATAGCGATACCACATGTGTGACACTTTTTGCAGCCAAGATGCGCAAAGGGGCCCAAATTCTAATGAGTACTTTCACAGGGCATTTTTACGCATTTGGATTCCAAACTACTTCTCGCGCTTTAGGGCCCCTAAAATGCCAGGGCAATATAAATACCCCACATGTGACCCCATTTTGGAAAGAAGACACCTCAAGGTATTCCGTGAGGGGTATGGTTAGTTCATGTAAAATTTAATTTTTTGTCATAAGTTAGTGGAATATGAGACTTTATTTTTCTTTTCTTTTATTTTTTTCTTACAATCATTTTCCGCTAACTTGTGACAAAAAATAAAACTTCCATGAACTCACTATGTCCATCAGCGAATACCTTAGGGTGTCTACTTTCCGAAATGGGGTCATTTGTGGGGTGTTTCTACTGTCTGGGCATTGTAGAACCTCAGGAAACATGACAGGTGCTCAGAAAGTCAGAGCTGCTTCAAAATGCGGAAATTCACATTTTTGTACCATAGTTTGTAAACGCTATAACTTTTGCGCAAAAGGCATTTTTTTTATCAAAGACATGTAGAACAATAAATTTATATAGAAATGTAGTTTTATTTGAAAAATTTTACAACTGAAAGTGAAAAATTTCATTTTTTGGCAAAAAGTTCGGTAAATTTTGATTAATAACAAAAAAAGTAAAAATGTCAGCAGCAATGAAATACCACCAAATGAAAGCTCTATTAGTGAGAAGAAAAGGAGGTAAAATGCATTTGGGTGGTAAGTTGTATGACCGAGCAATAAACCGTGAAAGTAGTGTAGTGCAGAATTGTAAAAAGTGGTCTGGTCATTAAGGGTGTTTAAGCTAGGGGAGCTGAGGTGGTTAATAATAACCACCTCCCCCCCCCCCCCACCCCCAAAATAAAAAAGGTGGCTAGTCATCACTGCTCCAGCTAAACCAGTGATGGAGAAGGGGGCAGTGATTTACATGGAGCACTTAGCAGCCACAATGAAGTGCTGCTTTGCGCTCCAGGCTCCCTCCCTGTAAGCAAAAATATTAACCATTTCATCCCCTTTGGAGAACAATAGATGTAGATTTTGGGGGTTGGGTGCGCTAATTGTAGTGTATATATTGACTTATTTTATTATTTATATATAAAAAGGATATATATATTTAATTATTCTTAATGTCTGTATATGGGTATATATATTAAAATAAATGTATCAAGGGGTAGGTGTGTAAAAACTTTCACTTTGTGTTAGAAGTAGACGCTTTTGTTATTTTGGGGGTGAAGTGGTTATTATTCTTAGAGCAGGGATTTGGACGCGGAGCCATTGTCAGCGCTGGAACTAAACTGATGTTAGCTACTTTGTTCCTTTTTCAGAAGCGCTGCTACTTGTTTAATCCTGATAGTTTATTCACAATATTATTACTAGTATAATGGTAGCCCAATGTGTGCTTATTATTTGGGTCATCTGGGGATGAGCGCTCCTACACAGGTTTAAATGGGATAGGATGCGCTGTCATCCCTGCTATCCCTGTTCTTAATTCTTATAGTTTTGTAAAATTATTTTTATACATTTATTTGTTGATAAACAATTTTATTTGTGTTGTGTCCATTGTTGTTATTCGGTATGCGCTGTGGTTCTGGACGTCAGGAGGCGCGGGCCCCTGTCCTGGTTATGAAGGGGTGTGGGCCGCCGTCCTTGCTAGTGGAGAATGCGTGCTGCTTTTCTGATAGAGTCTCTATGCTACAAGCTGGAGGTAACTTCTCAGCTCTAAAACAGGGTGCTGGGATTTCACATGTATAGTGGTGTGTGCGGGGTATCATTCCCTGGGGTGCGTGAGGGGTTATTTTTCCTACTGGATCAAGGCGCTTCATGCCATGGACAAGCCCTGTATGCACATGTCCACCAAGATATGAGGTGGACACAGGATAGAGGTGCCAAAGATGGCAGCCGGGCTCCCTTGCGCCCTAGACATCATGTGTCGGTCCAGACCTACGCTGGACATCCAGAACACACAGGAGCCTGGCCACCATCCCCAGGCATCCACCATCCTCCTTCCAAAATGGGTCCGTCCCTGCTCCACCCACCGGCCACGCAAGCAAAGGCATCACCATCCACACACAACAACAATGGACACAACACAAATAAAATAAAATAAAAAATAAATTAACAAAGCTATAAGAATTAAGAACAGGGACAGCAGGGATGACATCACATCCTATACCACTAAAACCTGGATAGGAGCAATCTTCCCCCATGACCCAAATAATGAGCACACATCAGGCTACCATTATACTAGTAATAACATTGTAAATAAACAATCATTAAACAAGTAGCAGCGCTTCTGAAAAAGGAACAAAGTAGTTAACATCAGTTTAGTTCCAGCGCATCCAAATCCCTGCTCTAAGAATATTAACCACCTCACCCCCAAAATAAAAAAAACAGCTACTTCTCACACAAAGTGAATGTGTTTACACACCAACCCTTTGATACATTAATTTATTTTATTTAAATATGTAATATATATATATATATATATACAGTATATATACACTCACCTAAAGAATTATTAGGAACACCATACTAATACGGTGTTGGACCCCCTTTTCCCTTCAGAACTGCCTTAATTCTACGTGGCATTGATTCAACAAGGTGCTGATAGCATTCTTTAGAAATGTTGGCCCATATTGATAGGATAGCATCTTGCAGTTGATGGAGATTTGAGGGATGCACATCCAGGGCACAAAGCTCCCGTTCCACCACATCCCAAAGATGCTCTATTGGGTTGAGATCTGGTGACTGTGGGGGCCATTTTAGTACAGTGAACTCATTGTCATGTTCAAGAAACCAATTTGAAATGATTCAAAACTTTGTGACATGGTGCATTATCCTGCTGGAAGTAGCCATCAGAGGATGGGTACATGGTGGTCATGAAGGGATGGACATGGTCAGAAACAATGCTCAGGTAGCCCATGGCATTTAAACGATGGCCAATTGGCACTAAGGGGCCTAAAGTGTGCCCAGAAAACATCCCCCACACCATTACACCACCACCACCACCAGCCTGCACAGTGGTAACAAGGCATGATGGATACATGTTCTCATTCTGTTTACGCCAAATTCGGACATTTTTCCAGTCTTCAACAGTCCAATTTTGGTGAGCTTGTGCAAATTGTAGCCTCTTTTTTCTATTTGTAGTGGAGATGAGTGGTACCCGGTGGGGTCTTCTGCTGTTGTAGCCCTACCGCCTCAAGGTTGTGCGTGTTGTGGCTTCACAAATGCTTTGCTGCATACCTCGGTTGTAACGAGTGGTTATTTCAGTCAACGTTGCTCTTCTATCAGCTTGAATCAGTCGGCCCATTCTCCTCTGACCTCTAGCATCAACAAGGCATTTTGCCCACAGGACTGCCACATACTGGATGTTTTTCCCTTTTCACACCATTCTTTGTAAACCCTAGAAATGGTTGTGCGTGAAAATCCCAGTAACTGAGCAGATTGTGAAATACTCAGACCGGCCCGTCTGGCACCAACAACCATGCCACGCTCAAAATTGCTTAAATCACCTTTCTTTCCCATTCTGACATTCAGTTTGGAGTTCACGAGATTGTCTTGACCAGGACCATCCTGGGTCAATATATTCACTACAATTAGCGCACCCAACCCCCACAATCTCCATCTATTATTCTCTAAAGGGGATAAAATGGTTAATATTAGTGATGATCCAGCATGCTCGGCCGAACAACTCGATGCTCTGCACATGGCGGTATTCGGCCAAATACCGCATGTACTCGAGCGCAATGCTCGAGTCTCCGCCCGCATGTTTCTTGGCTACTATGCAGCCAATAAATATGCAGGTAAGTACTGCCCTCACTGTAATGCCATAGCCATGTTGCCTGCTGGCATTACAGTGATTGGCTGGCCTGAACGCGTCATCAGGTGCTATATAGCACCCGATGACGCATGTTCGGTTCATTCTTAGTCAGGAAGAGCTGTGCTGAGGAAGGGACAGATAGTGTATGGAGTGATTTAAGAATATTTTTACCGACAACACTTTTCAGAGACCCAAAAGTCCTTTTAAGGATTATTGTGTGTGGCAGCAGCAATCTATATTTTTATCAAAACCTGCGCTAAATAGCTAAAACTTTACAGACCCAAAGGACCTTCTAAGGACTATTGTGTGTGGCAGCAATACCTACTTTTAGCGCATCCTGCGCTAAATAGCGTACAATAGTTAGGCCGCTGCAGACAGTGACATTAGCTGCGCCACATCTCCAGTGTAAAGTGTGCGCATCTCAAAAATATCGTGACATACAGTAAACTTTTTCAATAGATGGTGTCCGCTGCGGACAGTGACATTAGCTGTGCAACATCTGCAGTGTAATGTGTGCGATTAAAAAATGTATCTGTGACATACAGTGTACTTTTTCCGTAGAAGGTGTCTGCTGCGGACAGTGACATTACCAGGGCCACATCTCCAGTGTAACGTGTGTGCTTCAAAAATTTATCTGTGACATACAGTGTTCTTTTTTGCGTAGATGCTGCGTACACAGGGCAGCGCAGGACACCACTGTTGAAGTCAGATCAGTGTGACCATGTGGTCGGTTGGATTCCAGTTGGTTAAGCACCACCCTGTCTTCCACCAAGTCCAGTCTCAGTAGCCAAGAGTCTGCTCAACCCAATCCTCACCCTGATCCTCTCCTCCACCATGGAGAGTCTGGGCAAACAAGTGATCCCATACTCGGATATTCCGAGGAGCTCTTTTCAGCGCCATTCCTTGATTTGGCCCTCTCGCCAAGCACTCTTGAAGAGGGTGTAGCGGTCAGGGGAGGAAGAGACCGCAGGGCAGGGTTCAAATACAGTGCAGCAGACAAGGAGGCTGAAGCAGATACCTGCTTTATTAAATAGCAAAAAATAACGGCCGGAAAATCGGATTAACAGTATTGTGCTGATACACCAATGGCTCAATCGACAAATGACAGGAACAGTGTTAAAAAGTTTACATAAAGGGTAACTGAACCGTGATATACTAAATGCGCTCCAACCAGCAAGCACATACAAATACAGGCTACTCTCCTCTATTATTTTCCTGTCTGAACCTGCTAACCAGGGCACGTTTCTACAACGCTTTGACTAAAGTATCCTACTCTATGCCTTATTTCAGATTAGCACCAGTGCACACTCATGGTTCTGTAGGTAGCTGGGCAGAGATCAGTCATGTCACATTCTCCCACGAGGTAGCTGCTTGTCTTGGTCTTGTACGTGGGGGCACGTGTAATCTGGCTCCTGATCTGGTCGCTTGCTTGTCCCAGCGCGTTGTCTTTTCCTCTTTTCCTAGATTACAGGTGCAGGCATCCTCATAGTTCAGCTCTGCCAGGAGTCCCCGTCGTTCACAAGTCTCTGAATTGGACATTATCACTCCTCTCAGACACACTTTACAGTCTCTGTTGCTCTGTCTAACAGCAGCCAGGAAGAACCACTTTACAGTCTCTGTTGCTCTGTCCAACAGCTGCCAGTGTCTCAGCTCACATCAGCCAGGAAGAAACATTCCAACACAAAACCAGGGAACTTAGACTCCTCCTACATCCTCTGGGACCATCAACTTCATTTCTTTCTTACTCAAAGACACAGCGGCCTTTTGTGGCTGGAAAGAGGCATCACAGTCTGTGTAAAACATTATCACTAGCAATGCATCAAATGTAACTTACAAGGGACAGATCTTGTGCCCTGATTCCCAAACTCTTGAGCATCCACATTCACAAGAAGATGACGGTGGGGAACGGCAAATACTTTAATGAGGTAGATGATGATGAGACACAGTTGCCAATAACTCAACGGCAATTACTGTGCCAAAAGGTTGAGGAAGAGGATGAGATACAGTTGACAGTAAATCACTGAGGTAGTGGTTAGGTCAATAAGTCAGGAGGATGAGCAGAGTAAGGAAGTGGTAGAGGAGGTGGTGGACGATGAAGTCACTGACCCAACCTGGGAAGGTGGAAAGCTGGGCGAGGACAGCAGTACAGAGGGGGAGGGATCTGCTGAACCACAACAGGCTGGAAGAGGCAGTGGGGTGGCAAAAGGGAAAAGGCGGGCCACACCAAACAGGCTCGCAACTGTTCCACGGAGCACCCCCTTGCGGAAATCTCCCTTGCCAAGGGGTAGGTGCTCAGCAGTATGGCGCTTTTTTGAGGAAAGTGCGGACGACAAAAGAATTGTAATTTGCAACTTGTGCCATACAAAAATAGCGTGAACACTAGCAACCTCACCACCACCAGCATGATCAGCCACATGGCATCAAAGCACTGTAATAGGTGGACTGAACACTTGGGTCCACAATCTGTGTCTGCGGGTCACACCACTGCCTCCTCTTCCCCTGTGTTACATACTGGCCAATCCCCTGTCGAAGGTGCAGGCCTGGATGCCTCCCGACCTGCACCTGGACCTTCGCAAGCACCATCAGTAACCACATCCACTTCCGTGTCCCAGCGCAGCGTACAAATGTCCTTACCCCAGGCATTTGAAAGCAAGCAAAAATAACCACCCACCAACAGGCCTTAGCAGTAAATGTGCAGCTTTCCAAATTACTGGCCCTGGAAATTTTGCCATTTAGGTTTGTGGATACTGAAGCCTTCCGCAGCCTCAAGTCGGCGGCTGTCCCTTGTTACGCAGTCCCCAGCTCCCACAATTTTTCAAGGTGTGCCGTGCCCACCTTACACCAACATGTGTTCCATAACATCACACGTGCCCTGACCAATGCAGTTACTGGGAAGGTCCACTTAACCATGGACACATGGTCAAGTGCATTCAGCCAGGGACGCTACATTTCCATGACAGCACACTGGGTGAATGTTGTGGAGGTCGGGAGCGATTCGTACCCTGGGATGGCACAGGTGCTACCAACGCCAAGGATTGCGGGCCCTACATTGATCGGGGTTTCCGCCAGCACCTACGTTAGTGGCTCCAACCCCCACTTATACTCCTCCACTTCCACCTCCGAATTATCCTCTTGCAGCACCAGTCAGTCATCAGTCGGTAGCTGGAAGCAGTGTAGCACTGCAGTGGGGAGGCAACAGGCCGTGCTGAAGTTGATATGCTTAGGGGACAAACAGCACACCGCCGCTGGGCTGTGGCAGGAGATAAGAGACCAGACTGAGCTGTGGCTCTCGCCACTCAACCTAGAACCAGGCATGGTTGTGTCTGATAATGGCCGTAACTTGGTGGCGGCTTTGGAGTTCGGCAAGCTCACACACATCTCATGCCTAGCCCACGTCTTCAACTTAGCGGTTCAGCGGTTTCTCAAAACCTACTACAATTTGGCCAAGCTACTGGTGAAGGTAGGCCACATGTGTGCACATTTCTGCAAGTCATCGACAGCTTCAGCCGGTCTGTCAACGCTGCAGCAGCGATTGAAATTGCCAGCTCACCGGCTGTTGTGCGACGTGAGCATGCGCTGGAACTCGACGTTCCACATGTTGGCCAGGCTTTGTGGGCAGCAGAGGGCAGTAGTAGAATACCAGCTGCAACATGGTCGTCACCTTTCCAGTCAGCTTCTGCTATTCACAAGCAAGGAGTGGGCATGGATGTCTGACCTCTGTGAGGTTTTAAGAAACTTTGAGGAATCAACACAGATGGGGAGCGGCGATAACGCTATTATCAGCATACCCATCCCACTTCTGTGTCTACTCAAACGCTTGCTGCTCACAATTAAGGACGACGCTTTGCATGTGGAAGAGGTGGAAATGGGGGAAGACATTACACAGGGTGATAGCCAGACCAACCTAAGTTCGTCTTCTCAGAGTGAATTGGATGATAAAGAGGAGGAGGAGGAGCAGGAGACGGTTGCCTCCGCTACAGAGGGTACTACCCATGGAAGTTTAATTCCATCTGTTCAGCGTGGTTGGGCAGAAGAGGAAGAAGAGGATGAGGAGATTTAGAGCGATGCTCCTGATGACGACAGCGAAGTCTTGCCTGTTGGTACGTTAGCACACATGGCTAACTTCATGTTAGGCTGCCTTTCCTGAGACCCGCACGTTATACGCATTTTATAAAACACGGATTACTGGTTGTTCACCCTTCTCGACCAACGCTACAAAGAGAACGTCTCATCTCTCAAAACGGTGCAATACCAGAAGATCCTTGTTGAAAAATTTATCCAAAAATTTCCATCTCACAACGCTGGCGGCAGAGTCCGTAGTTCCTTTGCCAACCAAGGAGGGGAGACAAGGTGAACACACAGCAGTTCCAACAGAGGCAGGGCAACACTCTCCAAAGCCTGGGACAATGTTATGACACCCCGCCAGCACCCTCACCCTGATGCGCGAAGGGAAAATTTTTGGAAGATGGTGAAGGAGTACATAGCAGACCGTGTCAGCGTCCTCAATGATCCCTCAGTGCCTTACAACAACTGGGTGTACAAGCTGGACACGTGGCACGAACTGGCGCTCTACACCTTGGAGGTACTGGCCAGCCCTGCCGCCAGCGTTTTGTCTGAGCGGGTATTTAGTGCTGCTGGTGGCATTATAATTGATAAGCATATCCGCCTGTCAACTGAAAATGCTGACAGGTTGACTCTTATAAAAATGACCTGGATTGACCGAAACTTCTCGACTCCACCAGATGAAAGCTGATGAACATAAAGGCACTTTAAATGTGTTGTTTATAATGTACTGAATACACTGTATTCCCATGCACCCCTTCTACCACAAACAAGGGTATATGGTTAAATCTTTTTTTTCTCATCCTCCTCCTCCTCTTCCATCATATCAACATGCTTATTCGTCACATATAATGCCCTCTGCATATAATGTTTTACAGGGTCAGCTCAGCTGCAGGCCTTCGCATATAATTTTTTAGAGGGTCAGCTCGCCAGCAGGCCCTCACCTACAATGTTTTACAGGGTCAGTTAAGCTGCAGACCCTCACATATAATTTTTTTGAGGGTTAGCTCTTCAGCAGGCCCTCACCTACAATGTTTTACAGGGTCAGCTCAGCTGCAGGCCCTCACGTATAATTTTTTAGAGGGTCAGCTCACCAGCAGGCCCTCACCTACAATATTTTACAGTGTCAGCTCCAGCTGCAGGACCTCACATATAATTTTTTAGAGGGTCAGCTCACCAGCAGGCCATCACCTACAATCTTTTACAGGGTCAGCTCGCCAGCAGGCCCTCACCTTCACCGTTTTACAGGATCAGGTTAGCTGCAGGTCCTTGCATATCATCTTTTACAGGGTCAGCTCACCTGCAGGCCCTCGCATATAATTTTTTAGAGGGTCAGCTCACCTGCAGGCCCTTACCTACAATCTTTTATAGGGACATCTCACCTGCAGGCCCTCACATAATTATATCTAATAGGTAATTTGCGCGCATGCTGCCTTGCTTGGAAGTGGTAGCCATAGCTGTTTCTCAGTCTCCCTCTCCGGAATCAAACCCTGATTCCCTGTTACCCATGGTCACCGTGGTTCGCTCTGAAAATAACATTGACAGTTTATAGGGCAGACATCCGAATGGATCGTCGCCGTCACGGGGACGTGCGATAGGTCCCAGGTTATCTAGAGTCACCAAAGCGGCAGCAGGCCCTCGCCCATAATATTATAGATGGTCATATCAGCAGGCCCTTGCTCCAAATGTTTTTGAGGGTCACCAGCAGGCCATCAATCATAATTTTTCAAGGCTGTGTATGATGCCCTCCTTTTTATGTGTAACAAAGGGTGTATTGTAGTGCCGGTTCCTTGTAATTTTTGGCAGCCCTTTCACTTAGTGCATAGGCTTTATGAGTGTAGGAATCCCACTACCTAAACAATTGTACCACAATGTGAATGAGGCCCACCTTTATGTGATAGTCAGGTCTATAAATATTGGGACATCGACACAATTCTTGGCTCTATACACCACCACAATGAATTTGAAATGAAACTAACAAGATGTGCTTTAACTGCAGACTGCCAGCTTTAATTTGAGGGTATTTACATCCAAATCAGGTGAACGGTGTAGGAATTACAACAGTTTGCATATGTGCCTCCACTTGTTAAAGGACCAAAAGTAATGGGACAATTGGCTTCTCGGCTGTTCCATGGCCAGGTGTGTGTTATTCCCTTATTATCCCAATTACAATGAGCAGATAAAAGGTCCAGAGTTCATTTCAAGTGTGCTATTTGCATTTGGAATCTGTTGCTGTCAACTCTCAAGATGAGATCCAAAAAGCTGTCACTATCAGTGAAGCAAGCCATCATTAGGCTGAAAAAACACAAGAAACCCATCAGAGTGATAGCAAAAACATTAGGCATGGCCAAAACAACTATTTGGAACATTCTTAAAAAGAAGGAACGCACCGGTGAGCTCAGCAACACCAAAAGACCCGGAAGACCACGGAAAACAACTGTGGTGGATGACCGAAAAAATTATTTCCCTGGTGAAGAAAACACCCTTCGCAACAGTTGGCTATATCAAGAACACTCTCCAGGAGGTAGGTGTTTGTGTGTCAAAGTCAACAATCAAGAGAAGACTTCACCAGAGTGAATACAGAGGGTTCACCACAAGATGTAAACCATTGGTGAGCCTCAAAAACCGGAAGGCTAGATTAGAGTTTGCCAAACGACATCTAAAAAAGCCTTAATAGTTCTGGAACAACATCCTATGGACAGATATGACCAAGATCAACTTGTACCAGAGTGATGGAAAGAAAGAAAGTATGGAGAAGGAAAGGAACTGCTCATGATCATAAGCATACCACCTCATCAGTGAAGCATGGTGGTGGTAGTGTCATGGCGTGGGCATGTATGACTGCCAATGAAACTGGTTATCTTGTTGTTATAGATGATGTGACTGCTGACTAAAGCAGCGGGATGAATTCTAAAGCGTTTTGGGCAATATTATTTGTTCATATTAAAAATGTTTGTCATGAGGAAGGACCCACATACCTTAGAGGTCTGAAACGCGTAGATTGTTTCATGTACACCTGTTTACGGATTTTACTTCGCTGGAATAAAAGCTATTATACTTCATCTGAAGTGAGCCGGATTTTTCTTTTCTGTTTTGGATATTTGTTCATATTCAGCCAAATGCTTCAGAACTCATTGGACGGTGCTTCACAGTGCAGATGGACAATGACCTAAAGCATACTGCAAAAGCAACCAAAAAGTTTTTTAAGGGAAATGTTATGAAATTGCCAAGTCAATCATCTGACCTGAATCCGATTGAGCATGCATTTCAATTGCTGAAGACAAAACTGAAGGGAAAATGCCCCAAGAACAAGCAGGAACTGAAGACAGTTGCAGTAGAGCCCTGGCAGAGCATCACCAGGGATCAAACCCAGCGTCTGGTGATGTCTATGCGTTCCAGACTTCAGGCTGTAATTGACTGCAAAGGATTTGCAACCAAGTATTAAAAAGTATGTGACAAAGCGATGCTGACCACAACTACCGTCTACAGAACCGAAGATAAAACCTTCGCTTCGACTTAAAAGGATACCCTTTGTGTCAGAACAGTATTATACAGACTGCCCTAAGCCAGAAACCCCTAAAAGGTATGGTGATACTCCACACATGCAGCATAACAACACACCGGGTAGTATTGGCGCCAACCAGGCCGCAATGGACTTCGCTAGGTTCTTTACTAAACGGGAGCTGGTTACCAATGAACTTATAAAGTTCACCGATCGCTCCAAGAACTACAGGGCGTGGCGAGCCTCCTTCCAAAATGCCTTAAAATCTTTCCTATAGTGAGGAAATATATCTCTTGGTAAAGTGGCTTGGAAGCGAGTCTGCTGAACACGCCAAAAGAATCAGAGACATTAACATAAACTATCCTGGCAAAGGCCTAAAGATGGTGTGGGAAAGACTTGATGAGTGTTATGGGTCAATAGAAGCTATAGAAAATGCTTTATTTGAGAGAATTGATCATTTTCCCAGAATAGTGGGTAGGGGTCACCAGAAACTCAGGGAACTCAGCGACTTGTTAATAGAGGTAAAGGTTGCTCAGGCAGAAGGAGATCTGCCAAGGCTAGCATTCCTGGAGACCGCCAGAGGTGTCAACCCGATTGTCCAAAAACTCCCTTATAACCTACAGGAGAAGTGGATCGCGCATGGTTTTAATTATAAACAGGTTCATAATGTACAATTTCCCCCTTTTGTGGTGTTTGTAGACTTTGTTACTCAACAGGCAAGGATCAGAAATTATCCCATTTTAGATTTTACATTGTCATGTCCCACTACCCCTCGTGTCAAACCTCATAAAACACCAGTGGCAGTCCACAAAACTAACGTTGCTTCCACAGGTTCTCCTTACAGCCAGTTTAAGTCTCCTCAAGAAGAGAACAAACACAAAGATCTTACCAAAGAATGCCCCCTGCAGAAGAAACCACATTCTCTACTAAAATGCAGAGCCTTCAGGGAGAAGTCTTTAGAGGACCCCAAAGAATTCCTCAAAGAAAACATCTGCTTCAGGTGCTGCGCTACAACATCGCACTTCGCCAGGAACTGTAAGGTCAGTGTGACATGCACAGAATACGGTAGCACAGGACACAACACGGCTTTACACCCGGGCCACCTTCTCAAGTATCATCCCAAGCAGAGGAGCATGATTGAAAGCAGAAAGACACTGACAGAGACACTGCAGTAGTCACTTCTCACTGTACTGAGATCTGTAAAGGAGTCGCAGGAGGAATGTCGAAAATCTGCCTTGTTAAAATTTATCTGGTCGGTCACCGGCGATCAAGATATATGCAATCTTAGATGATCAACAGGTCTTTAGCTATATCTACCTTCTTCGACACCTTCAACATCCCAGTTCTTAGGACATGTGCAGGTACCGTTGAGACGGCGGGGAGGAAAGCAACTGGGTACAAGGTGGAGTCCATAGATGGTCAGACCTGCTTGTCCCTACCAACCATACTGGCATGCAATCACATACCTAACAACCGGTCTGAGATACCAACACCAGATGTAGCAGCATACCACCCCCACCTGAGGAGTATAGCTCACCTGATACCAGAATTAGACCCAGAAGCCGCAATAGTCTTACTCCTTGGAAGAGACATACTACCACAAGTCTAGAGGACAGACTAACGGTCCCCAGAACGCTCCATACGCACAGAGACTTGACCTAGGATGGGTCATCATAGGAGACATCTGATTACAAACCAACCTCAGTCAATAGTATGCTCACCAACACACTTGAAAATGGACATCCTTCCCTATTCCAGCCATGTCACAGCAGTTCCCTAATAAAAGGATTGCCACACAGAGCTCTTGTGCCTTGTCCTTTCGCAGATACCTCCTGTGAAGCCCACACCTGCGATGGTGAGCAAGATCACTTAGGGTGCACAGTTTTCCACAGGACAAGAGAAGACAACAGGGTCGCAATGTCCATAGAAGAGAGGCTGTTCTTGGAAATCATGGATCAAGGAATAGTAAAAGACAAGTCAAAAAGCTGGATCACACCTTTACCATTTAAACCCCGGAGACAACGCTTACCTAATAACAGAGAACTTGTCTACAGTCGATTTATCTCCCTCAAACACAAACTTTAGAGGATACCAGAGATGAAAGAACATTTCTTTACTTTCATGGAAAGAATATTCCAGAACATCCATGCAGAAATGGCACCTGCGCTCCAAGGCTTCGAGGAGTGCTGGTACCCATATTCGGAGTGTATAATCCTAAAAAAACAGGGCAGTATTCGACTGAAGCGCCAGGTGCGAAGGTGTTTCGCTAAATGATGTTTTACTGTCTGGCCTCAACAACAGACTTCTAGAGGTACTTCTACGCTTCCGCAGAGATTCCGTAGCATTTATGGCCGACATATAACAGATGTTCCACTGCTTCCGCGTCAAGGAAGAACATAGAAACTACTTGAGGTTCTTCTGGTACTGCAACAACGACCCCAATGAAGACATTATAGAGTACTGAATGAGAGTGCACATCTTCGGAAACAGTCCTTCCCCTGCAGTCCCTATCTATGGTCTAAGACATTCAGCCCAAGAGGGTGAAGCAAAGTATGGGTCAGATAGGGATCCTTTATGAAAAAAGATTTCTACGTGGACGACTGCTTGAAATCCACACCCACGAACGAGACCACAATCAGTCTCCTGAAAAGGGCTCAAGAAATGCTTGCGCTATCTAATCTGAGGTTGCACAAAATCGCCTCCAATAGCCGTGAGTTAATGGAGGCCTTCTCACCCCAAGACCATTCAAGTGATCTAAAGGACTTGGATCTTAGCACCAACTCCCTTCCCATGCAGCAGAGCCTCGGTTTGCTCTGGGATTTAAAAGCAAACACATTCACCTTCCAAATCAGCAAGGAAGAAAAGACTTTCACACGTAGAGGAGTCCTGTCCACCATAAACAGCTTATATGATCCTCTGGGATTCGTAGTGGCTGTTACCATCCAAGGTAAAATTATGCTAAGGGACTTCACCACAGAGATATCTGATTGGGATGATCCGCTTCCCACAGAGAAAAAGGACCTGTGAACAGGTTGGAAGAAGTCTCTCAAAGCTTTGACCAAACATCATGTGGCACAACCATATGCTTCCGTGCCATCTACTGAAGTCAAGATGCAAAGACTATACATCTTCTGCGATGCTTCAGTCAAGGCAATTGCACCTTGTTTTCTTGTTAATAAAGATTGCTTTCTGGGAGGTGCTAGGCATTGTGGGTAGTGCAAGGCATTCTGGTAGGAGAAGCCCAGTCTTCTATCTACATACAGACTACAGGACATCAGCAGAGTTGTTCCATGCAGTTCTCCATCTTAAACTCCACCATCTTTGTGCAAGTACAGTACAGACCAAAAGTTTGGACACACCTTCTCATTCAAAGAGTTTTCTTTATTTTCATGACTATGAAAATTGTAGATTCACACTGAAGGCATCAAAACTATAAATTAACAGATGTGGAATTATACACAACAAAAAAGTGTGAAACAACTGAAAATATGTCATATTCTAGGTTCTTCAAAGTACCCACCTTTTGCTTTGATTACTGCTTTGCATACTCTTGGCATTCTCTTGATGAGCTTCAAGAGGTCACCTGAAATGGTCTTCCAACAGTCTTGAAGGAGTTCCCAGAGATGCTTAGCACTTGTTGGCCCTTTTGCCTTCACTCTGCGGTCCAGCTCACCCCAAACCATCTCGATTGGGTTCAGGTCCGGTGACTGTGGAGGCCAGGTTATCTGGCGCAGCACCCCATCACTCTCCTTCATGGCCAAATAGCCCTTACACAGCCTGGAGGTGTGTTTGGGGTGATTGTCCTGTTGAAAAATAAATGATGGTCCAACTAAACGCAAACCAGATGGAATAGCATGCTGCTGCAAGATGCTGTGGTAGCCATGCTGGTTCAGTATGCCTTCAATTTTGAATAAATCCCCAACAGTGTCACCAGCAAAGCACCCCCACACCATCACACCTCCTCCTCCATGCTTCACGGTGGGAACCAAACATGTAGAGTCCATCCGTTCACCTTTTCTGCGTCGCACAAAGACACGGTGGTTGGAACCAAAGATCTCAAATTTGGACTCATCAGACCAAAGCACAGATTTCCACTGGTCTAATGTCCATTCCTTGTGTTCTTTAGCCCAAACAAGTCTCTTCTGCTTGTTGCCTGTCCTTAGCAGTGGTTTCCTAGCAGATATTCTACCATGAAGGCCTGATTCACACAGTCTCCTCTTAACAGTTGTTCTAGAGATGTGTCTGTTGCTAGAACTCTGTGTGGCATTGACCTGGTCTCTAATCTGAGCTGCTGTTAACCTGCGATTTCTGAGGCTGGTGACTCGGATGAACTTATCCTCCGCAGCAGAGGTGACTCTTGGTCTTCCTTTCCTGGGGCGGTCCGCATGTGAGCCAGTTTCTTTGTAGCGCTTGATGGTTTTTGTGACTGCACTTGGGGACACTTTCAAAGTTTTCCCAATTTTTTGGACTGACTGACCTTCATTTCTTAAAGTAATGATGGCCACTAGTTTTTCTTTACTTAGCTGCTTTTTTCTTGCCATAATACAAATTCTAACAGTCTATTCAGTAGGACTATCAGCTGTGTATCCACCTGACTTCTCCACAACGAAACTGATGGTCCCAACCCCATTTATAAGGCAAGAAATCCCACTTATTAAACCTGACAGGGCACACCTGTGAAGTGAAAACCATTTCAGGTGACTACCTCTTGAAGCTCATCAAGAGAATGCCAAGAGTGTGCAAAGCAGAAATCAAAGCAAAAGGTGGCTACCTTGAAGAACCTAGAATATGACATATTTTCAGTTGTTTCACACTTTTTTGTTATGTATATAATTCCACATGTGTTAATTCATAGTTTTGATGCCTTCAGTGTGAATCTACAATTTTCATAGTCATGAAAATAAAGAAAACTGTTTGAATGAGAAGGTGTGTCCAAACTTTTGGTCTGTACTGTATATCTGGTGAGTGAGATCTACCTTGTTTCAGGGGCATTATGTTCTGCAGAGCTGTTTAGTAGTGTTGAGCGCGAATATTTGAATCGATGATTTCAATCGCGAATATCGGCACTTCGAGAATTTGTGAATATTTAGAATATAGTGCTATATATTCGTATTCACGAATAGTGTTGAATATTCTAATCGCGAATTACATTGCCGATTTTCACAATCAAGTAAATAATGACTGGAGATCACTGAATTCTCAAATTTATGGCGAATATTCAGCCAAAAATTGACTAAATATCACGAATTTGAATATTACCTATGCCGCTCATCACTACTGTTTAGCTAGGTATAAGTTATTTCTGTTAGCTAGACATGCAGTTCTATGTATAGGCAGCCATTTTGGACATCTGCTTTCTCTGTTAATGTTATATTGCATGCCATCTATGCTGTATGCTGATACATGCTATGCTTTATTCTTATACATGTCATTTATATTCTTGTAGTTTTACCAAACAATTGATCACACATCAATTCACAATCCTGTTGACCAATAAACAAGTTAGACTACAGAAAGCAGTCCTTATATTTGGAAGATAGGAATGATTTATACTGAATGTCAGACTGCACTGTGTGAATGTGTATGAAGAGAGAACATATAAAAAAAGGATATATATATTTAATTATTCTTAATGTCTGTATATGTATATATATACAGACGTGGACAAAATTGTTGGTACCCTTTGGTCAATGAAAGAAAAAGTCACAATGGTCACAGAAATAACTTTAATCTGACAAAAGTAATAATAAATTAAAATTCTATAAATGTTAACCAATGAAAGTCAGACATTGTTTTTCAACCATGCTTCAACAGAATTATGTAAAAAAATAAACTCATGAAACAGGCATGGACAAAAATGATGGTACCCCTAGAAAACACAGAACATAATGTGACCAAAGGGACATGTTAATTCAAGGTGTGTCCACTAATTAGCATCACAGGTGTCTACAACCTTGTAATCAGCCATTGGGCCTATATATATGGCTCCAGGTAATCACTGTGTTGTTTGGTGATATGGTGTGTACCACACTCGACATGGACCAGAGGAAGCAAAGGAAAGAGCTGTCTCAAGAGATCAGAAAGAAAATTATAGACAAGCATGTTAAAGGTAAAGGCTATAAGACCATCTCCAAGCAACTAGATGTTCCTGTGAGTACAGTTGCACATATTATTCATAAGTTTAAGATCCATGGGACTGTAGCCAACCTCCCTGGACGTGGCCGCAGGAGGAAAATTGATGACAAATCTAAGAGACGGATAATCCGAATGGTAACAAAAGAGCCTAGAAAGACTTCTAAAGAGATTCAAGGTGAACTTCATGCTCAAGGAACATCAGTGTCAGATCGCACCATCCGTCGTTGTTTGAGCCAAAGTGGACTACATGGGAGACGACCAAGGAGGACACCATTGTTGAAAACGAATCATAAAAAAGCAAGACTGGAATATGCCAAACTACATGTTGACAAGCCACAAAGCTTCTGGGAGAATGTCCTGTGGACAGATGAGACAAAAATCGAAGTTTTTGCCAAGGCACATCAGCTGTATGTTCACAGACGAAAAAATGAAGCATATCAAGAAAAGAACACTGTCCCTACTGTGAAACATGGAGGAGGCTCTGTTATGTTCTGGGGCTGCTTTGCTGCGTCTGGCACAGGGTGTCTTGAATCTGTGCAGGGTACAATGAAATCTCAAGACTATCAAGGAATTCTAGAGAGAAATGTACTAGCCAGTGTCAGAAAGCTTGGTCTCAGTCGCAGGTCATGGGTCTTGCAACAGGACAATGACCCAAAACACACCGCTAAAAACACCCAAGAATGGCTAAGAGGAAAAAATTGGACTATTCTAAAGTGGCCTTCTATGAGCCCTGACCTCAATCCTATTGAGCATCTTTGGAAGGAGCTGAAACATGCAGTCTGGAAAAGGCACCCTTCAAACCGGACACAACTGGAGCAGTTTGCTCATGAGGAGTGGGCCAAAATACCTGCTGAGAGGTGCAGATGTCTCATTGACAGTTACAGGAAGCGTTTGATTGCAGTGATTGCCTCAAAAGGTTGCGCAACAAAATATTAAGTTAGGGGTACCATCATTTTTGTCCATGCCTGTTTCATGAGTTTATTTTTTTACATAATTCTGTTGAAGCATGGTTGAAAAACAATGTCTGACTTTCATTGGTTAACATTTATAGAATTTTAATTTATTATTACTTTTGTCAGATTAAAGTTATTTCTGTGACCATTGTGACTTTTTCTTTCATTGACCAAAGGGTACCAACAATTTTGTCCACGTCTGTATATATATATATATACAGTGGGATGCGAAAGTTTGGGTAACCTTGTTAATCGTCATGATTTTCCTGTATAAATCGTTGGTTGTTACGATAAAAAATGTCAGTTAAATCTATCATATAGGAGACACACACAGTGATATTTGAGAAGTGAAATGAAGTTTATTGGATTTACAGAAAGTGTGCTATAATTCTTTAAACAAAATTAGGCAGGTGCATACATTTGGGCACTGTTGTCATTTTATTGATTCCAAAACCTTTAGAACTAATTATTGGAACTCAAATTGGCTTGGTAAGCTCAGTGACCCCTGACCTACATACACAGGTGAATCCAATTATGAGAAAGAGTATTTAAGGGGGTCAATTGTAAGTTTCCCTCCTCTCTTAATTTTCTCTGAAGAGTAGAAACATGGGGGTCTCAAAACAACTGTCAAATGACCTGAAGACAAAGATTGTTCACCATCATGGCTTAGGGGAAGGATACAGAAAGCTGTCTCAGAGATTTCAGCTGTCTGTTTCCACAGTTAGGAACATATTGAGGAAATGGAAGACCACAGGCTCAGTTCAAGTTAAGGCTCGAAGTAGCAGACCAAGAAACATCTCGGATAGACAGAAGCGACGAATGGTGAGAACAGTCAGAGTCAACCCACAGACCAGCACCAAAGACCTACAACATCATCTTGCTGCAGATGGAGTCACTGTGCATCGTTTAACCATTTGGCGCACTTTACACAAGGAAATGCTGTATGCGAGAGTGATGCATAGGAAGCCTATTCTCTGCCCACCGCACAAAAAGTGCCGCTTGAGGTGGGCTAAAGCACATTTGGACAAGCCAGCTTCATTTTGGAATAAGGTGCTGTGGACTGATGAAACTAAAATTGAGTTATTTGGACATAGCAAGGGGTGTTATGCATGGAGGAAAAAGAACACAGCATTCCAAGAAAAACCCCTGCTACCTACAGTAAAATATGGTGGTGGTTCCATCATGCTGTGGGGCTGTGTGGCCAGTGCAGGGACTGGGAATCTTGTCAAAGTTGAGGGACGCATGGATTCCACTCAGTATCAGCAGATTCTGGAGACCAATGACCAGGAATCAGTGACAAAGCTGAAGCTGCGCCGGGGCTGGATCTTTCAACAAGACAATGACCCTAAACACGGCTCAAAATCCACTAAGGCATTTATGCAGAGGAACAAGTACAACGTTCTGGAATGGCCATCTCAGGCCCCAGACCTGAATATAATTGAAAATCTGTGGTGTGACTTAAAGAGAGCTGTCCATGCTCGGAAGCCACCAAACCTGAATGAACTAAAGATGTTTTGTAAAGAGGAATGGTCCAAAATACCTTCAACCAGAATCCAAACTCTCATTGGAACCCACAGGAAGCGTTTAGAGGCTGTAATTTCTGCAAAAGGAGGATCTACTAAATATTGATTTAATTTCTTATTTGTGGTGCCCAAATTTATGCACCTGCCTAATTTTGTTTAAACAATTATAGCACACTTTCTGTAAATCCAATAAACTTCATTTCACTTCTCAAATATCACTGTGTGTGTCTCCTATATGATATATTTAACCGACATTTTTTATCATAACAACCAACGATTTATACAGGAAAATTATGAAGATTAACAAGGTTGCCCAAACTTTCGCATCCCACTGTATATATATATTCAGAATTAAAAAATAAATAAATAAATGTATCAAAGGGTTGGTGTGAAAAAATATTCACTTTGTGTGAGAAGTAGCCACCTTTTTTATTTTGGGGGTGTGGTAGTTATTATTAAAGACACACTCTCATATGATACTGTATTTTGTCTGCAGCCCCGGCACCAATGTTGATGGACTGTGGCTGCCCTGGGACATAGTCCATAGCGTAAAGAATTATTGGCGTGCTTACATCCTTGCGTCTATGAAATACTATATACACACACATTTAACAGACCTAAATTGGGGACAGGGAACAGATTGTGCACAGTCCGCCTCACTCCGGGGGAATACGATTACACACACTGTACTGTATTAATTCCTCGCAGACTGCAGAGAAGAGGTTGTGGCTTAACTGTATTATACAGTTTTGATTATTTTGGACTGTGCAAAGAGTTATTGTTCAGGATATTGTTTATTAACCCTTTCAGCCCCTTGAAGGTTGCCCACAGTCAGTGTCGGACTGGGGTGCCTAGGGCCCACCAGTAAAATGTATTTTGGGGGCCCACCATACGGATACATTAAAATATAATAAATAATCTAACACTTTTTTTTATATGAAAATAGGCTGGTTGAGGTGCTGTACATTCAATATATGTATGTAGTGCAGTAAGTTTACTGTGTTATGTGCCACTTGTGCAGGGGGTGGGAGACTTGGGGCCCACCTTGCTCAGGGGCCCACCGGGCGATTCCCCTGTACCCCTGTGGGCCAGTCCGAACCTGGCCACAGTTACAACCACAATGCACCTGATAACAATGAGTGGAGTTTTTTTTGGTGGCTCCTGGTGAAGTGTCACAGTTAGGAAGCACCCGTTACCTGCACGGAGCGGATACAGTACATTGATAAATATCAATTTGTCAGACCACTCTGTGAGGGTGGCCACCTGCAGTATAGCATCCTCCTCGGTCGCTGAGCTGCGTGGTCCGCGCAGCTAACATTTGTACATTATGGATCATCTACTAGGCTTAATACTGACAAATACTAGTGTATGAAACTGCAGTTCCATGCGCCATCAGCTGTTTACAAACCCAAATTGCACCCTGAATTTTCTCACTACTCTTTTTACGCGGCTTCTTTAAAAGGATATCGCTATGCGCTCATGCGATCCTACTGTGATCACTAGCGCATGCTACATCTGTATCCTGGTCTTGTTTTAAAGGTTTCATTAGCTTTCATAAAAGACCTGACTCATATACAGCTAGAGATAAAACCAGTGGGAAAATTGTGAATTTAGCAGAGCCCGAGGCTCCCCTCATCCAAATGCTCCAATGATAGTCTGGCTTTGGCTATGGTACTTTAGTAGGCCAGTCCCAAAATACTAGTTTGCCAATTTTTTATGGTCAAAATTGCACTTTTAAGCTTAGGAAAATGTTAAATCTTCTTGAGAACATGTATTAAGTCATTATTTGCTGCTCCAGCAATCTGGGCAAGTTGTCACTTGTTTCTGAAATATTCACGCATTAACTTAGCAAGGACTTTAGTTGCTGCACCTCTTTCATTATGTGCAACTATTTAAATATGTGGCAGCTCAAAAGTATATTCATGGATGTAGAAATTTAAATTCAGTTGTTCCAAGTATATATTACCTACTGTGGAGATTCGCTCTGGTAGGCAGCTTAGCGGATGCAGTATAAAGCAATCACAAAGTCTTTAACTTAAATAGTTCAGTGTTTATTCACACAGAAGGCACAACAAAATAACAGTTCACAGTGTTGGTGTATGTTCACACCATGGAAAGTCCACAGAACATAATCGTTCACCTTGTTAGCGGTTTTTCATCAGCTATCCACAGCAGGCTTTAAGGGGCCTGTTTTCCAGCAATGCGGCTCTCAGCCCTTTAGCACGGCAAACCTCATGCAGATCCCAAAACCACAGAGTCTCCACAGCTTCACTGTGAAATGGAGGATAATCCACACCCAGCTGAGACTGCTGGCTGGGTTTTTATATCCCAAACCAAAATCCGGCCTGGAACGTGAGGAGCAGCCACCCACCCTGCACTTTGGCTGCTCCCAGTAATAGCCGGCCCGGATCGGCTCTACAGCCACACTAAATAAATAGTGTCAGTCAGCACTAACTGCCGCTGGCACTTAAAATTACCGGCTCTTACCTCACTGAGGCCAGGAATTTAGGTGACACATACCTTCCGTCAATGATGGACCCTTGCGCCTTCCTACACTACATAATCTATGGCTGTAGAGACTAACATGCTGTAATCTTATTTTGGAAGCTCACAACTTTATTCTACAATTTTCAATTTATTTATCTTTTACGGTGTTTGCAACACAATGTGTACAGAAACACTAACATTTCTGTATTTACTGCACAAACATTATATGTGCACAATATATAAAGTGTCAAAGCATGTTTGTGCCTTGCAGTTGACAGCGGTGATGGGAACCATATAAGCTTAGCATACCATAAAAAAATTACATCATGAGCCCTATGTTTGCTGTATACCATAGGAAAGATCCCAGTGTGTCCATAAGGCTTATCAGCGGATGCCAAATTATTTTTATTTATTTTTTGCTGAATAGAATAATGTAGTACACTATGATATTCTATATAAAAGAATTTACAAAAAAAATAAATAAAAAAAAAATATGTTACATGGTTGTTTTTTTTTTTTTTTTAAACATGGGAACCTATGGTCACGTAATGCCACTGCATGGACACAATGGCATACATTGGAGGTATATGTCGAGAACTGCTTCTGATGTACACCCTAACGAGAAGCCTAAAAGTGATCAGATCAGAGACTAACAGGAAGTGTAGAACCAACTGTGGAAGACAAAGTGGTACAAATGGTGCTGATTAGTGCTTTAGGGAAAATTAGATTTGCCACAAAGCCAAATTTACTTGTGCTCCGTGGTAGCGAATCGATTTTTCCCGAATGGTGGTAAAAAACAAAGAAAATCATACTTACCTCATCCATTTGCTCGTGCCTAGCTGGCCGCCATCTTGATTGAAGATCTTGCATGAAATCCAGTGCACTGTGACGTATGACGTCATCACGCTGGCCGATTTGGTGATGTCATCACGGGCCGCACAAGATTTTGCGCCAGATCTTCAATCAAGATGGTGGTGGCCGGCCATGCACGAGCAAATGGATGAGGTAAGTATGATTTAATTAATTTTTTTATTTTATTTTATACCATGTTATTGATGTCAGATTCTGCGATCAGCTATGAACGAGGCATCTGAGGGATTCAATAATGGGAGCAGCGCAATCGCTGTTCCCTGTCATTGCACCCACTACTTACAAAGAAATGCCCTTCATGACAAAGTAATTCATCACAAAGTGATTTTTGGGGGGGTAAAATTCGACAAAGCAGCCAAATCAAATTTTTGAATACTTCGCTCATCTCTAGTGCTGATGATTGTGTGATCATTTTAGGGAATGGGTGGGGGTGCTTATCTTGCTTAGTGTTTTAAAGCAATAGACATGTTAGTCTAAGGCTTTACATCACATTTGGGGATTAAAGGGGTTCTCTGGACTACAGGTATTTATGACCTATCCTCATCAATATCAGATCAATTGGTGTGTTTAGGATAGGTCCTCAATAGCTGTAGCCCGGACAACCTCTATAAGTTCAGACTTTACAGTACTACCAAACATTTGCCCCCGAACATATTTAACTATACATTTACCTTTGAAAAATGTATACCACATACTACATCTTTTGCAGCATCCAGTTATATAAAAAAAAGCATCCAGAAATTTTCCAGAAAAGTGTGAATATAAATGTAGCCCTTTGCTTCTAATTTCATAATAAAAGTGAGATTTTTCTGTGGTTAAAGGTATCGATCAGAGAGAAGAAAATTATGGGTTAAAAAATCTCTTGCCTCTCCTTCCCTCTGGTCTTTATTTCCTGGTCTTGTCTTGACACGGGAAAGGTCCA
The DNA here is from genome assembly GCF_014858855.1 of Bufo gargarizans. NCBI lineage: Eukaryota > Metazoa > Chordata > Amphibia > Anura > Bufonidae > Bufo > Bufo gargarizans. The sequence goes on from NC_058085.1 coordinate 312,219,142, forward strand.
CTCAGCCAACCGCAGGCTGCAATGGTCACCCGTCTGAGACAATTCCTGTTGAAGGGGCCAGGAAATCTAGACCAATGGGGGACGGGTAAGCATTGGAATGGGAGCAATGAGAAGGTTAAGGTGAGTATCGCATCTTTTTTTTTTTAACCTACTCTGAGCCAAGGACATCACCCAGAAACGCAACCGTGCCAGCTGGGCAGGGTGCATGACTATAGCATACATCTTGAGACAAAAGCCATTGAAATGCAATTGAAGGTGTTCGCTAATATTAGATAACACTACTCAGAAATCTCAGAAAACAGGAGTGTTAACTCTGCTCCATCCGTACATGAGCATGGTATGTAAACTATGAAAGGTGTGACTTGTGAGAACCTGCTATATCTTCTCAGCTGTCATTTTGGCTAAGATCACATACACCTGTCACAGCAGTTTATGTCAAATTTCATTACACAAAGGTATTTCATTTTGGCACAGGGTTATTCATTTAATGATAAAATTATTTTAGACATTTGTGCCAAATTTCAAATGCAGTTTACAGAAATGGTTTGGATCTAAGATGTTGTTAAGTAAAAGCACAACAATTAGGGTGAACTAATTAGCTTATTATGTATGGCACTTCAACAAAGTCAATTGATATTCTGGCTTTATGGAGTCTTTTTCAAGCCCCACTGTGGAGCTGAAAGGTCGCTGTGTACCGTGGGTGAATAAAACCTTAAAGGGAATCTGTCACCTGGTTTGAGCATATTAAGGTGTGTAAGAAGGAACAAGGAGCCGTCATTGACGGAAGATACGTGTTACCGGGGTTCCTGGCCTCGGTGAGGTAAGAACCGGGTTTTTCCCTGAAGTGTCAGTTTTGCAGTTGCAGTCTGACACTTCAGCTGTTAGTATGGCTGTAAAGTCTATCCGGGCCGGTTTTTATTGGGAGCAGCCAAAGAGCAGGGTGGGTGGCTGTTCTCCACGGTTCCAGGCAGGGTTTTGGCTGGGATATAAATCCCAGCCAGCACGTTCAGCTGTGTGGATTATCCTCCATGACAGAGAAGCTGTGGAGTCTGTGTCTTGAGACCTGTGAATCTGTGCCGTGCTAAACGGCTGAGAGCCGCATGCTAGGGAAAGAGGCCTCTAAAGCCTGTTGTGAACTGCGGGTGGAAAACTGCTGACCAGTTGAAGGCTTTTCGCACTGTGGACTTTGTCTGGTGTGCACAGGCACCAAAACTGAACACCATTACTTTTAGCTTGTTTTTCCTTATGTGTAAAAAAACACTGAACTTTGCTTTAAGACCTTGTTTTTGCCTCTGTACTGCGTTCGCTTACCCTGCCTACCAGAGCGAATCCCCACATATGGTGTCGGATGTGGGCAAGCGTAGTGAGGCAGGCCTGAAGGCCGAAAACGTCGAGACCTATCTGGCGGTATTCGAAAAGGAGGCCGTGAGGGAAAAGTTACCCCGAGACCAGTGGGCTGAGGTCGTCCCTCCGTTCTTGGCGTCTGGACCCCAGCAAGTTTTTTTTTTATCTCCCCGACTACCTGACTGTAAAAGGTGAGATCCTGGTGAGACTGGGGGTAAATGTGTTGGTCCGGGCCCAGCGGGTGCATCAGTGGGAATTTAACCCGGCTGAACCTGGCAGACCACAGTACTATGGACTGTTACACCGGTTGCAAAAATGGCTGCAGCCTGACGTTTTGACTCCCACTGCTATGCTGGACATCTGCTGGCAGATGTGTTCTGGAGGGCTTTTCCGTACCCTCTCCAGCACTGGATCGGCCAGGTGTCTCCGGATAATGCCTTGGAGATGGTCGACCTGGTGGAGCGCTACAAGGCCACCAGAAATCTGCAGGGGGGTTCTTTTGGGAAGGGGCAAGCTAAACGCCGTAAATCTCCACTCCAAACCCGGCGGCTGGTGCCAGCCAAACCCACCCGGGACGTACCCCCTGCAGACCCAGCCCTGGTGGTCTGCTGGCGGTGTCACGAGCCTAGACATATATAAGAGCCATGGATACTAACTATGGCTACCGCCACTCACTGCATGCTAGGAAGCTGTGCGCCACAGGTACCTCAGAGACTGTAGACAATAGTCATCTGTGCCAGGTGGAAGTGGGGGACACTCTGGCGGTGGCACTGCTGGATTCAGGGAGCCTGGTGTCCCTGGTAAGAGCTTCCCTGGTGCAGCCCACCGAGTATACTGGCCGAAAAGTCGTCATTGTCTGCATTCATGCGGACATAAAGGACTATCCCACCGCCCTGGTCTCTCTGTCAATGGTGGCCGGCAGGTGGACGCATGAGGTGGCCGTCGCCACAAAGTTACTGTATGAGTTAATAATTAGGAGAGACTTCCCCGGTTTCCCGGCACTATGGCCGGATACGAAAGTTACCGATACCCAGGAGACAGATGTAACCCTAGCAGAGTGGCCCGGCTCAGGGGGGAGGCCAGAACCTGAGTCCGAAGGGCCAGCAGTAGGGGTGACCGCCACTTCGGTGGAACAGGGGCGACAACCCCGCTAAGTGTGATGGTGGGAGACATGGAGGACTTGCCGCCGGGTCCTGAGCTGGCAGACCTCAATGTCTCTGGGGATAATTTTGGTACAGCACAGCACCAGGACCCGACTCTGTCTCAAGCCTGGGAAAATGTGGTAATAGTTGAGGGTGAGCCGCAAAAACCGGGTGCTGAGTCTCTGTTCCCCCATTTTGTGGTTCAACAGGAGATGCTGTACCGGATAAATAAACTACGGGGTAAACATATTGAACAGCTCGTGGTGCCCAAGGCGTATCACAAGCTCGTGTTGGAGTTAGCCCACCAACATGTTCTTGGGGGACACCTGGGCCAGCAGAAAACGCAGGACCGGATTCTACAGCGGTTCTACTGGCCCAGTGTGTTCAGAGAGGTGAAAGATTATTGCAACTCTTGCCCAACCTGCCAGATAACCAGCCCCCAGCCACATTTCCGTAGTCCCCTGGTCCCTCTCCCGATTATTGAGGTTTCATTCGAGCAGATCACTATTGATCTCATAGGCCCAGTACCGAAGTCCGCTAGAGGGCACCAACACATCTTGGTCATCCTTGACTACACCACTCGGTACCCAGAGGCGGTGCCACTGCGTCATACATCAGCCAAACTCATAGCTAAAGAGTTAATGCAGATGTTTTCCCGAGTGGGTCTGACTAAAGAGGTTCTGACTGACCAGTCTGTAAGTTGCTCCACATAAAACAATTGTGGACGTCTGTTTATCACCCGCAAACGGATGGCAGGGTGAAGAGGTTTAATCAAACATTAAAAATATGTTAAAAAGAGTTGTGTCTAAGGATGGGAGGGACTAGGAGCTTCTTCTGCCCTAACTTATGTTCGCAGTGCGAGAGGTGCCCCAGTTCTCACCCTTTGAACTGCTATATGGCAGACACCCTCGCGGTCTGTTGGACGTGGCCAAAGAGGCGTGGGAACAACAGAGGCAAGGACGGATGGAAACAGTGTTACCTCTGGTTAGGGAGCATATGGAGGCAGCTCAGCGATCCCAGAGTAGGGTCTATAATCGGAAGGCTCGGGTCCGGAACTTTAACCTGGGTGATCGGGTATTGGTGCTGGTACCAACCGTAGACAATACGTTCCTAGCTAGGTGGCAGGGGCCCCACGAGGTACTTGAAAAAATTGGAGAGCTAGATTACAAGGTACATCAGCCGGGGAGGCGATAGCCGGAGCAGGTGTACCATGTGAATCTGCTCAAACCCTGAAAAGATAGGGAAACCTGTACGGAAGACATCTTACGTCCAGGGTTTTAAGGGGTAGCGGATTGGGTCCCTCTGAAGCAAGGGAAGCGGCTGCCACAGTGAAAATTGCTGTCAGCCTCTCCTCTAAACAGGCTCAGGAAGCCAGGGAGTTCGGTAGTCGGAACACGGATGTGTTCTCGGACCTTCCTAGACACACTTTCATAATCTGACATGACATTATCACTGGTCCTCAGGCAAAAGTCCAGCTAAAACCATACCAGGTACCCGAGGCTTGGCGACAAGCCATCGCGGATGAAGTGCCGCTAATGCTGCAGCTAGGTGTCATCGAAGAGTCAAAAAGTGAATGGGCCAGTCCGATAGTCTTAATACCCAAGCCGGATGGGACATTGCGCTTCTGTAACAACTTCCGCAAACTGAATGAGGTGTCCAAATTTGACACATAATCCATGCCCAGAGTAGATGAGCTTATTAAGAAGTTAGGCCAAGCCTGGCATTTTTCCCTGTTGGACCTCACCAAAGGGTACTGGCAGTTACCCTTGACGGAGGCTGTCATGAAAAAAATGGCTTTCCTCACGCCAGAGGGGCTGTATCAGTACAAGGTTTCAAAGGCTAATGGACATTGTACTCCGTCCACATCGTCGGTACGCTTCGGCGTACCTGGACCATAGCGTTGTCCATAGCACCGACTGGGAAAGTTACCTACCTAAAGTACAGGCTGTAGTTGTCTCCCTTAGGAAGGCTGGCTTAACCGCTAACCTAATAAAGGGGGGGGGGGGGGGGGGTAGGGTTAGAAGAGACCAAGTACCTGGGGTATGTAATTAGGCGCGGAATTATTGAACCTCAGGTAAACAAAATTGAGGCAATTCGGAATTGGCGACGACCGGTCACTACTCGGCAAGTAAAGTCATTCCCGGGAATGGTGGGATACTATATGAGTGTTGTCCCCTACTTTGCCACAGTCGCTTCACCATTGACAGGCCTTTTGAAGGGACGCAAGTCAGTGACGGTCTAGTGGAATGAGCAGGCGGAAAAGGCTTTCTCCGCTCTGAAGTCGGCCCTGTGTGGGTCCCCAGTGTTGGTCACGCATGACTTCAAGAGGGAGTTTGTGGTACAGACAGATGCCTCTGAAGTAGGCCTCGGAGCTTTACTTTCTCAGGACATCAATGGGGAGGAGCATCCCATTGTTTTTCTGAGCCGCAAACTTACCCCAGCCTAGACTAGGTACATTATAGTGGAGAGAGAGTGCCTGGCCATCAAGTGGGCACTCGAGTCTCTCCGCTATTATCTGTTGGGGAGAAAGTTCCGTCTGGTAACCGACCACTCCCCTCTCAAGTGGATGAGCCAAGCCTAGGAGAGGACTGCTCGGTCGTTTTTGTCTCTACAGAACTTTAAGTTTTCTGTGGAACATAGGGCAGGCAGGTTACAGGGAAATGCAGATGCCCTGTCCCGGGTACACTGTCAGGCGGGTGTTCACCCCCTCAGGGTTGAACAAAGGGGGGAGGTATGTAGGAAAGCACAAGGGGCCGTCATTGATGGAAGATATGTGTCACCGAGGTTCCTGGCCTCTGTGAGGTAAGAGCCGGTAAGAGCTAGTACTGACTGACACTATTGGTTATTGGTTATTTAGTGTGGCTGTAAAGCCGATCTGGGCCGACTCTTATTGGGAGCAGCTAAAGTGCAGGGTGGGTGGCTGTTCCCCACGTTCCAGGCCGGGTTTTGGTTAGGGATATAAACTCAGCCAGCAGTCTCAGCTGGTGTAGATTATCCTCCATCTGACAGTGGTGCTTTGCCAGTCTCTGTGTTGGAGCCTGAGAGTTTGGGCCGAGATTAAGGCCTGCTATCTTGTTTGGATGAAAGCATGTGGACTTCTGTTTCACCCAAGGACTTATGTGCCTGTTTTTTCCTTGAAACCGACTTTTTGTTGTCACTTTACTTATGTGTGAATAAAACACTGAACTGTTTCACACAAGCGAGTCCATTGCGGGAATCACGCTCCGTGTGTGAGTGTGATCCTCTGCTCTGGACTTGCAGGAGCGCACGGCATTATCATGATTTATAATGCTATGTGCCTCTGCATGGCCTTTTTTCCACAGAATCATAGTGACATAAAGCTGTCAGTATGATTCTGTAGAAATAAGGTCAAGCAGAGGCACATAGCATTATAAATCATGATAATGCCATGCGCTCCTGCAAGTCCAGAGCGAAGGATCACACTCACACACTGAGCGTGATTCCCGCAATGGACTCGCTCGTGTGACGTTTTCTGCAACTAAATGCTCCTGTAACAACCACCTGTAGCATCTTAGCATCACTTTCTATTCAATATGTCTTCCCTGTCCTCAGCAAAACTACTGAATGACAGCAACTCTCACTGTGGTGTAACAAAGGGATTTCCATCATCTCTGGTTTAGGAGAAAAATCGTGCAGAAGATCAACCTGAATTGACTGTGAAAAGGTTAATACTCTGGGATCTTAAAGGCAGCAAAGAGAATCTTCTAGAACCAGGAGTGACATTTACAACAAGCTGTTTCGTAACCTGCCTGGTTATATGATCTTCAATGCTTATGTTCTTCATATGACTTGTGATTTATGTTATCTGCTTGTTATTTGCACCTGCCCCTTACTTTTTATAAGACTAAAATATAGCTAGCTTTCAAACTGTAATGTATACATGGCACGTAGAATTTACATACCACGCATACATCAATCAGCATACATCTTCATTTATAGAAGCCTTGCTATCAGATTTCAGGTAACCTTTCAAACACGGCAGGCCACAAAGTAGGTTTGTGCAATCGAAAGTAACATAATAGTCAAATATTTATAGGTGCAGAGATTATTAGTTACTGTATATACATTTTTTGGTGAGTGTATCTGAGGATACAAACAATCATAAATCCCTGGAGGGGAGATGATCTATCACAGAATAGCCGATGATATATTAAGCTTAGGCACCCAATAACGGAAAACGGCAATTAAAACGTGGAACTAGAGATAAGCGAATTGATTCTAAATGAAACGGTTCATTCCGAATTTCACAAAAATTTGTCTAACAAACGAATCTGAGGCTTTTGAGATTTTCTCCGGATAAATTGTGTAAAAACGATGCCCAGCAACATTTCACTGTTAATACAGGAGGGAAAAACCATGAGAGAGGAAGAACATGGAAGATCACATGACACTGGGAGGAAGTGAGGGGGGGCAGAATTCAGGAAGGTTTTTTGCTTACCAAACCCCCTGCGTGAAAAATAAACTTTGCACATTTATTTTCTTCAAAAAAACATTTCACTGCATTATACCTATGTTATTAAACGCATTGCATTTTACTACAAGATAACGTTCAGTTATAGTGAAAGCATTTAATAGCAATAACGCCATTATTATACCTGTGTTATTAAACACGTTGCGTATTACTGTATGATAATTGGTATAGCAAAAGCTTTTTATGGCAATAATATTATCATATGCAACAGGTAAATACGGCAAAAGCAATACTGCAATAATGGCATTTAAATGCCCATGTTATTGAACGCACAGTTCAAAAACATTTTACTGCAAACATAGTATTGTTATATCCGGATTAGTGAACACATTACTGCATCAGACCATGTAGTACAAATACATTTTACCTCCAAAATTTCATTGTTATACCTGTGTTAGTGAACGTATAGTTCCAAGACATTTTACCGCAAACATTTTCTTTTATATCCTTGTAAGAGAATTGTGTAGTTCAAACACATTTTACTCCACAAACTGCATTATTACCATAGTAAATTGCCAATACCAGTATGCAGTGTGCTTGTAGAAGGGGAGGGACAATTAATTGCACCTCTGTCTTTAAATTACAGAAAAAAAATCTTACAATTTTGCTAGTACTATTTAATAATCTGTGTACCAAATCAGTGAGTATAGCAAACCAAAGACTTTTAATTTACAGGCTTCAATAAAACATCTGAATAATGGAAGAGAGCAAAGCGAAAGTCCCAGCCCTCATCATTCGAGAGTTAGAATGTGGGTAGTAGCAGCACCAGCCACCCGGCCACTGGTAGCAGTAGGCCATAGCTCTCCCTGAGGTATGTTATTAAAGACAAAGCGGATGAGATTGTGGACCGGATGGCTCACTGCTCCTCTCAGTTACAGCAGGACAATGTGGATGTCACTTCTGAGCCTGTCACTGTGCCTTGGAGCCAAAGGTCTCAGTATTTCTCCTGCTTCTCCTTCTTGTCTTCACAGCCTTATGGAAATGCCTACTCAGTCAGTCAATAGCTAACACAAGTCACCACTGTGGTTAGTAAATTGCAGCAAAGCCGAGCGCCAAGTGCCGAGGAGGCGTCAACAGGCTTGGGTTCCGTTAAGAAATATTTGTGACGCCAGTTGCAATGAAGCAACAATGGGACAGAGTCCCTTTAAGAAATGGTGTTGGTGGTACCCAGGTGTAGGAATGGCCTAGTGGTATAGGGTGGCCTATTAAGTAATGTTGTGTCACGGTGCTCCTACCTGGATATGCTGGACCCCAGGTGTTGGCTCCGAAGCCGAAAAAGGGGAAAAGTTTACTTGGGGATGAAGAATAAATTGAGTCCAGACCTTGTGATGAAGTTGAAAAGCAGCTTTACTTTCCATAAACGTTTCTCCAAATGGTTTACAGACTTTGTCTTGGTTCCAGCAGGCTTTAGCATTAAAACTGTGGCAGGCAAACTCCTCTATACTACATCTGTTTCTCTCTGGCTCTGCTGTACTAACAGGCTTGCTATAGAACTCAGCTTCTTCTTTATGCTATACTTCACTTTGTAGTCTGGTCTGTCTCTAGATTTGTCCAGGGAAAACTCCTCCTGGCTTCTGAGGCTTCAAGCTGTGGCCTCCATATCCAGCAAAGCTAAAGGTTCTCTAGCTGGCTTGCTTTGCATAGCTGGGGCACGTCCAGCAGCAACGTGCCAAGCCCTTGCTTCCTTCCCCTAGCAGGGGGTAAGCTAGACTGCAACTAAACTGGTCCCCACCTGCCCACTCCTCCACAGAGGGGGTTAGAATGGAATGGAAAGCTCCATTCTCTCTAACTGTAGCTCTGCTGTGTTTGCTGCCACCTGCTTGTGAACCAGGCACATTACATGTGAACATAACAGTTGCAAACAGATTAGGAATGCACAGTGTGGAGGACCTGGAATAAATACATAAAATGACATTCAGGTTAGACCAATAAAGACAGTAGCATGGTGCAGAAGTGGTAACACCACTCTGGGGTGTTACAGATTGACAGAAGGGGCACGTGCAGTCATTTACTATTTTGAGCCTGGACTAGAGCAGCAGAGACCAGAGAATCATAGGAACAGGGATCTGTAAGGTAATGTGAACCAGTGAGATGGAACCATTTTTAAACAAGGACTTGAAAATGGCTCCACAGAGGACCTGAAACATCCCAATCTATTGGGTGAATAAATCACTAGATTTTTCTTATGAAGTTTTGAGTGCTACTTAAATACCTTATGATCATCATAGAGCACCATGGATATTATATATCAGTATTACCCATTCATCACTATAAACTTAGGGTTCTTTCACACTTGTGGCAGAGGATTACGGCAGGCAGTTCCATCCAGACGCAAACTGATGGCATTTGTCAGACGGATCCGGATGCGGATCTGTCTGACAAATGCATTGCAATACCAGATCAGTCTCTCCGGTGTCATCCGGAAAAACTGATCCTGTTATCAATTACTTAGAGGTTTACAATCTTAACACTGACTGAAAAAATACCACTATTAAATTATAACCTTTAATTTATACGATTTAAAAAGCCACATTACTTTCACTATATACTACACATAAATATGTACATATTCAACATCAAAAACTCTTGATATGGATTCTATTCAGGTAAATGGGATCAAGGTGGGGCTGGATAAATATTGTATCCATCGTGTCTTTATTTACAGTTACACCTGATTAGATTTTACACCACCAATCAGGATCAGACCACAACGTGGATATTTTCTCCACAGGATTTAGGCTTCTTTCACACTTGCGGCAGGACGGATCCGACAGGCTGTTCACCATGTCGGATCCGTCCTGCAGCTATTTCGCCGTGCCCACGGACCGCCGCTCCGTCCCTATTGACTATAATGGGGACGGGGGCGGAGCTCCGGGGCAGCACGGCGGTGCACGGAGAAAGCCGCCGGACTAAAAAGCCTGACATGCAATAATTTTAGTCCGGCGGCCTTTCGCCGTGCACCGCTGTGCTGCGCCGGAGCTCCGCCCCGTCCCCATTATAGTCAATGGAGACGGAGCGGCGGTCCGGCGGCACGGCGAAATAGCCGCAGGACGGATCCGGCATGGTGAACAGCATGTCGGATCCGTCCTGCCGCAAGTGTGAAAGTAGCCTTATCTTTTTCTTCTATCAGAGTTCCTCTGTTCCTCTTAGATTACTGAAGAGAATGGGGTCTATTTGTGAACCCTATATTTGTGCCAGGCTTCAAGAAGTTGGATCCCAAATTGTATTCCAACGCGTTTCCCCAGTGCCTAGGATATACTGGTTCTTCAGGGGGCCTCAATAGGCTAGGACAGACAATGCTGCATCAAGATCCATTGGCCTCCTCAGATGTAGGATAATGAGCAAGTGTGTTTATGCCCCTTCCTTACCCACTCCCATTCATTTCCTTAATTGCAATTTTTCTACTTCTGAGTGCGCTCCATGCTGGAACGCACACCAGAACTCATTTACTCCTGGTGGCACTTTCCATTGGAGTACATCTGCGCCTCGTGTTCTTTACCCACCACCCTAGGGATGTAATTTCCTCCTTCTCCACTGTTTGAGCAGGAGCACCTGAATATGCCTTCCGTTTCCACTGTGGAATGCATTCTCAATCTGGAAGTATCAATGCGGCCGATTGTGCGTTCCACAATGGAATGCAAGCCTACTGCCCCATCAGAGCGATACCTGGATGGGGGGGCCTTGCAGAGTATCCAACTCTAGTGCAACAGGTTATGCGTTCCATAGGGACGCAAGCCCTATCTCTTATCAGCAAGAGTTGGAGAAGGGGGCATTTTACATTTATTCAACCGAAGAGGGCATTTGAAAAGTCCCAAAGTGGAATAGAGATGGAAGGAATTAACCATATAAAAATAATAATAAAGATGGTCTAAAAGGATTTTTTATTCTCCAAGGGAACCACATGGTTTTATTATATTTACGGCACACATAATCACTCCACCATTCTTTGTGATATATAGTGTGTAGTATCCAGAATGTCCCTATGTCATCACTTGACATCATATTGACTGACTATGGACCATCCTTTCAAAATCACTAAAATGGGCATTTTCTTGCCCGATATTTACAGCTTTTTATTTTTTACAGATCCTAATTGCAATATTTCAGTGGCTCATATGAAGCATACAAAGGTCAATTGTTCATTTAGGCAGATGTACTCCAATGGAAAGTGCTACCAGCATAGGTGTCGCTACAGGGGGGAAAGGGTGGGCAATTGCCCCCCCCCCCAAGGTTATTTCTTGACCCCCCCTCCCGCTGATTGCCCTTTAAAACGATGGCCGCCGCCGCTAGTACAGCCAGGGCCGTCTTTAACGTGGGGCAAAAGGAGCAGCTGCCTCTTGAGCCCCGCTGGCCACTGGTGAGATGAGGGAGATGAGCGCTTCCATTGTGGAAGCGCTCATCTCCATAGTTATCTGTATCGCCGTCCTCAGGACAGAGATACAGGTGGAAGTGCTGCAACGGAGCAGGGGAGGGAGAGGTGTCTCCCTTCCCCGTTCCTCTGATAGGCTGCAGGCACTAGGTCGGTGAGCCGTACAGCGCGGGACACAGGCCGGAAGTTGCCTGCATCACATCGCTGCCAGCATGATGGAGGTAAGTATAAGGCCCTTTTCACACGGGCGAGTATTCCGCGCGGATGCGATGCGTGATTTGAACGCTTTACACCCGCACTGAATACCGACCCATTCATTTCTATGGGGCTGTTCACATGAGAGGTGATTTTCACGCATCACTTATGCGTTGCGTGAAAATCGCAGCAAGCTCTATTTTGTGTGTTTTTCACGTAACGCAGGCCAGATAAAAATGAATGGGGTTAAGTGAAAATCGCAAGCATCCGCAAGCAAGTGCGGATGCGGTGCGATTTTCACGCACGGTTGCTAGGAGACGATCAGGATGGAGACCCAGTCATTATTATTTTTCCTTATAACATGGTTATAAGGGAAAATAATAGCATTCTGAATACAGAATGCATAGTAAAATAGAGCTGGAGGGGTTAAAAAAATAATAATAATAATTTAACTCACCTTAGTCCACTTCATCGCGTTGCCCGACATCTCGTCTGTCTCCTTTGCTGAACAGGACCTGTGGTGATGTCACTCCGGTCATCACATGTTCCATCACATGATCTTTTACCATGGTGATGGATCATGTGATGGATCATGTGATCACCGGAGTGACATCACCACAGGTCCTGTTCCTGAAATGAATGCTCACCACAGGTCCTGTTCAGCAAAGGAGACAGAAGAGATGCTGGGCTATGCGATCAAGTGGACTAAGGTGAGTTAAATTATGTTTTGGTTTTTTTTAAACCCTCCAGCGCTATTTTACTATGCATTCTGTATTCAGAATGCTATTATTTTCCCTTATAACCATGTTATAAGGGAAAATAATACAATCTACAGAACACCGATCCCAGACCCAAACTTCTGTGAAGAAGTTCGGGTTTGGGTACCAAACATGCGCGATTTTTCTCACGCGAGTGCAAAACGCATTACAATGTTCCCGCAACGCACCCGCACATTTTCCCGCAACGCCCGTCTGAAAGAGGTCTAAGTGTTTATTTTTATTATATTGTACTACTACTGGCACATGATTGGGGGGCATCTATGGGAGCACCTGTTACTGGCACATTATTGGGGGCATCTATGGGGGCACCTGTTACTGGCACATTATTGGGGGGCACCTGTTACTGGGCATTGATTGGGGGCATCTATGGGGCACTTGTTACTGGCATATTATTGGGGGGCATCTATGGGGGCACTTGTTAGTGGCACATGATTGGGGGCATCTATGGGGCACCTATTACTGGCACATGATTGGGGGCATCTATGGGGGCACCTATTACTGGCACATGATTGGGGCATCTATGGGGCACTTGTTACTGGCACATGATTGGGGGGCATCTATGGGGGCACCTATTACTGGCACATGATTGGGGGCATCTATGAGGCACTTGTTACCGGCACATGATTGGGGGGCATCTATGGGGGCACTTGTTACTGGCACATGATTAGGGGGCATCTATGGGGCGCTTGTTACTGGCACATGATTTGAGAGCATCTATGGGGCACATCTTACTGGCAAATTATTGGTGGCACTGTGGGGGCATCTATGGGGGCACTTGTTACTGGCACATGATTGCGGGCATCTATGAGGGCACTTGTTAGTGGCACATGATTGGGGGCATCTATGGGGCCACCTATTACTGGCACATGATTGGGGAGCATCTAGGGGGGCACATCTTACTGGCACATGATTGGTGGCACTTTTTACTGGCACATTTTTGGGTGGCAATATGGGGGCACTTCTTGCTAGCACATTATTGGAGGCACTATGGGGGCATCTACTGAGGCCACAAAGAAGGGGTATTTTATATGGGGGAAGGGGGAGAGGAACACTATGGGGGCGTCTACTGAGGCCACAAAGAAGGGGTATTTTATATGGGGGGCTCTGTATAGGGGTATTTTATACTGGGGTACATTATGGTGGGTACTATGGGAAAGGGGAGAGAGGAGTACTATGGGCTCATCTATGGGGGGTACTAAGAAGAGGTATTTTATACTTTCAAATTATGGGGGACAATGAGGGCATCTACTGGGGCACTTTATACTGGTACATTATGAGGGCACTAGGAATAAGGGGGAGCACTATGGGGCATTTACTGGGGGCACTATATAGGGGTATTTTATACTGGCACATTATGGGGGCTCTATGGGGACATTGGCTCAACTGGGAGCATTAAAAAGGAGTAATTTTTGCACTGGCACATTATAAGGAAAATGATTACTATTGGGGGACATTATGATGGGCTTTATTACTACTGGGGGTCTATTGGGACATGATTACTAGTATGGGCACTATGGGAGCATTATTACTTCTGGGGAACAGTGGGGACATGTTGGGGGCACTGTAGGAGCACTATTACTACCATGTGTGCTCTAGCAGAGAATTATTCCTATTGGTGGGACTTTTGGAAGCACTATTACTATGGGGGCACCTTGGCACAGTATCAGCTTACCAGAATTAATTTTGGGGGATGTTATGTTTACACTATTTGTGTCAGGGGCACTATTTGCTGGGCGCAGTTATGTTAGGGCACTGTGTTCCTAGAGTCGCCACTGGCCACCAGGAGTAAATGAGGAGTTCTGGCGTGTGTTCCAGCATGTAGCACGCTCAGAGGTAAAAAAATAACAGGGGTGCGATTAAGGAAATTAATGGGAGTGGGTAAGGAAGGTATTTAAGGATCCAAGGGGGCAGAAACACACTTGCTCATTATCCTACATCTGAGGAGGCTATTGGATCTTGATGCAGGATTGTCTGTCATAGCCTATTGAATTTAAGGTGCCCTAAAGAACCAGTATATCCTAGGCACTGGAGAAACGCATTGGGAACAATTTGGGATCCAACTTATTGAAGCCTGGCTCAGGGTTGTTTTTAGGGTCTTTGAGGGTTTAGCCACCGAGAAGTGGGGTCACCACTTTCGGGGCGGGTGCTCTGCCTTGAGGCAGGGGTAGTGAAGGGAGAAATGAGGGACAGCTGACCTGGCTTCACAAAGACCCCATTCTCTTCAGGAATCTAAAAGGAACAGATGAATTCTGATGGAAGAAAGTATCCACATTGTAGCCTGATTGGTGGTGAAAATCGAATCGGGCGTAACTGTAAGTAAAGACGGTCTGGATACAATATTTATCCAGCCCCACCTCAATCCTGTTTACCTGAATAGAACCCATTTCAAGAGTTTTTGATGCTGAATATGTATATGATATTTATGTGTAGTATATAGTGAGAGTAATGTGGCTTTTTAATGGTATAAATTAAAGGTTAGATTTTAATTGGGGTATTTTTTAGTCAGTGATAACGTCAGTAACAGGATTTTGCAGATCTGCAGTTTGCAAACCACAAAATGCATATGGTCATGCATGCTTAGTGGAGGTGTGCTACTACTTGCGTGACACTGTTAGGTTCCACTACAGAGATAATAAACCTTGATGTTTGGAGATGTATTGACTTCTGTCCAATATCCAGCATGTTATAGATACTAACTATAAATTTAGATTCACTGTAGACCTTTCAAGTAAGACGTTGTTATAATATTGCACTTACAAGTGGTCTTTTTGTCCATTTTCTACCTGTGTCGTGTATGCAGAGCTTTGCTCCTCCACTGTTCATTGCAGGAAAAGTCTTGTTATAGAGACTTCCCCTTCTTGTTTCACACTCGCCATTGAAAGTCAGTATGAAATTGCATGAGGATTTCAGGTGCTGAATTTAGCAAACAGAGAAGCTCTTATTTCACAACTTGGCCAAACTGTAGGAAAAGTACAGCATGTAATTAATCAGCTACTAGGCTACAAGAGTATATTAATAAAGCATGGTCTGATTTTATATGTAGATTTTTTTGAGGATGATGGCAAACATTTTAATATGGTTTTATACAATAGGCTGGTTGTTCATGGGCTCATTAAAGGTGTTGCATCATCTCAAACATTGGGGCATATCGCTAGGATATGTATATCACCAACTATTTTCGTCAGTCCCATTGAAATGTAAGGGAAGCACACTGGCAAGGGTATTTTCAGAAGTCCCATAGAAATAAGCGAAGGGCGTCTGTGCATCACCAGAGGTGGGACCAGCACCTATCAGACATTGGGAGCATATCCTAGCAATAGGCCCCAATATATGAGCTCATACAACCCCTTTAAGTCAATATACTTTATGAATGTAAGCATGTAAGGCCCATATGTTTATAGGCATGGCAAATGCTGGATAGCATGTATATATACTAGTCTACAAGGTAGAAATAATTCTCCACAGCCTTATAATAGCTCATTAGGATAAAAATGTAAGTAAAATACTGTTACTGTGAGTGAAAGAACAGCAACATTCAAATACCACATTCATTTACTTAGCATCTGTCATCAACTCTAATAAACCAGGCATACAGCCCTGCAAGGTTGATCATGTTTATAAAAATGATACTCTAAATTATAACTATCCGTTGCCCCTTTGCTGAGTAAATAATTGTACTTCATATGCAAATGACCTAACTGGAGCACCAAGGGGCTGGCCAGAGCCCTCCAAACACCAGTCTGTTACACCCCTTCAGCTTCAGTCCCTTCCCCTGGAATGACAGGGCAGTCTTCTTGCACTTGTGCCATGTCTCCTGGTCTCGGCACTTGCTCAGTGGATCCCCTGCTGCGCTCCAAGCAGTAGATTCCATCTGCTCTAGTTAGGTTGATTAAGCTGACAGATAGTCTTTAAAGTTTGATGATTTGAGCAGGAATTACTTACTAAACCATAGTTCCCGATTATTGCCCCATATCAATGTCCCTTGATCAACACACAAACAATCAAACTGATCAGATATTTTAGGCGGTGTCAGGACAATAAGCAGGAACACACAGACATTGAGCCTTAACTGGAACCCAGACCGCTTCCCCTGCCCACTTGCAGTGCAAACACTAGGTTGCAAGTCTGCAACTGGTCGACATTCCTTACTGTGCTAAGTGCATGACAGACACGCACATAGACAAAACAACACAGAGACATATTGGTACGGGAATGGGTCGGAACCGAGCGGACAATGCAGTACTAAATCAGAAGACATAGGTAGTCAGAATAGCCAAGCTGAAGTCATAACCAGATGGGAAACACAGTACCAAATCATGAGACAGAGAGTGGTCAAGACAAGCAGAGGTCAATACGATAAGCAATCCAAAGCACACAGAACAGAACCAGGAACACAGCTAGGGAGAGAAAACCTATAACTGACAAGGATGTATTGCCAGCAGGGGATTTAAATAGAGCGCCGAACCCTGGATTGGAACCTGATAGGTCTAGGGACTCGGTGACCAATTGGACCAGAGCACAAGATGCCCAGACATAGGCAGGCTCAGAAGTCACTCAGCCTGCATCAGAATCATGCATAGCTAAACCATATTACAGCTAATTTCCCTCAGTGTGGATGCGCTGCGGGGAGGAACAGATCGAGAGCTGCATTGCTACGGATGCCCTTGCATCTCCAGGGGGCATGGCCAGGCAGTACACCACGGGGGGCGCGGCCCAGCAGCAAGTTTAGCAGGGAGCGTTCGCACCAAAACCCCAGACTGCAGCGATGGAGCCTGGACAAATATATAAAAATGCTTGTTTCTTGCCAGCACATCTCTCTATGTAAAGGGGGCGTGAGATGTGCTGCCAACATATTGTAAAGTGTATGAGAGGAGAGAGCAACGAGCAATCACATTAATGGTCAATTGTTCACCTTTTAATAATTGGAGGACTATGGTGTCATAAATGTTTTTTTGCAATTTAAGCATTTAGGGGTTGCCCACAGAATTAGCCTGATGTGACTGAAAGCTACAGGTCCCCTCTTTTTCACCAGTTGGAAGAATAGGTCTAGTGACTGCACTCTTTCTTCAGGTCAGTCGAGAGGTGGCTGTACCATAGAGACCAGAGCAGTGGGTTATGCACAAGTTAGAAGACTTCTCAATTGAACTGCATGGAGAGTGCAGAGATTGGGAATTGGCAAACAGGAGTCACTGG
Organism: Bufo gargarizans; assembly: GCF_014858855.1. Taxonomy (NCBI): domain Eukaryota; kingdom Metazoa; phylum Chordata; class Amphibia; order Anura; family Bufonidae; genus Bufo; species Bufo gargarizans. The sequence goes on from NC_058085.1 coordinate 312,236,656, forward strand.
GTCCCTGTTCTCCTGTGGTCAGAGTTTCAGAGACAGGACCTGTATCTTATAGGTATTTATGGTACCGTATATCCTCTGACTATGCCATAAATGCTAAAGATAAGAACTCCCCTTTAGGAAATTGTTTTATAGTAGGATGTGCATGTCCTGCAAAGTAAGCCAACAGCTTGTTTTCTGAAAGCAATGAGTTACTATTCTACTTATATCACGCTGTTGAGTTGTGACCAATTCTGATTAATGAGAAATTTTTTACTAAAGGTAGATAAGTAGGTGTATGTATTAAAGCAATGCCAACCCATCAAGACAACAACCTGCAGCTCATCCAGCAAGCACGTGCACCTTATCAGGTAAAGATAAAGAAAATGCTAGTCATCGGCCTCTAACAGCAATTATTTGGTTTTTGAAACAAATTGCAGAAAATCTAGTTTAGTGCTTTATATATCACAGCTAAATAAATAGTGCCAGAGGCGCTTGTATTTGGGCCAAGGTGGGACTGGTTTAAGGTGGAATTCATCACAATACCACCAGAAATTCACTATTAAGGTTTGTTTCACTTCTGCGGTTTGAGATCCGGCAGACTGTTGTGGCAGGGAACAGCCTGCTGGATCTCTCTGCAATGTAGCATTGCCGAAAGCAACTGCATCGCTATCAGGTCCAATTCACAATAATGTAAATCCAATCCGTCTGCAACCCGACAAATATGCCAAGAAGCGGTCAGACAAATACCGCTGTGCGAAAGCCTGCCGACAGTGTGTAACAGGCCGAGACCAGACAAAATGCCTAGTAGAGCTAACTGCAATGATAGCTTTCACTTAGCGATCTGATTATGGAGGAAAAAAATTATTTTAATCTATATGCAGATGTACAATTAAGTGCACCCTTGCTCCTCCTGCTCCTCTGCCAGACATTATTTTGCCTTCTTGATTGACAGGGTCAGGTTCCTGCACAGTCATCTCAACTGGCCCTGTCAATCAAGAAGGAGAGAGAGTGGTTGGCAGAGGAAGCAGGAGGAGCCAGGGTGCACAGGGTGATGTGGGACTGCCCTTGGTGCACTTAACTGCTCATTTGCATATGGATTAAAAGTAATTTTTCTTCAGAGTGATGCAATGGATCACTAAGTGAAAGATATAAATACATTCAGCTGAGCTAGACCTACAAAGCATTGTGCCTGATATAGCAGTGAATTTCCCTCTAAGAGAACCTGTCATCAGTTTTATGCTGCCCTAACCACAGGCAGATGAATCAGCAACCATCTCCCTCTTTATAAATAGCTATGCTGTGGCATTTCAGATAAACTATAGTATTAAAAGAGCTCGGAGAAGTGTCAAAAACCTGAGCAGATGAAAGAATCATGCAATTTTTTATTTATTTTTTTACGCATCATCAATTCAGAGTAAAAGTTAGTTGCAATGATCGGCTGCCCAGGCTGGCATCCCTCTCACTTACCACTGCTCTCCTCAGCTTGCCTGCCCCTTTGCCTGGTGTTCTTTCAGCTCTTCCCAGTGTCCCCACTCCCTGAATTCTCTCCTCTACTGAACACTGTGGACTGGGACTTCTAGTGCTAATCCTAGTACACACGTTGACCCTGACTTCTTAAAGGGCTATCACTTGCTAATACCGCACTATCCCAACCTAACTGTAAGCTATTTAAGGGACAGTCACCCTTTACTCTGGCCCTCAGCAATAGGTTCCTTTGTCTTAAAACTGTGTACTACGGTTATACTTCATTTGGCTAGTTCTGTTCCTGACCCAGCTTGTTATGACTATGTTTTGCCTGTCCTTTACCTGCCCTGAGCTTCTGTCTTTCTACCATACTGCCTGAACCCTGCCACACCTGACAATCAGAATTTGAATTCTGACTATTGATTTTGTACTGCATCCAGGTGTCACCACCTAGAGTCATGCCTGCTGTTGTTAATGGAGACCAGGGGCAGATTAAGTGCATGATAGGCCTGGGGTTCTCTACCGAACTTGGGCCCCTCGCTCTATTTTATTTTATTTTTATTTTTTTTGTATGAAGAGGCTGCGGTGCTTCGTGAGTGCCACAGTCTCTTACTAGGCCATATGACATCTCCAGACTAAACACAGACACGTTAGATTTCTCAATTTTTCCATCAACCTTCCCATCCTGGTGTCCCGACAATGTCATCTTGCTGTGACCCCCAATACTGTGCCTGTTGTGCTCCCCAATGCTCCAGGTACTATACTGCTGAAAAATAGTGATCCCAGTAGGCATAATTGGGGGAAGGGGGGGGGTCATTTATCAAACTGGTGTGAAGTAGAACTGGATTTCCAAAGGAGCTGTCAAAAATGAAAGGTGGAATCTGATTGGTTGCTATGGGCAACTAAGCCAGTTCTACTTTACACCAGTTTGGTTAATAACCCCAAATGTCTCTATAGTGTCTACAGCAATTATAATGCCCCTAGAGTGCCCCCAGTAATAATAACACCCATATTGTGCTCCAGGTACGCTGCAGCAGCGTATCCAAGCCAGCGCATCGCAAGTCAGCACAGAGCATCGCAAGTCTGCACAGAGCATCGCAAGTCTGCACAGAGCATTGCAAGTCATCACAGAGATCGCAAGTAAGCGCAAACATCGCATCATATCAAGAAAAGACACGTCTCCCTTAAGATTGACATTTGTTCCTGCTCTTCAGAAGAAGGTCAGAGCTTTCCTTTTATTACTTATCATTGCATATAGGCTTTTGCATAAAGATACATTTTTTGTGTTCAGAAATAAGAGACTTTAAATACAAAGGACAGTTTGTAGTACACGGACTCTAAAGCATTTAAAGTGAAAGTCATTTATTGCCTGCATTTATCGCTGTTGTATTTAAAGTGACAGTCATTTATTTCTGCATTTGTCAGTATTGTATTTAAAGTAAAATGTCCGAACCTAGTATTACCATGCCACTGTTAGAGGATACAAAGATAGATAGAGTAGAGGAGGAAGAGCAAGTGAACAAGTCTGAGGTAGAAGAGTAGCCCAAGCAGATGAACTAAGACGTTCATCACATGCCAGAAAACTGACCCCAAAGATGCTGTAAAATTTAGAGCAAAAAGCAGCATTGAAAGGAAAAAAGTTTGCCAGAATGTATGATAAATGGAAATTATACATTAAAGACATTCGTAAAAAAGCTAAAGCAAGAAAGTATAAAAGGGAACTCAAGTGATATGGTAGAGACAGTAGAAGAATCTGAATCAGAGCTTATGGCATTATATGTCAACCTGCGGTCATTTACAACACCTTCCCAGGATATTGTAAGGAACATGGACACATGTACTGTGGTCACTAAAGATTTGGCAAAGCTTGAGTCATGAGAGAACTATCATCTGCAGAAAACTATGATGAAGTTAAAGCAAGAAGTAGAATGAATGAGCTTTTTATGAGAGACTATGCTAGGTCCTTAGGTGGTACCACAATCTCAAGTGGGACTTACTTTGTTAGCAGAAGTGCCACCCATATATCAAATTCCTCAAATACTTTAGCCAAAAGAAAGAAATTAGCTGAACAACTTGCTGTCAAGAGAGCAGAAATTGAAATGGAAGCTGCCACCGATGGCTGAAAAGGAAGCTGAAAAGGATGCACAACACCATCACATAGAAGCTGAAATCGAGGCACAGCGCCAACAGATGAAAAGTCTGGAAAGTCAGAAAGAAGTTAAGATCAAAGAAGCCAGACTCAGAGTACATGAGGAGGATATGAGTCAGAGTAGTCATAGGTTCAAATCTGTACTAAGTGAAGAAACAGACTTCTACTTTCCTTCATATGCCTAGGAGAATGGAAGGAAATCTCCAGCATGTAGTGAAGAAATAAGTTATTATCCTTCCATCACTGCTTATAAAAACAAAGAGAGGCCTAGTCCAGTGTTAGGAAAAAGGTGTGTGAATTTACCCTCTATCTCTACCGGAAAAGATGAAGAAAAGGACTCACCTAATTCAGAAGTAAGTGAGAAAATAGAACCGGATGATTCTATTCCTAGATGCCATGGCAATGCTCAGGAGAGTGTTACAACCATTGTCTCAGCAAGACCACAGAGAACAGTCCTAGCTAGACTTCCCGTTCTGGGACCCACTGTATTTTCAGGAGACATACTGAAGTTCATAGAGTGGAAGGCAAGTTTTGAAATGATCATTGAGCATCATTGCTTCAGTCCAGTTGACAAGTTATTCTACCTTCAGAGATATGTTGGTGGAGAAGCCAAGGAAGTTCTTGAAGGTAACTTCTATAGAAAAGACGAAAAAGCCTACAAACAAGTTTGGGAAAAATTGAATGCAAGATATGGTCATCCTTTCTTAGTACAAAGAGTCTTTAGAGAGAAACTGAATAACTGGCCTAAAATAGGTCCTAAAGAACACTTCAGACTCCAAAAATATGGTGACTTCCTGCAAGTATGCAGCAATGCCATCCCACATGTTCAAGGACTGGAAGTATTGAACGACTATCTAGAAAACCCACAGGATGCTAACTAAGCTACCTGAAGAAGTGGCTTCTAGATGGAATTGCTATGTGACTAAACAGTTAGATCTAGGCAAGAACTTCCCAAATTTTAAAGAGTTCTCCGAGTTCATCAATAAGAAAGCACGGATAGCATGTAATCCAGTAACAGCATCTTACGTCTTAAAATCCTTAGAAGAAAGGCCTGTGATAGATATAAGATGCACAAGAGCAACTAGCTTTGCAACCAACACAGCAGCTAAAGGTCCAGATACTTACGAGAGCAAGTTCAAAGTAACTACTGGGATCAGTAGAGAGAGAGAACCGACAAATCTTCAGACTACCTTTAAGTGTATGTTCTGTGGAGAGAACCACTCAATACATAAGTGCCAAAAATTAAGGCGAAGTCCCCAGTAGAAAAGAAAACATTTGTGCTGGATAATAACCAACTGTGTCTCGGATGCCCAAGAAAAGACCATGTTACTAATGAGTGTAAGAAAAAGGCCACATTCAGCGTTTGCAAAGGACGCCATCCTACACCACTACATGAAGAACGTCCAAAGAAAGATAAATCCTCAATACCTAAAGATACTGAGGAAGAAAATAAAGTATCAGTATTCTCTTTCAGAGTGAGGGAAGGAGAAAGCAACGGCACATCAATGGTTGTACCAGTTTGCATTTCAAATCCTAAAAGGAGGAACAGGAAGGTATACGCCTATGCGCTACTGGATGCCCAAATGGACATCACCTTCATTGATCAAGAAATCTGCAAGAATTTACAAGTGGCTACAGAACCAGTGAAGCTCAAACTCACCATAATGACGGGGAGAGACACATTAGTGAACAGTCAAAGGGTCAAAGGACTGAGAGTTAGAGGACTTCATTCAAACTGCACATTGGATCTACCTCCAGCTTATACAAAAGACGATATACCTCAAGATCGAGATCGCATACCTACCTGTGAAACAGCCAATGAATGGGAGCACCTATTTGTCATATCTCATGAAATGTCCCCGCTGAAGGAGTTTGGTGTTGGACTGTTGATAGGCTACGATTGTCCCGAATATACAAACTGAAAAGAATGGCGTGGTATTACACAGGAAGGAAGTGCTCAAACCCACATACAGTTGTGCATATATATACAGGGGAGCAGATCCTGCACTTGTGGCCCATTCCTAATGATGATCCCCAGCAAAAATGCATACAGTGGAGGATGCCCGCAGCGAACCACAAGTACCACTATAGACATCCTACACAAGATAGCAATTATGTGGATGTGATAATCAATATAACAATATAACTAAATAGTAGCAAAGATAGGTGCACTCTGCGGTCTTACTAAACCCTCAAACTGATTTTAAAATTGAGAGATTAGCCAACATGTCCTACTGTGTAGGACATGTCTGAGCCCGAGCACAGTGCCAAGGTTTCTCAATTAGCTCGAGACCTAACACTCACCTACCTGTGCCATGTGGGCAATACAAGGGGCCAGTGGGCAAATTACAGGAGCATGAGGCCGACTCACAAACAACTCACCAGTTACCTCCAGCATGTAACCATGCTAACAATGGGAGGAGGGAGGAGTCTGCGAGTCCTACTCAAGACTGGCTGATATGGCCCAGGCCTCACAGGTGCACCTAAATGTAGCCTGTAGATGGAAAGGACTCGCAGACTCCTCCCTCCTCCCATTGTTAGCATGGTTACATGCTGGAGGTAACTGGTGAGTTGTTTGTGAGTCGGCTTCATGCTCTGTAATTTGCCCACTGGCCCCTGGTATTGCCCACATGGCACAGGTAGGTGAGTGTTAGGTCCCGAGCTACTTGAGAAACCTTGGCGCGGTGCCAACATGTCCAACCGTAGGACATGTTGGCTAATCTCTCAATTTTAAAATCAGTTTGAGGGTTTAGTAAGACCACAGAGTGCACCTGTCTTTGCTATTATGTTGTTATATTGTTATTACGATTGTCCCGAAGCCTTGGTACCACAAAAAATAATCACAGGAGGAAAGGGTGAACCCTATACTGATCTAGGATGGGGTATTGTTGGAGGAAAACAGCAGATCTCAAACTCAAGACAGGCGACAGGATTGTGTCATTGAATATCTGTCCAAGAGTTACCAACTGTAAGTCCAGCAAATGTAATCAAGATCCTTGAATCCGACTTTGCAGATATAAGTTCTAAAGAAAAGAGTGTATCCCAAGAAGACATAAAGTTCGTACACACTCTAGAAGAAAGTATTCAGCAGAATCAACAAGGTCATCTTGAAATGCCCTTACCTTTTAGAGAGCGACCTCGTCTGCCAAATAACAGAAATCTTGCCCTAGCAAGATTGAAATGTTTGATATAAAAGATGGGAAGAGATCCCAAATTCAAGCAGGATTACTTGAAATTCATAGAAGGCATCCTTGAAGAAGGACATGCAAAGAAAGTTAATAACAAACCTAAAGGAGAAGTGTGGTATATTCCACATCAAGGTGTTTGCCACTCAAAGAAACCAGATAAGATTAGAGTAGTATTTGATTGCTCAGCAAAGTACAATGGTGTTGCATTGAATGATCATCTACTAAAAGGACCAGATCTTAACACTCTGCCTGGAGTACTCTGTAGATTCAGAAAGTATCCCGTAGCGGTCATGTGTGACGTTGAAAAAAAGTTCCACCAGTTTCATGTGAAAAATGAAGATAGAGACTTCCTGAGGTTTCTATGGTGGGAGGATGGAGATACAGATTCAGAGCCAGCAGAATACAGAATGAAAGTACACTTATTTGGAGCAGCATCATCTACAGGTTGCTCCAATTATGGTATGAAGTACCTGGCTACTCAAAAGGAAATGGATTGCCCATTAACAACACATTTTCTGAAGAAAAACATTTATGTAGATGATGGTCTCATAAGTCTAGAGTCCACAGAATCTGCAATCAAACTAGTGAAAGAAGTTATGCGCAAGAGGAAACCTGCGCCTTCACAAATTCATCTCAAACAACAGAGAGGTGCTGGAATCCATCAGTGACTCTGAACTATGGCGGTGATCGGCGGCAGGGCAGGGAACTATGCACTACCGTGCCCCACTGCAGTATGTATGCCCCTATTGTAATCCGCGAAAATCACTTATACTCCACTCTCAGGTTTGGCCCATCTTAAGGCCTTATCCACACATCAGTGCTTGATCAGCGATTTCCATCAGTTATTGTGAGCCAAAACCAGGTGCATATCTTCCATTATGCCGTATCTCTGTGGAGGCTCCACTCCTGGCTTTGGCTCTCAATCACTGACCAAACACTGACTGTGTGAATAAGGTATAAATCCATTGCAATGCAAAGGTTCTATACGTGCTTGAAACCAGAGGAGCACCCAGGAATTTTGTCAAGGGGGTTCCGAAAGGCAACAAATGTGGCACAGGTAGCGCGCTGTGCCAATTCTTTTGCCTGCCCATTTTTCAAAGCCCCCTTCATATTTAAAAATGCGGGGCGTGTAACGTGCTGCACCGATTCTTTTGCCTGGCCATTTCTAAAATCCTTGTAGGATTTTTAGCCCCGCCCATTATTAAAAGCCCCTCCTACATATAATAAGCCACTCCCAACAAACACTGTACAGCTGACATTCTATAGTTGCAGCCTGTCTCCACACATCATACAGAGAGAGGGGAGGTCTGTCCTGGCTGCACTGCCTGCTTCACATTATACAATAGACAACAGCAGGCTACAGCCAGGAAGCTCCTCCGCTCTCCTCCCTCCCCAGGTCCTGCTCAAGGCCTGTAGTTCCCCCCACCATCTGCCACCCGCCCCTGGCCTGCTGCCCCCTTTGGCCGTCCTCACCCAGCTCTAAATCCTTCTTCTGCATATGGCAGGGGGAGGAGCCGGAGCATCTCCTCTCCTACATAGCACCTCATACCTCTTACATCTAGTGATGTCACCTTTGTTGTAGACGTTCTCTTTCCTCGTCTTCTCCATTCAGACCAGACCGCCATGATGATTTGTCAGCCATCTCCCGTCTCTGCAGAGATTGACAAACAGACATTAGTTTCCCACATTTCCATCATCGTCACATCTTCTGGACACCCTTTCCTGTCACCCTGCACAGATAGTGCCCCCTTCAACAATTATTGGCACACAGTTCTTATTGGTACACAGTGATAATGTCCCCCGAAAATAATTGTGCTAAGCTGATACTGTGCCAGGGTTCAACCCCAAAGTAACAGTCCTCCCCAAAATCCCACCAATAGAAATAATTATCTGCCAGAGCACACTTAGTAGTAATAATGCCCCTATAGTGCCCATACTAGTAATCATGTTCCTCATAGTCCCCCAGTAGTAGTAAAGCTCCCCATAATACCCCCTAGTAGTAATAATTCTCCCTATAATATGACAGTACATTAAATACCACCGCTTAGTGCCCGCAGTTGAGCTAATGTCCCCATAATGTATGCCAGTATAAAATACCCCTATATAGTGCCCCAGTAAATCCCCTCATAGTGCTCCTCTCCCCCTTCCCCATAGTGTCCCCATAATATGCCAGTAAAAAAATGCCCCTTCTTAGTGCCCCCAACAGATGCCCCTATAGTGCTCCTCTCCCCATAATGTGTCAGTAAAAAATTCCCTTTCTTAGTGCCACCAGATGCCCCAATAATGCTCCACTCCCCCATAGTGCCCCCAAATAATGCCTCATAGTGCCGCTCTCTCCTATAGTGCCTCCCATAATGTGGCAGTAAAAAATGCCCCCTTAGTGCCACCAGATGCCATAGTTCCCCCATAATGTGACAATAAAAAACGGCCCCATTAGAGCCTTTGATGTCCCCATAGTGCCCCCAAATAATGCCCCTATAGTGCCGCCAGATGCCCCATAGTGCCGCTCTCCCCTATAGTGCCCCCCATAATGTGCCAATAAAAAAAGCCCCTTTAGAGCCCCGAGATGCCCCCTTAGTGCTCCTCTCCCTATGGTGCCCCCCATAATGTACCAGTAAGAAATGCCCCCATAGTGCCCCCCCAAAAAAAATTATCAATAAATAAATGCCCCAAAAATGGGGCTGTAAGAAATGCCAGATGCCCCCATAGTTGTCCCCATAGTGCCAGCTCCCCCCCCCCCCCCCCCCCCCAAAAAAAAAGGGAATGTGGATGAGAATATTATTTGGCTTCATGTCTTGGTATTCTGTTGTAATCATTCATTATAAATGCGTGTCTTTACATAGATATATGCTGAATTTGAAAATAAAATAAAAACTGTTTGCAAATGGTGGGCAATGGACTTTTTTTGCTTTTTTCTCCAGATCCCATTCTCCCCTGACAGTCCTGACCAAAGATGGCGGCTTACAATCTCAGCAGACATGACTCTGCACTTCTAGTACTAGTGAAAAGCAGGTTAGACTCAAATCCTTGACACTGAGTCCACTAAGGTCACTCAGTTCACCAGTCAGTGACTCTACAAATATATCTCATATACAATGATCTCGCCACTTTTGCTTGCAGCGTATATATACACCTGTAGACCAGAGGGCATTTTAGTGGTAGAGATTTGTTAGAATACTCATCACATATATTTTGGTAATTTCAGTACGTTGGACTTTGCACAAGCTTACCTGGTTAATCTTCTTGCCCGGGTCACTTTAATAGGATGTTGATTCTTATCCATCTTGCTCTCTAAGAATCCACAGACAGAATATAATTAGCCTTGGCAGGACTAGCGCTAACACAATGACAGTACTACTACTACTACTACTACCACCATTATTGTTCAGTACTATCATTGCTAGTCATAAATTACACCATCAAAATTTACATGTGTGTGTTCCAGTTCTTTTACTCACAGTAAGGGCCTGTGCACCCGGACGTAGTTTCGGTCCGCATCCAATCCACAATTTTTGAGTATCGTATGTGGACCCATTCAATTCAATGGGGCCACAAAATATGCGTTCTGTCCTCATTCACATGTCTGTTCCGTGGTCCTGCAAAAAAATAAAATAAAATAGAAAATGTCCTATTCTTGTCTGTTTTGCGGTCAAAAATAGGACTTTTTTAGACCTCCAAACACTTATATTTGTGTACATGAGCCCTAACAGTACTTCACATGTGCATCAAGCACTCTTCTCTTCTCTTCTGTTCCACCATATCGTGTGTCTGTCATTGTACCAGACTAAATGCTGCCCTATTTGGTCCACCAGTTTTGGAGGACCTCCTAACAGAGCCGCCAACACAGATGCTAGAAAAATCAGGCTTGTCCAACCTGGATCTTATTTAGGCCTCATGCACACGACCGTATGCATTTTTCGGTCCGCTAAAAACAGATCCGCAAAAAATATAGATGACGTCCGTATGCATTCCGTATTTTTGGAATCCGAACAGCTGGCCCCTAATAGAACATACAGTACTATCCTTGTCCGTTATGCGGACAATAATAGGAGATGTTCTATTTTTTTGCGGAACGGAAATACGGACATACGGAAACGGAATGCAGATGGAGTAACTTCCTTTTTTTTTGCGGATCCATTGAAATGAATGGTTCCGTATACGGTCCGCAAAAAAACCACGGAACGGACACAGAAATAAAATACATTCGTGTGCATGAAGCCCTAGACTACGGCTAAACGGTGACATGTGTTGCACAACATTTCATATAATGTAAGTCAATGGTGTAGCAGTGTCTCATGCAACATAGTGTAATGTTGCAGTCACACAGAATCCAACTCTGCTGGATTTTGTGTCACAAGTCGCATGTCGCACGCGACTTTTACTCCATTGACTTCAATGTAACTCACGACACTTGACTGCAACATGGCTGTGATTTGGCTGTGTTCTTGCAGCCAAGTCCCAGCTCTAAACTATTTTCCTGCTGTGCAACTTTTCTGCGACTTTAATAGGCTAAACTGTGGTTATTTTCTCACCTTCATCTCTTCTTTAGGCTAGGATTACACGGTGACGTGTGGCGTAACATTTCGCGTAATGTATGTCCATGGTGTCGGAGTGCTACACGCCACATGCTGCGACTGCGATGCAACACAAATAAGGTTAGTTTCACATCTGCATTAGCCTCCGTTTTATCCCCATTCATTGTCAATGGGGACAAAAATGAACCGAAGGGAACGGAGTTCACCAGAAAGCATTCCGTTCCATTTGATTGTGTTCCCCTCCCGGACAGAAAACCGCTGCACGCACCCTTTTTCTGTCTGGCATGGGATGCGGAGCAAAAAGGATCCACCATGACACACAATGTAAGTCAACGGGGACGGATCCGTTTTCTCAGACACAATAGAAGACGTATCTGTCCCCCATTGACTTTCCATGGTGTTCATGATGGATCCGTCATTGCTGTTAAAGACAATACAAGCGGCTCCCTTAATAACGGATGCAGACAGTTGTATTATCAATAACGGAAGCGATTTTGCTGAGCCCTGCAGGATCAGGAAAAAACGCAAGTGTGAAAGTAGCCTAATTAAAATAAAACTACAACACGCTGCGGTTTTTGGTTTGACCTTCAGCCTGCCGCCATGTTTCATCAAGAGCATAAAATGTTCACAATTGTAAGGCTCCCTGGTATCTCTCCAAAACTTAAAGGCGAAAAGAAGGGAAAGAGTGCTAGCTTGGCAGAAAATTATTTCTGGGAGAAATTGACAAGGTAATCTGTACTTTAAGTGAAGGAAAGTCAGAAGAATTAGTGCTGCGACCTTGGAAATACCTGAGCCTTATTTTCTCCTAATAATCCATTAACGTCAGCAGACTGGCTTATTGGAACAGATTTAGGTGAGCGATCATATATATATATAGATTAGTACTAATGGGCCGGTCTGCTGCTGGGTAAGGGTGATGCAATCAGTCATGAGCGCCTATATATAGCCTATACTGATAGTGCAGTTAGTACATGGGGAGGGCGTCTGACACCTGCACAGCTTTATGGTTGTTCACGGCAGGAAAATGTATTTTGTCTTAGTTAGGGAAGCACAAATGTTGCTTCTGGCAAGAAGTTTGTAATTCTTGGTGACCTTCTGTCTAGCACATGTGGCACACATGGTAAAATGATGTAGGGCAGCCAAGCATGGAAACAGGTCCGCTCTCTAAGAGGATCAGAAATTGTAACAGGCACATAAGGGGGACATTTAACTCATATACACCACTTTTTGGAGTATTAAAGTTGCAGAATTTGTCGCACTGCATTTTTACAGCAAAATCTGTGACTTTTGCAAGCTCATGCCCCATTTCCAGAGTACCCAGAAAAAGGGGCGTGGCAGGAAGGGTTGTGCCATCAGGCTAAAATCTACATCAGCAAGGCAGCTGGCATAGATTTAAGTCTGCTGCAAGGCCTGCTGGAGGAAGCGCCTCCACATAACTTTGGCACTTCCGCTGGCAGTGCAGAGGAACAAGACTGGCGTAGAAAACGCCAGTCTTAATAAATGTTAATAAATGTCCCTAAATGTGTATTTAGGAGAAGAGCACTCCTGCTGCCTCTCCGCACCTCCCCCTGTCTCTTCGCACCTCCCCCTGTCTCTTCGCACCTCCCCCTACCTCTCCGCACCTCCCCCTACCTCTCCGCACCTCCTCCTACCTCTCCGCACCTCCTCCTACCTCTCCGGACATCCCAGTGGCATACGTAAAAGAGAGACACCAGGGGCGTAGCTATAGGGGGTGCAGAGGTAGCAGTCGCTACCGGGCCCAGGAGCCTGAGGGGGCCCAAAGACCCTTGTACTACATAAGAAGACATTGGTATTATAGAAATTACATGCAGGTCAAGTTACACCTCTGGCTGTAGGGAAAGGGTTAGGTCAAGAATTTGGCATGAGGGGGGTGCCATTTCAATTTTTGCCTCAGGTAGCACGAAGTCTATGTGCTTCCCTGCCCCTGGCCACAAAGTACTGAAGAAAGAGGGGCCCAAGCTGAACTCTTGCACCAGGGCCCCTAAGCCTTTAGCTACACCCCTAGGAGACACCCATTAGGCCACTATCAGTCGCCTACGGGAAAATACTTTCTCCCATTACAACAAAGAATCAAGCATGTTGAAGTCAAACATGCCCAACCCTTCTTTCTAGCAACATCTGCCATGAGGGAGCAGTTTCAGCCAAACTTTGTATAACACATATGGACGCCTTTAGACAGCCTCAGACTGTCCCACTAGAGTACCAGAGTATCCTCCAGTAGGTCTAGTCTCTGATACCATAGTGGGCCCCAAAGGTCCAGGAGAAAAAACATTTGGAGATGCTTTTGTGGCCAGTAACTTACCACTAGGGTCTGTTTCTTTGAATCAAAATCTGTTAGACATTATTGATTATATGGGGTTTGGGCCTAAGAATAATGTCCTCTGGAGGGCCAAAAAAAATAAAAAATTTTTGGGGAAGTTAGAAGGCTTAGAAGTTTAGAAGCAAATCTTAAAATTTTTAAAAACATTTCCAAAACCCAATTTTTTCAGGACCAGTTCAGTTATGAAATCACTTTCTGAGGCTTACATATTAGAAACCACCCATAAATCACCTCATTTTAGAAACTACAACCCTCAAGCTATTCAAAACTTATTTTACAAACTTTTTTAACCCTTTAGGTGCCCCACGAGAATAAAAAAAAAGGGAATGACATTTCAAAATTTCACTTTTTTTTAAGCAGATTTTAAATTTTTATCTATTTTTTTCTGCAACACATCAAGGGTTAACAGCCAAACACAACTCAAAATCTATTACCCTGAATCTGGAGTTTACAGAAACACCCCATGTGTGCTCAAAAACTGATGTATGGGCGCACAGCAGGCTTCAGAGTGGAAGGAGCACCATATGATTTTTAGAGAGCGGATTTAGCTGGAATTGGGAGATATGATGCATATGAAGACACCCTGAGGTGGCCCTACAATGGAAACCCCAAATAAATCACCACATTATGTAAACAACACCCCTCAAGGAATATTTCAAGGTGTGTAGTGAGCACTTTGACCCATAGGGAAATTCACAGAATTAGGAAACGCTTGGCTGTGAAAATGAAAAATAGAAATCTTTTCCAGAAAAAGTTGCTTTACACCCACATTTTGCACCCCACATTTTGTTCCCCATTTCCCCCAGAATATGCCAACACCCCATATGTGCTCAAAAAATAATGTATGGGTGCATGGCAGGGTTCAAAAGGAAAGTAGCGCCATAGAGCTTTTGGAGGACAGAGTTTGCAGGATTGGCTTTTGGGAGCTATGTTGCATATAAAGACACCCTAAAGGTACCCCTAGAGTGGAAACCTCCAAAAAGAGACACCATTCTGGAAACTACACCCTTTTAAGATGTGTAGTGAGAACTTTGTCCTCAAAGGTGATTCATGGAATTGGCTGTGAAAATGAAAAATTAACATTTTTTCCAGAAAAATTAACTTTAGGCCAAAATTTTTCACTTTTAACACTGGAACTGGAGAAAATGTACCCCCTGATTTATTGACCATTTTCTCCTGATTACAGCAATACCCCATATGTGCTTGTATACTGCTATGTGAGCGCACCACAGGGGTCAGAAGGAAAGGAGCACCAAATGGCTTCTGGAAGGCAGATTTCACCGGAATAATTCACAGGTGCCATCCTGCAATTGAACACACCCTGAGGTACCCCTAGAGTGGAAACCCCCCAAAAAGAGACCCCATTCCGGAAACTACACACCTCAAGGAATATTTCAAGGTGTGAAGTGAGCACTATAGCCCAGCGGGCGATTTACAGAATTAGGAAACACTTGGCTGTGAAAATAAAAAATAAAAAAAAAATTGTCCAGAAAAAGTTGCTTTACACCCACATTTTTCACTTTCACAAGGGGTAACAGGACAAAATGCACCCCACATTTTGTTCCCCATTTCCCCTGAATACGCCAACACCCCATATGTGCTCAAAAAAAATTATGTATGGGTGCACAGAAGGCTTCAGAGTGGAAGGAGCACCATATGGCATTAGGAAAGCGGATTTAGCTGGAATGGTAATTGGGAGCTATGTTGCATTTGAAGACACCCTGAGGTGGCCCTACAGTGGAAACCCCCAAATAGTGACCCCATTCCGGAAACTTCACCCCTCAAGGAATATTTCAAGGTGTGTAGTGAGCACTATGACCCATCGGGCGTTTCACAAAATTAGGAAACGCTTAGCTGTAAAAAAATAAAAAAATATTATAATTTTTTTTAAGTTGCTTTAAAACCCACATTTTTCACTTTCACAAGGGGTAACGGGACAAAATGCACCCCACATTTTGTTCCCCATTTCCCCCCGAATACGCCAACACCCCATAGGTGCTCAAAAAATTATGTATGGGCGCATGGCAGTGCTCTAGAATCAAACAGCTAAATATGGATTTTTCTGACCTGAATTGGCAGACATGGATTTTAGGTGCTATGTGGCATTAAATAAATTCCTTAGGTCCCCAGAAATGAAAAACCCCACAGAACCCCTGTACGAACATTTTGAGTGGTAGAAAGGGTACTTTTCAGCAAACAGGTGTCTCACAGAAGACAGAAATACTTGAGAAAGCATTTAAAATCGCACATTTGTGGGAAAAAAAATAATTACTAGTACACTTCAATTTTTTTTACAAGGGGTTAAAGGAGAAAATGCACCCCAGGTTGTGTTCCCCATTTTCTCCCCATTCAGGAAACACCCCATAGGCGTGCGCACGGGGTGTGCCGGGTGTGCCTGGGCACACTCTAATAGGTTCGTCACTTCCATGCGCCCTGCCCCCAGCCTATTTCCCTGTCTGTTTTGCCGGCTAGTATTCAAATAGGGGGCGGAGTCCCGGACCCGGCAGAGGCAGAGAGGGAGTGCGTGCTGTGCGGCGCAGGCTGAGTTGACGTTGACGTCACGTCACGCTGCATCTGAATAGTAGTACCCTGCCTGCGCGCCTGGCCGTCTGCTAGCTGGTGAGGTGAGGGCTGGGCATATAAAAAAAGTAGTATGTACCCCCCGTCCCACAGTGCTACGAATCCTCTGTTGTCGCCTGTATTATCCTGATACCCCTCAGTTATATAATATATCTGAGGGGTATCAGGGTAAATCATACAGGGGATAATATAACTAGGGGTATCAGGGTACATGAGGGGAAATATAACCGAGGAGGGCTAGGCTACTATCAGACATTATACAGGGGTAATATAACTTATCTTACCCCTCACCCCTGTATTATGTCCCTGATAGCCCTGCTCACTTGTATTACCCCTGTATAATGTACCCTGATAGATACCCCTTAGTTATATTACCCCCTGTATAATGTACCCTGATACCCCTCAGTTATATAATATAACTGAGGGGTATCAGGTTAAATTATACAGGGTGGGGTAATATAACTAAGGGGTATCAGTGTACATAATTGTACAGGGGTAATATAACTAAGGGGTATCAGGGGACATTATTATACAGGGGTAATATAACTTAGGAGGGCTATCAGGGGACATTATTATACAGGGGTAATATAACTTAGGAGGGCTATCAGGGGACCTCATATGTCATCCACAGATCCCCCATAACAGTGTGTCATCCACAGGTCCCCCATAACAGTGTGTCATCCACAGGTCCCCCATAACAGTGTGTCATCCACAGGTCCCCCATAACAGTGTGTCATCCACAGGTCCCCCATAACAGTGTGTCATCCACAGGTCCCCCATAACAGTGTGTCATCCACAGGTCCCCCATAACAGTGTGTCATCCAGTCCCATAACAGTGTGTCATCCATAGGTCCCCCATAAAAATGTGTCATTCACAGATCTCCCATAAAAATGTGTCCTTCACAGATCCCCCATAAAAGTGTCATCCACAGATCCCCCAAAACAATGTGTCATCCACAGATCCCCCATAAGTGTGTCATACACAGATCCCCCATAACACTGTGTCATCCACATATCCCCCATAACAGGGCACCTGCGCACTATGGAGAGACTGAAAGGAGGGGAAGATCCGCGGAAGCAAGCAGAGGACGGCACAGCAGACGACTGAATGGCTTCTTTTGTAAGTAAATTATTTTATTATAGTGCTGAAACTGCTTTAAACTCTAAAGAAAAGTTTTGGAGAGTGTTTCTCTCTTTCTCAGGTATGAAGCAATACCGAGGAAGAAAGGAAAACTCTTGAAAGCTTGTCTTTTAAGTATTAGGATAGTACAATAAAAAGGTACCCCTGCATACCGCAATACTCTCCTATTTTGTAATCTTATTTATATATACTTATTTTGTTTTTTTCAGTAGTATGATTATATGGTGGAAATTATTAGTGCCCCCCGCCCCCATTTTTGACTGTGGTATATTATGTGCCCTCCCCCCCCTATATATTGTTCCTAGGCGCAGAGGCGGAGTCACGGCAATGCTAGGGTGAGGCCCAGCCTGTGTGTATATGTGTGTGTGTATATAATTATATATATACAGTGTGTGTGTGTATATATATATATATATATATATATATACACACACACACACATATATACATACATACATAAATACACAAATACACACGTGCGCGGGGCGTGTGTTTTTGTCCTTTAGGGTGCACACCCTAATGCAATAGGCTGCGCACGCCTATGAAACACCCCATATGTGTTTGTAGCCTGCTGTATGGGCGCACAGCATGCAAATGGAAAAAATATGAATTTTGCTCACAGGCCTAAATTGGCAGACATGGATTTTAGGTGCCATGTCGCATTAAATAAATTATTGAGGTCCCCGGAAATTAAAAACACCATGAAGTGACCCCATTTCGGAAACAGCACCCCCGTGCGAACATTTTAAGTGGTGGAAAGGGTACTTTTTAGCAAACAAGTGTCTCACAAAAGGCAGAATTACTTGAGAGAAGCATTTCAAAGCACACATTTGTAAAAATAAAAGATTACTAGCAGACCCCAATTTTTCACATTCCAAGGGGTTAAAGGAGAAAATGCACCCCAGTATATGTTCCCCATTTTCTCCCCTTTTTGCAAACACCCTATATGTGCTTGTAGCCTGCTGTATGGGCGCACAGCAGGACTCTAGAGGCAAAGTGCAAAATATGTTTTTTGCAGGCCTGAATAAACAGACATGGATTTTAGCTGCCATTCGCATTAAATACATTTCCTGAGATCCCCAGAAATGAAAAACCCCAAGAAGTGACCCCATTTCGGAAAGAGCACCCCTGTACGAACATTTTAAGGGGTGGAAAGGGTACTTTTCAGCAAACAAGTGTCTCACAGGAGGCAGAAATAATAGAGAGAGGATTTTAAAGCACACATTTGCAAAAATGAAAAATTACAAGCAGACCCCAATTTTTCACTTTCACAAGGGGTTAAAGGAGAAAATGCACCCCAGTATATGTTCCCCATTTTCTCCCCTTTTTGCAAACACCCCATATCTGTTTGTAGCCTGCTGTATAGGCGCACAGCAGGGCTCTAGAGACAAAGTGCAAAATATGGTTTTTGCAGGCCTGAATAAACAGACATAGATTTTAGCTGCCATGTCGCATTAAATATATTTCCTGAGGTCCCCAGAAATAAAAAACCCCAAGAAGTGACCCCATTTCGGAAAGAGCACCCCATACGAACATTTAAAGGGGTGGAAAGCACACTTTTGACCTAACAGTTGTCTCAAAGAAAAGAATATGTAGTGGTTGTTGGAAAGTGGATATGCAAGCAAGGTGGACTAAATCAGAGATATAAAATGGAAATATTACAGGGAGCATAAAGGATGAAATAAAAAATCCATGGATGAGTGGTAGGTTCAGAAACAATCCTTTATGCAGAGGCCAGGTTTATCTGGGCAGGTGTCGCACTGATAAGTTGTGTTTTTTCGTATTCCCCTTTTGTAACAAGCCCGACATCTTTTTGGGATCTTGCCCTTCTTCACTGTTTGTGGGCAGGCCCGTCGCTAACAGATAGGCAAAACAAGCAATTGCCTGGGGCCCCGAGCTGGCCCGGGGCCCCAAGCAGAGCCGTCGCTTTTCGCTCTAAAGAATCCTGCCTGCTGTGTTCGCTCTATGCTGTTGTTAATGTAGCGTGGCCGAGCTCTGTTCGGTCCGCGGTACAGGAGCTTTTGTTTTCTGTACCTGGCCGGACTGACAGAAAGTGCTCACTTAGTGTGCACTTCCTGTCAGTCCGGCCGGGTACAGGAAACAAATGCTCCTGTACCGCGGACCGAACAGAGCTCGGCCACGCTACACTAGAGGTGGGGGTAGAATGAGAGTGACAAGGGAGGGGGGGGGGGAGATAATGAGAGTGACAAGGGAGGGGGGGGGAGATAATGAGAGTGACAAGGGAGGGGGGGGAGATAATGAGAGTGACAAGGGAGGGGGGGGGGAATAATGAGAGTGACAAGTGAGGGGGAGAACAGAGTGACAAGGGAGTCCCCAGAGCCAAACCAAGAGACCAGATCATCTTCTTGTCCTGGTGGTAAGTAGACAATGCAATGTGTTTATTATGTAATTGTTTAGTTATTAATACTACATTGGAAACAAATTTTGAGGGTCCATTCACACATCCGTGTGTGTTTTGCGGATCCACAAAACACGGACAGCGGCAATGTGCGTTCCGCATTTTGCGGACCGCACATTGCCGGCACTAAGAATATGCCTATTCTTGTCCGCTATTGCAGACAAGAATAGGACATGTTCTATTTTTTTCAGGATCGGAATTGCGGATCCGGGTCTGCAATTCCGGATCGGGGCCACACGTTTTGCGGCCCCATAGAAATGTATGGGTCCGCAATTCTGTTCCGCAAAAAGAGACAGCTACAAGAAGCTGGATTAACCCTAAGGGAAACATAGCAGTTCTTTTAATTTAAAAGCTGAGAAAGGGGTGGAACATGATATGGGCAGATCATCTGATAAGGCGGGGGCGGCAATTTTTATCTTGCCTAGGGCAGCAAAAATCCTTGCACCGGCCCTGGCTGTGCTGACTGCTGCTCTGTAGCGTGGCCGAGCTCTCCTCCTCTACCTCCTGGCTGTCACTCAGTCCGGCCAGGTACCGCGCGGTACAGGAACAGGGGATTTCCTATTCCTGGCCGGACTGACAGGAAGTGTACACTGAGCGAGTGCTCACTTCTTTTTAGTCCGGCCGCGGCCGGGAACAGGAAACTGAATCTCCTGACCTGTACCACGCGGTTCCTGGCCGGACTGAGTGACAGCCAGGAGGTAGAGGAGGAGAGCTCGGTAGAGAAGGACACAGGTTTGTAAGAACTGAAAAATGTTAATGTGTGTGTTTTAAGTATGTTGGATTTAGTTATTGTGCACTTTTTTTATGTATATTGCAAATGTTCATTTGTTGAAAATGTTCAAATTTCATGCACATTAATTGCAACAGCAGTATTTGCACTGTAAATCTCCTTTTTTATTTATATAAAGTGTGGGTGAACTTAAACTGTATGGCTATACTGTGGTTCCTGTAGGCTTTGCGTGCGTAAGGTGGGGAGGGCGTGGAGGGGGGGGGGGCCTCCATGTCTATTTTGCTTGGGGCCCCCAAATTCCTTCAAACGGCCCTGTTTGTGGGACTTCACCAGGGAAATGTTGTCCTGGTACAACACGGAACCATAACCTCCTGAAGTACTCGGGCCCTCCCCTTCCTGACTTTGGAAAATTAGGGCCTTGATGACCACCTCTTGGAACTGAATGAAAGTTCCTATGTGGCCTGCAGCTCTATGTAAAATGTATGCATTGTACAGTGCCATCTGTACAATGTATACGGCCAGCATTTTGTACCACACCTTAGTTTTACGCATGGCACTGTAAGGCTTCAGAACTTGATTAGACAGATCCACCCCTCCCATGTGCCTGTTGTAATCAAGGATGCAGTCTGGCTTGTTGACAGTGGTAGTGGTACCTCACACTCGGGCAGGAGAACTGGTGTGAGTGTGAATGGTGGTCAGTGCAAGGACATCCCTCTTGTCCTTGTACTTAACCACCAGGATTTTCTCATGGCAGAGAGCCTTACTGTTGCCTTTTCGGAGTATTTGCCCTACCAGGGAACTAGGGAGGCCTAAAGGAAGGGTTAAATTCCGCCCGTACTGTGCCGCAAGCTACAGTACCTCTAGCTTTTAGGGAAATGAATAGGTATAATAGTTATCCACATAGAGGTGGTAACCCTTATCCAGCAGTGGGTGTAGTAAGTCTCACATGATCTTCCCATAACTCCTAGGACGGGGGGACATTCAGGGGTTGTATCCGGGAATCTTTTCCCTTATAAACCAGGAACCTGTAGGTGTACCCGGAGGTACTCTCGCACAGCTTGTACATTTTAATTCCGTACCATGCCCACTTGCTGGGCAGGTACTGGCGGAATTTAACCCTTCCTTTAAAATGTACAAGGGACTCTTCTATGCTAATTTCTTTTTCTTGGGTGAAGACCTCTGTAAATTTGGAGTTGAGGTGCTCCAGGAGGGGTCTTATTTTGAATAGACGGTCAAATTGTGGGTCATTTTTTTTGGGGGGGGGGGGAGCACTGTGCGTTATCACTATAATTTAGGAATTTCAAAATGGATTCAAATCTTGAGCAGGACATGGCCATATTGACAATTGGAGTATTGTACAAGACATCTGAACTCCAATATTGTCTAATTTCGTTTTTTTTTTTTTTACCAGGCCCATATGCAGCAACAGCCCCCCAAATGTCATAATGTCGGCTGCATTTACTGGGGTCCAACCTAGGGGTCTATTATATGGATGTTGGGTTTTGAGCTATAAACTGCTGGGCGTATAAGTTTGTTTGGGTCACCATCAAATTTATGAATTCGTCACAGAAAAAGATTTTGAAAAAATATTTTTCTGTGAAGTCCGTGCAGTCAATCTGAATTCCAGAGTTTCCCTCAAACTCTGGAATTTGGGGCTCATAATCCTCAGGTGGTGTGGTCCATAGGGGATCACTAGGAAAGGAGCTACTTTATCTCTCCTGGGGCGTCTCCTTGAGGGTCCCTCCTCACCAGATGACGATGATGATGAAGGAGTAGAGTAGAGGAATGTGGCATCCTCTTCTCCCTCACTTGCAGACCTTGTTTCAGAGGCAAGAATGGCGTATGCCTCTTCAACGGAGTACATTCTCTGGGATGGATGGGACATTTTTATTTTTATTGGTGTGTGTAAAATGAAAAGTATCAGGGGGTATTATCTAGTGATTTAACACGTGAGGGGGCTTGTAATGAATTAAAAATAAAATTTATGATAAAAAAAAAGAGAAAGAAAGAAAAGAAAGAATAAGATAAAAATGTAGAAAAGAAAAAAAAAAAAGCTAAAAAAAAAAGCACTGAAACCTGAGCAGACGCTGTCAGTAATTGACAGTACTGACCAGCGCTCAGCAGGTGCAGGACCCACGCACGCAGACGGCACATGCATGGGTTCAAAAATCTAACCTAGTACTAATAAAAATTGTCATATATATATATATATATATATATATATATATATATATACATATATAAAATACCAGGTACCCTGCCACTACCCTGGTATGATCACCCTTGTTTTTTTTACCAGATTAGTCACTATAGTAATTCTATTACTTCATGGTCTTGGTATCTGGGAATATATTTAGATCAGTGCTCACTGACACATATTTTAGAGAGGATTGATTTCCCTATGTATTTAATCTAGTGTGCACTGATCACATTCCCTACAAAGTATCTCTCCATTGGCCATATATATATTAATGTGCATAAATTAGGTTAGGTGGCGCTGTCAATTAGATGTCTCTATACATGTTGACCACTATTATGTATTTGGTATGAATATGTTTTGTCTTTTTATCTTTTTTTTGGGAATAAATATTACATTTAAAATGTATGGGAATTTAATCTACTCTTTGTTATATTATATATATATATATATATATATATATATATATATTTGTGGTAGTACCACACGTCCCAGCCAACAACCAGCAGCACAGTGGGGATTCCTCTCTGCAAGCAGTCCCCAAGCTAGACTGGCTGCCTGCAGAGAGGAACCAACTGTTCTTTCAGCTGCATAGCACTGCCATTGGCTGGAGTGTTGTTCCAGCCAATCGCAGCGCTGGGAGGGGACATCAGTGTCTGATGTCCCCTCCCTGACCTCGGAGGTGACATGGGCTGATGTAATCAGCCTCAATTACCTCCGTCCCAGTCACAGGCAGCACCACAGATTCACTAATAGTAGTATAGCGTTGCTCCAGCCAATCGCAGCGCTGGTAAGGGACACCTGTGTCTGGTGTCCCCTCCCTGACCTAGGAGGTGACATTGGCTGATGTCATCAGACCCTCACACCTCTAGCCAAGACCCCCTGCAGCACCATACATTGCCGGCGCTGCGATGAGCTGTCTTCACTGACCGGCCAATCGCAGCGATCGGGCTGCAGAGGGGCCGAAAAAACTCCTCCTCGCCCTCAGCTAAGATGGCTGCCTGCTGATTAGTACAACCATCTCATTCCGGTCACCGCGTGATGCAGCGTGGTGACCGGAGTTAAACACTACGTACTATTACGTCATGATGTGGGAACGCACTGGCTTCCATGACGTAATAGTACGTCATGTGTCCGGAAGTGGTTAATACTGGATTACAGCTCTCGTTACATGCGCAGTTTAGAGTGACTATCTACTTGTTGGTTAGGTTGGATTTTTTCTGTTTTGGGGATGAAGGAGAGAGCAGCTTCTCCAGAGCTCTGTAAGAGAGCCCCTGTACAACCTCATATTGCTCACAAGTTCTCACTATTACATCTTTATCTTAAGAATAGAATTAAATATCTAAGTTAAACAACAAGTTCATCATATGCTCCGTGCTTAAAGGGCATCTGTCAGCAGATCTGTACCTATGACACCGGCGGACCTGTTACATGGGCGCTTGGCAGATGAAGACATCTGTGTTGGTCCCATGTTCATATGTGCCCGCACTGCTGAGAAAAATTATGTTTTATTATATGCAAATGAGCCTCCAAGAGCAACGGGGGCGATGTTGTTACTCCTAGAGGCTGTTCTATCTCTGTAACCACTGTGCTCTGTACTTTGATTAATTTTAGGAGAAGTCAGGGTTGGTTGTGATGCCATTTACACTGCCTGGCTCTTTTAATCAGTTGCAGAGAGAGCAGAGCCTCCTGTTGCTCCTAGAGACTCATGTGCATATAATAAAACCTCTTTTTTCTCAGCAATGCGGGCACATATGAACATGGGACCAACACAGACGACTTCAGCTGCCAAGTGCACATGTAACAGGTCCGCCAGTGTCATAGGTACAAGTCTGTGCTACTGAACCATAGGAGCCGAGGAAGGCCTTGACAGGCCGAAACGTCCGGTCGCCAAATCTAATCTATGTAATCAACTTTTGCTTCTGAGATATAACTGGATCATGAATCCCACGTGATGTAACACAAATAAAATGCCATAAATTGCAGACAAAAAAAGCCATGTGCCGCAATTTTCTATTAAATTGGCTACGACTGACAAGTCCTTGCTGGCACTGGCAATTACGGTGTGCGGTGCTGCATTTTCCTTTTTTGTGGACAACATATGAACAATTAATTTCCATGAGGCCATGCACGCATCCATATTTTTTGTGGATCTGTGTGTCCATTCTGCAGTCCGTATTTGCGGGTGAGAATAGCCCTTTCTATTGATGGAAGCGAGAAAAATACAGAACACACACAGAAGGTGTCCTCATTTTTCAGATGCATTTTTCGTGGACCATAGTACAGGCCGGTTATGTACATAAGCCCTTATTTACTGCAAGCTCATAAAACCAAGCTTACAGATTTTATAGCTACTGTATAACCAAAAATAACTCCAAGAATATAAAGTAGGTCAGCCAGGCGGTAACACATAGAAAGCATGCCTAATCCTGGCGAGGGACAAAGGACAATAGGGGCATCTGCAGACCAGATCAAGCTTAGCTTAAATTTAGTTGACAGATCACATAGAGAAGATGCTCCTCTCTCCGCTGGGTGTTTTATGTACTGTGTTGTTATGTGTATGCTGCTGTTAGTATAGGTTTGATCTTTTATCTATTTGTGAGTAAATTTCTTCTTAGTTTTACATGCATCATGGTTTGTATTACAGAAGTGACAATGATGATCTGTTGCAATCATAAGATGCAATCGCTTACTGAAATCCTATCCATGTAAGGCTACTTTCACACTTGCGTCAGGACGGATCTGACAGGCTGTTCACCATGTCGGATCCGTCCTGCGGGTATTTCGCCGTGCCCGCGGACCGCCGCTCCGTCCCCATTGACTATAATGGGGATGGGGGCGGAGCTCCGGCGCAGCACGGCGGTGCATGGAGAAAGCCGCTGGACTAAAAAGCCTGACATGCAGTAATTTTACTCTGGCGGGCTTTTTCCGTGCATCGCCGTGCTGCGCCGGGGCTCCGCCCCGTCCCCATTATAGTCAATGGGGACGGAGCGGCGGTCCGCGGGCACGGCGAAATAGCCGCAGGACGGATCCGACATGGTGAACAGCCTGTCGGATCCGTCCTGCCGCAACTGTGAAAGTACCCTAAAAGTTACAGTTGCAGCTATGCTTCGGAGCAGAGCCCAGAATGTGGCTTTATTCTAGTAATAATTGTGTTTACTCAATGTGAAATTGAGATTTTATTTTGAAATTAAGGTGAGGGACCTAATATAATGTCCTATAGCAGGGATGCCAAACCTACGGCCCTCCAGCTGTTGCAAACTTACAACTCCCAGCATGCTCAAATAGCCTACAGCTATCAGTTTACAGCAGGGCATGATGAGAGTTGTAGTTTTACAACAGCTGGAGGGCCACAGGTTGGGCATCCCTGTCCTATAGCCTTGATAGCCAGTGACTGGGACTAAAGAGAATGTATTAACATAGAAACATAGAATCTGTCGGCAGATAAGAACCATTTGGCCCATCTAGTCTGCCCAATATACTGAATACTATGAATAGCCCCTGGCCCTATCTTATATGAAGGATGGCCTTATGCATATCCCATGCATTTGCAGCTACCACTTCTGCAGGAAGGCTATTCCATGCATCCACTACTCTCTCAGTAAAGTAATACTTCCTGCAGGGCCGGTGCAAGGATTTTTGCCGCCCTAGGCAAGATAAAAATTGCGCCCCCCCCTCCCCCGGCTTCACTGAGATCTGTGGATGACGCACTGTGATGGGGGAGGATCTGTGGATGACGCACTGTTATGGGGGGGATCTGTGGAGGACGCACTGTTATGGGGGGGATCTGTGGATGATGCACACTTATGCGGGATCTGTGGATGACACTGTTATGGGAGGATCTGTGGATGACGCACTGTTATGGAGGATCTGTGGATGACGCACTGTTATGGGGGATCTGTGGATGACGCACTGTTATGGGGGATCTGTGGAGGACACACTGTTATGGGGGATCTGTGGATGACGCACTGTTATGGGGGATCTGTGGAGGACACACTGTTATGAGGGATCTGTGGAGGACGCACTGTTATGGGAGGATCTGTGGATGACACCATAAGTGTCATGTACAGACACTTATGGTGTCATCCATCAGATGCATCAGTGTGGAGGGAGGAGGCGGAGACACTCATGGTGGGGCCCGATGCAGAGATTCTACTCTAATACACCGGGCCCCACCGCAGCTGTTAAGTACATTCAATCCGAATGGGTCCGCAATTACTGTACTGTACTTACTGTAGTAACTTATGTATAGCATTAAGACGGCGCAGACCGGCAGCTCCCTCCTCAGCTACGGGGCCCGGTGTATTAGAGTAGAGTCACTGCACCGGGCCCCGCCATGAGTGTCCCCGCCTCCTCCCTCCACACTGATACTTCGCTGGCCGCGCTGTGCAGCATAGCGGCCAGCGAAGTATCCGCAATCCGCTTTATAAGACGCACGGCCATTTTCCCCCCACTTTTTGGGGGGAGGGGGGAGTGCATCTTATAAGACAAAAAAATACAGTAAATAAACATATTGCATTGTCTACTGACTACTTACCAGTCCAGGACAATAAGATGAGCTGGTCTCGCCTGCAGTCTGGCTCTGGGGACTGGTCCTCCTGGAGACAAACACAGGGTAGGTAGTAATTCACCAATGTCGCCCTGGGGTCCATCCATCCGTCCTGGGGAAGAAGAAAGCAGCTGCACCTGTCCTGCTGCACTCCAATCCAGGTAGGATGGTCTGGACTGGAGCCCACTTCTGTTCTGTTCTGTCCCAGAAGAACTGTCTAGGACTTTAGGCACTGCCGCCGCTGCTGCCGCACTGGGGGTCGGGGGAGGCAAATTGCTGGTGGCTGCTGGGCTGCTGCTCAGTGTGCAGCCTTCTCTGCCTCCTTCGCTTTGCCTCCATCCCTCTCTCTCTCTCTCTCTCTCTCTCTCTCACGTGACGTGCTCAAGGGTGGGAGGGGTCAGGGGGTTCAGACAGTTCAGATCGATTCAAGATCATTCAGGGAGCCTGGGAGGGCGGCAGAGCTCCGCCTCCGTTCCACCCTCTGCAGCCAGCCAGAGCCAGGTAAGGTAAGCTAGCACTGTGCACAGCAGGCGCAGCCTCGCAGACCGCAGTTAGTCACTGACTCACTACTCACTAGTCAGACTCAGACGACAGCAGTGACTGTGAGCCGCCCGGCCGGAGATTCTTTAGAGCTGCAAAGCGCTCACCCTCAGCCGCTCAGGCGGCGCAGCGCAGCATGAAGGGTGCCGCCGGCCGGCCGCCCGAACTTAAATTATAAACAACGTGTTTTTTTTTAAGCCGCAATGGGCGCCCCCTGCTAAATGGCGCCCTAGGCGACTGCCTAGTTCGCCTTACTGGTGGCGCCGGCCCTGACTTCCTGATATTACTATTAAACCTTTGCCCCTTTAATTTAAAACTATGTCCTCTTGTAGCAGTTTTTCTTCTTTTAAATATTCTCTCCTTTTAAATATTATCAGAAATTGACACATTTGTAAAAATCCATCATGTATGTTTGCATACATTTTTGGTAGCTTTTTGTATTTTTCAGTTTAATGTTTATATTTAAAAATAGTTATTCAAATCTTACAGTTCTCACACGGACCACTAAGCTCATACAGTAAGCCTGTAGAGATCACCTCTCAGCAGTTATCTCATTATCATCAAAGATAGCATTACAATGAAAAGTAACAGCTGTATTATAAAGCTGGAGACAGATAGCACAGGATCCACTAATGGCAATAGGTCATGGGAACAGAACCCAGATGTTGCTAGCTCGTGTTCACTCCCGGCATTCGGCAGATAGGTAGCAGAGGACACCGCTGCAATTACATGCGGCAATGTAATCCGCTATGCCATTGCTCCTGCCCATGCAGGACAGCGCAGTGCCAGCGGCAGATCACTATTAGACAGCGTGATCTGTACCCGTTAAATCTATATTTTCCAGCATGCTGTCTGATGAACGGGCAGACTGCCAGATCATCGGTAACGCTCATTACCGATCATTGGGCATAAAATCTGACAGTCTAATATACCCTTAACCGCTTATAAGCATTTGTTGAGCCATATTCTTTTCCAGACGGCAAGAGGTGGCAGCGAGCTCAGCTGTTTCCATAAATCCACCACCTATTAAGGCTTAGATGTGGCGTCCAGTGGTACGGGGTGGAGCGGGACAAGCTCTGATAGAGGCCATTCCCAAAGGTGAGACTCGGATCTATCAGGCATTGGTATACCAGTTGTATATGACATCAATGTCTGAAGTGAGAAAACCTCTTTCCGTGTATGGCTTCCTGGGATTACAAAGCAATACATTACATAGCTGCGAAGCAGATCCTGGAGGACTTTTAGTACAAAATCCTTTATTCTGCCAAGTGTTTCATTGCTAGGAACCAATCAAGATCCAGACCTCTGTGATGTATCCTGGACCCATTTCACAACCATGTCATGTGGTACCCAATGCCATATTATGGAGGTTTTGTTATCCCTATACTACTGTGCCATATGGAGGCAACATATAACAGCACTCATATCAATGTCTCTAAACTTCATATAGACTATAAGTGCATGTCTTTTCTCTCTCTCTCTCTCTCTCTCTCTCCTGCATATAGCATTCTCCTGAATCGAATCAAAAGTTTTTAAAAGATTTGGCTCAAATTTTGATTCTTTTTTTTTATATAACCTTTATTCTTTTCTTTTTTAAGACATAAAATCTTTCATCAGATCAATAACATAGCATAATAGAACATATTCCATATTACTACTATAAAAAATATCATGTAATATCACCCAACCACCCACCCCCCACCCCAGGGGAGGGAGGGGGAGAGAGAGAACGGAAGAGAAGGAGAGAGAGAAAAAAAAACAAAAAAAAAAACACAACTCTACCTAGTATGGCCATTTGTTCCAAACCTCCTCAAGTCCCGTTGGATTTTTAGTGTGGCACCCCGAAACCCGGTGGATTTTAATAAGGTTTTCTACTGCTGCTCGCCACTGTCCCACTGTGGGCGGGTCTTCTTTTATCCATTTCCTAAGTATAAGAAGTCTAGCCTGAAATAGTACTTTACTCAGAACCACTCGAACCTCCTTCTTTAATTTCAGATGTTCTATTGCTCCCAATATACATACTACTGGATCTTCAGTCACCTGAACCTCCAGGAATATCGCAACAGTCTCTAGAATCTCCTTCCAATATCTAAAAAGTCTGGGACATCTCCAGAAACAGTGTATTAAATCTGCCCCCCCTTCCCCACATTTTGGGCAATTGTCCAACATTCTGACCCCCATTCTCTTTAAGATCTTAGGAGAACGATGTAATCTATGTACTATAAAGAACTGTGATATTTTATGTGAACCCCTATCTGACACCATTGGATAGTTTCTAAGAGCATCTTGCCATTTCTCATCAGAAAAAAAAAGGTTGAAGTTCTTCTTCCCATTTTTTTTGAGCCAATATTATAGTCCGTTCTCTCTTTCCTTCCATCAATATCCTATATCTTTTTTTTGCTATACCACTTTTTTCTCCACTCTCAGTAAATTTATCTATTAGATCTGATTGTTCCTTTCTGTATTTGTCCAAATTTACCCCTATCCTTAACGCGTTCCTAAGCTGGAAGTATTTATAGATATCCTTTTGAGGAATCCCAAACTCCCTAACCAGTGTGTTAAAATCCTTCAGTTTGTCATCTTCGATTACTTGAGATAGGTATTTTATCCCCTTTTTTTCCCAATCAATGTACCTCCTAAGTGTTTGTAACTCTTTTAAATTTAAATTTTTCCAAATGGGTGTATATTGAAGAAAACCTTTTATCCCAAGTAGTTTTTTAATCTGCCCCCAAATGTGCTCCATTGTGTTCATAATAGCATTTCCTATATTATTTTTGTCCAATGTACCCGATTCCATTATCTCTAAATGATTTAATTCCCCTCCCCAACCCATTTTACTTAATATGTGTCTCCCCACTAAACTATTCAAACTATCTCTTATCTGACTATATTGTGTTATCAAATAATACAAAAACCAGTTAGGAACCGCCAACCCACCCTCTCTCACTGGGAGCTGGAGCACTTCCTTTTTTATCCTAGGGGTAGAGCCCTTCCATATAAATTCCCCCATTAGGCGGTCCAATAACTTAAATGTCTTCTGCGGGAGTCTTATTGGGGCGTTTTGTAACACATACAGTACCTTTGGTAAAAAGATCATTTTTATTAAATTTACCCGACCTTGAATAGAGAGTGGTAGTCTTTTCCAGATATGTATTTTAGTTCTAAGTTCTTTTATTACCGGGAGTACATTTAATTTTTCATAATCCTCTATATTACTAGAAAATTGTATACCCAAATATTTAAAACTCTCGTGTTTCTCAAGTACTTGAACTCTTAAGTCTCTCCCTAGCTGCCCCTCCCCCAATACCATCATGTGAGATTTCGCCCAGTTAATATTTAATCCAGAAAAAAAGCCAAACTTATCTATTTTATCTAATACTCTACTAAACTGATCCCCTGTGTTATGCATAAATAACAGAATATCGTCGGCATACATTAATAGTTTTTCATCTCCTCCCGAATATTGAAAACCTTTTATCTCCCTATCATCTCTTATTATATTTGCAAGAGGCTCAATTGCTATAGCAAATAATAATGGGGAAAGAGGGCATCCCTGCCTGGTGCCCCGATAAAGGGCAAGAGGCAGGGACAAACTCCCGTCCACCATCACTCTAGCCCTTGGGTTGGAATATATTAGCTGAATCCATTTTATAAATCCATCCCCTATACCAATCCCTTTCAAAACTGCCCATAAATACTCCCATTCGATACAATCAAAAGCCTTTTGGGCATCCAATGAAAGTATTGCTTTATCACCTGGTTCTGTACGATTGGCCTCAATATTCAAGTACAACCTTCTTATATTTGAATATATCGTTCTACCTGGTAAAAAACCGGTCTGATCTTCGTGAATTACACCTTTAATCACCTTGGAGAGTCTCCCTGCCAAGACCTTTGCCAGGATTTTAACATCTGTGTTCAGCAAGGATATTGGTCTATAGGAACCAGGGTCTAATGGTTCTTTACCTTTTTTTGGGATCAATGTAATAATTGCCTCTTTCATGGAGTCTGGTAACTCCGCTATCCTTTGCGCCTCCTTCAATGTTGTTATTAATTCCGGTATTAATACCCGAGCAAAGGTCTTATATATTTCAAAAGGAAGGCCGTCGCACCCTGGTGTTTTTGCGGGTTTTACATTGCCCAAAACTTCATAAATTTCAACAATTGATATTTCTCTATCCAAATATTCCTTTTGGGCCTGGGATATCTTTCTCCAGGCAACCTGATCAAGATATAAATCAAGATCTAGACTTGAATATCGGGCCCTAGTTGCATATAGTTCCTGGAAATACTCCTTAAAAACCTTTTTAACACATTATTCTATCGTTGTTATCTCTAATTGCCCCCATCCAAGATTTGCCTCTTTGATTTTTTACGATTCCTGCCAAAATTTTTCCTACTTTCTCTCCTTCTGATGCCAATCTAAACCCTTGGAAGAACAGTTCTTTCCTACTTTTCTCAAGTTGGTATATTTTTAATTTTTCCTGTTCTTCCTCCCATTCCTTCCTATTTTGTTCAATGGGGTTAATCATATATGCCCTTCTTACTTCTTGTACTTTATTTTCCATTAGATTAAAACTTTCCTTATTACACTTTTTCCAATAATTTACCTTTTTGAACAGAAGTCCTCTCAGGACTGCCTTGGCTGTGTCCCAGACTATCAGCCTACTGGAGGAATTATTATTCTCCTGGAAAAAAAAAATCATTTCCTCGATTATACTATCCGTATCTGTAATAAAAGACAACCAATGGGCGTTGAACTTAAACAAGGGAAAATTGTTCTTTTTACTAGTTCCATTACCACTGCACTGTGATCTGAAAGAACCATAGGTAGGTATTTTATCTTGATCCTATTTTGGAGCATTAGATTTTTATTCCCCAACACCATATCTATTCTTGACCAAGATTGGTGGGTTTTAGAATAACAGGAATACATAGATTCCTCCGGGTTCTGTTGGCGCCACACATCTATCCAGTTAAATTCCGAGACCAGTTTGAACAAATCCACATTCTGTATTCTTCCCCCTCTGCTAGAGAGCCTATCCTTTAGTGGGTCCATTACCACGTTGTAATCTCCTATCGCTACCATTATACATTCTTGTCTGTTCAACATAAATCTATGTAGTTCATACAAAACATCTGGCTTATATGGTGGTGGAATATATATATTTGCAATTACTATTTTAATCCCTTCTATATTGCACTGCAAAAAGAGGTACCTGCCGCAGCTGTCCGCCTCGCACGAAACACACTCAAATCTAATCCCGCGATGTACCAAGATTGAGACCCCTCTAGAAAAGGTGGTATGAACCGAGTGGTACCCAGAAACTATCCATCTCTTCTCTAACCACCTTAACAAATCTTTATCCAAGTGTGTCTCTTGGAGGCACACGACAGCCGGCAAGAACCCCTTCACCCACTCCAGGATAGCGTATCTCTTTACTCTATCTCTCATACCTCTCACATTCAATGAAAGAATCCTGACCATCTAGCAGGGGGGATAGAAAAAAAAATAAAAAAAAAATTATATCCCTCTCCACCGTCCTCTCTCTCCCCCCCCCACTTCCCCCCCCTTAAATAGCCCCCCTGACCACACTTAGGCGGTTGGGGCGACTCCATTACTATGCATATTGCTCCTTATCCCCCCCCCCCGCACCTTACCCTCAAAGACCCAACCCGTCCGCCCATTCCTTAGCTTCCGATGGTGTCTGAAAAAATTCCGACTTTCCTTTGTATTCGACCCTTAATTTTGCCGGAAAGAGTAAACTATACTTCAATCCTGCCTCCCTTAATCTCTTTTTAACACTTATATACTCTTTCCTACGAGCATTCGTATCGGCTGAGTAATCCGGGAAGAGTCTTATCTTTTCACCGTGCATCCGATACTTTTCGGAAGTACGGGCATCCGACAATACTCTATCCCGGTCCTTCGCCAGTAGGAATTTAATCAGCATGTGTCTAGGATATCCCCCTGGCTGCCCTCTTTTTGTGGGGACCCTATGTGCTCTCTCAATGGCAAACAAAGGGGAAAGAATACCCTCTCTAGAATTGTCCCTTTTCCATTTCTCCATGAATTCAATACAATTATCCCCTTCTGCCTGCTCTGGGATCCCGACACATCTTATGTTCGTTCTCCTTGCCCTATCCTCTTGATTTATCAGTTTTTGTTCCATCTTAATATTCGTCTGTTTTAAGGATATGACCTGTTTCTCTAAATCACAAACCGAAACCTCCAGGGCGGGAATCCTTTTTTCCATCTCGTGCAATCGCTGCCTTATTTTCTCCATCTCATCCCTTATTACACTGACATCCGTTTGCACTGCCCCGATCTGTACGACCATATTCCCCATTAATTTTTCCATCCTCGAGACAGTGCAAAATATGTCCTTCATCATTTTTGTGTCTATTTCTGTGTCGACCCCCATTGCTCCCTGATCCCCCACCTCACCCGGGGATCCGTTTTCTTGTGTCGCGACTTGGGACTGTAACACTGTATTTTTCTGCTTCTGTAGGGGGCTAGAACCTGGGGAGCTGGGGGCCAGGAATTTACTTAATCCCTGTTGTTTCAACCCAACCTCTAATCCTGTCCCTAACCTCCTACTATTCGTACCTGTAGGGGCACGCTGTTCATCTCTTTTCTTTGGGGGCATCTTTCCTCCCACTACTCTCCCCCCCTCCCCCTTGAACAACAGGTCACTACCCCCCTCAACCGTTACTGATAAATACAAATGGATACAAATATGGGGTCAAGACCTGGACACACAATAGACAAGGTCAATGACCAACAAGTTCAACAACCCCAAGTATCCGTACAAAAACCTTGGGAATACACAAAAAGAGGAGAGAAACAAAGGAGAGGAAAAAAAAGAAAAAAAAAAAAAAAAAAAAGAAACACAGATATTTTAGACATTAGATCCCATGCAGCAGTGTCCAGGCGTCCAATTAACCTTAGCATCCATCCAGGTTAATTAAGAAAAGTTCTGTAATATCATACAAATTAGTCTTATTAGTATTAGTATCCATTAGTAATCTATATGAAAAGAAAAACAAGGTTCGCTCCAGTTGTTATTCTTATATTCTGGTTCTTACAAACCGCGAATATTGAAGCAGGATCTTGTCCGGAACAGTTCTTTTAATATTAGTCAGGCAAGGAAGAAAAGGAGGGAGAAAAAAAGAGGATCAACTCCGCAACACTGGAATAGCGCAACAGGCGGAGGAGAGGGTTATCCTCCAAAAAGTTAGTACTTAATTAGACCGCAACCTAGGAGGTGGTGAGGGCAGTTACCCACAAGGGGCAATCCAGGGAACTTATAACCAGAAGCGGTGTTATAGTATATAGGCGATTCTGTTGAAATCAAAGTCGTTTCAAATGAGGTATCATATCACCAGCCACAAATCTTCCTTGTCACTGATTCCTGCTTTTTCCCTCTTCTCTGATTGTTTCACTTTCCACAGGGGTTACCCCGTTTTAAATACCTCTGAAAGTTGAGGGAATCCCTTCACCTCTACACTCAACTCTTCAAACCCCCCTCCTACACACCGTGTGCAATGATAGCGCAGCGTTAGCCGAATCCCAGGCCCCACGCTCACACCAGCAGTGGACTCATAGGGACATTATTTAACAGCTCCCAAGAGACCATTCAGCCAAAATCATGCCAGCAAACAGTATAGACACTAAACCATGTCACGCTGCACAGTGTCGGCGCTCCAGCTCTCCTCTAGTCGAGGGCTCTCACCACCCCGACATCGATATCCTCCTCCTTCCCGACTGGCAGCGGTCTCCCGTTACGGGCAGGCACGTCCTCCATCAGGGTTCACCATTCCCCAGCACAGCAAGCGAGCGGGAACTCGACCGGGCACAGCACGGCAGACGGCAGGCAGATGGCAGGCGGGCAGGAGCTATCGACACCGCGACAAGCGAGCGAGCCCCGAGCGGGCACCGAGGGCAGCAGGAGACGAGGGGGGGGCGGAGCCTGGCGTCCTACGTCAAACGCTCAGACGCTCCCATGCTCCCATGCTCAGACACTCTGCATTTTAGTCAAATTTTGATTCTAACTAATCAGTTCTTTCATCTCTAATATAAAAATTTATCTTATCTTATAACCCCAGATTAGTCCTGAATATTGTAGGATATTTTGTGAAGAGACTTCATCATAATTATTTTAGGAGCTATTATATCTTAACTAGTGTTGAGCGAACCCGAACTGTAAAGTACCCTGACCCGAACTTTACCGGAAAAGTTTGAGTTTGTTGTTCGGGCATTTAATAAAGCTTTTGAAAGGCTGTAGGGCAGCCAATCAAGAAGCTTTTTAAGCTGTGGGTACTTAGAAGCCATCACAGCCATGCCTAGTAATGGCATGGATGTGATTGGCCGGTGCATCATGTGACCCGGCCTCTATACAAGCTGGATCACGTGTAGCACCGCCCATCAGCTCCGAGTATTGCAGGGACAGGAAGCAGGCAGCTGAAGCGAGAAAGAGTGTTAGGAATCTGGCTATTTGTTTTGCATCATGTGACCCGGCCTCTATAATGATTTTTTGTGGGTGCAATACACAAGCTTTGCACCTCTGACACAGACATATAATAATAAATCTGGCTGTTAATTCTGTGGGTGACCTATAGCGACATATTTTTATGTCAGGGGTACAAAAAGGGTGCCTTTTTGTACCCCTGACATAAAAATATAAAAGTTATGCATATGTGACAGAGAAAGTTAATCTGACTGTAAGTTCAGCCGGTGACACATACCCATTTTTGTTGTGAGATACATGTGCCCTGCATATGTGACAGGGAAATTAATATAGTTAATTTGACTGTTAGTTATTAATTATCAGGACATAAAAGGAAACCGCGGCACTCCAATTTCTTCAATATTTTCTTGCGTTTATTCCACCAAAATCACCACAACGTTTCGACCTTCTGGTCTTTATCAAGCTTGAGCGTCCTTTAATTGTCCAAGTGTATGAGGGAGTCCTGAGTGATAGCTAATGGCCTAGGGAGCAATTTATGGACTTCATTGGGGGGAGAAAGCTGGCACTAAAGTGCCTAGGACAGCATCAAATCTAAATATGGGCCTGGCTCCACAGCAGTAGCAGGATGTAGTGTCACACATCACAATGTGTATGAGGAGGAGCGGTGCGGCCGGGAATCTGCTGTGCTCCTCCTCCTACACAGACCAGCAGAGCAATGTGTGACACTACATCTTGCTACTGCTGTGGAGCGCCAGCGGCTGAACTGTGATCATGAGGAACTAGGTGAGTATATTTTTTTAACTTCCTGTGAAGGGGCACATATCTGACCATTACTACTGTGAGGGGGCACATATCTGGACTATGTACTACTATAACTATAACTACTATGTACTGGCACAAAGGGGGAATAATTACTGTGTGGGGGCACTAAGGGGACTGGGTGTGTATAGTTATGCTTTGGGCAGAGTTAGAGGCATGACCTATTATGAAAAGAATATATATACATATTGTAAACATATTCACAAGATGTTTTTTATTTGCACATATATGTTTATATTTGTATGTATGGTTTGGTGGGGGGGGGGGGGGCAGGTACATCCTTTGCACAGGTGCCCTTTGCTGCCTGTGTCCGCCCCTGGCCCTGGTGCTGCTGGTGTTGGTGGAGCACCTGTTGCAGGGAGAGTATGTGGTCGATCTGTGCCAGATACACGCCCAAGTAAAACACCTTCCCCAGGTGCACGTAGACGACAGGACGTTCAGAGTAATTTTGTAGGCCCGAATACCGGTGTACGAATGGTGAGGCTAGAACAAGTAGAGGCGGTAGTAGATTGGATGGCTGACAGTGCCTCCAGTTCCTTCACATTGAAACCGCAGAGTTGGTACCTGCAGTCCATGGGCATCTGTCTTTCACCTCACCCCCTTGCAAATCAGCCAAGCAGCCTGAGCCCCAAGTCATGCAGCAGTCTCTTATGCTTTTTGATGTTTCTGCTGGCGGGGTTTCCGTGGGCCTACCACTTAGCCCTTCCCCAGAAGTGGAAGAGATTGAGGGCACTGATACCCCTTATGTTTCAGGATGTGGACATGGGAGGACCACCGCAGCAAGTCTCTGATGATGATGACAAAACACAGGTGTCGGTTTTCTGTCGTGTGCAGAATAGCAAGCAGAGCAGGGGTGAAGAGTGGGTGGAAAATGATGTGGAGGATGATGAGGTCCTAGACCCCACATGGAATCAAGGTCATGCGAGTGATGTGTGCAGTTTGGAGGAAGAGGTGGTGGTCACACAGCGCCAGCCGCACTGCAAAAGAGGGAGCAGGGTGCAAAAGCAGAGTGGCCGTTCCCTAGCCAGTATGCCTGCTACTGCCCACCGCATCCAGGGACTGAGCACACCAAAGCCAGCTCCAAGGAGTTCCCTGATGTGGCAGTTCTTCAGACAATGTGCTGACGTCAAGATGCGAGTGGTTTGCACGCTCTGCAATCAGAACCAGATGTAAGGCATAAATGTTCTAAACTTGAGCACCACCTGCATGACCAGGCATCTAAATGCAAATCACAAGCTACAGTGGAGTAAACACCTGAAAAACCACAAAAGATCCCAGACTCCTCTTGCTTCCTCTTCTGGTCTTGGCCGCTTCCTCCCCACCTGGAGTGACAGTGGCACCTGCCACTCCGCAAACAGAGGATAAGGCAGCAACGCCACCACGTCCGTCACCATCACCAAGCATCTCCACAATGTCCCATGGAAGTGTTCAGCTGTCCACCCCCCAAGCACTGAAGAAAAAAAAAAAGTACCCCCCCTACCCACCCGCGATCCTTGGCCCTGAATGCCAGCATTTCAAAATTCCTGGCCTTTGAAATGCTGTCATTCCATTTGGTGGAGACAGAGACTTTTAAAAACCTGATTGTGGTGGCTGTCCCACAGTACGTGGTTCCCAGCCACTACTTTTCCATGCAAACCATCCATGCCCTGCACAACCAACTGGCCGACAAAATCAGGTGTGCACTGCGCAATGCCATCTGTGGCAACGTCCACATAACCACCGATACAAGGACCAGTAAGCACATGCAGGGACATTATATCTCCCTAACTGCACATTGGGTAAATGCATTGGCGGCTGGGCCTGAGACGATGGCAGTTTGGCGCATGTCCTACCTCCACCGAGGATTGCAGGACATTTCTTGTTGCCTCCTGTTGCTTACTCCTCCTACTTCGCTTCCTTCTTTACCTCCTCCTCATCCGGTCAGCGTAACAACTTCACCACAGCGTACTACTACAGAGGGATCTGGATAGATTGGAGGCTTGGGCAGATAAGTGGCAGATGAGGTTTAACACTGACAAATGTAAAGTTATGCACATGGGAAGGAATAATGCAAGTCACCCGTACATACTAAATGATAAAACACTCGGTAACACTGACATGGATAAGAATCTAGGAATTTTAATAAACAGCAAACTAAGCTGTAGAAACCAGTGTCAGGCAGCTGCTGCCAAGGCCAATAAGATAATGGGTTGCATCAGAAGGGGTATAGATGCCCGTGATAACAACATAGTCCTGCCACTTTACAAATCGCTAGTCAGACCACACATGGAGTACTGTGTACAGTTCTGGGCTCCTGTAAACAAGGCAGACATAGCAGAGCTGGAGAAGGTCCAGAGGAGGGCAACTAAAGTAATAACTGGAATTGGGCAACTACAGTACCCTGAAAGATTATCAAAATTAGGGTTATTCACTTTAGAAAAAAGATGACTGAGGGGAGATCTAATTAAAAAGTATAAATATATCAGGGCTCAGTACAGAGATCTATCCCATCATCTATTTATCCCCAGGACTGTGACTGTGACGAGGGGACATCCTCTGCGTCTGGAGGAAAGAAGGTTTGTACACAAACATAGAAGAGGATTCTTTACGGTAAGAGCAGTGAGACTATGGATCTCTCTGCCTGAGGAGGTGGTGATGGTGAGTACAGTAAAGGAATTCAAGAGGGGCCTGGATGTATTTCTGGAGCGTAATAATATTACAGGCTATAGCTACTAGAGAGGGGTCGTTGATCCAGGGAATTATTCTGATTGCCTGATTGGAGTCGGGAAGGAATTTTTTATTCCCCTAAAGTGAGGAAAATTGGCTTCTACCTCACAGGGTTTTTTTTTTCCTTCCTCTGGATCAACTTGCAGGATAACAGGCCGAACTGGATGGACAAATGTCTTTTTTCGGCCTTGTGTACTATGTAACAACTTCAGCACAGCCAGGGGTAAACGACTGCAGGCAGTTTTGAAACTCATCTGTTTGGGGGCAAAACCCCACACCGTGCAGGAGCTGTGGATGGGCATGGAACAACAGATCGATGAGTGGTTGGTGACGCTGATCCTCAAGACCAGCCTGGTGGTGTGCAATAATGGGAAAAATCTCGTAGCAGCTCTGGGGCTAGCCGGTTTGACGCACATCCCTTGTCTGCCGTATGTGCTGAATCTGGTGGTGCAGAGGTTCCTGAAAAATTATCCTGATATGTCATAACTGCTGCTGCTCACCTGT
Organism: Bufo gargarizans; assembly: GCF_014858855.1. Classification (NCBI taxonomy): domain Eukaryota; kingdom Metazoa; phylum Chordata; class Amphibia; order Anura; family Bufonidae; genus Bufo; species Bufo gargarizans. The sequence goes on from NC_058085.1 coordinate 312,276,968, forward strand.
CTGCATTGCAGAGTAACTTCGGCCTTCCCGCTCACTGCCTGAAATGCGACGTACCCACAAGGTGGAACTCCACCTTGCACATGCTGGCCAGACTGTGCAAGCAGCAGCAGGCGATAGTGGAGTCTCAGCTGCAGCACGCACGGGTGAGCCGCTCTGTGGAACAGCACCACTTCACCACCACCGAGTGGGCCTCCATGCGGGACGTGTGTGCCGTGTTGTGCTGTTTTGAGTACTCCATCAACATGGCCAGTGATGATGACGCAGTCCTTAGCGTTACTATCCCACTTCTCTGTCTCCTTGAAAAAAAAACCACTTCGGGTGATGATGAAAGAGGATGTGGCATAGGAGGAAGAAGAAAGATCATTTCCACGGTTATCAGGCCAGTCATTCACAAGTGGCTCGGAGGGTGGGTTCCTGCACCAACAGAGGCCAGGTACACAACTGTCCAGCCAGGGCACAGTTCTGGAGGATGATGATGAGGATGAACCATGTTCACAGTATTGTGGCACCCCAAGCAGCTTATAGGCATCAATGGAATGAAAGAAAACCGAGGGCTGGGCCTACAGGTACAGAGGGTACACAATGCCACACAGACACAGACACAGACAACGGTTCTTTCCCAGCTGTTGAGTTTACTGAACAATGTAGTAAAAAGCTGAGAATCTATAAAACAGTTTGGTACACTGAGAATAAACCAACAGTAAATGTAACACTGTCTAACAATAAACCAGTAAATTTAATGTTTTCCCCAAAGTCCAGCTGCACTTGTATGTTCCTTGATGAGTTCCTTGTTGGGGTGCACCCTAAGTATTGCACAATACTATTTGTAATCCACAGGGAAATGATGTCTGTCTCTTATAACTTTAATCCTTACTCCAGTTTACAGCATATAACACCCTATGAGCAGCCAGTGAGATAGGAAGGTGTCCCTTAGGGCCATGCATTAGTTCACTGCAATGTAACTGTACTTGGAGCGTTATTGTATGTCCAAATGCCACTTCAACAGTGTGGTGCAATGTGATGCAGCAAAACCGCACTTACAGTTCCTTGAGCAGGTTCTTGGTGCTTTTTCTTATTTCCTGGTCTACTCCAGAACTGCACCCTACAGACACGACACTCCTGGGGTTGTCGCTGCAAACCTCCCCTTCGTGCTGTCGCCAGTCTCCACTGTGAGCCAGTCCATTCCCTTCCAGATTCAGCAGAGATGATCCCTTGTGGTTTCCAGCAGCACCAAGCCTCCGTCTGCTCACTTCCTGCTTCAAGAGAAACCTCCTCCCCTTACACAGGGAGAGTGTGATACAGTAAGTCATTTGCTAAGTGCAGTGTCAAACCTGCACATTTAGTTTGCTATCACACCTGTAAGGGTCCAACACAGCCAATAAATTAGCTATTTTCCAACTTTGCAAACTAAATAGGTTATTAGTATTCCTCTGATAGGCAGCTCCAATGAAGACTTTTATAATCTTATCCTTTGCTGCCATCTACTGACCAAAGTGAGATGTTGCAGTAATTATACAATTTACAACATAGCAGAGTAATACATTTAAGGTCCCTTGCCCCACATTCTTATAGGATCGTGGCTGGGGGGAAACAGAGGACACAGATGATAAACCTCCCACAGAGGACAACTTGTCGTTGCCTCTGAGAAGCCTGGCACACATGAGGGATTACATGCTCCAGTGCTTGCATCACGATTTGCCCACATTCTAACCAGTGCTGATTACTCGGTGGCCACCCTACTTGATCCCAACGTGCTGTCCTTAATTCCGTCACTGGCGCGTGATTGGAAGATGCGCGAGTACAAACACACGATGGTAGATGTACTGCTGATGGCATTGACACCTGACAGCGGAGGCTCAGTGGAAGCACAAGGCAAAGGTAGAGGAGGAGGAGGAAGAAGTCGCCAACACAGCTGGGGCACTGCCAGCACCTCAGAAGGGAGGGTTAGCATGGCCGAAATGTGGAAAAGCTTTGTCAGCACGTCACAACAACCAACAACACCAGCTGATACGGAACGTCTTAGCAGGAGGCATTTCAGCAACATGGTGGAACAGTACGTGTGCACATGCCTACACATACTGACTGATGGGTCTGCCCCATTCAACTTCTGGGTCTCTAAATTGGGCACATGGCCTGAGCTTGCCCTTTACGCCTTGGAGGTGCTGGCCTGCCCTGCAGCCAGTGTATTGTCCGAACGTGTGTTTAGCAAGTCAGGGGGGTGATCACAGACAAGCGCAGCCGCCTGTCCACAGCCAATGTGGACAAGCTCACATTCATTAAAATGAACCAGGCATGGATCCCACAGGACTTGTCCGTACCTTGTGCTGAGTAGACAAGTATACCGGCCACACCCAACCATTCTTATACTCAAGCGCACTTTCTCTTTGCATTCTCTTGTCTATTTCCCAATGTTTTAGGGTCTTCCCAAATTTATATAAAAAAAAACAACAAAAACAGTGTTAGCTATCTCCTCCTCCTTCCCCTGCCGCTTCCACCTACACTGCCACATCCACCGCCTCCTCAACCTCCTACTCCACTTTGACCTCCGCCTTATTTTTTTTTATTCTATGTTATTTTAAGTAATTTCCCTATCTACATTTGTTTGCAGGGTAACTGTCCTGCTCTTACCCCCATTTTGCTTCCTTTTGCAGCCTTCTAGCCTTTACTATGACTATTTTACAGCCATTTTAGTGCACCAAAGTTCAGGTCCCCATTGACTTCAATGGGGTTTGGGCTTGGGTTCGAGTTCGGGTCCCGAACCCGAACTTTGACCCAAAGTTGGGCCAAACCCGGTGAACCCGAACATCCACGGATCCGCTCATCCTTAATCTTAACATGTTATTTCTAAAAAGTCATCCTATACATACTACTAGACCGTCAGAGAGCGGTATTGGTGTAGTGTTATGGGCGAGACAGCCACAATCTGCTTCATTGTGGAGACCTGTTGTTTCCCTGTTCACTAAGCTCCCTAGGTGATGACTAGAGATGAGCGAATCGAAGTTGACGAAGTGGAATTCGATCCGAATTTCATGAAAAATTTTGATTTGCACCGAATCCGAATTTCTTCATGCTTAGGGTCCAATAGGGCAGTGTACAGCCTGGGTAATAGGGTAATAGCGCGCTTCTCTGTGCCTGAGTTACTGCGTAGGCTGTCTGCTTGTCCTCTTGTGTACTGGCTGCAGGCTGCCCTCCTGTGTAGGCTGGTTACTTAGGGCTGCGTGCTGGCTGATCATACCTTATTGCGGATGCAATTAAGGGGTGACATGGTGTCATGACGCCTGTTAATTGCATGTGCAATTACTTATACTATGTGGTTCTTACCTGGTAACAGATGCCAAGTGGTGCAGTCTGCAGAACTCGTGCGGGAAAGATCTTCACCTGATAGGAGGTAATCCAAGCTGGCTCGTGAGTACCTATAAAAGAGAGCGAATGACAGTTGGTACGCATTCAGATAACGGCAGCGACGAGACCCGGACTGGAATCTGAAGACTCCGACATGGAAGAACTCCTCAGGGAAGTTATCTGCAGAGCGGAATCATCTGGAGGAGAAACGTGGCTCAAGAGGTGCCTGGAAATGCCTGCTGACTCTCATCCGGATCTTCAATCAACTGATCCGGTCTGCGCTGCCTATCCTTTTAGGAGTGCAGAGCCGGCTCGCCACTCTGACATCATTGCAGAGCGACTCAACGTTGAGGCCCCGCCCCCGCTTCCTCCGGTCGCTGAAAAGAAAGGAAAAAAGGAGTTATTCACCCCCTCAGCCAGGCTGTAAAACGCAGGAATAAAAAGTTTTCTGCGCCACACAGCTCGAGGGAACATCAGAGAGGCAGTTACAACCGTCATTGGTCTCCTGAATTAACTGCCAGGACCACCGCAACCGTCAATAGCAGACCAGCAACTGATGATACTAAGAATGGTAAGATTAATGACACTCATGGATGACACTTTACTACAAAGCAATTTACATCTTAGTACTTAGTCATAGTGCAAAGTCTGTCTGGTCTTCTCCAGATAGTGACACAGTATCTGTGGTTGCGCACGACAAAATTAATAAAAGTAACGAAGTTCAATTTCCAAGTGAAAACAAAATAAGAATGCTAGAGGATAAATGTTTTATCCCATCTTTAGAATCTGGCATGGGCATTAAGGAAATGTCTTTAAAAGAAGCAATGCCGTGTCAGATCTCACCATTGGGATTTGATTTATCCCAACAAATAAAGGAAAAAATTAGGAAAAGGGAATATTTGGACTTATTTACTTTACTCCTATCTTCTAAAGATACTGTTAAATCTGATAAGAAAGATGAGGAAGAAAGGAAAAAGAACCATCCAACTATTTATGTGACGGTTTTAGGTGAGAAATATCCACTATATTGTAGTGGATTATTCAAACATTTAGACAGTGCCTTGGAAGCCTATTAAAATTTTGGTGGAACAGCTTGGATTAATCACGATGAGTCATTCAGGCAGAAATTGGCGGAATATCCTGAACTGAAATGGGGATATAAAGATGTTGGTCTGTGGATAAACTTAAAGGGGTTGTCCAGGTTCAGAGCTGAACCTGGACATCCCTCCATTTTCACCCCGGCAGCCCCCCTGACATGAGCATCGGAGCAGTTCATGCTCCGATGCTCTCCTTTGCCCTGCGCTAAATCGCGCAGGGCAAAGGCATTTTTCTGAGTTCCGGTGACATACCGGGCTCTCTATGGGGCTGACAGGCAGCCCGGTGACGTCACCGGCACTGATGGGCGGGATTTGGCTCTGCCCTAGCCAGTAAAACGGCTAGGGCAGAGCTAAAGCCCGCCCCTCAGAGCCGGTGACGTCACTGAACACACTGCTGGGCGGAAGTTACAGCCCGGCAGTGTGTTATTGAAAACACAAGAGCCTGTGCCCTGCGCGATCTAGTGCAGGGCACTGGAGCGCATCGGAGCATGAGATGCTCCGATGCCAGGCTCAGGAGGGCTGCCGGGGTGAAAATAAGGGTATGTCCGGGTTCAGCTCTGAACCCGGACAACCCCTTTAATGTTACCACAGCGTAACAATCTTTTTTCGTCAAGAATCTGTTAGAAAAGGTATCTGCTTTGCATTCAACACATCCTTTTGTCGCTGGCAAACAAATTGCAGGTACAGGCATGAATGCAGTTTTTGTGCCGGCAACCATCCGGCAACAAAGTGTTTTAAAAAACACGGACACCCGTCTAATAAGGAGACAAATAGAGGAGGTGACACCTTTGAACCTCCCAAGGCTCATCTACCATTTAAAACAGTATCCAGACAAAATGAAGGCCCATATGTTAATTGATGGATTTTCAGTAGGATTTTTTGTCCCTACTTTTATCGGTTCTGGTTGTTTAGTAGTTGAGAATGCCAAACATATTGTTAGAGAAAAAATTGATAAAGAGATTGCTGAAAATAGAGTGGCTGGCCCCTTTTTATTCCCGCCTTTTCAGAATTAGTACCTAAACAAGAAGTGAACTCATATCGGCTTATTCATAACCTCTCCTATCCCAAAGACTATTCTATGAATGATATGATAGATAAAGAAGCGACAAGAGTACATTATGCATCTTTTAATTTTGCACTTTCTTTACTCTGTAAAGCGGGAAGTAACGCTTTATTGGCTAAAACAGACATTAAATCAGCATTTAGGTTGCTTCCCATAAACCCAGATGGTTATAACTCCTTAGGGTTTAAATTTGATAAATATTATTACGATAAGGCCCTGCCAGTGGGACTTTCACTTTCATGCTATTACTTTGAAGCATTTGCCACCTTCCTTCACTGGCTGGTTGAATGTCATTACAATTCAGGAAATGTTTTTCATTATCTTGACGATTTTTTATTTATTGGTCAGGACAACTCTAATGATTGCATACATTTTGTGAATACATTCAGAGATATAGCTGAATATTTTAACATCCCGTTGGCAGAGGAAAAATTGGTCTTACCGACTAGATATATAAAATTCCTTGGAATTTATATCGATTCTGTGAATATGGAGTTTAGCATCCCGGAGGAAAAGATTAATACTACTAAGATACAATTACATAATCTGATGTTATCAGAAAAGACTACTTAGAAGCGTATTTAATCTGTTTTAGGATCCTTAAACTTTATATCCAGGGTAATACCAATGGGGAGAATCTTCTCTAAAAGAATGTATGCAGCTACCGCTGGTAAAAAAAAAAGTCCCATGGATCATATCAGAATAACTGTTCAATTGAAGGAAGATATATCTCTTTGGTTACAGATTTTTGAAAAGTTTAATGGTAGAACCATTTGGCAGGGGGAATTTATAGATTCAGACTCCCTGCATTTATCCACAGATTCTGCTGCATCTATAGGTTATAGGGCTAGTTTTCAAAATCAATGGTCGGCTGAGAAATTGCCTATCACTTGGTTGGGAAAATCATTCATGAAGAACATCAATTTTTTAGAACTATTCCAAGTTCTAGTCGCCTTAACTATTTGGCAGGATTATTTTAAAAATAGGAGAATTTTGCTGTTTTCTGATAATAAAGGTGTTGTATTTTCTATAAATTGCCAAACACCAAAAAGTGATATGGTCACCCACATACTCAGACAAATTGTTTTGCTTTGTTTACACAATAACATGGTTAAAGGCTAAATACATTGAAGGGAGATCTAATATAATAGCAGACTCTTTATCCCAACAGAATTTTTCAATGTTCAGAACACTCGTCCCGGAGGCAGACAGATTCGGAATCCCATGCCCGACCAGATTTTGGAACTTGACTTAAAATGTATGAGCAATCTATTATCCAATTCATTGTCAACATCTACATGGACTGCATACGCAGCGGCATGGTATAAATGGCAAGTCTTTTGCTCAATTAATAATTTTAATCATAAAGAGAATAATTAGATTCACTTGCTTCACTTTATACAAAACCTCTTGAAGTCTGGGAAAAGGGGAGCTTGTATTCAAAAAATTATAAGTGGTATCTCCTTTTTTCAGAAGATAATTAACGTTACACCGTTTACTTCAAATTTTCTTGTAAAACAAATAATTAAAGGGTCGAAAAGACTGGGACATAAAAAGATTAGGACCAAACCATTGTCATTTGAGAATCTGGAAAAGTTTATAGAATACTTACCTAAGGTATGCTCCTTGCAATATGAGACCTCGTTGTTCATGGTGGCTTTTTTTACTTCCTTCTTTGGAGTTCTCCGTATTAGTGAGATTTCAGCTAAAAATAAAACATCATCCGTTATTATTCAATGACTTAATGTTACATAGGAATAGTATCAGTTTATTAATTAAAAGATCTAAGACTGATCAACTTGGAAAAGGAGCATGGTTACATCTAAATAAATCCCGTTCTATTAAGTTGTGTCCTGTCATAGCAATGAAAGAATGGGCAGTGTTAGGTCTAATACTCCAGGACTATTGTTTAAGCATCTGGACAATTCTCAGTTGACTGCTTTCCAGTTTAACTTTATCTTGTCAAAATGCAAGGAACAATTTAATTTATCTGAGGAAAAGCTTTCTGCACACTATTTCAGGATAGGAGCAGCTACACATGCTTATAGACTAGGTTTGAATGAGAGCACAATAAAGAAGATAGGCAGGTGGAAATCTAAGAGATATCGTTTATACATCAGACCTGAACTGTTATCTTAATTATTTTACAGAATTGAAGATCGTATGGATCATAGGGAACAAACTCATCACAGCGGCCTGCCAGCGGTCTACGATGAGGTTCAAATCTGACAATTTGGGTTTAGGGAATAACACTATAATATTTTGGAAAGGTATACCAGGTATTTGTTTACACAAAATTTATTCTTTTTGTGTTTCTGTCTCTGGGTTTTGGCCGGAACCCAGCTTAGTTATATTTCACGTAGGTACCGACGATATAGGAAGAATAAGCACACACTTGTTCCTAAAAGAATGGAAAAACACTATGTTTAATGTACAAGCGTTATTACATCAGTCTAAACTAGCCCTGTCAGATATTATTCCTAAATAGGAATGGAAATCTGGTCAGCTATCATTTATGGAGAAGATAAGAAAGTGTGTGAATAGAAACATGGAAAAATTCATGATTGATAATAATAACCTGTCTTGCAGACATCAGGAATGGGAGGGTTTCGTTGAAGGTTTGTACAATGAAAGCAAGCTATCATTGTCAGACATAGGTTTAGACATACTTAACATAGGTTTACAAAACTTAATAGAGATAGGCCATGGTGTGTCTTAGCCATTTAGCTATGCTTTATGGCGTAAGGGGGAATAGTCACTCTTTGAGTGGGCTATGTGATGATGTTTATTGGTCAGTTTCATGAAAGTTGTGTTATTGGTAGTCATTTAATAATTTAAAGTAACATGTATAACACTGTGGCCTATATTATCCATTTAAATAAAGATTATTGAAACAATGAAAGTTGGAGTAATCATTGAGTGCATATTTATATAAAGTAAATAAGAAAGATACGGTTTGGAGTAAAGAAGTTTATGACACCATGCGGTATCCGTGTTGAACCGCCTGTGTATGTTTTCCCTCCCTGATTGTGTTCTGTGGTTCGTTTCTTGTGCCCGGATTGTTGTATGCCCTCGCGTTCTGGCAGCGGTGTTCCATGTATGCCGGTTGCCTGGGGCGACGTCCGGTGCTTTTGCTTGTGTTCTGTTCCTGGCCTGATAGGATTAATCCTCCTGAGTTGTGGGTGGGCCTGTTCCTGCAGGTGCACTCGTTTAGCACCTATTTCTCCCATGGTGTCCTGTTCCTGTGGTCAATTCTATTTTGTTTGTTATTTTGTCCTGTTCCGTTCTAGGTGTAGCTCCTTGCTGTTGACCCAAGGGGTCTTACCATCTGCCTGTTTGTATAGTTCTGCCTAGGTTTTCATTGTTGTATTCTGTATTTTGTTTAGGCCATGTCCTGTTCTGTCTGTACCTGCCCTGTATTATATCATGTTATGTCTTAATCTGTTCTGTTCTTGCTACGTATCTTCTTATGGTCTGTTCCCTGTTCGCCTAGCAGTGCGTAACTGCATCTGAGAGCCTGACAGTGCTTAATTGCTTCCGATTTATCCTGTCCAATGTCTGTCCTGCTGTGTCCATTAGCTTATCTGCGTCTGTTTATTTTCTTGTCAATGTCTGTCCATGTCTATAACTGCTTGTTTTATGTCTGCCTTCGGAAGAGGGTCCCTGGCTTCCCCCAAGGGGGAATCGCCATCCGTGTGCAGCTCTGCCTGGGGCCGCTTAGCTTCTATCGCTTGCAGCGCAGGTAACCGCTTCTGCCTTTGCTATGCCTTGCCTGTCTGTGGATCTGTATCTGTATCTGATTCTGTATCGCTGTCTGACTCTGCTGGTACCATTGTTGGTATCTTCCCTGCTGTAGGCTGATAGCTGTATGCTGTTTGGGCATGCTGGGAGTTGTAGTTTTGCAACAGCTGGAGGGCCGCAGGTTGAGCATATCTGTTCTAAAGCCTTTTTTGGTGTGTATAAGTGGTAAGGAAAATAAGGGCTTATTTGCCGTTCAGTGGTGCAGTTATATATTCTAAAGCCGTTTTTTGGGGTGTATTAGTGCAAAAATAAGGTATTTTTAGCTGTCGTGTGGTGAAGTGAGAAAATTACAGCCTTTTTTGGCGTGTATTAGTGGAAAACAAAAAGTATTATTTGCCGTTCAGCGGTGCAGTTATATGTTCTAAAGCCTTTTTTGGGGTGTATTAATTTCGCTTTTTATTTATTTATTTCATCTAACAGTATGTCAGACAGAGAAGTGACTGGCTCTGCACAGGGGAGGGGCAGAGGCCTAAATATTTCTGGTGCAGGCACAGGTCGCAGCAGAGTGACAGGAGGGGTCACTTCAAGAGGCCTGAGCTCCCGATGTCATCTAGCGGTCGTGTCTTGACCAGCAACCCAGCCGTTCTTGATTGGTTGACTTGGTCATCCACTTCGTCCCAAGTGACATCAGACACCCCCAGCCGAGACTCGGTGGGTTCGTCAGACACAACCTTTAGTTGGCAGGCCCTGGGAGCAGGCCCTGTGCCCTCACCCGTCCTCAACCTGCCTCTGTCCTTATCTGTTCCCTCAGCCAGAGAAGAATTATAAGCTGTGGGCTCAGCTCCACCATACAGTGAGGAGAGTCAGCAGCTACTGCCCAGCTAAGATCTGTAGGAGACATCCACTGCTTCCTTCGCTAGGCGGGCAAGTAGTGATGAGGAGAGTGGTCTGGGAGCTGGGGTTACAAGCGGTCAGGCTCTTGGCTCAGAGACTGTTGAGGAGGACATCAATAACGTGAATACAGTACTCAATGATAATGTAGTCGAGCACAATTGGGAGCCGGGTGAGGAAGGGGCTTCATCATCATCGAGAGAAGAGGGTGGCAGCTTGTGTGTGAGCCAGCGGCGAAGCCAAAAAGTCGGTAGCGTGGTCGGGTGTTAGCAGCGAGGCAGCAGTGGGAGGTTGGGAGCCAAACGTGCCCGGGGTAGACCACCCGCTTTGCAGGAGCCTACCTGCCCGGAAAGTAGTGGTGCAGGGGTTCACGGATGCAGCGGTGGTTGCAGTCACTCAGTGCGGATTGTTGAAGGTAAAATTAAACAAACACTGGCCGCATGGCCCAAGGAAACCCCCAAAAATGCACATCGACTATGTGTAAAAGCAATACAAGAATTTTATTAGGCTACAAAAGACACACACATATTTAAAAATTATATACAATAAGTCAGGTGCTGGTGCACAATCTGGCTACCTGCCTCAGCTACTATTCTGATGCTGCCACCTGCCTGATGCCACACATCTGATACCAAGTGCTCCTTCTTACGCGCACCATCGTCAGCGGGTACTGTTATTTCCACCCACCTCCCCACTCTGTCACCGGGTCACTCTGTGGACTCCTGATGCTGTTACCACCTCACCACTCAGGTCTCCTCATGCTGCTGTTGCCAACTCCACACTATGTCATTGTGCCACTCAGTGATCTCCTCATGCTGCTGCCAACTCACAACCCTGTCTCTGGGCCACTCTGTGGTCTCCTCATGCTGCTGGTAGTGTTGATCGAGCATGCTCGGCCGAACACCAGTTCGGCTCGAGCATCTCGATGCTCGGCACATGGCAGTATTCAGCCATTCATGTCCGACGCAGCCAATAAACGTGCAGGTAAGTACTGCCCTTCACTGTAATGCTGTAGCCATGTTGGTTACTGGCATTACAGTGATTGGCTGGCCGGAACACCTTATTGGGTGCTATGTAGCACCCGATGACACGTGTTCAGCTCAGTATTAGTCAGGGAGAGCTGTGCTGAAGAAGGGAAAGATAGTGTAGGGAGTGAAATTTTCTTTTTTTCAGTAGAAAAACTTGTCAGAGACCCAAAAGTCCTACTAGTATTGTGTGTGGCAGCAGCAATATATATTTTTAGCGCAACCTGCGCTAAATAGCTACAACTTTACAGACCCAAAAGTCCTTGTAAGGACTATTGTTGTATGTAGCAGCAGCAATATATATTTTTAGCGCAACCTGCGCTAAATTGCTAAAGCTTTACAGACCCAAAAGTCTTTTTAAGGACTATTGTTGTGTGTGGCAGCAGCAATATATATTTTTAGTGCAACCTGCACTAAATTGCTAAAACTTTACAGACCCAAAAGTCCCTTTAAGGACCATTGTGTGTGGCAGCAATATCTATTTTTAGCGCAACCTGCGCTAAATAGCGTGCAATAGTTAGGCTGCTGCAGACAGCGACATTATCTGAGCTACATCTCCAGTGTAAAGTGTGCGCATCCCAAAAATATCTGTGACATCCAGTGTACTTTTTCCATAGATGGTGTCCGCTGCGGACAGTGACATTAGCTACGCTACATCTCCTGTGTAACGTGTGCACATCCAAAAAATATCAGTGACATCCAGTGTACTTTTTCCGTAGATGGTGTCCGCTGCGGACAGAGACATTACCTGGGGTACATCTCCTGTGTTACATTTCCACATCCCAAATACCTTTTTTTATTTTTTTGTGCATACACTTACAAATCCTACGCTACTGTACGTGTGACATACTTTCAAGCATATATAACATTTAATTTAAAGAAGGCGAGCAGTAAGGAACAGGGAAGTCGCCATGATGCTGATGGTGCACTCAGAGGCCGTGGCCCTGGGCACGTTGAAACTGTGCCTTCTGCCAGAGCACAACAAAAACAAGATGGTCAGTTGGATTGCAGCAGATAATGCTTCCAGTTGGTTAAGCACCACCCTATCTTCCACCAAGTCCAGTCTCAGTAGCCAAGAGTCTGGTCAACAAAATCCTCACCCTGATCCCACCACGGAGAGTCTTGCCAAACAAGTGATCCCACACTCGGATATTTCGAGGAGCTATTTTCAGCGCCATTCCTTCATTTGGGCCTCTAAACAAGCCTGCTTGAAGAGGACATGAGATCTTGTGCCCTAATTCCCAAACTCTTGAGCATCCACAGTCACAAGAAGATGACTGTGGGGAACGGCAATTAGTGTTTCACGTGGATGATGATGATGATGATGAGACACAGTTGCCAATAAGTCAACAGCAATTAGTGTCTCAAGAGGTTGATGATGAGGATGAGACACAGTTGTCAATAACTGAGGTTGTTAGGTCAGCAAGTCAGGAGGATGAGCAGAGTGAGGAAGTGGAAGAGGAGGTGGTGGATGATGAAGTCACTGACCCAACGTGGGAAGGTGGCAAGCCAAGCGAGGACAGCAGTACAGAGGGGGAGGGATCTGCAGCACCGCAACAGGCTGGAAGAGGCAGTGGGGTGGCAAAAGGGAGAATGAGGGCCACAACAAACAGGCCCGCAACTGTTCCCTGGAGCATACCATTGCAGAAAAATCCATTGCCAAGGGGTAGGTATTCCACAGTCTGGCACATTTTTTAGGAAAGTGCGGACGACAAAAGAATTGTAATTTGCAATCTGTGTCCCAGTGCAGCATCTAAATGTCCTTACCCTAGGCATTTAAACGCAAGCGCAATTACCCAGCCACCCACCCACAGGTCATAGCACTAAATGCGCAACTTTCCAAATTACTGGCCCTGGAAATATTGCCATTTAGGCATGTGGACACTGGGGCCTTCCGCAGCCTGATGTCGGCGGCAGTCCCTCGTTACGCAGTCCCCAGCCGCCCTTATTTTTCACAGTGTGTCGTGCCCCCCCTTACACCAGCATGTGTCCCGTAACATCACCCGTGCCCTGACCAACACAGTTACTGGGAAGGTCCACTTAACCACTGACACATGGACAAGTGCTTTCGGCCAGGGACGCTACATTTCCCTGACGGCACACTGGGTGAACTTTGTGGAGGACGGGAGCGAGTCGTACCCTGGGATGGCACAGGTGCTACCCACGCCAAGGATTGCGGGTCCTACTTCCATCAGGGTTTCCACCACCACCTACGTTAGTGGCTCCAACCCCCACTTCTCCTCCTCTGCCTTCTCCTCCACTTCCACCTCAGAATTATCATCTTGCAGCACCAGTCAGCCATCAGTTGGTAGCTGGAAGCAGTGTAGCACTACAGTTGCGAAGCGTCAACAGGCCGTGCTTAAGCTGATCTGCTTAGGTGACAAACAGCACACCGCCGCAGAGCTGTGGCAGGGGATAATAGACTAGACTGAGCTGTGGCTCTCGCCACTCAACCTAGAACCATGCATGGTTGTTTCTGATAACTGCAGTAACTTGGTAGCGGCTTTGGAGCTCGCCAAGCTTACGCACATCCCATATTTATAAAATTGCACAAAAAGGAATAAAAATAAAACAAAAACTAAAGTCTCAAACCGTAATTCCTCCTGGAACACAGCAAGTCTATGGTGAGGTAGGTTCAGGTCCCAAATGTTGTGTAAAAGACCACGCAGCTCCTAAATCCTCAGTGGAAATGTCAATATTCAAAGGTACACAGACAGCATGCTCCGATACAATCGATCACTAGATTGAAATCCGAACTTCAGCTCCAGTCGAAGCTTTTGCCTTCTAGATATTAGGCAAGACAACTCGACATAGTGAAGTACCGCAGATGTTCTAATAAACATGCTTTTTTATTATACTCACAATGAAAAAACAGGTAGATTCATATAAAACCAATTTGAATGAATCTGGTTTCTCCGCCTGCCCGTCCCGGGTTTCGCTCTTCGCTTCGTCAGGGGCAACTCCATACTAAGCTAAAAACACTTCCTTTTATAATGCTATGGGCGTTGTCAATAAAACCTCTATAATCAAATAGCTGAATAACAACAATTTGCCTTCAAGTTCTAAATATCCTGTCAACCTCATGATTAATGCTCACCTCGCATACCTTCTCAACCAAATTATCGCCACAACTATTCCCTCATTTCTTTTATCCACATAATATTAAAATCACATACCTCCCTCCCACTTCTCTATTCCGATCATGTTATGCAGTCCCTTCAGTTCCCGATCTCGCATCCATTCAAAAGGGATCCCAAGGGTGGCACTCATCGCTCTCCACCAAACATAAACTCAGACATTGAACCCTAAGATGTATGTTACACTTATTACTCACTTTATACAGGTCTTAATATCAAACTTAAGATTAAAGAGGACCTTTCATCAGAATTAAACTTCTAAAGTAACCATACAGGCATGTAGAGCGGCGCCCAGGGACCCCCCTGCACTTACTGTTATACCTGGGCGCCGCTCCGTTCTCCGGTAATTGCCTCCGGTATCTTTACAGTTAGGCTCCACCCAGGGGAACCTGCCGGCACCTCCTTCTCCCATGCTGCAGCGCTGGCCAATCACAGCGCTCAGCTCTCTCTCAGGCTATGAGCTGAGCGCTGTGATTGGCCAGCGCTACAGCATTGGAGAATGAGCCGACGGCAGGTTCCCCTGGGTGGAGCCTAACTGTAAAGAGACCGGAGGCATATACCGGAGAACGGAGCGGCGCCCAGGTATAACATTAAGTGCAGAGGGGTCCCTGGGCGCCACTCTAAATGCCTGTATGGTTACTTTAGAAGTTTAATTATGGTGAAAGGTCCTCTTTAAATCCGGTCAGTTGTAATGTACCCAAACGGTAAATCCATTCGACTTCTTTTTTATAAATGTTTTTCAACAGGATTCTCTCCCCTCCACTTTGTTTGCATTTTTTTCCAACCCCACAAATTTTAAGCCTACTGGATTTTTATTATGTTCCTCCTTAAAATGAGCTGATACACTGTGTGTTTCCACACCCTTCTTAATATTGCAGATGTGCTCCTGCACACGTGTTTTTCATTTCCTCAAGGTCCTCCCTACATACTGGAGGCCACACAGGCACTATAGCATGTACCGTATTTGTCGCCATATAAGATGCAGCGGCCCATAAGACGCACCTAGGTTTTTGAGTAGGAAAATAAATTTTAAAAATTTAACCAAAAGGTGTGCTTTTGGTGGGTTTTGAACTAATGGTGGTCTGTGCATAACACTACTATGGGGGATCTGTGGGTGGCACTGTTATGGGGGGGATCTGTGGGTGGCACTGTTATGGGGGGATCTGTGGATGGCACTGTTATGGGGGGGATCTGTGGATGGCACTGTTATGGGGGGGATCTGTAGATGGCACTGTTATGGGGGGGGTGATCTGTGGATGGTACTGTTATGGGGGGGTGATCTGTGGATGGCACTGTTATGTGGGGGTGATCTGTGGATGGCACTGTTATGGGGGGGGTGATCTGTGGATGGCACTGTTATGGGGGGGTGATCTGTGGATGCCACTGTTATGGAGGGGCATCTGTGGATGGCACTCTTATGGGGGGTGGATCTGTGGATGGCACTGCCCCACCGCTTACTCACTGCTTTATTGCCTAAACATTTTATAATAATAGCTTTCATTGAAGTTTCAATCCAATCCCCAGCCCCATCTGTACTACTTACTAAATGTCCTGTAGCAGGCAGAGCAGGGAGGCCGGCCGGCCGTAACTCACTGATGTCACGTGCCTGCGCCGCCTACTTTATGAAGTAAAGTAGGTGCCGCCCGCCCGCCCTGCTCTGCCTGCTGCAGCCTACAGGACATTTTGTAAGTAGTACAGATGGGGCTGGAGATCGGATCGGAACTTCAATAAAAGCTATTATTATAAAAGGTTTAGGCATTAAGGAAGTGAGTGAGCGGCGGGGCCGGAGTACAGTGACCGCACCGCCCCGCCGCATTTGCATGACACCGGCCCCTCCTTCCTCCCCCGTCCAGCTGATACATCGCAGTCTGCGATGCTGCAGCATCGCAGACTGCGATGTAAAATGGCAGCATTTGCCACATAAGACGCAGGGGCATTTTTCCCCCACTTTTGGGGGGGGGGTGAATCTTATGGGGCGAAAAATATAGTAGATCACATTTATATTCATATAATAATGACTGATAAGCGCATCCGCCTGTAAACTGAAAAAGCTGACAGGCTGACTCCTATAAAAATGAACAGGGCCTGGATTGCCCCTGACTTCTCTACTCAACCAGAGGAAAGCGGCTGAACATAAAGGCACTTTAAATGTTTTTGTATAATGTACTGAATACACTATATTCCCATGCACCCCTTCCACCACAAAAAAAGATTATACGATTCAATCTTCCTTTTCTCGTCGTCCTCCTCCTCCTCTTCCATCATATCAACATGCTTATTAGTCTGCCCTCAGTCCTAATGCAGGCCCTCGCATATAATGTTTTAGAGGGCCAGCTCACCTGCAGGTCCTCACATGTAATGTTTTAGAGGGTCAGCTCACCAGCAGGCCCTCAACCATAATGATTTACAGGGTCAGCTCACCAGCAAGCCCTCACATACAATCTTTTAGAGGGTCAGCTCACCTGCAGGCCCTCACATATAATATAACATATAATAATGTTTTTGAGGGTCATCTCACCAGCAGGCCCTCACATACAATCTTTTAGAGGGTCAGCTCACCTGCAGGCCCTCACCTACAATCTTTTAGAGGGTCATCTCACCTGCAGGTCCTCGCATATAATGTTTTAGATGGTCAGCTCACCTTCAGGCCCTCACCTACAATCTTTTAGAGGGTCAGCTCACCTGCAGGCCCTCGCATATAATGCTTTTGAGGGTCAGCTCACCAGCAGGCCCTCGCCAATAATTTTTTCAATGGTTAGCTAAGCAACAGACACTCGCCCATAATTCTTTCAATGGTCAGCTCAGCAGCAGGCACTCACCCATAATTGTTTCGATGCTCAGATCAGCAGCAGGCACTCGCCCCTAATATTTTAGAGTGTCAGCTCTGCAGAAGACCCTTGCCCCTAATGTTTTAGATGGTCAGCTCAGCAGCAGGCCCTCGCCCGTAATATTTTAGAGGGTCACCAGCAGGCCCTTGCTCCTAATGTTTTTTTGTGGTCACCAGCAGGCAATCAATCATAATTTTTCAAGGGTGTATGATGCCCTCCTTGATGTGTAATAAAGGGTGTATTGGAGTTCCGGTCCCTTGTAATTTTTGGCAGCCCTTTCACTTAGTGCATAGGCTTTATGAGTGTAGGACTCTCACTACCTGAACAATTGTACCACAATGTGAATGAGGCCCTCCATTATGTGATATACAGGTTGTATCGGAGTGCCTATTCCTTGTAATTTTTGGCAGCACTTGCACTTTATATACAAGTAAATATACAGAAAAGAATGCTTCCTAACAATTTTTCCTCTAAAATCAATTTTATGTGCATATTATTGTCAGTCTGTATAAGTCGCGTACTACTTGGACAACATCATTCCCAGCTTCGACCTGGGAGTGCAAGATGCATCCAGACATCCTCCCCATGCTATTCCCGAACCATTTCAGTGGTGTTTCCATCAATTTCTGACTTTTTCTTATGAACCAGAAACACCCGAACCTGAGAACCCGAACACCCGAGCACTTTGGTGGTCTCCTCATGCTGCTGCCAAATCATCACTCTGTGGTCTTCTCATGCTGCTGCTAACTCAACACTATGTCACTGGGCCACTCTGTGGTCTCCTCATGCTGCTGAAAACTCACATCTCTATCTCTGAGCCACTCTGTGGTCTCCTCATGCTGCTACTAACTCAACACTATGTCATTGGGCTACTTTGTGGCTTCTTCATGCTGCTGCTAACTCAATACTATGTCCCTGGGCCACTCTGTGGCCTCCTCATGCTGCTGTTGCCGCTGCCACCTCCACACCTTGCCAGTCTGTGGCCTCCTCATGCTGCTGCTAACACAACACTATGTCACTGGGCCACCCTGTGGTCTCCTCATGCTGCTGCTGCCACCTTCACATTCTGTCATGGTGCCACCCTGTGGCATTCTCATGCTGCTGTTGCTGCTGCCACCTCTGCACTATTTCACCTTGCCACCCTGTGGCCTCCTCATGCTGCTGTTGCCACCTGCACACTCTGTCATTGTGACACTCTGTGGCATCCTCATGCTGCTGCTAACTTAACTCAACACTATGTCACTGGGTCACTCTGTGGCTTCCTCATGCTGATGCCACCTCAACACTATGTAAATGGACTACTCTGTGGTCTCCTCATGCTGCTGCTGCCACCTTCACATTCTGTCATGGTGCCACCCTGTGGCATCCTCATGCTGCTGCTGCTGCCACCTCCGCACTATGTCACCTTGCCAGCCTGTGGCCTCCTCATGCTGCTGTTGCCACCTGCACACTCTGTCATTGTGCAACTCTGTGGCCTCCTCATGCTTCTGCTAACTCAATACTGTGTCACTGGGCTACTCTGTGGTCTCCTCATGCTGCTGCTAACTCAACACTATGTCACTGGGCCACTCTGAGGCCTCCTCATGCTGCTGCTGCTGCCACCTCTACACTATGTCACCTTGCCAGTCTGTGGTTTCCTAATGCTCTTGCTAACTCAACACTATGTCACTGGGCCACTCTATGGCTTCCTCATGCTGCTGCCACTATCTCCCCACTCCATGACTGGGCCACTATTTTGCCTTTTTTGGCCTGGTTCACATCATCATTTATTTGACCCTTCTTCTGATCTGTCAGAAAAAATGAGATGCACAACGGATCCTTTCTGTGTAGAAGCTGTAAGGCCTGTATGGTCCCAAAAGAATTGGCTTGTGATTTGGTAGCCAAAAGCAGGAGTGGGTACAAAATACAGAAGACATATTCCATTCACGTGTCATCTCTGTTTTGGATGCACTCCTGTTTTTTTTGCTTTAGCAATACTGATGGATTACTGACCAAATGCTGACCGAGTGAAGGCGGATGCTTAACAGACAGGATACGTTTTTTGGGGGGTTATTGTTCTGACGGATCACATGAAGGGCAAAACAATCAGTGATGTCAAACTTACTGCTGACACTCTCCATTCTGTCGGGGGGCTCTACTTGTTTAAGCGTTTAATAGAACAGCTTCTGTAGACATCTATGTGGAATCAGCTGACGACAGTGTAAAAGGAGTGCGCTCTTTCACTGTACAGTAGGATTTTGGGCCTCTGCACGGTTCTTTATAACTGGCGCTAACATCGACCTGTAAGGCTGAGTTCACACGAGTTATTTGGCCAGTTTTGGCCCCGTAACTGCCAAAATAAGCGAAGTGTGCAGTGATTCTAAGAGCGACGCCTGTCACCTGCGTGTCATATGGACTCACAGCAGACTCCCTATGCGTGTTACTTCAAGGCACTGTGTTCTACACCACCATAAAGACTCTCTGCAGCAGTTTCTTAACATGATTCACCGCAAATAAATTCGGATCGAATCAAATCTTTTCGCAAAATTCGGCAAACCGGCTCATTTCTAGTTATGAGGTTGTAAACTAGCAAAAAATTCATTATTTCATAACCAGCTGAAAATATGTACAAGGTGTACCCTGCAAAAAAACACACTGTATTGCAGAACTCGGTTAATGCCTAGCAACTTCATATGGTTGAGAATAGATCCTTTAAATACAATACACACATAAGCTGTATTGGTGTCAATACAGGTAGGTCTTTGATGTAATCATTTCCTATACAAAAGGTCTATGTGGGTTCCTTCTCATTGAATTATTTAGGTGGCTTATTAACATTTATCCATTAGACAAGTAAGGCGATTTAGCTGGTGTGAGGGTGAAAGTGATAATCCAAATTAGTTTCCATCCTTCTTGAAAAGCCACTGTTCCTAAGGATATAATGGAATTACAAGGCTCTTGAAATAAACTCTGAGCTATTCCAAACATGAAAAACCAGTGAGAAAATAGCTTGCTCTATAGCTGTAGGTTACATACTTTTGACAAGAGATCTACTACCTCTACGGAGCAGTCAGTCTTTATATGGGATCCGAGGAGACGACAATCAGGCCAAGCACTAATAATAGACACCAACAGACAAAGACGTAACTGAGAATGTGACACTAAAATTACTAATCCACTTTTTCTTTCTTTAGGATACGTCCATATGGGATAGGTTCATTTCAGATTTTCCCCAGCAAAAAATCTGATGTTTATCTGCCGGGTCTTACCATGGTGCAGATTTTGTTGCAGAATTCAGATTGTAAATGCTGTGGGCGTCCTGAAGCTATGCTCATTATGATGGCTAAACCGTTGATCCCATTGTATTGGATTAATGGGTTGATCTCGCCATTAAGGGAGTGGCTTGAAAAAGTGACATATACCAATTAGAGGAGCTTTCAAGTTGACAAATTCCAAGATCAATGGTACCTATGGTGTTCTTGGTGTTTGACTGGGTCTCAAGCCTCTCAACCTTGCTCTATATTGGGTTATACTCGATCAGACATCCCACTCCATTGCATTTGTAACACTTGGTTTGATATTTGTAACCTAGTACATGTTGTCTACATTGTGAAGACCACGTTATGAATATTTTCCTATTATTGTGTATCATACCTCTATAACATGCTCCAGTCTGCTTATTTGACCTGTTTTTATTTTAACTAATTAAAAATAAGATTGATTAAAAAGTGTAGGGTCCATTGTAATTATTTCCGCAGCACGTGGACGAAATTTTGTGAGCTGGTACTGTAATGCGATGTACCTTTTCTATGCATGAAAATTCGAGAATCTGTAAAAATGACATGTTTGTCACGTGCCGGAGGCCCAAGGCAGCCCTCCGGGACGTCATGCAAACAGGACACAGGCAGAAACAGACCAGGGACCAACAGAGTACTTTATTACACATGTAATAAAAGAACATGACAGTACAATATATGCAGGTTAGGCAATAGTGGTAGAACTACCACAGAACCAAGTGCACCGGCAGACCAGAGGCAAAACCCAGAGGGCAGAGAGCCAGTGAGCCCCTGGTGATAGGGATGAACTGGGTCGAGGGCTCACTGGTCGCACCTCCAGGAAGGTCCCGGTGCACTTGGCCCCTACCTGCAAGCACCAGTGTAACAGACAACAGAACTGGAACCCAAGCAAACATAGGACATGGATAGGACAACAAGACAAACGGGAACCAGCACAGAAGCAGATGCCTGGACCCCATGCGGAATGGAAGCATGGCAGTTTCGAGCAGCGCTGCACACAGACTAGAGATCCTCCCTCTGGAAAACCCAGGGACCCTTTCACGAAGGCAGGATGTTATAGGGATCGGAACAGAAGTAGAAAGGCACTCACGGCAGACATGAACAGACAAGGATCAGAAGCAGTAAGCACTGCCAGGTAGGACATGGAACAGGCAGGGTAGGAAGCTGCTTAGCATTGCCAAGCTATCAGACGCAATTAGTGAATATGAAACAGACAGGATCAGGACACAGAACAGGTACAGAAGAACAGGCAAGGCATGGACAAAGAGAACAACATCAATACAGAACAGGTACTGAAGATTAGGCAACAGAATAACATCACCAATTCTTTACCAGGCGACACCACAAACAAGGGCAGATGGCAAAACCCCCCTGGGTCAGCAGCAAGGGGCTACACCCAGTAAGGCACAGGACAAACTGAACTTCTGGGTGAGCAACAAGGTGCTACACCCAGCAACACACAAGACAGACTGACCTCTTGGGTGAGCAGCAAGGTGCTACACCCAGCAAGGCAGAAGATAGACTGACCCAAAGCCCCATAGCTCGCAGATAGATATAGCTGCCTAACCAGGGAACCTGATAAGATGCACCCAGGAACAGATCATGGGAAGTTAACCCCACCAGAACCACAGAACACACAGGCTGCTGTACAGCTGGCAACCAGCATACACGGAGTCCACCGCAGCCAGTACACCAGAGCACAAACAATCCGTGTCACAGAGACAAACAGAAAAGTATCCATATAAGGCCATGTTCACACACAAGGCCGCAGCCAGCACGCGTCACATAACCAGCAAGCATGGGAACACCCACAGCCAGTACACAAAGCACATGCAGCCAGCCTGCACGGCACCAGAGACAGTATCCACAGAGATGCAGACACAGGGAGAATACACACACAACAATGCAGCCAGCACGCAGCCCCAAGTAACCAGCATACACAGGAATCAGCCTGCAGCCAGTATGCGAGAGGGCATGAAGCCAGCCTGCACGGCCACAACTGTCACAGTGAACCGCACCATGACAATGTTGAGTTTGGACAATAATCAATTACAAAACGAAATTTGGTTGATAGTAGGAATGATTGTGGGAGGCTATCTGAGAAAAAGTGGCCTATTCAATTTCCATAAAAGTATAAAAAATCCAAACTTATTATCATTATTTATCCAAGAACAACAACGTACTTGGGTGTGGCTATACCTGACCCTACAGTTTAGTTCCACTCAGTCTGTTCACTTAAATGAACTGAACCGCAGTACCATACACAATGACACTCAGTGTCTGCTGCAGCCCATCTCCTGTCACTTTACTGGACCCCTTGTGTCATGTGACCATTTGTCATGACGTAAGGGGAGCCAGTCACTTCCGTGGCCAGTGATTGGCTGCACCACTCTAAATCCGGATGTTTACATTGAGGGAGCCCAAAGAAGCATTGTAGTCCAGGAGAAGGAGGAGCGGAGAACCGGCACTGGGAAGCAGGTAAGTATTCTTCCCTTTACAGATCTGGTAAAGTAGATGGTTTTGCCAACCCCTATATTCCGCCCATTCTTGCACAACCCCTTTAAGAAGCAATTATAAAAATAATTCATAATTTGTAGTTAGATTGAATAGTAATTCTGACATGATCTCATCAATGATCATTCATTTTTATTTCAGGAATATTTTCCCAGAAAACAGCCAATAAAGTGACTGCAATATCAGCTACCATCAGAGGTGTAAATTTGGTCTTGATTACAATGACTGTTCTCACACAAAATCTCACATATTTGATAACATAACGATAACATAAAGCAACACTCTGGTTAAACTGAGACACTGTGTTGTGCCTAGTGCTAGGCCTAAAGAGGTGCTGCATGACACAGGGATTCTCACCTTGCTTTTCTTTTAATCCTGGGTCATGCACCACCCAAACGGGTTGTCTCACTAGACCTATTGGGACAAACAAAGGAGGGATCCTATGTTGTAAAAATGAGACAACCCCTTTGTTGAGTTCTGGTATAAAGGTTAAAAAAAGTCTTCTGGATGAAATAAGTTATCCACTTTCTGAATACAATAAAATAAATACAATAAAAACAGCAAGTAACGATACAAATATAATAATACTCACCTCTTCTATCCCCCACAATCCAGCACAGCCTAAGTATTTGTTTACAAGCAGAGTGTGACTGCTAAAGCCATACTATGACATTATGGCTGACATCAATATTACAACACAGTAGTGGCTTTTTTTTAATAGCTTTTACTGCTGTTTTTATTTTTTTAGAAAGTGAATAATTCATTTAATGATATAAGAAACCATATAAAGAAAAACAACTCGGACATTGGTTTGTGATGTTGAAGCCTGGTGCCCACTGAGGACAATGGCAGTAGACAATGAAGTCTTAAAAGTCAAAAAATCTCATGTAAAAAAAAACAAAAAAAAACTGTTGAAGAAGAAGTTTAGTCTACTTTTTTGTTTGCATGTACATGATGTAAGGATGAACCACAATGTACTGTCTGCAAAGTCATCATTTCATTTCATCTATGGACTCAGAAATAAGCATTCATCAATATCTATTGTAAAATTGGTCTGTTTGACGCCAGCCAGGTTATTACCTTCATATCTAATGGGTAGGAGAAAATATCACAGTCATTAACTAATAAAATATGTATTCAGGTCAGTCAATCCAAACATGAAGAATTTCACATTTTTGCTAATGGCTTGTTACACTTTCGTACAAGCTTCCTTCTCTGTTATGTAACAGCTTGACAGGAGCAAACATTTAGTGACCTTGGCCACCACTCCAGAAGATAACTCCATGATCACTCCACCAGGCTTATGACTTATTACCTTGTTTCATATTTGTTTTACTTCTACCTTCAGTGGTCCATGACAAGCCTCAATGCAAGGAGCATGGAAGCATAAAGGTAACCTCTAAGCCACAGTCCGTTTAGAAACTATCTAATGGTAGATATCATTCTCACTTCCTGCCGGCTCATCAAACAATGAAAAAGCTTTAGATGACCTGCAATTACAATTTTTATTGAGGTAGTAATATACAAAAAAATAGCCCAAACTGTCACACTGAAAAAATAAATAAAAAAATACATTGTTTAAAAAATAAATAAAAAACTGAAAAGTTGTGAGTGCATCAAAACTCAAGGACCTGGCAAGAAGGACATTATTAAGCGGTTCAGCAAAGGCACCAACCATAACACTGATGTAGCTCCAACATTCCAGGACCTCTATACATACACTCCACAGAGTGGGGCTTTATGAAAGATTGGCCAGAAAAAAAACGAAAACATTGCTTATAGAAAAACATGTTTGGAATTTAACGAACAGCAAGTGCCATACACATAGAAGAATGTTTTCTGGTCAGATTAGACTAAAATTCTTCTTTTTTGGCCATCAAGGAGAACGTATGCATAATGCAAATCCAACAATTTCTAATACCCCAAGAACATGATTCCCACAGTGAAGCATGGTGGTGGCAGCATCATTCTGTGAGGATACTTTTCATCAGGAGGGACTGGAAAGCCGGTCAGGATTGAAAGAAAGATGGATTGCAGTAAATACAGGGCAATTCTTGAGAAAACGTTTTGTCAGTCTGCCAGAGATTTGAGGCTGGGACAGAGGATCACCTCCCTATACAAACGGCTAAAGATACACTGGAGTGGTTCACAGGGAAAAATTTAAACATCTTGGAATTGGCTAGTCAAAGCCCAGACCTCAATCCAATGGAGAATCTGTGACATGACTTGAAGACTGCTGGACTACAAACCCAACATATCTAACCTAAGGAAACTGTATCAGTTTTGCCTAAAAAAATGGGCAAAAATTCCTGTGTGCTAAGCTTATAGAGACTTGCATCTGTACTTGCAGCAAAAGTTTGGTCCACAAAGTACTACTGACTTTGAATACTTGTGTACATTACATTTCTCAGATTTTTGCCTTCATTATTGTTTGCACAATATTATTACATATTCAAAAAGTAGGAATGTAAATCAGTAAATCAAATAGTGCAACCCCTCCCCCCTCCCCCGATCCATTTTGATTACATGTTGTAATGCAACAAAATAGAAGAGATACCATTGTGTGCTAAAAAGGTGTCATTAGTCAGAAGGCAAACACTACATTCATCAGTACTCATGAAGAGAACTTACAAGCTAAGCACAACCTGAGCGTGCATGTTTATGAAACACTCAGGTGAGAGAGCTGTTGGCCAAGGAAGAGTGTGTATGGCCAGCTTTAGTGCTTAAGCTTTGTCAGAAGTCTAATTGAAGTGTTACTATCATTTCAAATTATTTTTAATATGATGTAGGAACAGGGATGTGAAGCATTGTTGTAATATGTTTTATTTGGTAATGGTGTTTCTTTTTGTTTGAAAACAAGGTGTAAAAGTCTTCTTAACAATCCTCTAACTGACCATTGCTAAGGAAAGCCTGTAACTAGCACTGTACTGAGAGCTGAGGATGACTATGTGGAACATACAGAGCTAGGCTTCTCAGCCAGCCTCTTGTCTCCCTACCCCTGCACTTGGCTTCCTATATGTGGCCTCTATTCCTGTGTCCCTGCCAGATATCTGACTTACTTACTTTTCACACACTTGGTAATGATATACGGGAGGTTGCATCGACTGTTTCATTCTCTGCAGTTTTGCCTGTGCATAACCTTGAGCATGACAGTAAGATGCGCATTAAGGAATTCAATGTATGGCTTGGTGAATGGTGTCTGAACCAAGGGTTTGGCTTTGTGTCTCATGTTAGCTCTCGTTGGAATGGAAAAGAACTGTACAAGAAAGATGGTTTGCATCTTTCTCTCAAGGGAACGAATGTCCTCAGTGAACAGTTCAAAGTATTTTCTAAAGAGCATTTAAACTAAGAAAGGGGGGCAAAGAGTGATAATCCAGCAGTCCGACTGCCCCCCGGAACAATGCCAGAAGATGCCAGTAGCACATAGGTTAAGAAATGACAAGCTCAGAGTCTTGTCTACAAATGCTCGCAGTTTAGAGAAAAAGATCAAATTACTTGAGTCTATAATGGCATCTGAGAATATAGATTTAGTGGCTGTTACTGAGACATGGTTCAATGGGAGTAATGACTGGGATATAACAATACGAGGGTTCTCAATAAATAGGAAAGACAGAGAAGGCAAGAAAGGGGAGGGGTGGCCCTGTATGTGAAAGATAGCATAAAATCAAATTTAATACAAGTTAGCAAGACCAATTTAGAGTCAGTTTGGGTTACGTTGCAGCTTGATACTCATAAGGTAATTCGTGTAGGTGCGATATATAGACCACCTAGCCAAGTCAAAGAATTAGATGATCTACTAGTTGAGGAAATAGCTAAAATGATATTGAAAGGGGAAGTTATCATTATGAGACACTTTAATCTTCCTGATGTAAACTGAAAAACCAAAATAGCTAGTTCTGCCAGGAGTACAGATATTCTAAATTCCCTACTGGGATTATCTCTACAGCAAGTAGTGGAGGAGCCAACCCGGAAGGAGGCCATTTTAGATTTAGTATTCACAAATGGGAATTTGGTATCTGATATTACTATAGGGTAAAGCTTAGGATCTAGTGATTACCAGTCAGTGTGGTTTACTATAAGTACAGTGAATGAGTCACACCACACAAAAACTAAAGTTTTAGATTTTAGAAAAACTGACTTTTCTCAAATTAAATTAGAGGTATATGAGTCCCTATCAGATTGAAACAGTTTCAATGGAGTCCAGGAGAAATGGGACTACTTAAAAGTGCCACTATTGAAGGCAACAGATAATTGCATTAGGCTTGTCAGTAAAGGCAAAAAAAGGAAGAGACCACTGTGGTACTCAGCAGAAGTGGGCAAAATCATTGAGAACAAAAAGATAGCATTTATAAAAAAAAAGGATGACAGGCAAATTTATAAGATTAGGCAGAGAGAGGCCAAGCAAGTTATAAGAGCTTCTAAAGCACAGGCAGAAGAGAAATTAGCTCAGTCAGTGAAAAAAGGTGATAAGCATACTTCAGATACATAAATGAAAAAAGAAAACTAAAACAAGGAATTACCAAATTAAAAACAAAAGAAGGAAGGTATATGGAAGAAGATAAAGAACTAGCTGACTGCCTCAATGAATACTTCTGCTCAGTTTTTACAAAGGAAAATGAAGGAAAAGGACCTCAGTTAGGAAGGAAGACTAATGAATCTTTTGATGCATGTGTCTTTACAGAGGAAGAGGTTCTAAGTCAGCTGTCTAAAATTAATACAAATAAGTCACAGGGGCCTGATGGGATACAGCCAAAACCAAGAAACAATACTCTGTCCTCCTTCTCCTTGACCTGAGCTCTGCCTTCAACACTGTTGACCACTCCCTTCTGTTGCAAACTCTCTCATCTCTTGGCATCACTGACCTGGCCCTCTCCTGGATCACATCATACCTCACAGACCGCACGTTTAGCGTCTCCCACTCTCGCACCACCTCCTCGTCTCATCCCCTCTCTGTTGGTGTCCCACAAGGCTCTGTCCTAGGACCCCTGCTCTTCTCTATCTAAACTTTTGGCCTGGGAGTCACATGGCTTTCAGTATCATTCTTATGCTGACGACACACAAATCTACCTCTCTGGTCCAGACATCACCACCTTACTATCAAGAATCCCACAATGTCTATCTTCTATATCATCTTTCTTCGCCTTTCGCTTTCTAAAACTTAACATGGATCAATAGCTGCACACTCTCCCCGGTCAACCAAGTCTGCTGCCTTGGAGTGACCTTGGATTCTGCCCTTTCCTTCCGACTGCACATCCAAGCCCTTTCCAACACCTGCCGCCTCCAACTCAAAAAATCTCCTGCATTCGCGCTTTCCTTAACTTTGAATCTACGAAAAAGCTTGTACATGCCCTCATCATCTCCCGCCTAGACTAATGCAACACTCTCCTCTGTGGCCTTCCATCTAGCATTCTCACACCCCTCCAATCTATCCTCAACTCTGCTGCCCGATTAATCCACCTCTCACCCTATTACTCCTCTGCCTGTCCCCTCTGCCAATCCCTTCACTGGCTCCGCATTGCCCAGCGAATTCACTTCAAAGTACTAACAAATACATACAAGGCTGTCCATAACCTGTCCCCTCCCTACATCTCTGAGCTACTTTCTCGATACATCCCCACACGCACTCTCCGATCCTCACAAGACCTCCTTCTCTCCTCTCCTCTTATCATCTTTTCCCACAATCGACTCCAAAATTTCTCCCATGCATCCCCCATACTCTGGAACTCGCTACCCCAACATATCAGACTCTCACCTACAGTGGAATCCTTCAAAAGAAACCTGAAAACCCACCTCTTCAGACAAGCCTACAAGCAGTGACCCTGCTGCCTCTATACTGCCATGACCAACTTCACCCGCACCTACTGTGTCCTTCTCCCATACCATGTAGATTGGAAGCCCTCACGGGCAGGGCTCTCTCTCCTTCTGTGCCAGTTTGTAACTCGTCTTGTTTATGATTAGTGCAATTGTCTGTATTATCTATGTATACCTCTTCTCATATGTACAGCGATATGGAATGAATGGCACTTTAATAATAAATAATAATAATAATACACCCAAAGCTATTAAAAGAGCTTAGCAGTGAACTAGCAAAACCATTAACAGATTTATTTAACCAATCACCGGTAACAGGAGTCGTCCCAAAAGATTGGAAATCAGCAAATGTTGTGCCCATTCACAAGAAAGGTAGTAGGGAGGAATTGGGCAACTATAGGCCAGTAAGCCTGACATCAATAGTGGGGAAATTAATGGAAACCATACTTAAGGAGAGGATTGTGGAACATCTAAATTCCCATGGATTGAAAGATGAAAAACAGCATGGGTTTACTTCAGGGAGATCATGTCAAACTAATCTTATAGATTTTTTTGATTGTGTGACTAAAATAATAGATGGCGGAGGTGCAGTAGACATCGCTTATCTAGACTTTAGTAAGGCTTTTGATACTGTCCCACATAGAAGGCTTATCAATAAATTACAGTCTTTGTGCTTGGACTCCCATATTGTTGACTGGATTAGGCAGTGGCTGAGGGACAGACAACAGAGTGTTGTAGTCAAGGGAGTATATTCAGACCACGGTCTTGTTACCAGTGGGGTACCTCAGGGATCTGTTCTGGGACCCATATTGTTTAATATCTTTATCAGTGAAATTGCAAAAGGCCTCGATGGAAGGTGTGTCTTTTTGCTGATGACACAAAGATTTGTAACAGGGTTGATATTCCTGGAGAGATACACCAAATGGAAAAGGATTTAGTAAAACTAGAGGAATGGTCAAAAATCTGGCAACTAAAATGTAATGTTTATAAGTGCAAAATAATGCACCTGGGGCGTAAAAACCCAAGAGCAGAATAAAAAAAATCAGTGATACAGTCCTAACCTCAGTATCTGAGGAAAGGGATTTAGGAGTCATTATTTCAGAAGACTTAAAGGTAGGCAGACAATGTCATAGAGCAGCAGGAAATGCTAGCAGAATGCTTGGGTGTATAGGGAGAGGCATTACCAGTAGAAAGAGGGAGGTGCTCATGCTGCTCTACAGAGCACTAGTGAGACCTCATTTGGAGTATTGTGCGCAGTACTGGAGACCATATTTCCAGAAGGATATTGATACTTTGGAGAGAGTTCAGAGAAGAGCTACTAAACTAGTACATGGATTGCAGGATAAAACTTACCAGGAAAGATTAAAGGACCTTAACATGTATAGCTTGGAAGAAAGACGAGACAGAGGGGATATGATAGAAACTTTTAAATACATAAAGGGAATCAACAAGGTAAAAGAGGAGAGAATATTTAAAAGAAGAAAAACTGCTACAAGAGGACATAGTTTTATTAGAGGGGCAAAAGTGTAAAAGTAATATCAGGAAGTATTACTTTACTTAGAGAGTAGTGGATGCATGGAATAGCCTTCCTGCAGAAGTGGTAGCTGCAAATACAGTGAAGGAGTTTAAGCATGCATGGGATAGGCATATGGCCATCCTTCATATAAGATAGGGCCAAGGGCTATTCATAGTATTCAGTATATTGGGCAGACTAGATGGGCCAATTGGTTCTTATCTGACGACACATTCTATATTTCTATGTTTACGGAGCTGAGCACCTGTATGATCATCATATCACTAGATTTTTATCCCCTGATAAAAATCAGGGTAGGTCCCTGGTTCATTTTGAATGGCAGCAAGTAGAGGTCTATCAAAACTGAGATGAATTTAAACTAAAATATTGTATAACTTTTTGTTATAAAAATATCCCAAATTTACTGAACCCCTAATAAGAGTGGCGTAGGGATCGCCATAGCAACCATAGCAGTGGCTATGGGGCCCTACGCCACTAGGGGCCCGTCCGGGCCGCCTTCTGTTGATTTTATTTTTTTTACACACACACCTGC
Source organism: Bufo gargarizans (assembly GCF_014858855.1). Lineage (NCBI taxonomy): Eukaryota > Metazoa > Chordata > Amphibia > Anura > Bufonidae > Bufo > Bufo gargarizans. The sequence continues at coordinate 312,307,758 of NC_058085.1, forward strand.
TACACACAGGCAGCCAGGCCCGAGTCACGGACCGCCCGCCCACTACACTGGTGTAGTGGACGGGGCACGGGCAGTACGCGGCTCGGGCTTGGCTGGGGAGAAGGAGTCAGGACTGGACTGGAGCAGGGCGCACGCAGGGCCGGGCCGACACAGAGGCTGGGGAGGCTCCAGCCAGGCCACTGAGTAAGGAAGATCCGATCATATTCTAACCCCCAGGCGTTCCCATTGTGACGGGGACGCTTGCCTGGGGGTTAGAATATACAGGGCCACGCAGCTCACAGGAGCACATTTATAAACTAATTAGTAATTTGAACTTTAATCATTGACATTGCTGAATGCTGATCTCTTTACTTGGATTGGATACCTTACTCTGTCTTAGCTCCGGTAACGGTAACAGCAGGCAGTGCGGGCTGGCGGCGCTCACTCACTGACGTCACGCGCCTGCTCCTCCCACTAGGCGGCGCAGGCGCGTGACGTCAGTGAGTGAGCGCCTCCCGCCCGCACTGCCCGCTGTTGCCGTTACCGGAGCTAAGACAGAGTAAGTTATCCAATCCAAGTAAAGAGATCAGCATTCAGCAATGTCAATGATTAAAGTTCAAGTTACTGATTAGTTTATAAATGTACTCCTGTGAGCGTCGGGGAGGGGGATCAGTGGATTGCACTATTTAGGGGAGGGGGATCTGTGGATGGCACTATTTAGGGGAGAGGGATCTGTGGATGGCACTATTTAGGGGAGGGGGATCTGTGGATGGCACTATTTAGGGGAGGGGGATCTGTGGATGGCACTATTTAGGGGAGAGGGATCTGTGGATGGCACTATTTAGGGGAGGGGGATCTGTGGATGGCACTATTTAGGGGAGGAGGATCTGTGGATGGCACTATTTAGGGGAGGGGGATCTGTGGATTGCACTATTTAGGGGAGGGGGATCTGTGGATGGCACTATTTAGGGGAGAGGGATCTGTGGATGGCACTATTTAGGGGAGGGAGATCTGTGGATAGCACTGTTTAGGGGAGAGGGATCTGTGGATGGCACTATTTAGGGGAGGGAGATCTGTGGATGGCACTATTTAGGGGAGGGGGATCTGTGGATGGCACTATTTAGGGCAGGGGGATCTGTGGATGGCACTGTTTAGGGGAAGGGGATCTGTGGATGGCACTGTTTAGGGGAGGGGGATCTGTGGATGGCACTATTTAGGGGAGGGGGATCTGTGGATGGCACTATTTAGGGGAGGGGGATCTGTGGATGGCACTATTTAGGGGAGGGGGATCTGTGGATGGCACTATTTAGGGGAGGGGGATCTGTGGATGGCACTATTTAGGGGAGGGGGATCTGTGGATGGCACTATTTAGGGGAGGGAGATCTGTGGATGGCACTGTTTAGGGGAGGGAGATCTGTGGATGGCACTATTTAGGGCGGGGGGATCTGTGGGTGGCACTGTTTAGGGGAGGGGGATCTGTGGATGGCACTGTTTAGGGGAGGGGGATCTGTGGATGGCACTGTTTAGGGGAGGGGGATCTGTGGATGGCACTGTTTAGGAGTGGGGGATCTGTGGATGGCACTGTTTAGGGGTGGGGGGATCTGTGGATGGCACTGGGGGGGGGGCCCAGAAAATTACTTTTTCTATGGGGCCCATGCATTTCTAGCTACGCCCCTGCCTAATACCCCTTTAAATACATGTATAATGAAGTGTTGAATACCTTGTGATGTTTATGGGAGCAGTAGGAAATAGAGTTTTTTGAAGAATTACAACTGGTATCAGAAGAGAATACTGTAGCTCTACTTACAGAAAATGTCAATTTTTATTTATAGTCCATGATGTTATGAAACATTTCAGAGTTATGTTTCATCCGCACCAGTTGTTATGAATCACTGGACAAGCTAAAAGGGCACTTTCAGTGATGTTACATAACACTGAGTTTTTACTGGCCGTTTCCCAAGCAATTTGCTAAATGGTATAACTGAGCAAACATCTTAACTGAGGTAAAGAAGACTGTGAAAGGAGTGTCAGGGATACATGTCTGATGGTGTCTAGAATGTTTCATGGCACATGAACCAAAGGAAATATAATGCCCAGGTATAAGAACATTCAGCTTCTAGCTGTTATAAGCAGCACGTGTCTTCTTCCTGCTTCATATTCTTAGCTACTACTTTGCTTCCATCTGATCCTGGGTCTGGCTATCTCCTAGCTTTGCTTGGTAGATTAGGGTGAAGTTGCTGATGGTTGAGCCTATTTATATCCAAGCCTTACTCCGTAATGGTTAATGGTTGTAGTGCTTGCCATGTGATCTTCCACTCAGGTTCTGTTAGTCTAGTTTAGTGTGTCTTCTGTGTATTTTGGGATGTGCTACATGTAGCTTGCAATCTACTTTTATGTCACCATTGGTCTATATGTCATTATAATCTACTTATATTTATATATATATTTTTTTGTAGCAATGTTCTTAGAATCAGCCCTTTTATTCTAATGACTGATAGGGGTCATGGCTTACAGACCCTCAGTGATGATATCTTTTGACATGACTCAAATAAAACACATTTGCCCATGGACTCTAAAGAACAGTTACACCTTTCTTAAAGGGTAAAGGTGGGCAATCTTCTCAGGACCAGCCAACCATCTAATGTGTATTAATTGCCTGGCCAAAGTTCACTCGCCATTGCTTGGGTGAAGAAAAGATTGGGCATGTTGACTTTTAATATCCTTTGTTTTCAAGAGGTATCTGCCTTATTCCTCTTTCGCCACTGAAAAATCAAGCATGCTCAGGCAAACCAAGCATGCATGTACAGGGTGGGCCATTTATATGGATACAACTTAATAAATTGGGAATGGTTGGTGATATTACCTTCCTGTTTGTGGCACATTAGTATATGTGAGGGGGGAAACTTTTCAAGATGGGTGGTGACCGTGGCGGCCATTTTGAAGTCGGCCATTTTGAATCCAACTTTTGTTTTTTCAATAGGAAGAGGGTCATGTGACACATTAAACTTATTGGGAATTTCACAAGAAAAACAATGGTGTGCTTGGTTTTAACGTAACTTTATTCTTTCATGAGTTATCTACAAGTTTCTGACCACTTATAAAATGTGTTCAATGTGCTGCCCATTGTGTTGGATTGTCAATGCAACCCTCTTCTCCCACTCTTCACACACTGATTGCAACACCGCAGGAGAAATGCTAGCACAGGCGTCCAGTATCCGTAGTTTTAGGTGCTGCACATCTCGTATCTTCAGAGCATAGACAATTGCCTTCAGATGACCCCAAAGATAAAAGTCTAAAGGGATCAGATCGGGAGACCTTGGGGGCCATTCAACTGGCCCACGACGTCACCAGACATCAACACAATTTCTATCCGCTCCGCACGTGTTAACCTCGGCGACATGTCAATGGCTGTTAACAAAGAGAAACTTGTAAATAACTCATGAAAGAATAAAGTTACGTTAAAACCAATCACACCATTGTTTTTCTTGTGAAATTCCCAATAAGTTTGATGTGTCACATTACCGTCTTCCTATTGAAAAAACAAAAGTTGGATTCAAAATGGCCGACTTCAAAATGGCTGCCATGGTCACCACCCATCTTGAAAAGTTTCCCCCCTCACATATACTAATGTGCCACAAACAGGAAGTTAATATCACCAACCATTCCCATTGTATTAAGGTGTATCCATATAAATGGCCCACCCTGTATATAGGGAATTTGTAAGGAATAGTTAAATGACTATAGAAATTGTGTGGCCAGTTAAGCTTTATTCTACTACGTTAATTCTTTAAAAGCTTGTTTGAAAAAAATAAAAAACTCTTTGTATAAAGAGATGAATGCATGTCATACTCTACTACATGACTTTTATATAAGACATTGGGCCACAATCATTTAGGCTGTAGTTGCGAATATGTAGTGTACGACCCATGTCAGGGTGTAATACCTGGGCAATTTGCAAGCTGAGTGAATGGTTATTGTTTAACCCATTATATGCAGCAACCCGTCACATGCAGACAGTACATGACAGCCTAACAGACGTCTGTGTGCCACTAAATTAATCCAAGTCTATTTGAGTCTGTTTTCTGAGTGCCCCGATGTTAGTTTTTTATGCCCTCTTTACAAGTCAGCCCTGTGCAAACTTGGTGCAATGATAAAGATTTAAGTTTGGCAAAGGCTTGCTTAGGAAAGATACACTCCCTTTCCCTGATAACTGTACCTTGTACTGCACACAGCAGAGCTGTTCTTCGCTGTGTATACTGGCAGCAGCTCATAGTCACTCAGCCGAGTAGCTCATTTGGACAGCTGTACATTTCGCCCTTAGGCCATGATGGATTTGTGCATTTAGGAGTGGTTTCAAATTCAGTCCTGTAGAAGCTGGTACCACTAAACGCTGCATCACAACCCACGCACTCGGTGCAGCAGCTATACTGAAATGCAACAGCTTAACAATATGTTAAAAATATAATGTATGGGCAAAGTGCATTCGAATATAGCAAGGAATACCTAATATCAAAAAAAATTATAATGGTAAAGTGACCATAAAATACAGAAGTTACCTCTCACACATCTTAGTAATGGATATTACAATAGGTATGGAGAGCTATACGGTGCTCTGTACCTGGTCTCTTTATGAACAGCGTACACAAATCTTCTGTTAGTATTATGGAACAGCTTGCAGACACACTGGAACCTTACTGGCACGCACTGGTAACCCTGGAGTTTGCACCAGACCATGCCTCGTTCAGCATTTATATGTGCCAAAACACTATTAGAATAGCTCTACTGTGTCAGACACCCCTTCCCAACACATCTTAAAGGGGTGGTCCCGTGAAAAAATATTTTACATATACTTTTGCAATTTCATGTAATCAAAAATGTTGTTTTGTCACTGAGCTATCAATTACAATCTATTTGTACAACTTCCCCTGATATGCTGTGTATAAGACCTTTCATAATTCTGAAGAATGATTAAAGTTGTCATTATTCTCATCAAAACACACCACCCAGGTTAATACAAGCAAAATGGGGTTTGGGGCATGACTTCACAATGAATTAGTGGCCATAATATACTACTTTACAGTCATTACAGATTTACATAGGACATGCCCCTTAACACTGCTAATCTAATGTATACACATGTAGTGCATATGACTTTTACCTTGGACTCAGAATCCTAAGTTTATTCAGACTCAAACACCAGAATAAAGACCCCATAAATGCATTCAGAACCCAGACCCCATGAGTAACTGCAGAGGTCAGACTCTTACTCGAAAACTGTGCCGTGAAGACAGAGAGGATGCAATTGAAAAGCTTCTCTGGGGTTGCAAGAAGGATAAGCAGAAGGAATGCTGTGACTCCTGGCTCCAAGGCACTGTGTCAGACGCGTAGGGGACATCCACATCAACCTGCTGTGACTGAGAGGAGGAGTGAGCCATTCAGTCCACAATCTCATCCTCTTTGTCCTCAATAATAATGTGGCTCCTGTCAGAAGCCAGGGAGAACTGTGGCCCACTACTACTACTGGCTGGGAGGTGATGCTACTGCTTCTACTACCCACATTCTAGCTCTTGGATGAGGAGGGCTGAGTCGTTTTGCATTCTTCCGTTTTCCAGACATTTTATTATGAGGTCTATAAATGAAAAGTCGCAGGTTTCCTGTAAATGAAAAGGCACAGCTTTGGTACACAGATTATTAAATAGTACTAGCAAAATTGCAAGTGCATTCTCTCTAATTTAAAGACCGAGGTGCAATTAAATGTCCTTCTCCTTCTACAAATGCCACAAGCCTCGGAGGAGCAAAGAGGAGGATGGGAGTGGTAGTGGCTCTGGCTGCACTATATATTTACAGTGGCAATACTCACACCAATGCTCCCTAGGGCCAGGTCAGTGATAGGAGGTTGCACCCTTTCTTACCTCTAGACATACCCTGATGTTGGGTCTCCTGCTTGATGGTAGTTGGGGTTTCCTTGGTGTTAATGTTTTGCATGGGTGCAAGGCAGGACGTGTAGGTGGCTGGTGTATGGTGCTGGAGTCAGTAACCAGGCCGGTTGTAGAAAATAAACATTTCTCTTTACTGAAGTGCAGAATGGAAATTTTAGTACATCCAAGGTTCTCAAAACACAATTCCAATTCTCAGCAATGTATGGATATGGGTTATAGTACTCCTTTTCTATATCTCTCCAAAGTCTCGCTTTGCATAATCTAAGGCAGGCAATATTATTCTTGCAATGGTGGATATAATTCCCAACTGAGAGGTACAGGATTAAGGTACGACTCGCCAAGGTGTTAATAGTGATTTAGCAATACCCCCCTCACTGCAGTAAAGTCTCTATCAGCCTTAAAGGGACACTGACAGGGCCAATAAGCATATTGAGGTATATATATGGCAGTACAGGTCTTATAATGGGTATTACAATCATCTAAGTATCCCCCCTGTCCACATTATACATACAGTAAACTTAAGTTTAATAACCTGCTCCAACGGTCTTCAATCTGCCCAAGGGGCGGCGTTTCACCTCTCTTGCGCCCAGCCAGCCTCCCCCAACTGCCGCTTTGAAGCGCCGCCCAGCTCATGAATATTCAGTTTGCTGGGCGGCTTCTGCGGTCCCCGCTCTGAAGCGCTGCGCTGAATAGTGCCCTGCGCATGCGCCGGATCTTGTGAAGTCGGGGACAGTAAGCGCCGCCCAGCGAAGTGAATATTGATGAGCTGGGCGGCGCTTACTGTACCGGACTTCACAAGATCCGGCGCATGGGCCTGGCACTGTTAAGCGCAGCGCTTCAGAGCGGGGACCGCAGAAGCCGCCCAGCGAACTGAATATTCATGAGCTGGGCGGCGCTTCAAAGCGGCAGTTGGGGGAGGCTGGCTGGGCGCAAGAGAGGTGAAACGCCGCCCCTTGGGCAGATTGAAGACCGTTGGAGCAGGTTATTAAACTTAAGTTTACTGTATGTATAATGTGGACAGGGGGGATACTTAGATGATTGTAATACCCATTATAAGACCTGTACTGCCATATATATACCTCAATATGCTTATTGGCCCTGTCAGTGTCCCTTTAAACCTTAAACTGGCTGAATCAAATGCCCACCAAGGATATCTGTGGCTCCTGTCAGAAGCCAGGGATAACTCATATCTGGACCTTCTTGTTTTTTTTTCCTTTCCTCTCTAGAGCACTGTAAAGTAGTGATTGCTTTCATGCAAATATCCTCAGAGACAGTGATTCTCTGAAACTCTGGCCTAGTACTATGTGCAGTGAGAACATGCTAACACTAGAATGAGCTAGGGGTATTTTAAGTCCCAAACTCATGACCGTTAACACTGACTGATCCATATACATTAAAAGGCATTAAATTACATTGCACAATAAGAACAGCTTGTATGTAGACTATTCTAGGTTACTACACAAACACACCGCTCACTGATATTGACAATTTACTTTTGCAATAATGCAGTGAAATGTCATTGAACTATGCATTTTAATAACACTCAATAATGTCTTTAAACTACAGTGTCTGATTCAGTAATGTGTTCGCTTACACCCATATATCAATGCAGTACTTGTGGTAAAATATATTTGAACTATGCATACGATATCACGGGTATAACAATTACATTTTTGTGGTGATGTATCTTTAAAGGGTTTCTGTCACTCCAATTTTTGGCTGACATTATAGATGTGAAAATGTCACCTGAATTTAACTCTGCATTTCTTTTATTTAAGTATGCCCTAGTTTTCGTGTAATTTAAACTTTTATTATATGCAAATGAGCCTCTAGGAACAGGGGGGGGGGTGAATTTGAAAAGATAATTCTCTATTTTGAGCTCCGGGATTTACAAAGTCTGATTATACTAGGGCTTCGCCCCATCACTGAGCACCATAATATTAATTTAAGTGGTGCGCTGACCAATTTCGACTTGCAAATCAACTCTTTGAGGAGGCAGCGGGTGGCCTCCTCACAGCTTGCCGCTTGAATAGGACTGAGCTGCGCATAAACCTTGTGACTGATGAATGTGATGTCACTGGGCTAGGAAGAGGTAGTAGCCCTCACTGGAGCGCCATGGCCTCTTCAAACATCTGATTAGTGGAGGTGCCAAGAGTCAGACCCCCACTGATCACATATTGATGACCTATCCTAGATTAGGTCATCAATATGAACCCCTCCAGAAAACCCCTTTAATCTTTTATTCAGTATGTTATGCTGCATGCCACATAGCCTTATATTATTTTCTATTTAAGAAAAGGGGGAGGAACTCTTAAACTGAGTTACGAATGCACAAATCACACCTGAAAACTCCCTGGAGCAATGGGGTCACAAGTGTGTTATTGATAGGAATTGTCAACAAGAAATCCACGCTCAAGATGGTGATGAGTTTTCAAAGTAATAAGACACATTGATGATGAAGACTGAAGGTGAGCAGTAAGCCAGTCTAAAGAACCAGTGTATCGGACCTGGCATGGCATACCCCTGTTGGGGTTGTTTACTTTGAATGTGACCTGTGTTTTAGCTTAATACACTAAATGCAAAGGGATTCAAGCAGAACTCCCTTGTAATCTTAGAGGAAAGCCACTGCCTGCACTAAGAATCCAATACCCCCTAGGTGACATTAACTAAATGAGCTATAAAGCTGCTTTAGCTGCCAGTCAACATACTTAGTCTGATTACGGGTGAAATCATGCATGTGCTTCCTCACAATTTAACCCCCTCTATTCACGACAAGGACAAACAATGCAGAATTTTATTACATCATCCTTAGTAAAGAGAGTGTGAGGCTAGACCAGGTGTGAGGCTAGACCAGGTTTCCATGAGGAAAGTGTACTTCCTTCACTCTCTTGTTTTCTCTTCTACGTCACACAATCACTAAATCTCCTCTCAGAGAGATCAGTTGGAATGGCACATTCACTGATTAATCCCCAAATCGCATCAGGAGATCATGAAGCCTGCGCGTTTGAGGGACTATGAACTACAGTGGAGTGTCTAACCCAGCGACAGTAACAAACAGCAGATAGGACTCTGTTCTATCACATGGACTAAGCATGTGAAGGACAATGCAATTAAATATATTGTTTCAATGATGGGTAATCTTCAGCTAATAGAGGGTAGTTTGAGTAAATCAACTGTTGATGTTCTAAAGGGCATATTAGACGGCCAGATTTTGCGCCCGATAATCGCTAATGAGCATTCTTATAAATGCGATCATTTGACAGTCTAAAACTGCCTCCGATGAACGAGCGTGCTGAAAGATCTGGATTTGTTGGCAGCAGATTGTTCTGTGTAATCATGATCTGCCACCGGCACACCGCTGTCCTGCATGGGAACGGGTGATGGCATAGCGATGGACATCGCTGCATGTAATAGCAGTGTTGTCCCCTCCTAGCTAACTGGTGACTGCTGGGACAGAACGCTTCCCTCCCGACAATTGCTCATAGCATCGGGGTGTCTAATACACCCTTAAGGACACCATGGTAGGCTTCACATCCACATTCAGCGAGCACACTCGCATCCCCACTCAGGAGCTTCCTGCAACAAAAAGGTTAGTTAAAAAGAAAATTAGGAAATTCAATTGTGTTTAAAGTTATTTTCCATCCACTGATAAAGTACAACTCCAAGAACCCTCTCCAGACAACGGAATAAATGTTCCCTTCACAGCACTGTCCGACCCACACCAGCACTGAGCTGCAGTACCAAACATCGGGAAGCCACTGTGTCAGGTACTGCAATGACCGCACTGCAGATCTCTGGCTATTCTTTATTTTTTTTCTTACTTCACCCCATGCAACTAAAAAAAGTGCACCGTGCCACACAAAAAAGCGCACTAGAATGTAGTCCATAAGAGAAAGTCCCCCCATGAACCATTCTCCAACCATCAGGGCCAGAAGGCTCCTCCATGGGTCAGGGACTCGTGGCCATCCTCAGCCAAAGCCAAGAAAGATCCCGATTTGCTCTGGTTACCACCTGAGCTGCCATCCCGCCTCAGTAAGGCTTCCCCTTGGTATTTGCAGGGGATGAGAAACTTGATGGCCACCACCAATCCTTGTAGACCTCAGTGGGTAGCCCATATGAGCGCTGCATCCGAGGTCTGGTTCACTCCCCATTGAGAATCACAACCCTTTGAGAGTGCATGGGCTAAATAGCATATAAGGAGCCAACACTAAACGCGCTGATTGATTTAAAGGTGGGTGGCCTATGAAAAAATACAGAGACGGAATATGTAAAATGGTAGCTACAGCCAGGTAATGGTGGACACCATTTTTGGAGGACGTTACAGGTCCTCTTCAAATGAATCTGCATAAGGTATAACAAATATATTTTAATACAGACTGATTTTTAGTCTTTGTAAATGTCTTCTATCCCAATGAGCTGGATAGCTTGAATACATGATAATGCACAGTACTTGCAAAGTATCATGCCTGGTGCCAGCTTCCATTTAACCAAACAAACAAAGGTCACATAAAATATGGATGAACCACATTGTTACATGGAGTAATTACCTAGTGGAAATTGCAATTGATCATGAAAGATTATTTCATTGTCTGTGAAGGGATTACCATCAGTCTGCAATAAAGGTTCACCTGGGCGTTAGTAGTTGGGGTGAGGCCCTGCACAGTCTACCATTATCTAATCAGTTCTGCCAGTGTCAGACTCTGCAGGGATACCTGCCCAAAATGGCAACACCCGAGTGAACCTTTATTGAAGACTACTGGAAATTAATTCATAAACATAGAGAAGGAATAATAGAGAAATGGCACAACACAGAGTCATAACCATAGATGCACAGAACTGTTACTGCATTGAGAATGCAAGTAATTACTAAAACAGGTTCAAGAGAGGTGACAGATCCTCTTTCAGAGGAAGACCATATGGCCCTTGATTGGTCCCATCTTGTTCCTGGTTGGTGAAAATCTTAGCAGGACTCCACTGTACTGAGGAACTATATTGAAGCATATAAGAAGATGCAGAATTGGTTATTGAAAAGGAAACAGACACCATGTGCAGCGACCTGCTAGGGAGGGCAGGGAGGAGAAGAAAGCAGTGGTGATGGTGAGGATGGTGGTAATGCTCATGGTTACTACTCTGCTCCAGCATGCCTCGAGCCGGCGCAACAGTGAGTGGAGGTGCTCACCTTTTCTTCACCACTGGACACTCCCTGCAGTGGTGGTGGCTGGGGTGTCTTTGATAGTGAATGTGTAGCGGGCCTCAATGCAGCAGACCAAGGCCAGTGGAATGAACAAGTCAATGACCTGATAATAGTTTATATAACACTCTCTTTACTAAGGATGATGGGTGGCACACTGCAAATATAGGTAGAAGGTACAGTTCTGAGATATATCACAAGGCCGAATTTTCCCAAAGGCTGTGTATAGGGGGTAGACAGTATAATAGTCCCCTCTAAGTCTCTCTCCAGATATACCATGCAACCTTCCCAAATGACCAAATTTGTCCAAATTCTCAATAATTCTATGCAATGCCCAACTGTGGGATGCAGTCCTAAAATGGATGGCCAGTCCGACTCAGGAGTGCGGAGGGTGACTGAAGCAATTAACCCTAACCACATGCAGTAAAGTCTACAGCAATATCCGTGCGTGGCCTTTACTGTCTCTGTCCAAGCACTGTCCCTTTAATGATCCTCAAACTTCTGTAATAATTCAATGCTTTTTTCTTCAGAGGTTTGTATTTAGCAAAGTTGCTTTTCTGGCATCTTTCACTCACAGGGTTGGTGTCTCCCTGGAGAAGGATTCTTGCTTTAGCTTATCTGTCTTAGGCTTCTTTCACATTTGTGCTAAAATGTTCCACCAGACTGTTCCAGCAGAGGAACAACCTGCTGGAGGTCATCATATCTGGCTTTGCAGTGGTTTTTGTCCTACCGAATCCCAGCACTAATGCCGGAAACAGGCTGGATCCCCAGCGGGTCCCATTATAGTCAATGGGCTGTGGCAGGGGAAAGGTAGTATCTGGCTGAAGATTTTAGTGCTAGTGTGAAACTAGCCTTACACAACAGTAACACATGTGTCTTGTCTGGCCTAACTTGCCAGGAACTCCTCACTAACTAGGGGAAAGTGGGACCAGCCCACTACCCGACAACTGTGACCAAGGACTGCTAGTTAACTATTTTCACCAATACGCAGCCTATTGCAAAACATAATAGTAAAGTCACATTAGCCATTTCTACCACTGAAAGTGTTTAGTTAGCGTCTCAGTAAACACCCTAACAACTTTAGAAGTAAATTATAACATATTATAGCATTAATTCTTTAGCAGTGAACCTGGCACCATTACAGACGGAATGGGGGTATTTTAATCTATATGGGGTCCCCTTTTTATGTACACTACTGCTCATGCTTATGTACACATGTTCAGTTTGAAGGTGCAATAAAAATAATAACTGTATGATCAAAGACCTCTGAAGTGTGTGTCTGTTCTATATGTAGGTTATGTTCCATCATAAATATAACATAAAGGATTGCAGAGAGGTCAGTCATCAATAATGCAATCTCAAGAACACGCTTCCAAAATCTTAAAGCAGTAGAAAAAACACAAAGATAGTTATTTTGACAAATGTAGGCTCTTTGTTAACAGAAAGAAGCAGAAGTCTGTGCAGGCAGTGTCTGCTGTCTCAATCGAGACTATTACCACAGACATAATTATGGGTCCAGCTCTGGCAAAGAAATAAAAGTTACTTTATGTAGACAAAACTCTGTAAACACAAGAAAACTTCGCTTAGCTTAAGTGCAAGTGGCTGTAGAGCCTGTCTAATTTCATATATCAGATCAGTATACTGTATATTGTGCAACCGTCTAACCTCGCCAAATGATATAACAAATCTGAGAGACGCAGCCTGTTTTTATAAGGCTAAGTATATAACGTTATGTTTATTGCAAGGAATGCTGAAGACTAGCAGACTTTGTTTTATAACATGTGGCTTCAACGTATTTGGATGAGTCAGCATTTGGAGAGGTTCTCTTAGAAGAAGTGGAGTAACAAGGAGAAAATGGAAATAAGTTTACATAATATAGATGTTATACATATAGAAACACAATATTAGGTATACTGTAATTAGGTATCAAAAGTGCATACAGAAAACCCCATGAATCATTAAGATGGCTTATAAGAGCATTGAAAACAGCCTTGCTACTCAAAAAAAAGTGTTATTTTCAGAGTTATGTTGCTATGGGTTATTATTCACCGTTACAGTCATAATCCCACCCAAGTTGAAATGTTGGACTGTTTGTGACTGTTGCAGAGGACACACCAGCATTGCATCAATGTATCTTTATTAGTGTTGATCGAGCACCATAGTGCTCGGGGGCTTAAGACCTCAGCCGAACACATTGGGATGCTCGGGTACTCTACCAAGCACCCGAGTATAATGGAAGTCAATGAGCGAACCCGATCATTAAACCAGGCACCCCCTGCTCTGAAGAACCTTCCTGGTTCATAGGAAAAGGTCAGAAATTCATGGAAACACTAACAAAATGGTTCAGGAACAGCATGGGGAGGATGTCTGGATGCATCTTGGGTCCAGGTCGCTGCTGGGAACAATGTTGTCCGAGTAGTACGCCACTTTTACAGACTGAAAATAATACGCACAAAACCGAAGATAATCGATTTTAGAGGAAAAATTGTTAGGAAACATTCTTTCCTGTATATTTACTTGTATATAAAGTGCAAGTGCGGCCAAACATTACAAGAAAGAGCCACTCTGATACAACTTGTATATCACATAAAGGAGGGCCTCATTCACATTGTGGTACAATTGTTCATGTAGTGGGACTACTACACTCATGAAGCCTATGCACTAAGTGAAACGGCTGCCAAAAATTACAAGGAATCGGCACTACAATACACCCTTTGTTACATATAAACGAGGGCATCATACACAGCCTTGAGAAATTATGATTGATGGTCTGCTGGTGACCCTCAAAAACATTTGGAGCAAGGGCATGCTGATCTAAAACATTATGTGCGAGGGCCTACTATCGCTTTGGTGACTCTAGATAACCTGGAGCTGATCGCATGTCCCCGTGACAGCGACGATCCATTTGGATGTTTGCCCTATCAACTTTCGATGTTATTTTCAGCCCAAACCATGTAGACCATGGGCAACGGGGGAATCATGGTTCGATTCCGAAGAGGGAGCCTGATAAACAGCTACAGCTACCACATCCAAGCAAGGCAGCATGCATGCAAATTACCTATTAGGTATAATTAGGTGACGGCATGCAGGTGATCTGACCCTGTAAAAGATTTTAGGTGCAGGCCTGCAGGTAAGCTGATCCTGTAAAAGATTTTAGGTGAGGGCCTGCAGATGAGCTGACCCTCTAAAACATTATATGCGAGGGCCTTCAGGTGAGCCGACCCTGTAAAAGATTGTAGGTGAAGGCCTGCTGGTGAGCTGACCTTGTAAAACATTATATGCCAGGGCCTACTGGTGAGCTGACCCGCTAAAGAAATATATGCGAGGGTCTGCTGGTGAGCTGACCCTGTAAAACATTATATGCGAGGGCCTGCTGGTGAGCTGACCTTCTAAAAAATTATATGTGAGGGCCTGCTGGTGAGCTGACCCTGTAAAAGATTTTAGGTGCGGGCTTGCTTTTGAGTTGACCCTGTAAAAGATTTTAGGTGCGGGCCTGCTTTTGAGCTGACCCTGTAAAAGATTTTAGGTGAGGGCCTGCAGGTGAGCTGACCCTCTAAAACATTATATGCGAGGGCCTTCAGGTGAGCTGACCCTGTAAAAGATTGTAGGGGAAGGCCTGCTGGTGAGCTGACCTTGTAAAACATTATATGCCAGGGCCTGCTGGTGAGCTGACCAGCTAAAAAATTATATGCGAGGGCCTGCTGGCGAGCTGACCCTGTAAAATGTTATATGCAAGGGCCTGCTGGTGAAGTCATGGTCCATCCAGGCCTTGTTCATGTTTATAAGAGACAACCTGTCAGCATTTTCAGTTGACAGGCGGATATGCTTATCTCTTATAATGCCACCAGTAGCACTAAATACCCCCTTAGACAAAACGCTGGCGGCTTGGACACCCAGCAGTTGTAAGGCACTGAGGGATAATTGAGGACGCTAACACGGTCTGCTATGTACTCCTTCACCATCTTCCAAATTTTTTCCCTCCTTGTGACACTAGGCTGTGCATCAGGGTGGGGGTGCTGGCGGGGTGTCATGAAACTGTCCCAGGCTTTGGAGAGTGTTGCCCTGCCTCTGTTGGAACTGCTGTGTGTTCCTCTTCTCTCCCCTCCTCGGTTGGCCAAGGAACTATGGACTCTGCCGCCAGCATTGTCAGATGGAAATTTTTGTAGCAATTTTTCAACAAGGATCTTCTGGTATTGCACCATTTTGCTTGTCCTCTCCACCAGAGGAATGAGAGATGAGAAGTTAATTTTGTAGCAGTGGTCGAGAAGGCTGAACAACCAGTAATCTGTGTTGTCTAAAATGCGTATAACGAGAGGGTTGCGGGAAAAGCAGCCTAACATGAAGTCAGCCATGTGTGCCAGAGTACCAACAGGCAAGACTTTGCTGTCATCATCAGGAGGATCACTCTCAATCTCCTCTTCTTCCTCGTCTTCAGGCCACCCACGCTGAACAGATGGAATTAAACTTCCATGGGTACTACCCTCTGTAGCGGAGGCAAGCGTCTCCTGCTCCTCCTCCTCCAATTCGCGCTGAGAAGACGAAATGAGGGTGGTCTGGCTATCATCCTGTGTAATGTCTTCCACCATTTCCACTTATTCCACATGCAAAGCATCGTCCTTAATTGTGAGCTGCAAGCATTTGAGTAGACACAGAAGTGGGATGGTTACGCTGATAATAGCATTATCGCAGCTCACCATCTGTGTTGATTCCTCAAAGTTTCTTAAAACATCACAGAGGTCAGACATCCATGCCCACTCCTCGCTTGTGAATAGAGGAAGCTGACTGGAAAGGTGACGACCATGTTGCCGCTGGTATTCCACTACTGCCCTCTGCTGCTCACAAAGCCTGGCCAACATGTGGAACATGGAGTTCAAGTGCGTGCTCACAACAGCCGGTGAGCTGGCAATTTCAAGCGCTGCTACAACGTTGACAGACCGGCTGAAGCTGTTTATGACTTTCAGGAAATGTGCGCACACGTGGTGCACCTTCACCAGTGGCTCAGGCAAATTAGGGTAGGTTTTGACAAACCGCTGAACTACAAGGTTGAACATGTGGGCTAGGCATGGGATGTGTGTGAGCTTGCCGAGCTCCAAAGCCGCCACCAAGTTATGGCCATTATCAGGCACAACCATGCCTAATTGTAGGTTGAGGGCGAGAGCCACAGCTCAGTCTGGTCTCTTATCCCCTGCCACAGCTCTGCGGCAGTGTGCTATTTGTCATCTAAGCATATCAGCTTCGGCACGGCCTGTTGATGCTTCCCAACTGCAGTGCAACTGTTCCAGCTACCGACTGATGACTGACTGGTGCTGCACGCGGATAAATCGGAGGTGGAAGTGGATGAGGAGGCAGAGGAGGAGAAGTGGGGTTTGGAGCCACTAATGTAGGTGCTGGCGGAAACCCTGATCGACGCAATCCTTGGCATCGGTAGCACCTGTGCCATCCCAGGGTACGACTCGCTCCCGGCCTCCACAACGTTCACCCAGTGTGCCGCCAGGGAAATGTAGCGTCCCTGGCCGAATGCACTTGTCGATGTGTCCGTGATTAAGTGGGCCTTTCCAGTAACAGCGTTGGTCAGGGCACATGTGATGTTATGGGACATGTTGGTGTAAGGTGGGCATGGGACACCTTGAAAAATAGTGGCGGCTGGGGACTGCGTAACGCGAGACGGCAGCTGACATCATGCTGCAGAAGGTCTCAGTGTCCACAAGCCTAAATGGCAACCTTTCCAGGGCCAGTAATTTGGAAAGCTGTGCATTTAGTGCTATGGCCTGTGGGTGGGTGGCTGGGTATTTTTGCTTGCGTTTAAAGGCCTTGGGTAAGGACATTTGGACGCTGCGCTGGGACACGGAAAAGGATGTGGTCGCTGATGGTGCTTGCGAGGGTCCAGGTGCAGGGCGGGAAGCATCTGGGCCTGCGCCTTCAACAGGGGATTGTCCAGCATATAACATAGGGGAAGAGGAGGTAGTGGTGTGACACGCAGACACAGATTGTGGACCCAGGCACAGTTGCAAACTACTATTCTTTTGTCGTCCGCACTTTCCTCAAAAAAGCGCCATACTGCGGAACATCTACCCCTTGGCAAGGGAGATTTCCGCAAGGGGGTGCTCCTTGGAACAGTAGCGGGCCTGTTTGTTGTGGCCTGCATTCTCCCTTTTGGCATCCCACTTTCTCTTCCAGCCTGTTGCGGTGCTGCAGATCCCTCCCCCTCTGTGCTGCTTTCCTTGCTCGGCTTTCCACCTTCCCAGGTTGGTTCAGTAACCTCATCGTCCACCACCTCCTCTTCCACTTCCTTACACTGATCATCCTCCTGATTTGTTGACCTAACCACAACCTCAGTGATAGACAACTGTGTATCATCCTCTTCATCAACCTCTTGAGACAGTAATTGCGGTTGACTCATTGGCAACCATGTCTCATCATCATACACCTCATTTAACATTAATTGCCGTTCTCCACTGTCATGTTCTTCGACTCACTGGTCTGACTTCAAGAGTGGTGTCCTGTGCTGCCCTGCAAACTGGGACATGAAGCTAGGTATCGTGGATAATTTCTTAATTATAATAATTTGGCAGCAGGCACAGTTTCTCCACGCCCAGGGCCACGGCTTCAGCATCTTCCCTGTCCCTTTTTGCTCACCTTCTTAATTTTAAATGTGATATATGCATGAAAGTATGTAACACGTACAGTAGCGTAGGATTTGGGAGTGTATGCGCAAATTTTTTTACAAAGGCATTTGTGATTAGGAAACGTTATACAGGACAGGTACCACAGGTAATGTCACTGTTCGCAGTGTCTACAGAAAAAGGTACACTGGATGTCACTGACATTTTAGGGATGCGCACACTTTAAACAGGAGATGTGGCGCGGATAATTTAACTGTCCGCAGCGGACACCATCTACCGAAAAAGTGCACTAGATGTCACTGATATTTTAGGGATGCGCACACTTTAAACAGCAGATGTGGCGCGGATAATTTAACTGTCCGCAGTAGACACTGTCTATGGAAAAAGTACACTGGATGTCACTGATATTTTAGGAATGCGCACACTTTAAACAGGAGACGTGGCGCGGATAATTTAACTGTCCACAGCGGACACCGTCTATGGAAAAAGTGCACTGGATCTCACTGATATTTTAGGGATACGCACACTTTAAACAGGCGATGTCGCCCGGATAATTTAATTGTCCGCAGTGGACACCATCTACGGAAAAAGTTAAAGACAAAAATGAAAACCAACAAAGTGGAGGAAAGCAACTCTCGCAAGGAGCTTCAAACAAGAAACACCCAACCACTGCTATCATGCCTGACAGTCATGGAAGAGAATTTGTCTGTTATTATCATATTCCCCAAATGCAGACACTCACACTCACATCACTCAGGCAGTGACCCACAGAAATAAAGGCCGGTCCTATGGATTAAATGGATAATGAATTGGCACTCAACCAGACACCCTAAATCTTGTCGAACCGCTCTGAATCTCCCCTGGCTTCAAAGGTAAATTTGTACAAGGATAGTGTTGCGTTAATGAGCTGAATCCAGTGAGGTAAAGAAGGCATCTTCGGAGGTTTCCAATTGAGTTGGAGAGACTTCCTAGGATAAAACAATAATAGCCCATACAAGATTCTCATGTATTTAGTTGGAATAATGTCATTAACAAGGCCTAGTAGACTAATCTCCGGGGCCACAATTGCCGGAAGTCCTAACCTAAAATTAAGGTGTTTGTGTACCTCTTCCCAGAAATCCGCAATAACCGGGCATCCCCAGATCATGTGTATCAACGCCCCCCTCCCAGTACCACACCTAGTGCAGATGTCCGATGAAAGCTTATGTATACGAGCCAACCGCACCGCGGTTAAGTATACGCCGTGTATCCATTTGGCCTGAATCAGCTGATCTCGTGCAAAATCACCGCCGACCTCCACGTGGAAGCCATCTCCCTCTCATAATGCAAGTCCAGCGCCGGAATATCTGCTTTCCATTTAAGAAAGGCTTTTGTCATAGGTGAGGGCTGATAGCATATAAGCGTCCCGTAGAAGGAGGAAACCATTTTACTGTGATCCACCCGTCTGGCAATTTTTTCCATCTCCCCATGTTCTAGCTGCAAAGGGTCCGTTCCAAATTGGGACCACCGGATATTTACCCGCCCTATAAACCAAATTTGTCATGACCTCACAAGATCCTATCAGGGCTGCATCCAAAAGCACACCCGGATTGCTCAGATCCGCCTTAATCCACCAGGATGCATAATTCAATTGTGTGGCTATGTAATATAGGTACAATATAGGTACATATCTGGGAGAGCCAAGCCACCCCTGACATTCGGGCCCCTAAGTGTTTCCCTAGCAATGCGGGGTACTGAACCATTCCACAAAAAGGGAGTTAATAGCCAGTCAAGTGTCTAAAATTTAGCTTTTGTCAGAATCGGAAGGGAGGGGGGGGGGGGGGGTCGCCCTGTAGAAATAGAGGAGTTTAGTAAAAATAACCATTTTGATAATATTGATCCGCCCTATCAAGGATAGGGGTAGATGCTCCCAGGCTTTAAGCCTTTGCGAGACATAATTAACCACTGGCGCCACTTTGAGAGCAGAGAACTGAGTAACATCTTTGTGAGTGACTATTCCCAAGTACGTGAATTTATCCACTACCTGCAGGGACAAATGTGGGCGTATAGATTGAGTAGGGACATTGTCCTATAGGTATAGCTCAGATTAAGCCCAATTCACCCTTAACCCTAAGTATGAGCCGTATTCGTTTACCACTTCCAACAGAGCTTCCAATGAAGGTCCTACGTCTCACAAATAAATTAACATGTCATCCGCGTATAGCAAAATATTTTCAGTCAGACCCTCTATATCCCATCCTTGTATTCTCCTACTACCCGCTATACGCGCCGCCAGTGGTTCCATCACCATGGCAAAGAGGAGACCTGCCGGGTGCCCCTTCCCAACGAGAATGGTTTGGACAGATATCCATTAACTTTCACCCGGGCAGTTGGCTGCGCATAAAGGAGATGCAACCATTTGAGGAAATTTAGGGGTACTCCCATTTTCTTTAAAACTTCCCACAGGAAGCTCCATTCTATCGAGTCAAAAGCCTTCTCGTTGTCAAGTGAGGCAACTGCTCTACCACCTGCATTATCATGGGTAACTTGTAAATTAGTTAATAGGTGTCTTAAGTTTATGTCAGTGGTTTTCCCCGGCATAAAACCTGACTGATCGGTGCCAACAACAGATAGTATAACCGACGATAACCGGATCGCCAAAACTGTAGCTTAGAGTTTAGCGTCCAAATTTATGAGGGAAATTGGTCGATATGAACTACATTTGTCTGGGGGCTTTCCAGCTTTGTGGATTACTACTATAGTAGTCTTGTGGAAGGATGCTGGCAGGAAGCCACGTTCTAAAGCATACGCGAAGAGCTTGCTAAGTCTTTTGCTCACTTCCTCAATGAGATTTATACCACTCCACTGGAAAGCCATCTGGGCCGAGGGTTTTCCCTTTCGTCATAGACAAAATGGCAGTTTGGATTTCCATTGGGTCAATGGGAGAATCTAAGATCTGCCTCTCTGATGGAGCTAAAGAGGGTATGGGAGTATTCCCAAGGAAACATCCCAGATCCTCTACTGGTCTCGTCATTTCAGAGGCGTATAAGGTGGTGTAGTAGCTATCAAATTGCTCGCATACCGCTTCCGGAGTAGTGACCGTCTCACACTATCCGTACTGATCATTGTCACTACTGTCTGCAAGGTCTCCAAATTTGCTAAATAGGCCAAGGCTTTACCCCACTTATCTCCATCTGCAAAGATGGATTGTTTCTGCGCTAAAATACGTTTCTGCGTGTAATCCGTCAAGTGTAGGGTATAACTTCTCTGAGCCGAGAGCCACTCTGCCTCATGCTCCGACGTGGGATCTATCGTAAAAGCCTCCTCTGCCTTTGCCAATGCCTCTTCCAGCCTCCCACACTTGTACATTAGCTCAGCTCTATGACTTGCTATCGCCGCTACCAATACTGCCTTACACGTATCCCATTCTATCAACGGATTGGAGGAGCCCTCATTGATTTCCCAGAATTTCGCCATTTCCTCCCTACACTTCTGCTCCACTGGGAGCACATCCAACCACATAGGGTTTAGGCGCCAATTGGAGCGTGGGCGATTTAGTGGTAAAATAAGGACAATCTGGAGAGGGGCATGGTCCGATATGCCTCGGGGCAGGTACTCAGCAGCCTTTACCCATGTGAGTGCCATCTGATTAGTAAATGCTAAGTCTATGCGTGAAAGTGAGTGGGCAGAGGGGCGTGAGTATTGTCTATTGTTAGGATATAGCCTTCTCCATACCTCCGTCAGGTGGTACACCTGCACCCAGTGCAATAACACTAAATTATGCCTAGGAGATGGATGTAGTCTATCAAGTTGTGTATCTAATATGGCATTAAAGTCTCCTAGTAGAAACAATAAGACAGCAGGAAGCACTGCTACCCGAGCCATAATTTGATCTAAAAGCCTTCTGTCAAATGGTGGGGGAACATACAGGTCCTTCTAAAAAAATTAGCATATTGTGATAAAGTTCATTATTTTCTGTAATGTACTGATAAACATTAGACTTTCATATATTTTAGATTCATTACACACCAACTGAGGTAGTTCAAGCCTTTTATTGTTTTAATATTGATGATTTTGGCATACAGCTCATGAAAACCCAAATTTCCTATCTAAAAAAATTAGCATATTTCATCCGACCAATAAAAGAAAAGTGTTTTTAATACAAAAAAAGTCAACCTTCAAATAATTATGTTCAGTTATGCACTCAATACTTGGTCGGGAATCCTTTTGCAGAAATGACTGCTTCAATGCGGCGTGGCATGGAGGCAATCAGCCTGTGGCACTGCTGAGGTGTTATGGAGGCCCAGGATGCTTCGATAGCGGCCTTAAGCTCATCCAGAGTGTTGGGTCTTGCGTCTCTCAACTTTCTCTTCCCAATATCCCACAGATTCTCTATGGGGTTCAGGTCAGGAGAGTTGGCAGGCCAATTGAGCACAGTAATACCATGGTCAGTAAACCATTTACCAGTGGTTTTGGCACTGTGAGCAGGTGCCAGGTCGTGCTGAAAAATGAAATCTTCATCTCCATAAAGCTTTTCAGCAGATGGAAGCATGAAGTGCTCCAAAATTTCCTGATAGCTAGCTGCATTGACCCTGCCCTTGATAAAACACAGTGGACCAACACCAGAAGCTGACATGGCACCCCAGACCATCACTGACTGTGGGTACTTGACACTGGACTTCAGGCATTTTGGCATTTTCCTCTCCTCAGTCTTCCTCCAGACTCTGGCACCTTGATTTCCGAATGACATGCAACAGTCCAGTGCTGCTTCTCTGTAGCCCAGGTCAGGCGCTTCTGCCGCTGTTTCTGGTTCAAAAGTGGCCTGACCTGGGGAATGCGGCACCTGTAGCCCATTTCCTGCACACGCCTGTACACGGTGGCTCTGGATGTTTCTACTCCAGACTCAGTCCACTGCTTCTGCAGGTCCCCCAAGGTCTGGAATCGGTCCTTCTCCACAATCTTCCTCAGGGTCCGGTCACCTCTTCTCGTTGTGCAGCGTTTTCTGCCACACTTTTTCCTTCCCACAGACTTCCCACTGAGGTGCCTTGATACAGCACTCTGTAACGAAAATTCGTTCAGAAATTTCTTTCTGTGTCTTACCCTCTTGCTTGAGGGTGTCAATGATGGCCTTCTGGACAGCAGTCAGGTCGGCAGTGTTACCCATGATTGCGGTTTTGAGTAATGAACCAGGCTGGGAGTTTTTAAAAGTCTCAGGAATCTTTTGCAGGTGTTTAGAGTTAATAAGTTGATTCAGGTGATTAGGTTAATAGCTCGTTTAGAGAACCTTTTCATGATATGCTAATTTTTTTAGATAGGAATTTGGGGTTTTCATGAGCTGTATGGCAAAATCATCAATATTAAAACAATAAAAGTCTTGAACTACTTCAGTTGGTGTGTAATGAATCTAAAATATATGAAAGTCTAATGTTTATCAGTACATTACAGAAAATAATGAACTTTATCACAATATGCTATTTTTTTTTTAGAAGGACCTGTATATCCTTGCAATCAAGACCTCACAACCTCAAATGGCAGCCTGCAACAGGACATACCTCCCTGATGGATCGATGTGCACAGAGATCAGCTAAAATGTAAGCAATACTAACCAGTATGGACACCCCTCTAGCATAGTTGGAGTAGGTCGCATGGTATACATATCCAACCCATGGTCTTTTAATCGCCAGTACTTTTTGGCCCCACAGATGAGTTTCCTGGAAAATAAGAACACCCGGATTATATTTCTTAATATAATTAAACACTAAGGATCTCTTCACCTTGTCATTTAAACCCTGGACATTCTAGGAAATTAGCTACTATACACCGCCATAGGTAACCGGTAAATAAGTGCCCCCCCCCCCCCCCACCCTTAATCTGTCAACGTCACTGCCCCAAGCACACACACATTCTCAAGTGTAACAAACCAAAACCTTTGTATCCCGTCCCCACCCTGCCCAAACATCCCCCAACTCGTCTGAGCTTATATTCCCCTAACCTATGTAGTAAACTTTACAGATAGCTAAGGAGCCCTCAGCCTAACAAGCTAACTAGAGAATAGAGAGTTATCGAACATCACCCTGCAAAACAGCAGATCTCTAATCTAATCAGAGGTAGAGCTTAACCCCTATTTAAATTATACTGCACATTACATCTAAATCATCCTACTTCCAACAGAGATTAACATCACTATTCATTGAAACAGGTGCCCCCTTTGGGGCAACATCTTTTCTTCAAACCCCTAGGTCCGGGGAGATTCCACTTGTAACAGCTAGTTGGGAAGCAGCTTGATCTTCTTCATCTCAGATGGCGACGATCAATCCAGTCAGATGCCTCCTCTGGAGTTGGGAAAACCGGGATCTTCCACCGTCTAGTATCCTCCGCTTGGACGGATATAGCATTGCATATTTGATACCCAGTTAATAAAGGCGAGCAAGGACACTTGTAAATTGTCTGCGTTGTTTCTGTACTTCAGTTGTGAAGTCAGGATCGAAGGAGATCTTTGCATTTTCGTATTTAATGTCTTTCTTCTTCCTGGCCACAGCCAGAATAGTATCTCGATCTCTGTAATTTAAAATTTTCACAATGAAGGGTCTGGGAGCAGAGCCTGGAGGAAGAGATCTAGTAGGAATCCTATGGGCTCTTTCAACAACAAAGCTTGACGATAACTCAATAGGTGCCAGGAGAGTGCGAATCAACTGCTCCGCATATATCTCTGGAATGGTACCTTCCGCTCTCTCAGGAAGGCCCAGGATTATGACGTTGTTTCTCCTATTGCGGTTTTCCATGTCTTCCACTCTGGCCTGCAATATTTTCACCTGCTGTTGCAACTGTCTAGTAGTCTCGGTGGTAGCCGATGCTGAATCTTCCACCTCACCTAGGCGACGTTTGACTTCTTTTATACAATCTCTCATTTTGTCTATGTCATGGCGTAGACAATTAATATCACTCTGCAAATGATCGATTTTCGCGGCCAGCGCCGCCTGGCAAGCTGCTATAGCAGACATTATCTTGTCCGTTTGTGGCACAGTGTCCATACCCTGTTCTGGGTCTAAGTCAGTTTGACTCATAGTATCAACCAGATCTTTCGGTGATGCAGGGCCTGTATAGGACGCAGTTTTGCTGCCCATGAGTAGATTTTGGTTACTCTATGTACTGTAGCTGTTCCCAGCAGGGAGTACAAGTAATGACTGAGAGAGCGTCAGGGGAACAAGTGGAAAAAACCCTTAATAAAGCCGGCCAAACAGCGTTGTTCAGAGACTTGACTGATTTAGAGGTTATCAGATCACACTAGGCAAGTAACCTCTACATGCGCCCGTGGCAGATAAAGCAGGTTTCCTGCAAGGTACTGGGTTACAGGGACAGGGAAACAAAATGGCTCCACCAGATCCTTATGTAAAAGGAGGGACCAGTCACTTCATCCCCACTAGGTCCTGTGGTACAGCCACTAGATAGATCGCTGGTTCCCTGGGTATTGATTGGGTCCCCACCTCCTCCCCACAGCTTCAGCCCGCGCTCTCTTCCCTATCAGCTCGTGGTAAACAGTGTGCGGGCAAGATGGTGCCAGGTGTCCCTGAACTCCGATGGAGATTATGCTGCCGCCGCCCAGACTTGATCCTGTATCGGTATCCTGGTTCGCTCTTCGGTGAGTTTCAGGAGGCTTGACACTGAGAGTGGGAAGTGCCCCAAGAGGGTGGAAGCCCGCGCCACCACGCCACTGTTGGCGGGGAAGATGGCTGCCTGCTTTCCTGCAGGAAGATGGGGGCGCAGCTCACCGGAGTCACCGACGCAGGCGTGGAGATGAAAACGACCTGACCCGAAGACAGGGTGATGCCCGCAGACCTACTAGAGGTATCGTGAGCCACTCTGCGCAAGCTGTGAAGCAGGATGATGTCAGGATGATAGGGGAGCTCGATCTACAAATGTGGTGTTCGGCCGAGCATGCTCGATCATCACTAATCTTTATTTATGTTGTTATATCTCCCTGCACTTAAGCGTGCCATATAATGGACACCCATGTATAATGTGCCATGTTAGGATGCTATAATATGTGCTCACACCACTAAGAGATGCCATCAAGGTAATCAGATATGATGTGCACTAAGGTGGGTGAAATGCAGCATGTGTATTGTGACCATATCAGAAATGTACAGTAGAGGCAGTCTGTTAAATTGAAGAGTCATATACCTTGGGCAGGATGTCAGGAGGCCCTTGCAGATGGACTCAGTGCTGTTTACTTATGCTCCGCACAAGGGGATAAATAGCAGCACAGGCAGACCATGGAGGGATGCAGGAATGCTGCCATAGAGCGCAAGGGAGTGAGAGACGACACTATTGTGAACTAGAAGACACTGCAGATTCCTGCTTGTAGCTAGCTAGCAGTAGAGGTGAGTGCCAATAGCTTTAGTGGTGCGCCACCTCAGGGCTTTAATAGTACAAGGACCCAGCTGAGCACTGACGACGAGTTGAAGCCAGAGCAAGGAGCCACCTAGCCCCTGCATCCTAATAGCAGCCGGTGCCTGTAGAGAAAACAAGCCTGTTACCTTGCTGGCATTTCTCAGCCTGCTGCTAGGTGCACCCTATTGGCACAACTATATAGCAGACACTGGGGAACATCTTTATTGTATAGGAGACATTGTTATTGTATGAGGAGCAAAGGGACCATTGTTATTTTATGGGGAACATTGGGGACATCATTATTAAATGGGGACATTTTTATTGTAAAGGGAGCAAAAGGGGACAGTACTATTGTAAGGGGACACATAAGGGGAAATCATTACTATATAAGGGACATTGTTATTGAAATTTTGATTGTATGGAGGCACATATAGGGACATCATTATTGTATGGAGCACATAGTGGGACATTTTATTGTATGGAGGTACAAGAGGGTCTTTTGTATGGACGCACAAAGAAGCCTTATTATTATATAGGAACACAATGGGGTTGTTAATACTGCGTAGGGGAACAGATACAAAGGCAGTCACTGCCACATAGGGAGTATGAAGGGGCATTATTACTGCATGGTGCACAGTTGTTATCAACGCTCAGTTCAGAAGCCTGCATCTCTGATGGTATGGGGTTGCATGAGTGCGTGTGGCATGGGCAGCTTGCATGTCTGGAAAGGCACCATCAATGCAGAAAAATATATTCAGGTTCTAGAACAACATATGCTCCCATCCAGACGTCATCTCTTTCAGGGAAGACCCTGCATTTTTCAACAAGATAATGCCAGACCACATTCTGCATCAATCACAACATCATGGCTGCGTAGGAGAAGGATCTGGGTACTGAAATGGCCAGTCTGCAGTCCAGATCTCTCACCTATAGAGAACATTTGGCGCATCATAAAGAGGAAGGTGCAACAAAGAAGGCCCAAGACGATTGAACAGTTAGAGGCCTGTATTAGACAAGAATGGGAGAGCATTCCTATTTCTAAACTTGAGAAACTGGTCTTCTCGGTCCCCAGACGTCTGTTGAGTGTTGTTAGAAGAAGGGGAGATGCCACACAGTGGTGAAAATGGCCTTGTCCCAACTTTTGGGGGATTTGTTGACACCATGAAATTCTGATTCAACATATTGTTCCCTTAAAATGGTACATTTTCTCAGTTTAAACTTTTGTTCCGTGATTTATGTTCTATTCTGAATAAAATATTAGAAGTTGGCACCTCCACATCATTGCATTCAGTTTTTATTCACGATTTGTATAGTGTCCCAACTTTTTTGGAATCCGGTTTGTACAAGGTTTGTTCATTTCTTATCAGTATTGTGGTATTATCAGTCAGTAAATGGTGCTAGTTTGTATTCTGGGGCGGGGGATGTTCCTCTATAGACTCTAGCAGCACCATTAGGTATTGCACATCCAAGGAACATGGTGGCAGTGGTGGGGGCCCAGTTCAAAATTTGTCCTTATACCCATTTGTTGCTGCTGTACTCTCCCTGGATCTGAAATCCATCATATCTAAAATAAATAAATAGTTGAACTCTTGTTTAAAGGGCTTGTCCAGGATAAAAGAAATATGGCTGCTTTCTTCCCAAAAAAAAAAAAAACAGCACCACACCTGTCTACAGCTTGAGTGTGGTATTGTAGCTCTGCTCCGTTTACTTAAATAGAGCTGAGCTACAATGCTAAGTACAACCTATCGATAGATGTGGTGCTGTCTGTGGAAGAAACCAGCCATGTTTTTTTTTCTAATTCTGGACAACATCTTTAAGCATCTAATTATATACAGTGGATATAAAAAGTCTACACACCCCTGTTAAAATGTCAGGTTTCTGTGCTGTAAAAAAATTAGACAAAGATAAATCATTTCAGAACTTTTTCCACCTTTTAATGTGACCTATAAGTTGTACCAAAACAAACTGAAATCTTTTAGGTGGAGGCAAGAAAAAAAAAAAAACTAAAATAATGTGGTTGCATAAGTGTGCACACCGCTCTTATAACTGGGGATGTAGCTGTGTTCAGAATTAAGCAATCACATTCACAACCATGTTAAATAGGAGTCGGCATACACCTGTCATCATTTAAAGTGCCTCTGATTAACCCCAAATAAAGTTCAGCTGCTCTAGTTGGTCTTTCCTAAAATTTTCTTAGTCGCATCCCACAGCAAAAGCCATGGTCCACAGAGAGCTTCCAAAGCATCAGAGGGATCTCACTGTAAAAAGGTATCTGTCACTGTGGTGAGTGGGGTAAACCCCCCACCGTGCGGTGTCAAAGGGTAAAAAGGGGATCAGTCTGGCCAAAAGGAGTAATACGGGAGCAGGTCACCTCCTACAGCCTCCCTAATCCTCTTCCTGACTTCTCACCGTATGAGCGGACCCCGATGGTAGGACGACTCATACTCAGGATTCCTAGAGACCCTAAGTCGCCCTGGTAATCCCTCACCAAGGAGCAGGAAAGAGACGACCTGTTAATCTCAGTCATAGAGGAACAGAAGTCTCTATCTGAGGCCAGGCTGCAAGGAAAGGGGAAAACATACAGCATAAGGAGATGGCAGGTAAGCAAAACAAATAACACACTTACCTGCCACAGACACACTGACTGGAACCCGTGCACTAGTGCTGCTCTCCACACCAACATTAAAGGACACATCACACACCACAAACCACACAGGAACCCAGGACACCCATAGCTGCAATAAAGATGACACAGGGGAATGTCTAGCAAACATGCTGGACACCAAACACCACCAGAAATGTAACACCAAACTAGACATACAGACACCCTGAACATAACCCACTCCATACAAAGGACAGGAAGGGAAGGAGACACCGGGATGACATTGATGACCACAAGGGTGGCCCTCACTGGATAGATGGAACACCCTGGACTGGAGCAGAGCTCCAGCACCAACCACAGCTGAAGTACAACTGACTCCAGCCAGGAAACCACAGAAGATATAAGCCAAGTGACCACACCCAGTCAGGGAGTTAACCCTTACAGCACCAGACAGAGGGAGGCTACAACTTAAAGGGGAAGTGCACACACAAGCATACCAAACACGTAACCACCGGCAACAGCATGCATGGCAACCATGTCATGGCAATCACCCAGAAGGCTGAGACACTGCCACCGCATGCTCTCACAGCAACACGTTGCCGCGGGCAACAGCAAGTATGGCAACAGTGTCACAGCGTACACCATAGATCGTGACAGTATCAGTCAGGAGAAGGGTACAAAAGAATTTCCAAGGCATTAGATATACCATGAAACACAGTGAAAACAGTCATCATCAAGTGGAGAAAATATGGCACAACAGTGACATTACCAAGAACTGGACGTCCCTCCAAAATTGATGAGGCGAAAACTGGTCTGGGAGGCTACCAAGAGGCCTACAGCAACATTAAAGGAGCTGAAGGAATATCTGGCAAGTACTGGCTGTGTGGTACATGTGACAACAATCTCCCGTATTATTCATATGTCTGGGCTATGGGGTAGAGTGGCAAGACAAAAGCCTTTTCTTACGAAGAAAAACATCCAAGCCAGGCTACATTTTGCAAAAACACATCTGAAGTCTCCCAAAAGCATGTGGGAAAAGGTGTTATCGTCTGATGAAACCATGGTTGAACTTTTTGGCCAAAATTCCAAAAGATATGTTTGGCACAAAAACAACACTGCAAATCACAAAAGAACACCATACCCACAGTGAAGCATGGTGGTGGCAGCATCATGCCAAGGGGCTGTTTTTCTTCAGCTGGAACTGGGGCCTTTGTTAAGCTAGAGGGAATTATAAACAGTTCCAAATACCAGCCAATATTGGCACAAAACCTTCAGGCTTCTGCTAGAAAGCTGAACCTAAAGAGGAACTTCATTTTTCAGCATGACAACAACCCAAAGCATGCATCCAAATCAACAAAGGAATGGCTTCACCAGAAGAAGAGTTTTGGAATGGTCCAGCCAGAGCCCAGACCTGAATCTGATTGAAAATCTGTGGGGTGATCTGAAGAGGGCTGTGCACAGGAGATGCCCTCGCAACCTGACAGATTTGGAGTATTTTTGCAAAGAAAAGTGGGCAAATCTTGCCAAGTCAAAAATGTGCCATGCTGATAGACTCAAATCAAAAGGGGCCGGGTCACGAGTGTGAATAGCTGCGGTGTTCAGGTGAGAACGTACCACAGGAGAAGAGAGGAGAGAGGAGGAATTTAAGATCTACAGACTGGTTTGATGTGCCTGCATTCCACCTGCGCTTGTGAGTATATCAGCTTAAAGTGCGGGTGAATGGTATTCACAGTGCTTCACTATTGGTGCGGTTTTTGTATGTCTCACAGGAGCTGTTGTGGAAGGAGGAAATCTGGTGAATCCGGTGCTTTGCCTGTGTATGTATAATTGGATGGTTCAACCCAAAAAGGTCACCTCATCTAAATATTAGGATTTTGCGCAGTCCTACAGAAACGCATATTGACTTTGTGATTTGAGCCCACTTCACATTTGGGACCTCCTGCGGCAACCAATTGAGGCAACGTATTGGATTTTTTTTTGTATTTATATTGTATCACACTGCTGTGTTCTTATGCCGCAGAGGGTATTTTAGACGGACCCCTCATACAACAGCAAATTTTTGAACACCCCCCCCCCAGTAACTTCTTCGCAACCCCCAACTCACGTGCAACCCCCATTCCTGTAGCTAGTCAAGACTGAGCTCTCAGACGAGGCCGGGCAGCTGCTCCGTCCGTTTCCTACAGTGTCATTTATAATACTGTTGAGGGGGCGCTGACAATAAAATCTTCCTCCTGAGGGGGCCCCTTGTGGGTCTGGGCCCCAAAGCAGCCACTTCCCTTATAGCTACGCCCCTGCCTGCACCCCATAAGTTATGCTACTAACTTTGTAACATAGTCTCTAAATGGTTTGCATCCTCTATTGTTTGCATTCCATAACTTTTTTTGGGCATTCATATGGAATTATTATGTTCTGAATTATAATAAGTTTAGGCGTGTAACAATGACTCATGAGGCCCCATAGCAAAACTTTTATGGCCTCGTTCCACCATGACCACCTTCAGTAACAAGTTCAGAACAAGGTCAGAGCAACTTATGATTATGTTGGTCTCCCTAATGCAAGGTAATAATGCACGCAGCAATGTCACAACAATAGTGGGATAATGTGCATAGTAAGGTTACATCACAGGCATAATGTGCACAATAATGTCACAGTACAGCAATAAGACTCAGCGATGTCACAATAATATGACAATACGCAGGGTAATATACAGAAATAAATCAATTATGTCACATCAGAGAAATAATGCATAAAAGTAATGCGCCCTTCCATTATCTATATACAGTATATCACTAGAACTGCATATGTCTGGAGATGGGCTAAGCTAGATATTGGGCACCATAGCAGATGCTCTGCCTGTTACCCTGGTAATTACGCCCATGAATATGTTGACATTTATGTAATATTTTCTGCATAACTTTTAACCTTGCATAATTTTTCTGTAACCTAGAACTTGTAGATTTTGATTACAGAAAGCATAAAATCATTGTGATTCCAATTCAGTTTTTCCATTGCTTCATGGGCATGGTTCACAAATAACCTTGTCACTGGCCTCCTGCTCCACAGTTATGTAACTTTAATTCGACTGCACATAGTGGTAGCAGAGTCGTGTTTGGAATATCGCAAGAAGGATTGATTCTGCCTGGCCCAGAGGCAAAGGAAATGAAAGAATGTACAGAGAGGAAGCTAAGCTTATCCTTCAATGACGATCCTGATCCTGTTCAATTACTTTGCAGACTCAGACCTTCTGTGACGGCTTTTGTGTATTCATTGGAGCTTAAATACTGTTAGATATGAAGACAAAAGCTACAATTAGTGTTATCAGCAGAAATGATTAGGCCCCTTTCACACGGGTGAGAATTACGCGCGGGTGCAGTGTGTGAGGTGAACGCATTGCACCCGCACTGAATCCGGACCCATTCACTTCAATGGGGCTGTGCAGATGAGCGGCGATTTTCACGCATCACTTGTGCGTTGCGTGAAAATTGCAGCAGGCTCTACAGGGTGGGCCATTTATATGGATACACCTTAATAAAATGGGAATGGTTGGTGATATTAACTTCCTGTTTGTGGCACATTAGTATATGTGAGGGGGGGAAACTTTTCAAGATGGGTGGTGACCATGGCGGCCATTTTGAATCCAACTTTTGTTTTTTCAATAGGAAGAGGGTCATGTGACACTTCAAACTTATTGGAAATTTCACAAGAAAAACAATGGTGTGCTTGGTTTTAACGTAACTTTATTCTTTCATGAGTTATTTACAAGCCTCTGACCACTTATAAAATGTGTTCAATGTGCTGCCCATTGTGTTGGATTGTCAATGCAACCCTCTTCTCCCACTCTTCACACACTGATAGCAACACCGCAGGAGAAATGCTAGCACAGGCGTCCAGTATCCGTAGCTTCAGGTGCTGCACATCACATCTTCACAGCAGAATATATAGCATGTTGTGATTTTCACGCAACGCAGAACTGATGCGTGAAAAAAAACGCTCATGTACACAGACCCATTGAAATGAATAGGTCAGGATTCAGTGCGGGTGCTATGCGTTTACGTCATGCATTGTACCCGCTTGGAAAACTTGCTTGTGTGAAAGGGGCCTTAAGGTACCCATACACCTTCAAGAGCTGAATGCTTGTTTAGTAGACAGCTATTTGTCCCAACTCCAAGCATGTATAGTTGCCAACTGTCCCAAATTTGGTGGGACTGTCCTGGTAAATTTGTGCTAGTCCCGGGTTGAAAATGGGCATGTCCAACTCAAACCCTGCCGATAAGTGTGTGTGCCTGGACGGGGTCAATTTAACCAACTGAAACGTTGGTAAGTGTGAACATACCTTTCTGATAAAGGTTTTTATTTTTTTACACTATGCAGTAAAATTGACCTGTTATCTTCATTCTCCAGGTCAGTATGGTTACAACGATGCCACATTGGTATAATTTTTCTTGTATTTTAATACTGAAAAAAAAAAAGTTTGAGGGAAAAAAAAATTATAACCATATTCTGATCCCTATTAGAGATGGCCTTGCAGTTCGCCTGGCGGTCGTTTCACGGCGAACTTTGAGTGTTCGCATTCTCCATATTCTTTTGCATTGCGCCGAACTTTGACCCATCACACATCCATCAGGTGGGACAGGACAGCCATTTGAGACGTTCAGCACATGGACGTACCCCCTACCTTATAACAGAACCCGATCTGGCAGCCATTTTACATTTTGTGTTTTTTGCCTGTGTAGAGAGAGGTTGCATTTTGGAGCAGGGACAGGATGTTATGAACTTAGGACACCAAACGCTAGCTAATAGGGCCACAAAAGTCCTTTTAAGGACTAGTACTGTTGTGCTATTGATAGGTGGGACATACAGAGGGGTGCGATATACTTATAATATACTTTCTAACATAGAAAATATATTATAGTGCATTTGTATGCTTCCAGAAAATACTGATTGAGGGCTGCGATCTATCAGCTTCCACAAAATAGTGGTAGAGGTTTTCCATATACCTGCGTCCACAAAATTACCGCTTGAGGGCAGAATGTATTTGACATTCCGTTTACGGGCCGTTTTATGCGTTCCGCATACGGTCCGTATACGGATCCATTCATTTCAATGGGTCGGCAAATGATGTGGACAGATGTGGACAGTGCTGTCCGCATCCGTTGCTCTGTTCCGTGGCCCCCCAAAAATTATTAGTCCTGTCCTATTCTTGTCCATTTTGCGGATGAGAATAGGCATTTCTATAGTGGGCCTTCCGTGTTTGGATCCGCAATTTGCGGACCGCAAAAAACGTCACGGTCGTGTAAACGAGCCCTGAGGGTGATATACCAGCTTCAACTAACAACTGATATAAAGCGATTGTTCTGACATTCATGTCAAATGTAATCAAATACACTGGTGTAATGTGAAATTACTTACAGTGATCAGGAGTTCTTCCTCACTGTCGCAAAATTTGCTTCCAACTATCTTTTCCAATCGCATCAAACTTCGGGTAGTTCAAACCAGTTGCTAGACTAGGCCACACCCTTTTTGCGCATGAGCATTATACGAAATTTAACTATGCAATTTTTGCATTGAAAAAAAAACGGAGATAGCTGCACATTTGTATACGTCAAACCAAAAGGAAATACACTTTTTCTAGGCTCCAGCACGGCACACTTTTTAGAGTTTCCCTTTAAGACGCATAAAAATGGCCCCTGATTAAAATACATATTTTTTGTGGGAATTTTTGCCAATGATCCCCCTCTGGTATATCACTGTCCATGTTGTGGGACTATTTGTGCACTCATAGTTTGCATTTGGTGGCTGCAAATATGACCTGAAGGTTTTCAAGGTTCGCCTGCTATTAAAGTCAATGGGCTCGATGCGGTTTTGCGAATCGTCCTGGCTGATGTTCGTCCATCACTAATCCCTATAAATTTTTTGTAGTTAAGTGTATGCGGTTGTGTAAGGGCTTATTTTTTTGAGGGCCGATCTGTTCTTTTCAGTGATACCAATTTGAAGTGTGTGCGACATTTTGATCACTTTTTATAAAAAAAATATTGGGTAGTTGAAGTGACCAAAAAATGGCAAATTGACTGTTTTTATTTTTTTTCCCGTTACGCCATTTGCCGTATTCCATTAATATTGTTATATTTTAATTGTATGGGCATTTTCACACGCGGCGATGCCCATGATGTTTATTTTTTATTTTTTAAGTATTTTTATTTTAAAGAAAGGGGGGTCATTTGAACTTTTATTTTTTCAACTTTTTTTTAAGTCACCTTGGGTGACAATAACTGGCAATCATTAGATTGCCTATTATGTTAATTTATATCTATATAGACATCATTGAACACTTCATTTGCACTATACCAATACAATGCTGCCACCTAGCCTGCTTGAGACTTCAGCCTATTAGCACAAGGTAACAGGTTCCCCGATCTCTGTCGGGGAACGCTGTTACCTGAGCAGAAGTACTCGACTTCTGCTTCTGGACTGCCCATATGCTGTGGTCACATTTGACCACGGCATCTGAAAGGGAAAATGTAAGGCTGATCGCATACATGTGCCGCGGGTCTTTGCTACAGTATTTAAAATAGCAGAAACCCGGCGGCTATGGAGCCTGCTACATGTGCGAGCAGGCGCCATGTTTGGGGACATGGAGGTCTTTAAAGGGTTAAAATTCAACATGGCCGATTGTTCTTTCTCCCGAAATTATCTGTCAGGGGAGAGTTGGGATCTGCCCATACACATTAAGGCCCCTTTCACACGGGCGAGTATTCCGCGTGGGTGCAATGCGTGAGTTGAACGCATTGCACCCGCACTGAATCCTGACCCATTCATTTCTATGGGGCTGTGCACATGAGCTGTGATTTTCCCACATCACTTGTGCGTTGCGTGAAAATCGCAGCAAGCTCTATATTCTGCATTTTTCATGCAACACAGGTCCCATTGAAGTGAATGGGTCCGCGTAAAAATCGCAAGCATCCGCAGGCAACTGCGGATGCGAGGCGATTTTCACGCATGGTTGCTAGGTGACGATCGGGCTGGGGACCCGATCTGTATTATTTCCCCTTATAACATGGTTATAAGGGAAAATAATAGCATTCTGAATACAGAATGCTTAGTAAAATAGTGGTTAAAAAATAAAAAATAATAATTCACCGATTCCAATTGATCTCGTAGTTGCGAGTTCTTCTGTAATGTTGAGCTGCCTGCTAAGGACCTGTGGTGATGTCACATCACATGATACAATCACATGGTCCCTCACCATGGTGATGAACCATGTGATTGGACCATGTGATGAGCACAGTGACGTCATCAAAGGTCCTATTCCTGTGCACAGCAAAGAAGAAGACAGAAGAGATGCTGGCTGCGCGATCAAGTGGATTAAGGTGAGTTAAATTATAATTATTATTTTTAACCCCTCCAGCCCTATTTTACTAAGCATTCTGTATTAAGAATGCTTATATTTTCCCTTATAACCATGTTATAAGGGAAAATAATACAATCTACAGAACACCTAACCCAAACCCGAACTGTAAAGAAGTTCGGGTACCAAACATGCCGATTTTTCTCATGAGCGTGCAAAACGCATTACAATGTTTTGCACTCGCGCAGAAAAATCGCGCATGTTATCCGGGCAAAAAACATGACACCCATGTGAAAGAGGCTAAATACTTTAATATGTTTGGGGCCCTTACTATAATAAGGCCTCTTTCACACGAACGATACGGATTAGGTCCGAATGCGTTCAGGGTGCGATCAGTGAAACTCGCACCAGTTTGCAAGCAAGTTCAGTCAGTTTTGTCTGCGGGTGCAATGCGTTTTGATGCGTTTTTCACGTGCGGGATAAAAAATGAAGGTTACAAACAACATCTCTTAGCAACCATCGGTGAAAAACGCACCACATCCACACCTGCTTCTGGATGCAATGCTTTTCTTACTGAAGCCCCATTCACTTCTATGGGGCCAGGGCTGTGTGAAAAATGCAGAATATAGAACATGCTGCGTTTGTCACCAACGCAGAACTGATGCGTGAAAAAATATGCTCATGTACACAGACCCATTGAAATAAATGGGTCAGGAATGGATACAGTGCGGGTGCTATGCGTTCACGTCACGCATGGCACCTGCGCGGAAAACTCGCTCATGTGAAAAGGGCTGAAATATTAGTACATTTTTCAGTGCCAAAGTCACGGCCCCTGGCACGCCCCTGCCACACACTCAACACTCTGTGTTTGTCAAAGGCCTCATGCACACGACCGTTGTGTGCATCCGTGGCCGTTGTTCCGTTTTCCGTGATTTTCTGCGGACCCATTGACTTTTAATGGGTCCGTTGAAAAGTCGGAAAATGCACCTTTGTTCTTCAGTGGCCGTGATCCGTGTTCCCTGTCTGTCAAAAAAATATGACCTGTCCTATTTTTTTGACGGACAACGGTTCACGGACCCATTCAAGTCAATGGGTCCGTGAAAAAAACACGGATGCACACAAGATTGGCATCTGCGTCTGTGATCTGTGGCCGTAGGCTACTTTCACTTTGGGAAAACTCATATCCGACAGTATATTTTAACACAGAGGCGTTCCCACAGTGATGGGGACGCTTCAAGTTAGAATATCCTACGAACTGTGTATATGTCTGCCCCCTGCTGCCTGGCAGCACCCGATCTCTTACAGGGGGCTGTGATCCACACAATTAAACCCTCAGGTGCCGCACCTGAGGGGTAAATTGTGCGTATCATAACCCCCTGTAAGAGATCAGGTGCTGCCAGGCAGGAGGGGGCAGACCCACCTCCCTCCCCTGTATTACATTCATTGGTGGCCAGTGCGGCCCCCCTCCCTCCCCAATATTATATTCATTGGTGGCCATTGCGGCCTCCCCTCTCCCCCCCTAGTTAAAATCACCTTCCCCCATCATTGGTGGCCAGTGCGGCCTCCCCTCTCCCCCCCCCCAGTTAAAATCACCTTCCACCATCATTGGTGGCCAGTGTGCCCCCCCTTTCCCCCCTTCCTAGTTAAAATCCCCTTCCCCCATCATTGGTGGCAGCGG
This sequence comes from Bufo gargarizans, assembly GCF_014858855.1. NCBI lineage: Eukaryota > Metazoa > Chordata > Amphibia > Anura > Bufonidae > Bufo > Bufo gargarizans. The sequence continues at coordinate 312,345,485 of NC_058085.1, forward strand.
AGAGTTCCGATCGGAGTCCCAGTTTAATCGCTGGGGCTCCGATCGGTAACCATGGCAACCAGGATGCTACTGCAGTCCTGGTTGCCATGGTTACTTAGCAATTTTTAGAAGCATTATACTTACCTGCGATGTCTGTGTCCGGCCGGGCGCTCCTCCTACTGGTAAGTTACAGATCTGTGCTATAAGCAATGCGCCGCACAGACCTTTCACTTACCAGTAGGAGGAGCGCCCGGCCGGACACAGACATCGCAGGTAAGTATAATGCTTCTAAAAATTGCTAAGTAACCATGGCAACCAGGACTGCAGTAGCGTCCTGGTTGCCATGGTTACCGATCGGAACTCTCCGCTGCCACCAATGATGGGGGAAGGTGATTTTAACTGGGGGGGGGGGAGAGGTGAGGCCGCACTGGCCACCAATAATGGGGGAAGGTGATTTTAACTAGGGGGGGAGAAGGGGGGCACACTGGCCACCAATGATGGGGGAAGGTGATTTTAACTAGGGGGGGAGAGAGGGAAGGATGCACTGGCCACCAATAAATATAATATTGGGGAGGGAGGGGGGCCGCACTGGCCACCAATGAATGTAATACAGGGGAGGGAGGGGGGTCTGCCCCCTCCTGCCTGGCAGCACCTGATCTCTTACAGGGGACTATGATAAGCACAGTTAATTGTGCGGATCACAGCCCCCTGTAAGAGATCGGGTGCTGCCAGGCAGCAGGGGGCAGACATGTACACAGTTTGTAGGATATTCTAACTTGAAGCGTCCCCATCACTATGGTAACGCCTCTGTGTTAGAATATACTGTCAGATCTGAGTTTTACCATCTAACTCAAATCCGATGGTATATTCTAACATAGAGGCGTTCCCATGGTGATGGGGACGCTTCAAGTAAAAATATACCATCGGATTGGAGAAAACTACGATCCGATGGTATAATAGGGACTCCTGACTTTACATTGACTATACAAGTCAATGGGGGACGGATCCGTTTGCAATTGCACCATATTGTGTCAACGTTAAACAGATCCGTCCCCGTTGACTTGCATTGTAAGTCAGGACAGATCCGTTTGGGTCCGCATGGCCAGGCGGACACCAACACGATATTTTTTTACTTTCCTTCATGTCCGTGGATCCTACAAAAATCAAGGAAGACCCACAGAAGAAGAAACGGACACGGATCACGGAACCACGGGACCCGTTTTTGCAGACCGAAAAAAACCGGTCGTGTGCATGAGGCCAAACACAGCGCAAAAAAACACATTTTATTGTCACAAGGCATTCACACAAATTGCAAAAAGGAGGTTGTTCAACATTTTTATGCCAAAAACTGACAAAAATGTTTGTAAATGACCCCCAGTAATTCTTGAAATCTACCCCAGTCGGGGACTGGAGAAGATTTAACTCCAGGTGCATGGACGGGTGGAGGACGTGCTGGTCTTTAATAAATAGCCCTCTATGTGTTAGGGAACCTAGCCAAGTTCATACGAGTTCATGTAAAGCATATGGTATATGAAGGGGAATATATTGGCAGACAACTGAGCCAGAAATTCCATGCTGGATGTAGACTATTTACATTTCAAGTAGGTCAGCATGCACGCAACGTAGAGCTGTAATACTGCACAGGACAGCTCAGAGTCCTGAGCAAAATTTAACTCTGCTGGGTGTGGAAGCATAGCAGAGTCCTGATAAGCAAGGGAGGAAAAGCAAAGACGAATAGGCTGCAACTAGCAGATCAACTGGAAATAGGACTAAGGCCGAATGCACACGAACGTAAGGGCTCCAAGCAATTAGGGGCCCACAATGCACGGGCACCAGCTGTGTACTCTCTGTCCTGTAGATGCGGACCCATTGACCTGAATGGGTAGGCAATCCGCAAGATACGGCAAAAGATAGGACATGTCGGCACAGACTTGAAAGCCCACAGAAGTGCTTCGTAGTGTTTCCATGGGCTTCCAATCCATGCATCTGCTCTGTAAAAGATAGGACATGTCTTATGTTTGGCCGTATCTTGCGGAACACAGACCCATCCAAGTCAAATGGCACATTTACTAATGGACTTGCAACACTTTTAGACGTAAAAATTGTTGCAAGTCCCCTTTTCTGTCCGGCACAATTTTGCCGCATGTTTGGTTTTGCATCTTGTACGCCAGTTGGGCGTGACAGGAGTATGTCGGGGGCTGTGAAAACAGGCGAAATGTAAGTTAAAAACTAGCTGCGACAGATGTGCCGAATTTATGATGAGGCGCACGCCTTGTCATAAATTAGACATATCTAGCGGCAGCGCAGAGGGGGAAACTAAGACTGGCGTAAAAAGCCGGACTTTGTAAATGTGCCCCAATAGGTCTGCATCCGTGGAACACTCCATTTGTCTTCATTAGGTTTAGAGCTACTTTATAAGCCTGTGCACCAACCTAGGTGGAGCCATCTCGGATATTGGGTGGCAAAAACCTGTGGCGGATTTCCATTGAGGGTAACTGCACATAATGCAGATTACATGTCGTTTTCCCGTGAGGACTTGCCAGCAAAGTGATTGAAATTTCGCAAAGGTTTGCGTATTTTGTACATGCAGACATTGACGAGCCGTATAAATTAAAAAATTCACAGCATTGTCAATTGTGCAATTTTGCACCTTAGATATAGTACTTTTCTCCATAGACTTTAATGGGGTTGTTAAAGGACACCTGTCAGCAGGTTTGTACCTATGACACTGGCTGACCTGTTACATGGGCACTTGGCAGCTGAAGGCATCTGTGTTGGTCCCATGTTTGTATGTGGCCGCATTGCTGAGAAAAATCATGTTTTAATATATGCACCGAGAGGTTCTGCTCTTGCAGTGTATACGTCAAAAATCTGTCCTAGTCAAAGTGCAGAGGGTGCTGCAGCTGCAGAGAGAGCAGAGCCTCTAGGTGTAGGGATAACGTCCCTGTTGCTCCTAGAGGGTCATTTGCATATATTAAACAGTGTTGGACTGGGGTGCCTAAGGCCCACCAGTAACATTTATTTTGGGGGCCCACTGTATGGATACATTCAAATATTACCTGCTCACACAGCAGCAAGATGCTACCAGATGACTAAATATGGGGGTCCCTGCAGCAGCTTTGAGAAGGTAGGTCCTGGGGAGAAGAGGACCCTGCCAGCTTTCCTCTATACCTAGAAGTCATCTCAGCTCTGATCGTGTCTATAATAATAAACTGGGGAGTTTCTTTAATAATCCATCAAGTTTTGTATATGAACACAGGTTGAGGTGCTGTACATTGAGTATATGTATGTAGGGCAGTAAGTCTACTGTGTTATGTGCCACTTGTGCAGGGGGTGGGAGACTAGCTGCCCACCTTGCTTAGGAGCCCACCTGGGGATTCACCTGTACCCCTGTGGGCCAGTCCGAGCATGCATATGAACATGGGAACAACACAGATGCCTTCAGCTGCCAAGTGCACATGTAACAGGTCAGACAGTGTCATAGGTACAGATCTGCTGACAGATGGGCTTTAACATAAACAGAAAATCCACAACAAAAACCATAGAAAAAACACACAAAAATGCAGCAAAACCAAGATAAATAGTGTGGATTTATGTGTGGTTTTTATATGGGTTATTGGTGTGGATTTCATGGGGATTTTTGCATACAAATCTGCACGGTGGCTGAACCCGGACATACCCATATTTTCACCCAGGCAGCCCCCCTGATGGATCACTAGATCGTGCAGGGCACGAGCTCTTTTGTTTACAATAACACACTGCCGGGTGGAGGTTTCAGGCTCTGATGGGCATGCTTTAGCGCTTCGTCACCGGAACTCCTGAAAATGCCTTTGCCCTGCGCGATTTAGCACAGGGCAAAGGAGAGCATCGGAGCATAAACTGCTCTGATGCTCAAGTCAGGGGGGAAGGGGTGCCGGGGTGAAAATGGAGGTATGTTTAGGTTCAGCTCTGAACCCAGACAACCCTTTTAAGGCCCCTTTACACTGCTCAATTGGGCAGATGATTATCGGGAAGGCAGTGATCTCCTCCACAGTATGAGGAGGAGGGATCACTATTGCCATCGCTCGTCCCCATTCAGAATTATTGTTTGCTGAAATGATTACTGAAATGTTTAAAATTGGATATATATGGAGCAATGGAAAAAAATACCCTGATGATAAGAAATGTTCTGAACACGCAAAGCTGTGCTCATAATGACAATAAAAAACAGTTATGCCAAATGATTCTCTGCTGTATTAAGATGGAAATTGTGGATTTCACTGGAGTTTGCACTTAAAGGAGTCATCCAATAGTACAAATACCGCCCACAATGCCTGGGCCCCTCCTATAGACCATACCTACCCGGTCCATGGCATCCTTGTTCTTCTGGATCCCTGCCTGGCCACTACTGCATCTCCCCATCGCACAGATCCAAAAATCCGGTGACTGGGGGGGAGCAGCCAATAGCAGGCCACAGCGGTGACCAGCCTCCCTTGCATCACCCATGATCCTAAGGCGGCTGGTCACCGTCACGACCTAATTTTGGCTGCTTCCCCCCTCCTGTCGCCGGATGTTTTGATCAGCTGTGGCCGTGAAGGGATCTGGAGGAACACGGATGGCACGGAGCAGGTTAAATATTGTCTCTAGGAGGGGCCCGGGCATTGTGGGGGGCATCTGAACTATTGGATAACCTCTTTAATATCAGATGAAGAAGCTAGTATTGGTTGTTTCTGATGTAAAGTTCTAATAACGAAGTAGAGCATGAATAATTCTATGACATGCCCCGGGAGGAAAGCATCGCTAACAGTTTATGTGATCATCATATTTCTTACGCTTGTACACATTCATGACCCACTGGCAAATCTAGCATTCTGTAACGAGCAGTGACAACAGGCTGGGCAGGAGACATCTGCTTTCCCCGGCAAAAGCAAAGGATATTTAGTCAAAGTAAAATACAGAAAAAGGGAAAAATATCTCTTCATTCTCTATACGTTCTCAGGCCATCGCTTCCTGGGGTCGGTTCAAAGAATGAGGGTCACCCTGTGTTCCTTCTAGGCATTACCTGTGGCTGTGGGTTCCTTGTTTGTGGGATAACAATATACCCAAAATACCCCTTAAAGACTTCCTGTCTTTTGAGAGCAGCTACATGGGAGCACAATAGACAGGAGGGGACCCCACTTTTCTAGGCATGCTCTGTGACCTGTGCAGAGGTCAGGACGGAGTAGGTAAGCTGTGATAGCTTTGAATGGTGGATCATATGTTATCTATATAGAGGTGTTTCTTGTCATGACAATCCTGCCTGTGGTGATGATCAGAATGGGACTGAAGTCCCTAGGGCCCACCACCGGAAATTATTTTGGGGGCCCACCCTTTTTTTTTTTTTGAGAAATGTAAAAGTCACCATATGCAGTTGAATTTTCGATGCCAGAAATCTGTTTTGTACATTTTTGAAAATGACTGATGATTGCCACCCCTATGACACTGAGAAAAGTATCTCCACGTATACATTACCTCCCCTGGATAATTCTATGATGAGAAAGTAATGACATACACTACTCACAAAACCTAGGGTTTTGGCTTTTGGGTGAAATTTCAGGATGAACCTAAAATGCACTCTAACCTTTACAGGTGAACTTAATGTGATCTTTTAGTCCAAATGTTCAGTGTTTCAGTACTTTTTGCACAACTTGCTGTTCTCTAACATGGAGCTTAACAGCAAAATCCACAGGTGTTTAATCCATGAATGGCTCAATAAATTTCCTGGTTCAATTAGAATTGGTAATTAAACAGTCCTCCTCATAATGCTGTTCACATTTTGACATCATGAGACCAAGAAGACACCTAACAATTGAACAACAGTACCTAGCCATTGCGAGGTTTCAAGCAGGATGTTCGCAGAGTGTCATCAGCAGGTTGCAACAGACATACAGAGAGACTGGAAGAAAGGCATAGAAGTGGACATCCTTTGGCCACATCTCACACGATGACCGCTTCATTGTGAAAAATGCCCTACGGAACCATATAATGATGAATGCCACACAACTCGAGGCACATTTAGTCACGTCCAGTGTGACGTCAGACCATTCGAAACCATTTACATCAGTGTGGTCTGCTTGCTAGACAACCTACAAGGGTACCTGATCACACCACCAGACACAGGAGTCATCGTCTTGCATAGGCCAGGGAACATATACGCTGAACGAGGGATCAGTGGGCCTCAGTGCTGTTCACTGATGAAAGTCGATTTACGCTAAGCAGAAATGACGGCCGCCAACGATGTTGGAGACGTTAAGGAGAGCACTATGCATTAGCCACTGTTGTCACCAGACGAGCCTTTGGTGGTGGTGGTGATACAGTGTGGGCAGGTGTGTTTAGGCAATACAGAACTGCCCTACACTTTGTGAATGGTACAGTGACAAGCCTATACTACGTTGATAACATCATTAATCCAGTCATTGTGTCTCTGCATGAACAACACAGGCATAATTTCATCTTCATGGTCATCATGGCCGCATCATTAGGGAACAGCTACTGGAGACTGGGGAACTCAAATGGAGTAGCCTACACTTTCTCCAGACCTGAATCTCATTGAAAACCTATGGGATCAACTGATTCACCATGTAGAGGCTTGTAACTCTGTACCCCAGAACCTCAAGGACCCGAGGGCCGTCCTTCAAGAAAAGTTGGATGCCATGCCTCAGCAGACATTAAGGCAACTTGTGAACAGCATGAGAGACGTCGTTGTCAAGCTGTAATTGATGCTCAAGGCCACATGACAAATTATTGAGACATTGTCCTTTTTTGTAGGGGTATGCCCACCACTGTTGGCTTTTGTTTCAATAAATTGTTTGAGATGAGGAAATCAGCATCGCATGCTTCTACCTAAATGCTTATGATATAATATCACTTTAGCGTGAACTTTTTATGTTTTCCATAAAAAAGCCAAATATCACTAACTTTTTGTGAGTAGTGTAATTGAGGTATGCTGTGGTTGCATTGTGCACTCTTTCCAATAGTTATCTCGTGAGATAGAGGATCTCTTTTCATTCATATAATGGCTGATGCGACGTGCGTCAGGTAGACCTTTTTCCATAGAGGTATGCCGTCTTTCACATGTCCACATTCTCAGACACTGCATATGTAAACGATATCTGAAACAGACATTTATTTGATAAGGTTGTTTGTCCTGGAATCCTGTGAAGTTAAGGGTGAACTATGAGCAAATTACTGGAGATGAATCACATAGATAAGTCTAGTTTTTCCTTAAGCCATTTCTTTAAAGATGACAGGATAGAACACCATGGGTTAATCTGTAACTTGCTCAGCATGCCATAAATCCAGCCTTTACTGCTATACATACCCCTGCTGTCTATGTCTCCTAGCAATGCTTCTGCATGTATAGCCCTTTGACATTCTAAACCACAGTGCTGTTAACTCTTACTGACCCAATAAATTGTTTACAGGATCTGGAGCAGGGGCGTATCTATCGCGAGGCAAACAAGGCATTTGCCTAGGGCGGCACTTGCCAATGGGGCGGCAAAATGCCTTGTTTGCCCCTTGTCCCATCAGACGCCTCCGGTATATTCAGAAGATCCGATGGTATATTCTAACCCCCAGGCGTTCCCATGGTGACGGGGACGCTTGCCTGGGGGTTATAATATACCATCGGATCTGAGTTTTCACGCTCTCAGTGAGAGCGTGAAAACACAAATCCGATGGTATATTCTAGCCCCCAGGCGTTCCCATGGTGACAGGGACGCTTGCCTGGGGGTTAGAATATACAGGGCCCCGCCGCTCACAGGAAAACATTTAAAAACGAATCAGTAACCTAAACTTTATTCATTAGTGATGTCTTTACTGGATACCTTACTCTGTCTTTCAGCTTCGGTAACAGCAGGCAGTGCGGGCGGGCGGCGCTCACTCACTGACGTCACGCGCCTGCGCCGCCTAGTGGGAGGAGCAGGCGCGTGACGTCAGTGAGTGAGCGCCGCCCGCCCGCACTGCCTGCTGTTACCGAAGCTGAAAGACAGAGTAAGGTATCCAGTAAAGACATCACTAATGAATAAAGTTTAGGTTACTGATTTGTTTTTAAATGTTTTCCTGTGAGCGTCAGGGGGAGGAGGAATCTGTGGATGGCACTGTTTAAGGGAGGGGGGGGGGGAATCTGTGGATGGCACCGTTTAGGGGAGGGGGGGGAATCTGTGGATGGCACCGTTTAGGGGAGGGGGGGGAATCTGTGGATGGCACCGTTTAGGGGAGGGGGGGGGAATCTGTGGATGGCACCGTTTAGGGGAGGGGGGGGAATCTGTGGATGGCACCGTTTAGGGGAGGGGGGGGGGAATCTGTGGATGGCACCGTTTAGGGGAGGGGGGGGGGGAATCTGTGGATGGCACCGTTTAGGGGAGGGGGGGGGGAATCTGTGGATGGCACCGTTTAGGGGAGGGGGGGGGAATCTGTGGATGGCACCGTTTAGGGGAGGGGGGGGGGAATCTGTGGATGGCACCGTTTAGGGGAGGGGGGGGGGAATCTGTGGATGGCACCGTTTAGGGGAGGGGGGGGGAATCTGTGGATGGCACCGTTTAGGGGAGGGGGGGGGTCTGTGGATGGCACCGTTTAGGGGAGGGGGGGGGGGTCTGTGGATGGCACCGTTTAGGGGAGGGGGGGTCTGTGGATGGCACCGTTTAGGGGAGGGGGGGGAATCTGTGGATGGCACTGTTTAGGGGAGGGGGATCCGTGGATGGCACTGTTTAGGGGAGGGGGATCCGTGGATGGCACTGTTTAGGGGAGGGGGATCCGTGGATGGCACTGTTTAGGGGAGGGGGATCCGTGGATGGCACTGTTTAGGGGAGGGGGATCCGTGGATGGCACTGTTTAGGGGAGGGGGATCCGTGGATGGCACTGTTTAGGGGAGGGGGATCCGTGGATGGCACTGTTTAGGGGAGGGGGATCCGTGGATGGCACTGTTTAGGGGAGGGGGATCCGTGGATGGCACTGTTTAGGGGAGGGGGATCCGTGGATGGCACTATTTAGGGGAGGGGGATCCGTGGATGGCACATAGGAAGGGGTGGGGTTTAGAGAGAAAGGGGTTTGGCCTTGACAGGAAGGGGTGGGTCAAATTTATATTAGGGGGGTGCCCGAATTTAGTCTCGCCTAGGGCAGCACAAAACCAAGATACACCACTGATCTGGAGAGAAATGTATTTTTCATATTCCTATCAAAATCTTTAGATAGAGGCACCACCATAAAATATACTGTCAAGGACACGTAGAAAGTCTTTAGCTCAATGGAAATATCTTTCATGAGTGTTTGAAGTGTCCATGCTCCAAAGCTGTCCGGCTTATCTACGTGACCAAGAAGGTTCTACAGGTCCTTCTAAAAAAAATTGCATATTGTGATAAAGTTCATTATTTTCTGTAATGTACTGATAAACATTAGACTTTCATATATTTTAGATTCATTACACACAACTGAAGTAGTTCAAGCCTTTTATTGTTTTAATATTGATGATTTTGGCATACAGCTCATGAAAACCCAAAATTCCATCTAAAAAAAATTAGCATATTTTATCCGACCAATAAAAGAAAAGTGTTTTTAATACAAAAAAAGTCAACCTTCAAATAATTATGTTCAGTTATGCACTCAATACTTGGTCGGGAATCCTTTTGCAGAAATGACTGCTTCAATGCGGCGTGGCATGGAGGCAATCAGCCTGTGGCACTGCTGAGGTGTTATGGAGGCCCAGGATGCTTCGATGGCGGCCTTAAGCTCATCCAGAGTGTTGGGTCTTGTGTCTCTCAACTTTCTCTTCCCAATATCCCACAGATTCTCTATGGGGTTCAGGTCAGGAGAGTTGGCAGGCCAATTGAGCACAGTAATACCATGGTCAGTAAACCATTTACCAGTGGTTTTGGCACTGTGAGCAAGTGCCAGGTCGTGCTGAAAAATGAAATCTTCATCTCCATAAAGCTTTTCAGCAGACGGAAGCATGAAGTGCTCCAAAATCTCCTGATAGCTAGCTGCATTGACCCTGCCCTTGATAAAACACAGTGGACCAACACCAGCAGCTGACATGGCACCCCAGACCATCACTGACTGTGGGTACTTGACACTGGACTTCAGGCATTTTGGCATTTCCCTCTCCCCAGTCTTCCTCCAGACTCTGGCATCTTGATTTCCGAATGACATGCAACAGTCCAGTGCTGCTTCTCTGTAGCCCAGGTCAGGCGCTTCTGCCGCTGTTTCTGGTTCAAAAGTGGCTTGACCTGGGGAATGCGGCACCTGTAGCCCATTTCCTGCACACGCCTGTACACGGTGGCTCTGGATGTTTCTACTCCAGACTCAGTCCACTGCTTCCGCAGGTCCCCCAAGGTCTGGAATCGGTCCTTCTCCACAGTCTTCCTCAGGGTCCGGTCACCTCTTCTCGTTGTGCAGCGTTTTCTGCCACACTTTTTCCTTCCCACAGACTTCCCACTGAGGTGCCTTGATACAGCACTCTGGGAACAGCCTGTTCGTTCAGAAATTTCTTTCTGTGTCTTACCCTTTTGCTTGAGGGTGTCAATGATGGCCTTCTGGACCGCAGTCAGGTCGGCAGTTTTACCCATGATTGCGGTTTTGAGTAATGAACCAGGCTGGGAGTTTTTAAAAGCCTCAGGAATCTTTTGCAGGTGTTTAGAGTTAATTAGTTGATTCAGATGATTAGGTTAATAGCTCGTTTAGAGAACCTTTTCACGATATGCAAATTTTTTTAGATCGGAATTTTGAGTTTTCATGAGCTGTATGCCAAAATCATCAATATTAAAACAATAAAAGGCTTGAACTACTTCAGTTGTGTGTAATGAATCTAAAATATATGAAAGTCTAATGTTTATCAGTACATTACAGAAAATAATGAACTTTATCACAATATGCTAATTTTTTTAGAAGGACCTGTACATTAACTAACTCCCTGATAGGCCTGTGCTTAAAGGTGATTTCCAGTATTATTATGGTTTTTAACACATATGCTCATGTAGTTGCTTACTGTATGTACATTATCCCCATGCATTCTTTCCTATTTTGGACTCTCCCGACCCCTTTTTGCCATGTAAACCAATCATTGTGGGGAGCACATTCCATCCTGTAGGGAGCACTTCCTGTTCCTGTAGCCAACCAAACCCATGATGCACTTCTCCTTCCTCTGCCACAGATCCAGCACCGCCCCTAACCACACCCAGCTAGTTTATAACTCCTCCCACCCCACTTTTTACATTACCCCACCCATGGACATAACATCGCAAGAAATAAGATCTGCATGCAGAGGCGGACTGGTCATATACCCTACAGGGAAATTTCCTGTTAGGCAGATGCCCAGGAGGGGCTGCCTGAACCCTCCTCATGGCCGCTGGTCAGGTAGATAAACATCTCATGCTATCAGCATTAATTAATGCTAGTAGCATCAGGTAGTTATGTACCTGGCCAGCAGCCATGTGTTCTCCTGAATTCAATTGTATCACTGTCCTCAGAATAGTGAAACACCAGTATTTTATACTGCAATGTGGTATTTCGTTTTTCTGGAGTGGCATTTTGGGCTGCACTGTGGTATTGTTGGCCCTGTCTACTTCTTTTGTCCCTGTCTACTTATGGCTTGTGTTGGCCCTGCCTACTTGTGTTGCCCTCTTTCTGTCAGTTTGGATTTGCCTACCACATGAGGCCACTTTTCGGTTTTTTTTCTAGGGCCACTTTAAGTTCCCAGTCTGCCCCTGGCTGCATGGACATGGTCATGTGACCACAGCCCAGAATGGAAGATAAGGCCAATAAAGGTAAAATAAATACATTACAAAATTACACGTACCTTCATAAATGATTATTTTAAAGAACGTTGATGCAACCTGGAAAGCCCCTTTATGTAGCCATACACATTAGACGCATATCAGGTCAACCGGCCAATTTCCATGGGACCAGTTTACTATCTAATGTTTATGGGAACATGGGACTCTTCCCTGGTGAGAGAAGGATCGGGATGTTGAATTTCAACATGCCCCATTTGTTTGTGTCTGGTGAAAGCTTTCTCTCCACTCCTCATTCAGAATGTATGCACACTTAGCATAGCTGAGCATGCAGGTGTAGGGGTGAGGACACAGCGGCAAAGTCTGAAGAGAGAGGAGATTGTTTTCTCATTAGGTTAGTCTTCATGTAGGTAATGAAGATACATTTCAGTCTCTTATTGTAGCTGTGTCATAATAAAGCTATAATAGAGCTAAAAAGGTGCCTGGTGCTGTGTATGCTACCTGAGGAGATTTATCAAAACTGGTGTAAAGAAAAACTGGCTTAGTGGCCCATTACAACCAATCAGATTCCACCTCTCATATTTCAGAGCTTATTTGGAAAATGAAAGGTGAAATCTGATTGGTTGCTATGGGTAACTAAGCCAGTTCTACTTTACACCAGGTTTCATAAATCTCCCCCACAATGGTAAAAGCTTCCGTTTTTAAAGTTAACCATCAGGGTAATGTAAGTACTGTATGTAAAAGGGGTTGTCCCATCTTGAACATTGTGGAAATATCGCTAGGATATTCCATCAATGTCTGATAGGGGCGGGTGCCACCTCTGGCACCCACATCTATCCTTAAAACAGAGCCCGCAAAATGATGGAGGGTGCACCCATGCTTGGACTGGCCCACAGGCGTAAAAGTGAATTCCCCCGGTGAGCTCCTGAGCAAGGTGGGCACCTAGTCTCCCACCCCCTGCACAAGTTGCACATAACACAGTAAACTTAACTGCTCTACATACATATATTCAATGTACAGCACCTCAGCCAGTCTGTGTTTATATAATAAAATTATTATAGACACGATCAGAGCTGAGAAGACTTCTAGGTATAGAGGAAAGATACCAGTGTCCTCTTCTCCCCAGGACCTACCTTCTCACAGTTGTGTTAGAGACCCCCATATTCAATTATCTTGTAGCGTCTTGCTGCTGTGTGAGCAGGAAATATTTGAATGTATCCATACGGTGGGCCCCCAAAATAAATTTTACTGGTGGGCCCCCAAAATAAATTTTACTGGTGGGCCCTAGGCAGCCCAGTCCGACACTGGGTGCACCGCGCATGTGTGGCTGCCCTCAATTAATTTCTATTGGACTGCCGAAGATAGTCAACCGCTATTTCCGTAAGTCCTATAGAAGTTAATGGAGCGATGGCTGCGCTTGCGTGTTGCGTTTTCCATTAATTTCAATGGGACTTCCAAAAATAGCTGACAGCGCCGTTTGGCTATTTTCGGCACTCACATAGAAATGAATGGATGGCGGATGCGCATGAGTGATATACCCTCCATCACTTTGTAGGTGCGGGCTCCACCTCAGGGACCCACACCTATTTAAACATTGGTGGCATATCCTCATGATATGCCACCAATGTCCAAGATGGGACAACCCCTTTAAGGGATACTGAAAAATGTTAACTCCTAACATGAATCAAATTATTTTTTTATTGCTTTGAAAATCAAAAAAGGATTGCTAGTCTCATCCACATAACATAACTCTGCATAATTCGTACGACATGTGCCACTGAATAGCAGAATTCTTCAATGATTAGGTCACTTCGCCCAGGAGTTTACCCTTGAAGTGTGCCAGTTCCACATAAACTTTTGACCGAGAGGAGTAATAATTACATGTCAATGAGCTTAGTCATCTGTGATGACAGGAACAGCACATTACAGAGGAGACTGATCATGATGTGAAGTAGTCAGGAGTCAGTCATTCATTTAGTGGAAATGGGGATTGGCATGAGGCCTCATGCACAAGGTTATATTGGGGATCTGTAATTAGGGTTGCCACCCGGCCGGTGTCTCACCGACAAGGCCGGTATTTTAGTGGCCCTGCCGGTGCAGATATTTTTTTTCTACTGCCAATATTAATTGCCGGTATTTTTCTACAAGGCCTGTTACTAATGAGCGCTTCCGCTGTAGAGCACTCATTAGTACAGCCTTTACCCCCCACCCCACTTATGTTAATAAAAAATAAAAATGTCACATCCTCCATTTGCTCGCGCTCGCAAGACATCATCACACTAGAGCGCAGGTCCTGTCCTGAGCTTCCAATCAGCAGTGAGCGTTTACCGCAGCGTGAGAAAATGGGCACTAATGGGGGCAATATTCTTACTGAGAGCACTAATGGGGGCATTATTCTTACTGGGAGCATTAATGGGGGCATTATTCTTACTGGGAGGCACTAATGGGGGCATTATTCATTCTGGGGTGCACTAATGGGGCCATTACTCTTACCGGGAGACACTAATGGGGGGCATTAATTCTGGGGCACACTAATGGGGGCAGTATTAATTCTGGGGAGCTCTAACTGGGGCATTATTCATGTTAGGGGGCACTAATGGTGGCATTATTAATTCTGGGCGGAACTAATCGGGCAATAATGGAAGCATTAATATTATTGGGACCCACAGTATGACAGCAACTTAACACCCTGTGTTAAGCCACGATTCCACAACCACACTCCCTTCGGGTGTGGCTTAACTTGACCTGTATTTTTATTGGGAAATATGGCAACCCTGTCTGTAATACATGTGCAGTACCTCAGACCTGTGGCTGTCTGCGATTACTGTGCATATAGTTATGTACTGCACTGGCTTCTCATGGGCTAACTGCACATGAACCCCTAATAGTGTGTTATACAAACAGTCACTAATACACATGTAGGGCCCAAATGCCCCTTTAACACCTACGAAGACACCAGTATTATAAATGGAACATGACAGATGGGAAGCCCTGTCACAGATGGACATACCATATACGCAGCCTGTGCATGTGTACAAGGCCCCTGCAGGTGAAGGAGGGGGGCACTGATACCTTAACCCTTTCCAGACACGTGACAAACTATTGCAGCACATGTTGCGTCTTTAAAGATGCGTCTTTAAAGATGCACCCACTGCTAATGTCCTTGACCGGTGGTAATGCCGATCGCGGACATTTAACCCCTCAAACCTGACCACGGAATCTGAGGAGCCAGAACTTGTGTGCGGCAGCCCCTGTCATAGTGAAGGAGAGGAGACTGCTGCACAGTGTTTCCTACGGAGCCCTTGCTTGAAACAGGGCTCCATAGGGAACTAGTAAAATCATTATAGACTACAATGCTAATGCATTGGATTCTATAACAATAGCAATCTAATAATTGCTTGTTTTAGTTCCTTATGGGAACTATAAAAAAAAAAGAATAAAAAAGTTTTTACTAATTTTTTTTTTTTTTAAATATAAAAATTCAAATCACCCCCCCTTTCCCCAAAATAAGAATAATTGTAAAAAAAAATTAAAACAATACACATTATGGGTATTGCCTTGTGTGAAAATGCCCGTACTGTCAAAATATAAAAGTATTAATCCCATACGGAAAAAACGCAAAATGAAAAAAAGGGTTAAAATGGACGATTTGCAATTTTTGGGGTCGCTTCTCCTTCCACAAAAATATTACCATTTTTTTTTGCCTTATAAGATGCACCTGATGATAAGACACACCTAGGTTTTTGAGTAGGAAAATAAGAAAAAAAAAATTTGAACCAAAAGGTGTGCTTTTGGTGGGTTTCGAACTAATAGTGTTCTGTGGATGACGCACTGTTATGGGTGATCTGAGGATGACACTATTATGGGGGATCTGTGGATGACACTGTAATGAGGGATCTGTGGATGACAATGTTATGGGGGATCTGTGGATGACACTATTATTGGTAATCTATGGATAATGCTGTTATAGGGGAATATGTGGATGACACTATTATGGGGGAATCTGTGGATGACACTGTTATGGGGGATCTGTGGATGACACTGTTATGCGATTATAACCCCCCTCATGCATAGGAATCCACCCATATACTGCAGTACATGGGTGGATTCCTATGGATGAGGGTAGTTATAGTCATATTTGGCACACATTTTTCATTAGGGTACCGTATATTGCCCCTGAGCTGTCCTCACCATGGGATTTAGGCAGCAATCTACGGTACCAGAACAGGGGGGAAGTCATATGGCACAAGAAATATAGGGAGCTGATTGTGAAGAAAATGTACGGAACTGATTGGTGGAGGTAGGGGGAACAGGACGCCCTCCCCACCAATCAGCACAGAAGGAAACACAGAGAAGGGGATCCTACTGCGGTGAGTGAAAGGGCTGGCGGCACTACAGCGCATACAGAGAAGCCGCCAGCCCACCCAATAATAGTGTAGTGTAGCGCATGAATGAATGAAATGGAAGCGCAGGCTGCCGGCATCACTTAGCATTCAGTGAAGCAGCCAGCCTGCCCAAGGTGCTGCTTAGTGCCGCAATGTATGAGCGGGCTGGAGGCTTCACTGAAGGTTAAGTGCTGCCAGCCTGTGCTAACTCAATCCTACCCGCACCGCCCGCCCAGTACATGTCCACTGCCTGCACTAAGTCCAGTCCACCCGCCTGCACTAAGTCCAGTGCACCCACCCTCCTACAGTTTCATGGCAGCACAGGAGCCGTTAGTGAGAGCTCCTGAGCTGCCACAGCGCACCAAAACATGGTCACCATTCGCTTATAAGACGCACTGAATTTTTCCCTCAGTTATCTTATAAAGCAAAAAATATGGAATACAAACTGATCAAAAAGTATCAATGAAAAGTACAGAGCACCCCACAAAAAATGAGCCCTCATACAGCTCCACACACGTAACAAAAGCAAGAGAGCAAAAAATAAATAAAAAAAATAATAAAAATTCTGTTTTTTTTTAGCATCAAAATGCAAGAAAACGTATACTTATGTGATATTGCTGGATTTGTACTGACCTGGAGAACGAAGATCATAAGTCAAAAATTGACTTAAATTGAATTAAATTTTCCAATTCCACCACCTTTGAAATTAGTTTCCCACTACATTCTATGCAATATTAAATGGTGGTGTTGGAAAGTACAACTTGTCCCGCAAAAAAGTAAGCCATCATATGGCTATGTGAATGGAAAAATAAAAAAGTTATGGCTCTGGAAAGGCAGGGAGCGATAAAAAAACCTCCGGGGGAGAAGGGGTTGAAAAGTGTCCATATATTGGTTTTGCACAGGTGTTCTCTTTGGTGTCAGCTTCTGGGTACTGTGATACACCAGTTTTTCTATCAGGTAAGTTACTATATTGTCACATCTGGGTTTAAGTTAGGCTAGCTACTGTGATATCACACGTAGGCTTCAGACAGGTTAACTGCTGTGACATCATATTTGTGCTTTTGTCAGGTAAGTTTCTGTGACATCAAAAGTGGGTTTTCAATCAGGTATGGTGCTGTGCCTTCGCAATTTTGTTTTTTTTCACAGTTGAGTAGATGTGATACCAAAAGAGAGTTTCTGCCAGATAACCTCCTATTACGTCACAAGTTGGGTTTAGTCAGGTAAGCTCCTTTGACATCACAAGTAGTGATGTCCCGAACTATTCGCCGGTGAACAGTTCACTGCGAACATGGCCTGTTCGCGTTCGCCGCGGCTGGCGAACATATGCAATGTTCGGTCCGCCCCCTATACATCATCATTGAGCAAAATTTGACCCTGTACCTCACAGTCAGCAGACACATTCCAGCCAATCAGCAGCAGACCCGCCCTCCCAGACCCTCCCGCCTCCAGGACAGCATCCATTTTAGATTCATTCGGAAGCTGCATTCTTAGTGAGAGGAAGAACAGTGCTGCTGCTGCTGATCTAATAGGGAAAAGCGTTAGCTAGGGCAGTGTTCTGTGTCCACAGACTCATTTGCTGTAAGGACAGCGTCCTGACAGTACCCCAAAAAGCCCTTTTTAGGGATGGTACATCAGTCAGCTTTTTTTTATATATATATATATATTTCAGTTGCCTGCCCGTGTGTGAGAGGCTGCAGGCCCTCAGACTGTACTGTGTGCACACCACTCATATAGGGTGTCACAGTACCTTGCAGATAAAAAAAAGTCAATTTATATATATTTTTATATAATCGCAGTTGCCAGACAGTGAGAGGCTGCAAGGCTCACAGACTGTACAGTGTGTGCACCTTTCATACAGGGTGTCACAATACCTTGCAGATAAAAAAAAGACAATTTATTTTTTCTCTGTGATATAATCGCAGTTGCAAGCCAGTGTGTGTCAGCCCCACACAGACTGTACTGTGCCCACTGGCCAGGCCACTACTCATACCGTTACAGGGTGTCACAATACCTTGCAGATAAAAAAAAAGGTCAATTTATTTTTTCTCTGTGATATAATCACAGTTGCAAGCCAGTGTGTGTCAGGCCCACACAGACTGTACTGTGCCCACTACCCACCACTTATATAGGGTGGCACAGTACCTTGCACGCATAGTACCACTTATCAAAAAAGAAAAATGACAGGCAGAGGCAGGCCACCCCGCAGGGGCTGTCGTGGTCGTGGTGCTGTGATTTCCACTGGCCCTGGAATAATGCTCAGTGTTCAGAGGCCACGTACCCTGAACCCGAAAAATTTTGAGAACATAGTTGACTGGCTTACACAGGACACCCAATCTTCAACAGCTTCCGCTAAGAACCTTGACGCACCATCCTCCTCCAGCTCAGCTTCGGTCACCTGCTCTCAAGTTACCACTCTCCCGCCCGCCGCCACCACCACCACTACCACCACAGCCACTTCACTTGATCCGTCAGAGGAGTTATTTACACATCATTTGGATGAAATTAGTGATGCGCAACCATTATTGCCAGAGGATGTAGATAACAAGGATATGTCTCAGTCAGGCAGGATTACACAAATGGACATACAGTGTGATGATGATGATGATGTTGTACCCGCTGCTGCTTCCTTTGCTGAGGTGTCAGATATAAGTGAAGTGGTTGATGATGACGATGTGTCCGTGAATGCCATGTGGGTGCCTGCTCGAAGAGAAGAAGAACAGGGGGAAAGTTCAGAAGGGGAGACAGAGAGAAGGAGGAGACGAGTTGGAAGCAGGGGGAGGTCGTCGCAAGGAGCCAGTTGCACAGTCAGACAGCATGTATCGGCACCCGAGGTCAGCCAGACAGCACGCCAATCAACGCATGCTGTTGCCACCACCAGAATGCCGTCATTGCAAAGCTCAGCAGTGTGGTATTCTTTTTGTGTGTCTGCCTCTGATAACAGCAATGCCATTTGCAACCAGTGCCAAAATAAACTGAGTCGTGGGAAGTCCAACACCCACCTCGGTACAACTGCTTTGCGAAGGCACATGATCTCACATCACAAACGCCAATGGGATCAACACATGAGTACAAGCAGCACACAAACTCAAAGCCACCATCCTCCTCCTGGTCCAGCATCTTCAGCCACGTCAACCACTGCTGTCCTCCTTGCCCCCTCTCAACCACCCGCCACTCCGCCTCTCACCTTCAGCAGTTCCATCTCATCTACCCACAGTCAGGTGTCTGTCAAGGAAATGTTTGAGCGTAAGAAGCCAATGTCACAGAGTCACCCCCTTGCCCAGCATCTGACAGCTGGCTTGACGGAACTCTTAGCCCGCCAGCTTTTACCATACCAGCTTGTGGAGTCTGAGGCCTTTAAAAAAATTGTCGCTATTGGGACACCACAGTGGAAGGTACTCGGACAATTTTTTTTTTCAAAAAAGGCAATTCCAAACCTCTACTCTGTTATTGAAAAGGAAGTCATGGCATCTCTGGCATACAGTGTTGGGGCAAGGGTCCATCTGACCACTGATACCTGGTCTGCAAAGCACGGTCAGGGCAGGTATATCACGTACACTGCGCATTGGGTCAACCTGCTGACGGCTGACAAGCATGGAATGCGTGGCTCTGCAGCGGAGTTGGTGACACCGCCAGTACTTGCAGGCAGGCCTACTGCCACCTCGTCTACTCCTCCTACTCTATCCTCTTCGATAACCTCCTCGGCTGAGTCCTCTCCTGCTGCGGCGTCTGTCTGCACATCAAATGAATCCCCCCAGCTCCCCAGGGGCTATTCCACATCCCGGATACGACAGTGTCACCCTGTCTTAGGGTTGACTTGCCTGAAAGCAGAGAGCCACACCGGACCAGCACCTGTCTGCCCTGAATGCACAGGTGGATCAGTGGCTGACCCCGCACCAACTGGAGATCGGCAAAGTGGTGTGTGACAATGGAAGCAATTTGTTGGCGGCATTGAATTTGGGCAAGTTGTCACATGTGCCGTGCATGGCACATGTGTTGAATCTCATCATACAACGCTTTGTGTCTAAGTACTCAGGCTTACAGGACGTCCTCAAGCAGGCCAGGAAGGTGTGTGGCCATTTCAGGCGTTCCTACACGGCCATGGAGCACTTTTCAGACATTCAGCACCGAAACAACATGCCAGTGAGGCGCTTGATTTGCGACAGCCCGACACTTTGGAATTCAACACTCCTAATGTTCGACCGCCTGCTCCAACAAGAAAAAGCCCTCAACGAGTATTTGTATGACCGGGGTGCTAGGACAGCCTCTGCGGAGCTGGGAATTTTTTTGCCACGTTACTGGACGCTCATGCGCAATGCCTGTAGGCTCATGCGTCCTTTTGAGGGGGTGACAAACCTAGTCAGTCGCACCGAAGGCACCATCATCATCCCATTTGTTTTCTTCCTGGAGCGTGCCCTGTGAAGAGTGCTGGATCAGGCTGTAGATGAGCGTGAAGAGGAAGAGTTGTGGTCACCATCACCACCAGAAACAGCCTTGTCATCATCGCTTGCCGGACCTGTGGCAACGCTGCAAGAGGAGTATGAGGAAGAGGAGTCAGAGGAGGAATGTGGCTTTGAGGAGGAGGAGGATCAACCACAGCAGGCATCCCAGGGTGCTCGTTGTTGTCACCTATCTGGGACCCTTAGTGTTGAACGTGGCTGGGGGGAAGAACAGACCGTCAATGACATCAGTGAGGACGAGGAACAGGAAATGAGTAGCTCGGCATGCAAATGGGGTCTTTGATGCTGTCATGTCTGTTGAGGGACCCTCATATAAAAAGGATGAAGGAGAACGACCTGTACTGGGTGGCCACGCTACTAGACCCCGGTAGAAGCAGAAAGTGGCGGAAATGTTGCAAAATTACCGAAAGTCAGAAAGGATGCAGCAGTTCAAAACCAAACTAAAAAATATGCTTTACACAGCTTATAAGGGGGATGTCACAGCACAACGGGAATCTAACTGGGGAAGAGGTGAAAGTAATCCTTCTCCTACCACGACCACGGCGGCAAGGACAGGACGCTTTACAGCTGTGTTGTTGATGGAGGACATGCAGAGCTTTTTCAGTCCTACACATCGCCACAGCCCTTCGGGATCCAGCCTTAGAAAATGACTCGACCAACAGGTAGCAGACTACCTTGCCTTAACTGCAGATATCGACACTCTGAGGAGTGATGAACCCCTTGACTACAGGGTGTGCAGGCTTGACCTGTGGCCTGAGCTATCCCAGTTTGCGATAGAACTTCTGGCCTGCCCCGCTTCAAGTGTCCTGTCATAAAGGACCTTTAGTGCACCAGGAGGCATTGTCACTGACAAGAGAAGTCGCCTCAGTCAAAAAAGTGTTGATTACCTCACCTTCATTAAGATGAATGAGGCATGGTTCCCGAAGGGACTAACAGTGGGGGATACGTTTGACTAACAAAAGGCCTGATGACATGCCTTGGCCTCAAAATGGTCCCCACGCTGCTGTATTTAATGTCTGCATACCGGATGACTTTCGTGAATTCTCCGCCACCAACTAGGGTTCAAGCCACAATGTTTTAGTCACCTTTCTGCCTGGAAAACATCAATTTTTCCGGCCGCTACTACAGCAGCGGCTGCAACAATACCTAATTTTTCAGGCCTCTGGTGCTGCACTGTGGCTGTAAAACAAAACAAAAAACAGGCACAGACATGTGTAAATTCCCCTTCGTGATCAGTACCTCGTTGTGGTGAAGGGGCTTGCGTAGCACAATGACGTAGTAAATAATAAACCGCTTGTCACCTTTAAAAGATGCCACACGATCAGGGATAAACTAGTTAGGAGTAGATTGAGGGAAACTAGAACTAAAAATTGGTTAACTGAGAACACCCCAACAGGTAGTCACAGATGTGGCAATTGCTCTTTTTGCAAACACATAATAGAAGGCAGGTTTGTCTTTTTTGCTGGCATAAACATGGTCTCATGCAGTTCACTACGTGTAAGACTAAGTATGTAGTTTATCTGGTGCTATGCTCATGTGGGTCCTTTTACATAGGGAAGACTATTCGCCCTATGTGTGAAAGATTTAGGGAACACATTAATTCTGTGAGATCGGGAAAAGGATGCCCCAGAACACGTAGTGAACATGCATGGGGGCAATGTAGAATGCCTACAGTTTGTGGCCTTGGAACATGTACCTGCTTCACCGGCTGGTGGGGACAGGGATCGCCTCCTAATGCAGAGGGACGCAGATTGGATCATCCACACTAATGCGATGGGACTGCTAGGGTTAAATGACCGCAATGAGTTAAGTGTGTATCTATAAGGAGACACGTATCTAGATTAGCCTATGTATAGGTTGCTTATGTTTGTCAGGGATGATATTGTGTCCGGTATTTGTATACATTGTTTCAGCTTTTGATTCAGAGTTTGATTACTGATTAACTCCAGCTTCGGAGATTATCTGGATAGCTGGAGACCTGTTATAAGGGAGCATACAGGTAGCGTGATGAGGTCAGAGGCCAGAGGAAGCGCAAGGTGCGCGAAACGGCCGTCGCCTGTTGATCACTCAGCACATACACGCCTGTATCCGCCCCAGCCTGCTGTTACTTTGTGCATGTCCTTCCAGGATTAAAGAGATTATTTGCTACATCCGGGTGAGTGCCGCTATCATTTTCTTCTTATTATATCTCAAGCGAACATCACCTCTATGAGTGTGTTGGCAATGTTGCCACACCCCAGATGATAAGGCCGTTGCTTCATTATGAACAGACCAAAAGCGATCAGCTGGATAACTTTTCATAGAAAAAACATAAATTTTTTTTTTTTTTTAAGTTGTATGGGTTTTTAATGCATAAAATAAAAAAATCATAGTAAAGTCTCTTAATAGTTTATCAGAAATAATGCAGACAATTTAAAAAATCCCCATCAATTCCAATACAAAGCAAGTACAGAGCTCAGAACTAAATTATTTCAGGATGTCGTAATGGTTCGTTAATTCGACAATGGTTAATGAATTCGACACACGTCCCCGGATAGGGGACGTAACAGGGATTAAACTGATAGGAATAGTACTAGTTAAGACACCACTCATATAGAGTATCACAGCACATTGCTCCGTGCACGCGCAGTGCCCCCACTTGGGAGTAAGAGGACCGACCAAGCTGCTTTTTCCATCTCCCGGGTTCTAAAATAAATTCAGTTTGGTGTATCAGAGTTTGGTCTGTCACTGTGAAGGCAGTCGAAGATACCCGGCCTAAATTTTTTTTCACAAAAGGCATTCCCTGATATGGGACGTAACAGGGATTAAACTGATAGGAATAGTACTAGTTAAGGCACCACTCATATAGGATGTCACAGCACATTGCTCTGTGGACGCGCAGTGCCCCAACTTGGGAGTAAGAGGACCGACCAAGCTGCTTTTTCCATCTCCCGGTTCCTAAAATCAATTCAACACAAATCCCCGGGTAGGGAACGTAACAGGTATTAAACTGATAAGAATAGTACTAGTTAACACACCACTCATACCGTGTGGCAGAGTACATTGCACAGCGCAAGCGCAGTGCCCCAAATTGGCAGTAACAAGAAGGACGCACACAGATAAATCACATTTCTGCAAGGAGTTTGTCAACTTTTGACAACTGTTTGCGGTTGTCTAAAATCCATTCAATACACGTCCTGATAGGGGACGTAACAGGGATTAAACTGATGAGAATAGTACTACAGAAAATACCACTCATATCGGGTGTGACAGTAAATTGCACGGCGCAGACCCAGTGACCGTGGATTCAAACAAAGGGGAGGGAGCCAGCGTTTTTTAACCATCTCCCCATTCGAAAAATCAATTCGATTCACCTTTCGGGGACCCTTGGTGTTGCACGTGGCTGGGTAGAGGGAGAAACCTTCAATGACATCAACGGGACATGGCTAGCTTGGTATCCAACCTTGTGCAAAAGGGGAGTTTGGTCTGTCAATGTCTGTGAAGCGGGCGTAACCCTTACACTACCTGATCGATACAACAACATACCTGATCGTATACACACACTGGATGTTTTAAACCACGTTGTTCAAAAAAATTTAGGATTGTTAGGAGATTTATGCCCTTTATGGATTAAAATCCAACTCTGCGTCAACTATGTAATTTTCCATGGGAGTTTTGCCATGGATCCCCCTCCGGCATGCCACAGTCCAGGTGTTAGTCCCCTTAAAACAACTTTTACATCACTACTGTGGCTAGAAAGAGTCCCTGTGGGTTTTAAAATTCGCCTGCCTATTGAAGTCAATGGCGGTTCGCCCGGTTCGCCCGTTCGCGAACATTTGCAAAAATTTGCGTTCGTCGTTCGTGAACGAAAAATTGTATGTTCGTGACCGAAAAATTGTATGTTCGTGACATCTCTAATCACAAGTTGGGTTTAGTCAGGTAAGCTCCTATGACATGACAAGTTGGGTTTAGTCAGGTAAGCTCCTATGACATGACAAGTTTGGTTTAGTCAGGTATGCTTCTATGACATCACAAGTTGGGTTTGGTCAGGTAAGCTCCTATGACATGACAAGTTGGGTTTAGTCAGGTAAGCTTCTATGACATGACAAGTTTGGTTTAGTCAGGTAAGCTTCTATGACATCACAAGTTGGGTTTGGTCAGGTAAGCTCCTATGACATGACAATTTGGGTTTAGTCAGGTAAGCTCCAGTGACATCATAAGCTGAGTTCAGTTAGGTAAGCTCCATTTACATTACGTTTAGTCAGGTAAGCTCCTGTGACCTCACAAGTTGGGTTTAGTCAGGTAAGCTGCCATGACATCACAAGTTACGTTTAGTCAGGTAAGCTCCCATGACATCACAAGTTAGGTTTAGTCAGGTAAGATCCAGTGACATCACAAGTTGGGTTTAGTCAGGTAAGCTTCAGTGACATCACAAGTTGGGTTTAGTTAGGTAAGCTCCCATGACATCACAAGTTGGGTTTAGTCAGGTAAGCTCCAGTGACATTGAGTTTAGTCAGGTAAGCTCCTATGACATCACAAGTTGGGTTTAGTCAGGTAAGCTCCTATAATAACATAAGTTGGGTTTAGTCAGGTAAGCTCTAGTGACATCACAAGCTGAGCTCAGTTAGGTAAGCTCCAGTGACATTGAGTTTAGTCAGCTAAGCTCCTACTGTATGACATCACAACTGGGATTAGTCAGGTAAGCTGCTATGACATCAAAAGTTGGGTTAAGTCAGGTAAGGGTAAGTTCACATCATCGTTTAGCTTCCATCAGAAGAACAGAAAAATAAACAAAAAATGGATCTGTATTTTAAGCATACTTTATGCTCAGTTATGCAAATTTTGCATTTGTTTTAGGGTACTTTTACACTAGCGTTATTGCTGGACCCGGCAGGGTTCAGCAAAAATGCTTCCGTTTCTGGTAATACAAGTATCTGCATCAGTTACGAACGGACCCGGTTGTATTATCTTTAACATGGCAAAAACTGAAGCATTTTTTCCGGTATTGAGACCCTATGACAGATCTCAATGCCAGAAAATAGAAATTCTAGTGTGAAAGTAGCCTTAGCCATTTCTGTCTGAGATGCGTTATTTTAGATGGAGAAAAGTATTTTTCCATCTAAAATAACGTCTCCTTTTTCATGTCTGTCTTCAAAGTCTGTGCATGTTGTCTGCAACTGACTGGTGGTTTGGCTGAGCGTTTATAGGAAGAGTCGTTGTCCACTCAGTACTTGCAATCATTGTTGCTGTACGGGGATGAACAATCTTTACTATGATCATTCATCCCAAACAGGTTCATTGTTTATCGGCAGCACATCCATGTTTAGTGGGGTGATGTGTTGCTGACAAACAATGATTTTATATTTTTTTACAATAAAAATGATCGGATCGGCTGACAAATGAAGATTTGGTGGCTGGACGCTGCTACCTTTACATCGACCAATTTTTGGGAACAGGTATTCCTATGAATGTTTGTTCCCTATAATTAACCCTATCACATGCCCGTGTTAATGGGTCCTTAAAGAGAGTGGCCGTTCTGGAAACAAACCACTGAGCAAGGTCAGACACAGCATTGTCCTTACCAGAGAATGATCCATGACTTCTATAACTCACAGTCCTATTACCCAGATACAATTCAGTCCAAATTATGCCCTGTCTTGGGTAAAGCATGTAATATATTATATTACTTTTACATTTCTGACTCCTTTATATGTAAGTTCTGTTTGTACAGAATTATCCAACAATTTTTTGGGGGAAAGCAAAAAAAACTACTAACCCCCCCCCCCCCTCCCCCACTAAACAGCGTAGCGTAGCTACATAATGAAATCTAAAACTAGATTAAAAATTACATTGTGGTATTTTTGGGGCTAATGACCTGAATACTTGTTTATTTGTAATATGGAACCAACTGTTCTAGAAGCAAAAATAGGTAAAGAACAGTGTGATCTGTATACACTCTTATCTTACCTTGCGCTGGACTGTTAACATGTTCCAAAAAAACAGACAAGGTATTCATCAGCACAGAACCCTTTACTGGGGTATTTCGAAAATGCAAGCCTTGAGGTTAAAAATACTGAAATTCTCGCAAAATCTTCAGAATACATTAGTGCATGATATTGTTCACTAGCATGGGAACCCCCTTATTGTAGTAAATATATAAATTCCAGCATGTATTTTCTTATTTTTTGCAACATTATGTTGTTTAGAGCTGGGCAATTTGAGGTACAGCATACTGAGTCATTGCACCTTGGTATACACATTTAAAATTAGGCCCCATGCACGCAACATGGCACTGGCCGTGTGAATGCAGCCTGGCAGTGCGGACACATTGACTTCAATGGGTCCTCAATCTGCACGTTGAGTTCAAAGATTGGACCTGGAAGCACAAGGGAAATTTAGGGTACTTTAAAAAATTGTGTAAATCTTTCCATTAAAGGAATATTCCAGCCATTACCATTTATCACCTGTTCACCGATCCCGACAATGGCGGTCCTGTTCACCTTATCTGATGGAGTGGCAAGTTGGGCATGTGCCTTGCCACTATATTCTTCCTCTACGGGAGCGCTGTAGATAGCCCAGTACAGTGCTTGACTATTTTTAGCGGTCCCATGGAGAATGAATGGAGCGGCAGGGCACATGCCCAACCAGCTGCTCCATTGACACCTGTTCTTGGGATCGGTGGAGGTCCAAAAGCAGTTAGTTATCCCCTATCCACAGGATAAATTCAGATCGTGGCATAACCCCTTTAATGCAGGCCAACTATCAGGGAATTAACTAAAGTAATTGGTCGACTCTCAATACACCTACATCCCACATTATAAAATATTTGGTAACCCCTGTATTTTGATCATTGCATTTTCAATAATATTTCCCAAAAACATATATATATCGATAGGATAGAAATTTCATTGGACTTTTATGAAACGCTAGTCAAGTGTGTTCATTAGTGGACAAAGCAGTATGTCTAACCATCGACTATGGATTTTTTTTATTTTTTCATAAATGAAATATATTTCACTATTTATATCCAACAAATACAGGCCCTTTACTTGTAATATCTAAGTGTAACTGTAATGTTTATAACTACAGGCCTTAATCCAAGAGGTTGTGAACTGGCTGAGGATCAGAGCCCAAGACACCCTTGTAAAGTCCCTCCAAGAATTAACAAGAAGCTAAAGATGAACCCAACACCTGCTTGACCCATTTCTTAATCCTGCATGACAGAGCTAACTAGCCTACTGATGAACCTGGAGAAAAGGAGGAAAACAATCTCATAATTTGTGTTTATGTGGTTGTCCAAAACTATCTTCATAGAACATGACCACAGAGGGATATGTTTGAGACCTGAAAGATGCTATAAAATAAATGTCAGTAGGATCAACAATATTAAAGGGAACCTGTCGCCATGAAAATGCAATTGAAGCTACAGGCAGCATGTTATAGAGCAGGAGGAGCTGGGCAGATTGATATATAGATGTTTTAAATAGATTCAGTATAAATCATATTTTATCCGTTTAAATTCCTGCATTCTGGGCTTTGAAGTGAAGCAGGCGGTCCTATCCGTGATTGACAGCCTTCCCTCTATGACTGTACATACACAGATAGCTGTAAGTCATTGATAGGACCGCCTCATGGGCGCCAAAGCCCAGAATGGACAGGAAGTTAGATGGATGAAATACAAGTTTTATGGAATCTATTTCAACAAATCTATATCTCAGTCTGCTCATCTCCTCCTGCTCTATAACTAGTGATGAGCAGCAGGGGCAATATTCAAATTCCCGATATTTCGCAAATATTTGTCATAAATTCGCGAATTCGCCATTATTTTCTTGATTGCGAAAATCGGCAATGTAATATGCACATATTGCGCGCGCAATACAGGCGTGGGTCACTTTTGCTACATTTTTCAAGCTGCTAGAAGTTTCCTGAGACTGGAGAAAATGGTTGGCACGGCAGAACATTACAATAGCTTTATATGCAGATAGAGTGCTCCAATAGATTCCCGATTGCGCAAATCAGCAATTAATGATGCGCATATTTTGGCGCAATACGTGCAACTTCACATTTTAGCAGGTCTGACTACGTATTACTGATTGGTGCACTAAGTATTGTTGTGACATCACAGCACTATGTCTGTAGCCTGTATGTATGGACAGCAGAACCTATCACACTGCCTAACACCCTGCACTGGAACCTATCAGCTACACTATATCAGGCTATAACCTACACTGACTATCTCCTACTAACTATCTGTAATATATATATATATATATATATATATATGTATATATATATATAAAAGCTAACTAACTATCTAATGTAATTACACAGCAAAGCACAGAGCACAGCAATGTCACCGCTCTCTCTCTCTCAGAACTGCAAAAAACTGCAGAAAATAGCTGCTGGGGAGGTTCTTATATAGTAAGGGGGAGGCAACTTTCCTATTGGTTGCTCAGACAAAGACAATGCAGCCTTCTCATTGGCCCACAAGCAAGAAGCAGGGAGGGATCATGGGTTCAGATTTTAAAAAAATCTAGAATATTCAAGAATACGAATATATAGCACTAAAATTCACGATTCGAATATTCATGCTCAACACTATACATAACATGTTCAACGTGACAGGTTCCCTTTAAACCAGGCATAATGCCGGGTAGGGCTGACCCTGCTGATTGAAAGTGTGACTTTTTTAGCACATGGTTTTTGCGCTACTGAGAAATCATTGTTTTAATTAATATGCAAATAAGGTATTAAAGGGTTTTTACTGAGATATCTTAACTAATGACTGATACTCTGGATAGGTCATCAGTATCTGATCTGTGGGGGTCCGACATCAAGGACCCCCACCTATAAACTGTTTGAGAAAGCACCAGCGCTCACAGTAGCACCATGGCCTTCTTACAGCTTAGCTTAGGCCATGTGACGTCACATTTATCGGTCACATGAACTAGGTGCAGGTCAGCCCCATTGAAGTAAATGGGGCTGAGCTGTGATACCAAGCACATCCACTATAAAATGTAGGGCGCTGTGCTTGGTGAGCTGATAGAATGCCATGGCGCTACGGTAAGAGTCGCTGCCTTCTCAAACAGCTGATCGGCAGGAGTCCCGGGTGTTGGACCCCCACTGATCAGATACTGATGACCAGTGGCGTGCCTAGGGTGTTTGGTCCTTTCTCTGGCACCCCCCAATACTTTTAAAAAATGGTACCCCCTCACAGTAGTATTGCCCTCATTGTACAATCTTCACAGTAGTTTTGTACAGATGTGTGCCCCCTCTTAGTAGTTTTGCCCACATTGTGCCCTCTCACAGTAGTTTTGCCCACATTGTGCCCTCTCACAGTAGTTATGCCCACATTGTGCCCTCTCACAGTAGTTATGCCCACATTGTGCCCCCCTCACAGTAGTTATGCCCACTCTGTGCCCCTTTCACAGTTGTAATGCCCTCTTTGTGCCCCCTTAACAGTAATAATCCCTATTGTGCCCCCTTCACTGTAATAATTCTCATTGTGCCCCTTCATAGTAATAATTGCCATTGTGCCCCCTTTATAGTAATAATGCCCACTGTGCCCCTTCATATTAATAATGCCCATTGTGCCCCCTTCACAGTAAAAATGCCCATTGTGCCCCTTAATAGTAGTTAGGCCAACTGTGCTAGTAATGCCCTCTGTGCCCCCTCCAAATCCTCATTGTGCCCCCTTCACAGTAATAATGCCCTCTGTTCCCCTTCACAGTAATAATGCCCTCTGTGCCCCCTTCATTGTAGTAATGCCCTCTGGCTCTGTGCCCCCCCCCCCATAGTAGAAATGCTCATTGTGCCCCCTTTACATTAGTAATGCCCTCTGTGCCCCCTCTATAGTAATAAAGCCCTCTGTTCCCCCTCCATTGTAATAAAGCCCTCTGTGCCCCCTCCATAGTAATAAAGTCTTCTGTTCCCCCTCCATAGTAATAAAGCCCTCTGTGCCCCCTCCATAGTAATAAAGCCCTCTGTGCCCCCTCCATAGTAATAAAGTCCTCTGTGCCCCCTCCATAGTAATAAAGCCCTATGTGCCCCTCCATAGTTATAAAGTCTTCTGTGCCCCCTCCATAGTAATAAAGCCCTCTTTACCTCCTCTGTATTAAAAAAAATAAACAAAACACAGTAACTACTCACCTTTCCTGCTCCTGAAGCTCACATACCTCTCTTCCCTGCAGGCACAGATCGCTCTGCAGCGCTGCATGGGCGGAGCTTATGCAGATTTCTGGGATGCAGGCTCTGCCCACACAAGCTGGCAGGGCAATCTGTGTCTGCAGGCTGAATAGTGGAGCGGGGAGAAGACTTCCTGCTTTACAATTCAGAGCGCCGCCGGCCTCAAGGAGAGAAGGAGCCCTGGGAGCTGGGCGGTGAGTGACAGGACTGCAGCTCCCAGCACTCCAGCAATGAGCGCTTCCATCTGTAGGCCCGGGGCGGACCGGCCCTACGTCCACCCCCCCACCCCCACCCCCTTAGTACGCCACTGCTGATTAGTATAAAAGTCTAGAAAAAACCCTTTAAGAGCACCCTAGACACTTAGGGCACCTTAGCTCCTCTGCCCTGCCGTACCGTACACTCCCCTTTCCACTTGACTGACAGGGCCAGGTGAGATGACGCTGCTGACGCCTGGCCTTTTTCCTTTCAATCAAGAGGAGAAGCAATCATATTTCCAGAATCCCTATAGAGAATGTTGTCAATGGGGAGAGAGGATAAAGCAGCTGCCAGACATCTCTGCTGCAGCTTATCTCCTGGGAGTAACAAAAGTTCATGTCAAATGTATTTTTACGCCATGGATTTAGCTGCAGAGAATCTCCCACAATATTCGAATGTGTTACATGTTACAGATTTCACCCTTGGCAATACAATACAATTCAAGAGGATTGAATACCAATGTATGTGGTACCATGAATGGTCACATACATTGCAAAAGGGCAACAAAAAGTCCCGTTATAGTGTAATATGCAAAACGGTCATATAAAAAGGACACTCCATGTTATCTTAAAATGTGAAAAGTATGGGCTTTATGCGTCTCAGTAGAAATGATCTCTTGGGAACTGCTGGCGCTGATGAGAACTTTTGTGCTTCACTCCTGCCATTTAGTATTGTCAGAGGCGGAATGGCCATAGACCCTACATAGACCCTACAGTGGGCCAATGTCCAGGGGGCCACTTGAGCCCTCCTCACTGCCACTGGCTGGATACATAATCAACTGATCCTCTCAGTGTTAAATAATGCTGGGAGCATCAGGTACTTATGTGGTGTCCTCCTGAATTCAGTTGTATTGCTATCCTCAGCTCATGGCTCCCTGTACTGCTCTTCAGCCTCATCGGCCACAGGACACTATATGAGGCAGTGTATTAATGGAGTAGGCTGAAAAAAGTCTGTGGCCTGCACCAGAGATGGTGACATGGGGAGCATGCAGCTGGGGCACTATAGGGTCCATTACTTGGGGAAGTTCAGGTAGCTTGCTGAAGGTAGGGCTTGGTCCTGTGGCCTGCACCTCACCTACTTGTTGAAAATCGCAATTAGACCCAACTGGTGGAGAAGGAGGACAGAAGATGGCAGCTATTGACGGCCAGTACAGAGTGACAGCTTCTGGGGAGGTATTTTGTGCTCTACTTCGGTACTTGTTTCTGCTAGGATGGTGTTTTGTGTTCACTATGGTACTGCTGACCCCACTTACTTGTGTTGTCCCTGCTCGCTTGTGTTGTCCCGCCTTTTGTCAATTTAGATGTGCCTAAAACATAGGGCCACTTTTTGTTTTTTCCCAGGGCCACTTTACACTCCCAGTCTGCCCCTGAGTATTGTCATAGGAGGCATCATGTGAATCTAAATCTCATGATCCATATCAGGGTCATAACTATAATTAATACGGCCCCATAACAAAATAGGATGGGGTCCCCATCACCTAGTGTTTGAAAATTAAAACAGCAGCATAAGTAACAATAATAGGTATGTATAATAGCACAATATACTTCAACCTCTGGGCTCCATAGCAAGCACTATGGCTGCTATGGGTATAGTTACGTCCATGATCCATGTGAATGTCCACATAATCTACCGATGGGACTAGACACAAATCAAATGTACAGGCAATATTAGATACTGTTGTCAAGCAGCACTGAATACAATAACATATTGCAAGAGGATCTGTTGTGCAATGCATTTTTTTTATCTTATTGTAAGGCAAATGGGGTCAGTAGACAGTACTAAAATATATTGTTAATCATTAGCAAAGACAGACATTTTATTGCCAACAACTTATATAACTCTGTTTTACATTAACCTGTAAGTTGGATGTATATTCAGGTTCAGGTTCCTCATATATTTATACATTATGGACAATCCTTATAAATCCAGGTGTTTAAAGTGTACCTATAGTTTCAAGTACATTTTCAGCTGTGGTGTGTGAAGAAGCAGCACTATTTCTTGCCATTATATGAATAGTAGTCTTCATTTTTTAGTCGTTTTTCGAATCTGCAGGTTCCAACATTGTCAGTTTTCCCTAAGCTCAGCTTGAAAGTAGGCAGAGACTCACTGCTATGATGTCTCCCATACACAGCACAGAAAGAAAACAGGAGATCCTGATCCCCTGTCTCTCTGTAGCACACCCTCCAAAGCAGCACCATAAAATACATTATATAGCAGTACAGCAGTACTCAGCAGTGTTGCTATTAATCTGGCTCTGGGGTAAGACAGCAAAATGCTTAGGTTATGTTGATTTTTTTAAATTGAGATTTCAGGGTGCATTTCATGCTGAAGTTTGTGTGAAACCAAGTGCAATCTGCATCTTATGCATCAGGCTGGACACAGACCTCAGGGTCCCTGAGCAAAGAATGTGCATGTCAAATCGGCATATAAGATCCTCAGACCCTTATATCAGATCTTCAGACCCCCATAGCAGATGCTTAGATCCCCATACTGATGCTCAGACCCCAATATCAGATGCTTAGACCCCCCCTATCAATGCTCAGATCCCAATATCAGATGCTCAGATCCCCATAGCAGATGCTCAGAACCCCATATTAGATGCTCGGGCCCCCATATCAATGCTCAGATCCCCATATCAGATGCTCAGACCCCAATATCAGATGCTCAGATCCCCATATCAGATGCTTAGACCCCCATATTGATGCTCAGATCCCCATATCAGATGCTCAGATCCCCATATCGATGCTCAGACCCCAATATCAGATGCTCAGACCCCAATATCAGATGCTCAGACCCCCAAATCAGCTGCTCAGACCCCCATCAGACCTCAGATCAGACTCAAAGTAAATAAACTTACTTCTCCTGCTCTGTCGCTGCTCTCCATGTCCGGTGTCCTCTCCTGCAGTCCCCACTTGCTGGTCTCCTCGGGCCCACGCTTCACTGTCACCTGACTGTGTGTAGCATCATGTCATAGTGAATAAATTAGACCCTATCTGGGAAAGGATTTAACAATACACAATCACATAGCTACAGGCTAATTTCCTTTCTTGTCCTAGATAATAAAATATAACTTTTAATGATTTGCTTAAAATGAAGTCAGCACATCTATTAACTATTATAAGTGAGCTTTAAACTGTGGGTTAAAACTGGCTGATGCTCATTATTAGTGCCAGATCACTATGTTATTGAATTGCTTCGTTTTTAGACGGTGGCTGGGAGTGCACTTCCCCACAGCACCACTCTGATTGAAGTGCGCACTGGCATACACTGATCGCTTATAGCATAGCACGTACCTGTATCTGTGTATTAATCAAACACTTGAAGGCACATAAACATAAGAGGTCAGCAAACTATAACCTAAGACTGCCCCCCAACATGTTTCACCAGCTAATCTGGCTTCACCAGCGGTTTGGGCATTGCACTTCCACAATTGAAACGCTCACTAGTATTCAAGAATGGGCTCCTGTGCAGCTAAACCGGCTGCACAGGAGGTATGTCCGCCCCTTCTATGCATGTGAATAGGGTTGTGTATAACAGAAATAGTAGTAAAATCTCTGCATGAATTTGTTTGCAGTGGCATCTCTATGTGTGACACTGCCTCTTTCTTTCTGCAGCTTTTTCCCTTGCCCTTTCCATAGACTTTTATGGGCAGCAACCATAACCTAATCTCGTTGTGTATGGATGTCTTTGTACGGATTTCACCAGTGCATTGAGAGTGATCAATGTAGGGGGCAGGGGCAAGAGAAGTGTCTGCCTCCTGCACTGATTATTCTCAATTCCATGAAGAGGTGAACAAAAAGCCACCTTTCTGTAATAGGAACATACTACACAGTTTCTTACCTTTGCTTGTACTATAGATTTATGGGGAAGAAAAAAACATTTTAAAGGTATATAAAGGTCATGTAATTTAGCAGACAGCAATAATACATTGACTTTGCAATAATTACTGGAGGAGGCTGAGCAATCAATGGTGAGGAGATGGGAGAAGCTTCTAGAAGGACAAGTATCTCAGTAGCCCTCCAGCAATCAAGCTTTTATGGTGAAGTGGCCAAATAGAAGCCACACTTTGGCCGCTTGGAGTTTGCCAATAGGCACTTGTGGGACTGTCAGACCATGAAAAACATGATTCTCTGGCCTGATGAAGCTAGAATCTATTTATTTTGCTCACTTATATTTCTCTATCTGTATGTCTTCAGAGTGTTAGGGTATAAGTAGGTCCAAATGCACTGAGACTCAACATTTTAATCCCACAAAGCACATAATACAGAGTGCTTTATTTAACAGCTTTGATATATTGTGAATGTGGAGGACACATTGTCCGCTTCTGTTTTTCAGCAGAATGTGTTTTCTCCTATGAAAAACTAAAAACAGGACAAAGCTTCCACAGGCTCGGATTTCTGCATTCCTGGCATCTAAAAAAAAAAAAAAGAATAGAAGGGGCCAAAGTTTACTCTTACAGCTCACAAATAGTTGATATCAAGTCAAGGATATATTTATGCCACTGCAAAATTTTATGTTAAAGGAGTATTGCAATACAAAAACAGATGTCCCAAGGCCATCAAATGGTTAAAAAACAAGCTTCTCACCTTGCCGATCTCCCAACGAAGCCGTTCTAAAGGTGACTCTGTCCCCACTGCGTTGGAATCCTACTGATGTCCCAACACAGCAGGAAATGGTTGGTAATTCTCATCAGCCTGCCCCGGGCCTGTGCGCTGTCCTACTCAGCCCCGCGGGTGCAATTACATCACTGTATTATGACTGCTTGGGAGAGCAGGATGTGTTCTGTTCATCAGCGGAACTGGGCTAGGTGCGTATTACTGTTCTTATTTTATTAAGGCTACAGGGCAGCTGTAAAGGGGGAAAAACTACTGTGCGGGGGCATGTCTACTGTTTGGGGCCACTAAGGGAGCATTACTTTTCTGTGGGGGAACTAAGGGAATATAACTATTGTGCGGGGTCACTAAGAAGGCCTTACTATTGTGAAGGGGGCATAAAGTAGCCAATCTACTGTGAAAGGGGCTCTAGGGGAATGTAACAACTGTATGGGGGAACTAAAGGGGCTTGTCTACTTTGAAGGGGGCACTAAGGGAGCATTGTACTATGTAGAGAACCAAGGGAGCATACAGGGCCTGGGCAGCATACTGTAAAGTAAACTCTTGACTCCTTCTCCAGTCCAGACACCGCCGATCGTACGCACCACGTGCAGGGACCAGGTGGCAGCACTCCAGCTCACCCACTTGAAAAAAGGGGTCCTTGAACCCTGAAACATGTTGTCTTACAATAAATCTGATTGTACCTAAACATCCGGTTGTGATAAGCTCACTAGACAACTGAAGTCCAGAGGAGCCCTATTACTAGTTCCAGTCCAGTGCGGGACTAGCCAGAGGAGAGACGGCTGCTCAGGAGGAGCATACAAAAATCTGCTATGGGACCTGGCCTTTTCTAGTTACGCCACTGGATAGATGCTAGATAGATACATACATAGATAGATGCTAGATAGATAGATAGATACGTTGAAGGACAAAAATGTATTGGTCACTAAACCACACACAAATAAGGCAGGAAAAAGCACATTTGATGGTTCATATTTATATCTAATGGTTATGTCTTGGCTATGACTTGGAACCTGTATACAGAAGAGCCCAAGACGTCCAGTACAAGACACTGGTTGATGTTGGAGCAGATGAATTGCTGCTAAGATGTATCACATCAAAAATGTATTAGTCCTTATTGATTATATGTCATATGTCAAAAAAATGAAACGTGAACCAATATATATATATATCACATTGGACAATGGATGTACATCTCTGGGTCATGTAATAAGAATCGAATTCAAAAAACTGATTTGGAACAGATCTAATTTAATTTAATGCATAAGCTCTTCAATCGGTTTAGATCAGTTAGGCCAAGTTCACACTTCAGTTATTTGGTCAGTTACAGTGGGATGCGAAAATTTGGGCAACCTTGTTAATCGTCATGATTTTCCTGTATAAATTGTTGGTTGTTACGATAAAAAATGTCAGTTAAATATATCATATAGGAGACACACACGGTGATATTTGAGTGAAATGTGAAATGAAGTTTATTGGATTTACAGAAAGTGTGCTATAATTGTTTAAACACCACAAAAAAGAAATGAAATCAATATTTAGTAGATCCTCCTTTTGCATAAATTACAGCCTCTAAACGCTTCCTGTAGGTTCCAATGAGAGTCTGGTTCTGGTTGAAGGTATTTTGGACCATTCCTCTTTACAAAACATCTTTAGTTCATTCAGGTTTAATGGCTTCCGAGCATGGACAGCTCTCTTTAAGTCACACCACAGATTTTCAATTATATTCAGGTCTGGGGACTGAGATGCCCATTCCAGAACGTTGTACTTGTTCCTCTGCATAAATGCCTTAGTGGATTTTGAGCAGTGTTTAGGGTTGTTGTCTTGTTGAAAGATCCAGCCGCGGCGCAGCTTCAGCTTTGTCACTGATTCCTGGACATTGGTCTCCAGAATCTGCTGATACTGAGTGGAATCCATGCGTCCCTCAACTTTGGCAAGATTCCCAGTCCCTGCACTGGCCACACAGCCCCACAGCATGATGGAACCACCACCATATTTTACTGTAGGTAGCAGGTGTTTTTCTTGGAATGCTGTGTTCTTTTTCCTCCATGCATAAATGTCACGGAAGGTGTTACAGAAAACTAGAAGACACAAATGAAGATCCGACTGACTTGATCCAAAACTAAGGAACATAAGGGTAAGCCCTGTAACAGCCCTAGCTCTCTCCCTTACTGCTCAGCCTATGCAAAAATCTCTATGGTAGATGATTGCATACCCTCGTTCCTCGACTGTATGACACCTGAACACCCTATAATAGTGAGGGGACACGACCACCGGCTCCCTACACTTAATACGGAGGGAGTCAGGGTCATCTAGGATCAAGCAAACAGGAAAACACAAATAAATGAACAGACTTATCTGTAGAAGCATCAGTTGTAGCATTCAGCATGCACACACTCCAGGAAGTTGTATAAACTGCAAAGTGATGCAGTATGGGAGGGGATTTAAAGGGATGCAATCAGTGCAACTAGATGACAGCTGAGAGAGGGAAACGAGATGACAAAACGAAAGCAAAAGAACTTCAAGCAGGAGGTTATGAAGAACGTCTGTCAGAGCTTCTCAGATGTCTGGCGGTGACAGTACCCCTCCTTCTACGAGTGGACTCCGATCACTCAGAGCCACCTTCTCAGGATGGGACCTATGGAAAGCCCTGATGAGACGAGTGGCCTTAATGTCCGTCACTGGGACCCACATCCTCTCCTCAGGACCATAACCCTCCCAATGAACGAGATACTGGAGAGAACCGCGGACAACACGAGAATCCACAATCCTAGAGACCTGAAATTCAAGATTACCATCAACCACAATCGGAAGAGGAGGCAAAGAGGAGGGTACAATGGGTTGGACATACGGTTTTAATAGGGACTTATGAAAAACATTATGGATCTTCCAAGTCTGAGGAAGATCAAGATGGTAGGCAACAGGATTGATGACGGACAAGATTTTGTAAGGCCCAATAAACTTAGGACCCAACTTCCAGGAGGGAACCTTCAATTTGATATTTTTAGTAGACAACCACACCAGATAACCAACATTCAGGTCCGGACCAGACACACGTCTCTTATCCGCCACACGCTTATATCTCTCACTCATGCTTTTTAGATTATCCTGAATCTTTTGCCAAATAGATGACAAAGACGAGGAGAATCTCTCCTCATCAGGTAAACCAGAAGACCCCTCTCCAGAGAATGTCCCAAACTGCGGATGAGACCCATATGCACCAAAAAATGGTGGCTTATCAGAGGACTCCTGACCACTGGCGCACCTACAGGGGGGGTCCAGCGGGTCTGGACCCCCCCTAGAACAACCAGGCAAAAAAATTTTTTTTTAATCCTTCAGGGCCGCACCGCCGATCACCACAGGCGGCGCGGCCCTGGATGTAATTGTAGCGGCGGCGGTTACGGCGGCGGCGAAGGGGGGGGCAGTAGGAGATGAGCGCTTCCATTGTGGAAGCGCTCATCTCCATATCTGTGCTGCGGCAGGGGAGGGAGAGGTGTGTCCCTCCCCTGTTCTTCTGATAGGCCGCAGGCACTAATGCCTGCAGCCTATCAGAGGCCGGCTCTGGCGGCGCAATGACGTCATCATCGCGCTGCCTGAGCCGGGCAGCACACAGCAGGGACACGGGCCGGAAGAGGCTGCATCGCATCGCTGCTGGTAAGTATCGGTGTATTTTTTTTTGAGGGGGGGAGCTGGCACTATGGGGGGCACTATAAAAGGGGAGAACTGCACTATGGGGGGCACTATAAAAGGGGAGAACTGCACTATGGGGGGCACTATAAAAGGGGAGAACTGCACTATGGGGGGCACTATAAAAGGGGAGAACTGCACTATGGGGGGCATTATAAAAGGGGAGAACTGCACTATGGGGGGCACTATAAAAGGGGAGAACGGCACTATGGGGGCACTAAAGGGGAGAACGGCACTATGGGGGCACTAGAGGGGAGAACGGCACTATGGGGGCACTAAAGGGGAGAACGGCACTATGGGGGCACTAAAGGGGAGAACGGCACTAAGGGGGCACTAAAGGGGAGAACGGCACTATGGGGGCACTAAAGGGGAGAACGGCACTATGGGGGCAGTAAAGGGGAGAACGGCACTATGGGGGCAGTAAAGGGGAGAACGGCACTATGGGGGGCAGTAAAGGGGAGAACGGCACTATGGGGGGCAGTAAAGGGGAGAATGGCACTATGGGGGGCAGTAAAGGGGAGAACGGCACTATGGGGGGCAGTAAAGGGGAGAACGGCACTATGGAGGGCAGTAAAGGGGAGAACGGCACTATGGAGGGCAGTAAAGGGGAGAACGGCACTATGGGGGCATTATTTGGGGGGCACCATGGGGGAGAGGAGCACTATGGGGGCTCTAAAGGGGCTTTTTTTTTTTTTTTTTACACATTATGGGGGGCACTATAGGGGAGAATGGCACTATGGGGCATCTGGTGGCACTATAAGGGCATTATTTGGGGGCACTAAGGGGAAGTGGGGGCTCTAAAGGGTTCTTTATTCTTATTGGCACATTATGGGGGCATTATTGCATCTGGTGGCACTAAGGGGGCATTTTTTTTACTGGCACATTATGGTAGGCACTATGGGGGAAAGGAGCACTATTGGGGCATATGGTGGCACTTAGAAGGGGCATTTTTTACTGGCATATTATGGGCGACACTATGGGGAAGGGGAGAGGAGCACTATGAGGGCATTTACTGGGGCACTATATAGGGGTATTTTATACTGGCATACATTATGGGGACATTAGCTCAACAGCGGGTACTAAGCGGGGGTACAATCATTTTTGGGGGACATTATCTTTGTACTATTAGTGTCTGGGCGCAGTTATTTTTTTAGAGCACTGTGTGGCAATAATTGTTGAAGGGGGCACTATCTGTGTGGTAGCAGTATTTCCAGGGGGGCTGTTTCTGCGGTATAGTATTGGGGGCACAGCGGGCACAGTATTGGGGCACTATCTGTGTGGTAGCAGTATTTCCAGGGGGACTGTTTCTGCAGTATAGTATTGGGGGCACAGCGGGCACTATCTGTGTGGTAGTAGTATTTCCAGGGGGACTGTTTCAGCAGTATAGTATTGGGGGCACAGCGGGCACAGTATTGGGGGTGGCAGGAAAGGGGGTTCAGAAGATGTGGAAATGTGGGAAACTAATATCTGTTTGTTAATCTCTGCAGAGACGGGAGATGGCTGAAAAATCATCATGGCGGTCTGGTCTGAATGGAGAAGATGAGGAAAGAGAACGTCTACAACAAAGGTGACATCACTGGATGTAAGAGGTAGGGGGCGCTATGTAGGAGAGGAGATGCTCCGGCTCCTCCCCCTGCCATTTGCAGAAGGAGGATTCAGAGCTGGGTGAGGACAGCCAAAGGGGGCAGCAGGCAGATGGTGGGGGGAACCACAGGCCTTGAGCAGGATCGGGGGAGGGAGGAGAGCGGAGGAGCTTCCTGGCTGCAGCCGGCTGTCTATTGTATAATGTGAAGCAGGCAGTGCAGCCAGGACAGCCTCCCCCTCTCAGTATGATGTGTAGAGACAGGCCGCAACTATAGAATGTCAGCTGTACAGTGTTTGTTGGGAGTGGCCTATTATATGTAGGAGGGGCTTTTAATAATGGGCGGGGCCAAAAAAATTGCGCGCCGCATTGTTCTTTTCCTGCGGAGCTTTTAGAATCACCAAGTAAAAGAATCAGCGCAACACGCTACACCCCCCCGTCCCTGCAGTTTTAAATATAAAGGGGGCTTTGAAAAATTGAATTAGCACAGCACACTACACATGCCACATTTTTTTGCCTTTCGGACCCCCCCTAGCCAAAATTCCTGGGTGCTCCCCTGCTCCTGACGACGGTTATTTAAAGCAAACTCAGCAAGGGAGAGAAAAGAACACCAATCCTCCTGATTCTCCGCCATAAAACTGCGCAGATATGTCTCCAGATTCTGATTGACGCGCTCCGTCTGGCCATTCGACTGTGGGTGGAAAGCAGAAGACTAGAATAACAACCAAACCCCCAAGCAAGAACAGAAAGCATTCCAGAATCAGGAAACAAACTGCGTGCCCCTATCAGAGACTATGTCTGAAGGAATACCATGCAATTTGACAATGTGATCAATAAATGCCTGCGCCAGCGTCTTAGCATTGGGCAACCCAGGAAAAGGAATGAAATAAGCCATTTTGCTAAAACGGTCCACCACCACCACCAGAATCACAGTCTTCCCCGAGGAACGAGGCAGGTCCGTAACGAAGTCCATGGACAGATGTGTCCAAGGACGGGAAGGAATGGGTAACGGGAGGAGAGGACCTGATGGCTGTGAATGAGGGACTTTGGCACGAGCGCAGGTCTCGCAGGCTGCCACAAAACCCTCAACCGACTTACGAAGCGCCGGCCACCAGAATCTCCGAGCGATGAGATCCACTGTGGCTCTACCCCCCCGGGTTCCCAGCAAGGACAGTATCGTGGTGCTCCTTAAAAACCTTGAGTCTTAAAGCGAGAGGCACAAACAACCTCCCAGGAGGACAAAGATCAGGAGCCTCTGCCTGGGCTGCCTGAACCTCTGCCTCCAATTCAGGATAAAGAGCAGAGACCACCACACCTTCAGCCAAAATGGGACCCGGGTCTTCAAAATTCACACCTCCCGGAAAACAACGTGACAGGGCATCCGCCTTCACATTCTTAACCCCAGGGCGGAACGTGACAACAAAATTAAACCTTGAAAAGAACAAAGACCATCTCGCCTGTCTCGGGTTCAGACGCTTGGCTGACTCCAAGTAGGCCAGATTCTTATGGTCGGTAAACACGGTAATAGGGTGTCTGGCTCCCTCTAGCCAATGGCGCCATTCCTCAAAAGATAACTTGATGGCCAACAACTCCCTATCTCCCACATCGTAATTTCTCTCTGCGGAGGAGAGTTTCTTCGAGAAAAAGGCACACGGTCGCCATTTGGCAGGAGAGGGACCCTGAAACAAGACTGCACCCACACCCACCTCAGAAGCGTCCACCTCAACTATGAAGGGCAGAGAGATATCAGGTTGTACCAAGATGGGAGCGGAAGCAAAACTCTCCTTGATACTAGAAAAGGCCTTACGTGCCTCTACCGACCAGGAGGAGAAATCTACCCCCTTTCTAATCATATCAGTGAGTGGTTTAACAACAGAGGAATAATTCAAAATAAACTTCCTGTAATAATTGGCAAAACCCAAAAAACGCATCAGCGCCTTCTGATTCTGAGGAAGCTCCCACTCAAGCACAGCGCAGACCTTCTCGGGGTCCATGCGAAAACCAGAAGTGGAGAGAAGAAACCCCAGAAATTGAATTTCTGGAACCGCAAACACACATTTTTCCAGTTTAGCATACAATTTATTCTTCCGCAGGATGAGCAAGACCTGACGTAGGTGGTCCTTATGAGTTTTGAAATCAGGAGAAAAAAAATCAATGTCATCTGGATACACTAGAACAAATTTCCCCATTAAATGATAAAAAATGCTGTTCACAAAATGCTGAAAGACGGCTGGAGTATTAATCAAACCAAAAGGCATAACCAAATTCTCAAAATGGCCCTCAGCGGTATTGAAGGCCGTCTTCCATTTGTCTCCTTCTCTGACCCTGACCAGGTTGTATGCCCCTCTTAAATCCAACTTGGAAAAAACTTTAGCCTCAACAATCTGGTTAAACAGGTCTGGGATCAGAGGAAGCGGATAAGGGTCACGAATTGTGATACTGTTCAGCTCCCTGAAATCCAGACATGGTCTTAAAAAACCATCTTTTTGCTTAACAAAGAAAAAAACAGCGGCAACAGGTGACTTTGAGTTTCGTATGTGTCCCTTTCTCAGGCTCTCAGAGATATAAGCACGTATAGCGACCCTTTCAGGTTGGGAGAGATTGTATAAACGAGATATAGGCAGCTTGGCGC
The DNA here is from genome assembly GCF_014858855.1 of Bufo gargarizans. Taxonomy (NCBI): domain Eukaryota; kingdom Metazoa; phylum Chordata; class Amphibia; order Anura; family Bufonidae; genus Bufo; species Bufo gargarizans. Next base: position 312,388,983 of record NC_058085.1, read on the forward strand.
GTGGGATGAGATTAGTAGGGCAATCGTACTCCCTGTGAGGGGGCAGCTCCTGAACACCACTCTCAGAAAACAGATCCGAAAATTCTGAGAGAAAAGATGGTACAGTCTTAGTAGAAACCTCTGAAACAGATGTCGTGAGGCAATTCTTTCTGCAAAAGTCACTCCAATTATTTATTTGCCTCGCTTGCCAATCAATGGTGGGGTTATGTTTAGTGAGCCAGGGTAGCCCCAACACTAGAGGAGTAGGCAACCCGCTTAGGACGAAACATGACACATCCTCAACATGAGTATCACTCACAATCAAACGGATATTGTGAACTATGCCCTTTAACGATTTCTGAGAAAGTGGAGCGGAATCAATAGCAAATACAGGTATATCCTTTCCCAAAGTGCCTACCTGGAAACCATGTGTTATAGCAAATGAATTATCAATGAGATTGACAGCTGCTCCACTATCTACAAAAATCTCACAAAAAATGTTCTTGCTCTCTAGTGCCACCCTGGCAGGTAGGAAAAAACGGGAACTACAAGCAAACGGAAAAGCTTCAATTTCCGCCTCAACCTTGCCAATAGTAACAGATTGAACATTTTAGAGGATTTTTTTCTTTTTGTTTCTTTATTACTCTCAAAAAACTTCCATGAATCTCCTAGAGGGACAAACATTTGCCAAATGATTTATACCTCCACAACAGAAACAAACCCTCCTCTGAGAGCTGAATCTTCTATTGTCAGAAGCAAGCAAACCCAGCTGCATGGGCTCCTGCTCAGAGGGGATTGAGAGAGACTGAGACCCCTGCGCACTGAAAGAGACCGCCGCACTGTCCTTGGACTGAGTATGACAGGAAGTAGTGATCTCTCCTCTCTCTCTAAGACACCTGTCAATACGAACAGCCCGAGACATGGCAGAGTCCAAGGAGGTAGGTCTCTCATGAAACGCAAATGCATCTTTCAATCCCTCTGAAAGACCATGGCAAAATTTACTTCGGAGTGCAGCATCATTCCAACCAGTATCAGCTGCCCATCTCCGAAATTATGAACAGTATATCTCTGCGGACTGTTTACCCTGGCATAAAAGACGTAGTCTAGACTCAGCCGGAGCAATACGATCCGGATTATCATATATCTGACCCAGGGCTAAAAAAGAATTAATCCACTGAACGGAGGGGCCGTGCCCCCACCGGCAGCGAAAGGGCCCAAGACTGAGCGTTATCCCTGAGCAGCGAGATGATGATCCCCACCCTCTGCTCCTCATCACCAGAGGAATGGGGAAGTAGGCGAAAATGGAATTTGCAAGCCTCTCTAAAACAAACAAAATTCTCACTACCCCCCGGAGAACGTATCTGGGAGCGAGATCTTAGGCTCAGAACAAACTCCATGAACGCAAGCTGAACCGGTCACCTGAAACTGAGATACAGTTTTACGGAGATCTGCTACCTCCAATGAAAGACCCTGCATGTGTTCAGTCAAAAGTGAAACCGGATCCATGCTTGAGACAGTTTTGGCGGTTTATAATGTCACGGAAGGTGTTACAGAAAACTAGAAGACACAAATAAAGGTCCGACTGACTTGATCCAAAACTAAGGAACATAAGGGTAAGCCCTGTAACAGCCCTAGCTCTCTCCCTTACTGCTCAGCCTATGCAAAAATCTCTATGGTAGATGATTGCATACCCTCGTTCCTCGACTGTATGACACCTGAACACCCTATAATAGTGAGGGGACACGACCACCGGCTCCCTACACTTAATACGGAGGGAGTCAGGGTCACCTAGGATCAAGCAAACAGGAAAACACAAATAAATGAACAGACCTATCTGTAGAAGCATCAGTTGTAGCATCCAGCATGCACACACTCCAGGAAGTTGTATAAACCGCAAAGTGATGCAGTATGGGAGGGGATTTAAAGGGATGCAATTAGTGCAACTAGATGACAGCTGAGAGAGGGAAACGAGATGACAAAACTAAAACAAAACAAAAGAACCTCAAGCAGGAGGTTCTGAAGAACGTCTGTCAGAGCTTCTCAGATGTCTGGCGGTGACAATAACGCCCCTTGTTATGGCCAAATAACTAAATTTTAGTTTCATCAGTCCACAGCACCTTATTCCAAAATGAAGCTGGCTTGTCCAAATATGCTTTAGCCCACCTTAAGCCGCACTTTTTGTGCTGCGGGCGGAGAAAAGGCTTTCTCTGCATCACTCTCGCATACAGCATCTCCTTGTGTAAAGTGTGCCGAATGGTTGAACGATGCACAGTGACTCCATCTGCAGCAAAATGATGTTGTAGGTCTTTGGTGCTGGTCTGTGGGTTGACTCTGACTGTTCTCACCATTCGTCACTTCTGTCTATCCGAGATTTTTCTTGGTCTGCCACTTCGAGCCTTAACTTGAACTGAGCCTGTGGTCTTCCATTTCCCCAATATGTTCCTAACTGTGGAAACAGACAGCTGAAATCTCTGAGACAGCTTTCTGTATCCTTCCCCCAAACCATGATGGTGAACAATCTTTAGGTCATTTGAGAGTTGTTTTGAGACCCCCATGTTGCTACTCTTCAGAGAAAATTAAAAGAGGGGGGAAACTTACAATTGACCCCCTTAAATACTCATTCTCATAATTGGATTGACCTGTGTATGTAGGTCAGGGGTCACTGAGCTTACCAAGCCAATTTGAGTTCCAATAATTAGTTCTAAAGGTTTTGGAATCAATAAAATGACAACAGTGCCCAAATTTATGCACCTGCCTAATTTTTTTTAAACAATTATAGCACACTTTCTGTAAATCCAATAAACTTCATTTCACTTCTCAAATATCACTGTGTGTGTCTCCTATATAATATATTTAACTGACATTTTTTATCGTAACAACCAACGAATTATACCGGAAAATAATGACGATTAACAAGGTTGCCCAAACTTTAGCATCCCACTGAATTTCCATCAGTGATTGTGAGCCAAAACCAGGTTTGGGTCAAAAACACAGAACAGGTGCAATTCTATCCATTACACCGGATCTCTGTGTTGGCTTACAATAACTGATGGAAATAACTGATCAAATAACTGAAGTGTGAACTTGGCCTTACCAAAACAAGAATCTATTGTAAGTTCAAGTACGTTTCTGAAAGTTGTATTCCTAACAAAAATCTATAGTCTACAATGGTAAACCTGAGGCAGCCATAGGCATGAAATGGGGTAGTTTCACTTCTCTCCTGACTACTCTCAAAATGTTTGCAAGTAATTGAAACAAAAGTGCAAGGCTACATTAGATTGTCAGTACCTTGTTTGGAAGTTATACTACTGATTTAGGGTACTTTCACACTAGCGTTATTCTTTTCCGGCATTGAGTTCTGTCCTAGGGACTCAATAGAACTGATCAGTTTTATCCTAATGCATTCTGAATGGAGAGCAATCCGTTCAGGATGCATCAGGATGTCTTCAGTTCAGTCTTTTTGACTTTTCAGGACAGAGATAATGCCACAGCATGCTGCGGTTTTATCTCCGGCCAAAATTCCACAATAAATTTCAAGTTTCACTTGAATGAAAAGCATGAGAAATTTACTACTGGTGTTATGTCTGGTCAAACACCATGACTCGATTGGGAAACGATATTGTAGTTTGAACCTGTCACAAAATGTTCCTGAAAGTTTATACTATTCTTAGAAATAATCCATTTATTCTCACTAATATTGGCTTTGGAACAACATCCTGCTGATAGAGAAAATATAGGAAAACCTTTTATTTTATTTTATTATGTTTATATAGATTACGGTCACTGGGCTCAGGGCTAGTAGCTGTGGTGAGATGTGTGGAGGCGCTTTTTATTTTATAATAATTGTTTTAAATTAATTTACTTTACTTTTATTTTTTATTTTATCCTTAGTTTTTTAAATTTGTTTTACATTTTGTGCTCCACATAAGGTCATACAGGACTTTCAGAGGGCATTATAATGTAAATTTTTTTTTTTGCTAATATCTCCAGTAACTGGGGCTGACTTTATACGGCCTAATGCACACTGTGACTGAACATTTTTCATCTACACAGCCATACTTTTTGAACATTCCCTATTCTGGTCTGTATTGAGGAGGAGAATAACCATTTCTATTCATGGGAGCCATAAAAAACGTGGAATGCACAAGAAAGGTATCCGCACTTTGCAGATCTGTGGTTCACGGGCTGAGATATGGATACAGTCATGTGCACGGAGCCTTAAAGGGGTTGTCTCATCATAGACAATGTGGGCATATCGCTAGGATATGTCCCCATTGTCTTATAGGTGCAGGTTCTACCGCTGGGACCCGCACCTATATCAAGAATGGATCCCCGCAAGTGAAGGAGGGTGCACTGAGCCTGAGCAGCCACCCTCCATTCATTTTCTATAGGGCTGGCAAAAATAGCCGAGCTCTGGCTCGGCTATTTCCGTCGGCCCCATAGAAATGAATGGATGCGGGAGCTGCGCATGCGCGGTATGCTCCCATTCGCTTCTATGGGGTGCCGGCTTGGTGGTGGTCGGACCAGAGTCCTCCAGCCATCACCTTGCGGGGCTTCGTTCTCGATATAGGTGTGGGTCCCAGTGGTGGGACCTGCACCTATAAGACAATGGGGGCATTGTCCATAATGAGACCAAAGGTGTAACTATAGGGGAAGCGGCTGCTTTGGGGCCCTGACCCAGAAGGGGGCCCATTGAGAAGGAGGAGGACTAAAAGATTTGGTCAGGGCCCCCTCAACAGTATTACACAATGAAATTATATACAGTGACAGTATAGACAGTGTAGAAAATGGATGGAACAACTGCCGGGCCTGGTCTGAGAGAGCGATCTTTACTAGCCACAGGAATGGGGGCGGTATGAAAGGAAGGGGTTGCAAAAAAATTACTGGGGGAGGGGACCTCATTCAAAAATTTGCTGTGGGGCCCAGTCATTTCTAGCTACGCCTCTGAATGAGACAACCCCTTTAATCCCAGTTAAAGATAGAATACATATAAAATATAGTATAAAAAGGCGGCTCTCCTAATAATCGTAAGGGATAAGGTGCACTGTTCAAATAGATACACCCTGACTGAAATTTTTTGGAAATAAGTTATGACAACTTCAGAACTGTAAGTAACAGCTTGCAATTTTTCACGTAATGATGTTATTGCCATAACAAAAGAGGGCGGATTAAGCCTTATATAATTATGAACTTTTAATATGTGTCCATACGGAATGTGAATATTCAGCTACATACCCAAGCGGACCACATATGTATGCTTTCTTTTTTAGCCATATTGAACCTGAACGCGAATATTGCTCCAAGCTTAATATGAATATTTATCTATACACAGAGAAATCCTGATTCGAGATGTAATACCTCGCTTGAATGACTGTGAATACTTACCTGTGAATTTACCTATGTACTGAAACATCCTGAATCCAGATATAGTATCCTGTTTGAGTGATTGCACAATTATAGGGATTTCCTGATATATGGTGAAGTAAACCTTTTTGTATATTCCAGTGGAATTACTGCACATTTTGATTGATTTTGGGAGGAACAACCATGCAGTTTTTAATTTTAATGTCAACATTCTCCTTAACTCAATGTGAACATTTCCTTAGCTGGACTATCTTATTTGTTCCAATTTGTAGTTCTATGTACAGAGAAGAAGTCTCTTTTAATATACCAATATATACTATTGTATTTTAATTCATTTTACTTTATTTTTAATTGTTTATGTTTTTTAGAAATACAATTATTTTTTCTATCCACATGAATCCAAGTGAGAGAGTGACTGTCATAACTTATCTTATTTTCAAAGATAGAATACAGCTCCCAGAGAGATTGTACAAGGCTGTGTAGCCTCTAGTGTTGACCGCGAATATTCAAATCGAGAATTTTAATTGCGAATATCGCCACTTTGAGAATTCACAAATATTTAGAATATAGTGCTATATATTCATATTCGCGAATAGTGTTGATCGCGAATATTCTAATCGCGAATTTATCGTGAATATCGGCACTTGGCAACATCCCTAAGAACCAATAGGAATGTTGCCTACCCCTATAGTGTTGATCACGAATATATTAAATTGATAATTTTCGCAATCAAGTAAATAATGAGTGGAGATCACAAATTCGAGAATTTGCAAATTTATCGTGAATATTCGGGCAAAAATTCACGAAATATCGCAAATTCAAATATTGCCTATGCCGCTCATCACTAGTAGCCTCACTGCCAAGCTGATCGGGGGTCTGCTAAACTACTCAGCCCCCAGCAATCCCATGATCACTAGGATCATTGCAGGAGGCAGTATCGCCTCAATGAGCGCTGTGTATAGGGCAATAAAGAAGGAAGAGATCTTAAAAGAATGTCCCTCCCTTCTCTTTGCGGAGCTCCACCATCAATGACAGTGGGCTTCCCGATTTCACAACTGTGTAATTATTGCACAGATGGTAAACCTTGCAAGGACATTCAGGAACATCCTTGCAGAGTTAATTGTGGACCCCCCAGATGTACAGCACTGTGCAAAAGCTTTAGGCAGGTGTGGAAAAAATGCTATAAAGTAAGAATGTTTTAAAATATACAGGTCCTTCTAAAAAAATTAGCATATTTTGATAAAGTTCATTATTTTCTGTAATGTACTGATAAACATTAGACTTTCATATATTTTAGATTCATTACACACAACTGAAGTAGTTCAAGCCTTTTATTGTTTTAATATTGATGATTTTGGCATACAGCTCATGAAAACCCCAAATTCCTATCTAAAAAAATTTGCATATTTCATCCGACCAATAAAAGAAAAGTGTTTTTAATACAAAAAAAGTCAACCTTCAAATAATTATGTTCAGTTATGCACTCAATACTTGGTCGAGAATCCTTTTGCAGAAATGACTGCTTCAATGCGGCGTGGCATGGAGGCAATCAGCCTGTGGCACTGCTGAGGTGTTATGGAGGCCCAGGATGCTTCGATAGCGGTCTTAAGCTCATCCAGACCATCACTGACTGTGGGTACTTGACACTGGACTTCAGGCATTTTGGCATTTCCCTCTCCCCAGTCTTCCTCCAGACTCTGGCACCTTGATTTCCGAATGACATGCAAAATTTGCTTTCATCCGAAAAAAGTACTTTGGACCACTGAGCAACAGTCCAGTGCTGCTTCTCTGTAGCCCAGGTCAGGCGCTTCTGCCGCTGTTTCTGGTTCAAAAGTGGCTTGACCTGGGGAATGCGGTACCTGTAGCCCATTTCCTGCACACGCCTGTACACGGTGGCTCTGGATGTTTCTACTCCAGACTCAGTCCACTGCTTCCGCAGGTCCCCCAAGGTCTGGAATCGGTCCTTCTCCACAATCTTCCTCAGGGTCCGGTCACCTCTTCTCGTTGTGCAGCGTTTTCTGCCACACTTTTCCCTTCCCACAGACTTCCCACTGAGGTGCCTTGATACAGCACTCTGGGAACAGCCTATTCGTTCAGAAATTTCTTTCTGTGTCTTACCCTCTTGCTTGAGGGTGTCAATGATGGCCTTCTGGACAGCAGTCAGGTCGGCAGTCTTACCCATGATTGCGGTTTTGAGTAATGAACCAGGCTGGGAGTTTTTAAAAGCCTCAGGAATCTTTTGCAGGTGTTTAGAGTTAGTTAGTTAGTTAGTTGATTCAGATGATTAGGTTAATAGCTCGTTTAGAGAACCTTTTCATGATATGCTAATTTTTTTAGATAGGAATTTGGGGTTTTCATGAGCTGTATGCCAAAATCATCAATATTAAAACAATAAAAGGCTTGAACTACTTCAGTTGTGTGTAATGAATCTAAAATATATGAAAGTCTAATGTTTATCAGTACATTACAGAAAATAATGAACTTTATCACAATATGCAATTTTTTTTAGAAGGACCTGTAGAAGTGTTAAACGGGGTTTTCTGAGACTTTACAACTGATGGTGACCTATCCTTTGGATAGGTCATCAGTACCTTATCAGTGGGGGTCTGACACCCAGGAACCCCTCCGATCAGCTGTTTGAGAAGGCAGCAGCACTCGCAATAGTGTTCAGCTTTTCCTAGGTCAGTTACAACATGTTTGTTGGTCACGTCGCCTAGGCGCTGCTCAGCTACATTGAAATGAATGGGGCTGAGCGCATTACCATGGTGCTGTGCTTGGTAATCTGCGAGAAGGCCAGGGTGCTCACAGGAGCACTGCAGCCTTCTCAAACAGCTGATCAGCAGGGGTTCTGGGGGTCTATAGGATAGGTCATCAGTTGTAAAGACTTGAAAAACACTTTTAATAGTTTATATATTTCAACTAACAACATGCAAAATAAACAAAAGAGAGATCTGAATCCAGTCAATATTTGGTGTGACCGCCCTTTACCTTTAAAACAGCATTCGTTTTTCTAATTACACTTCCACTCAGTTTTTGAAGGAACTCATAAGAAACATCTTGGAGAACTAACCACAGATCTTCTGTGGATGTAGGCTTGCTCAAATCCTTCTGTCTCTTCATGTAATCCCAGAGAGACTGGATGATGTTTAGAACTCATTGTTCTTTTTTACACTGAAGATAGTTCTTCATGACATTGGCTGTATGTCTGGGGCCACTGTCCTGCTGTCGAATAAATTTAAATTTAAACTATTAACACTTCTATTTTTAAAATCCTTCTTAGGGCTCATGCACATGACTGTTTGCGTCCCCAAATGCACGGGCAACATCCATGTGGTTTCCGCACATGGATCCAGACCCATTAAACATGAATGGGTCCGTGGTCCATCCACACTGCAAAATAAGTAGTGCATGCACTACTTTTTTACGGTATGGAGGCACAGACAGAAACCCCACGGAAGCACTCCAAACCTTCTGGATTGCAGACCCATTCAATTGCGGGCCGCAATACAAGAACGGTCGGACAACGGCCCTGTGCATGAGCTCTTACTTTGCAACATTTAATTCCACACCTACCTAAAACTTTTGCACAATACTGGTATATAGTATAAGCATTTAGAGTTCTTCATTAGGCAAAATAACTTATGAACGGTATCACATCAGTAGCTTCTAATATCTGTGTTTTCTAAATCCCTTGTGGAGACTGCAGGTATGTGAATTCCTACATGTATCCAGGCTGATCCTAACTTGGCAAGCCAGGAACGAAAACTAGATAACACTTTGGAATCCACCCAGCTGTTAAAAATAGATTGTGGTATGACGTCTTTAACAACACATTACACATACAAAAGTCTACCTCGAGGAGATACATCTAGGAGATTCTAATGTGTATAAATCAGGTGCCAGAAAATGTGTCATCAGCATAAAAAAAGATTGATACTGAAAGTGATTTTAAAATAAAAGGGGTTTGTATCAAAGGCAATGCAAGTGCATAAAAATCATACACGTTAGCATTTGCTTTTTTACTGCTCCGATGCATTGCAAATAAAAAAGAAACAACTTTTAGTCTTCATAAAAAATCTGTTACAACACTATAAAAATCAGTCTGATCCCACAATCCTGCATTATTATTTCTGCCCCACCCATGCCAACCTACAGTAAATAGCATTAATTTGTAGTTTGTAACCAAGGAGACACATAGAGGTGCCTAGGAACTGTAAACCCAAACCTATACATTTAGTTTAATTGTTATAAAACAAAGATATTTGAAAAGTTTTCATTTTTTAAGAAGTATTGGAAAAATTGTTGCAAGGCTGTACATGGTAAATAATATGGGTACTTTTGACATGGAAAACATGATTTTAAATAGGTTAATTGGCACCTTGAGTTAAAAAAAAAGTTGAACTATGTAAGGCTACTTTCACACTTGCGGCAGGACGGATCCGACAGGCTGTTCACCATGTCGGATCCGTCCTGTGGCTATTTCGCCGTGCCGCCGGACCGCCGCTATGTCCCCATTGACTATAATGGGGACGGGGCGGAGCTCCGGCGCAGCACGGCGGTGCACGGCGAAAGCCGCCGGACTAAAAAGCCTGACATGCAGTAATTTTAGTCCGGCGTGCACCGCCGTGCTGCGCTGGAGCTCCGCCCCCGTCCCCATTATAGTCAATGGGGACGGAGCGGCGGTCCGGCGGCACGGCGAAATAGCCGCAGGACGGATCCGACATGGTGAACAGCCTGTCGGATCCGTCCTACCGCAAGTGCGAAAGTACCCTAAGTCTGAAATCTCACCCCCAGACACCCCGAGTCTGATCCTAGTTTGACATTTTGCACATAGCCATGCCTTTTAATACATGTTGGATGTGAATTCTGTGTGTCCAGAATGCTGCTGCATTCACTAGCTATCATGTGTCAGCACAGCTTAATTCTTGTACTGATTTCTCCTTCTACAGTTTATTATGTATCTCTTGTGCTGACAATGATTCTGAAGAACATGAGTTACATATATTAGTGAATATCTCACACTTTGCAGAGTCTGTCCGTGAGATTTCTCATGTCTCTTCCCTCATACCCAACCTGTGCAATTTTTCCACCTGCAGACTGCCTTGTGTGTGCCCACCCGGGGATCCAACAGTAAGACCTCCACTGAAATATGCCATCACTTGTTATAATTGGAATACCATTTTGAGTTATAGTCTTACATGAACAGATATAAGTTAAATAACCACCCCACAGGGAGTTTTATGACACAGGAATACCTCTGGTTGCTCACTTGGTGAATTACACTACACACAAGATCTTGTTGCTTGAAGATGTTAAATCCAAATATCTCAATATTTTTATTTATTTATTATCCTATCTCCAAGCCAGCAGTTATCTCCAGAAACGTCTGTCTAATATTGCCCCTCAGGCATGAAGTCCAGCTTTACAAACATCCCTTAAGCATACCACGACTCTAAGGGGACATACCCCTCTGGTTTACAGGCAGGGCGAGTGGGAAATAGCCAAATGGCTCATCCCACAATTAACAATGTCCACCCTATATCAGGCTTTGGAATGTAATCTTCGCTATTTGCCATAAAGCTGCTACAGAGAAACGACCTTACAGATATACCACCGGGCATACCTCTCTCCAATTTGGGGTTATCGTATGGGCGTCTTTGAGAGCGATACACGCTTCCGATGTAAAGAGACGGGGGCAGACATTTTCCCCTGCATATGACCAATAAGACAATTGTTCTGGAGCAATGTCCACACATTTACTACCACCCATCTGACGTTGGCAGCACCTCTAGATCCTATATGGGCTGTATTTGGATGCATTGACCCAACCATTACTAGATGTACCTCTAGTAGTCAAAAATTATTATGTCTGATAGCAGCTGCAGGAATCAAGACCATCCCCCATACCTGAATTGACCCCACACCCCTACTGTTTGGACTAGGTGGAGGTATCTTCCAGGAAAAAGACCTATGTGAAGCAGTTCTTAACATGCTGGGGAGGTTTTAGAGATATGCTGTCCCTCCAGGTCAAAATGTCTATTTAGGACTGTTTTCAGCTCACCTCCTGATATCAGATGCGTGTTTTATTTGGTGATCCGACAATCTCAGGGACATGACTCCGCTTGATGATGATGACTTTCAGGGGGTCCCCGCGTGCCTGCTTAGATTTGTAACGTACAAAATGTGGAGGAGAGTTGATTAGGTTGGGCTTTAGTTGTGTTATGCCCACCCTGCCGTTTGCAGGGTTCAGTTATAGCTTCTAAGTTGCATTACTAACCCCTTGCACCCCCTTTTTTCTCCCTCCCTTTTCTTCCCTAGATGTTCCCAATACTCCTTGTCCTGTCCCCTCGCCTTTTCCTCATCATCTTCCCTCTTTTTTCCCTTTCCCCTTAACTTCCTTTTCCCCTTCTTCTGGAAAAACCAACTAGTGTCAGAAGGTTGATGTAGTAACATAAATATTTAATTCTGATTGTCTGACTTAGGACTTTTATTAGTGACATGTTTTGAAAGAAATGGTGTAGAGCAACACCTATCATACCGTACTGTATGTACTCTTTTATTATGTCAACCTGGAGTAAAAACATTTGAAATATGTTGTATAACTTTATTACTTGGGTCACTATTATATAATACTATTTTTGTTCATAAGTCAGACACCGTTCAGCAGGACACGTATGGGAACACCTGGATAAGGGCAAATACTTTTTCACTTTATGTATTTTTATGCATGCTATAAAATGTAATAACACTAAAATGTTGACATCTTTTAAACCACCTAAACTCAACAATTTGGCTTACTTCCAAATGTACTGCATAAATGCCCCACAACAAGTCATATCGTGATTTCAAAACCAAGCTCAAGGACATCCAGAAGAGGAATGTCATGCTATAATGACACATTGGTGGACTGAGAATTATATGCAATAAATGTTTCTGGTTGAAGTGCTTTTTTTTCTTGATCTATGACCAAGGTTTAACAACGTAAAGATAAATTCAATCGGCATATTGTGAGAGTACAATCATCTTCTCAAAATCAGTAGATGCCAATCAGAGGAGACATAATCCTAACTGGAGCATCAACTGGAGCTCATAAACCTTTAAGGCTACCTGCATACGTTGCACATAGTTTTTCTATGAAGACTTTCGTGCGGTAAAGAGTGCAGGGTAATATGGTACCATTAAAGTGTATGAGATTAGACAAATCTCACGTACACTTTGCTTCTTTCTTCTGTGCGTAAATTGACCTGCCGTCCAGATTTTGAAATCCACATGTGAATTATGTTTGCAAGTTTTGGTGCAGATTTCACTTTTTGCAATGGGATGGGGGGATCTGCCCAAAAAAAAAAAATACTGCATCAAATCAACACCAAAAACCACAAGTAACACATGAAGTTTTTGGTGCTGCTTGGGTTCAGAAATTTGTGCAGATCTTCGACGTGTTTACCTGCCCCTTTGTGCAAGTAGCTTAAAGAAGATTTTCAACTAAATTTTGAGCCGTCGCCTCACGGGGAGTGCAGCCACATTGGTTGTCACCTTTCATTTAGATTCTCTGCAAATTGTTAGTCTGGTAGTAATAGAACAATTCCGAGAACTTAATTCAAAGGTGGCCACCAATATGACTGCACGTCCACAACAAAAAATAAAAACGTCACAGTAAAGAAAGTATAATTACTTAAGTGTTGTAACTCCTCTGTGTTCCGATTTCATATAGGGACAATATTTGTGAATTGGTTAGAAATATTCTTTAAGCTACTTTTAAGATTGAAGCCAGCCTGGCAATTAGCAATTCACAGAAAAGGACATCAAGTTACTGGTGCACAGTTTAAACACTGGTTCACTCCATGACATAGCCAGGCCTCAATGGTATATACTGATGAACATCCACTCACATACGTACCATCAGGGCTTGACTGGCCATAGACTCTACAGGGAAACTTCCCGGTGGGCTGATGCCCAGGGGGCCACCTGAGCCCTCCATGGGTAAGTAATGATCTGACCTTCCTAACTCCTAAATTTAACTGTATTGCTATCCTAAGGCAACTGGAGTAGGAGGACAGAACATGGCAGCTGGCACTGGCCACCAAAAAGTAGCAGTTTTTGGGGAGGCATTGTGCTGCTGGGGCAGTATTTTGTGATGCTCTGTGGTATTTGGCTCTGCTGGGATTGCATAATGCGCCTTCTGTCAATTTGGACTCGACAAAAAAAAATGGGGTTACTTTTTTTTAAAGTTTTTTTTCCCAGGGATACTATAAGTACCCAGTCTGCCTTAGCTTCCCTTCTATGAGGGGGTTGATGCTTAGTATTGTAAAAGCACAAGTGCCAGTTGAAAGGTTACATTAAGTGCACCATATTGACTAACAGCCTATTGGTTACACCCTTACTATTAAATTAGGGAGCTGTCCAGCACCTCTATAAGTATGACACCCCAAATATCACAAGGCTCAACTGCATCCTGCAAAAATGATAAAGGTGAAGCATTAGTTGATATATGCAAAACCTGAAACCCACGCCAAGGGTTTTGTGATCCCCTACACTAAGATCAAAAGAAATTCACTGACAGTCAACTATTATTGCTTGGGGAAGTTGTTGCGTTCAGCCATATATTTCACTGTAGGGGAAATGTGCAATTATATTTTAAGTAAATGATTGTGAGACATAAAAAGACCAGGTCTACCAAGGTAAGAGCATCTCCCTGCTTCAGCCAGGGGACCCATCGCTATGATGTTCATATACCGTTACAGGACATGTGGAAAAGAGCTATCTTTAAGAAATAAACCCTTTAAAGAGGTACTTCAGCTGATAAAAATGATCGGCTATACATTGGTTAAGTGATAAATGTTTGACAGGTGAGGAAGGGAGGTCCTAAATTAAGTCAATTATTGCCACCTCCCGAGTTAGACCATAGGAGGAGAAGTTTGTAAGAAATGGTGGTCGACAGGCATGGGATTCAGCTTCAGTTCTCCACATCCAGTTGTTAAAATTACAACTGTATCGGAGAACCGTGTAACCGGCTGAGTCCCGATCCGGTGCTCTGGTGGCGGCAGGGCATCTGGAGGTGTTCACTTCCATTGCTTTGCACGCAGCTGATAGTTTAGCCCCTTAGTTGGGTGGTATGTGTGTGTAGTGTATATATGGTGTATTTATGTATGTGTACCATGTATTTATATGTACGTGTGTTGCATATATATGGTGTATGTATATGTAAACATGTGTCGCAACGCCGCGTGTCGTTGAGTAGGGAACCTGTTGTTAAAAATTTGATCAAATGACTATGCTATCTATGGAAGCAGCCTAGTGCTTACCCAAGTTGATACTCTGGGTTACAAAATAGAACCTACTGAAAGTCTTCCTAAATATTAAAATCCATGATCCTTTCCTGGTTAAGCATTTTCAGTCTGCTGTGTTACTCAGTCATATTGCAAAACATTATGTAAAAGCGACTGTAAATAGTTTGGCACCTAACAGAGTGAAAATGAGTTCTCCAAGACGACATTCTGTAGTCTACATGCCTAGTTGCACAAATACTATTCATGAGTTTTGTTGGAGAGTGTGGGAAAGGGCTTGGTAGAGCATTTTAGCAAATTTGCATTGACCACTAATATGTACAACCTACTGGGACTGACACAAAAGATTTACTGTCTGCGCTCATTATTCTTCAAATACTGTAAAATGATGAACATTTTTCATTTTCACTACTGATATCTTTTGCTGGATTGCCAAATTGTACCGCAGGTGATTTGCAGGTCAGCCGTACAGCCACATTCAGTTAAAGGATACAAAAAAAATATCTGCAAAACTGCTGGAAGTTCATTGTAGACTGATGCCTATAGCCTGATAGGAAATTTCATAAATCATATTCCAGACTGGAAAATTCGCAGTAGTCTTCCCGTGAGTTTTGGCACGCAGTTTTCCTGCGCTATGATTATTTTAGAAACATATATACACTCACCTAAAGAATTATTAGGAACACCATACTAATACGGTGTTGGACCCCCTTTTGCCTTCAGAACTGCCTTAATTCTACGTGGCATTGATTCAACAAGGTGCTGATAGAATTCTTTAGAAATGTTGGCCCATATTGATAGGATAGCATCTTGCAGTTGATGGAGATTTGAGGGATGCACATCCAGGGCACGAAGCTCCCGTTCCACCACATCCCAAAGATGCTCTATTGGGTTGAGATCTGGTGACTGTGGGGGCCATTTTAGTACAGTGAACTCATTGTCATGTTCAAGAAACCAATTTGAAATGATTCGAGCTTTGTGACATGGTGCATTATCCTGCTGGAAGTAGCCATCAGAGGATGGGTACATGGTGGTCATAAAGGGATGGACATGGTCAGAAACAATGCTCAGGTAGCCCGTGGCATTTAAACGATGGCCAATTGGCACTAAGGGGCCTAAATTGTGCCCAGAAAACATCCCCCACACCATTACACCACCACCACCAGCCTGCACAGTGGTAACAAGGCATGATGGATACATGTTCTCATTCTGTTTATGTCTTCAACAGTCCAATTTTGGGGAGCTTGTGCAAATTGTAGCCTCTTTTTCCTATTTGTAGTGGAGATAAGCTGTACCCGGTGGGGTCTTCTGCTGTTGTAGCCCATCCGCCTCAAGGTTGTGCGTGTTGTGGCTTCACAAATGCTTTGCTGCATACCTCGGTTGTAATGAGTGGTTATTTCAGTCAACGTTGCTCTTCTATCAGCTTTAATCAGTCGGCCCATTCTCCTCTGACCTCTAGCATCAACAAGGCATTTTTGCCCACAGGACTGCCGCATTCTGGATGTTTTTCCCTTTTCACACCATTCTTTGTAAACCCTAGAAATGGTTGTGCGTGAAAATCCCAGTAACTGAGCAGATTGTGAAATACTCAGACCGACCCGTCTGGCACCAACAACCATGCCACGCTCAAAATTGCTTAAATCACCTTTCTTTCCCATTCTGACATTCAGTTTGGAGTTCAGGAGATTGTCTTGACCAGGACCACAACCCTACATGCATTGAAGCAACTGCCATGTGATTGGTTGACTAGATAATCGCATTAAAGAGAAATAGAACAGGTGTTCCTAATAATTCTTTAGGTGAGTGTATATAACTAAAAGCCTAAAAACGCTTGGCCGGTGGGTGAATGGATCAGTTACAATCCATATAATTTTGCCTCCCATAACATCTCAAATTTCTTTAGCAAATTTCTTTAGGGCTTCTAAACATTAAAGCCACTGCACTATGTAAATCTACATAAGAGCTCATTCAGACGGCATAAGTGTCTTCCGGTCTGCAAATTGCGGGTCCACAAAACACGGATACCGGCCGCGTGCATTCCGCATTTTGCGGACCGCACATGGCTGGCCCTATGGTAGAAATGCCTAATCTTCGACACACTCTAGATTTTTTGTGGGGGTGCAGAATGGAACTACGGATGCGGACAGCACTCATCTTTCATAGCCCCATTGAAATGAATGGGTCCACACCCATTCATACGGTCGTTTGAATAAGCCCTCATTAATCTGTAGCCATGTTGTCCTGTGCTTATTGTCACCTACTGCTGAGTAATGCCAATAGTAATGGGCCAAAAATGTGGTTGTTCCTTTTTTAAGCCCATTTATCTAAAAGCTTCTGACACTAAAGGTAGAATATTCACAATTCCAAAGGCTGAAATATAAGTCTTAATTTTTCTTCTATACTCTCAAGGTCAGGCGCTTGCTTGTTAGTATAGGTAACCAGGTCCGGCAGCAGTTCACTCATTAGTCTAGATAGCCAGGGCCAGGCATTCATCCATTAGCCCTGACAGCCAGGGCTAGGTGTTCACTTCATTGCTCCAGCTAGCCAAGGTGAGGAATTGACTCATTAGTGGAAATTGGCTAGGAATGTCTCTGAAAACCAGGGACAATCCCTGCAAATTAGGGGCAAATTCTCTGCCGGAACAACTTGCCGAAATTGCTGCCGGTGCCGGAGATGTAAAACTAGCCTTAGATAGACAGCCAAGGGAAGGCAATCACTCATTTATCCAGGCATGCAAGCAACTTTATACACTAATATCAGTAAACAAGCATGCAAATGTATAACCTTAACTTTTGCAGGGACAATGCTGCTGCCACCATTTCTGTTAGAACATGCTATCAAAAAAGCACTAAGCACAAAAACATATAAAGCTGCACTATGTATCAAGTGCTTGGGCTAGCCAGCATTGCACAAAACAGCTCTACCGAGGTTATTACCACTAATCATGGCAAAAACCAAGATCTACTGCTTTGTGCATTACATCTTTAGGTACTTTGGCAGCCAAATCAACCATACTATAATATGCCAATGGTCATCTCACATAATGACTTTAAATGGGCTGACCGTCCCAAGTAGATGTGTAACTTGAAGTTTCTGTGCCCCAGTGCAAACATGAAACAGGGTCATCAACTTTACATATAATTTATAGTATTGGTGGTATTCCCTCACGTGACAGATGATGCATAGGACACCAGATCCCAGGTGTGACATCTGCACTCATTTCTTACGCCTTTTCATACTAATGTAACAAAGCATGGATTTGGGTATAATGGGTTCCCACTATAGGAATAGTAAACACAGTGAAATGAGAGTGCAGGGGTGATATATGGAGGGATGTAACAGTGCAGGGATAGCAGGTACGGTGTAATAAACACAGTGATGTCAATGCAGAGGCATAGTAAGTGAAGTGAAGTCACTGTATACAAATAATAAACAATGGTGTATCTTTGCATAGAGACAATAAAACGGTAATTTCACAGTACAGAGATAATGCAGACAGTGGCCCAAATTTACTAATTTTGGTGCAAATTGTGCCAAAATGTTGCGCAATTTGGCAAATCTAGTTATAGAAATATTATATGTACCTACCCCGACAAGAGGATGTGGCTCAACAGGAAATGGTGGCATCATGGGAAATTTGCATGGCCTACACTTTTGCACCAAAGTTAGAGCACAATTCTGGTGTAAAACTGTTTCACAATTCTGGGTGACGCTAGGGAGGCTCCCTCCATCATCACCTGCCATTGGCTGCCCCCCCCCCCCCCCCGACACCCGATGTTTTTATCCACGCACGGGGAGAAGCAGCAGCGGCGGTGCAGGGACCAGGAACGGTGTAGGGAGCGGGGAGCCAGGTAAGTAGATTCAGTGTGAGGGGCCCAGCATATGGGGGAAATTTTTTTGGTCTCGGATAACCCCTTTAAGGCTGTATTAGACCGCCGATTTAACAGGCGATTGTGGGGAAGGTAGCGATCCTTCTATTACATGCAGTGATCTCCTTCTCAGTATAAGGGCTCATGCACACTGCCATTGCTCAGCCGTGGCCATATTGTGGCCATATTGCGGCACGTGCGTACCCTGGGAGATGTGGTGCGTAGTACTTCCATGGGTTTCTGTCCGTGCCTCCGCACCACAAAAAAGTAGAGCATACACTACTTTTTTGCAGTGTGGACAGTCGGATGCCAATCACAGACCCCATTCAAGTGAATAGGTCCGCAATCCGCATGCGGCAGCCCCACGTTTCGTGCCTGTGCATTGCGGACTGCAGTGTGCATGAGGCCTTAGGAGGAGCGATCGTTATGCCATTGCTCTTCCCTATACTGAATCATTGTTTGCCGCAGCAGATCGTGATTAGACACCACTATCCTGTCGAGATTTTGATTGCCTGATCAACAAATGTTTGCTCGTTCAATTGGGCAAAACAAATCCTAAAAGTGGCCCCATGTTGTAGGTGGGTCCAAATTGACAGAAGGCACAGCCAATATAAGTAAACAGGGCCAAAATAAGTAGGCAGGGCCAGAAATACAATAGTGCAGCACAAAATACTGCTGCAGCATTCAACACTATCACTGTCCCCAGGACGACATACAGTTGAATGCAGGAGGGCACTTTCCTCTGCCACCCAGGTGCATAAGTACCAGATACTCCTAGCTTTAATTAAGGCTGAGAACATCAGATCTCTATGTATTAGACCGGCAGCCTACCAGGAAATTTCCCTATAGGGTTTATGGCCAGTCCATGCCTACAGCTGTACCCCATTAGTAGACAGTAGGGATGAGCGAATGCAGCTTCGGATTCAAGATCTGAAGTCTATTTGCGGCAAACATTGTTATTTTGCTTTTTTTAAAGCATTTAAATATATGGGCTCCAGCGAGGGAAAATTGATCTCGCGGGACTTCGGTAAATAACTTCGGGATTTGATTTTTCAACTTGAAAACCATTTAAAAACTTGGTACCAGTCGGTACTGAAGCCAACTTCGGATTCCTGTTTTAAAATGTTTTTCAATTTTAAAAATTCGAATGCCGAAGCTATTCGCCAAAGTTTTAGGGGATTTCGGTAATAACTAATTTCAACTCGCCAGAACCCATACATTTGAATACTGTACGGAGAAGACTCTGTGTACAGTATTCAAACGAAGTTTTGAGCAAAACGACTTCAGATCTAGGATCCGAAGCTCAATTTGCTCATCACTAGTAGACAGAAGTCCATACTACACGTAGGCCTGACATATAGAACTGCAAACCTCAAACCTGGTATACCGATCCTGCCATCTGTATATAGAAGATTCCTATAATAGCACAGACAGGACATGCTAGATGACGCCTTGTTATGTGGACTTATGTATGTGGAATATACTCTTTGAGGAGGGTAACGTAAGGACTTCAGTACAGTATATGTATGTGTCTCAAGAAGTAGAGGTCTCTTTCATTTTTCTCCTCCAGCAGAGCAGTCACGATGTATATCTTTCCTAAGCTTCCTGTTTATGCATATCAGTTGCCAAAAGTTATTATGTGAGCTCTGAACAGTCTCTGAAAAAAACACATTCATCTTGCCAACTATTTTTTTTTCCCTTTTCCCACTTGGGAATGTATTTTGCCAGAGGATAATTTTGTCTGCAGTTGCACATACTGTATGCAGCAGAAGTACTGTACAGTATGAAGCACTCAGCCTACATTTCAGACAGTACTGATGCTATGTCGTAACGGTTATGATAGCAAACCGTCGTTTGGAAAAATATTTCTAAACCTCATAGGCTACATGCAACGTTCTACATTTTGCAATATTTGATTTTACACTTTTGGCCAACCTCTCTGACGTTATAAATTTCTTCATTAAAGGGGTATTCCCATCTGAGACAGTGGGGGCATATTGTTAGTATATGACCCCATTGTCTGTTAGGTGCGGGTCCCACCTCTGGAACCCGCACTTACACCGAGAACGGAGTAAGGAAGGTGGTGGCTGGGGGATCCCGGGTTTCTCCGGGTCCGGACATTACCAAGCACTCTCCCCTTATAAGTGAATGGGAGCGCACTGCGCTTGCGCTGTCTCTGCTCCCATTAATTTCTATGGGGGCAGACGAAAATTGCCGAGCCAGCACTCCAAAGAAATGAACAGAGGGCAGCTGCGCATGCGCAGTGCGCCCTACACAACTTTCGGGACCTGTACCTATCGGACAATGGGGGCATCCTAGTGATATGCCCCCATTGTCTCAGATGGGAAACCCCCTTTAAATGGTGGCAGATCTACATGGAAGCGGTTTCACCAGAGGTTTCCCAGCCAGAGACATTGATAATACATCAATAGGATATACAGTACTAGTGTTAGGCCTCATGCACAGGACCATATCCCTCCTGCCGTCCGCAAAATACGGATACGGTCTGTGTGCAGGCTTCATTCTTTCTGCAGACTCATTGACTTCAATGTGTCTGTGGTCCGCATTTTGCAGACATATTCTATCTTTTTGTAGAACGGACATACCGATGCAGAAACCGCACGGATGTCACAACTTGGACATGTTTCAGTGGAGCCCTCTTTACTTAAATGCAGGGCAACATGCCGCACAAGGCTGGTGGTCTTGACTGTGAGGAGGTGTGTTGATACCTGACAACCGAGGTTTGGGTGCTACCTTATTCTCACAGGGTCACTAACTTTTCAAAAAGTTTTTAATATGTCATAGAGACATATCAAAAGTTTTGATCGGTGGGGGTTCGAGTGATGAGATCCACACAATCTCTAGAACAAGGTGAGAGAAGTGCACGCATTTCGTGCTCCCACCTAGCTGTAAGAGGATGGGATTGATACCGGCCCATAGACTTCAGCACTCAGACCCCATTGGCTATAATGTGAACCAATGGGGATCTGGTGGGTTTTTGACATAAAAGCTGGCTTTTTGCTGGCCAAATATGGCGGTATGCAGCGGTATGTTTGGCAGAAAGCCAGTATTTATGCCGGAAACCTGCCAGATCCTATTATAGTCAATAAGGAAGACAGCGTGTGGCAGTGTCCCGCTAGGCCAGATACGGCCATTCCGGTAGTCGGTCCCTTTCCAGGAACAGACTACCTAAATGAAGATGTGAAAGTAGCCTAACAAATATCAGGATAAGTCATCAAATTTACTTTTCACTTCAAACAATCCAATAGCTTTCATTTCTGACTCCAACAATCAGTTTTTTATCAATGAGGGAAGTCTCCTGCGAGTCCTCATTTCCTCTGTACAGAACCTTATGAAGACCACCCAGCTCTCCGCTCTGGCTAGAATAGGGGATACCCAAGTACAGGACTCCCCAGCATTACTTACACACACCCTAACAGGGATAGGGGTTGTCCAAACCAGGAAAAAAAATCTATACACATATAATGATCTCAAACCTGCGGCCAGAGCACATTGAAAATACAGAATTTACACTGTATACCTGTATGCGACATTGCAAATGGAACAATGCAAAATGCTACCTATTGAATAAAATCTGCCTCGTGATGACCTTGAGCTCTGTGAGAACATAAAACGGGCACTGTGTGCAATCATTCCAAACTAACGTCAGAGACATGCCTTTGTCTATTGTCTGGTAAGGATACCTGGAGGAGAAAGCTATTCACTGTGAATTTGTGTGCATTTTCTGAAGTATTCTCAAGACATTAAACTAGCATTAAAGGGGTTATCCAACCTTTATAATGACCCCCCAATGCCTGGGCCCCTTCTATACAATATACTTAACTGCCCCCCTAGCACCCGATTCGCTCCTGATCAGCTATATCTCCACATCGCTTGGATAAAAGCATCTGTCGATGGGGTGAGCAGCCAACAGCAGACCCCGATGGGGCGAGCTTTCATAGCGTCACCGGAGATGCTAGGGAGGCTCGCCCCCATCGCTTGCCTGCTATTGGCTACTCCCCCGTCGCCAGATGTTTTGATCCGAGTGACTGGGAGATGCATCAGCGGCCATGCAGAGATCCAGAGTGACGTGGATGCCGGGGAGCAGGTAAGTATGCTCTAGAGGAGGGGGCCGGGCATTGGGGGAGGTCATAATACAGGTTGGATAACCCCTTTAAAGCTTGATTTTCAATTCAATGAATTTTAGCATACGCTGATGGAAATTTGCTGTAAAGCTTGTGCATACAACATACATGAACTTATGAAATTTCTAATATTTTGGGAAAGGAACATTTTCATCCCATGGCGGAGTAACTGGTTCCCATTTAGAAGGGACGCTGGAGTGAGGCCATTACTGGATTCACCACCACTACCACCACTAATAGATTCTGTTTGTGATAGCATTGTGTGGCCCTGAATGGTACATTCTCCTTCCCTTTCTGTTTGTGCAATCGCTTATCCCCTTATAATAAGCTGATTGCAGTGTATCCAGCTCCCCTCCAGTGAGCAGCTATAATCTGTGGAGAAACCCATCAAGTCAGCTGAGGGAAAATAGAGCATTACATCTCTACTGAAATCAATGGCAAGTTGACGGCTCTCCCCTCACTTGTGGACATTGCTATAACTGTGGGGTGGAGGTTCACATTTAGCAGGAGATGGATGGAGTGAATGGGGCTCTCTTTTGTCATGGGCCCCACAGACGCTGAAGAAGCTGCTTCACTGGTATATACACCCTTGATTTAAAGGGAACCTGTCACATTGAACATGGTGTCTGATCTGCAGGCTGCGTGTTATAGAGCAGGAGGATCTGAGCAGATTGATATATAGTTTTCTAGGGAAAGATTCAGTAGAACCTGTAATTTATTCATTTACATTCCTGCTCATTCTGGGCTTTGAAGTCCAGGAGGCGGTCCTATCAGTGATTGACAGCTCTCTCTGTATATACAGTCATAGAGGACAGGCTGTCAATCACTGATAGGACCGCCTCCTGGACTTCAAAGCCCAGAATGAGCAGAAATATAAATGAATAAAATACAAGTTATGCTGAATCTTTTCCCATAAAACTACATATCAATCTGCTCAGCTCATCCTGCTCTATAACATGCTGCCTGTAGATTATTTAGCATTTTCATATCAACAGGTTCCTTTAAGTTGCTATTTGTCTTTTGTAAGGAGGAAGGAACTAGAGAAAGTGTATGCCAAGAGCAGGACAATAGACAATGCAAAACATGAAGCAAATCACCTAATCAAAGGTGAACATCGAACGTTGTTTTTAAAATGCCCCAATCTAATTTGAAAGAATGCAGCTTATCTTTCTAATCTACTAGCAAAAGGACCCGGCTTCGCATGGGTATATTTCATCTATTTAATTTAATGTTTGTGTGTGTCGTTAAAACATATAGACAGTATCCACTATCAGAGTAACATCTACAGAACTCGTCCCCTTTAGCAGTGACCTCCACAGCAGCCATCCCTTTATTAGTGACCTCCACAGTACCCTGTCTCGTTAACAGTGATTTCCACAATAATCTGCCCCCTTAACGATGACCTCCACAGAGCTCCATACCCTTAAAATCTGATGTCCACAACACCCTGCCCCCTTAACAGTGACCTCTACAGCACCCTGCCCCTTAACACTGACCTCCATAGCAGACCGTCCACTTAACTGTGACCTCCACCATTCCCTGACCCCTTAACAGAGACCTCCACAGCATCCCGCCCCTTAACAGTGACTTTCACAGCAGCCCACCCCTTTAACAGTGACCTCCACCCCAGCCCGCCCCTTTTACACTGACCTCCAAAGCGGGCGCCCCTTTATTAGTGACCTCCACAGTACCCCATCTCCTAACAGTGATTTTCACAACACCCTGTCCCCTTAACAGTGGACTCTACAGCAATCTGCCCCTTAACATTGACCTCCATAGCGGACCATCCCCTTAACTGTGACCTCCACAGCAGCCTGCCCCGCAGGTCGCCAGAAGTCCAGTTTTAGGCCAGACAGTTGGGCTTTCAGACTCCCTGTCCTCGGTCTGGTGCAGGGCCTGGACGGACACAGGGATGTCCTTTTGAACAGCTCACTCTCAGACAGCAGCACTGTGCTGTCTGATCATGAGCTGCAGGGAGAAAGTCCCCCTCCCTCACACCACTGCAGCGGACATAAGTTGATTTTACCTTCATTTTTTCAATCTCTGTCGACTGCAGAGTAGGAGGGGGCGTGGCCTAACTGGGTTGGGCGTGGCTTAGTGGGACATGGGGGTGGGATTTTATGTCCGTCTTTTGAGGGTGGCCTGAATGGCCACCCTACCTGCCCCTGAACTGTGACCACCACAGCACTCCCCTCCCTTAACAGCTTCATCCACAGCACCCTGACTCTTTAAAGCTAACCTACAGCAGTAAAGAAAAATGGCTGGGTTGTTATGGAAACCTGGTGTAAAACTGTGTGTATGTGGAGACTAAGTATTAGATTTTTGAGCGATTTATGGCTGGATTGTGATAGTAATTTACCTTTGTTTTTCTATTTACTTCCTACGTTTAGCAAATTAAGTTTATCTGCAGTGCAAAAACTAAGGATACATTCACACAACAGTAATTCTGGGTCCACATCCATTCTGCCATTTTGCAGAACCCGGTGCGGATGCATTCATTTAAACAGGCCCACAAAACATGCAGACAGCACATAGTGTGCTGTCCGTATTAGTAGTTCCGTTCCGCGGCCCCGCAAAAATATAGAGCATGTCCTGTTTTTGTCCGAATTCGTAGACAGGAATAGGCATTTTCTATATAGCATTGTCCCTTTGCGTTCCAAAAAATGCGGAACGCACATGGCCGCCATCCGTGTTTTGCAGATCTGCAATCTGCACGATCGTGTGAATGTACTCTTAGAAGCATTAATTTAGATACGATACATCTCAGCTCAGCCAACCAACATCTCTCCCAAATGTATACTCGGTTCAGCTTTAGTGCCTTAAAGAGGTATTCTGGTTGTTTTAAGTTATCCCCTATCCTGTAGATAACTATTAGGTCGTGGGGATCCTACCACTGGGACCCCCACCGATCACATGAACGGGGGCCAAGTACCTCCTGCAGCCCCTCTGAAATGTACTGAGCGGCCGCTCTATTCATTTCTATAGGAATAATTCCCATAGCAATGAATAGAGCACCCTCATGCCTGCCTGACCGGCCACTTGGTTCATTTCATGGGGGCTGCAGGAGGTACGGGGCCCCCGTTCATGTGATCGGTGGTGGTCCCAGTGGTAGGACCCCAACCTATCTAATAGTTATCCCCTATCCCTGTGGATAGGGGATAACTTCAAACAATAGGAATACCCCTTTAATATACATTTTTGTCCTTATTTTTTATCATATTAGTTCCACAACTATTAAAGGCTCTAAACTTAGACAGCCATTGGGGTGTACTAAAATCCTCTTTTTCATATTTTCTTTTTGATTAAATACTCCACTTGCTAGCAAAGGAGGACCTTAGTGCAAAAAGTTTAGTCAAGTGTGGAAAAATATTGCAAAGTATTGCAAAGTAAGAATGCTTTCAAAAACAAAAGTGTTAATAGGTCAAACTTAAATTTATTCTGCAGCAGGACTAAAGGCGAATTTACACGTGCCAAAGAGCAGTCGATTATCTGGAAGGAAGGGTTCCTTCCGGACAGTCAGCTGCTCGTTAAGTGGAGAAGACTGCTGCATTTACATACAATGATCACCTCCACAGTATGAATCGTTCTTCCTCATACACTGCATTGTTTCTAGACAGCAGACTGCTGTTTAGACTGCACTATATACTGCCCAAAAACAATAACTCAGATGCCTGCACAAACGACATGATCACCCGATGAATGAGCGTTTCGATTGCTCATTGGGTGATCGGCAACTCCTTTAAACAGGCAGATTGTTGGGAACAAGAGTTCACAGGAACGATCGTTCCCGATAATTTGCCCATCTAAATCCACCTTAAGTCCCCAGACATACAGCTAATGTCGTTAAGAACTATCTTCAGTGTAAAGAAGGACAAGGAATGTTGGAAATGATGACTCAACACCATCGAGTCTGTCTGTGATTACATGAAGACACAGAAGGAGTTGAGCAAGCCTACATCCAGAGAAGATCTATGGTTAGTTCTCCAAGATGTCCTTCCCGATGAGTTCCTTCAAAAAGAACTGTCCAAGAAGAACTGATGACATTTTGAAGACAAAGGGTGGTCACACCAAATATTGATCAAAATCTGATATCTCTTTTGTTCATTTACTTTGCATTTTGTTAATTGATAAAAATAAACTATTAACACTTCTATATTTGAAAACGTAGTTACACTCAAAACATTAGCACAGACAGAAAGGAGATTCTAGTCCCTCAGAAAAGAGATAAAGGGTTTAGAGCCAAAATATGTTTAAGATTCCCCCTCCTAGAATGACTCATGGCATACACGGCCAACAATCAGATATCCAGTAAGTGACTTTTCCTGTCCTTAATTGGAGATTATATCACTTTCCCACACAAGAAATAAATAACAATGCATGGTAGCAGTAGAGGAAATCTCCCATTTTAAATGTGAAAGTGTGAAGGAAGATAAACATATCTGGATGTTCCAATGGAAGTTCTAATAACTGTGTCAGGGCTTATCTCACAGTCCAAGCTTAGTAGCGAATATATTGATTTTGAAAATTTGCTAAACTTAGTAGCGAATATATTGATTTTGAAAATTTGCTATGATACTAACTACCGGGTTGTTTTAATGCATTGGTGGGCCCAGTACAAAGGCTTCATCAGTCCCTCCCCTCTCGAACATTGTTCATTTCTTATGTTTTCTTCATGGTCACTTGAAGGGAGCCTGTCAAGAGCTTCATTCAGGCTGAAACCATGAGCAGCTTGAAAGACCGGTAAGCTCCCTGGTTACAAACAGCTGTATTTTAATCTGAAATATTGCAGTGCATACAGTAATAGAGAAGTGGTACTACACAGAGCCCATAGGTATAGAATAAGGACCAATATAAGAGTTACACAAAAAGCATACAGGACTCGAGAGGTACTGTGCAGTATCATATATATTGTGGGGATTCGCTCTGGTAGACAGGATGTGCGGACGAAGTACAGAGGCAAATTACCAGTTCTTAAATGAAACGTCTGCGTTTATTCACACATAAAGCAAAAACAAAACGTCACTTTGCAGTCTTGGTATTAGTTCACACACAATGAAAAGTCCACATAGCAAAAATCACCTTGTTGGCAATCCTGCCTACAGCAGTCCATAGCAGGCTTTTAAGGGGCCGTTTCCCTTACAGAGGGGTCTCATCCCTCCAGCCCGGCACGAGCCTCAGATCCCAGCACACATACCTCCTGAGCTCCACTGTCAGACTGAGGTAATCCTCCTCACCTGGCAGTGCTGGCTGGTTTTTAGGCCTGGCAAAACCCGGCCTGGAACATGGGGAGTAGTCACCCACCCATTACTTTGACTACTCCCAGTAACAGCCATCCTGGATCAGCTATACAGCCTGTGACATAGCAAGGAGTTTTGTTTGGGAAGGCAGGTATTTTCCTCCCAAGATGGGCGGCTGGGCTGATTTCCAGCCAGGTGAGATCAAATACCGGACCGGAGTTTAAGTGCCGTTCTGGGTTTTGGCAGCACCTGGATGTCCTTTAAATAGGCAGCTGGGCTCAGAATCAGAGTCTCTGTATTGGGATCTAAAGCATGGTGCTGTGCTAGAGGGCCGAGAGCCGCATGTGGGGAGACAGGCCCCCTAAAGCCTGTTGTGGACGCTGAAAGAACCTGCTAACAAGGTGACTGTTTTTGTGCTTTGGACTTTCCGTTGTGTGAACAAACACTAAGACTGTCGATGTTGCTTTGTTTTTCCCTTCTGTGTGAATAAACACTGAAGTTTTGTTTTACAAACTGTTTCTTTTGCCTCTGGTCTGCGTCCGCTTACCCTGCCTACCAGAGCAAATCCTCACAAGCCATATTAAGTATTAAGGTGTCAAACATCAACTGATGGTGACACATAAAAACCATCTCTTACTCCACCGAGGCCAGGAACCTCGGTGACACATACCTATCAATCACAATGATTCCTTGTACCTTCTTACATACCTCCCCCTTTGTTCAACCCTGAGGGAGTGAACACATGCCATACAGTATACTCTGGACAGGGCATCTGCGTTTCCCTGCAACCGGCCTGCCCTGTCTTCTAAGGAGAACTTAAAGTTTTGTATAGACAGGAACTATCGGGTGACTTGGGCATTTCTCTACTTGGCCTGGCTCATCCACTTGAGAGGGGAGTGGTCAGTCACCAGGCGGAAAGTTCTCCCCAACAAATAATAGCGAAGAGACTCGAGTGCCCACTTGATAGCCAGGCACTCTCTCTTCACTATACTGTACCTGGTCTTGGCTGAGGTGAGCTTGCGGCTTAGGAAAACAACAGGAAGCTCCTCCCCGTTGACTTCCTGAGACAATACAGCACCAAGGCCTACTTTGGAGTCACCAAAACCAGGGACCCACACAAGGCCGACTTCAAAGCAGAGAAAGCCTCTTCCGCCCGGTCATTCCAGTGAACCATCACTGACTTGCGTCCCTTCAATAACCCTGTCAATGGCACGGCTACAGTAGCAAAGTGGGGAATAAATCTCATGTAATAGCCTATCTTACCTAGGAATAACTTTACTTGTTTAGTGGTGACAGGTCTGGGCCAATTTCTTATTGCCTCTATTTTGTTTACTTGGGGTTTGATAACTCCGCGCCCAATGACATACCCCAGGTATTTAGTCTCCTCTAACCCTATTGCACATTTTTTGGGGTTAGCGGTTAGTCCCGCCTTCCGAAGGGAGTCCACTACAGCCTGCATTTTGGGTAGGTGACTTTCTCAATCGGTACTGTGGATGACAATATTGTCCAGGTAAGCCAAAGCGTACCGACAATGTGGACTCAGCACAAGGTCAATAAGCCATTTATAAGTGGTGGGAGCATCATACAGACCAAAGGGTTGCAATTTGTACTGATACAGCTCTTCAGGTGTAATGAAGGCAGTTTTCTGTTTGGCAGCCTCTGTTAAGGGCACCTGCCAGTACCCTTTCGTGAGATCCAAAACAGAAAAATACCGGGCTTGTCATAACCTCTCGATAAGCTCATCCTCCCAGGGCATGGGATAAACATCTAATTTGGAAATCTTGTTCAGTTTACGAAAATTGTTACAGAACAGGAGTGTCCGGTACGGCTTGGGTATTAGCACTATAGGACTAGCCCACTCACTTTTAGACTCCTCAATGACGTCTAGCCTCAGCATCATCTGCACTTACTCTGAGATGGCTTGTCGCCGAGCCTCGGGTACCCGGTATGGTATTAGCCGGACTTTCGCCTGAGGATCAGTGACAATGTCAAGCCGAATTGTGGAAGTGCGTCCAGGGAGATCCGAAAACACATCCGTGTTCCGGCCAATAAACTCCCTGGCCTCCTGAGCCTGCTTAGTGGAGAGGCAATTCTTACTGTGGCAACCTCTTCCCTTGTTTCAGACAGAGGGGCCGAAACCGCTTCCCCTAGAAAACCTGGCCGCAGGCTGTCTTCAGTATAGGTTTCCCTATCTTTCCACGGTTTGAGTAGATTCACATGGGTAAACCTGCTCTGGCTTTCACCTCCCTGGCTGGTGTACCTTGTAATTTACCTCTCCAATTTTTTCAAGTACCTCATACTGCCACCTGGCCAGGAACTTACTGTCCACAGTCGGCACCAGAAACAAAACCCGATCACCCGGGTTAAATATCCAGACCTGAGCCTGCCGATTATAGATCCGACTCTGGGCTCACTGAGCGGCTTCCATATGCTCCCTGACAAGAGGCAAAACGGTCTCTATCCGCTGTTGCATCTTGGTAACATACTCAAGGACACTTCTATGCGGAGTGGGTTGCTGTTCCCACGACTCTTTGGCTACGTCCAACAAACCGTGAGAATGTCTGCCATATAGCAATTCGAAGGGCGAGAACAGTAGAGGCCTGGGGCACCTCTCGCACAGCGAACATGAGATAAGGCAGAAGAAGGTCCCAGTCCTTCCCATCTTTAGACACCACCCTTTTTAACATGGTTAATGTTTTATTATACCTTTCAACCAGACCGTCCATTTGCGGATGGTAAACGGACGTGTGTAACTGTTTGATATGCAGTAACTTACAGAGCTCCCTCATCACCTAAGACATAAAAGGGGTCCCCTTGTCAGTCAGAACCTATTTAGGTAGCCCCATTTGGGAGAAAATTTCCATTAGTTCCTTAGCTATCAGCTTAGCTGATGTATGTCGCAGTGGCACCGCCTCCGGGTACCGAGTGGCTTAATCTAGGACGACCAGGATGTGTTGGCGTCCTCTAGCGGACTTCGGTACTGGGCCTACGAGGTCCATTACGATTCGCTCAAAAGGTACCTCGATGATCGGGAGAAGTACCAAGAGACTGCGGAAAAGGTGCTGGGGGCTAGTTGCCTGGCAGGTCGGGCAAGACTTACAGAATTCGTCCACCTCGCTAAACACACTGGGCCAGTAAAACCATTGTAGTATCCGGCCCTGTGTTTTATGCATTCCCAGATGCCCCCCGAGAACATGTTGGTGGGCTAACTCTAACACGAGTTTGTGATAAGCCTGGGGCACCACTCTGTTCAATATGTTTACCCCGCAGTTGGTTTACCCGATACAACATATCCTGATGAGCCACAAAACGGGGAAACACAGACTCTGCCCCTGGTTGTTTTGGTTCACCATCTACTATTAATACATTTCCCCAAGCTCGGGATAGGGTTGGATCTCGGTGTTGCACAGTACCAAAATTATCCCCAGAGACATTAAGGTCGGCCAACTCAGGCAGCAAGTCTTCTACATCTCCCACCATTACATCCAGTGGGTTGTCTCCGCCTCTTCCACCAAAGTAGAAAATTGCAGCACACAGCTTTTTTTAGATTTGCAATTAATCAAGTATTTAATGGTTTCATTTCACATCGATGTGAAATGAAACCATTAAATACTTGATTAATTGCAAATCTAAAAAAAGCTGTGTGCCGCAATTTTCTACTATTGTGCTACGACTACCAAGTCCTTGTGGGCACCAGCTAACACAGAGTGCGGTACTTCATTTAGTGAATCTTCCACCAAAATGGTGGTCACCCATACTGCTGGCCCTTAAGCCTCGGGTTCCCAGGGTTCTGGCCTCCCCCTGGAGCAATGCCACTCTGCTGGGGTTAACCCTGTCTCATAGGTATCAGTCACTCTCGTAGCAGACCACAGTGCCGGGAAGCCTGGGAAGTTTCTCCCTATTATAAGTTTATAGTGAAAATTTGTGGCAACTGCCACTTCGTGAGTCCACCTGCCGGCCCCTGTGGTTAGAGACACCAGGGCAGTGGGATAGTCTTTTAAGTCTCCATGAATGCATATGACCCTGACATTCCGTCCAGTATACTCCGTGGACCATACCAGGGGAGCCCTTACTAGGGACATCAGACTCCCTGAGTCCAGCAGAGCCTACGCTGGAGTGTCTCCCACTTCCACCTGGCACAAGTGGTTTAGAGTTTCTGGGGTATCTGCAGCACACAGCTTCCTGGCATATAACGATTGACGGTAGCCATAGTTAGTATCCATGGGTTCCACCTCATGTGGACAGTCAGCTCTTACATGGCCAGGCTACTGACACCGCCAGCAGACTATCAGAGCCAGGTTCGTAGGGGGTACATCCCGGGTGGGTTTGGTTGGTACAAGTCACCGGGTCTGGGATGGAGGTTTACGGGGTTTGACTGCCCCCCTCCCAAAATAACCCCCCGTAAGATTCTTAGTAGCCTTGTAGCGCTCCACTATTTCCAGGGCACTGCCAGGAGACACCTGGACGATCCAGTGCTGGAGAGGGGGTGGCAGAGCCCTCCAGAACATATCAGCCAATAGACTATCCTGCATAACTGTGGGACTCAGCACATCAGGCTGTGTGGCAGGCGCAGAACTATCAAGTGCCTTTTGCACTGTGGCATTAGAAGAATTTTGATATCTCTGACTTTTAGTCTAACTAGACTGTCTATTACTCTGTAAATTCTCTAGCGCTGTTCTATGGAAATAGTAGGTTTAAAGAGCACACCAAATGCTTCAAATAACTTCTTTATTAACTTCAACTTTTCTTCATCTATAACACTGCCATCGCAGATAGTCCATGTATAAAACACGTGTTGAAAAGATATCACAAAATGGCAGTATGCATAAGATGGTGGTTCAACTGTTCAATCTTGTCATTCAACATAAAATGGATATATTTCTTTCTTGAGTATTTGTGCTCTCACTTTAAGTTATTTAAGCACTTTATGATCTCTCTGAGAGGGATATCTGAGGTCTAACTAATAGTTCACTTGCAGTATGCTGTTAGCATTGACTATTTGCAGATTGGTTGAGTATGATCTGGCATGGTTGTATGCAATTTGGATTGCAATATGGAATCGGAATGCTTGCAATTTGAAAATTGCAATTGAATTTGTATGGTTGCAATTGGTGGAACTGTAAGTAAACACATATATATCTAGTTCAGTTTACAATTCTAAACATAATACTAACAATATGAACATTATATAACTTTTTTTAAATACCTATATAGGCCTCTTGTTCCCATAAAACTCAGATCTCAGTGGAGTGAATGTCTCTTCAGCTCATGTCTCTGGTGAATAATGATTCTAGCAGGAGGAGCTGGGGGAATTCCCAGACAGGCTGTCTATGAGGCTGGCTGTGATTGGTGAAAACTCTAACTGTATGAGAAGCTGGCTGTGATTGGTCTAGACTTCTGCCCAGTAACAACAGATTAACACTATGCTTTCTGTTGTTTCTGCTGTGTCACTGAGTTTACCTTACATTACAAAATTAATCTTAAAGGCATATTATTTTTTTCTGCTTCTGTGAACACAAAACATAACAGTAATATGACATCCAAAACATGATGTCCCAGTAAAACACTCTGCTTTTGTCTTTAACACATAAACATAGCAACTGTATTAAGGCTATTGGCAGGTTTAGCTGTATACACATATAAGCTATACTAGCAACCTAGGACAGGTCTTAGCTGGCCAGCTAGCTACACTCCTATCAAAATTACATATAATTTTATGTTCTTAGTGGTAGGACTTGAACATGAATTTGAGGAATTTTCCATCAGGTTCTCAACTTCCAAGTGTCTTTTATCACTCTCAAATAGAACAATTAACTTCTGTATAGGACGTTCCAACTTGAGTGGAGTAGTAAAACGTTTTCATTTTTTGTCAAGTTTTGAGTCTCCTATTTGTAACAAGACACTTCTTACTAGTTGGTCTTCATCCTTTGAACTTCTAGAACTTTGGCCAATTTCCATTGACTTCTAGGTAAATGTTCTTATTTTACTAACACTATGTCACCAACTTAGACATTTATTCCGGGTGTTTGCCATTTACTTCTTAGCATCAGATTGGGTAAGTACTCTTTCCTCCATCTATTCCAAAAGTGTTCTGATAGATATTGAACGCTTCGCCATCTCCTTTTAGCATATGAATCCTCTTTGGTGAACTTGCCAGGTGAAGGCTGTATGTAATCAGACTTAAGATGAAGTAGATGGTTGGGAGTTAAAGGGTCCAAACTTGTTGGATCGTTGATGTTATCAACTGTAAGTGGATGACTGTTAACAATAGACATTACTTCATAGAATAGGGTCCTAAGTAAAGCATCATCTATTCTTCCGGCGTTCTTTTTCAACACTGAACTTAATACATTTCTCACAGTTCTGATTTGTCTTTCCCAAACTCCTACTGTATGGCTTGCATGTGGAGCATTCATATGAAAATCACACTGTTTCTCTAACAAATACTCAGTAACTTTTTCTTTATCGATCTCTTTTAGAGCTTTCTTCAATTCATTCTTTGCTCCGACAAAATGAGATCCTTGGTCAGATCTAAGCTCTCTGACGGTACCTCTTATGGCTATGAGATATCTTAAGGCGTTGATGAATGCTTCAGTTGACATATCCTCTAACATTTCCAGGTGAATTGCTCTGGAGCTCAGACATATAAATATGAATCCATATCTCTTGTACTCCTTGCGGTTCTGTTTGGTGATGAATGGGCCAAAACAATCCATTCCGCTATAAAGAAATGGTGGTGATGGGTTTACACGATCTGCCGGTAAATCTGCCATTCTTTGTTCTTCTGTAGGGCTATGTGCCTTTCTGCAGATTACACATTTACATATATACTTTGCTATAACTTTGCTTCCTTTCACAATCCAGTAACCACCTTCCCTCAAACAGCTTTGAGTAAAGCTTCTTCCTTGATGCAAGGATATGTTGCATCTTATGAAGATAGAGTTTTTGGGTAGAATTGCTGGATGCTTCACTCTGCTAGGTAACAATGCATTTTCCAGTCTCCCTCCCCCTTCAGTATACCACCCTGCAGAACAAGATTAAGCTTGTACAATGGGTAGTTGTGTGGAAGCCTTTTAGGTTCTTGACTAAGTCGCTTCAACTCTTCACTGTAGAATCTCTGTTGAATGAGTCTTATGACTGTTTCTTCAGCTTTCATTCTTTCTTCTACATTCAACAATTCCTTCTTTCTGATTCCCTTTCCTAAACGTTGAATTCCAGTTACTACGTTTATGACTGTATTCCATTTTGAACATCTGGCTAGTCTTTCAAGTATGTCAATCTTCACACTTGGCAGCAGTGCTCAATGTTTGTTCAACTTTTACTTCTGGATCACCCATAGACAATTCTGTGCAACCTTTACTGGGCGTGATTTCCTTTTCCCAAAGGAACTCTGGACCGGTGAACCAATTTGAATTTTTCAATTGTTACTTTCAGGCCTCTTGAAGAATGATCTGCTGGGTTATGCTTTGTGTCAATGTGATGCCAATGTTCTGGATTTGTTATTTCCCGAATTTTCTCAACTCTGTTGGCGACAAAGATATGGAATCTTCGGGCTTTGTTGTTTATGTATCCTAGGACAACTTGTGAGTCTGTCCAAAAATATTCTTCATCTATTTTCAATTACAATTCTTCTCTCAGAAACTTGCTTACTGATGCTGAAACAACAGCTGCTGTCAGTTCAAGTCTTGGTATTGTCTGAATACTGGTAGGTGCAACTCTGGCCTTCCGGATAACCATGGCACAGTGTATCTTTTCTTCTCCTATTACTCTGATGTAGGAGCACTGACCATAACCTTCTATTTTCTTGTACTTTGCGAAATCATGAGGTACAAAACATCTGGGTAGCCGAACTTCTCTCGTTTTGCAAGTCTCTTATCCAACTCTCCCACCTTGGCCTCAAATTTTCAGGTATGGGCTCATCGCATCCCAACTTCTGTCTGCATAATTCTTGCAGTATTTCTTTTGCTCTGAGGATTACTGGGGCCAAGAATCCCAATGGATCATATATAGAAGCCACTTCGGAAAGAATGGTACATCTAGTTGCAACTTTCTCTTCAATAAATATTTCAAAGAATAACTTGTCATTCTCTACATTCCATCCCAATCCAAGTACGTTTTGAACTGGAAGATGATCATAATTGAGATCTACATTCTTCATTGTTGCTGTATGTTCAGAGTCACTGATGGATTACAGTACCTCTCTGTTATTTGAGATGAATTTGTGAAGGCGCAGGTTTCCTCTTGCTCATAACTTTTGGCTTTCTTTCACTAGTTTGATTGCAGATTATGTAGACTCTAGACTTATGAGACCATCATCTACATAAAAGTTTTTCTTCAGAAAATTTACAGCTGATGGGCAATCCTTTTTATTCTGATTGGCCAGGTACTTCGTACCATAATTGGCAAACCTGTAGATGAAGCTGATCCAAACAAGTGTACTTTCATTCTGTATTCTGCTGGCTCTGTATCTGTATCTCCATCCTCCCACCATAGAAACCTCAGAAAGTCTCTATTTTTATTTTTCACATGAAACTGGTGAAACATCTTTTCAACGTCACACATGACTGCTATTCATGACGATCATTCAATACAACACCATTGTACTTTGCTGAACAATCAAATACTACTCTAATCTTATCTGGTTTCTTTAAGTGGTAAACACCTTGATGTGGGATGTACCACACTTCTCCTTCTTTAGGTTGGTTATTAACTTTCTCTGCATGTCCTTCTTCGAGGATGCCTTCCATGAATTTCAAATAATCCTGCTTGAATTTGGGATCTCTTCCCATCTTTTTCTTCAAACATTTCAACCTTGCTAGGGCAAGATTTCTGTTATTAGGCAGATTAGGTCGTTCTCTAAAAGGAAAGGGCATTTCAAGATGACCTTGTTGATTCTGCTGAATACTTTCTTCTAGCGTGTGTATAACTTGTGTATAAACTTTGTGTTTTCTTGAGCTACACTATTTTCTTTAGAACTTATGTCTGCAAAGTTGGATTCAAGGATCTTGATTACTTTTGCTGGACTTACAGTTGGTAACTCTTGGACAGATATTCAATGACACAATCCTGTCACCTGTCTTGAGTTTGCAATCTGCTGTTTTCCTCCAACAACACACCATCCTAGATCAGTTTGAACAGCATAGGGTTCACCCTTTCCTCCTGTGATTACCTTTCGTGGTACCAAGGCTTCGGGACAATCGTAAACTATCAACAGTCCAACACCAAACTTCTTCAGCGGGACATTTCATGAGGTATGACAGATAGGCGCTCCCATTCATTGGCTGTTTCACAGGTAGGTATCTAGAGGTATATCGTCTTTTGTGTAAGCTGGAGGTAGATCTAATGTGCAGTTTGAATGAAGTTCTCTAACTCTCAGTCCTTTGACCCTTTGACTGTTCACTAATGTGTCTCTCCCCGTCATTGTGGTGAGTTTGAGTTTCACTGGTTCTGTAGCAACTTGTAATTTCTTGCAGATTTCTTGATCAATGAAGGTGACATCACTCTGGGCATCCAGTAGCACATAGGCATATACCTTCTTGTGTAACACCCCAGAGTTGTGTTACTACACGCCTCTACCCCGCTAGCCTGTATTGTCATCTGATATGATTTTGCTCATGTCTTCACAAATGTGCATCTAAAACATGTTAAATTCCAGTGTTTTCTGTAATTTTCCAGGTTCACCAGCAGGTGTCAGCAACTCCATTGGCAAGGTACTAGTCTTAGTTTAGTATTTCTAGGCTGGAATGGATTATTCCAGCTTAGCTCCCCCTCTGTGGAGGTGTGGACTGTTCCCACAGCATGGGTGGAGAAGGAAGTTAGAGTCAGTGTAGCCCACCCCCTGCTAGGGGTAGGGTGTGTGTGTGAGGAGAACCCATGCATAGAGAAGACAGCAAGGATCTTGTCTCGGCTGAGACCTGATCAAATTCCCAGTCTGAGCACCTGCAACTAATATGGATGAGAAGAAAGCAGACAATCTCCAGAATTCCAAGAAGAAAGCATCCCCTGAAAAACCATCTGAGAGTAAGTCCAGAGACCTAGTAAGCCCATTCCTCCTCAGCTAGTCTGTCCCCATACAGCAGAAGGTACAGAAAAGTGCAGAAGATTAATTCCTGCCACAATTACAGAGCTACCAAGCAGACAAATTATCCTGCAAGCTCACATTTAAAGTGCAGAAGCATTTATTCCTGCCAATGATTGCCAAAACCTGCTGGGACCAGAGACCAAAGCTGTATACTGCTTGGATACAAGTTATCTTCAGTAAAGAAACGTTTGAACTTCACCTAAAGGTCTGGACATCATTTCTGCTGCAAAATTCCTCTATTACTCCTACTATCACTACACTCAAATTTATTGCAAGTGAGCCAGGAGCCAGGAGTCCAGCCGTACCCAGGTAGGAGACACAGTTGACACAATTATCACCACCCTATAGAGACATTATAGGCCATTACACCACTCTGGCATTCCTAATCTGAGACGTGCGTTATAACACCTTGGAAGGGCCCTGGGGTAGTACCCTGTGCACTCTGCAATTGGCGTCACAAACAAATACAGACTATTATCCACCTGTATCCTGGCCCACTGCATAAGTGGTGTCAGCGTACCCGTTCCTGGTCACTGCACTTGTTCCTCCTTTTAGGATTTAATATGCACACTGGTACAACCATTGATGTGCCATTGCTTTCTCCTTCCCTCACTCTGCAAGAGAATACCGATACCTTCTTTCCTTCCTCAGTATCTTTAGGTATTGAGGATTTATCTTTCTTTCGACGTTCTTCATGTAGTGGTGTAGGATGGCGTCCTTTGCAAACGCTGCATGTGGCCGTTTTCTTACACTCCTTAGTAATATGGCCTTTTCTTAGGCATCCGAAACAAAGTTCGTTATCCAGCACAAGTTTTAACTTTTCTTCTGGGCACTTCGCCTTCAATTGTTGGCACTTGTGAATGGAGTGTCTCTCTCCACAGAACATACACTTGAAGGTAGTCTGAAGATTTGTCGGTTCTGTCTCTCTACTGATCCCAGTAGTGACGTAAAACTTGCTCTCGTAGGTATCTGGACCTTAAGCTGCTGAGTTGGTTGCAAAGCTAGTTGCTCTTGCGCGTCTTATATCTCTTGCAGGTCTTTCTTCTAAGGATTTTAAGACGTAAGATGCTGTTACTGGATTACATGCTATCCGTGCTTCCTTATTGATGAACTCAGAGAACTCTTTAAAACCTAGGAAGTCCTTACCTAGATCTAACTGTTCAGTCACATAGCAATTCCATCTAGAAGCCACTTCTTCAGGTAGCTTAGTTAGCATCCTGTGGTTTTCTAGATAGTCGTTCAGTACTTCCAGTCCTTGAATGTATGGGATGGCATTGCTGCATGCTTGCAGGAAGTCACTGTACTCTTGGAGTCTGAAGTGTTCTTTAGGACCTATTTTAGGCTAGTTATTCAATTTATCACTAAAAGCTCTTTGTACTAAGAAAGGATGACCATATCTTGCATTTATTTTTTCCCAAGCTTGCTTGTAGGCTTCTTTGTCTTTTCTATAGAAGTTACCTTCAAGAACTTTCTTTGCTTCCCCACCAACATATCTCTGAAGGTGGGGATCTCTGAAGCAATGATACTCAATGATCATTTTAAAACTTGCCTTCCACTCTATGAATTTCAGTACATCTCCTGAAAATACAGTGGGTTCCGGCAGGGGAAGTCTAGCGAGGACTGTTTTCTGTTGTCCTGTTAGGACAATAATTGTAACACTCTCCTGAGCATTGCCGTGACATCTAGGAATAGAATCATCCGGTTCAATTTTCTCACTTAGTTCTGAATTAGGTGAGTCCTTTTCTTTATCTTTTCTGGTAGAGATAGAGGGTAAATTCACACACCTTTTTCCTAACACTGGACTAGGCCTCTCTTTGTTTTTATTAGCAGGGACTGAAGAATAATAACTTATTTCTTCACTACATGCTGGAGATTTCCTTCCATTTTTCTGGGCATATGAATGAAAGTAGGAGTCTTTTTCTTCACTTAGTACAGATTTGAACCTATGACTACTCTGATTCATATCCTCCTCATGTACTCTGAGTCTGGTGTCTATTATTTTAACTTCTTTCTGCCTTTCCAGACTTTTCAATTCAGCTTCCATTTGATGGCGCTGTGCCTCCATTTCAGCTTCCATTTGATAGCGCTGAGCCTCTATTTCAGCTTTTATCTGATGGCGTTGTGCATCCATTTCAGCTTTCATCTGATGGCGTTGTGCATCCATTTCGGCTTGCTTTTCAGCCATCAGTTGACGTTGCTCCTTGATGGCAGCTTCCATCTCAATTTCAGCTTTCTTTACAGCAAGTTGTTCAGCTAAATACTTTCTTTTGGCAGAAGTATTTGAGGACTTACTTGAGATTGTGGTTCCCCCTAAGGACCTAGCATAGTCTCTCATAAAAAGCTTGTTCATTCTACTTCTTGCTTTAACTTCATCATAGTTTGCTACAGATGATAGTTCTCTCATGAGTTTTACTAAATCTTTAGTGACCGCAGTACATGTGTCCATGTTCCTTACAATATCCTGGGAAGGTGTCGTAAACTACCACAGGTTGACATATGCTGCCATAAGCTCTGATTCAGATTCTTCTACCGTCTCTACCATATCACTCAAGTTCCCTTTTATACTTTCTTGCTTTAGCTTTTTACGAATGTCTTTAATGTACAATTTCCATTTATCATACATTCAGGCAAATTTTTTTTCTTTCAGTGCTGCTTCTTGCTCCAAATTTTCCAGCATCTTTGGGGTCAGTTTTCTGGCACGTGATGAACGTCTTAGTTCATCTGTTTGGGCTATATTTGTTTGAGGCAAGACTAATGCTGCATCAGACTCTTCTACCTCAGACAGGTTCCCTTGCTCTTCCCCCTCTACTCTATCTATCTTTGTATCCTCTAACAGTGGCATGGTAATACTAGGTTCAGACATTTTACTTTCAATGCTATCACAATCGATACGAATAATAAGATGCCTTACACTTTAAATGCAATATTGACAAATGCAGAAACAAATGACTTTCAACTTAAATGTAACAGCGATAAATGCAGGCAATAAATAACTTTCACTTTAAATGCTTTAGAGTCCGTGTACTACAAACTGTCCTTTGTTTTTATTTAAAGTCTCTTATTTCTGAACACAAAAAATGTCTCTTTATGCCAAAGCCTATATGCAATGATAAGTAATAAAGGAAAGCTCTGACCTTATTCCGAAGAGCAGGATACTGCGATCTGAAGGTTTCTGGAACAAATGTCTGTCTTAAAGGAGACTTGTCTTTTCTTGATGTGATGCGATGCTGTGCGCTGACTTGTTATGCTCTGCACTAAGTTGCAATGCTCTGTGCAGACTTGCGATGCGCTGCCTTAGATACGCTGCTGCAGGCTTTGGGCCTAGTGGCGGGAAACTAGCTGACTGCAGTACATGGTCTCTCCGTGGATAGCGGTGCAGGCACTCTAGCTCTGGACTTTGGCCTTCCACTATGCATCTCTTTCTCTCTCTAGGGATTGCAGGAGGGTTGGCGCTCTTTCTCTGACTATTTTGCCTTTGCCGTTCTGCCACTTTAAGAGTCGGCTGCAGTTTGACTAATGCAAACGTTCTATGGATTTTATGGTAGCTCCGCTGTGGTGTCTTTGCTTGCTCACTCAGGGAACAGTTGCTGCACGGCGGTATATGCTGGCACCCCGCTGCTCTAATGCGCTCTTTACTGTGCAAGTTGAGGAGTACTATCACTTCGCCCTTTGAGAGCTATAGTTCCATTGTGGCAGGCGCAGCACTATCAAGTGCCTTTTGCACTGTGGCATTAGAAGAATTTTGATATCTCTGACTTTTAGTCTAACCAGACTGTCTATTACTCTGAAATTCCTCTAGCGCCGTTCTATGGAAACAGTAGGTTTAAAGAACATACCAAATGCTTCAAATAACTTCTTTATTAACTTCGACTTTTCTTCATATATAACACTGCCACCTCCACAGTAGATAGTCCATGTACAAAACACGTGTTGAAAAGATATCACAAAATGGCGGTATGCATAAGATGGTGGTTCAACTGTTCAATCTTGTCATTCAACATTAAATGGTGGATATATTTCTCTCTTGAGTATCTGTACTCTCACTTTAAATTTAAGCACTTTATGATCTCTCTGAGAGGTATATCTGAGGTCTAACTAATAGTTCACTTGCAGTATGCTGTTAGCAGTGACTATTTACAAATTGGTTGAGTATGATCTTGTATGGTTGTATGCAATTTGGATTGCAATATAGAATCTGAACGTTTGCAATTGTAGCTTGCAATTTGAAACTTGCAATTGAATTTGTATGGTTGCAATTGGTGGAACTGTAAGTAAACACATATATATCTAGTTCAGTATACAGTTCTAAACACAATACTAACAATATGAACATTATATAACTTGTTTTAAATACATATATTGGCCTCTTGTTCCCATAAAACTCAGCTCTCAGTGGAGTGAATGTCTCTTCAGCTCCTGTCTCTGGTGCATAATGATTCTAGCAGCAGGAGCTGGGGGAATTCCCAGACAGGCTGTCTGTGAGGCTGGCTGTGATTGGTAAAAACTCTTGCTGTATGAGAAGCTGGCTGTGATTGGTCTAGACTTCTGCAGGCTTTTAAGAGGCCCATTTCCTTTACAGATGGGTCTCAGCCCTCCAGCACTGCACAAGCGCAAAGATCCCAGCACACACCTCCTGAGCTCCATTGTCAGACTGAGGGAATCCTCCTCACCTGGCAGTGCTGGCTGTTTTTTAGGCCTGGCAAAACCCGGCCTGGATCATAAGGAGTAGTCACCCACCCAGCACTTTGACTACTCCCAGTAAGACCCGAATCAGCTATACAGCCATTCTAAGTATTAAGGTGTTAAACAGCAACTGCTGCTGACACATTAAAACCGGCTCTTACTCCACCGAGGCCAGGAACCTCGGTGACACGTACCTATCAATCACGATGATTCCTTGTACCTTCTTACTACTGGGAGGAGTGTATATCTCACCCAAATACCTCAGCTGGGTGAGATAACTGAAATCCAGAAAGCTGCAGTGGTTTCAGCAAAGTGTAGTTTGCTGAGACTGTTTTGTCTAGATGTTGTTCTGGGCTGGATTTCATGTGGACTGGGGAATAGGTTTGGTAGTGGGATCTGCCAGTGCACACCCTTCCACTACATGTATTGTCTTTTGCCGGAGGTGATCGCAGGTGAGGCCTGCTGCTGTAATCACGGAGGGATAAAACA
This sequence comes from Bufo gargarizans, assembly GCF_014858855.1. Classification (NCBI taxonomy): domain Eukaryota; kingdom Metazoa; phylum Chordata; class Amphibia; order Anura; family Bufonidae; genus Bufo; species Bufo gargarizans. Next base: position 312,432,114 of record NC_058085.1, read on the forward strand.
ACCCTCTGTGTATGACTGAGGAAGAAAGTCTGAGGAAGCCTGAGGAAGAAAGGTTAAGGAAGCCTGAGGAAGAAAGGTTGAGGAAGTGTCATGGAACCATGAACCGGACGTACAACAAGAGATAAGTGGAAATAAGAAGGCTTTATTGAAAATCAAGCTGTAAGGCAAAAGTCCAAACGGATGGCTAAACCGAAGCAGGGTCTTGCGAAGCCAGAGGTCAGGAACCAGAAGGGTAGTCAGATGAAGCCTGGATCGGGAACCAGCAGGGTAGTCAGATGAAGCCTGGATCAGGAACCAGCAGGGTAGTCAGACGAAGCCAGGATCAGGAACCAGAAGCAGCAGCAGTCTTAGAAGCATGTGAACACAGGAGGACCAAGCAAGGAACTGAAGCCACAGACCTCCTATATATATGAGCTAGGCATCCAGCTCCTCCCAGTGGGAAGGAGAAGCCGCAGGGTGGGAGGCTACAAGAAACCCAGAAACCAAGATGGCCGCCAGCACATGTCAAACGAAGGAGAACAGCAAGAAGGTAAGACCATGACAGTACCTCCCCCTCAAGGGCCCCTCCTCCGCGGAGTAAAGAACGGTTTCTGAGGGAAGCGTGCGTGGAAGGCTCGGAGCAAGGCAGGAGCATGGACATCTGCGGAGGGAACCCAGGAACGCTCCTCTGGACCATAACCACGCCAATGAACCAAAAACTGCACCCGACCGCGGACCAGGCGTGAGTCCAGGATATTGCTCACCTCATACTCCTCACGATTGCCCACTTGGACAGGACGAGGCCGAGGAACCGAGGAAGTGAAACGATTACACACCAGTGGCTTCAACAGGGAGACATGAAACACGTTGGAGATCCGCATGCCAGGAGGAAGCGCAAGGGCATAGGCTACCGGGTTTACCCTGCGAAGCACTCGGAAGGGACCAACAAAGCGAGGCGCCAGCTTGGGAGTGGGCACTCGAAGGTTGAGGTTGCGGGTGGACAACCATACGCGGTCTCCGACCTGGTAGGAAGGAGCGGGCGCTCGTCTGCAATCAGCCTGGAGTCTCTGGCGCTGCGCAGAGACCTCAAGGGACTTCTGGATCTGTACCCAAGAAGCACGCAGGACGGAAAGGTGATCCTCCACAGCCGGAATATCCTGGGGAGAGAATACCTCCGGTAACACGGCAGGTTGGAACCCATAATTGGCCATGAAGGGAGACGTCCCAGAGGAAGAGTTCACCGCCGTGTTCCTGGCAAACTCAGCCCAAGGCAGGAGGTCAACCCAATTGTCTTGGTGATCGGAGACATAGCAACGAAGGAATTGCTCCAAGGCCTGATTGGATCGTTCTGCGGCCCCATTGGACTGAGGGTGGTAGGCCGAGGAGAAAGAGAGATGAATCCCCAACTGGGAGCAAAAGGCGCGCCAGAACCTGGACACAAACTGACTCCCCCGATCCGACACAATCTCCTTGGGCAAACCGTGCAACCGGAAGACCTCCCTGGCAAAAATCGTGGCCAACTCTTGTGCAGAGGGTAACTTCTTGAGAGGAACACAGTGGCACATTTTGGAAAACCGATCCACAATCATGAGAATGACCGTATGGCCTCGGGATGCAGGGAGGTCCACAATGAAATCCATCCCCAGGTGTGACCATGGACGCTCCCCGGTGGCTATGGGTTGCAAAAGGCCCAACGGAAGGTGCCGAGGGGACTTACTCTGGGCACAAACGGAGCATGCCGCTACATATGCGGCGATGTCGGAACGTAGAGAAGGCCACCAGAACAGACGTGAAACAGCCCAGGACAGCTGATTCTTTCCAGGATGCCCCGCGGCCTTGGAGTTATGGTAGGTTCGCAACAACCGAGTGCGCAACTCCTCAGGCACAAAACATCTGCCGTTGGGTCTCCCAGAGGGAGCACCAGATTGAGCCGCCAAAATCTGCTCACCCAGGGGAGAGGTCAGGCTGGTGCGAATGGCGGCCAGGATCTGATTCGGAGGTATGACCGAAGTCGGAATCGACTCCTCCCCGGACAGCTCGGAGTACTGCCGTGATAAGGCATCCGCTCTGATGTTCTTGGAACCGGGTAGGTAGGAGACCACGTAATTAAAACGTGACAAGAACAGAGCCCATCTGGCCTGACGTGGTGTCAATCTCTTGGCCTCAGAGAGGTAGGTCAGATTCTTGTGGTCCGTCAGGATGAGAACCGGAACCACCGAGCCCTCGAGCAAGTGCCTCCATTCTTTAAGGGCCTGCACGATGGCCAATAACTCCCTGTCACCAATCTGATAGTTGCACTCCGCGGAAGACAGTTTCCGGGAGTAAAACCCACAAGGAAGCAGAGGACCCTCTGGTGTTCTACGCTGAGACAGAAGGGCGCCTACTCCCGTCTCAGACGCGTCCACCTCGAGGACAAAGGGCAACCCAGGGTTGGGATGCGACAGAATCGGAGCCGACACAAAGGCGGACTTTAGAGCCTCAAAAGCTCGGATGGCCTCGAGCGGCCAGACCTGGGGATTACTGCCCTTCCTGGTCAGATCCGTGAGAGGCTTGGCTAGCATGGAAAAGTCCCTGATGAACTTCCGATAATAATTGGCGAAGCCCAAAAAGCGCTGCAGGGCACGAAGACCACTGGGCTGGGGCCACTGTAAGACAGCCGAAACCTTCTCAGGATCCATGGAGAACCCCTCAGCGGAAATGATGTAACCTAAGAAGGTTACCTGGGATCGGTGAAATTCGCATTTCTCGAGCTTACCGAACAGCTTGTTCTCTCGTAACCGTTGCAACACTCGTCTGACATCCAGAATGTGGGCCTCCATGGATTCAGAATATACCAAGATGTCATCCAAATAGACCACCACACACTGCTGCAACAGGTCACGGAAAACATCGTTGATGAATTCCTGGAAGACTGCGGGCGCATTGCACAACCCAAAGGGCATAACCAAGGATTCATAATGACCGGTCCTGGTGTTAAACGCGGTCTTCCACTCATCGCCCGCCTTGATCCTTACCAGGTTATATGCCGCCCTCAGGTCGAGTTTGGTAAAGACCATGGCCCCTTTGAGGCGATCGAACAGTTCGGAAATCAAGGGTATCGGGTAAGCGTTCTTGATCGTGATGCGATTGAGACCCCTGTAATCGATGCAAGGCCTCAACTCACCGCCCTTCTTTTTCACAAAGAAAAATCCAGCCCCTGCCGGGGACGAGGATTTGCGAATGTGTCCGCGTGAAAGCGCCTCCCTGACGTACTCCTCCATGGCCTCATTCTCCGCTACCGACAGTGGATAGACTTTGCCATGAGGAGGAACGGCACCAGGTTGTAACTCTATGGCACAATCGTATGGGCGGTGCGGAGGTAGGGCAACCGCACGCACCTTATCGAATACATCCCGGTACTCCTCGTATTCAGGAGGCAACAGAGAGTCCGAGGAAGTACACAGCAACTTGACAGGCCCATGGATGCAACTAGCCCCACACTGCGGTGACCACGAGAGGATCTCGGCCGATCTCCAATCGAAAGTCGGATTATGCTTCTGGAGCCAGGGGTACCCCAAGACCACCGAGTAGTGTGGAGACGAAATAACCTGGAGACAGACCGACTCTCTGTGAACGGCACCAATGGCCATCCCCACTGGAAGGGTCTCCTGAGTCACGTGTGGCGGCAGAAGGGGTCTGCCGTCTATCGCCTCAAGAGCCAGTGGGGAACCTCGAGGCTGCAGAGGAATGGAATTGGCGGCAGCGAACACACTATCAATGAACAAACCACCAGCACCAGAGTCCACCAACGCCTGGGTCGTCACCGAGCCCCCGACCCAGGAGAGGACAACAGTAATCAGTGGTTTGTCAACACGGGAAACCGGGGACGAGGAGACTCCACCCAAGATCTGCCCCCGACAGGATCTCAGGTGCGAGCGTTTCCCGGACGGTTCGGGCATGCCAACCGAAAATGCCCACCGAGACCACAGTACATGCATCGGCCCTCGCGTCTCCGGAGTGCCCTCTCCCACTCGGACAGGCGAGCAAACCCCAGCTGCATGGGTTCACCCCCAGACAAGTCATCCCCAGGAGGCGTGGGAGGAGAGGGAGGCACGGGTGGGACAGCAAACGTAGGCGCCAATCTGTTAGAAGACCTCCGCAGGCTCTCCTTAAAGGAAGGTCTCTCCCTGAGTCTGGTGTCAATCAAAATCAGGAAAGAAATAAGAGACTCGAGCTCCACTGGTAGGTCCTTAGCTGCAACCTCATCCTTCAAGGCATCCGAGAGACCATGAGAGAAAGCAGCGACCAGAGCCTCATTATTCCAGCCCACCTCTGCTGCCAGGGTACGAAACTCAATGGCGTATTCAGCTACGGATCGTGAACCCTGTCTGATGGACATAAGGAGCTTCGCAGCAGAGGCAGCACGAGCCGGCACATCGAATACCTTCCGAAGAGAAGCAACAAAACCGGAAAACTCGGCAACCACCGGATTGTTGTTCTCCCATAAAGGGCTGGCCCAGGCCAAGGCCTTGTCCGAGAGCAGGGAGATCAAGAAGCCCACCTTTGATCTCTCAGTAGGAAAGGCATGTGGCAGCAACTCGAAATAAATGCCCACCTGGTTAAGGAAACCTCGGCACTGAGTTGGCTCTCCCCCAAAGCACTGTGGAAGGGGGGCAGAACCGGTCATACCCCGAAACACCGCAGGCACAGCAACAGGTGTCGGGGTAGACTCTGGCGCAACAACCGGAGCGGCAGTAGGAGCGGGCCCAGGAGCGACAACCGACCCATCGGCAACGGAAGCTAAATGAGCCGTGCGTTCAAGCAGGGTTTGCAACGCCACAGTGAACCGACCCAACAGGTGATCCTGCTGATCAAGTCTGGCAACCAGCGAAGGTAGCGAGGATGGCCCTGTACCGTCAGAATTCATGGCTTGGTCCTAATGTCATGGAACCATGAACCGGACGTACAACAAGAGATAAGTGGAAATAAGAAGGCTTTATTGAAAATCAAGCTGTAAGGCAAAAGTCCAAACGGATGGCTAAACCGAAGCAGGGTCTTGCGAAGCCAGAGGTCAGGAACCAGAAGGGTAGTCAGATGAAGCCTGGATCGGGAACCAGCAGGGTAGTCAGATGAAGCCTGGATCAGGAACCAGCAGGGTAGTCAGACGAAGCCAGGATCAGGAACCAGCAGGGTAGTCAGACGAAGCCAGGATCAGGAACCAGAAGCAGCAGCAGTCTTAGAAGCATGTGAACACAGGAGGACCAAGCAAGGAACTGAAGCCACAGACCTCCTATATATATGAGCTAGGCATCCAGCTCCTCCCAGTGGGAAGGAGAAGCCGCAGGGTGGGAGGCTACAAGAAACCCAGAAACCAAGATGGCCGCCAGCACATGTCAAACGAAGGAGAACAGCAAGAAGGTAAGACCATGACAGGAAGCCTGAGGGAGAAAGGTTGACGAAGCCTGAGAAGCTCAGGTGTGGCCACGAGGCTTTGTAAACCCTGAAGTTTGGGGGGCCCAGCAATGCCTATGGAAAAAAAAGAGGGTCGCACGGTCAGAGTCGGGAGGACTTCTGGACCATCTCCCCCAAGGATGCTGGTGTGGTGACAGCCTGGAGGCTACTGGACCATATATGTTTGAGGAAGTCGGATATAATCCCGTGTGTGAACGGTGCTCTATAGGTGAGGTAGAGACAACATGTGTATTAGGTAGAGCCCAGACGGGCAGGTGTTTATTTTCGATGTTTATGTGTGTGATGGTGCTGAAGTGCCAAAATAAAGAACCTTTTGGACTTGAACCCTGTTGTCAGAGGAGAAATCTGTAATTGCGACCCCCTGAGCGAGAGCAATGCTTTACTATACAGACGTGGACAAAATTGTTGGTACCCTTTGGTCAATGAAAGAAAAAGTCACAATGGTCACAGAAATAACTTTAATCTGACAAAAGTAATAATAAATTAAAATTCTATAAATGTTAACCAATGAAAGTCAGACATTGTTTTTCAACCATGCTTCAACAGAATTATGTAAAAAAATAAACTCATGAAACAGGCATGGACAAAAATGATGGTACCCCTAACTTAATATTTTGTTGCGCAACCTTTTGAGGCAATCACTGCAATCAAACGCTTCCTGTAACTGTCAATGAGACATCTGCACCTCTCAGCAGGTATTTTGGCCCACTCCTCATGAGCAAACTGCTCCAGTTGTGTCCGGTTTGAAGGGTGCCTTTTCCAGACTGCATGTTTCAGCTCCTTCCAAAGATGCTCAATAGGATTGAGGTCAGGGCTCATAGAAGGCCACTTTAGAATAGTCCAATTTTTTCCTCTTAGCCATTCTTGGGTGTTTTTAGCGGTGTGTTTTGGGTCATTGTCCTGTTGCAAGACCCATGACCTGCGACTGAGACCAAGCTTTCTGACACTGGCTAGTACATTTCTCTCTAGAATTCCTTGATAGTCTTGAGATTTCATTGTACCCTGCACAGATTCAAGACACCCTGTGCCAGACGCAGCAAAGCAGCCCCAGAACATAACAGAGCCTCCTCCATGTTTCACAGTAGGGACAGTGTTCTTTTCTTGATATGCTTCATTTTTTCGTCTGTGAACATACAGCTGATGTGCCTTGGCAAAAACTTCGATTTTTGTCTCATCTGTCCACAGGACATTCTCCCAGAAGCTTTGTGGCTTGTCAACATGTAGTTTGGCATATTCCAGTCTTGCTTTTTTATGATTCGTTTTCAACAATGGTGTCCTCCTTGGTCGTCTCCCATGTAGTCCACTTTGGCTCAAACAACGACGGATGGTGCGATCTGACACTGATGTTCCTTGAGCATGAAGTTCACCTTGAATCTCTTTAGAAGTCTTTCTAGGCTCTTTTGTTACCATTCGGATTATCCGTCTCTTAGATTTGTCATCAATTTTCCTCCTGCGGCCACGTCCAGGGAGGTTGGCTACAGTCCCATGGATCTTAAACTTATGAATAATATGTGCAACTGTACTCACAGGAACATCTAGTTGCTTGGAGATGGTCTTATAGCCTTTACCTTTAACATGCTTGTCTATAATTTTCTTTCTGATCTCTTGAGACAGCTCTTTCCTTTGCTTCCTCTGGTCCATGTCGAGTGTGGTACACACCATATCACCAAACAACACAGTGATTACCTGGAGCCATATATATAGGCCCAATGGCTGATTACAAGGTTGTAGACACCTGTGATGCTAATTAGTGGACACACCTTGAATTAACATGTCCCTTTGGTCACATTATGTTCTGTGTTTTCTAGGGGTACCATCATTTTTGTCCATGCCTGTTTCATGAGTTTATTTTTTTACATAATTCTGTTGAAGCATGGTTGAAAAACAATGTCTGACTTTCATTGGTTAACATTTATAGAATTTTAATTTATTATTACTTTTGTCAGATTAAAGTTATTTCTGTGACCATTGTGACTTTTTCTTTCATTGACCAAAGGGTACCAACAATTTTGTCCACGTCTGTATATATATATATATATATATATATATATATATATATATATATATAGAGAGAGAGAGAGAGAGAGAGAGAGAGAGAAAGTGAGAGACGTGCTACTGTGTACTGTCTATACATACAGAATAACAGCAGGTTACACCTAGTAAACAGGACAAGAGAAGTTGTACTGTTCCCTGTCTGTAAATACAGATTTAGAGCATATACTGAGAATTACACCCAGCCGACAAGACAGGAGAAATAGTATTGTGTGTGTCTATATATACAGACTAAGAGCAGATACTGAGAATTACATCCAGCATACAGGAGAAGTGGTGCTATGCAGTGTCCATATATACAGAATAAGAGCAGATACTGAGAATTATATCCAGCATACAGGAGAAGTGGTGCGGTGCAGCGTCCATATATACAGAATAAGAGCAGATACTGATAATTACATCCAACATACAGGAGAAGAGAAGTGGTACTGTGCAGTGTACATATATACAGAATAAGAGCAGATACTGAGAATTATATCCAGCATACAGGAGAAGTGGTGCGGTGCAGCGTCCATATATACAGAATAAGAGCAGATACTGATAATTACATCCAACATACAGGAGAACAGAAGTGGTACTGTGCAGCGTCCATATATACAGAATAAGAGCAGATACTGATAATTACATCCAACATACAGGAGAAGAGAAGTGGTACTGTGCAGTGTACATATATACAGAATAAGAGCAGATACTGAGAATTACATCCAGCATGCAGGAAAAGAGAACTGGTGCTGTGCAGTGTCCATATATACAGGACAAGAGGAGTGATACCATACATTGACACTCACACAGATCCTTACACTGTCTTCATGTCCCACTGACTTGAAGACCTGTCATAAGATCATGTGATGTTCTCTTGTCACCTCAATTCAGGTCCATCAAGACTCTAAGCAGCAGGCCCCTGTATACATCAGTGTCTCTGGGCTCATTCTACATTGCAGTTGTATTTTTTTTTTTGCTGTGATTTGCTGCAATGTACAATATTACCCACAGACATGGAGATATGCAGAGCTGTGCAGGAGTACAGGGCTGTAAGCTCTCTGCTGCTTTCTCTTTGCAACTGTGTCTGTGTCCAGAGGATACAAACACAGTTGAAACCAGGGCTGCGACTCTCAGGGGGCCCACTGCCAAGAACGGCTCGGAGCACATGCACATGCCAGTTTGCTCTATGGTTCCAGTGGCCATAGACATGTTTCCTCTACTTTCCTATTAGTAAATCATTTACTGGGTGTTGGATACGAACATGCAAATTCTGAAACAAATTCTGTGTTGTCATCACTTTTTTGGACGGACTGCTTGAAAAGGCACTTAGATGTCAATAGGCAAAAGGGCAATGTTATGTTAGTTCTGAATTTAGGGTGAAAAGTGACAGTGCAATTCCTGTTATTTACAAGGTGTCCATCCAATTGGCATCAGAACATAAGTTAATGGCCAATAAAATATGTAATAAAAGGGGTTGTCTATGCTTTACAAAGTGATGTTTATCCTCTGGATAGGTGATTACTAGTTGATTGGCCGGGGTCCGACACCCTGTCGTTCAGGTGTATCTCCATCAGTGGAAGTTGGCACCTTCAACCTTGTAGTGGACAGCCTTGACACTGCTATGCTGCCCTGATTGCCTCTAGATAGGCAATTACTATCTGATCAGCTGGGGGTCAACACCAGTTGAGATGTAGCTCCATTGGCAGACTTGGCGCTGGAACTACACAACACCATCAACCTTGACCTTACAGTGCTGCACCCATTCACTTCACTTAGGGTACTTTCACACTAGCGTTATTCTTTTTCGGCATTGAGTTCCGTCCTAGGGGCTCAATACCGGAAAAGAACTGATCAGTTTTATCCTAATGCATTCTGAATGGAGATCAATCCGTTCAGGATGCATCAGGATGTCTTCAGTTCAGTCTTTTTGACTCTTCAGGACGGAGATAATACCGCAGCCTGCTACGGTTTTATCTCCGGAACACTTGCCGGAATGCCGAATCCAGTCCCGAGTGTTTCGGCAAAACTAATCCAGCATTGCGGTCTGCGCATGCTCAGAGCGCAAAAAAAAAAAAAAAAAGTGAAAAAAAAATAAATGCCGGATCCGTTTTTCCGGATAACACCGGAGAGATGGATCCGGCATTTCAATGCATTTGTCATACGGATCAGGATCCTGATCAGTCTGAAAAATGCCATCCGTTTGCATGCATTTTGACAAAAGTGTGAAAGTACCCTTAGTAAAGCCCGGACAACACCTTTAAACAGTGGTACAAGATAAATAAAAGAAAGTTACTTACAAAGGTACTCAATAATCCAGAGCTAGAATAAAACTAGAGTATCATAGGTCATTCAAAGGATGAAGGGTAGGAGAACTGTCAGGAACTCCAGAATACAAAAAATCCCAGCTCACATAGTGCCATGGGAATGCTGCAACCTAAATTTGTCATCTGCCATCGTGGGAGATTCAGGAGGCCCCCATACAGATTAGATGGTCAGATGGTCCTGCGATATACATCTAATGTGTATCACCAGCTTTAGATGTGAGAAAAGGTTAGGTAGGCACTGATATGTTAGATCTATGTGTTATCAAGAACTTGTTTGCCTTTCCACATTGTGTGGTGCATGTGGTCCGCTGCCGGCATCCTCCATTGTATGCATTTTTGCTGGGGATTGCCATTAGCAACGGATCACATGCGGAGGAATTGCTCCCCCGGATATAAACACGCCACAGTGTTTGGGGTTTTTGAGCTTTTCCTCCCATTTAGGCCACTTTATTTCAGTTATTTTTCCTCTCCATATTGAGCTGAAAATAACACCCAAAAAGTAATTATATTTTAGAAAAGTTTAATTTATTGCCAAAAACATTTGTAAGATACAGTGACAAACCTTTACAGTAGGAAACATACTTGACAACCATTCACCATTACATTGCTTAAGTCATCAACTCTTTGTCATACAAAAATAGTTACAGCGGCTCTCTCTTTTATAAAGTGACATTTGTTTCCAAAACTGTGCATTTTCTAACAATTCCCTGACATTTACAAACGTTGGAAATGGCCGTCATTCCCAAAGAGCATCACAGTTCATTTCACAGATTCATCAGGAACACCTCCCTCTTTTTCCCCCAAGAATTTTACTTCCAAGACCAAACACAATACAAAAATAAAACTGCTCTGTGGAAGTCTGAAAAATCCCCAAAAGTGCACAGAATGAGAGACTGAACTTTAGGCCTCGTGCACACGACCGTTGTTTCATTCCGTGTCCGTTTTTCATGATTTTCTGCGGGCCCATTGACTTTCAATGGGTCAGTTGAAAATTCGGCTAATGCACCGTTTGTCATCCGCGTCCGTGATTCCAGTCCGTCAAAAAAATATATATAACCTGTCCTATTTTTTTCACGGAAAACGGTTCGTGGACCCATTCAAGTCAATGGGACCGTGAAAAAACGCGGAGGCACACAAGATTGTCATCCACGTACGCGCGTCCGTTTTTTTCCTACCATTTGCATGGCAAACTTGACTTAGACTTTTTTTTTTACTTTCCTTCATGTCTGGTGATCCTCCAAAAAAAAAAAAAAAAGGAAGACACACGGAAACGGATCACGGAACAACGGAACCCCATTTTGCGGAACGGAACACAACAACAGTCGTGTGCATGAGGCCTTAGACAGGTCATTCACAAAGCAGAAATAGACATGAAAAGCAGAGGCATAACTTGAAGCTCCTGGGCCCATTAAAAATACACATCAGGGGCCCCACCTAACCATGTCCCAGTTATTATAATGGTGTCTTCTTATGTGGCAGCACCTCCTTTAGTTCCGCCCCTCATGAAAAGGTCTCATCCAATAAAATTGAATATTTCGACAATGTCTTTGAGTAGTTATCTTAACAAAAACACAAACATTTACAATCTTGAGGAAAAAAATTAAATGTCTCGAAAGATTGCCTACGCATGTGCAAAACATCACTACAATCAGACCATCCTTTACTTAAGGAACCTACAATCCTATCAAATACCAAATTCACAAAAAGGTGCAACATTTCTTACCTTCAATATGAAGAATTTAGATTTCAATAACTTCTGCAATTTTTTCATACACTCAGTGGACATAAAATGGTTACAGACTGGGTACAAAATATATTTCATAATAATAATTTTCAAATTAAATACGTAATTATGTGCCGATTTAGCATTGATTTCCAATTCTTGATATTACAATTGGAAGACGTTTATATAGCAATTACTACAGAAGTGGTGGAACACACGTTGGCTTGTGTGTATACTTTTGTATGGCACAATACAGCTAAAGAAATTGTAGTATACAACCTAAAATTATGCATACTTACTTTGGCATAACTTAAAGGCACTGTGATCAGAAATGGATGGTATTGTCTAGGATTAGAAAAACATGGCTGCCTTCTTTCACAAACAGCACCACACCTATCGACAAGTTGTACATGGCACTGCTCCATTCACTACGATGGAGCTTCATCTCCATTCACTACGATGGAGGTCAGTCGCCATACCAGACACAACCCAAATACAGGTGTGCCGTCGGTTCTGAAAGAAAGCAGCCATGTTTTCCTAAACCTGAACAACCCCTTGAAGTCATAAGAATCTGATCTCCAATATAAGCTCAGTAGGTTTACTTCTGCTCACAAATTGATTCATGTAGTGCTTATAGATTGTGCTCTACCAACTTGTCATGAAGTATCTACCAAAGATATTTCATGGTGAAATAGTGGTAGGCTTCTGTTCAGGTGAACTCAAAGGTGTGTCACTCATGAGCTAAAAGTAAGTGGTTGCTGAGAACCAGCATCATAATCATTACAGTCCAGGCCTTGAAGAGTCAAATCTAGCTGAGAAGAGTCCTGGTTATTCATAATCTCCTGCACTCTCACCCATCTGCTGATGATTGGCAGTTCTCTACTAGAGAGAAAGGTAGAAAACTAGGTAGAAGACGGTCAATCGTCAGCAGGTGGGCAGGAGAACAGGAATTCATGAATAACCATGAGTCTTCTCAGGCGGCCGTGACTCTTTTCCAGGCCCAGTCTGCAATGGTTGTGATGTTGGTTCTCGGCAACCACTTACTTTTAACTTATAAATGACAGACTGCTGAAATCAACTCACCTGTCTCTACTTTATTCTGCTGTTAGTATGGGCAGCATAAAGTTGATGACAGGTTCCCTTTAAGCTAAAATCCACTTCCAAACCAATCTATAATTGTAAAGGGCTAGTTTTTGAAACCTAACCTCAAACAATTGGACAAAAGGTCCCTTTGGTTGAACACTAACTTCATGACCTACCCGCATTCTGTGAATACAGATTAACCTCTCGTCATTTCAGTAGTCTTATGTTTAGCCAGCCTATATTAGAACACCTCAACGTTCTAAAACCTGGTTACTCCACCCCAACACGTTTTCTTAACCACTAGACATGATTCTATGAAGGCTGTGGTTGGCAGAGAGTGACAACTACTCTAAGGCTGATCAGGGATTTAAAGGTGCTTTGAACTTTAACAATTTGCTTAACGACAAAGCTTGTCGTCTCAGTTAATTGTTCTGCCCTGACTTTGTTACATAACGTGGGATTTGTCTATAATGTGCTTTTCGTTCTCAAAGACATTTAAATCCTTTTAATGATAAAAATCAATGAGGCCATGAATTGTGTTCACCAGTATGGAGAGGTGTTCCCTATTCTACCCCAACTCTGCCATTCGGGAAATAAACCGAGGGATGTTTTAGGGGTTCCAAACTGATCCAAGTCATTTTCTGGCTTGAAGGTTTGGGATTTGTAAGAGGTTATGTCTGTTTTAGTTAAGGTGTTGGTGTGTACCCCATCTGATTTCCACTCTGCACGAATGATATTGTAGTTCTGTCCATCATTATTGTCCCAGAATATCTGCCCTTCACTCTCGTAGGATAGGCAAAACTCAATTTTCTCATGACTGGGAATGTTAGGAGGCAGGTCTACGGCAAAGGAGAAGGTGTCAGTGTCCGTGCCTCCATACATATTGTTCATGTAAACGCAGTCAACATCTGTGTGGGTTTTCCAGGTGTTGAAGGTTATTCGCACCTTGACTGTTTTTTCGAAGCTGAAATTTTTAACTTTGATGGTGCCAGCAATGGACCTCTCTTGAAGGCTGCAATTCTCCAGACATACAAAGTTCTTTTGGATTTTATTGCGGAACTGTAGGTAGTCAGCCGAAGGCTGGGTGAATCCCAAGATCAAATTCTTTTCTTCATGCAATTTTAGGCTAGCGGTGATATCTTCAAGATCCACCAGATCGAACTGGAACTCGACAGCAGGTTCGTCTTTAAACTCTGAAAACACGTGTACCGATGTCAAGGACAGACCTTTAGAATCAGCAAAGACGACTTTCTTTTTAGCTCGAGATTTGGATCGGTTCCTCTCATTGTTCCTGGATTCAGATTCCTTCTTCAAAGAAAGACATGGCCTCAGCGGCTTGAATCGATTCACAAGATTTCTTCCCCTGCAGTCATCATAGGGGCTGAGAAACTTCTTTAACGGAGGGGAATGCGCCAAGCATATCCTAACAGCAACATCGACTGGCATGATAGTTCGTGGAAGAGAACGTGGTTCCAGTATTTGGATCATTCTGGAGAAAAAAAAAAAGAGAAATATATATATATGTTATATACTTATAGCTGTGAATGTTATGATGCAATGCAATAGAACAGCAATTACACACTATAAAGGGGTATCCACAGGACAGGGGACTACTATCAGATCAGTAGGGGGTCCTGTACACCATGGAGCCCCCCCCCCCATCCTTAAATGGACGGAGTAACTGGTACCGCTCCATTTATTTATCTATGTGAGCAAAAGAGATAGTGAAGCACCGTACTCTACTATCTCCGGTGGTCCCATAGAAATGAACAGAGCGGCGGCACGCTTTTCCGACCAGCCACTCTGTCTATTTTAGGAGGGCTCCATGGATTACAGGGTCGCCGTTCTCGTGATCTGTGGAGGTCCTCAGTTGTAGGACTCTATCCAATCTGATACTTATCCCCTACCCTGTGCATAGGGGATTTAGTGTTATCGCACAAATACCCCTTTAAGTGAGGTACTCAAGTTCAGTATCATACTCCTCCAGGACATATATTTCTTCTTAAACTTTCAACCACGCACAACCTGCCCTAAAATCTTGGAATCGACACAAATTAGAATTATTCATGAGCCACTAAGAGCATATGGAGACAAGGAGTAGTAGACCACACCATCTCCAGAAGTACATGGCAGGCTTCCCAGCAGCAAAAGTCAGCAAGTGTTGAGATGAGGCAATGAATCCTCAGCTGCTGCAGAACCTCCTGACATGCACAGGTACCATTCTTTTCTCAATGCTACATCGCAGATCAAGCTGAAGGTCAAGTACAGGAAATTCTGCATACATATCTGCAGTCCTTTCTGCTTCAGAGAGCGGACCTCTCACACAACGCACTTACAACAATCCATCATCATTCTAGACCAGTCGTCTCCAACGACTGTGGCTGCCAAGCTGTTGTGAAACTACAACTCTCAGTATGCCTAGACAATCGCTGGCTGTCTGGGCATGCTGAGAGTTCTACTTTGGCAACAGCTAGACCTCCACAGGGTTGAAGACTTGACCTAGAAGATATTTATCCTAAAAACGCAGGAGTCAAAGAGGCCGAGGAAAAGCTCTGCTTATCTACAACCCACATAGAGATATTTAGCTACAATTAAAAACAATTCCTCAGATCACAGCAAATTACATTTCGGATTTAACCCTCAAATGGAGTAGGATTTTCTTTCTAACCAGTGCACTAGATATTGCTCAGTCTATACGTTACTGAGGCATTGATGGCAAAACACATAAATCATTGAAAAGGGACACAATAACACAGACATTTGCAGATTTCTAGTCTTATATTGAGCTTGAGGATGCAAATTGGCTTAGTTTTTAATTTCCTATTTTGCCTTCTACTCAGTTTTTGGTCAATTTGTATTGTAGAATAATAATAATCTTTATTTATATAGCGCCAACATATACCACAGTGCTTTACAATCGGGGGGTCTAGTCTACATTTTACAGTACAATATATTTGTAAACACAAAACACAACTAAGAAGCAGAAATCACCCTTCCGTTAGAGCTTAAAAGCAAAAGAAACCATAGGAAACACATAAGCAGATCTACTTATCACATTCCCCGTGCATAATTCTATTTGTGTGTCACCTACCTCCTTCCCATGACCATCCCCTACACCGGCCAGCAAAAATCCTAATTATTAAGGGTGCCTAATATATTAAATACCCGCCCTGGACAATGCAGATTTATGACTGCACTGCAATTCATCAGCATTTTATTAAAAAGCGACAAAAAGTCATCTGAACCTCAGTTGTCACCACTCTGTCTACTTCAAGGAGCGCTCCATGCCCGTCTTTATTGAAGTGCTCCATCCTACACATTGAGGAGAGGGGTGTGAGAGCTACCTGCAGTGTGAGCGCCCTGCTCGGGATCCTCCTCCCACTGACGCCTCTTCAGGACTGGTGCGGACCGTAGTGTGCGCTGCCTGGATATCACCAGCGGACGGACCCCTTCACGTGATGGAATCTCACCAGCCAATCAGGGCGCAGCTCACGTCTCCCCTGACCAATCAGCGCGGCGCCGACCTGACAGGGCGAACGTGATCTCGGAGCTCTCCTCCTCACCCTGTGACACCGGGTCCCAGAGAGGAGGGGGGGGCAGGAGCGGTGACAAGGGACATGTACCCAATCCTCCGCATGTGGCAAGAGAATAAACCAGAGAATGCCATGAGTAGTAGATACAGGAGAAACTTTCCTCACTGTCACTGCTGGGATGACAGGAGAATAAACCCCTGACAATGTGTTTGCTGGGACTTGTAGTCCTTCAAGCATATTCATTCAGAACTTTAGTCAAATGAAGTTAATGTTGGTGATGCCTTCATTATTATTACACCCCCCCTTGCTGCTGGCAATGCATGTGCAATATTTCATCATTTATTACTAGGTGGCGGACGCTGTGCTGTCAGCTCGTTTTCGCAGATGAAATATGGCTGAAGAACCTGCATCTGCAGAAAAAGTGGTTCTTTCCCTTTCTGAAGATTACAGTTTTTTGTTATTTTTTTCCCGTGATATGCACGGATGGCGCAGCGCCTTGTAGAAGTATTCACGCCTTGGCGTGTTTCCCGTTTTGCTGTGTTACGATTTGGAATTTACGCTGGGTTCAGACCTGAGCGTATTGAACGTACGCTCTGTATGCGCGATTGTACCAGCGTTTGCAATCGCGCATACAGAGACAAGTCGTTCCCGCTGAAGTCTATGTACGGGAACGGGCGACAAGACGCCCCAAAGAAGCTCATGTACTTCTTGGGGCGTCGGGCGTTTTACAGCGCGATCGTACGCGCTGTAAAACGCTCAGGTGAGAACCATTCCCATAGGGAATCATTGTTTCTTGCCTGTTAAGCGTTTTACAGCGCGTAGGAACGCGCTGTAAAACGCTCAGGTCTGAACCCAGCCTAAAGGGAACCTGTCATCAGGTAATGCAATGAGCAGGAGGGGACAAGCGGGTGGCGTACCTCCCAATGTTATGGACGATGAGAGAGGGACACTTGTGGTTCATTGGGTGAAAGATCCACGTTTTCCTGCAGGTTTATATACTTCAATCGTGTTTATTTTTTTTACACAATAGCGCAAAAATTATCCGAATACAAAAATTTTGAAAATCCAAATGGCATCAAATAATGAAACAGTATACAAGGCGGGGTGTAATATACAGAGAGGAACCAGAGGAACACATTCTGGATCAATATTGTAAATGTAATAATGCAAATCTATACCTCAGGGACATATAAAGGGAACCTGTCATCAACTTTATGCTGACCTCACTGAAGTAGTGACAGACATGCTGATGTCAGCGGTGTGTCACTCATCAGCTAAAAGTAAGTGGTTGCTGAGAACCAGCATCATAGTCATTGCAGCCCAGGCCTGGAAAAGAGTCAAATCTACCTGAGAAGAGTCCTGGGTATCCATAATCTCCTGCTCTCTCACCTATCTACTGATGATTGGCAGTTCTCTTCTAGGGAGAAAACTACCGTATTTTTCGCCCTATAAGACGCAGGTTTTTGAGGAAAATAAGAAAACATATATTTTTAACCAAAAGGTGTGCTTTCGGTGGGTTTTGAACTAATGGTGGTCTGTGCATGACACTATTATGGGGGATCTGTGAATGACGCACTGTCATGTTAGAGATCTGTGGATGTGTCACGAGGGTGTCAAGAGCCACGTCTGACTCTGTTATACCCGGGGTCAGGAAGTCGCAGCGGGTGGCTGCGCGCTCTATGTCTAAAGATCACGGTGTTTCTTAGTGTTTGTTTTCTGTGTTTGCCTTGCTATCCTTTTTGTCTCACTCAGGGATCCGTAGCTTCTCCTCCTCAGCTGTTTCTTGTCTGCCACTCCCAAACTCCTTATATTCTCCTCTCACACTTCTCTTGTTGCCAGTTATAGAGCTTCCTGCCTGGACATCTATGCTGACCCACTGGAGCTGAGAATCTGGTTGTTGTTCCAGAGTGCTACCCTCCGGATCCCTGTTGGGCTTTTGTTGTCTCCTGTTGTTGCCCACCTGGGATTATATGTTGAGTCTGTATTGTCTGTCCTCCCCTTGGTGTTTTCCTTTAGAGCTAGTGGTGCGGACTAGTGTTCCCACCGCCCTGTTCACTATCTAGGGCTCATCCTAGGGAAAGCCAGGGTTTTAGGCACGTGATCGGCGTACGGGTGAGGAACCCGTCTAGGGACGACAGGGCAGCCAGGCGCCAGCCGCAAGGTGAGTCAGGGGTCACCACCTTCCCTCTCACTAGGGCAGGGCCTCCCTCTTTTCCTCCCTCCGTGTCACGTATGTGACAGTTACGCCGATCGTGATAGGATGGCACTGCTATAGGGAGGGGCATCTGTGGATGGCACTGTTATGGGGGGATCTGTGGATGACACTGCTATATATGTGTCATCCACAGATCCCCCTCATACCAGTGTCCCCAATACACCGGCCCTCTGCTCACCGAAGTATTGCTAGACCGTAATCCTTAACCTGTTAATAAGTTTAACTAAATCTGCGCTCTCCCCTGTTCCCCTGTATCCGTACAGCACTTACTAACAAGCTTCCATAGCAGGCAGAGAGGCTGGCAGCGTTATGTCACTCACTGACGTTGCGCGCCTGCTCCGCCTGCTTCATTCATTAGGTGGGCGGAGCAGGCGCGCGACATCAGTGAGTGACATTACTGCTGCCGTCCGCTCTGTCTGCTATGGAAGCTTGTTTGTAAGAGCTGTACGGGTACAGGGGATACAGGGGAGAACGCAGCATTAGTTAAGCTCAATAACAGGTTAAGGATTACTGTCTAGAAATACTTCGGTGAGCGGCGGGGCCCCGATGTAAGAGTACAGTGACTGCACGGGGCCCTGCCGCAAGTTCCGGACTCCAGCCCCTCCTCTCTCCCCGCTCATACATCTCAAGCTGCGATGTAAAATGGAAACATTCGCCCCATAAGACGCAGGGGCATTTCCCCCCCACTTTTTGGGGGGGGGGGGGGGGGGAGTACGTCTTATGGGGCGAAAAATACGGTAGGTAGAAGACTGCCAGTCATCAGCAGGTGGGCAGGAGAGCAGGAATTCATGAATAACCAGTCTCTATATTACACTGATGTATACCCAGCACACGTAGAGGCACTTATTATTGTATTTTACATTTAGTCATTAGACTACTGGTTGCCTACTCTTGATGTGCGCTTATTTTAAATATTTTGTAATTTTTGTTTGGTAAAAATTAACTTTTATTAAGTTTTAGTTTAATAAATGGTGAAGACTTATAACTAACCTACCTAAATTGTTTAAAACTCTCATCAGAGGACCTTTGTGGTGCTGGGATCTATAGACTGCCCGATCCCCTGAAGACGCCATATCTATGGCGAAACATGTCGGGGGGCAGCGCTTAAGCTTTTAGGTCACAGTGGACCAAATTAGAGAGTGCTGGCTACCGAGTAGCAGTTGGTAGATTAGCAAGGGACTGTACTGCTGCTAGAATACAAGTGAATAAATCGAAGTTCCTAGACAGGTAGTAGGCAGCGAGCGCAGTATTTGCACTACTACTAACGTCAAAATACAGTGCCAATGAGCACCAATACTGTACAGCCAGTTAACAGTGTAGTTAGCAACCGCCAAAAATTAGCAGATACAAAGTATCCATTCCAGCAGGTATTAAAACAAATAGCTATCCAAAGCTACAGTTGCCACTGCCAAACGGCTGTCAGTAGATGACTATATTTAGTACAGCACCACAAAGGTCCACTGATGAGAGTTTTAAACAATTTAGGTAGGTTAGTAGGGATGAGCGAACCCGAACTGTATAGTTCGGGTTCGTACCGAATTTTGGGGTGTCCGTGACACGGACCCGAACCCGGACATTTTCGTAAAAGTCCGGGTTCGGGTTCGGTGTTCGTCGCTTTCTTCGCGCTTTTGTGACGCTTTCTTGGCGCTTTTTGAAAGGCTGCAAAGCAGCCAATCAACAAGCGTCATACTACTTGCCCCAAGAGGCCATCACAGCCATGCCTACTATTGGCATGGCTGTGATTGGCCAGAGCACCATGTGACCCAGCCTCTATTTAAGCTGGAGTCACATAGCGCCGCCCGTCACTCTGCTCTGATTAGCGTAGGGAGAGGTTGCGGCTGCGACAGTAGGGCGAGATTAGGCAGATTAACTCCTCCAAAGGACTTGATTAACTGATCGATCTGCAGCTGTGGATCATTGAGCTGCTGATCCTCAATTGCTCACTGTTTTTAGGCTGCACAGACCGTTTGTCAGTCTCATTTTTCTGGGGTGATCGGCGGCCATTTTGTGTCTTGTGGTGCGCCAGCACAAGCTGCGACCAAGTGCATTTAACCCTCAATGGTGTGGTTGTTTTTTGGCTAAAGCCTACATCAGGGTGAAGCTGTCACACCAAGTGCATTTAACCAGCAATAGTCTGTTCATTTTTTGGCCATATACAAAATCAGGGGCAAGCTGCGCCTGTCACCAAGTGCATTTAACCCTCAATGGTGTGGTTGTTTTTTGGCTAAAGCCTACATCAGGGTGAAGCTGTCACACCAAGTGCATTTAACCAGCAATAGTCTGTTCATTTTTTGGCCATATACAAAATCAGGGGCAAGCTGCGCCTGTCACCAAGTGCATTTAACCCTCAATGGTGTGGTTGTTTTTTGGCTAAAGCCTACATCAGGGTGAAGCTGTCACACCAAGTGCATTTAACCAGCAATAGTCTGTTCATTTTTTGGCCATATACAAAATCAGGGGCAAGCTGCGCCTGTCACCAAGTGCATTTAACCCTCAATGGTGTGGTTGTTTTTTGGCTAAAGCCTACATCAGGGTGAAGCTGTCACACCAAGTGCATTTAACCAGCAATAGTCTGTTCATTTTTTGGCCATATCCCAGTCTAATTCTGTCACTAAATCCATACCGGTCACCCAGCGCCTAAATACTAGGCCTCAAATTTATATCCAGCTAAATCTGTCCCTAGTGCTGTAGCTGGGCGAGTTATTTAGTGTCCGTTCAAGCACATTTCTTGTTCTGGGTTGAAATACAATTCCCAATTTAGCAATTTCATAATTTAGTGGTTCCTGCTATATCAGAGCTCTTTGAAATCTATCCCAAAAAGGGTATATAATATTGAAGGTGCACATAGGGTCATTCAGAGTAACTTCACACACACCCGCTACTGTGTATTTCCAAGTCTAATTCTGTCACTAAATCCATACCGGTGACCCAGCGCCTAAATACTAGGCCTCAAATTTAATTCCCTCTAAATCTCTCGTTACCCACCGCTGTACTGTTGTTGCTGGGCAAGATATTTAGTGTCCGTCAAAGCACATTTTTTGTTCTGGGTTGAAGTACAATTCCCAATTTAGCAATTTCATAATTTAGTGGTTTCTGCTATATCAGAGCTATTTGAAATCTATCCCAAAAAGGGTATATAATATTGAAGGTGCACATAGGGTCATTCAGAATAACTTCACACACACCCGCTACTGTGTATTTCCAAGTCTAATTCTGTCACTAAACCCATACCTGTCACCCAGCGCCTAAATACTAGGCCTCAAATTTAAATCCCTCTAAATCTCTCGTTACCGTTGTCCTGTTGTAGCTGGGAAAGTTATTTAGTGCCCGTCAAAGCACATTTTTTGTTCTGGGTTGAAGTACAATTCCCAATTTAGCAATTTCATAATTTAGTGGTTCCTGCTATATCAGAGCTATTTGAAATCTATCCCAAAAAGGGTATATAATATTGAAGGTGCACATAGGGTCATTCAGAATAACTTCACACACACCCGCTACTGTGTATTTCCAAGTCTAATTCTGTCACTAAATCCATACCGGTGACCCAGCGCCTAAATACTAGGCCTCAAATTTAATTCCCTCTAAATCTCTCGTTACCCACCGCTGTACTGTTGTTGCTGGGCAAGATATTTAGTGTCCGTCAAAGCACATTTTTTGTTCTGGGTTGAAGTACAATTCCCAATTTAGCAATTTCATAATTTAGTGGTTTCTGCTATATCAGAGCTATTTGAAATCTATCCCAAAAAGGGTATATAATATTGAAGGTGCACATAGGGTCATTCAGAATAACTTCACACACACCCGCTACTGTGTATTTCCAAGTCTAATTCTGTCACTAAACCCATACCTGTCACCCAGCGCCTAAATACTAGGCCTCAAATTTAAATCCCTCTAAATCTCTCGTTACCGTTGTCCTGTTGTAGCTGGGAAAGTTATTTAGTGCCCGTCAAAGCACATTTTTTGTTCTGGGTTGAAGTACAATTCCCAATTTAGCAATTTCATAATTTAGTGGTTCCTGCTATATCAGAGCTATTTGAAATCTATCCCAAAAAGGGTATATAATATTGAAGGTGCACATAGGGTCATTCAGAATAACTTCACACACACCCGCTACTGTGTATTTCCAAGTCTAATTCTGTCACTAAATCCATACCGGTGACCCAGCGCCTAAATACTAGGCCTCAAATTTATATCCAGCTAAATCTGTCCCTAGTGCTGTAGCTGGGCGAGTTATTTAGTGTCCGTTCAAGCACATTTCTTGTTCTGGGTTGAAATACAATTCCCAATTTAGCAATTTCATAATTTAGTGGTTCCTGCTATATCAGAGCTCTTTGAAATCTATCCCAAAAAGGGTATATAATATTGAAGGTGCACATAGGGTCATTCAGAGTAACTTCACACACACCCGCTACTGTGTATTTCCAAGTCTAATTCTGTCACTAAATCCATACCGGTGACCCAGCGCCTAAATACTAGGCCTCAAATTTAATTCCCTCTAAATCTCTCGTTACCCACCGCTGTACTGTTGTTGCTGGGCAAGATATTTAGTGTCCGTCAAAGCACATTTTTTGTTCTGGGTTGAAGTACAATTCCCAATTTAGCAATTTCATAATTTAGTGGTTTCTGCTATATCAGAGCTATTTGAAATCTATCCCAAAAAGGGTATATAATATTGAAGGTGCACATAGGGTCATTCAGAATAACTTCACACACACCCGCTACTGTGTATTTCCAAGTCTAATTCTGTCACTAAACCCATACCTGTCACCCAGCGCCTAAATACTAGGCCTCAAATTTAAATCCCTCTAAATCTCTCGTTACCGTTGTCCTGTTGTAGCTGGGAAAGTTATTTAGTGCCCGTCAAAGCACATTTTTTGTTCTGGGTTGAAGTACAATTCCCAATTTAGCAATTTCATAATTTAGTGGTTCCTGCTATATCAGAGCTATTTGAAATCTATCCCAAAAAGGGTATATAATATTGAAGGTGCACATAGGGTCATTCAGAATAACTTCACACACACCCGCTACTGTGTATTTCCAAGTCTAATTCTGTCACTAAATCCATACCGGTGACCCAGCGCCTAAATACTAGGCCTCAAATTTAATTCCCTCTAAATCTCTCGTTACCCACCGCTGTACTGTTGTTGCTGGGCAAGATATTTAGTGTCCGTCAAAGCACATTTTTTGTTCTGGGTTGAAGTACAATTCCCAATTTAGCAATTTCATAATTTAGTGGTTTCTGCTATATCAGAGCTATTTGAAATCTATCCCAAAAAGGGTATATAATATTGAAGGTGCACATAGGGTCATTCAGAATAACTTCACACACACCCGCTACTGTGTATTTCCAAGTCTAATTCTGTCACTAAACCCATACCTGTCACCCAGCGCCTAAATACTAGGCCTCAAATTTAAATCCCTCTAAATCTCTCGTTACCGTTGTCCTGTTGTAGCTGGGAAAGTTATTTAGTGCCCGTCAAAGCACATTTTTTGTTCTGGGTTGAAGTACAATTCCCAATTTAGCAATTTCATAATTTAGTGGTTCCTGCTATATCAGAGCTATTTGAAATCTATCCCAAAAAGGGTATATAATATTGAAGGTGCACATAGGGTCATTCAGAATAACTTCACACACACCCGCTACTGTGTATTTCCAAGTCTAATTCTGTCACTAAATCCATACCGGTGACCCAGCGCCTAAATACTAGGCCTCAAATTTAATTCCCTCTAAATCTCTCGTTACCCACCGCTGTACTGTTGTTGCTGGGCAAGATATTTAGTGTCCGTCAAAGCACATTTTTTGTTCTGGGTTGAAGTACAATTCCCAATTTAGCAATTTCATAATTTAGTGGTTTCTGCTATATCAGAGCTATTTGAAATCTATCCCTAAAAGGGTATATAATATTGAAGGTGCACATAGGGTCATTCAGAATAACTTCACACACACCCGCTACTGTGTATTTCCAAGTCTAATTCTGTCACTAAATCCATACCGGTGACCCAGCGCCTAAATACTAGGCCTCAAATTTAATTCCCTCTAAATCTCTCGTTACCCACCGTTGTACTGTTGTTGCTGGGCAAGATATTTAGTGTCCGTCAAAGCACATTTTTTGTTCTGGGTTGAAGTACAATTCCCAATTTAGCAATTTCATAATTTAGTGGTTTCTGCTATATCAGAGCTATTTGAAATCTATCCCTAAAAGGGTATATAATATTCAAGGTGCACATTGGGTCATTCAGAATAACTTCACACACACACGCTTCTGTGCATTTCCAAGTCTAATTCTGTCACTAAATCCATACCGGTCACCCAGCGCCTAAATACTAGGCCTCAAATTTATATCCCGCTGAATTTGAATACAATACATTGGGCCAAATAATATATTTGTTGTTGTGGTGAACCATAACAATGAGAAAAACATCTAGTAAGGGACGCGGACGTGGACATGGTCGTGGTGGTGTTAGTGGACCCTCTGGTGCTGGGAGAGGACGTGGCCGTTCTGCCACATCCACACGTCCTAGTGTACCAACTACCTCAGGTCCCAGTAGCCGCCAGAATTTACAGCGATATATGGTGGGGCCCAATGCCGTTCTAAGGATGGTAAGGCCTGAGCAGGTACAGGCATTAGTCAATTGGGTGGCCGACAGTGGATCCAGCACGTTCACATTATCTCCCACCCAGTCTTCTGCAGAAAGCGCACAGATGGCGCCTGAAAACCAACCCCATCAGTCTGTCACATCACCCCCATGCATACCAGGGAAACTGTCTCAGCCTCAAGTTATGCAGCAGTCTCTTATGCTGTTTGAAGACTCCGCTGGCAGGGTTTCCCAAGGGCATCCACCTAGCCCTTCCCCAGCGGTGAAAGACATAGAATGCACTGACGCACAACCACTTATGTTTCCTGATGATGAGGACATGGGAATACCACCTCAGCATGTCTCTGATGATGACGAAACACAGGTGCCAACTGCTGCGTCTTTCTGCAGTGTGCAGACTGAACAGGAGGTCAGGGATCAAGACTGGGTGGAAGACGATGCAGGGGACGATGAGGTCCTAGACCCCACATGGAATGAAGGTCGTGCCACTGACTTTCACAGTTCGGAGGAAGAGGCAGTGGTGAGACCGAGCCAACAGCGTAGCAAAAGAGGGAGCAGTGGGCAAAAGCAGAACACCCGCCGCCAAGAGACTCCGCCTGCTACTGACCGCCGCCATCTGGGACCGAGCACCCCAAAGGCAGCTTCAAGGAGTTCCCTGGCATGGCACTTCTTCAAACAATGTGCTGACGACAAGACCCGAGTGGTTTGCACGCTGTGCCATCAGAGCCTGAAGCGAGGCATTAACGTTCTGAACCTGAGCACAACCTGCATGACCAGGCACCTGCATGCAAAGCATGAACTGCAGTGGAGTAAACACCTTAAAACCAAGGAAGTCACTCAGGCTCCCCCTGCTACCTCTTCTGCTGCTGCCGCCTCGGCCTATTCTGCTGCTGCCGCCTCGGCCTCTTCCTCCGCCTCTGGAGGAACGTTGGCACCTGCCGCCCAGCAAACAGGGGATGTACCACCAACACCACCACCACCACCTCCGTCACCAAGCGTCTCAACCATGTCACACGCCAGCGTTCAGCTCTCCATCTCACAAACATTTGATAGAAAGCGTAAATTCCCACCTAGCCACCCTCGATCCCTGGCCCTGAATGCCAGCATTTCTAAACTACTGGCCTATGAAATGCTGTCATTTAGGCTGGTGGACACAGACAGCTTCAAACAGCTCATGTCGCTTGCTGTCCCACAGTATGTTGTTCCCAGCCGGCACTACTTCTCCAAGAGAGCCGTGCCTTCCCTGCACAACCAAGTATCCGATAAAATCAAGTGTGCACTGCGCAACGCCATCTGTAGCAAGGTCCACCTAACCACAGATACGTGGACCAGTAAGCACGGCCAGGGACGCTATATCTCCCTAACTGCACACTGGGTAAATGTAGTGGCAGCTGGGCCCCAGGCGGAGAGCTGTTTGGCGCACGTCCTGCCGCCGCCAAGGATCGCAGGGCAACATTCTTTGCCTCCTGTTGCCACCTCCTCCTTCTCGGCTTCCTCCTCCTCTTCTTCCACCTGCTCATCCAGTCAGCCACACACCTTCACCACCAACTTCAGCACAGCCCGGGGTAAACGTCAGCAGGCCATTCTGAAACTCATATGTTTGGGGGACAGGCCCCACACCGCACAGGAGTTGTGGCGGGGTATTGAACAACAGACCGACGAGTGGTTGCTGCCGGTGAGCCTCAAGCCCGGCCTGGTGGTGTGTGATAATGGGCGAAATCTCGTTGCAGCTCTGGGACTAGCCAATTTGACGCACATCCCTTGCTTGGCGCATGTGCTGAATTTGGTGGTGCAGAAGTTCATTCACAACTACCCCGACATGTCAGAGCTGCTGCATAAAGTGCGGGCCGTCTGTTCGCGCTTCCGGCGTTCACATCCTGCCGCTGCTCGCCTGTCTGCGCTACAGCGTAACTTCGGCCTTCCCGCTCACCGCCTCATATGCGACGTGCCCACCAGGTGGAACTCCACCTTGCACATGCTGGACAGACTGTGCGAGCAGCAGCAGGCCATAGTGGAGTTTCAGCTGCAGCACGCACGGGTCAGTCGCACTACAGAACAGCACCACTTCACCACCAATGACTGGGCCTCCATGCGAGACCTGTGTGCCCTGTTGCGCTGTTTCGAGTACTCCACCAACATGGCCAGTGGCGATGACACCGTTATCAGCGTTACAATACCACTTCTATGTCTCCTTGAGAAAACACTTAGGGCGATGATGGAAGAGGAGGTGGCCCAGGAGGAGGAGGAGGAGGAGGAGGAAGAGGGGTCATTTTTAGCACTTTCAGGCCAGTCTCTTCGAAGTGACTCAGAGGGAGGTTTTTGGCAACAGCAGAGGCCAGGTACAAATGTGGCCAGCCAGGGCCCACTACTGGAGGACGAGGAGGACGAGGATGAGGAGGAGGTGGAGGAGGATGAGGATGAAGCATGGTCACAGCGGGGTGGCACCCAACGCAGCTCGGGTCCATCACTGGTGCGTGGCTGGGGGGAAAGGCAGGACGATGACGATACGCCTCCCACAGAGGACAGCTTGTCCTTACCCCTGGGCAGCCTGGCACACATGAGCGACTACATGCTGCAGTGCCTGCGCAACGACAGCAGAGTTGCCCACATTTTAACCTGTGCGGACTACTGGGTTGCCACCCTGCTGGATCCACGCTACAAAGACAATGTGCCCACCTTACTTCCTGCACTGGAGCGTGATAGGAAGATGCGCGAGTACAAGCGCACGTTGGTAGACGCGCTACTGAGAGCATTCCCAAATGTCACAGGGGAACAAGTGGAAGCCCAAGGCCAAGGCAGAGGAGGAGCAAGAGGTCGCCAAGGCAGCTGTGTCACGGCCAGCTCCTCTGAGGGCAGGGTTAGCATGGCAGAGATGTGGAAAACTTTTGTCAACACGCCACAGCTAACTGCACCACCACCTGATACGCAACGTGTTAGCAGGAGGCAACATTTCACTAACATGGTGGAACAGTACGTGTGCACACCCCTCCACGTACTGACTGATGGTTCGGCCCCATTCAACTTCTGGGTCTCTAAATTGTCCACGTGGCCAGAGCTAGCCTTTTATGCCTTGGAGGTGCTGGCCTGCCCGGCAGCCAGCGTTTTGTCTGAACGTGTATTCAGCACGGCAGGGGGCGTCATTACAGACAAACGCAGCCGCCTTTCTACAGCCAATGTGGACAAGCTGACGTTCATAAAAATGAACCAGGCATGGATCCCACAGGACCTGTCCGTCCCTTGTCCAGATTAGACATTAACTACCTCCCCATAACCATATATTATTGGACTCCAGGGCACTTCCTCATTCAATCCTATTTTTATTTTCATTTTACCATTATATTGCAAGGCTACCCAAAGTTGAATGAACCTCTCCTCTGCCTGTGTGCTAGGCCTAAATATATGCCAATGGATTGTTGCAGTGGTGGCTGACGTGAAGCCTCATTCTCTGCTATGACATGCAGACTGATTCTCTGGTGACATGAAGCCAGATCCTCTGTTACGGGACCTCTCTCCTCTGCCTGGGTGCTGGGCCTAAATTTATGAAAATGGACTGTTGCAGTGGTGGGTGACGTGAAGCCTGATTCTCTGCTATGACATGCAGACTGATTCTCTGGTGACATGAAGCCAGATCCTCTGTTACGGGACCTCTCTCCTCTGCCTGGGTGCTGGGCCTAAATTTATGAAAATGGACTGTTGCAGTGGTGGGTGACGTGAAGCCTCATTCTCTGCTATGACATGCAGACTGATTCTCTGCTGACATGAAGCCAGATTGTCTGTTACGGGACCTCTCTCCTCTGCCTGGGTGCTGGGCCTGAATTTATGACAATGGACTGTTGCAGTGGTGGCTGACGTGAAGCCTGATTCTCTGCTATGATATGAAGACTGATTCTCTGCTGACATGAAGCCAGATTGTCTGTTACGGGACCTCTCTCCTCTGCCTGGGTGCCGGGGCCTAAATATCTGAGAATGGACTGTTCCAGTGGTGGGTAACGGGAAGCCAGATTCTCTGCTATGATATGAAGACTGATTCTCTGCTGACATGAAGCCAGATTGTCTGTTACGGGACCTCTCTCCTCTGCCTGGGTGCTGGGCCTAAATTTATGAAAATGGACTATTACAGTGGTGGGTGACGTGAAGCCTGATTCTCTGCTATGACATGAAGACTGATTCTCTGCTGACATGAAGCCAGATTGTCTGTTACGGGACCTCTCTCCTCTGCCTGGGTGCCGGGGCCTAAATATCTGAGAATGGACTGTTCCAGTGGTGGGTGACGGGAAGCCAGATTCTCTGCTATGGAACCTCTCTCCAATTGATTTTGGTTAATTTTTATTTATTTAATTTTTATTTTAATTAATTTCCCTATCCACATTTGTTTGCAGGGGATTTACCTACATGTTGCTGCCTTTTGCAGCCCTCTAGCCCTTTCCTGGGCTGTTTTACAGCCGTTTTAGTGCCGAAAAGTTCGGGTCCCCATTGACTTCAATGGGGTTCGGGTTCGGGACGAAGTTCGGATCGGGTTCGGATCCCGAACCCGAACATTTCCGGGATGTTCGGCCGAACTTCTCGAACCCGAACATCCAGGTGTTCGCTCAACTCTACTAATAATAATAATCTTTATGTATATAGCCCTGCCATACTCTGCAGCCCTGGGAAAAGATAAACCTTGTCATTTATACATTTAAAGGGTTTTTTCCTAGATATTTTTACTGATGACCTGTCCTCAGGATTGGTCACCAATATCGGAATAGTGAGGGTCCAACGCCCAGGACCCCTACTGCTCAGATGTTTGAGAAGATACCGGTGCTCGCAATAGTGCTGCAGCCTTCTTGCAGCTTTCCCTAGGCCAAGGCCATGTGACATCACCTTCATAGGCACATGGGGCCTGCTATACACTGTGCGGTGCTGTGCTTGGCGAGCAGAGAGAAGGCAACAGCGCTCACAGGAGCACCAATGCCTTCTCAAACAGCTCATCGCCAGGGTTCCCGAGCGTCGGACCCCCACCAGTCAGATGCTGGTGACCTATCCAGAGGACAAGTCATTAGTAAAAATATCACGGAGGAGGTGTAAGGCTCCATTCACACGTCCGCAAAATGGGTCCACATCCGTTCCGCAATTTTGCGGAACGGGTGCGGACCCATTTATTCTCTATGGGGACGGAATGGATGCAGACAGCACACAGTGTGCTGTCTGTATCCGCAATTGCGGAGCGCGGCCCCGTTCTTCAGGTCCGCAGCTCCGCAAAAGATAGAACATATTGCGGACAAGAATAGGCATTTCTATAGGGGTGCTGGGCAGGTGTGTTGTGGATCCGCAATTTGCGGGTCCGCAACACACCACGGATGTGTGAATGGAGCCTTATCAGTGTCGGCTATCGCAGTATACTCACTTAGGCTACATGCACACGACCGTATGTGTTTTGCGGTCTGCAAATTCGGGTCAGCATAAAAAACGGATGACATTCCGTATGGCATCGTTTTTTTTTTTCCGGATCCATTGTAATAATGCCTATCCTTGTCCGCAAACTAGAAAAAAATAGGACATGCACACCTCCCACATGAACAATGAAGTCAGAAAAAGCGGAGATGTAAATGGATAAATTACAGGTTTTACTGAATCTTTTCCCACAAAACTATATATCAATCTGCTCAGTTCCTCCGCTCTGTAACAGGCGGCCTGCAGACCGCACTACCTTTTGTGAAAACAGGTAGTGTTGAGCGAATTGAGCTTCGGATCATAGATCCGAAGTCGGTTCCTTCAAAATTTCGTTTGACTGCTGTACGGAGATTTGTCTCAGTAGAGCATCCAAATGTATGGGCTCCGACGAGGCAAATTCATTATTCCCGACATCTCCCAGGACTTCGGTGAATAACTTCAGGATTTGATTTTTAAACTTTAAAACCATTATAAAACATTAATCCAAAGTCGAATTCAGTACTGAGGTACCAGTCAGTACCGAAACTGTCTTTGGATCTATGGTTTTAAAGTTTAAAAGTCACTTCACCTCTCCGAAGCCCATACCTTTTAATGCTGTATGGAGACAAATCTCTGTACAGCACTGAAACGAAGTTCGGAGCGAATCGACTTCGGATCTAGGAACCTAAGCTCAATTCGCTCAACACTAATAACAGGTCTTTTCTAAAATGGGTTTTTAATACAGATTTCATATAAGGCTACTTTTACACTCGCGTTTGGTGCGGATCCGTCATGGATCTGCACAAACGCATCGGTTCAGATAATACAACCACATACATCCGTTCAGAACTGATCCGTTTGTATTATCTGTAACATAGCCAAAACGGATCCGTCTTGAACAACATTGAAAGTCAATGGGGGATGGATCCGTTTTCTATTGTGTCAGTGAAAACGGATCCGTCCCCATTGACTTACATTGTGTGTTAAGACGGATCCGTTTGGCTCCGCTTTGTCAGACGGACACCAAAACGCTGCATGCAGCATTTTGGTGTCCGCCTCCAAAGCGGAATGGAGACGGAACGGAGGCAAACTGATGCATTCTGAGCGGATCCTTTTTGGACCGCAAACGGTCTCACAAACGGAAACCAAAATTGCACCCGCACTGAATCCGGACCCATTCATTACTATGGGGCTGTGCACATGAGCAGTGATTTTCACGCATCACTTGTGCGTTGCGTGAAAATCGCAGCATGCTCTATATTGTGCGTTTTGCACGCAACACAGGCACCATAGAAGTGAATGGGGCCGCGTGAAAATCACAAGCATCCGCAAGCAAGTGCAGTTGCGGTGCGATTTTCACGCACGTTTGCTAGGTGATGATCGGGCTGGGGACCCGATCTGTATTATTTTCCCTTATAACATGGTTAGAAGGGAAAATAATAGCATTCTGAATACAGAATGCAAAGTAAAATAGTGATGGAGGGGTTAAAAATAAAGTTGCGGATCTCTGTCTTCTTCTGTAATGTTGAGCTGCCGGCTAAGGACTTGTGGTGATGTCACATCACATGGTCAAATCACATGGTCCCTCACCATAGTGATGAACCATGTGATCGGACCATGTGAGCACAGTGACGTCACCACAGGTCTTTTGCCAGGTCTGGAGATAGAACAGAGACCAGCAGCTATAGAGCAGGTAAGTTAACTTTTTTTTTTTTTTATTAACCCTCAATTGACATTATACTCAGCATTCAGTATTAAGGATGCTATTATTTTCCCTTATAACCATGTTATAAGGGAAAATAATAAAATCTAGACAACACCGAACCCAAACCTGAACTTCAGTGATGAAGTCCGGGTTTGGGTCTGGGTACCAAACATGGCGATTTTTCTCACGCGCCTGCAAAACGCATTAAAACGCCTGAAGCATAGCCAGATACCATCGCACACTATCGGATCCCAATGAACTATAATGGGATCCAATGGGAATCTGTAGCAAGCCCCTGAGGCGACAATGCTGAAGATGTGAGTGGTAGTGGCCCTGATGAGACGTTCTGTCACAATGTACTCCCTCAGGCTGTTGCTTCCTGGGAAATGGTGCAGTAGAAATGTAGTTTGAATAATTCAGCCAGAAGTGAATATATAACAGTCTCTCTTTACCCAAAATATAACTTGTGGCACGTCCAGCAGTATTAAGTTCAATGCGCAGTTTCTGGCAGCAGATGAGGAGGTATAGTGGCTGGTTGGATGGCATTTTAATGGTACTTGGTTCTAGGTGATGGGTGTCTGACCTGTTTTCCCTCAGTGGCAGCAGGGTCTGTAAAACTGAATCTTGCTGGTCACTCTGCTGACTTTATCCATTGTAGATTTTGGGAAATCTGCATCTTAACTCTGGCGATCTTCCTGGAGTAAGGGTTTCCCACGAGAATAGTATCAGGGCATGGACTAGGAGCTCAAGCATATGCTTTCATCCTCCACACTCGGTACTCTGGAACATACGGCCTAAACAATGCATAACATAATAAAACATTTGCAGATACCGCTGGTGAGGGTCTGAGGTCAGAACCGGTACCTGTGCATCCCACCATGTCTCCACTTGACTGGTAACTGTGTACTCCACTGCCCTATCCCACCTAGGGTTATCAGTGCTGGTGTATTGTTTTGGTTTTATATGTACATAGGGAATGAAATAATATAATATGTATAGCATCATTTTTATGTAAATTATTGTCCTGCACAATTCATGTAATTGCATTTTTTTTTATTACTAATTACTGGATTGAGTTTTTTCTTTTCTCGGCCAGGTATTTTTAAGTGGTTTTCAGGCACGTATTGTGCCTTTGATATAAATAATATGAGTACTATTACCTGGCAGTGTTTCCTGCAGTCCAGGGGGTATTGTAGTTGTTTGGTTTTGAGGGAGTTACCTAGTACGTCGCAGAGAAGACACTGTGTTGACTACTATGCAGTGGCTGACAGTGAAGAAGAAGGCTATCCATTCCACTGTCGCCTCTGTCTGCGCGTGGGTAGGGGGCGCCACTTTGGTGATTCGCAATTTGGGCCCTGTACTTAAAGGAAATGTGTTACCTATATTTTTTACTAACTAAATAAATAAATAGTGACACATATATTTTTTGCTAATCTTTTGATTTCTAGTTGTAATTGCCTGAGCTGCTGCTAACAGCATTTAGAGATATGCTTTACAGCAACCCCATGGACTATAGGAGATGTTCCTTCAAGGGGTATTCTTAGCGGCTACACTGATAGTATATCGCTAGGATATGCCATCGATGTCATATAGGTGTGGGTACTACTTCTGGGACCCACTTCTTTCTCAAGGACCGGGCCCCCAAACTGAAGGAATAGCAGCCACTCTCTGTTCACCGCTAGGGGAGTTCCACCGAACTTGACAGTTTCTTCAATTTCTCGATCCATTAGCCCCCTTTTCCCTTGTTTCTTCCAGACCCATTTGCACCTATCAGAGCCCAGTCTATTGACTTCTCTCATCGCTATGTCGTCCTTTTCATACCTATAGTACTTGAGTGTACAAAGTAGCTCATCTTGTAGGATACTCACAGATAGCTCAGCAGTGAGACCACCATCGATCCTGGTCAAGTATCCAATTCCTTTGGCTGTGAAACAAACCCATATCATCAGGCTTCCTTCACCAAACTTGACAGTTCCTTCAATTTCTCGATCCAATATCCCCCTTTTTCCTTGTTTCTTCCAGACCCATGTGCACCCATCAGAGCCCAGTCTATTGACTTTCATCTCACCACTCCAAATCACCCGTTTCCAATCTTCTACTGTCCACTGTTAGTACTTTTTTGCAAACTTGAGCCAACGCTTCTTATTATGATATTGAAGTTGAGGGTTCTTCACCTTTTTTTTGGGGCCACCATTCCAGACTTCTGTGATCTGCATCACACGGTGCTTGCATGGACGTCTGTGATCTCACTATTACAAAGCACACGAGCCACCTCCACTACCTTGTTTGTTGCGCCAGAACTGATAGATCTTGTAATGAGCCGACTTGTTGACTCCGATATTTTGCCTGGACGTCCATCTCTTGAATTTGGAATGGATGGATGGACTTCATTTCGTATTCTTCCAACTATCATGGCGCTCACATGATGCAGTTTGGCAATTTTTCCGAGATACCGCTATTGATGAGCTGGATGATGCTGTTTCTCTTTTCTTGGGGAATTCTACTTCATGGCTGCTCTTGGATTCGGACCAGTAACCTTTCGCTTGGGAATCAACCTAATAACACACTGAGCAATTAGGAAATGAGAGAACAGGTTGTAATTTGTAGTCTACAAGAAGAAAAAGATTGTTCCACCACCAGGAGTAAAACAGTAACAATGCAGTTCTATGACAAGAATCTGCATAACTAATCATATGCTAAATAGTTGCAAGTCCAATTTATGTATGAGAGCCAAGATGATTGTCTATAAAATGATGGTAGTCTCACATTCGAAGCTGTAGTGGACGGTGAGATATGGAGCATTAAGGTCAAAAGTTCAAAACTTTGTTAGCCTTTTGCTCATAGTGTAAGTTGTGACCATCACCTATTGTGATTGGTGGCTCCTATGTTATCTATACATATTACATAGATGTTATCTGTCATTTTATTCTTGCCTATGATAATAATGATTTGACTGCTGAAAAGTGATCTGCACAGAACAGAAATACCCTATTGCAGGCATGGCCAACCTGTGGCTCTCCAGCTGTTGTAAAACTACAACTCCCACCATGCCCTGCTGTAGGTTGCTAGCTGTAGGCAGTCTGGGCATGCTGGGAGTTGTAGTTTTGCAACAGCTGGAGAGCCACAGGTTGGCCATCCCTGCCCTATTGGTTAATCTTGATTTGATGGAGGTAAACCCCCATTTAGAGCCCTCACCTGTATGCTGGAGTGAGGGTGCCACGCTCTGGTGGACACCGCATGTATGAACAGCCTATTGATTATATTTGGCACTGTGTTATATATTTAAACACTTTGAGGGAGATTTATTAAGACGAGGATTGTGTTTGCTAGTCTTAATGTCTCCTGTGCTGGCGTGAGATGCGCTGCAATTATTAAGCGGCCCATGCCTCCTAATAAGGGGCCACCTGTGCACCAGGACTGAAATCTACTCCAACCAGACCCTGAAGTAGATATCAGGGGTAATGTGCATCAGTTTTCATAAGCAGATATTGTTATATGTGTCGTCCATGCCTCATTTTTACAATAGTGGGAGTGGGGTAGAAGGGGGAAGAGGGGTTAGCTGCAGATTTTGGCACAAATAGGGACTTGTGTCCAAATTTTTTACTTCTCTTTGCCAGCTTGGTAAATCGACCCCCTCTGTGCCAGGTTTCCCAACAGAATAAAAAAGAACATTTTGGCAGAACTATCTGTAGAACTATCTGGCAATTTGTATCCATCTGCTCCTGAATTTAGCTGCTAAGACAACCGGATATGCTGTAGCCGTCACTGCTGTAACACTCATCCAAGATATTTAAGGATGCGTGATGACAATTGTTCCATCGTCAACAGGGACGTCTGGTATGCACAGCCCTCTGATGGAGTGCAGCCTATTGCACTTATACATTGCCATAGGTCAGCAAGATAGTTACCTGCTACGCGCATATCGGTGTTTGTAGGGCAGAGAAAATTCATTCCATGCCTCAGTCTCTTAAAGGAATACACACAGCAGTTTGACACATTTCCTAAGAACTGCAACAATGTTTCTCAAAATTAGTGTTATATTATTGTTAAAAGATTCCCTGAAATAAGTTGATTGCATGGTGTGGTCCTGCCAGGACTCAGAATAGGCAGCTATTATCTACTGGGGAACATGACAGCAAGTGTTTAAAGTGGTTCTCAGAGATTTTGATATTGATGACCTCTCCTCAGGAGAGAAGAGTAAAATTGTGTTTAAGAGCACAATGACCTTGAAGATGTATTCAGGAAAGCATCAGCTCGTCCTTGACCGCAGATCCATTCGGTCATTAGAATAGCATACAAAATCCAGATTGACGGCATCATATCTATACCAAAAAGCAAACGCACCAGTAAAAATTGCAACGTTTCGTCTACAAAAAGTTGCATTTTTTTTACTGGTGCGTTTGCAAACATGCTTATCATGGACCCACTGGGAATAAAGAAGCTTTTTTTGTATGGATATGCTGCCGTCAATCTGGATTTTGTATGCTCTCCTCAGGAGAGGTCATCAATATCAGATCGGCAGAGGTCCAACTTCTGGCATGTCTGCTGATCAGCTGGTTGAAGAGACCTTAGCACATCGGTGAGCACCGCGCACTCTTCCTAGGCCAGCGACGTCGCGATCATCAGACACATGACCTAGATGCAGCTGCATCCCATTCAAATGCAGAACCACCACAGTCAGTATGACATAGTTCACATTGAAATCAATGTAATGCACATACCTGCTGGGTCCTCCAGTCCCGCTTACCACTGCAGTGAATAGATAGGGCCTCCCTCTTTATTAACTCAGGATGTCCAATTAGGCTGCTGTCACACATTGGGGCAGATTTACTAATCCCATAGATGGAAAGCCAAACAAAAACCACCATGCAACAAGAAATCATGTGTGGAAGCAAAGTGCAAACACCACACATGTAATACAAAAACATCTTTATTGTGTCACATTTAAAGACACATCTAATAAATAGCAAAAGTAATAAAAAGTCAATGCAGAGAGGTGCTGAGAGAGTGAAACCCCCCAATCACTAGGTCCCCATGTATGCCCCACTTATAGACAAATCATTACTGTAATGAGATATTAAATCCCAAATACATATACAGTGGGATGCGAAAGTTTGGGCAACCTTGTTAATCGTCATGATTTTCCTGTATAAATCGTTGGTTGTTACGATAAAAATCTATTAAATCAGTTAAATCTATCATATAGGAGACACACGCAGTGATATTTGAGAAGTGAAATGAAGTTTATTGGATTTACAGAAAGTGTGCTATAATTGTTTAAACACAATTAGGCAGGTGCATAAATTTGGGCACTGTTGTCATTTTATTGATTCCAAAACCTTTAGAACTAATTATTGGAACTCAAATTGGCTTGGTAAGCTCACTGACCCCTGACCTACATACACAGGTGAATCCAATTATGAGAAAGAGTATTTAAGGGGGTCAATTGTAAGTTTCCCTCCTCCTTTTAATTTTCTCTGAAGAGTAGCAACATGGGGGTCTCAAAACAACTCTCAAATGACCTGAAGACAAAGATTGTTCACCATCATGGTTTAGGGGAAGGATACAGAAAGCTGTCTCAGAGATTTCCGCTGTCTGTTTCCACAGTTAGGAACATATTGGGGAAATGGAAGACCACAGGCTCAGTTCACGTTAAGGCTCGAAGTGGCAGACCAAGAAAAATCTCGGATAGACAGAAGTGACGAATGGTGAGAACAGTCAGAGTCAACCCACAGACCAGCACCAAAGACCTACAACATCATCTTGCTGCAGATGGAGTCACTGTGCATCGTTCAACCATTCGGTGCACTTTACACAAGGAGATGCTGTATGCGAGAGTGATGCAGAGGAAGCCTTTTCTCCGCTCACAGCACAAAAAGTGCCGCTTGAGGTGGGCTAAAGCACATTTGGACAAGCCAGCTTCATTTTGGAATAAGGTGTTGTGGACTGATGAAACTAAAATTGAGTTATTTGGCCATAACAAGGGGCGTTATGCATGGAGGAAAAAGAACACAACATTCCAAGAAAAACACCTGCTACCTACAGTAAAATATGGTGGTGGTTCCATCATGCTGTGGGGCTGTGTGGCCAGTGCAGGGACTGGGAATATTGTCAAAGTTGAGGGACGCATGGATTCCACTCAGTATCAGCAGATTCTGGAGACCAATGTCCAGGAATCAGTGACAAAGCTGTGCCGAGGCTGGATCTTCCAACAAGACAACGACCCTAAATACTGCTCAAAATCCACTAAGGCATTTATGTAGAGGAACAAGTACAACGTTCTGGAATGGCCATCTCAGTCCCCAGACCTGAATATAATTGAAAATCTGTGGTGTGACTTAAAGAGAGCTGTCCATGCTCGGAAGCCATCAAACCTGAATGAACTAAAGATGTTTTGTAAAGATGAATGGTCCAAAATACCTTCAACCAGAATCCAGACTCTCATTGGAACCTACAGGAAGCGTTTAGAGGCTGTAATTTCTGCAAAAGGAGGATCTACTAAATATTGATTTCATTTCTTTTTTATGGTGCCCAAATTTATGCACCTGCCTAATTTTGTTTAAACAATTATAGCACACTTTCTGTAAATCCAATAAACTTAATTTCACTTCTCAAATATCACTGCGTGTGTCTCCTATATGATATATTTAACTGACATTTTTTATCTTATCAACCAACGATTTATGCAGGAAAATCATGACGATTAACAAGGTTGCCCAAACTTTCGCATCCCACTGTATGTAAATAAAGTCACCCACCATTATCAGTGCCCAGTCTATCAATGCATGGTGTTACAGTACATAACCAAGTATTCTATCATATCATTACACGTCAGTAAAAAAATCACTAAACCCAGCTGTCACCACAAAGAGGGTTTAAGTGGGGTTATACTGTATATAGGAACATCGGTACAACCTGTAACGGCTAGAACAAAAAAAAATTCAAGCAGGGCTAAAATGTCATAAAAAGTCAGACCCAGAGCACTACTATAAAAAAAATAAAAGTTTGATATATTTAATATTGTCCATAGACTTCAATGGAACATTTGCAACGTATGTTGGCATTTTTTTAATGGTGATTTTGCAAGACTTTTTTTTCCCAAAGATTTTTTTTTTCCCATACAGCAATACAGAGGAAGTGACACTGGGGATACATACTTTCCTAAAAAAAAATGCATGGTAAAACACACTCCCCATATTTTTCGCCCTATAAGACGCACCTGCCCATAAGACGCACCTGCCCATAAGACGCACCTAGGTTTTTGAGGAGGAAAATAAGAAAAAAAAATTGAACCAAAAGGTGTGCTTTTGGTGGGTTTTGAACTAATGGTGGTCTGTGGATGACACGATTATGGGGGATCTGTTGAGGACACTGTTATGGGGGATCTGTTGAGGACACTGTTATGGGGGATCTGTGGGTGACACTGTTATGGGGGATCTGTGGGTGACACTGTTATAGGGATCTGTAGGTGACACTATTATGGGTGATCTGTTGAGGGCACTGTTATGGGGGATCTGTGGGTGACACTGTTATGGGGATCTCTGGATGGCACTGTTATGGGGATCTGTGGATGACACTGCTATGGGGGGATCTGTGGATGACACATATTATGCTATGCATCATCCACAGATCCCCTCCATA
The DNA here is from genome assembly GCF_014858855.1 of Bufo gargarizans. NCBI lineage: Eukaryota > Metazoa > Chordata > Amphibia > Anura > Bufonidae > Bufo > Bufo gargarizans. The sequence goes on from NC_058085.1 coordinate 312,471,811, forward strand.
ACAGTGTCCCTGTAGTGTGAATGACCCCCAATACAGGGAGTGGGGGGTCGCATCTAGTTTTATAATGACAGCGGGGCCCATGCAGTGACTGTATTCTACTACACGGGCCCCGCTCACTGTATATATTATCTATAATTGTAGGGCCTGTATTACTTAAAAGCGCTCAGTAGCAGATAGAAGGGAGGAGGCAGGCCGGGAGGACGGGCACTGGCAGTGTGAGTCACTATGTCATGCGCCCACGCTGCCTGCTTCATTCATAAAGTGGGCGGCGCAAGCGCGTGACGTAGTGACTCACGCTGCCAGCGCCCGTCCTCCCAGCCTGCCTCCTCCCTCCTCTCTGCTACTGAACGCTTGTAAGTACCGTAATACAGGAGCTGATTAACCTGAATAAGTATATATTAACAATGCATACAATTATAGATAAGATTACATACAGTGAGCAAGGCCCATGTAGTAGAATACAGTCACTGCACGGGCCCCGCTGTCATTATAAAAGCAGATGCTGGCCCCCAGCCCCTCCTCCCTCTCAGCTGATACACCCGCCGTGTGGCATCCCGGCTCGGCGTATCATTGAAAATTCGGCAAAATGCAGCATTCGCCCCATAAGACGCACTGCTATTCCCCCCCCCCCCCCACACACACTTTTGTGGGGAAAAAGTGTGTCTTATAGGGCGAAAAATACGGTATATGGGCAAAAAGGCCTCAAAAATATCTCAAAAACACTGACTTTGGTAGCGTTTTCTAGCATACCATAATATTGTAATGAAACAAGCAATCTTTAACCCAATGTTCATGGCCTCTTTAGTAATAGTAATGCCCTGTGTTACAATGTTACAAACACATTTGTTTTGTCAGAGTTACGCCATTTCTTTACTTATGTGCTTGCCAATGCTATGAATAGCTACAAGTCAAATATTAATTACTCTTTCAATAATCCAGCCAGCCTAAGGCCTCATGCACACCACCGGATTTTTCTTCATCACGCTATCACCATTTTTTTGGATGGCACACGGACCCATTAATTTCTATGGACATGCACGTGTCTGTATTTTTGGCAGATCTTTGTGGCCGTTCTGCAAATTATAGAGCGTGTCCTATTCCTGTCTGTATTGTGGATGAGAAGAGACATTTTGTTGGATGGGAGTAAATAAAACACAGAATGTACATTGGAAGTCTGTATAGCTCTATGTCATATTTTGCCTTGTCCTCTTTAGTTCCTTCTGGCCTAATCCCATTGTGACCCTGCAATGTTCTGATTTTTTCACAATTATGCTACCATGTAGAATCTGTCTCTATTGGCCCACGTCTCCTTGTGCCAATCACTGCCTTCCATTGATGTGCCTTGCCCGATTTAAAGAGTTTTTCCGTTTGGCGTCAATATCCTTTAAAATAATCATCGATGAAGGTAGCTGTAATTTTGTAATGTATTTCTTTTACCTTTATTGCTCCTATCTCCCGTTTTGGGCTGTGGTCACACGACCGTGTCCATGCAGCTCTTTCTTACTTCCTGTGATGTTATGTCCATGGGCGGGGCAGTGATAGGGGAGTGTCTATGTTACTAGCTGGGTGGGAGGAGCTATAAACTAGATGGGGCGGTACTTGAGCTGGGAAAGAGAAAGGAGAAGTGCACCATGGGTTTGGTTGGATATCGGAATAGGAAGGGCTACATACAGGATGGAAACAAACCAGAGTGATTTGTGTACATAGTAAAAACAGACAGGAGAGGCCAAATTGAAAAAAGAAAGCATGAAGAAGATGGACAGGAGGTAAGCAACTACATGAGCATATATATTAAAAAACACAGTAGTCTTGGAAAAAACCTTCAAGCCTCATTTAAAGCAGCAGACACTGTTGATACCTATTAGGTTAATTTTTTTTTTATAAGATTGGAGGTAAGGAACTGTGCAGCTAAGGAATGCACCACAAAACAACGTATAATCTAAAAAGAAGTAAGAAAAAAGAAAAGCAGGTTCTACATTTTAATGAGATCAGTCAGAGTAGAATATGCTAAGGGTCAGTCATCGCTGCCACTGATTTACGTGCTAAACTTCAGACGTGCTTTGTGATGATCGGATATTTCATCATGAATCATTCTCTAAAAGGATATTTCATCAGCCAATGTTTTACCATCATACATCGCTATGTTCATGTTACGCAATTAACAGTCTGCATTGGCAAATAAAAATGCTACAAAAAGGTAGAATGAACAGAAAATTCAGACACCTGCCCCCTGCAATGTTACCAGCCAATGCACCTGTATTGTAGTTGGGGATTATTTAATGTGGAGGCCTGTCAGCTGACCATGCATAGTAGATAGCTGTGGGTCAATAGCTTGTTCTGCTGCCTCTCCTCCATACACGTGCACATTCAACTTACCCCCATAAATATTAGATGGTTGGCTGGTCCTGAGGAAAATGGCCGATTTCTCTGACATTTATCAGATATATATGGCCAACTTAAGAATGACAAGGGGGCATCCTCTACATCTAGAGGAACAAAGGTTACACTGTGTGTGATGAATACCACCCCTCGTGCCCGCTGACGTCAACCACGTCGAGCTCACGAAACCTGGTATGATCACAGGGTTTACCAAAAACGTGAAGTTACGCCCTCCAGAGGAGCACATAAGGTCAGGCTGGTAAAGTTTACACATACACCTCCTGTCCACGCGGGCACAGAGAGGCAACAAGCTGAGAGAGCCTTTTCACTGCCGCAGTGAAAACAGCACGCCCTCAGCTCGGGTAACTGCCACCAGTTTCTCGTTTGATATAAGCCCGGTCCGCTAACGGGATTATATAGGGTCAGAAACCAACCCGCGGTAGCTTATAACTAGGCCAAAACACAGATGTGGGAATTCGTGATCGAGATACAAGATAGCACAAGATTAAATTATAGATTTAATCGCTGTAAGAGCACACTAGATATGACACAATATACACAGACAATATATACAGTGGTCTGAGGTTACAGATTACAGGGCATATGGTTACAACAGGGTTAAGCAGTGTGAAAGTAAGTGACCAAGTATGATGAAAGTTCCTTGTGATGTCCTGAGCTGGAGTCCACACGAGGGGCTGTGATCTCCTGCTATTTCCTGGGTCCCTCTAAACACATGTGTAGGATGTGACCCCTCTTCAGAGAAAAGACATGCCTACTTGCTGGCACCAGACTTTTAACCTGTAGCCGGCCCATCCCCTCCCTGCCTCAGGGAGGGGTCAACTCCCCCTCTTCTGGGCTGACAGCAAATGACCCACAAAACCCTTTAGGGTTCATAGCTCCAGACCAGAGGGTCACAGGGAGATGGTTCTGGGACTAATGGACCTGCCTGGGTTCCGGCTACAAGTAGAGCCCAAACCTGGTACCTATGATTTCTATGGGGAGATATGGGTATCTCCCTACCCTGACTGGGTACTAGTAAACAAAGACCATGGGACCCTACCTCGTGGCCACCGGGGCACAAATATGTATCCGGTTTGCGCCTGCGATGGCCAGGCGCTTCATAATTCCTTATGAGAGGTAGGTGCCAATATGTCTGGGAAGTCTCATTGATCCGGGGCAAGAGCAGATACCCACAGCAGGGGTTTTCCTGCAGATTCAGGTGGCTCCCAACTGCTGCACAGAGGTGTGAACTTCTCCTTGAAGCTTGGACCCCCTGGGGCGTCTTCCGGGCCCACTGACACTCAGATGGCTGGGGGGGGGGGGTGGAAACTTATTTTGCATGTACACTGAATCATGCCAAGAGGTGCATCAAATTACAATCAGGGCTGGGGGCTTTGAAGCAGGGAAATCCTGTGGATTTCCCTACCTCTGCTGTCTGTCAGCAAATGGGGGGGTGTGAGGACATGGCTGACAGTAAATATTAATCCATATTCCTCACACCTCTCCCTTTTAGAGGGCGCCAGGGGGCAGCACATTCCTGTGCTCCCCCGTGCGCCCATCCGCCCCCTCCCTGGTGGTTAATGGCAAAGTGGTATGGCCAGAGAGGCAGGCTCCCGCGTACCAACCTCCCATTCGTTCCTGACCCAGGGAGTCACCTGGATTGAGCCTGACCCTGAGGCCACAATGGCTGACATCAGACGGTACTATAAACGGCCGCGTGCAGTCGGCTGCCTGTAGTACCGGGAAGCTAGAAAGGGCATGCTCCCGCGCCTGGAAGGCCGTCTCGCAGTCGTTGGTCAAATCGACTGCGGAGGGCAGCTTCTTCCTGGTGCGGTCCGTCAGGGGCCTCGCCAGGCCATTATAGTGGGGTGCGAACTCCCTATAGTACCCGGCGGAGCCCAGGAAGGACATCACCTGGGGCTTGTCCCGGAGGGTGATCCAGGATGAGCTGGCATCCCCTCTCCCAGGTTCCGGTTCCGAGGCTTCATCTGCGCCAGATGCTCTCGGGGATCCTCCCATGTAGGACCGAAGACGGCAATGACCTCCAGGTACGCAGCCGCGTACCCTTCAAGTCCCTGCGTGTTTGCTAACATTTCCCGGAAGGGGTGGTCTTCTGGGAGGGCACCTGCCTCCCGTGCCTTCTGCCTTCTCCGGGCGTGGTCAAGGGTGACCAGGTACATCCTGGCATTGAGCTGCTGGTGCGCAAGGTACGGTCCCTCCCAGGCCGCCTGAAGCTTAGTCTGAGGTACTGGAACCAGTATCCATGCTTGCGGACCCACGTGATGGGTCCTCTCACAAGCTAACTGGTCGTACCCCTGCTTCTGGACGGTCTGGGCCTGCCCCATACTGTCGTGCACCAACCGCGACAAGGCCAGCGCCTTTTCCTGGAAGCGCACGACACACTCGATGACCGATGCCCCAGGGGTGGCTAGGTCTCCACTCCAAGCCTCTGCCTTAGCGGCCCCTGGGTATCTGGTTACCGGAATCTCATGCACAGCCCACAGAAATTCTGCCCTGTACGGATAGGATACCACAAATTGTCGGTCCCTAGGCCACGCCCCTGGTGAGCCCTGTTGGACCGTTTCCTGGCACAACCGACCTTGGTCCCAGACCACCCTCTGGAGGTCTGAATCCAAGGGAGGCCGTGCCACATGCTCTGTGAGAGCTTTCAAGCTGGCACTAGCCCCTAACGCCACCTGAAACCCCTGGTGGGACGTGGTCAGAATGGATGAGACTGCCACGTCCCCTGTCAGTTCTACTAACTGCTGGTCCCTAGGCCACTCCTCCGGTGAGCCCTGCTGGACCGTGACCCGGCACAGCCTTCCTTGGTCCCAGAACACCTGCTTGAGGTCTGAGTCCGAAGGAGGCAGTGCCGCTTGCTCCCTGGGAGCGTTCAGGCTGGCGTCAGCCACTAACGCCACCTGAAACCCCTGACTGGACGTGGTCAGAATAGATGAGACTGCCACGTCCTCTGTCAGGTCCCTGGGACCTGTCTCTGGACCTCCATCTGACTTGGCAGCCACTTGGTCGGAAGGGGGAAAGCCATCAGACCCCTGAGGGGCCCCTAGGGCCCCAGCACTCCCACTGCGCGTGACAGCCGCTGCCACCTCTGGTAGTGCCTGCTTCCCCTCAGCTCCCGACCAAGTCGCCAGTCCAGACAGACTAACCTGGCCCTCTGACATCCCAGTGGTGGAGGAACACTGCACTGAGGCTTTACCTGGGAGCCCTACTTCTCCTGGGACAGCCCTGACCTCATTTGCATCCTCCTCCCCCGCAGCTGTCTTCCCCCTGCTTGTCCCCCCAGTCACCACACTGGAGGATAACAGGTCCCAGCATGCTTGCTGGCTACACCCTGGGGCTTCAGCCCAGCTGACAGGAATGACCCCCTCCCCACTGAGGGGAGAGGCACACATTACGTCCCCCACATCCCCATCAACATGCATAATAGGTACATTCACAGTATTATCAGGGGGGGACATTACATCACATTCTGGGGAATCGGACCTTGGGGCGTCAGCGGCCACATACTTAGACACAAGCCGCCCCAGGTCCGTCCCCAGCAAAACACTGGCAGGGATATTTGCGGATACCCCCACCTCCCTTACTCCTCGACCGGCGCCCCAGTCCAGATAGACCTTGGCGACGGGCAGCGCCGGTTCCACTCCTCCAATCCCGGAGACAGTGAGGGATCTCCCGGGCAGTAAATCATGGGGTGCCACCAGTTCAGGCCGTACCAGTGTCATTTCAGCGCCGGTGTCTCTAGGTCCCATGGCCACGGCCTGGCCCACGGTGACCGGTTGAACATTGTCAAGGGACCTGTCCACCACCCCCACCCACACATAACACAGTGGACGGTTTCCGGGTTGATGACTGGGACGGATCCCTCGGGCGCTGGGGACACATGGCTTGGAATTGTCTTGGCTGCTTACACAGGTGACAAAGTCGGGGTTCCCCTACCGACGTGGACAGTGCAGCAGGGGCCGGTGCCCACTTGGGCCTAGGGGCAGGGGTAGCAGGTGCAGCGTGCGTCTTACCCCCTCTCCAGCCGACAGGTTTCCGGGCCTCTGAAGTCCTGTTGTTGGTGTATTCATCGGCCAGGGCTGCTGTTGCGGAGGCCCCCTTTGGCTTCTGGTCACGGAGGTACTGCTGGAGATCCTCTGGGCAGTTCCACAAGAACTGTTCTGTGGCGATGAGCTCCTTCAGCTGCTGGATGCTGCTGAGCTCCAATCCTGTGGTCCATTGGTCGACCGCTCTCAGCAAGGCCCGCATGTGATCGGCCCAGCTCTGGGTAGAACCCTGGTGCAAATTCCTGAGCCTTTTCCGGTATGACTCAGGGGTTAAGTTATACTGCCTGACCAGAGCCTATTTAATGTCCTCGTAGCTAAGGATGGTCTCGCTGGGCAGGTACCCGAAGATTTCAAGGGCTTTTCCCCTGAGCCTTGGCGTGAGGAATCTGACACACTGGTCTTCTGGCAGCTGGTATTGATGGCAGGCTGTCTCAAATGCCAACAAAAGGTGTCCAGGTCCCCATCTTTGTCCAGTAGGGGAAAGTCCTCCGCCCACAGTTTGGGAATCCGGACCTCTGGAGACTCACATTGGGCTGGGGAGGGCTGCTGGAATTGAAGCTTCAGCTGGAGCATTTGTAGCTGGTGCTCACGCTCGGCCTGCTCGCGACGTTCTGCAGCCTGCTCACGGTGCTCTGCCGCCTCGGCTTGCTCGCGACGCTCTGCAGCCTCGGCTTGCTTGCGACGCTCTGCAGCCGCCAGTAGGAGCCCAGAGGCTGCCTGGTCTCCAGCCTGGAGACGGTCCATGGCAGCTTGTAGGAGAGCAGCTGAGCCAGCTTGGCTGGGGGGATGGGCAGGTGGAGTGAGGCCCACTGCGGACCTCACTTCTGGTGACTGGCTCCTTAGGGAGCTTTGGCTGTGCTCCCCCTCGCCTTCCACCTCCTCTCCGCCCCCAATTAAAGCATCGGCCATCTCCTTCGATTTGCTCCTTGTGATACTGGCCGGCATTGCAACGGATGGTCACTGACACCACTGCAACCTGATGCACACACACCTTATTGTATCTGCACTCAGACTGTCTAGTGTTGAGCTGATCTTAAGACTCCAGCAGCAAGAGCTACTGCTGGTCGTCTTTAGTGTCTGGGAGTATGGGTCTCACACTCACACACACTAGTATCTCGATCCCACTTTGCTGCCACCAATATGTGATGAATACCACCCCTCGTGCCCGCTGACTTCAACCACGTCGAGCTCACGAGACCTGGTATGATCACAGGGTTTACCAAAAACGTGAATTTACGCCCTCCAGAGGAGCACGTAAGGTCAGGCTGGTAAAGTTTACACATACACCTCCTGTCCACGCGGGCACAGAGAGGCAACAAGCTGAGAGAGCCTTTTCACTGCCGCAGTGAAAACAGCACGCCCTCAGCTCGGGTAACTGCCACTAGTTTCTCGTTTGATATAAGCCCGGTCCGCTAACGGGATTATATAGGGTCAGAAACCAACCCGCGGTAGCTTATAACTAGGCCAAAACACAGACGTGGGGATTCGTGATCGAGATACAAGATAGCACAAGATTAAATTATAGATTTAATTGCTGTAAGAGCACACTAGATATGACACAATATACACGGACAATATATACAGTGGTCTGAGGTTACAGATTACAGGGTATATGGTTACAACTGGGTTGAGCAGTGTGAAAGTAAGTGACCAATGATGTCCTGAGCTGGAGTCCACATGAAGGGCTGTGATCTCCTGCTATTTCCTGGGTCCCTTTAAACACATGTGTAGGATGTGACCCCTCTTCAGAGAAAAGACATGCCTACTTGCTGGCACCAGGCTTTTAACCTGTAGCTGGCCCATCCCCTCCCTGCCTCAGGGAGGGGTCAACTCCCCCTCTTCTGGGCTGACAGCAAATGACCCACAAAACCCTTTAGGGTTCATAGCTCCAGACCAGAGGGTCACAGGGAGATGGTTCTGGGACTAATGGACCTGCCTGGTTTCCGGCTACAAGTACAGGTCCTTCTAAAAAAATTAGCATATTGTGATAAAGTTCATTATTTTCTGTAATATACTGATAAACATTAGACTTTCATATATTTTAGATTCATTACACACCAACTGAAGCAGTTCAAGCCTTTTATTGTTTTAATATTGATGATTTTGGCATACAGCTCATGAAAACCCAAATTTCCTATCTCAAAAAATTAGCATATTTCATCCGACCAATAAAAGAAAAGTGTTTTCAATACAAAAAAAGTCAACCTTCAAATAATTATGTTCAGTTATGCACTCAATACTTGGTCGGGAATCCTTTTGCAGAAATGACTGCTTCAATGCGGCGTGGCATGGAGGCAATCAGCCTGTGGCACTGCTGAGGTGTTATGGAGGCCCAGGATGCTTCCATAGCGGCCTTAAGCTCATCCAGAGTGTTGGGTCTTGCGTCTCTCAACTTTCTCTTCCCAATATCCCAAAGATTCTCTATGGGGTTCAGGTCAGGAGAGTTGGCAGGCCAATTGAGCACAGTAATACCATGGTCAGTAAACCATTTACCAGTGGTTTTGCACTGTGAGCAGGTGCCAGGTCGTGCTGAAAAATGAAATCTTCATCTCCATAAAGCTTTTCAGCAGATGGAAGCATGAAGTGCTCCAAAATCTCCTGATAGCTAGCTGCATGGACCCTGCCCTTGATAAAACACAGTGGACCAACACCAGCAGCTGACATGGCACCCCAGACCATCACTGACTGTGGGGACTTGACACTGGACTTCAGGCATTTTGTCATTTCCCTCTCCCCAGTCTTCCTCCAGACTCTGGCACCTTGATTTCTGAATGACATGCAACAGTACAGTCTGCCGCTGTTTCTGGTTCAAAAGTGGCTTGACCTGGGGAATGCGGCACCTGTAGCCCATTTCCTGCACACGCCTGTACATGGTGGCTCTGGATGTTTCTACTCCAGACTCAGTCCACTGCTTCCGCAGGTCCCCCAAGGTCTGGAATCGGTCCTTCTCCACAATCTTCCTCAGGGTCCGGTCACCTCTTCTCATTGTGCAGCGTTTTCTGCCACACTTTTTCCTTCCCACAGACTTCCCACTGAGGTGCCTTGATACAGCACTCTGGGAACAGCCTATTCGTTCAGAAATTTCTATCTGTGTCTTACCCTCTTGCTTGAGGGTGTCAATGATGGCCTTCTGGACAGCAGTCAGGTCGGCAGTCTTACCCATGATTGCGGTTTTGAGTAATGAACCAGGCTGGGAGTTTTTAAAAGCCTCAGGAATCTTTTGCAGGTGTTTAGAGTTAATTAGTTGATTCAGATGATTAGGTTAATAGCTCGTTTAGAGAACCTTTTCATGATATGCAAATTTTTTTAGATAGGAAATTTGGGTTTTCATGAGCTGTATGCCAAAATCATCAATATTAAAACAATAAAAGGCTTGAACTACTTTAGTTGGTGTGTAATGAATCTAAAATATATGAAAGTCTAATGTTTATCAGTACATTACAGAAAATAATGAACTTTATCACAATATGCTCATTTTTTGAGAAGGACCTGTAGAGCCCAAACCTGGTACCGGTATGTGGTTTCTATGGGGAGATATGGGTATCTTCCTACCCTGACTGGGTACGAGTAAACAAAGACCATGGGACCGTACCTCGTGGCCACCGGGACACAAATATATATCCGGTTTGCGCCTGCGATGGCCAGGCGCTTCATAATTCCTTATGAGAGGTAGGTGCCAATATGTCTGGGAAGTCTCATTGATCTGGGGCAAGAGCAGATACCCACAGCAGGGTTTTTTCCTGCAGATTCAGGTGGCTCCCAACTGCTGCACAGAGGTGTGAACTTCTCCTTGAAGCTTGGACCCCCTGGGGTGTCTTCCTGGCCCACTGACACTCAGATGGCTGGGGGGGGGGGGGGGGTGGAAACTTATTTTGCATGTACACTGAATCATGCCAAGAGGTGCATCAAATTACAATCAGGGCTGGGGGATTTGAAGCAGGGAAATCCTGTGGATTTCCCTACCTCTGCTGTCTGTCAGCAAATGGGGGGGGGGGTGACGACATGGCTGACAGTAAATATTAATCCATATTCCTCACACTGTGATTATAGACAGAGATTCTTTACTGTAAGAGCAGTGAGACTATGGAATGTCCTGTCACAGAATGTTGTCATGGTTGATTCACTCAACAAGGGTCCTGAATGCCTTTCTTTTAAGAAATAACATGTTATGGGTACTAAGTTTCTGCAGATGGGATGTTGATACAAATATTTATTCCAATTGGCAACTGCTTCAGGGGGATTTTTTTACCTTCCTCTGGGTCAACACAGCAGTAGGATTATAGATTGGACCTGATGGATATATATATATATATATATATACTGTATATATATATATATATATATATATATATGTATATATATATGTATATATATAGACACCAGTATAAGGCTACTTTCACACTAGCGTTTTTTTGCGGTTCAGTCATGGATCTGCAAAAACGCTTCCGCTACAATAATACAACCGCATGCATCTGTCATGAACTGATCCGGTTGTATTATGTCTTCTATAGCCATGATGGATCCGTCTTGAACACCATGAAAGTCAATGAGGACGGATCCGTTTTCTATTGTGTCAGAGAAAACATATCCGTCCTCATTGACTTATATTGTGTGCCAGGACGGATCCGTCTTACTCCGCACCACATCGCGGACAGAAAAGCGTTTGGTGTCCGCCTCCAGAGCGGAATGGTGACTGAACTGAGGCAAACTGATGCATTCTGAGCGGATCTTTTTCCATTCAGAATGCAACTGATCCGTTTTGGACCGCTTTTGAGACCCCGTGACGGATCTCAGAAACGGAAAGCCAAAACGCTAGTGTGAAAGTAGCCTAAAATTGAGTAAGAGGGTGGAAAAGTGGAGGGTCGAAGATCTAATATGATCTAAGGTGAGAAACTGTTTCATTAAAAGGATTGTGCAGCCAGCACATCTATCATCAGTATAGGTCATCAATATATCATCAATGGGGGTCCTACTCCCGTCACCCCCAACGATCAGCTGTTTGAAGTAGGTGGTGCTCGTACGACACTGCTTCCACTTCGAGATTACCTTGCACATCTTACTTGCAGCCACAGTGAGTGTAATTGCAAGTACTCGTCCCAGTCAAGTGAATGGAACAAGCACTACTGCATCACCAAGACTTCCGATACTATGTGCAGTTTATTACTAATGAAGAAGCGGCACTCACCTCCCCATCAAACAGCCGATCTGCGGGTTGGACACCCAGTGATCAGATATTGATGACTTTTATCGTGAGGATAGGTCATCAATATGTGTTGGCTGCACAACCCCTTTAAAGGGGTTCTCCAGGAATTAAAAAAATTTAAATATTTTGATATTATTTTATAATAAATGCAGCAGGCTGAATCCAGCCTGCTTTTGTGGGAGGGGCGTAGGGGGCTTCTTAAGCCCAAGCCGCCCAGCTCACCGGGTGCACGTCCTCTCTCGCCTGACGCTGGTAGGAGGAGCTGCACCCGTCACTTGCATTTACGGCCCGAAAGCTGCCTGCACGTGCAGCGGTTTCTGCACGCCAGAACCGCCAACTCCAAGGTAAATCCCCCACGTGACCGCGGCTCGGCGTCCCGGAAGTCGGCAGGAGCGGGCGCTTCCGTCTCTGGCCCCGGCTCGTCCTCCTCTCGCTCCCAGCGCTCGTGGATGCACGGATATCCACGAGCGTCGGGGGATTCCCCTAGCTTCAGCGGCACTCCCCCCCCCCCCCCGGACCCAGCCGGACCGCTGCCGGTGCCGTTGGTCATGGGGGGGGGGGGAGGATAGTGATAGCACTGCAATTGCAAAAGCGTGAACTAATTAGAGCCGAGTGGGGCTTCGGGTGGGCTGCTGAATGTCAGTGTCTACAAAATGTGTCCCGATGTGGCTTCTTGCCGATTCATTATGTATTCTCTATAGGCCTTGTTTGGTATTGTTTTGTGTTGACACCTGGACATACTTTCACTAGATATATGTGCATGCTGCTTGATAATAAAGCCCTCCTCAGCTCCCGCCCGTCGCCCCGCCGCCAGTCTCCTCCGCACCCCGCCCGGTCACTTGCCTCCTCTCCTGCCGCTTCCGTCTCGCCGGCTTGCGCTCCAACCTGGAGCGCATCACGTGACCGCAGCGCGGCGTCCCGGAAGTCGGCAGGAGCAGGCGCTTCCTTCTCTGGCCCCGGCTCGCCCTCCTCTCGCTCCCACCGCTCGTGGATGCACGGATATCCACGAGCGTCTGGGGGGGAAAAGGGGGGGGGCCTGGAAGACAGCCCAGCTTGCTGCCTGGCGTGCCCCTGCCCAGGCCGGTACCCCGCTCCCGACCGCGGCAGGGAGCCAGGGAGGAAGGGAAAAAAAAAAAATAAAAAAAAATGTTTCCCAACCCGTCCACCCTCCACTACTTTTCTGTCCGCAGGAACGCCCTGCTCTCTTCTCATCTCTTTCCGCTCTCTTAAAAAAAAATAAAAAAAAATAAATAAAATAAAATAAAAAAAAGTTCACAGGCAAGGCCTGTTTCCATCCGACATCGCCTGGCCGTGTCCTATCTCTCTCTTTGTTTTTCCGCTCGGGTCACGCAACCCAGGTGTCTTCAAGGTGGTACGCCCACCTCGCATGCCCACACCTACCCCGGGCCTGGTACGCCCAGGCCCCACTTTGTCCCAACGGTCTTCTTCACAGGTACGCCCTGAACCGCCCCTCAACCCGTCCACCCAGGGTCGCCGGGCTCACATTTCTCTCAGCGTCCCCTCGCTACAACCCCATCGGTTCCGCAAGGACGCAACCCCACCCACGTGTTTTTCCACTCCTTGGCTCGCCGCTGCAGCAGTCACGCGCCATCCCCCGGCTCCGGCCCGGTCAAATGCCAGGAAACCTCTGGTCTCGCACCAGTTGCGCTTTCCTTAAATCAACACGTTCGGTCTTGTCCTTTCAGGTGACTAAGCTACTCCGTGAGTGCTCCCTTGGAATCCTTTGGCCCCGTTTTTTTTTTTTTTTTTTTTTCTCGTCCAGGTAAGTAGCGGCCGCGATTCACTATTCCGGCCGCCCGGCACAGCCAATCGTGGCATCATATACTGTTCTTTTCAGGTGAACCAGGGATAATCTCGGCTTCGCCAGGTCTCTTCCGTCCCCTCTGTTCACGGCATTAACAGCTCCAGCATCTTAAGGTAAGGTTATAAACCACGCCCAGTAAGGGGACCTCGCGTCCTCCGGCCTCGCCCCGACGCTGGGCACCTCCGTCCCGCCACGCGCTTCTCTCTGTAATACCACCCGCACCCACCTCGCTTCCCCCTCCAGCTTTCCTTTTCCCTCTTCGTTTCAGCTCCAACATGTCCCACGTGTCCGACATCGAGGACGCTCTATCGATCGTGGAGTCTGCGGTATCGGAACGGGCAAGTCGCTCTTCTTACCGGACATGGACCATCCCCAAGATGATTGCCGAGCTGGACAAGCGAGGAATCCGCCATTCGGCCACAGCCCGAAAGGCCGAATTATATCACCTATTGTTTCCCGAGCCATCTACAGGGTCCACGGAGCAGATCCCCATGTCGACCATACAGCTGTCACTAACGCAGCTACACGCCACCATAAACAATTTGTCCAGTTCCATCTGTGACATGAATACCAGGCTCCAGGCAGTCGAAAGCAGGGACGCTTCACCTGCCGCACCCTCCAGTCCCGCCCCTGGTCCTTCCACTTCCCAGCCCTCTTCCTCAGGTAGGTTGTCTGGGCCGCCCGAAATAGCCCCCTCCTTTTTCGTCCCCGAAAACCTGCGCAGGGACATTCTCGCAGGCAAGGACGTGAACCTGGCTGCGGTCCTCATCTCCACGCACGACACGGTGGAAAACCGGACCATCGCTTGCGGGGACGTGTCCGTAGTCCTGAAGGCCAAAGACGCGAGGTTGAACAAAAAACTCTCCATCCCAGAGTTCGTGCTCGCGTTCAGCCTCTACCGCGACATCATCTGCGCAGCACACCCAGCCAGAAGAGAGGAGCTGGACGCATATTTATACAGGGTCACGGAGCTTGGGCACAAATACGGAGGATTTGCATATTACGACTATCACCGGTCATTTTCGGCGAAGGCAGCTGCAGCCCTCGCCCAGTTCCAGCATATTACCAACTGGGCCTCCCTCGACATGGAGCTATTCTGCAGACACTTTGCAGGTCTCAGGTCTCCTTTTTGCTCCTTCTGCCAGTCAGTCCTGCACGCCTCCGATTGGTGCCCAAGCTCCCACGCCTCCCCCCTGCCAAAACAGCAGCCGAGCACTTCGGCCCCCCAGAAACCGGGTCCGCTCCTGGACAAATTGGGTCGCCCCATCGTGTACCTGGGAAAAAACCAGTTGTGCAACAACTTCAACTCCAGCTTCTGCAACTATAGCAAATGTAAGGCGCTCCACATTTGTTCCACCTGCTTCCGGGCCCACCCCCAGTCCACCTGCTCCCAGCGCTCGGCCAAAAGCTGACTGGCCGACATTAATGTCCCCCTTCTCATCTCCCTCCTCAATACCCACCACGATCCCGCCTTCGTCCAATTCCTGCATTCCGGTTTTTCATCAGGCTTCCACACCGGCCTGGTCACCCTGCCTCGGGATTCCTGGGAGACCCCCAATCTCATGTCAGCCATGACGGACCCGGCCTCGGTGGATTCCCTTCTGCAGGTCGAGCTGCAGAAGGGTTTCATCATAGGGCCTTTTCCCACCCCTCCCTTCCAAGTCTACAGGGTGAGCCCCATTGGGTTGGTCCGCAGCAAAAATTCCAATAAAAACCGATTAATATATGATTTGTCAGCGCCTCATGCATCCAGCACCCCGAGCCTCAACTCGTTGATACCATCGGAAGAATACTCCATGCGCTATTCTTCCCTGGACGAAGCCATCCAACTCATCCTACAGGTAGGGGCAGGGGCTTGGCTCTCAAAAGCGGACATTTCGGACGCTTTCAAGCTTCTACCAATCCAGCCCCACCTCTGGAGTTTTCACGGGATCAAATGGAGGGACCAGTATTACTTTGCCACCCGCCTCACGTTCGGGTCAAAGAGCAGCCCCTGGCTCTTTGATCAGTTCGCCCAGGCCCTCCATTGGATCCTGGTAAACCACGGCAACTGTCCCAGAGTCATACACTACCTGGACGATTTCTTACTGGTCGAGAACCCAAACCACGTGCCCGACAGGTTGGAAAGCCTCCTCTGCATTTTTTCCGCCTTACAGGTCCCAGTGGCGCCATCAAAGGTTGACGGCCCTAGCACGGTCCTCACCTTCTTGGGTATCACGCTCGATACCTGCAGAATGGAAGCCAGACTCCCAGAGGACAAACTAGTCAGGCTCCAGTCATGCATTTCTGCTCACATCGGTTCCAGAACCATGTCCAAGGGCGACCTGCAGTCACTTTTGGGTTCTCTCAACTTTGCAACCCGCATCATGCCGCAGGGACGATCCTTCACAGCAAGACTCCTCCAGTTGTTACCCACAGCCTCAACCCAGGACTCGCTGATCCAACTGGACCGTGAAGCCCTGGCCGACCTGGACATGTGGAGGGTCTTTCTGTCAGCATGGAATGGCATCTCCATGTTCGTCCCTCACTGGAGCCCCACCTGCCCGACCGTGTACTCCGACGCGGCAGCATCCGTCGGGTTCGGCGCCTTATTCGGCCACCAGTGGTTCGCTGATTCCTGGCCCTCCCAGATCCTCTCAGACCCTCAAGCCATCCAGTCCTCTCCTCTCCTTGAATTGTACCCCATCGTGGCAGCAGCTCAAGTCTGGGGCAAAGTATGGAGCAACATGCCCGTGCGTTTTTTCACCGACAACCACACGGTCGTCGACATCATCTCCAAAGGCAGATCCAGTTCACCCAAAGTCATGCGCTTCCTACGCAAACTCACCTGGCTTGCCCTCAAGTACAATTTCCATGTTTCTTGCACCCACATCCAGGGTATCAGGAACGTCGCAGCAGATGCCTTGTCTCGCTTAAACCTGACTCTCTTCTTCCAGGTCATGCCTCAAGCCGACAGAATCGGGATTCCACCCCCGGACTTCGGCTCTCTGATCCTGGACTAGACAGGCACCTAGTCATGGCTCATACTCTCATCCGCAAGTCCCTGTCCGAAAACTCCACAAGGAACTACCAGTCGGGTTGGAAAGCTTTCGAGGTATTTCGTCACCTTCACCCCAGGGGCAACGTAAGCGAAACCGCTTTCATCATGCCACAAGGACCTACACCTCTCCTTCAGCACCATCAGATCGTATCTGTCAGGAGTCCAGCATCACCTCATGATCCGTCAGCCAGACAGCAACCCTATCTTTTCTTCCCACGCCATCAAAGCCACACTGCGGGGTATTCAAAAATGCTCTCACAAATCCGGACCCGCCAGGCAACCCGTCTCAGGGGACCTGTTCAGGAAACTCTCATCCTCCCTAGACGGCAGTCCTTTTGGCCCTTTCAGAAGCTGCATTCTCAAAGCCGCCCTCTACCTAAGCTTCTACGGCTTTCTCCGGCCCGGGGAATTCACCGGCACCTCTCCTCACAACTCAGGCCCGGCTCTAAACCAACTCACCCGTAGTCGCGAGCATTTCACCTTCACCTTGCCAGTCTCCAAAACCTCACAAATCGGGCCCCCAGTGCACATAGAATACTTCCCGACTTCCAACTCCTGGTGTCCCGTGGCCGTCCTCAACGGGTTACTCACCACACTGGGCAATCGGGCTCCCGCCAGCCCTCTCCTTCCTTTCCCGTCACGACCTCTCACGTCCTCGCAGTTTGTCAAACACATTCGCAGCCTCGCGTCCGGGTTAGGGTTCAACCCCCAGGCCATCACGGGCCATTCATTCCGGATCGGAGCCGCCTCCGCCGCCTCCAAACATGGGGTCCCGGCCCATATCATCCGTAAGATGGGCCGCTGGAAGTCCTCTTGCTTCTCACGATACATCCCGCACCCGAAAGCCGAAATCGCTGCGGCTTTCTCTGACTTAGTTCTGTAGTACCATCTTTCACAATAAAGAGTCGCTCCTTACACCTTTCCTACTCGTATTTTGCCCCCTTTATTTGGCCTACCCTCGTCACGTGGCAACAGGCACACCACCAGCCACTGTAGCTAGATTAGGTTCAGTCACACTCCACAGGCTTCGCGCCGCAGCCAGGACCACAAATGCAGCAGGCTGAATCCAGCCTGCTTTTGTGGGAGGGGCGTAGGGGGCTTCTTAAGCCCAAGCCGCCCAGCTCACCGGGTGCACGTCCTCTCTCGCCCCTCCCTCCCGACCCTTCTCTTTACATCTCCCATAGGGTATGCCCCCTTTATTTGGCCTACCCTCGTCACGTGGCAACAGGCACACCACCAGCCACTGTAGCTAGATTAGGTTCAGTCACACTCCACAGGCTTCGCGCCGCAGCCAGGACCACAAATATATTTACAAATACCTTTCATTACTTAGAATGGCTTGTTTTGTCTGGGGAGCAATCATTAGGAGAAATAAAATGGCCGCCTTCCTATCAGTACACACAAAACCTGTCCTAATCACACAGACGGACATGTTACTTCTCTGCTCTGTTTGTCAGGAATCATGATCCTGAATACAGGTGAATCTCTGTGGGAATGGAGAAGATAAGGAGACATGAGAGGAGGTGAGGTCTGGCTAATGGGCAGCAGCACTTGTTTACAGTCTCCACAGCCCCACATTATCACAGCCTGTCCTGTCTGTCCTCTCTGTACTTTATGTCTCCTCATGAACTAAATTCCCCAGAGATTCAGCTAAAGTTCTTATCATCTGTATTCAGGATCATAATCCCTGTCAAGCAGAGCAAATAGAAGGATGAGGCAGCTCTTTTGCTCAAGTAACTTGTCCTCCTGTGTGATCAGGACAGGTTTTGCGTGAACTAATGGGTCGGAGGCCATTTTGTTTCCCCTGATGATTGCGCCCCAGACAAAACGAGCCATTATAAATAATTAAAGGTATTCGAGAATATATTTAGAATAAAGTTATATTTAAGTATTTTCATTTTCTTAATTCTCGGAGAACCCCTTTAAGGTCTCATTCAAGTGTCAGATCTAGGTTCAGAAGGCAATGCGTTAAGACATGGCATCCAATGCTTTGAAGGTATAGCAGATCTCATAGAAGCGTATAGATCCATAATACAGCTATTTGCATGAGGCCAAAATGTGGTATGCATCAGTAAGACATGTAGATGGGACCACTTTACTCATTCTTGTTTGTGTTTATTTTTTTCCTTGTTTTTTTTCAATCAAGCATTCTGAAGTGAGAAAGGAAGAGAGAGATTGGGAAATCACAGATTCAAGTTTAACACAGAATTGTATCATTCCCAAGGCAAACTTGTTTATTCTTTGTGCTGAGCAAAAACCAAGACATAAAGGACCAGATTTATCATTAGCTCAGGTCAGAATAATGGAGTGAAAAAGTCCCCAAAAAAGTCCCAAACGCTAAAACTGCACACAAATTTGCGACTTTTTTCTGCTCTGCACTATGCTCGCCAGTTTTCTGAAAATGGGCGTGTTTTCTTATGTAAATGAATCTCTAGACAGATTTACTATTGGGACTATTTAAAAAGTCGCAAAAAAGTCGCAATTTCACTCCAGTGAGGACCATGCTTATCTTATGAGACTTTTTAATAGAACATGCGACTTTTTCGTAAAGATGTGCGACTTTTGTAAAGCTGCTTACTGACGGATAAACTGCTACGGAAAGGAAGAAAGATCCAGCACCTTGTTTTTCTTGCTTGACGTTTATTCCACAAACCAAATGTACAGCGGTGATAGAAACCTCCAAAAATAAGCCCCAGTACGGTCTACATGTTTCGAACCAGATGGTTCTTAATCATGACCTCCTAGGTGCTGGATCTTTCTTCCTTTCCGTTCAAGTTTATATGCTTGGGTCTCATCCCATCCGTGCACTCTTAAAACTGTTGATGCAGGTGAGCTGGACTTTTACTATTATTTGTTGGATAAACTGCTACTATCAAACTACATTTATTACAGTCTTAAAGGGCCGATCATAAATCTGACTTGGCTAAAACTGACTTTAGCCATATGTGAAAGTGGAGTGAGCTGTCAGAGTCATGATAAATCTGGCCCAAAGTTTTAATGTCAGGCGTTGTAGTCAGCCAGGCCAGATGTCTCTTACAGCATCGGTGCCAACTGCTGGTCATAAATGATCCTTTCTCCTAATTGCATGGTGCAGAACACTCAGATGTTTCAGTCTTGGCTAGAGGCACGAAATCACATGTACACTGACATTATACTGACTGGCAAAACGATACTTTGGACAGTAAATGGGACAGATTTACTAATCCTGTCTAAAGGCCCTTTCAAACAGACCTACTGGCAGGCAACTGCCTATAATTGAGCAGAGGTGAGAGCTGCATTTACAGGCAGCAATCATCCTCTCTGTATGGGGACAAACAGTCACTGCTGTGATTGTTCATCCCCATAAACCAGATCCCTGTTTACACAGGTCAATGTGTTGCCACCAAAAAGTAAAAGGAAAAATGTGATCAGTCGATTCACAGCTACCTCTGCATGACTAAGCAAACAAGGAAGGCTTTAAGCATGACCTTGCACAAGATTCTTAAAGAACATTTGTCATCAGGTCATGGACCAGTGCAGCAATATTTTTACTTTTATTCTCATGCAAACGAGGTGCTTGGAGCACCGAGGAGCTGGTCTAGCCCCTGAAAGCACTGCTTCACCTCCTCCTCTCCACTCATGGCCTGATTGACAGGGCTTAGACATCCTCACTGTTCAGATGGCTGGCTCTAAAATCTTGTGCTTGCACTGGTAAGATTTCATCAGTGCGTGCGTAGTTTATCTCAAGAGGCTCTCCCCGCTGCACTGCGCAAGTGCTGATGACGTCAGTCTCTTCCTTTGCTGATCTAGAAGAAAAGCCTAGAGTCTTTTCTTTTGGGAGGAGATTCATGTCGTCGGTGCTTGCTCAGCGCAAACCTCCTGAGATCAACTGCACATGTGTCGATGAAGTCTCACTGGTGCAGGCATCCAAACAGTGTCAGTCAGGCCATAAGGGGGGAATGGCGACAGGAGGAGAAAAGAAGTTGAAGAGTGCTCCGAGGTGGCTAGGCCAGCCCCTTAGTGCTCTGAGCACCTGATTTACATCAGGATAAAAGTAAGCATTTCACTACAACCATACATCAGATTGCTGCAATAAAGCGCTCTTTTAACTCACCATGATCATAGGTAACAGATGCTTTTTATGCATAGAAAGAGCAGTGGTTTAAATGAATAAATTATAGGTTGTACTGAATCTTTTCCGACAAACCTACAGTATACACCAATCTGCTCAGCCCCTTTTCTATAACATGCTGTCTGCAGATTGCACTGCATTTTTATGGTTTCAGTTTCCGTTTAATGGAGTCGTCTGAGTTGGGGAAATGTGATAAGAGAATAAAAGAAGAATTTCTTACCTCCTTATTCCCCCGCTCACCTCCTCCGGTGAGCAGAGGCAGTGCTGGAACGGTGGGGGAATAAATCAATAATGGCAGATAAGTCCATTTTTCTCAACTCAGACAAGCAGACCAATCTTACAGGTTGTAGTGTGAAGCATATGAGTGCGACAGGGATACAAAGTGGATTTTTATATAATGTACCATCGGCCCAAATAACTAGTTACATTTTCATGCATCCTGTATAGCAAACAGATCAGAAATGATAGTCTGAATTCAATGATTTTATCAAACTGTATACATTTATGGGACATAATACCAGAATGCAACGTAATTTGCAGATCTATTTGTATAATGGATGAACTAGATAACTAGTAAACAGGAGGAAGAAGCAGATAACATGTTTATACCTGTCTATAAAACCAGATGCACTCAGTGTTTCGTCATGTATGGCCTGACACAGTAGTAGTGACATTCCTAACCTATATCCACCTAGGTTAATGAGTAATTTTTTTAAAACAATAGGAGCAAAGCTGGAAATGCCATAGGTCTGAACACACCTGAGACAGGTGAAAGTGTCACCAGTTACTGGCGCTCTGAGCTGATGCAGGCATAAAAGTGAGACACGTACAGCAAGGTTTGCACAACCAGATGCTATCGGGAAGGAATAGACAGTGACTTGCAGTCTGCGGATGTTCAGAAGAGAGGAAATTCTCATGAGCAATATCCTTTTCCCACAGCTATGTGCGTAGAAGTCGATAGTACACTCACCCACCCTCCTAGTTATTGCATGCACTAGATTCATTTTGCCCATGTATACAATTCATTTTGTACCAACGTTTTTGTTTTGTTTTTCCCAGCAAATATGACACAAAATGTGTGCGTCAAAAATGTACTAAATTGTAAATGCAATTAAAGGGTTTTCCCATCTCAGACAATAGGAGCATATCGCTAGGTGGGACCCACACCTACACTGAGAACAGAGCCCGGAAAGTTATGACAGGTGCACTGCGCAAGCGCAGCTGCCCTCCATTCATTTCTATGGAGCTGCCGAAAAAAGCCAAACACTGGCTCGGTTATTTCCGTTGGGCCCATAGAAATGAATGGACGCAAGTGCGGTGTGCTCCCATTCAGTGCTATGGGGATAGCGTTTGGTGGTGGCCGGACCCCGGAAAACCCGGGGTCCTCTGACCACCACCTTCCTCACTCAGTTCTCGGTGTAGGTACGGGTCCCGCACCTATCAGACAATGGGGGCATATCCTATCCTCCCATTGTCTCAGATGGGATTACCCCTTTAAGAGATTTTGGATCACAATGTAAGGGCTCATGCATCTAATCCTCATTTATGGTCAGGGCTAGGACAACGTCGGCGTATGCAGAGAAACCTGCCCTGAACATAGTGGCTGAATTGTGCCGGGAGCCACGGGCGCGGGTACACCAGTGAAAAAAAGGGGGCATACCTGATGGAAGCTTGAGAAAAAGGGCGGGAGGGAGGGGCGTGAGGCTCGGGCGCCTGGCTGAGCGGCAGGTAGGGGGATAAATAGCCAGACACCCCTCCCACAAATGCAGGCTGTTAACAGCCTTACTATTTTTTGCAGATTGGATGTAGACCCATTCACTTCAGTGGAGCTGCAAAAGATGTGGACAGGACACCGTGTGCTGTCCGCATCCGTATGTCCATTCCGCAACTCTGCAAAAAATATAGAGCATGTCCTATTCTGGTCCATTTTGCGGACAAGGGTAGGACAGTTCTACAGAGGGCAGGATCTTCCATTCTGCAAAATGCAGAACGCACATGGCCGGTATCCGTGTTTTTCAGATCCACAATTTGAAGACCAGAAAAATGGCTACGGCCGTGTGCATGAGCCCTAAAGAGGATATGTCGCCTCTCCTGACATCTCTGTTTTTTAGATAACAATTCTAGAGCCTTTTTTCCTAGAGCTCTGCATTGTACTCTTCCTCCTTTACTCCAGGAAATATATGAATAAGTTGACAAGGGGGTGCTACCATTCCAATTGTCAATAGGGTGCGTCCATACACATTATGAGGGTGCAACAACACTGTGTGGTCTTGTTGTAATCATGATGCAGTTAGGAACCGCAGCCTCTCATTTCCCAATGGAAGTCAGTGAAAAATAGGTTTCACGGGCTACTTTCACACTAGCGTTAATACTTTCCGGTATTGAGATTCGTCATAGGGTCTCAATACCAGAAATAAATGTTTTGCTCCGTTTTGTCCCCATTCATTGTCAATAGGGAGAAAACGTAACTGAACAGAACGCAATGCTCCAAAATGCATTCCGTTCTCATACCGGAGAGCATGCTGCAATTAGCTTTTCGTCCTGGGATGCTGAGCAAAACAGATCCGTCATTACCCACAATGCAAGTCAATGGGGACGGATCCGTTTTCTCTGACACAATCTGACACAATAGAAAACGGTTCCGTCCCCCATTGACTTACAATGGAGTTCATGACGTATCTGTCTTGGCTATGTTAAAGATCATAACGGATGCAGATGGTTGTATTATCAGTAACGGAAGCGTTTTTGCTGAAGCCTGCCGGATCCAGCAAAAACACTAGTGTGAAAGTAGCCTAAGACAGACCTGGCATTTTCAAAGCTGCGATGACTGCACCTGATTTACATGCAGTTGAGTGAACTTAAAACATGTCGTTTGTCACATCTGTCACTATTGAAGTTAATCAGAATGATAAAGAACCTCAAAGATTCACAACAGTTCAAATATGCTGACGACGCACAAAATTTACCTCTCTGGTCCAGATATCACCCCCATACCATCCAGAATCTCACAATGCCAGGGTTGAACACATCGAGCTGCAGATCATAGATCCAAAGTCGATTAGTTAAAAAACTTTGTTGGTAATACTGTTTCCATATACAGCATTAAAATGTATCTGCTGCGTGGAAAACTTGGTTGAATTTGGTATTCCTATCTGTGTATTTAAAAACATTTTTAAAAAGGAATTCAAAATACCGAGGTACCAGCCAGTACCAAAGTGAGCACTCCGGCCTTCTCTCTGCTTTTCCTAGGCCAATGATGACACGTTAATCGTTCACGTGGCCTAGGAGCAGCTCAGCACCATTCAAGTGACGGGGGCTAGGCGCAATACTAAGCACAGTGTACGGCACTGTGCTAGGTAAGCTGCGACAAGGCCGCGGCACCCACAGGACCGCCGCTGTCTTCTCAAAACAGCTGATCGGCGGGGCTCCCATGTGTCGGACCCCAACCAATTAGATATCCTGGGAATAGGTCATCAGTATAAAAATTTCGGAAAACTCCTTTAACTGCATTTAAAATGCATTAAGAAAATTGCTCTACGGCAGCCCCATGGGCCATAGACACAATGGTCAGGAGGGGACCTCAGTGACTTCTATGGGAGAGTTTTCTAGGCATGCAATGGAGGGGATGCAAATGTGCTCTTAACAAGCACCACCAGATGCCACCAGATGTAACCAGATGAAAGGCAGCTATCCTTTAAGTCAGTGTTCAACCCTTTAAATAGGCCTTGAGAAAGGACTCGGATACTAAATAAGTCAGCACCTCATCTGAGACAGAGGAGCATGTATGGCCTATAAGTCTCCTCACGCCGATTAAGGAGCTCTCTCCCCAAGGAGAGATAGTACCCCCCCAAATCCAAGGCATGCAAAGAATAGATAAGCAGATCCTGGCTTATCTTCCATTCTAGTTCTGCCTGTAATAATATCACCTCTATGTATAGATAAGCAGGTAACTGCAGCAAAGTGATTTGTACAGACCAAGAAGTGGCACCTATAATTATTCTTAGTAGCCAGTTGGAAAGCTGTAGGATTTTAAGGTTTTTGTTTAAATATAGATATTGACATAGAAAATTTAAAATAACATAATCAAAAATTATTTTAAAAAAAAAACTGTTAAACATAAAAACGTGATTGAAGCATTAGGTCATTTTCTGATGACACATTTCCGTTTAAGGTTCTCACAATGCCTCCACTGTCTTCTAGAAATCCATACTCTAGTCCTGTAAGTAAATGAACATTTTTTGTTGACTCCAGTAGGTGCAGTAAAGGAAGTCCATGGAATAAAGATTTGTAAGCGATAGAAACGTTGCGCTGGAGGTACTGGCAGGGATGTCACCTGTATCTCAAGAATGGTGCTGAACATAAAATGCACTACATGGCAGAATGAACTAGGTTAGGTTTAAAGGGAACTATCGACCTGTTCCCACTGCTCAAGCTGCCAGCTTTCAGAAACTGGTTTTGTTGAACTTTATTTCATATATTTCTAGGGCGTTTATGGGAAAAATCCACTTGTAAATTCTACCTGATGTCATCAAAATGTAGCTCAGGGACTCACTAGGGCATATAGTCCGATGAAGTGAGTCATCTCCTCTAACCCGCCCAACTTGCTCTCACAGACCTCCCTTGGCTTCCTGAAGACCTTGCAGAAGACCTTGTTCCACTGTTGGAAACTTGACTTGCACACTGAGTGGAGGTTTATGCATCTCAGCTTCAAGTGCTCGCTGTGCATACCCAGGAGATGCAGGGACCACTGTCAATTGACGTAAGGATCCCAGGCATGGAACGAGGTCTTCTGCGCTTGTACATATTACATTGCCAGGCACTGACTTCAGGAAGCCATGGGAAGTCTGTGAGAGCAAGTTGAGTGGGTTAGAGGAGATGACTCCAGTGATAATCCCCAGTTCAGTGACCCCCCTTTCCAGTGGCGCACCGTCAATTTTATCTTTCCCTTTATAAGATGCACTACCTTTTATAAAGTAAATACTAGTGAGGGATTCCATTATGCTACATATGGTAAATGTGTGCCAAAACATATATATTTTCAGTCGAACCAAACGTGCATGTGCACTGGGAGTTCTTTCATAATAGATGTCGGCCAAAGAAGCTTGGCCGACAGCTACTGAAAGTATATTGCAAAGAATATACTAAAATTGCAGGTAGTTCAGGAGCTGGTGGAGATAGTTCTCAGAGGCAGGATCGGTAAAGTTGATTAATCTGCACCAGTCCTGCCCCTGTGAACTATCTCCACCAGCTCCTGAAGCACCCACTGTTTTACTACATTATTTTGCTGTCCTTTGGTTACGGACGTGACTTCCATGACGGTCAGTGGGCAGAGCAGCGATGGAGCAATTGAATTCCAATTCGCATCTGGGGACATTGGCGGAGATTTATCAAAACTGGTGTAAAGGAAAAACTGGCTTAGTTGCCCATAGCAACCAATCAGATCCCACCTTTCATTTTCCAAAGGAGCTCTGAAAGATGAAAGGTAGATTCTGATTAGTTGCTCTGGGCAACTAAGCCAGTTTTCCTTTATACCTCTCTTGATAAATGACCCCCCCCCCCCCCCATTGTGCTCTCCATGCGCCATCCGATCAGGTGAGCACATCATGGACACAAAAATGCTTTTCATATTTCCCATACAAGTTCAGCTGACATCTGAAATGCAGGTAAAAGAAAAGTGCCAAAAGTCTACAAAGACACTATAAAAAACTATGGGGGAGATTTCTCAAAACTGGCATAAAGGAAAACTGTCTTAGTTGCCCCGAGGAACCAATCAAATTCCACCTTCCATTTTTAGAGCTCCATTTGTAAAATGAAAAGTTGCTATGGGCAACTAAGACAGTTTTCCTTTTCACCAGTTTTCATGAGTCCCCCACCTATGTGTGACGGGGCCGAAGAAGTGTAAGATAAACTGAAACGTTGTGGATATATTACAGCAGTGTTCCTCAACTCTCGTCCTCAGGGCCGACCTGCCGGTCATGTTTTCAGGATTTCTTTAGCATCGAGCAGGTGATTTAATGTCAGTGCATCAAGACTTACCACAGGTGTTCATTTTGTGGGATATTCTCAAATCATGACCGGTCGGTGGGACCTGAGGACTGGAGTTGAGGAACACTGTATTATAGCACTGATTTTCCAGGTGGACATGAAACCTTCATACAGTATTTAGAGGATGCAGCTGTGGTTTTGTATGCACATTTAGAAATAAAGTGCCTTGAAAAAGTATTCATACCCCTTGAACTGTCACCAGGATCAATCCTATTAAACTAGACATACTGCCTGGTAGGGCTCTTTATGCTGGTTAAAACTATACCTTTCTTTTGTCTGTATAAAAAACAGCTGCAGAGAAATAAGTATTTGTATTCATATGCAAATGAGAAGTTGGAGCACTCATAGGCGGAGCTGAATCCTTTGAGCACTGCTAAACAGCCCTGTGCTCTGCACACAAAACCTCCCCTTGATTGACAGGGCTAGACAGCAGGCTGAGGGCAGAGCTGTGTCCTAAAGCTGTGTGCTAGCAAGTAAATATCATATACACCATGTACAATATATACTGTATACCATGTAGTATAGCGTCACCACACTGAGATCTGCTAAGAAAGCTAATCTACATATTACTACTTTATTCGCAAGCACAGTATGTGATTATAACGACATCAGTAATATGTGTTACCTGAAAAGCATAGAAAAGACAGATTTGTGGTAAAGTTATAACTTAGTGGTTAAGCGAATGATTTTGCATGTAGAGATACCCGCTTTAAATCTTGGGAGAGACTTCAAAGTTTTTTTCTTCAAAGTTTTTCTTCTTCCACATTTAACCCATAATATAAATCTATATCCTTATCATATTAAGAATATATTTTTTTTTTAGAAAGCTAATAAATATTACTGGTTTCCTTATAATCATATATTGTGTCTATGAATAAACTAAACTAAAATAGGTTCTCAATATAGTAAGGCCATATTATTATTATTATTTGATTACCGCATTTTTCGCCCCATAAGAGGCATTCCCCCCCCCCCCAAAAGTGGGGATGAGAGGCATAAGGCTGATAATGGGGCTGATAAGAGGCATAACGACTGATATGGAATAATAATGAGAGGCATAAGGGCTGATGATAGGCATGGGTGCTAATATGGAGGGGATGAGAGGCATAGGGGATGATATGGGGGCTGATTAGAGGCATGGAGGCTGATGAAAGGCATGGGGCTCTTATTTGAGGTCTGATTGGGGGTCATTTACAATGGGGTCTGAGCTGACGTCTGATTGGGGCTCTGATCTGAGGTCTTATTGGGGTCTTATTAACATTGGCGGTCTGATTGGTGGTCTGACCTGAGGTGTAATGAAAAATATTTTTTTCTTATTGTCCTCCTCTAAAACCTAGGTGCGTTCTATGGGCCGGTGCGTCTTATAGGGCAATAATGTAGTATGTACATTATCTTTCTGAGCATATCTCAGTATGGTGAAGCAATAGTACATAGAGTATATGATAGTTACATGCTAGCATACAGCCCTTGGACAGGGCTCTGCCCTCAGCATGTCCAGCCCTGTCAAAAAAAATGGGAGGGGAGTGTGCAGATCACAGGGGGTGTTACAAAGCAGTGCTCAAAGGATTCAGCCCCGCCTCCTCGTGCTTCGAAATTATTTGCATATGAATAAAAACACATATCTCTGTAGCTGTTTATCATACAGACAAAATAAGGGTATAGTTTTAATCAGCGTGATGAGCTCTACCAATCAGTATGTAGCAGTATGTATGTATGTAGCAGTATGCTTAATAGGGTTGATTCTGTTGACAGAGCCTCTTTAAATGTATTTTTATTGGGATTTTATGTGATAGACTAACACAAAGTATGTGTGCCGTAAAAAGAAAAGAATACATGGTTTTACAAATTTTTTATAAATAAAAATCTGGAAAGTGTAGCGTGCATTTGTATTCAGCCCCCTGTACTCTGATAACCCTAAATAATATTGCGACTAATTGCCTCCAGAAGTCACCTAATTAGTAAATAGAGTATATCTGTGTGTAATTTAATCTCACATTAGTGATCAACAGCATCATAAAACCAAGAAACACAACAGACAGGTCAGGGATAAAGTTGTGGAGAAGTGTAAAGCAGGGTTAAGTTATAAAAAAAAATTCCCAAGCTGTGAACATCTCACGGTGCACTGTTCATTCCATCATTCAAAAATGGAGGAGCTGCAGAGATCCATAGCTCAAGTGGGAGAATCTGTCCACAGGACAACTGTTAATTGTGTACTCCACAAATCTGGCATTTATGGAAGACTGGCAAAAAGAAAGCCATTTTTGAAAGCTAGCCGTAAGAAGTCCCGTTTGCAGTTTGCCACAAGCCATGTAGGGGACACAGGAAATATGTAGAAGAGGGTGCTCTGGTCAGATGAGACTAAAATTGAACTTTTTGGCCTACATGCAAAACGCTATGCATGGCTGAAAACTAACACCCCGAACACACGTTCCCCATTGTGAAACATGGTGGTGGCAGCATCATGCTGTGGGGATGTTTTTCTTCATCAGGGACAGGGAAGCTGGTCAGAGCTGATGGGAAGATGGGCAATCCAGTAGGAAAATCTGTTAGAGGCTGCAAAAGACTTGAGACTGGGGCGGAGGTTCACCTTCTAGCAGGACAACGACCCTAAACATACAGTTAGAGCTACATGGGAATGGTTTAGCTCAAAGAATATTCATGTGTTAGAAAGGTCCAGTCAAAGTCCAGAACTAAATCCCATTGAGAATCTGCGGCAAGACTTGAGAATTGCTGTTCACAGATGCTCTCCATCTAATCAGACAGAGCTTGAGCTATTTTGCAAAGAAGAATGGGCAAAAACTTCACTATCTAGATTTTGAAAGCTGGTAAAGACTTGCAGCTGTTATTGCAGCGAAAGGTGGTCCTACAAAGTATTGACTCAGGGGGACTGAATACAAATGCATGCCACACTATCCAGATTTTTATTTACAAAAAAAAATTCAAAATTTTCACTTCACATATAATTGTTATTTTGTGTTCATTTATCACATAAAATGGCAATAAAATACATTTTAGTTTGTGGGTGAAAAAATGCGGAAAAGTTCAAGGGGTATAAATACTTTTTCAAGACACTGTAGGTTTCGTACCATATAAGGCACTTAGTGACTGAGATAAAGAACAAAAACATCAATCAATAGCAAATGTTTGCATGTCGTCTGCTCTTATCTAAATAGCAGAGGTTATGTCAGGATTTACACTAGTCCTCATTTGCTCTGAGTGGGCATTTCTCAGACACTCAGCACATACTGTATGTTTGACTAAATTATTGACAATTTACCAAGCCCCCCACAGTTGAATCCTAAATCTTGGGACATTTTAAGCCATACCGAAATATGCCCCCAAATCTTTAAAAAAATGTAATTTTTTGGGTGCTGTCATGCTACTTTCTTTTCTTTGTTTTTTTGGGGGCTTGTCAGAAACACCATAAAATTCATGCATTTTTAGAAGCATTTGTTTTTGAGTTGGCTATTTTTTGTCACACATTTTTACTTGCGTGTTTTTTTTTAGATTTTTTTCTATACAGAAATGTATTTGAAAAAATACCACTCCCAGAGTGTGTAGTGATTTATAAAAAAAAACACACACACACCAAACGACCAAAAGCACCTGAAAACTGTCTTAAAGTGGTACTACAAAAATGTATTGTTTGTAGGGTGTTATATATGTACTGTATATTCTAAATATATAATAATATATTATTATATATATAAATGTTTCTGCCAGAATTTTAACTCCCAACCTTGTACATAAGAGGCAAAGACATTAACCACTACACTATAGAACTACATGTTAACCTGCACACAAATATAAAATAAGTCTTCTGCTGAATAGGAATACTCACTACATTAGAAACTACTATGAGGTTTTTCTGACACAGTTTAGCATTCAGCTTTATAGGTGAGTGGCTAAAGTCCTTGCCTCTAATGTACAATGGGTTTGGGAGTTCAAATCCTGGCAGAAAGTTTTCAGAAATAGATGCTAAATTACATTTGAATACACTGACTCGAGCACACGCGGTGTTCGGCCGAGCATGCTTGCCCAACACTAGTGATTTCCTCATCTCAATGTATTGAAACAAAAACCAACACAAGTGGTGGGTATACCCCCACAAAAAATGTCAATGTCTCACTAACTTGTCATTGACCTTGAGCAACAAGTTAACCTATTGTCTGCTGGCATTCCACTCTTCTTGAAGGGCGACTCTCAGATCATTGAGGTTCTGGGGTACAGAGTTACGAGCCTCTGCAAAGCGACTCAGCCGATCCAATAGGTTTTCAATGGAACTCAGGTCTGGAAAGTCCAGCAGTCGTTCCCTAATGATGTGAACCCGATGAGCTGGCGCATTGTCATCCATGAAGATGAAATTAGGCCTGTGTTGTTTATGCAGAGGCACAATGACTGGATTAATGATGTTATTCAAGTAGTATGGGCTTGTCACTGTACCATTGACAAAGTGTAGGGCAGTTCTGTATTGACTAGACACACCTGCCCACACTGTAACTTCACCACCACCAAAGGCTCGTCTGGTGACAACAGTGGCTGATGCATAGCACTCTCTTTGACATCTCCAACATTGTTGACGGCCATGATTTCTGCTCATCAGTGAAAAGCACTGAAGCCCACTGGTCCCTCATCCAGCGTAGATGTTCCCTGGTCCATCCCATCACCTGAGTGGCATGACCTTCAAAATAATTTCATCTCATTTTATGTGCTATTATGTGCTATTGTTGTGACTCTGAAAATAGGGAACCTTCTCGGGCACAGCTTCTGCTGGACTGCCCTCGGTCTTATAGCAGACACATGAGTATCTCTATGGAATTTACTGTACGTGCATGGTCAAACACCAGCAATCTTAAGAATAATCCTATTATTCCTATTTTTAGCAAAATAAACACATTTTCAGAAGTTTCCTCATTTTTTTCTTAGACTTCATACCTTTAGATTGATTCTTAAAAAACAGAAGTCCAGCTACCGACACATATTATCACATATCATATCCTGCCTGCACGTATGTCACAATACCAGAATCATACAGAATGAGCTTAGGTCAATTAGCATGAGGTCAGGCATGTAACGAATAACCATGAGACTTTACTGCAAAAATTTTAACGCAGCCTCGCTCCTCCAGAACCAGCTTCATGAAAAATTTAGGGTCCTCTTTATTAGATTATTTTTGTCCCTTGTGTCTTGTCCTCTATTCTCTGATCTCTTATAGATCTGAATCAGGTTGAGGTGTTCTCCCTCCACTATGCCCACTACGTTGGCTCTTATGCTCATCTATCTGGCATAACGGGCACAAACAGGCATATAATTCACCCCAAAAAGAAATCATAAAGTTTAAATTGTACTGATGAAAACTCCTGCAAAAAGAAAAAAAAAAAAAAAAAAATCTTTGCCCTAAGCAAAATGTTCTGGGTCTTGGAATGTGGTGACACAAAACCAAATTATTTTGAAAAAATAAAAATAAAGATGCAAAAGTAATAAAACATCTGAAACAATATAAAATTGATAAGACTTTAATACCGCACCTGTTGAATAAAGTCATCATGTTATTAAAGACGTTGTCCAGGCTTTTAATATTGATGACCAATCCTCAGGATAGGTCATCAATATCAGATCGGCGGGGTTTCCAACACCTGGCACCCAAGCCAATCAGCTGTATGAGGAGACGGCACGTGCAGTGCCCACTTGCAGTCTCCTGTCTTTTCCTGTCCCAAAGACATACAGCGGAGAGCAGGAAGAGGGTATGGAGGCGGCATGTGCGTCTGATATTGATGACCTAATCTTAGGATACCTGATCTGTAGAAAAACCCATTTAATACCACATGTAAAGGAATAAATCCCAAAATACATTACATGCAGCCCCCCCCCCATCCCCCAATGGTTCCTATAGAAAAAACATTTCTGTCAAATTCTTTTGTTAGATCTTCGCCTAAACATAGAGCCAATAGGGCTGTAGATAGAGAGGAAATGGGAGATATATTGGGGTACAGCACTGTGGAGAGATTTGTAAATTGTAGTCTATAGTGGACGGGCAATCGGTGCAGTGACTGGCACAGAGTAGGGGCATCGGTGTAGCACTTGGACAGATGACCCTGGCTGCTGCATTCAGGAGAGACTGGAGAGGGGAAAGTTCAGTGACAGGAAGACTGATTAGTAATAAGTTACAGGAATAAAGACAAAAATGAATCAGAGCAACTTCTACAAAAGTTCACTATGTATGCTGTGTAGCAACATGGAGAAGACATTTCATCCACCAATACTTTCAGCAGCGTTGTCTTAAATTAAATGACCTTTAGTCACAGAGGACGAGGGACTGACACCAAAGAGTCATAAATCCTGTGCATTCAAGTTCAAATAAAGGTGATGACAGCGGACAAGACACAGGGTGCAATACTATAAACTTCTCTCTAGTGTATGGTCTTCAGTTCACTGTTTCTGTTCTTACCAGTTTATTCTTTACTGTTTTCAATATCTTTTTTCTTTTTTTGGGGGGGGGGGGAACCTTTTTTTTTATAGAAATGAAAGTTTTAAAGGGGGTCTTTCACCAAAGTTTACTAATAAACCAAGCACAATGACTTGTAGGACTAGCTCAGCTGAATGTAATTGTTTGAATCGGATGAATAAGTAGCATCCCTTTCCCCTTTTATCAAGTGCAATACAGCTCATTTAGGGTTTATTCTTATATCACGTCCGTCCCTTACTATTAGGCCCCATGCACACGGCCGTGTTTCACAGCCGTGTGCGGGCCGTGGAACCGCAGCCTGGATCCCTCCTGAGAGCAGGAGCGCACGGCGTCACTGGTTGCTATCACGCCGTGCGCTCCCTGCTGCCGGCACAGTACAGTAATACACTGGTATAGATCATACCAGTGTATTACTGTACTGTGCCGGCAGCAGAGAGCGCACGGCGTCATAGCAACCAGTGACGCCGTGCGCTCCTGCTCTCAGGAGGGATCCAGGCCGCGGTTCCACGGCCCGCACACGGCTGTGAAACACGGCCGTGTGCATGGGGCTTTATAAAGATAAGAAAAAGATGATATCTCAAAAGTATTAGGGCGTAATAGTCAACTTTATAAACAGTTATCAGTGCTATGTCAATGTCATGTATTTTTCCCTGCATGCTCTGGACTGCTCTAAAACAGGAATTCCCAACCTGCGCCCTCCAGTTGTTGCAAAACTACAACTCCCAGCATGCCCGAACATCCTACAGCTATTAGCCTACAGCAGGGCCTGGTGGGAGTTGTGGTTTTACAACAGCTGGAGGGCCACAGGTTGAGCATCCCTGCTCTAAAACATTGAACATTGCATTGTACAGTTTATAACTTTTCAATAAAAAAAGTTTTTGAACAATTTAGGAGTTCCACACGTTTGAAACATAAATTCAGTGGATTGAGTAGTAAACTAAATCTGTTTCTCCATATAGTAGAGCAGTGATTCCCAAACGAATTACAATGGCAGGACCTCCAAACTATTTTTTCTTGCCACATAGAAGCTTGGTATAAGTGCAGCGACCCCCAGAGGAGCCGGTGCAGAGGATGCGAGTGGTAGTGGTCCTGATGAGGTGTGTCAGAGTATACTCCATTAGGCTGTTGCTTCCTGGGGATCTGTACAGTGGAAGGGTGGTTTCAAGAATCAGGCCAGAAATAAACAGTCTCTCTTTATTCAGTGCAAAAGGTAACTTGTGGCACATCCGGCTGCAGTAAATGCAAAGTGCATTTGTGGATTTAGGTGTCCACTGTGTTATAGGCTTTATGTTAGTCGGGTGATAGTTTA
This sequence comes from Bufo gargarizans, assembly GCF_014858855.1. NCBI lineage: Eukaryota > Metazoa > Chordata > Amphibia > Anura > Bufonidae > Bufo > Bufo gargarizans. Next base: position 312,506,256 of record NC_058085.1, read on the forward strand.
GATGGTGGTGCCTGAGCCATAGTCCCTCACTTTGCAGCAGTGTTTGGAAAGCTGTAATTTTGCTCGTCACTCTGCTGTCAAGCTGTGTTCTTGATTTTGCCGATTTCTCAGGAGTGTTGCTCTCACAGGAGAACTGAATATGATTCCTAGAAGTAGCAGCTCTGGCGTGTGCTTTCACTTCCTTCTCTCTCTGGACTGGAACGCCACCTCCTGGCAAGAAGCAGGACCAGCCCACTCCTACCAAGAGGGGAGGAATTGGGTGTTTACTCTTCTCTTCCTATCACTCTGGTACACGCTGATCTTGGTCTCATCTGTCCATAGGATGTTGTTCCAGAACTGTGAAGGCTTTTTTAGATGTCGTTTGGCAAACTCTAATCTGGCCTTCCTGTTTTTGAGGCTCACCAATGGTTTACATCTTGTGGTGGACCCTCTATATTCACTCTGGTGAAGTCTTCTCTTGATTGTTGACTTTGACACACATACACCTACCTCCTGGAGAGTGTTCTTGATCTGGCCAACTGTTGTGAAGGGTGTTTTCTTCACCAGGGAAATAATTATTTAGTCATCCACCACAGTTGTTTTCCCTGGTCTTCCGGGCTTTTGGTGTTGCTAAGCTCAGCGGTGCGTTCCTTCTTTTTAAGAATGTTCCAAACAGTTGTTTTGGCCACGCCTAATGTTTTTGCTATCTCTCTGATGGGTTTGTTTTGTTTTTTCAGCCTAATGATGGCTTGCTTCACTGATAGTGACAGCTCTTTGGATCTCATCTTGAGAGTTGACAGCAACAGATTCCAAATGCAAATAGCACACTTGAAATGAACTCTGGACCTTTTATCTGCTCATTGTAATTAGGATAATGAGGGAATAACACACACCTGGCCATGGAACAGCTGAGAAGCCAATTGTCCCATTACTTTTGGTTCCTTAACAAGTGGGAGGCACATATGCAAACTGTTGTAATTCCTACACTGTTCACCTGATTTACCCTCAAAATAAAGCTGACAGTCTACAGTTAAAGCACATCTTGATCGTTTAATTTCAAATCCACTGTGGTGATGTATAGAGACAAAAATGTTACAATTGTGTTGATGTCCCAATATTTATGAACCTGACTGTATATAGTTTTATGGGAAAAGATCCAACATAACTTGCATTTTATTCATTTATATTCCTGCTCATTCTGGGCTTTGAAGTCCAGGAGGCGGTCCTATCAGTGATTGACAGCCTGTCCTCTATGACTGTGTATACAGAGAGAGCTGTCAATCACTGATAGGACCGCCTCCTGGACTTCAAAGCCCAGAATGAGCAGGAATTTAAATGTATGAAATGCAAGTTAGGGTCCATTCACATGTCCGTAAGTGTTTTGCGGTCTACCAAACGCGGATACTGGCCGTGTGCATTTTGCAGACTGCGGCCAGCCCTATGATAGAAATGCCTACTCTTGTCCATGATTGTGGAAAAGAATAGGACATTCTCTATCTTTTTTGCAGGACCGCGGAATGGAACTATAGATGCGGCCAGCACACGGTGTGCTGTCCGCATCTTTTGCGGCCCCATTGAAATGAATGTCCACAAAACAACGGACGTGTGAATGGACCCTGTAAATCAATCTGCTCAGCTGCTCCTGCTCTATAACATGCTGCCTGCAGATTGTGCTGCATTTTCACGATGACAGGTTCCCTTTAAGCATTTAACTCCTTAAGGACCTTGGACGAGAATGCTCATCCTAACTGGCTGGTACTTCAGGCACTAGGGGACTTGATGGTTGCTATGGCAGCCCCGATGTAAACTACAGAATCGAGGCAATAAATATTGAGTTTTGTTTGGCTGTTAACCCTTGCTTTGTTACTGGAAAAAGTGAATTAAAATCGAAAAAATCTGCTAAAAAAGTTAAATTCTGAAATTTCAACTCCATTTTCCATTAATTCTTGTGGAACACCTAAAGGGTAAGCAAAGTTTGTAAAATCAGTTTTGAATACCTTTAGGGGTGTACTTTCTAAAATGGGGTCACTTTTTTGGAGTTCCTACTCTAGGGGTGCATCAGAGGGTCTTCAAATGTGACATGCCAGTTTAAAATTATCCCAGTGAAATCTGCCTTCCAAAAATCCAGTGGAGTACAAAGAGAAGTAAGGGCCCCATAGCAAGTATCAAACCAGGCCCCCTACACAGGACAGAAGGGTTTCCGCCTAAACACCTTCCAGTGACCCTTGGGCCATTTTTTCCACTGTCTCATTTGCTAAAAATTGTTCCTTGGAAGAGTCCTGACCAAGTCCCCCCCCCCAGTAGAAGAGGAGATGATCCCAACTAAGACCGGGCTCCCTCTTGCCCTGGGCCCCATAGCAATTATCTGGTCTGCCGCTATGGTAGTTACGCCTATGGCGTTGAGCGTAATTTAGATGTGCAGCTCGTAGTTTGAGCACCACATGTTGGTTAGGGACGTTTGCAGGGTGTGTTTGTGGGGCCCTCTTGTGTTTGAGGAGCATGAATTCCCATGTACATACATAAGGGGTTCTCAACCTGTGGGTCTGTATATCATCCTGGCATAAATCGATCCCTATCACTATTGCAAATAAGCTCCTATTTTTTGGTGCCTCTAAGTGTCCTGAAAGAATTGCCATAGGGTCCTATATTTACTGTGACCTGGAAAGTGGAAGGCACTCCTAGGTTGAATGTATTGACCAGGTGGGCATGCAGCGTCCCACTCCTGTACATGGGCACTGCAAATCTTGTTATATTATATGTTGTATCATGCTGTATTGCACTTTTGTATAAAGATCCCTGTTAACAGGCTGTTAGGTGCACTACACATATTCCACCACTCGATGGGGATAGCACCACAGTATGTATACCAGAGTTCAGGCCTAGTTAGCTAGTTTAGAGTGTGGGAGTTGAAGTTGGAGGAGATGGAGTGAGGAGCAAGGGGGAAGGAGAGAACCCCCTCCTCTCAGCTCTCTCTTGGGCTCCACGGCCCACAGGAGCCAATTTGTTCGTCTCAGTGTCAAGTGGATTTCACCCTTTTCTATGTGGAAAGACAAAGGAAGGACAATAGCCATTATACTAGGATTTAGGTGTCTTTGTATCAAGGTTAATGGATTTATTAGCTTCCGGCAGCCTCACCATTACTTCAAGCACAGCCTGTTACTTGGATTTACAGCATTCAACCTCCATATTCATGAGAGACTGTATCTGGATGTAAATTGCTGTCAAGACCCTGTTTACAGTAAAGTTCTTAGTTGGATTCGATCTCTGTCTCATTCTTCCATGTCCATACTACAACCACTCTGATCATTTTGCACCACCAAGCTGCTGGCGTCACGACATTACCTAATTCATGGCCCAGCCGCACAAGCACCCAGAAAATCCAATCACCATCAAGGGCACCTCGATCACCACCTGGCGGGTGTCCCTTGTAATATAGCGTGCCGTGGAGAATTTGGTGCTGTTCTCCCCTTCACTGCACTGCTAACCGTGAGTACCGATGAACTGTTGCGGCCGTCGGGCCACCGTGAACCTCACGCGTTTTCCCCTGTGGACCGGCATGTTGCAGGCATAAACAAACTATAATCCATATAACGGTGCCTGTAGTCATATCATTCCACCCTGTTTTCTGCCTTTTGTACTATATAGGACTTGGCCCCATTTTTATTATTACCGTATTTTTCGCTTTATAAGACGCACCTAATATTTTGAACCAAAAGGTGTGCTTTTGGTGGATTTTGAACTAATGGTCTGGGGATGACACTGCTATGGGGCTCTGTGGATTACGCACACTGTTATGGGGGATCTGTGGATGACACACTCTTATGGGGGGGATCTATGGATGATGCACTGTTATGGGGGATGTGTGCTGTGACACATAGGGCCATGAGGGGGGCCAGCATAAGATGCTATATGTGTGGGTGACACACATATAGCATCTTGTGCTGTTCCTCCTCATGGCCCTATGTGTCACAGCATTACAGTACTTTATTCTTTGTATGTAAAATCTTTATTTAATCCTGAATCAATCGCTCTCCTTTTGATAAACTAGCTGACACTGATATATCCCCGGCCGCTATGCTGCACAGTGTGGCCGGCGATACATCAGTCACAGTGCGGGGAGGGAGGAGGGGCTGGAGGCAACTCACAGCGGGGCCCGGTGCAGTCACTGTATTACACCGGGCCCCACGCACAGAAGTCTCTTTGTATGTAAAATCTTCCATTAATCCTTTATAAATCGCTCTCCTTTTGATAAACTACCCTAATCGCCTGCATCAGTACTCACTATGAATGTAGCGTGCGGTCCCTCCGGCGCATGACTTCAACCTGCTCCTGCTTAATTAATGAAGTGGGAGGAGCGTGACGTCAGTCACACGCCAGCCGGACCGCACGCTGCATTCATATTGAGTACTGATGCAGGCGATTAGGGTAGTTTATCAAAAGGAGAGCGATTTATAAAGGATTAATGAAAGATTTTACATACAAAGAGACTTCTGTGCGCGGGGCCCGGTGTAATACAGTGACTGCACCGGGCCCCGCTGTGAGTTGCCTCCAGCCCCTCCTCCCTCCCCGCACTGTAACTGATGTATCGCCGGCCACACTGTGCAGCATAGCGGCCGGCGATATATCAGTGTCAGCCCTGTAAAAAAAAGTCAACCATCGTTTTATAAGACGCACTGTCATTTCCCCCCCTCTTTTGGGGGAAAAAAAGTGTGTCTTATAAAACAAAAAATACTGTATATAGTTAGTGTATTTGTTATTTTCATTTTAGCGTTCTCAATAGGCAGTGATTCTTCTTCATGTTCTGAGAACAACCAAGCAAGTGTACATCTTGGGAGCCATAGTTTTACCACAGCTGGAGTGCAGGAGGTTAGCCATCACAGGCATATACAGTCATGTAAGCTGGAACTTTCTATCACTGGTAGACATTGAGAAAATTATAAGAACATAAAATAAGATCTCTGGGATCTCTTTAGGGTTTTAACTGTAGACCCTTCTGAGAAAATTCTCACCTTTCTTGATTCTCCAACCTGCAATTCAGTTTGTGAATAATAATAATAATTATTATTATTACTATTAGACCCTGGAAACATTAGTGGAAGTCCTGCAGTAAAAATGACTGGAACGTTCACTTAAACTGGGAGAGTAGTATTTATCAGATTCATTTTCGGGATTTGATAATCTTTAAAGAGGGTCAACCTTGTGATAGAAGCAGTTATATTCACTCCAGAAGTTGCCATTTTTATCCTTGGATAAAAAAACATCCCTTTTAATCAAATGTGTAGGGTCAGAAGAAACTGTTCCAGTATTGAGGATTACAACCAGCAAAGCCAAATGATGAGAGATTTATAAGATGTGATTAACCTGTAGAAATTGTGGAGAAAGCAGTAGGGGCAGCCAAAGAAAAGAGAGAGAAACTGTATGAGAAAAAGGAAACAAATAATATACAGGTGAAACTCGAAAAATTAGAATATCGTGGAAAGTTCATTTATTTCAGTAATGCAACTTAAAAGGCGAAACTAATATATGAGTTTGGCCTCATGCACATGACCGTTGTTGTGTCCCGTGTCCGTTGTTCCATTTTCCGTGATTTTCTTTGGACCCATTGACTTTCAATGGGTCCGTGGAAAACTCGGCTAATGCACCGTTTGTCATCCGCGTCCGTGATCCGTGTTTCCAGTCCGTGAAAAAAATATGACCTGTCCTATTTTTTTCACGGACAACGGTTTGCGGACCCATTCAAGTCAATGGGTCCGTGAAAAAACACGGAGGCACACAAGATTGTCATCCGCGGCCGTTTTTTTCCTATCATTTGCATGGCAAACTTGACTTAGATTTTTTTTTACTTTCCTTCGTGTCTGGTGATCCTCCAAAAATAAAGTAAGACACACAAAAACGGACACGGATCACGGAACAACGGAACCCCTTTTTGTGGACCGCAAAAAAATACTGTCGTGCGCATGAGGCCATAGACTCATTACATGCAAAGCGAGATATTTCAAGCCTTTATTTGTTATAATTTGGATGATTATGGCTTACAGCTTATAAAACCCCAAAGTCTCAATCTCAGGTCCCCTTTGCTCAGGGGGTATGGAATAATTAGCTGACTGGAGTGTGACACTTTGAGCCTAGAATATTGAACCTTTTCACATTATTTTAATTTTAAGTTGCATTACTGAAATTAATGAACTTTAGCACAATATTCCAATTTTTTTAGTTTCACCTGTAAAAGAAGATAGACCCTCACCTCTCATCACCATTTTCTCTAGGGATGCCAAACTTATAGAAAAAGGTTTTACAAAAGCTTTGGCATATCCTTAAAGGGGCTATCCCACGAATAATGTTCTACAGTTTTCAAACCAGCACCTGGATCTGAATGCTTTTGTAATTGAACATAATTAAAAATGCATTATAGCTGCTGAGTTATTCAAAAATCTATCTGTATAGCATCACTTGCTGTTTGCTGTTTTTTATTTTTTATTTCTCTGTCCTGCTCACTGAGATAGAAGCACATGCTCAGTTCCATCCTTCAATGGCCACAAGCTGCAGCATACAGGACACACCTCCGAGAAAGGACACACCTCCTGAGAAAGGACACACCTCCTGAGAAAGGACACACTTCCTGAGAAAGGACACACTTCCTGAGAAAGGACACATCTCTGAGAAAGGACACACCTCTGAGAAAGGACACACCTCCTGAGAAAGGACACACCCACTGAGCTGCCAGCTTCAAATAAATCTAGCAGAACAATTGGAGCAATGAATGGGGATATCACTGGATCCATATCCAGGTAAAGGGCTGTTTCTAATTTTGTTAGAAAGGTTGTCATGTACTAGATTATGTATGATTTTCATTTTTCACATTAATCATGGGATAACCCATTTGAAAATGATGGGGTGGTAGGGGATATTATTGCATATTGCCCTGAGAATGGTACACAAATGAAGCTGAACTATTAAGGATTGTTTGGTCGCTCTTTCAAACCAGGCCAGGCAGCCACCCCATCTGTTTCCTACATGTATATACTGTATGTCAGGTCGCTGTATATAATGTCATTGTATAATACTTTTGAGGGGGCCTTGACAATCAAATCTTTCAGTCCTTCTCCTGGGTGGGCCCCTTTTGAGTTTGGGCCCCATAGCACCTGCTTCCCCTATAGTTATGCCCATGTGAAGATACAAAATTAGTGTTTAGGGTGCATTCACACGATTCACATGTGTGATGTCCTTGTTGCATGTGTTTTTTATTTCCAGACTCATTGTAACGGACAAGAATAAGACAAGTTCTATCTTTTTTGCAAGACTGCAGAACGAACGTGCGAATGCAGACAGCACACATTCTGCTGTCTGCATTTTTTGCTGCCTCATTGAAATGAACGGGTCCTGATCCAATCCTCCAAAAATGCGGACAGGATGCGGACCAAAGATACAGTTGTGTGAATGGGGCCGAATGTGGAATCATTGGAGAGGGGGCGACTTGAGGAGAAGGTTATCCCATAAAGAAACCAAATTGAAATACAAATTTAACACCATGGCACCTAAGTGCCTCAACATAGAGTTGGACTGACCCAGGGGCGGATTGGCGATAGACCTTACAGGGAAATTTCCTGGTGGGCCGATGCTCAGGGGGTCGCCTGAGGCCTCCTCACTGCCAACCAGTTTTTAGGAATGTATTTTGTGATGGACTGTGGTATTTGGCTCTGTTGGGGTGGTATAATGGGCCACAATATGGTATTGCTGGCCCCTCCTACTTGTGTTGGTCCTGCCTTCCATCAATTTGGACCCAACTACAAAACAGGGCCACTTTTAGCATTTTTTCCAGGGCCACTTTAAGCTCCCAGTCCACCCTTGGACTGGACATAAATTGTTTTATCAGCAAATTACATAGGATGATGTCTATAGGAAGACTGTGAGCTGTTCTGGGAGATACAGAGAAATTTGTTTCTGAGCTACGTTTTTTTCTAAGGATTTGAATTCAGATTGTGTGTCACTGATAGTGTAACAGAAAACAAGAAGTTACAAATAAGCATTTGACCGGCTTGATCCGAAACTAAGGAACAAAAGGGTAACCCCTATTAAAGCCCTGAAGCTCTCCCTGTCTTCTCAGCTCATGCAAAGATCTCTATGATAGATAATTGCATGCCCTAGTGCCTCGACTGTATGACACCTGAACACCCAATAATAGTGAGGGGACACGACCACCGACTCCCTACACTTAATACGGAGGGGGTCAGGCTCACCTAGGATCAAGACAACAGGAAAACACAAATAAAGATGCTCTATTGGTTTGAGATCTGGTGACATTTTAATACAGTGAACTCATTGTCATGTTCAAGAAACCAATTTGAAATGATTCGAGCTTTGTAACATGGTGCATTATCCTGCTGGAAGTAGGATGGGTACATGATGGTCATGAGGGATGGCCAAATTCAGACTCTACCATTTGAATGTCTCAACAGAAATCGAGACTCATCAGACCAGGCAACATTTTTCCAGTCATCAACAGTCAAATTTTGGTGAGCTAGTGCAAATTGTAGCCTCATTTTCCTATTTGTAGTGGAGATGAGTGGTACCCGGTGGGGTTTTCTGCTGTTGTAGCCCATACGCCTAAAGGTTGTGCATGTTGTGGCTTCACAAATGCTTTGCTGCATACCTCGGGTGTAACGAGTGGTTATTTCAGTCAACGTTGCTCTTCTATCAGCTTGAATCAGTCAGCCCATTCTCCTCTGACCTCTAGCATCAGCAAGGCATATTCGCCCACAGGACTGCCGCATACTGGATGTTTTCCCCTTTTCACACCATTCTTTGTAAACCCTAGAAATGGTTGTGCGTGAAAATCCCAGTAACTGAGCAGATTGTGAAATACTCAGACCGGCCCGTCTGGCACCAACAACCATGCCACGCTCAAAATTGCTTAAATGACCTTTCTTTCCCATTCTGACATTCAGTTTGGAGTTCAGGAGATTGTCTTGACCAGGACCACAACCCTACATGCATTGAAGCAACTGCCATGTGATTGGTTGACTAGATAATCACATTAATGAGAAATAGAACAGGTGTTCCTAATAATTTTTTAGGTGAGTGTACATGTCCCTTTCATTTTATTTTATTTTTTGCGGATAGGACGCGGACCCATTCATTTTAACGGGTACGCAAAAAATGCGGACAGCACACCGTGTCCTGTCCGCATCCTCAAAAAAAGATAGAGCATGTCCTATTCTTGTCCGTTTTGCGGACAATGATACGCATTGTTACAATTGATCCGCAAAAAAACCAGATGCAATATGGATACCAAATAGGAGTTATCAGTATTTTTTGCGAATCTGTGTTTTGCAGACCGCAAAACACATACGGTCATTGGAATGTAGCCTAAGGCTGGGTTAACACTTGAATCATTAGCTGCAGAGTTGCTTCGTGGATTTTTATGTGGCAAATCTGCAGTGTTGAACAGTACCAGCAAAACGAATGAGTTTTAGTAATTCTCAGTCACACATAGAAGAAAAAATATGCACCAGAAACTGGCCCGTGGTGTGGATTTTAAATCTGCAGCATGCCAATTCAGGGTGGCTGCACACTGTACAGTCAGGGGCGCAGGGGCGTAGCTAAAGGCTCATGGGCCCTGGTGCAAGAGTTTAGCTTGGGCCACCCATACCTCACTGCTTTGTGGCCAGGGGCAGGGAAGCACATTGCTTTCCTGCTGCCTGAGGCAAAAATTTAAACTGCACCCTCCCACCATGCCAATTTCTTGACCTAACACCTTCCCTCCAGCCAGAGGTGTAACTTGACCAGCATGCACCAGATTACCCCAAATTGGCTCCTAAACTGAAAAATGTGGTCGCCAAATTATAATAAAAAAGACTTGGAGGAGAATAAAGCACCACATACCTCTTACATCCAGGGACATCTCCTATCATGTAGATTTTCTCTTTCCTCTTCTCCTCCGTTTGACCCAGACCGCCATAACAAATTCTTTCAGCCGCATCTCGTTTTTACAGAGTTTGTAACACAGACACGTTAGATTTCTAAATTTTTCCATCAATCTCCCCATCCTGGTGTCCCCACAGTGTCATCCTGCTGCCACTCCCAATACTGTGCCTGTGGTGCTCCCCAATGTCCCAGGTACTATACTGCTGAAAAAATAGTGACCCTAATTGACATAATTGGGGTCATTTATCAAACTGGTGTAAAGTAGAACTGGATTTCCAAAAGAGTTGTCAAAAATTAAAAGTGGAATCGGATTGGTTGCTATGGGCAACTAAGCCAGTTCTACATTAAACCAGTTTGATATATTCCCCCAAATGTCCCTATAGTGTCCACAGCAGCTATAATGTCCCCTAGAATGCCCCCAGTAATAATAATACCCTATAGTGTGCTCCAGGTAATAATCCCTGTATAGTGTCCCCAGAAATAATAGAAGTGCCCCTACAGTGCCTCCCCAATAGCAAGGCCCCCCACGCTGCCCCATATAGTAATTTCCCCCACACTGGCCCCACACAGTAATTTCCCCCACACTGCCCCCACACAGTGATTTCCCCCACACTGCCCCATATAGTAATTTGCCCCATATAGTAATGCCTCCCATAATAATTTGCCCCACAAAGTAATCCCTTTCATAATAATTTGCCCCCACACAGTAATCCCCCCATAATAATTTGCCCCCACATAGTAATTTGCCCCCATACAGCCAGCCTCAATATAGTAATTCCCCCTGATGTACTGTCTCTTCACATGTTGTAATGACCGGCAACACACACACAGGGAGGAAAAAGGGAAAGTCCTGCCCAAGGGAGAGGGAAAGGTGGTGACCCCTAACTCTCCTAGCGGCTGGCACCTGACTGCCCTGACGTCCCTAGACGGGTTCCTCACCCGTGCGGCGATCACGTGCCTAAACCCTGTCTTTCCCTGAAATGAACCCTAGATAATGAACGGGCCGGTGGGATCGCTAGTCCTCACCACTGCACTAAGAGGGAAACACCAGGGAGAGGACAGACAAACACAAACACCCAGGTGGACGACAACAACTGTCCACAAAGGTCCAACAGGGATCCGGAGGGTAGCGTTCTAAAGCAACAATCAGAGAACGCAGCAACACAGCTCCAGTGGGTCAGAATAGATGTCCAGGCAGGAAGCTCTATATCTGGCAACCAGAGAAGTGTGAGAGGGGAATATAAGGAGGATTGGGAGTGCTGGACAAGGAACAGCTGAGAGAAGGAGCTACGGATCCCTGAGTGAGCCAAAAGGGTTTGCAAAGCAAACCCAGAAAGCTACAATAAGGAAACATCCCTATCTTACATAGAGCGTGCAGCCAACCGCTGCGACCTCCTGACCCCGGGTACAATGGAGTCAGGCGTGGCTCTTGACACCCTCGTGACAGTACCCCCCTCTCTACGAGGGACCTCCGGACACTCAGGACCAGGTCTCTCAGGATGAGAGGCATGAAAAATCCGAACTAGCCTGTCGGCGTTTACCTCAGACGCAGGAACCCACATTCTTTCCTCGGGACCGTAACCTCTCCAGTGCACCAGATATTGGAGAGAGCGGCGGACCCGACGAGAATTAATAATTTTGGATATCTGAAATTCTAAATTACCATCCACGACAACAGGAGGGGGTGGCAGCGGTGACGGTTCTAGAGGTGGAACATATTTTTTGAGGAACGACTTATGAAAGACATTATGGATTTTAAAAGTCTGAGGTAACTCCAGGCGAAAAGCCACGGGGTTGATGATGGCTACAATCTTGTAAGGACCAATAAACCTAGGACCCAGTTTCCAAGAGGGAACCTTCAATTTGATATTCCTAGTAGATAACCACACATAGTCATTCACTCCTAGGTCCGGACCTGGCGACCGTCTCTTATCAGCCATGCATTTGTATTTACCTCCCATGTTTTTCAAGTTAGCTTGCACCTTCTGCCATACCGATGAAAGAGATGACGAAAACCGTTCCTCTTCGGGAACCCCAGAAGACCCCCCCTCTTTGAAAGTACAGAATTTGGGATGAAAACCATATGCACCAAGAAATGGTGACTTGCCAGTGGATTCCTGACGGCAATTATTTATGACAAACTCAGCTAACGGTAAATATGACGACCACAACTCTTGGTTTTCAGACACAAAACATCTTAAATATGTCTCCAGGTTTTGGTTGGTACGCTCAGTCTGTCCATTCGACTGAGGATGGAAAGCTGAGGAAAAGGACAAGTGAACCCCCAAACGGGAACAAAAAGCTTTCCAAAATTTAGAAATAAACTGGGTTCCCCGATCCGAAACAACATCGGAGGTGACCCCGTGAAGCTTCACGATCTCACTGACAAATACCTGAGCAAGAGTTTTAGCATTAGGTAGTGCGGGTAACGCAATGAAGTGTGCCATTTTGCTAAACCTGTCCACTACTACCAAAATAACTGTTTTACCCGCAGACAAAGGTAAGTCAGTGATAAAATCCATAGACATATGTGTCCATGGTCTATTGGGAATGACAAGTGGTAATAGAGACCCTGCAGGACGTGTATGTGAAACTTTTGCGCGCCCAGGTAGAACAAGAAGACACAAAATCAAATACATCCTGACGCAACCTTGGCCACCAAAAACGACGAGACAATAGCTCTAAGGTTGCTTTACTACCCGGGTGCCCAGCAAGTGCCGAATTATGATGTTCCTTTAATAATTCGAGACGTAGGTTCAACGGTACAAACAATTTCTCTGAGGGGCAAGAGACCGGGGCGTCCCCCTGGGCCTCTAACACCTTCCCCTCCAAAGCAGAGTGTACTGCAGAGACAACCACTCCTCTTTGTAGTATGGGTATCGGATCACTCACATTACCCCCTCCAGGGAAACAACGAGATAGTGCATCAGCCTTGGTATTCTTTACCCCAGGACGATAGGTAATCACAAAGTTAAACCTGGTAAAAAATAGCGACCACCTAGCCTGTCTAGGGGTGAGACGCTTAGCTGATTCGAGGTACAGCAGATTTTTGTGGTCCGTAAACACAGTGACAGGGTGGACTGCCCCCTCTAAAAAGTGACGCCACTCCTCAAACGCAAGTTTAATAGCTAACAGTTCCCTATTGCCAATATCGTAGTTCTGTTCTGCTGCAGATAGTTTTTTAGAAAAGAAAGCACAAGGACGCCATTTGCCAGGAGACGGACCCTGAGACAGTACAGCCCCCTCTCCCACCTCTGATGCATCGACTTCAACAATAAAAGGCTGAGAGACATCAGGTTGGACTAGTACAGGTGCTGAGGTAAACATAGAAACATAGAAACATAGAATGTGTCGGCAGATAAGAACCATTTGGCCCATCTAGTCTGCCCAATATATCTGAATCCTATGAATAGTTCCTGGCCCTATCTTATATGAAGGATAGCCTTATGCCTATCCCATGCATGCTTAAACTCCTTCACTGTATTTGCAGCTACCACTTCTGCAGGAAGGCTATTCCATGCATCCACTACTCTCTCAGTAAAGTAATACTTCCTTATATTACTTTTAAACCTTTGCCCCTCTAGTTTAAAACTGTGTCCTCTTGTGGTAGTTTTTCTTCTTTTAAAGGTAGTTTTCTTCTTTTAGAGAGGAAAAAGCAACTTTAGCGGCGTCAGACCATTTAGAAAAACCAGTCCCCTTCCTAGTCATGTCAGTAAGGGGTTTTTCGATCACCGAATAATTTTTCATGAATTTCCTATAGAAATTCGCGAAGCCCAAGAACCGTTGTAGTGCTTTGAGGTTCTCAGGAAGATCCCAATCCAAAATTGCCTGGACCTTCCTAGGATCCATACGGAAACCTGACGCAGATAAATAATAACCTAGGAATTGTATCTCCTGAACGGCAAAAACACATTTTTCAATTTTAGCATATAATTCATTCGTCCGTAGGACCTGTAGTACTTGTCTGACATGCTCCTCATGTGTTCTCAGATCAGACGAATAAATTAAGATATCATCTAGGTATATTACCACAAACCTGCCGATTAGATGACTAAAAATGTAATTAACGAAATGTTGAAAGACGGCAGGAGCATTGGTCAGGCCGAAAGGCATAACTAGATTTTCATAATGCCCCTCAGGGGTGTTAAAAGCTGTTTTCCACTCATCCCCCTCTTTAATACGAATCAGATTGTAGGCCCCCCTAAGATCGAGTTTGGAGAACCACCTAGCACCCGCAATCTGGTTAAACAGGTCAGGAATGAGAGGAAGAGGGTATGGGTCTCGGATGGTTATCCAATTTAATTCACGAAAATCTAGGCAAGGACACAGGCCCCCATCTTTCTTTTTAACAAAGAAAAACCCTGCAGCCACGGGTGAAGAAGGGGGTCTGATGTGTCCCTTAGCCAAACTCTCGGAGATATAATCCTTCATGGCTTGTCTCTCTGGACCTGAAAGATTATATAACCTGGTCTTGGGTAATTTTGCGCCGGGAATAAGGTTAACCGGGCAATCATAAGGACGATGAGGTGGTAACTTCTGACAACCCTTTTCAGAAAAAACGTCCTCAAAGTCCGAAACAAATGTAGGTAGGGTAGCTATGGAGGCGACTAAGCAATTGCTATTTAAGCAATTTTCTCTGCACGGCTCACTCCACTCCAATATCTCCCTGGCCTGCCAATCCACCACTGGATTGTGCGCTACCAACCAGGGAAGACCCAGCACTACCGGAGCGGGAAGCCCCTCCAGAACAAAACATGAGAGCATCTCGTTATGGTGATCCCCTACCCGAAGGTGTAAATTATGAACAATGTGGGTGAGATTTCTCTGAGACAGAGGAGCAGAATCAATAGCAAATATGGGAATAGGTCTCTGTAGTGTACAGAGAGACAAACCCATAGTGCGGGCAAAATGGGCATCTATCAAATTTACCCCTGCTCCACTGTCTAAAAAGAAATAATCTCTGTCTTATCACCAAAAACAATAACCGCTGGCAACACAAATTGCGATGTACGTATGGAGGAAACGTATACCCCCCGGCTGACATCCTCCACACAGCCTGGGGTTAGTAGTTTTCCGACGGTTTTTTGTTTCTGAGGAAAGAAGGACAGACATTAATGAAATGACCCCTCTCCCCACAAAAAAAAAAAAAAAACACGCCTACGGCGAACCTCAGGAGGATGGACCTGACGAGTAGTTCCTCCTAGCTGCATAGGCTCGTCTAAGTCCGTACAGACTAACTGCTGCTTGGGAGGGGTTACCAATGGCTCCGGTTTTTTCAACCTGTCCCTAAGGCGTCTATCTATACGGATAGAAAGGGACATAACTGCATCAAGGGAAAAGGGGGTCTCATACAATGCAAGCGCATCCTTAACCCTTTCGGATAACCCAGAGCAGAACTGACTCCTGAGAGCCGGGTCGTTCCATTGGGTATCCGTAGCCCACCTACGGAAGTCAGAGCAATACTCCTCTACCGGCCGCTCTCCTTGTAGGAGTCTCCGTAATTTTGATTCAGCCAGTGCGACTCGGTCAGGGTCGTCATATATGAGACCCAAGCCCCCGAAAAACTCATCCACTGACCGAAGCGCCTGAGAATCAGTAGGTAAAGAGAATGCCCAGGACTGCGGGTCCCCCTGCAGCAGGGAAATAACAACCCCCACCCGCTGTTCTTTATTACCAGAGGAGTAAGGGCGCAGTTTAAAGTATAATTTACAGGCCTCACGGAAAGTCAAAAACTTGTCCCTTCCCCCAGAAAATCTGTCAGGTAGAGGGACCTTGGGTTCCGCAACAACCTGGTTACCAGTAGCAACCTCTGGGCTTGCGGTCTGTTGTAATTGCTGCTGTTGCTGGAGGACCGACGCCTTCAATCCTGCCACCTCCAAAGACAGGCCATGAAATTGTTCGGACAGAGCAGCAATTGGATCCATACTGGATTCTAAGTATGGTACCTACACAAAAATAAGGGCCAGATATAATGTAATGACTGGCAACACACACAGGGAGGAAAAAGGGAAAGTCCTGCCCAAGGGAGAGGGAAAGGTGGTGACCCCTAACTCTCCTAGCGGCTGGCACCTGTCTGCCCTGACGTCCCTAGACGGGTTCCTCACCCATGCGGCGATCACGTGCCTAAACCCTGTCTTTCCCTGAAATGAACCCTAGATAATGAACGGGCCGGTGGGATCGCTAGTCCGCACCACTGCACTAAGAGGGAAACACCAGGGAGAGGACAGACAATTACAGACAAACACAAACACCCAGGTGGACGACAACAACTGTCCACAAAGGTCCAACAGGGATCCGGAGGGTAGCGTTCTAAAGCAACAATCAGAGAACGCAGCAACACAGCTCCAGTGGGTCAGAATAGATGTCTAGGCAGGAAGCTCTATATCTGGCAACCAGAGAAAAAATCGCATCAGAAAGGTATATTAGACGCTGTTTTGTTAACAGGGTCTGATATACCTGCTACCTGGTCCTCTGGTGGTCCCTTTTGCTTGGATCCACCACCAGAGGACACAGGTAGCTGTGTAAGTAGCACCAAACACCACTACACTACACCCCCCACCCCCTGTCACTTATTAACCCCTTATTAACCCCTGATCGCCCCATATAGACTCCCTGATCACCCCCTGTCACCCCCCTTTCCGCATTTTGCGGATCCGCACATTGCCAGAACTATATAGAAAATGCCTTTTCTTGTCCGCAATTGCGGACAGGAATAGGACATGTTCTACATTTTTGCGGAACGGAAGTGCGGACCCGGAAGTGCAGATCCGCAATTCCGGATCTGAGCGGGACAAAGTCTGTCCCCATAGAAATAAATGGGTCCGCAAAATGCGGAACAGAATTGCGGACGTGTGAATGGGGCCTAAGGGTCCCTTATCACCGCCAGTTAGTTAGCTACTTGTTAGGTAGTTAGCGCCCAGCCCACCGCACCGCAGTCACTGATTAGTCGCTGATTAGCGCCATCGCTAGTACTATATAGTATCTGTAAGTGATCAAGACTGATCGCAATCAGATCTATATCAGTACATTATGGTCACCTTAGGTTCTACAAAAAACGCAGTGTTCGCCCGATCAGGCCTGATCTTGTGCGCACACTTGCGTTCAGTCCGCCCCACCGCAGTAACAGAAAAAAAATTTCTGATCACGGCAAAAACATCGTAAAATCGCTGCAGCGCTATAAAGATCACTTTTGAGCTTTTTGGATCTTTATTAGCGATCGCAGCTTTACTTTGCAAGCACTCCTATGTCCTTTCCCCTCTTTTTTTTTTTGCACATTTTTTGGCAGAGATTTTTTCATCCACATTGATCGATGCGAATGAAGAAATCTGTGCGGTTCATTTTTTCTTTTTAGCCCAGAGGCTGAACGAAAAAAAAAATCTCATTACCCGTATGCTCAATATAAGGAGAATAGCAGAAACTCCTAATGCTGGCCATACATGTAATGATTGTGGAGACCCTCACAGGTCAGAAGCACAGAGGGTAAGAAATGATAAGCTCAGAGTCCTCTCTACAAATGCTCGCAGTTTAGGTAAAAAAATCAATGAACTTGGGTCAATAATGGCATCTGAGAATGTAGATTTAGTGGCTGTTACGGAGACATGGTTTAATGAAAGAAATGACTGGGACATAACCATACCAGGGTACTCTTTATACAGAAGAGACAGAGAAGGCAAGAAAGGAGGAGGAGTGGCCCTGTATGTGAAAGATAGCATTAAATCTAACCTAATACAAGTTGGTGAGGCCAACATAGAGTCAGTTTGGGTTACGTTGCAGTTTGCTAATCATGCAGTAACTCGTGTAGGTGTGATATATAGACCACCTGATCAAGTTAAAGAACTAGATGATCTACTAGTTGAAGAAATAGCTAAAATGACAATGAAAGGAGAAGTTATCATTATGGGAGATTTCAATCTTCCAGATATAAACTAGAAAACCAAAATAGCAAGTTCTACCAGGAGTACAGATATTCTAAATTCCCTACTGGGGTTATCCCTACAACAAATGGTTGAGGAGCCAACCCGGAGGGAGGCCATTTTGGATTTGATATTCACAAATGGGGATTCGGTATATGATGTCATTGTAGGCGAAACCTTGGGATCTAGTGATCACCAGTCAGTGTGGTTTAATATAAGAACTGTGAAAGAGTCCCACCACACAAAAACAAAAGTTTTAGATTTTAGAAAAACAGACTTTTCAAAAATGAAATTAGTCATAAATGAGTCCTTATCAGACTGGAACGGATTACATGGAGTCCAGGAGAAATGGGACTACTTAAAAGGTGCATTATTGAAGGCAACAGAAAATTGCATTAGACTTGTCAGTAAAAGCAAAAAAAGGAAGAGACCACTGTGGTACTCAGCAGAAGTGGCCCAAATCATTAAAAATAAAAAGCTAGCATTTTGTAATTATAAAAAAAACCAGAGCAATGAAGATAAGGAAATCTACAAGATTAGGCAGAAAGAGGCCAAGCAAGTTATAAGAACTTCTAAAGCTCAGGCAGAAGAAAAACTAGCTCAGTCTATGAAAAAAGGGGATAAGACATTCTTCAGATATATAAATGAAAAAAGGAAATTAAAACAAGGAATAACTAAATTAAAAATAAAGGACGGAAGGTATGTAGAAGAGAATAAAGGGCTAGCCGACTGCCTTAATGAATACTTCTGTTCAGTTTTTACAAAAGAAAAAGAAGGAGAAGGACCTCCACTAGAAAGGATGACTATTAAATCGTTTGATGCATGTGTCTTTACAGAGGAAGATGTTCTAAGTTTGCTGTCTAAAGTGAAGACAAATAAGTCACAGGGGCCTGATGAGATACACCCAAAATTATTAAAAGAGCTTAGTGGTGAGCTGGCAAAACCGTTAACAGATTTATTTAACCAATCATTAGTAACAGGAGTCGTCCCGGAAGATTGGAAATTGGCAAATGTCGTGCCCATTCACAAGAAAGGTAGTAAGGAGGAATCGAGCAACTATAGACCAGTGAGTCTGACATCAATAGTAGGCAAATTAATGGAAACCCTATTAAAGGATAGGATTGTGGAACATCTAAAATCCCATGGATTGCAAGATGAAAAACAGCATGGGTTTACTTCAGGGAGATCATGTCAAACAAATCTTATAGATTTTTTTGACTGGGTGACTAAAATAATAGACGGTGGAGGTGCAGTAGACATCGCATATCTAGATTTTAGTAAGGCTTTTGACACTGTCCCACATAGAAGACTTATCAATAAACTGCAGTCATTGAGCATGGACTCCCATATTGTTGAGTGGATTAGGCAGTGGCTGAGTGACAGACAACAGAGGGTTGTAGTCAATGGAGAACATTCAAAACAAGGTCATGTTACCAGTGGGATTCCACAGGGATCTGTACTGGGACCAATTTTGTTTAATATCTTCATAAGTGATATTGCAAAAGGCCTCGATGGTAAGGTTTGTCTTTTTGCTGATGACACAAAGATATGTAACAGGGTTGATGTTCCTGGAGGGAAACGCCAAATGGAAAAGGATTTAGGAAAACTAGAAGAATGGTCAGAACTCTGGCAACTGAAATTTAATGTGGATAAGTGCAAGATAATGCACCTGGGGCGTAAAAACCCAAGGGCAGAATATAGAATATTTGACACAGTCCTGACCTCAGTATCTGAGGAAAGGGATTTAGGAGTAATTATTTCAGAAGACTTAAAGGTGGGAAGACAATGTAATAAAGCAGCACGAAATGCCAGCAGAATGCTTGGGTGTATAGGGAGAGGTATAAGCAGTAGAAAGAGTGAAGTGCTTATGCCGCTGTACAGAACACTGGTGAGACCTCACTTGGAGTATTGTGCGCAGTACTGGAGGCCATATCTCCAGAAGGATATAGATACTCTAGAGAGAGTTCAGAGAAGAGCTACTAAACTGGTCCATGGTTTGCAGGATAAAACTTACCAGGAAAGGTTAAAAGACCTTAATATGTATAGCTTGGAAGAAAGAAGAGACCGAGGGGATATGATAGAAACTTTTAAATACATAAAGGGAATCAACTCGGTAAAGGAGGAGAGCATATTTAAAAGAAGAAAAACTACCACAAGAGGACACAGTTTTAAATTAGAGGGGCAAAGGTTTAAAAGTAATATAAGGAAGTATTACTTTACTGAGAGAGTAGTGGATGCATGGAATAGCCTTCCTGCAGAAGTGGTAGCGGCAAATACAGTGAAGGAGTTTAAGCATGCATGGGATAGGCATAAGGCTATCCTTCATATAAGATAGGGCCAGGGACTATTCATAGGATTCAGATATATTGGGCAGACTAGATGGGCCAAATGGTTCTTATCTGCCGACACATTCTATAAATGCCAGGGCAGTGCAAACACCCCACAAATGACCCCATTTTGGAAAGAAGACACCCCAAGGTATTCGCTGAGGGGCATATTGAGTCCATGAAAGATTGAACTTTTTGTCACAAGTTAGCGGAAAGGGAGACTTTGTGAGAAAAAAATAAAATAAAATCAATTTCCGCTAACTTGTGCCAAAAAATAATAATCTATGAACTCACCATGCCCCTCACGGAATACCTTGGGGTGTCTCCTTTCCAAAATGGGGTCACATGTGGGGTATTTATACTGCCCTGGCATTTTAGGGGCCCTAAAGCGTGAGAAGAAGT
The DNA here is from genome assembly GCF_014858855.1 of Bufo gargarizans. Classification (NCBI taxonomy): domain Eukaryota; kingdom Metazoa; phylum Chordata; class Amphibia; order Anura; family Bufonidae; genus Bufo; species Bufo gargarizans. Next base: position 312,526,801 of record NC_058085.1, read on the forward strand.
CTGGAATCCAAATGCCTAAAAATGCCCTCCTAAAAAGTACTCATTGGCCCCTTTGCGCATCTTGGCTGCAAAAAAGTGTCACACATGTGGTATCGCCGTACTCAGGAGAAGTAGGGCAATGTGTTTTGGTGTGTATTTTTATATATACCCATGCTAGGTGAGAGAAATATCTCTGTAAATTGACAACTTTGTAAAAAATAAATTTAAAAAGTTGTTATTTACAGAGCTATTTCTCACACACAGTATGGGTATATGTAAAAATACACCCCAAAACGCATTGCCCTACTTCTTCTAAGTACGGCGATACCAGATGTGTGACACTTTTTTGCAGTCTAGGTGCGCAAAGGGGCCCAAATTCCAATGAGTACTTTTAGGATTCCACAGGGCATTTTTTGCGCATTTGGATTCCAAACTACTTCTCACGCTTTAGGGCCCCTAAAATGCCAGGGCAGTATAAATACCCCACAAGTGACCCTATTTTAGAAATAAGACACCCAAGGTATTCTGTGAGAGGTATGGGGAGTTCATGTAAGATTTTATTTGTCACAAGTAAGTGGAATATGAGACTTTGTAAGAATTTTTTTTTTTTTTAAAGAATTCCGCTAACTTGTGCCAAAAAAAAAATATCTTCTATGAACTCGCCATGCCCCTCCCGGAATACCTTGGGGTGTCTTCTTTCCAAAATGGGGTCACTTGTGGGGTATTTATACTGCCCTGGCATTTTAGGGGCCCTAAAGAGTGAGAAGTAGTTTGGAATCCAAATGCGTAAAAAAGGCCCTGTGAAATCCTAAAGGTACTCATTGGAATTTGGGCCCCTTTGTGCACCTAGGCTTCAAAAAAGTGTCACACATGTGGTATCGCCGTACTCAAAAGAAGTAGGGCAATGTGTTTTGGGGTGTATCTTTACATATACCCATACTGTGTGTGAGAAATATCTCTGTAAATGACAACTTAAAAAAAAAAATTATACAAAGTTGTCAATTTACAGAGATATTTCTCTCAACCAGCATGGGAATATGTAAAAATACACCCCAAAACACATTGTCCTACTTCTTCTGAGTACGGCGATACCACATGTGTGACACTTTTTTGCAGCCTAGGTGCGTAATGGGGGCCGAAAGTCCAACGAGTACCTTTAGGCTTTACAGGGTTGCTCTCAATTTAGCCCCGCCCAAAATGCCAGAACAGTAAACACACCCCACAAATGACCCCATTTTGGAAAGTAGACACCCCAAGGTATTTACTGAGGGGCATAGTGAGTCTGTGGGAGATGTATTTATTTTTTGCCAGAAGTTAGCAGAAATGGAAACTTTATTATTATTTTTTTCATTTTAAATTTTGTGAAAAAAAAATTAAATCATACATGAACGCACCATGCCCCTCTGCAAATACTTTGGGGTGTCTTCCTTTTAAAATGGGGTGATTTGGGGGGTATTTATACTATCCTAGCACCTCAAGAAACATGACAGGTGCTCAGAAATTCAGAGCTGCTTCAAAATGCGGAAATTCACATTTTTGTACCATAGTTTGTAAACGCTATAACTTTTGCACAAAACAATAAATATACACTTATTGGATTTTTTTTATCAAAGACATGTAGCACAATAAATTCTGACACAAACTTGTATAGAAATGTAATTATATTTGAACAATTTTACCAGAAAAAGTTAAAAATACACTTTTTTTTAGAAAATTGCGGTCTATTTTGATTAATATCAGAAAAACTAAAAATGTCAGCAGCAATCAAATACCACCAAAAGAAAGCTGTATTTGTGAGAAGAAAAGGAGGTAAAATTAATTTGGGTGCCAAGTTGCATGAGCAATAAACCGTTAAAGTTGTGAAGTGCCGATTTGTAAAAAAGGGCCTGGTCACTAGGGGGGTAAAAAACCTGTGGTCCTTAAGTGGTTAAAGAGATGTACTGCACTGATTGACTGAATGCCATGAATGGACAAGGTACATGGGGTGGGGAAGTGCCCTTGTTCTTCAAGGTCAATAAGAATATCCTTATGGTAATTGCAATGCGCCAAGATCTGCTTGAATAGTACTGCACATCTTGTGCTGAGGTTTAGTAAAGTGTTCCTGGAAAATATTTTAAAATGTTGGCAATGATGATATTGTGCAATAACCCTATCAGTGCTCAGCTACCTATCCTGCCTCCTGATCAACTGATTGATATGTTCACTATAAATGGAGAGGTTTCTGACCTTCTCACATCTTGAAGATTGTTAGGTGCACCTCAAGTAAAATCTACTGGTGCAACGTGATGCTAGAGTTGGAAACTTTATGCAGAATATTTCTTCTTTTTTACTTAATCCATGTCAAAACCAGACATTATGGGGGTCATTTATTAGGACCAGAGTTTTAGACGCTGGTCTTAATATCCCCTATAGCTGATGGTGGATAACTTCAGCAGGTCCACCACCTCTTCTAAATGTATGACAGCTTCCCTGCTGACTTACATTTAGACCATTTTCAATGCCTAAGCCAGATGTAGAAACCCCTTCCCCCACCCACGGCAACTTTTGTAGAACCTGGCGTGAGCGGGGAAAAGTCACAGATTGTGGCACAAAGGACTTTTGCACCACAATCTACGCCAGAAATACGCCTGACGTAGGCATATTTCTGATTAGTAAATGACCCCCTATATATTTGTGATGTGTATCCTTTATAAATGAAAGAATTCCAGCCATAGAACTTTACATTGATAAGGCCCCTGCAGGACACCAGTGATGATGGGGCTGTGATGGCTAACCTGCCTTTTGTGTCAGTTTTAAAGAGAACTTGTCACCAGAAAATGCAATGCAATCTGAAAGCACCATGTCATAGAGTAGGAGAAGCTGAGACTGATACTGTATATAGTTTTGTGGGGAAAGATTTAGTAAAGCATGTAATTTTTTTCATGTACATCTGCAGCCCTGTGAAGAGCTAACAGTCACTGGTAAACCCTCCTTCCTGTACCGATAGCTGTTCACAGGAGGTGGAAAAAAATAATATATAAATTACAGACTTTACTGAATCTTTTCAGACAAAAATATGTATATCAATCTCCTCCTGCTCTATAACATGGTGCGTTCAGATTGCATAGCATTTTCTGGTGACTGGTCCTCTTTAAGTTTGCCTTTGCTTTGTGTGTCTGCATAAAATTTATGAAATAGTGCAATTTAATAATATATTTGGTGTGATTGCAATGTGGTGGTTTTCCGACCCCTGAAATGCCCCCCCCCCCCCCCCATATGCCAAGACCAGCACCCACGTCACTCCTGGTCCCCACATGGCCGCCACTGCTTCTCCCCGTGCACAGATAAAAAAATCAGGTGTCGGGTGGGGGTAGCCAATGGCAAGCAGCAACAGGGACGAGCCTCCCTAGCATCGTGGGTGACGCTAGGGAGGCTCGTCCCTGTTGCCGACTGCCATTGGCTGCCCCCCCAACACTGGATGTTTTCAATCGCACATGGGGAGAAGCAGCGGCGGCCGTGCGGGGACCAGGAGAAACGGTGAAAACAGGGAGCTCAATGCTTATATCAGTACAGGTGACATATAAAACGCTAATTTTCCATACTTTCCTTTATTTCAAGGTGTTATACTGAGGTATAGTTTGAATGCATATTCTTAGGAAAGATTATCAATGTGTGGCTGGTGGCGGTCGGACTCCCAGGCCCAACATTTAAAAGAACAAAAGTTGAGCTGCAGTACCAGACACTAGTGCACATACTGATTCTCTGCAATGGCTGAATAGTCTTCCACAAAATCCAGTTTTTTTGTTTATTTGGTCACTATGCATAATTATAGGAGCCACTTCTTGGTCTGTACAAATCACTTTATCTGTCATTCTAAGCCCTTCTCTATTGATATCACCTCTGTGTATAGATAAGACAGGATCCTCCATTCACAATAGGTGATTGTCAGAGCTTATCTTTTCTTTCCTTGTACAATGACCTCTACACAGATCACAGAACATGCCTAGAAGACTCCCCCATAGAAGTCAATGAGATCCCCTCCTGACCATTCTGTCTATGGTCAATGGGGCTGCCGTAAAGCAATTTTATTAAAGAGGTTCTTTGGGTTTTTAATATTGATGATCTATCCTCAGGATAGGCAGGGCCGTTTGAAGGAATTTGGGGGCCCCAAGCAAAATAGACATGGAGGCCCCCCCTCCCCCCTCCCGCTGACAGCCGCTAGCGACTTTTCTCTGGCAGGGCGACCTGTCAATCAGGTGACGTCACAATACGCCTGTTGTAACTGTAAACACAGCGCTCCTGTCTGTGCCCCGGTCAGTCCCTCATCTCTTCACCTACCATTCCCTCCGGGCTCTGTTGCCCCTGCACACGCCGGGCCACCTACCTGCAGTGCAGACCTCATCCCATGACAGTGTCATCCCCATTTCCCCCTCCATAACAGTGTCATCCACAGATCTCCCTCCCCGCCTCTCACAGGAGTGTACATATATAGTAAACATAACATATTTCACATGAACACTTACAATTACTTTGCTTGGCCCTTGGGGATCTCGGACACCACTTCAACACTTGGCCGGGGTCTTGGCGGAGCTGATGTTGTGTTTTATCCTAATGAGAAAGATTTCAGGACTTGGCGGAGCTGATGTTGTGTTTTATCCTAATGAGAAAGATTTCAGGACTTAGGTGAAGCACCTTTGGCAGTGATTACAGCCGCCACTCTTCTTGGGTATGATGTCACTAGGTTTACACATCTGGATTTTCCGCTATTCTTCTCTGCACACCCTCTCAACTCTGTCAAGTTGGAGGGGGACCATTGGTGGACAGCCATTTTCAGGTCTCTCTAGAGATGTTCCATTGGATTGAAGTCAGGGCTCTGGATGGGCCACTCAAGGACATTCACAAAGTTGTCCCTATACCACTTCTGTGCTCTTGGAATGTGTACCTTCAGTCCAGTCTGCTGTCCAGAGCACTCTGGATCAGGTCGTCATTAGGAATATCTCTGTATTTGCTCCATTCAGCTTTCCCTCAAACCTGACCACTTACTGTCCCAGCCGCTGAAAAACACCTCCACAGCATGATGCTGCCATCACTGTAGGGATTGTATTGGGCAGGTGATGAGCAGGGCCTGGTTTCCTCCAGAGAGGCTTCTTTTTGCCTACTCTGTCATGAAGACCAGATTGGTGGAATGCTGCAGCTGACCTACTGGAAGTTTCTGCCATTTGCACACAGGATCTTTGGAGCTCAGCCAGAGTGACCTTTGGGTTCTCGGTCACCTCTTTTACCAAGGCCTTTCTCCCCCAGCTCTAGGAAGAGCTTTGGTTGTTCCATACTTTTTACATTTAAGAAATATGGAGGCCCCTCTGTTCTTGTGCACTTTCATTGTCAGCTGTGAGAACTTATATAGACAGGGGTGTATCTTTCCAAATAATCAACTGAATTTACCACAGGAATACTTTAGACAAGGTGTAGAAACATCTCAAAGATGATCAACAGAAATTGGAGGCACCAGGGCTAAATTTCTTGTGTAATAGTAAAGGGTGTGAATACTTATGTACTTGCAAAATTTTAGTTTTTTCTTAATTAATAAATTTGCAAAGATTTCTAAAATGCTGTTTTCACTTTCTTCTTATGGGTGTTGCGAATAGCTGACTGTGGACCAAAAGTTATTGGACCAATAAACAGCGTCGGTTACATTGATTTTTATTGTTGTGTTTTATAAAGATACAGTATATTCCCTTTCTGGTGTTTTAGGGTGCATAATGAACTTTGTTAGTGGGTCGGGAGGGGTGCCGTGGGAGTCAAAGTCCATGCATACATACGCTATGCTCATCCAGACAGAAAGCCATGAGGGGAGATGTGCTGGCTGGACCTTATATCTACATACGGCCAGGAATCGGATTGATAATTACAGTAAAGCAATCATTCCATTAGCCTCGTTAGTGTCTTGGGGCCTCGATTAAGCTATATTTTTTCCCAGCCACTACTCCCATTATGTGAATGGTGACGGGTAGACCCAGTGGTGCCATCCCCACAGGGGGTCTCACATGTAGTCTCGGGTGAGGGGCTCGGCCTCAGGGAAATACAGCCACCAATGTTCAGTTAGCATTGGGTGGGGGTATTCCCAAGGGGACGTGCTCAGACCTGGTGGCGGCGTTGGGGTACCTACGACATTGACTAGGGGATAAGAGGGGTTGCTGGTTGGAGCTAGATCCATGTGCTTCAATTGGCTGTCACAGCAAAATATACCAGCGGGTCATACTAAAGCTGTGGGCCAAACCTAAAACGTTGGGAGACAGTGGGTAAAGCCTGGTATGGGGCAGTAGGACTACAGGTCTCAGCTTGAGATATCGTGCACTGGGTCTTGGAGGGTGTCCGCCCAAGTGTCCAGGGGTGCAGCTTGTCCAGGCCATTGACCTCCATTTGCTGTATAACTGGGGCCGAAAAAATAAAGACAGTTGCATCGTTATCCTGCCTAGGTGATTAATACGACCTACAACCTCCGATCTTCGCAGGTGTAGATTGTCCAGAATGCAGATTGATGAGGGAAAACTTTTTTTTTGTAATTTTAGCACAAGGCTGCAACATAACAAAATGTAAAAAAGAAGACTTGAAGACTTCCTGAATGCACTATATGCTATGGCAAATGAGTTGTCTACTTTCAACCAACTAAGTCCTATAAAGGTACCATATTTTTCTCCCTATAAGACTCAGTTTTTTCCCAAAAAAATTTTCAATTATGGAAGCGCTTATGGAAGCGCTCATTAGTACAGAAGGCCCGGGAAGCAGTGATGCAGCACTCCCCGGGCTCTGTGCTCACCTCTCCCTGGTCCGTGGCCGCTCGCTGTGCTTGACTGCACTGTCATGGTCTTACCTCCTTGCTGTTCTCCTTCGTTTGACATGTGCTGGCGGCCATCTTGGTTTCTGGGTTTCTTGTAGCCTCCCACCCTGCGGCTCCTCCTTCCCACTGGGAGGAGCTGGATGCCTAGCTCATATATATAGGAGGTCTGTGGCTTCAGTTCCCTGCTTGGTCCTTCTGTGCTCACATGCTTCTAAGACTGCTGCTGCTTCTGGTTCCTGATCCTGGCTTCGTCTGACTACCCTGCTGATTCCTGATCCTGGCTTCGTCTGACTACCCTGTTGGTTCCTGATCCTGGCTTCATCTGACTACCCTTCTGGTTCCTGATCTCTGGTTTCGCAAGACCCTGCTTCGGTTTAGCCATCCGTTTGGACTTTTGCCTTACAGCTTTATTTTCAATAAAGCCTTCTTATTTCCACTCATCTCTTGTTGTACGTCTGGTTCATGGTTCCATGACATTAGGACCAAGCCATGAATTCTGACGGTACAGGGCCATCCTCGCTACCTACGCTGGTTGCCAGACTTGATCAGCAGGATCACCTGTTGGGTCGGTTCGCTGTGGCGTTGCAAACCCTGCTAGAACGCACGGCTCATTTAGCTTCCGTTGCCGATGGGTCGGTTGTCGCTCCTGGGCCCGCTCCTACTGCCGCTCCGGTTGTTGCGCCAGAGTCTACCCCGACACCTGTTGCTGCGCCTGCGGTGTTTCGGGGTATGACCGGTTCTGCCCCCCTTCCACAGCGCTTTGGGGGAGAGCCAACTCAGTGCCGAGGTTTCCTTAACCAGGTGGGCATTTACTTTGAGTTGCTGCCACATGCCTTTCCTACTGAGAGATCAAAGGTGGGCTTCTTGATCTCGCTGCTCTCGGACAAGGCCTTTATGGGAGAACAACAATCCGGTGGTTGCCGAGTTTTCCGGTTTTGTTGCTTCTCTTCGGAAGGTATTCGATGTGCCGGCTCGTGCTGCCTCTGCTGCGAAGCTCCTTATGTCCATCAGACAGGGTTCACGATCCGTAGCTGAATACGCCATTGAGTTTCGTACCCTGGCAGCAGAGGTGGGCTGGAATAATGAGGCTCTGGTCGCTGCTTTCTCTCATGGTCTCTCGGATGCCTTGAAGGATGAGGTTGCAGCTAAGGACCTACCTGTGGAGCTCGAGTCTCTTATTTCTTTCCTGATTTTGATTGACACCAGACTCAGGGAGAGACCTTCCTTTCAGGAGAGCCTGCGGAGGCCTTCTAACAGATTGGCGCCTACGTTTGCTGTCCCACCCGTGCCTCCCTCTCCTCCCACGCCTCCTGGGGATGACTTGTCCGGGGGTGAACCCATGCAGCTGGGGTTTGCTCGCCTGTCCGAGGGGGAGAGGGTACTCCGGAGACGCGAGGGCCGATGCATGTACTGTGGTCTCGGTGGGCATTTTCGGTTGGCATGCCCGAACCGTCCGGGAAACGCTCGCACCTGAGATCCTGTCGGGGGCAGATCTTGGGTGGAGTCTCCTCGTCCCCGGTTTCCCGTGTTGACAAACCACTGATTACTGTTGTCCTCTCCTGGGTCGGGGGCTCGGTGACGACCCAGGCGTTGGTGGACTCTGGTGCTGGTGGTTTGTTCATTGATAGTGTGTTCGCTGCCGCCAATTCCATTCCTCTGCAGCCTCGAGGTTCCCCACTGGCTCTTGAGGCGATAGACGGCAGACCCCTTCTGCCGCCACACGTGACTCATGAGACCCTTCCAGTGGGGATGGCCATTGGTGCCGTTCACAGAGAGTCGGTCTGTCTCCAGGTTATTTCGTCTCCACACTACTCGGTGGTCTTGGGGTACCCCTGGCTCCAGAAGCATAATCCGACTTTCGATTGGAGATCGGCCGAGATCCTCTCGTGGTCACCGCAGTGTGGGGCTAGTTGCATCCATGGGCCTGTCAAGTTGCTGTGTACTTCCTCGGACTCTCTGTTGCCTCCTGAATACGAGGAGTACCGGGATGTATTCGATAAGGTGCGTGCGGTTGCCCTACCTCCGCACCGCCCATACGATTGTGCCATAGAGTTACAATCTGGTGCCGTTCCTCCTCGTGGCAAAGTCTATCCACTGTCGGTAGCGGAGAATGAGGCCATGGAGGAGTACGTGAGGGAGGCGCTTTCACGCGGACACATTCGCAAATCCTCGTCCCCGGCAGGGGCTGGATTTTTCTTTGTGAAAAAGAAGGGCGGTGAGTTGAGGCCTTGCATCGATTACAGGGGTCTCAATCGCATCACGATCAAGAACGCTTACCCGATACCCTTGATTTCCGAGCTGTTCGATCGCCTCAAAGGGGCCACGGTCTTTACCAAACTCGACCTGAGGGCGGCATATAACCTGGTAAGGATCAAGGTGGGCGATGAGTGGAAGACCGCGTTTAACACCAGGACCGGTCATTATGAATCCTTGGTTATGCCCTTTGGGTTGTGCAATGCGCCCGCAGTCTTCCAGGAATTCATCAACGATGTTTTCCGTGACCTGTTGCAGAAGTGTGTGGTGGTCTATTTGGATGACATCTTGGTATATTCTGAATCCATGGAGGCCCACATTCTGGATGTCAGACGAGTGTTGTAACGGTTACGAGAGAACAAGCTGTTCGGTAAGCTTGAGAAATGCGAATTTCACCGATCCCAGGTAACCTTCTTAGGTTACATCATTTCCGCTGAGGGGTTCTCCATGGATCCTGAGAAGGTTTCGGCTGTCTTACAGTGGCCCCAGCCCAGTGGTCTTCGTGCCCTGCAGCGCTTTTTGGGCTTCGCCAATTATTATCGGAAGTTCATCAGGGACTTTTCCATGCTAGCCAAGCCTCTCACGGATCTGACCAGGAAGGGCAGTAATCCCCAGGTCTGGCCGCCCGAGACCATCCGAGCTTTTGAGGCTCTAAAGTCCGCCTTTGTGTCGGCTCCGATTCTGTCGCATCCCAACCCTGGGTTGCCGTTTGTCCTCGAGGTGGACGCGTCTGAGACGGGAGTAGGCGCCCTCCTGTCTCAGCGTAGAACACCAGAGGGTCCTCTGCTTCCTTGTGGGTTTTACTCCCGGAAACTGTCTTCCGCGGAGTGCAACTATCAGATTGGTGACAGGGAGTTATTGGCCATCGTGCAGGCCCTTAAAGAATGGAGGCACTTGCTCGAGGGCTCGGTGGTTCCGGTTCTCATCCTGACGGACCACAAGAATCTGACCTACCTCTCTGAGGCCAAGAGATTGACACCACGTCAGGCCAGATGGGCTCTGTTCTTGTCACGTTTTAATTACGTGGTCTCCTACCTACCCGGTTCCAAGAACATCAGAGCGGATGCCTTATCACGGCAGTACTCCGAGCTGTCCGGGGAGGAGTCGATTCCGACTTCGGTCATACCTCCGAATCAGATGCTGGCCACCATTCGCACCAACCTGACCTCTCCCCTGGGTGAGCAGATTTTGGCGGCTCAATCTGGTGCTCCCTCTGGGAGACCCAACGGCAGGTGTTTTGTGCCTGAGGAGTTGCGCACTCGGTTGTTGCGAACCTACCATAACTCCAAGGCCGCGGGGCATCCTGGAAAGAATCAGCTGTCCTGGGCTGTTTCACGTCTGTTCTGGTGGCCTTCTCTACGCTCCGACATCGCCGCATATGTAGCGGCATGCTCCGTTTGTGCCCAGAGTAAGTCCCCTCGGCACCTTCCGTTGGGCCTTTTGCAACCCATAGCCACCGGGGAGCGTCCATGGTCACACCTGGGGATGGATTTCATTGTGGACCTCCCTGCATCCCGAGGCCATACGGTCATTCTCATGATAGTGGATCGGTTTTCCAAAATGTGCCACTGTGTACCTCTCAAGAAGTTACCCTCTGCACAAGAGTTGGCCTCGATTTTTGCCAGGGAGGTCTTCCGGTTGCACGGTTTGCCCAAGGAGATTGTGTCGGATCGGGGGAGTCAGTTTGTGTCCAGGTTCTGGCGCGCCTTTTGCTCCCAGTTGGGGATTCATCTCTCTTTCTCATCGGCCTACCACCCTCAGTCCAATGGGGCCGCAGAACGATCCAATCAGGCCTTGGAGCAATTCCTTCGTTGCTATGTCTCCGATCACCAAGACAATTGGGTTGACCTCCTGCCTTGGGCTGAGTTTGCCAGGAACACGGCGGTGAACTCCTCTGGGACGTCTCCCTTCATGGCCAATTATGGGTTCCAACCTGCCGTGTTACCGGAGGTATTCTCTCCCCAGGATATTCCGGCTGTGGAGGATCACCTTTCCGTCCTACGTGCTTCTTGGGTACAGATCCAGAGGTCCCTTGAGGTCTCTGCGTAGCGCCAGAGACTCCAGGCTGATCGCAGACGAGCGCCCGCTCCTTCCTACCAGGTCGGAGACCGCGTATGGTTGTCCACCCGCAACCTCAACCTTCGAGTGCCCACTCCCAAGCTGGCGCCTCGCTTTGTTGGTCCCTTCCGAGTGCTTCGCAGGGTAAACCCGGTAGCCTATGCCCTTGCGCTTCCTCCTGGCATGCGGATCTCCAACGTGTTTCATGTCTCCCTCTTGAAGCCACTGGTGTGTAATCGTTTCACTTCCTCGATTCCTCGGCCTCGTCCGGTCCAAGTGGGCAATCGTGAGGAGTATGAGGTGAGCAATATCCTGGACTCACGCCTGGTCCGCGGCCGGGTGCAGTTTTTGGTCCATTGGCGTGGTTATGGTCCAGAGGAGCGTTCCTGGGTTCCCTCCGCAGATGTCCATGCTCCTGCCTTGCTCCGAGCCTTCCACGCACGCTTCCCTCAGAAACCGTTCCTTACTCCGCGGAGGAGGGGCCCTTGAGGGGGAGGTACTGTCATGGTCTTACCTCCTTGCTGTTCTCCTTCGTTTGACATGTGCTGGCGGCCATCTTGGTTTCTGGGTTTCTTGTAGCCTCCCACCCTGCGGCTCCTCCTTCCCACTGGGAGGAGCTGGATGCCTAGCTCATATATATAGGAGGTCTGTGGCTTCAGTTCCCTGCTTGGTCCTTCTGTGCTCACATGCTTCTAAGACTGCTGCTGCTTCTGGTTCCTGATCCTGGCTTCGTCTGACTACCCTGCTGATTCCTGATCCTGGCTTCGTCTGACTACCCTGTTGGTTCCTGATCCTGGCTTCATCTGACTACCCTTCTGGTTCCTGATCTCTGGTTTCGCAAGACCCTGCTTCGGTTTAGCCATCCGTTTGGACTTTTGCCTTACAGCTTTATTTTCAATAAAGCCTTCTTATTTCCACTCATCTCTTGTTGTACGTCTGGTTCATGGTTCCATGACATGCACACAGCGTTAGGACGTCAGCGCACTCTGTGACCTCATGATGTGTGCATCGGGTCACAGCACAGTGTGCGGCAGGAGGAGGAAGAAGAGAGCTGTATCCTAGGGGCGGCGGCGATGTCCGGAGCAAGGGAGGTAAGTTGATTTTTATTTTTTTTATTTGCCGTGTGCATGGGGTTCTGATCTGAGGTCTATGGGTCATTCATATTGGGGATCTGATCTGAGGTCTGAATTTTTTTAAAATTCATATTCTCCTCCTGTAAAACCTAGGAGCGTCTTATGGGCAGGTGCATCTTATAGGGTGAAAAATACGGTAAGTATCGTTAATGTGAAAAGCTGATATCATTAAGGTGAAAAAGTTGAAATTAGTCTAAAGTGGACCGGTAATTCAAAATTGTGTTGTCCAAACCTTACAGCCTGTTTAACGTTAACCCTGCTTTATATCACTAGATAAAATTAAGCAGTCCATTTAAGTATGTCTACAAGGTCTTTACTATCTAAGTAGTAATGGCCATTGACGTGTTCCAAAATCCCAAACTGTAGCCATTCAAACAGCCTTCTTCTTGAATGCAATGCCCTCCATGACACTAGGCAGATTAACTTCTGGATCATTTTTTAGATTTTTAAAATAATTTCTTGTTTACTAACACAGGGGACACGCCCTGCACTTAAATATATCTTTGCCATTATATTTAGAATGTCATTAACCTTTTTAGATCATAGAAGCTCCGGTTGTAAATGTGCCAGAGCACGCAGAACACCACATGCTGTGTCCTCTGCTGCTCATCATTCCAAAGACCTCTGGCTTGGTACATGCAGAACCCAGAGCAAACTAGTGAAATTGATATGTGTATAACTTAATATGCATACATTGGGGCCCCCAGAAAATCAAACTGTATCATGAAAAGTTATTCAATGTTCCAATATAATTTCTGTGACACATGGGGCTTTAATTTTATTTTAGAATTTGTTGATTTTTCATTTTTATATCTTGGAAAATGTAAAAAAAAATGCATACATTGTGTTCCTCAAACTTTTACATGTGGAAACGCCGAACATTTTCAGCCAACCAATAATCCCAAAGATGTTAAGATGTATAATTAACTCAGCTTTGGGTTTGTCAGCTGCCTTGACACATAGTTTTAATTTTACATTTTTGCCTTTGTGGAAGCGACTTACTTTTGTTTACATCAGCTACCAAGAGCACATGCAACAGGCCAGCCAGTTTCATAGATACAGAACTGCTGAAGATGCCCTTTAAGGATGAGCAGATCGAATCAGCATGAGCCTGATTCATCCTGAATTTCTCCAAAACATCAGATTTTAACAAGCCTAAATCTTTTGTTATTCGGGCAAATTGAAAAGAGAAAGAGAGAGAGAGAGAGGGAAGAAGAATAATAGATGCAACTTCACATATCCAAATTCTGCTGCCATTATGATATCTCCTCAGGCAAGCTAATTTGCATACCTCTGGGTTTCTGGGAAAGATATTCATATTAGCTTTACTGCCAAAAAGAAACAAACTCTAATTTTAAGGAGGCTTTTTAGAAAAAAAATATATTAGTCTTGGGAGACTAAGAGGTGTTAAAATGCAATTTTTTTAGGCTGAATGGATCATATATGATTAACCTAGAATTGATTTGGGCTAAAGTTTGACTAATCAGACCTGAAATTAATTTGAAGTTTGCACATCTCTAGTTAAAATCCATATTTCTTTTGAAACACTCAGGATGAACTCCAAATTGATATAATGATTGCTCATCTTTAGCATGTTTATTAATACATAGGTCCTTGAGTTTCATAGATCATTTTTCCCCCACAAAGTGTTTGGTGGTAGCCTTAAACTGTTCAATCAGAGCTTTTTCATAATATGATTTTTCCCTGGTGGTAGCCTCAAACTGTTCAATCAGTGCTTTTTCATAATCAATGAAATCTATTGCTGTACTTGCATCTCCACATAATGCTTCCCTGCAAAAGAGACATGCAAGTTAGCTTCCTTTCCAGAAGGAAAGGAAAAATGTCTTATACAAGGAAATCAGTTCTTACTGGATGATTACCTGTCACACTCTTGTGGGAGGAAAATACCACACCGAGCATAGGAGGGAAAGGGAATACCGGAATAAGGCCTGGAAACTAGGAAAGGAAGATGGACACCTCCTAGAGAAAACCCTAACTCCAGTCCTGACAGACTCCCAGTATAAACACACCCCAAAGGTAGGCAAGTTCATACACAGGATACCTAGAATCCTATCTCACCCTATAGGACCCTGAAACTAATCTCAGGACTGAGTCTACCTGTTCCTCCAAAGGGACGGACGAACAGGAGTCTCCCTCAGGCCTAATAACAATCAACAAGGAAAGGCAGCCCACACAGATATATATATATATATATATATATATACACTCACCTAAAGAATTATTAGGAACACCTGTTCTATTTCTCATTAATGCAATTATCTAGTCAACCAATCACATGGCAGTTGCTTCAATGCATGTAGGGTTGTGGTCCTGCTCAAAACAATCTCCTGAACTCCAAACTGAATGTCAGAATGGGAAAGAAAGGTGGGCTACAACAGCAGAAGACACCACCGGGTACCACTCATCTCCACTACAAATAGGAAAAAGAGGCTACAATTTGCACAAGCTCACCAAAATTGGACTGTTGAAGACTTGAAAAATGTTGCCTGGTCTGATGAGTCTCGATTTCTGTTAAGACATTCAAATGGTAGAGTCCGAATTTGGCATAAACAGAATGAGAACATGTATCCATCATGCATTGCTACCACTGTGCAGGCTGGTGGTGGTGGTGTAATGGTGTGGGGGATGTTTTCTGGGCACACTTTAGGCCCCTTAGTGCCAATTAGCCATCGTTTAAATGCAACGGCCTACCTGAGCATTGTTTCTGACCATGTCCATCCCTTCATGACCACCATGTACCCACCCTATGATGGCTACTTCCAGCAGGATAATGCACCATGTCACAAAGCTCAAATCATTTCAAATTGGTTTCTTGAACATGACAATGAGTTCACTGTACTAAAATGGCCCCCACAGTCACCAGATCTCAACCCAATAGAGCATCTTTGGGATGTGGTGGAACGGGAGCTTCATGCCCTGGATGTGCATCCCTCAAATCTCCATCAACTGCAAGATGCTATCCTATCAATATGGGCCAACATTTCTAAAGAATGCTATCAGCACCTTGTTGAATCAATGCCACGTAGAATTAAGGCAGTTCTGAAGGCAAAAGGGGGTCCAACACCGTATTAGTATGGTGTTCCTAATAATTCTTTAGGTGAGTGTATATAAACAAAATACAAAAGGGAAAGGAAACACTTATCTTCAATGAAGCTTTGGTAGCACCAGGAACTCAGCCGAGAACCAAACACAAGCTAACCACAAGTCCAACAGAAGCTATAAACCGCATAGCATAGTGGGAGAAACAACAATAAATAGAGAAGGCTAAATCACAACAGTAGCCACACCTGGGGAAAGAAGGTGTGGCAAGTACCAGAAACAACACAGACATCATTTGATCCAAAAGGAAAACATGTCAGATCAAATCATGTGTTTCCAGTTTAACAGATATCCTGCCACCTGTTGCGGGAATGTCCGTATGTCTCGGTACTTCCATGACATTACCCTTTAACAGTGCTAAGCAAAGAAACTTTGCTTGCCTGCCTGAGAAGCCTTGGTTTCTTCTCATGGAGGGAGTTGAGTATGCATAAGGAGTATCATAACCTAGTCAATGATCTTCTGGATTTCTGGGAAATATATATGAAAAAGAGCACATCTTACACCTGCTGGCATCAGATAAGCTTAGGAAAGCTAATTTGAATATCTTCCCCAGAAATCCAGAGGGGTGTGCCTGGCCAACGATACTCTTCCCACATACTACACATACTAGGCGCTCTCAAGAGACCCAGAGTCTCTCTCTCATATGGCTGACTCATTTACTTTTGTACTGCGAGTTTGGAGGGTGGCTGCCTCCTTTTAGATTAAGCCCTCCCCGCCTATTCATCAAGGAATTCTGAGCAGAGTATAAATATAGCTGGTTCCTACATGGTCCTGAATTTTGTAGGCTTAACCCCTTCAGGAACCTGCCTTTTTTCACCTTAAGGACCAGGCCAATTTTTGCTAATCTGACATGTGTCACTTTATGTGGTGAAATCTTTAAAACGCTTTTACTTATCCAAGCCATTCTGAGATTTTTTTCTCGTCACATAGTGTACTTCATAACAGTGGTAAATTTGATTAAAAAAATGTAATTTTTATTTATAAAAAAAATACCAAATTTACCAAGAATTTGGAAAAATTAGCAATTTTCCAAATTTCAATTTTTCTGCTTTTAAAACAGATAGTGTTACCTCCGAAAATAATTAGGACGTTAGAAGGCTTAGAAGTTTAGAAGCAAATCTTAAAATTTTCAAGAAAACTTTGAAAACCCAATTTTTAAGGACCGGTTCTGGTCTGAAGTAACTTTGTGGGGCTTACATACTTGAAACCACCCTTAGATGGCCCCATTTTAGAAACTACACCCCTCAAGGTATTCAAAACTGATTTTACAAACTTTATTAATCCTTTAGGTGTTCCACAAGAATTAAAGGAAAATGTAGATGAAATTTCAGAATTTCACTTTTTTGGCAGATTTCTATTTTAACACTTTTTTTTCTGCTAACCAAGCAAGGGTCAACACGCAAAACAAAACTCAATATTTATTACCCTGATTCCATGATTTTCAGAAACACCCCATTTGTGATTGTAAACTGCTGTACGTGCACACGGCAGGGCGCATAAGGAAAGGAGCACCATGTGGTTTTTGGAAGGCAGATTTCAGTGGGATAATTTTAAGTTTCCATGTTACATTTGAAGACCCTCTGATGCACCACTAGAGTAGAAACTCCAAAAAAGTGATTCCATTTTGGAAACTACAGGATACAGGATAAGGTGGCAGTTTTGTTGGTATTATTTTAGGGTACATATGATTTTTGGTTGCTCTATATTACACTTTTTGTGAGATAAGGTAACAAAAAATAGCTGTTTTGGCACCCTTTTTCATATTTTTTTTGCTTTTTTATAGTGTTCATCTGACAGGTTAGATCATGTACTATTTTTATAGAGCAGGTTGTTATGGATGCAACAATACCAAATATGTTTGTTTCAGTTTTTCATAATAAAGCATTTTTGGAAAAAAAATGATTTTTTAGTGTCTCCATATTCTGAGAGCCATAGTTTTTTTTATTTTTTGGGGCAATTGTCTTAGGTAGGGGCTCATTTTTTGGCGGTTTGATTGGTACTATTTTGGGGTGTGTATGACTTTTTGATCGCTTGGTATTACACTTTTTGTGATGTAAGGTGACAAAAAATGGCTTTTTTGACACAATTTTTTATTTTGTTTATGGTGTTCACCTGAGGGGTTAGGTCATGTGATATTTCTATGCAGCAGGTTCGGACACAGCAATACCTAATATGTATACTTTTTTATTTATTTATTTAAAGGGGTTCTGCACTTTGTTTAAACTGATGATTAGGGATGAGCGAACTCGAACTGTATAGTTCGGGTTCGTACCGAATTTTGGGGTGTCCGTGACACGGACCCGAACCCGGACATTTTCGTAAAAGTCCGGGTTCGGGTTCGGTGTTCGTCGCTTTCTTCGCGCTTTTGTGACGCTTTCTTGGCGCTTTTTGAAAGGCTGCAAAGCAGCCAATCAACAAGCGTCATACTACTTGCCCCAAGAGGCCATCACAGCCATGCCTACTATTGGCATGGCTGTGATTGGCCAGAGCACCATGTGACCCAGCCTCTATTTAAGCTGGAGTCACATAGCGCCGCCCGTCACTCTGCTCTGATTAGCGTAGGGAGAGGTTGCGGCTGCGACAGTAGGGCGAGATTAGGCAGATTAACTCCTCCAAAGGACTTGATTAACTGATCGATCTGCAGCTGTGGATCATTGAGCTGCTGATCCTCAATTGCTCACTGTTTTTAGGCTGCCCAGACCGTTTGTCAGTCACATTTTTCTGGGGTGATCGGCGGCCATTTTGTGTCTTGTGGTGCGCCAGCACAAGCTGCGACCAAGTGCATTTAACCCTCAATGGTGTGGTTGTTTTTTGGCTAAAGCCTACATCAGGGTGAAGCTGTCACACCAAGTGCATTTAACCAGCAATAGTCTGTTCATTTTTTGGCCATATACAAAATCAGGGGCAAGCTGCGCCTGTCACCAAGTGCATTTAACCCTCAATGGTGTGGTTGTTTTTTGGCTAAAGCCTACATCAGGGTGAAGCTGTCACACCAAGTGCATTTAACCAGCAATAGTCTGTTCATTTTTTGGCCATATACTAAATCAGGGGCAAGCTGCGCCTGTCACCAAGTGCATTTAACCCTCAATGGTGTGGTTGTTTTTTGGCTAAAGCCTACATCAGGGTGAAGCTGTCACACCAAGTGCATTTAACCAGCAATAGTCTGTTTATTTTTTGGCCATATCCCAGTCTAATTCTGTCACTAAATCCATACCGGTCACCCAGCGCCTAAATACTAGGCCTCAAATTTATATCCCGCTAAATCTGTCCTTAGTGATATCTTGGTTTTTCTTCATCAAACAGAAACCACTCTCCCTCGTATAATGAATTTGGTTGGTTCTTTCTCTGCTCCGTCTGGCCTGGAGATCAATTGGGAGAAGACTGTTCTCCTCCCTATAGACGAGCTGCGAGGCGATTGGGATAACCAGTTAACAGTCTCTGAATCAATAAAGTACCTGGGGATTTCAGTTTCTGCCAAACCTCAGGAATATCTACAACTTAACTTGATTCCCCTGCTGATAAAGTTGAGGGCTAAAATCAAGATATGGCAAAAAATTCTGCATACAAGAGCTGATAGAATTTCTCTAATAAAAATGGTAGTACTTCCCCAGGTTCTTTATGTCCTGCGCAACTCACCTGTATGGATCGCAGATAAGTATTTTAGATTGATAGAGCGGATGCTTAACGATCTATTATGGGGGAGGAAGCGTGTTAGATTGAAGGCGCTTTATTTCTCCATGCCTTATAACCAGGGAGGCCTTAATCTCCCCTATTTTAGGGGTTACTTTATGGCCTCTCAACTCTGCCTTTTTAAGGACTGGGAAAATAGCAGCTTTTGCAGTAAAGTGGTGAAAGACTCAGGTTTTACGGATTTCCTTACTGTATTGGAGTCCGACTATTTATCAAATATACAGACCGGGCATACACTTTTCTGCAGAATGGCTATAAAGACCTGGCGGGTTATTAGGAGCTGGTGTGGAGTTAAGGCATCACTTATATGTACCCCACTATGGCATAATCCAAAGCTTTTGAATTTAAGGGACTTGAATTGCTGCCAGTATTGGAGGACTAGGAATGTTGAGTACTTACATCAGGTGGTTAGTGGTGGACAAATTCTGTCCTCGATGGAATTGGGGCAAAGGGCTAATCTGAGTGAGGTGGCCTGGTACGCATATTTTCAATTGAGGTCTGCACTTTCTAGTACTTTGAATAGTCACCTTTTTCTTATAGATACTCCTGAATTTTTACACGATTTAATTATTAAGAAACCCGCCACGAAAATTAAAATATCACATTGCTATAGACACTTAATGAAACATTTTTTTTTGGGTCTTCTTTCACCAGGACAGAAGTCCTGGTCTTCGTTACTTTTAGAGGTGGGTCCCCCAGATTGGGAGAACATAGGGGAAAGTTTAAAATATGTTTCACACAATTTTAATCACACTGTTGTACAATTTAACATTTTGCACAAAATATATGTGACACCTATGTGGTTATATAGAAGAGGACTTAGAGCCTCCTCCGATTGCCCACGCTGTGGCGACTCAGAGGCAGACCACTTACACCTGTTTTGGGACTGCCCAATGGTGGGCAGCTATTGGAGATCGGTCCAGACCACTCTGGCTCGTAAACTCAACATTGCTGTTCCTCTGTCTCCCAGGATATGGGTCTTGGGAGACTTATCGGAGGTTAATTATCAGCCCATAAAACGTAAATTATTGATTAAGGTTATGTTCTTGGCCAGGCTTCTTGTTTCCAGGTTATGGTTTAGTTCCTCCGCTCCAGATTGCAGCAATTGGCTGGCCTTGGTAGAGAAAGTGAAAAGCTATGAGAGGATTCTGTATAAACAAAGAGGATCCTATTTAAAATGGGGTAAACTGTGGGAAGACTGGGATATGGTTAATTAATTTGGATTTCATTTTTTTTTTTTTTTTTTTTTTTTATATATATATTTTTTTTTTTTTTTATTTTTTTTTTTTATGTGTGTATATGTATGTGTATGTGCATGTGTATATATGTATATGCACGTATGTATGTGTGTGTATATGTGTATGCATGCATATGTACCTTTTTTTTTTTTTTTTTTTCCTCCTGCAAGGTTGGGAGGGGGGGGGGGGGGAATAGATGGGGTGGGCCGGGGATGATCTTAGACTTTATAATATTATAAATGTTATGTGGATATGTTTTTTTGCACTATAAATAAAATATATATATAAAAAAAAAATAAAAAAAAATCTGTCCTTAGTGCTGTAGCTGGGCGAGTTATTTAGTGTCCGTTCAAGCACATTTCTTGTTCTGGGTTGAAATACAATTCCCAATTTAGCAATTTCATAATTTAGTGGTTTCTGCTATATCAGAGCTATTTGAAATCTATCCCTAAAAGGGTATATAATATTCAAGGTGCACATTGGGTCATTCAGAATAACTTCACACACACCCGCTACTGTGTATTTCCAAGTCTAATTCTGGCACTAAACCCATACCTGTCACCCAGCGCCTAAATACTAGGCCTCAAATTTATATCCCGCTAAATCTGTCCCTAGTGCTGTAGCTGGGCGAGTTATTTAGTGTCCGTTCAAGCACATTTCTTGTTCTGGGTTGAAATACAATTCCCAATTTAGCAATTTCATAATTTAGTGGTTTCTGCTATATCAGAGCTATTTGAAATCTATCCCTAAAAGGGTATATAATATTTAAGGTGCACATTGGGTCATTCAGAATAACTTCACACACACCCGCTACTGTGTATTTCCAAGTCTAATTCTGGCACTAAACCCATACCTGTCACCCAGCGCCTAAATACTAGGCCTCAAATTTATATCCCGCTAAATCTGTCCCTAGTGCTGTAGCTGGGCGAGTTATTTAGTGTCCGTTCAAGCACATTTCTTGTTCTGGGTTGAAATACAATTCCCAATTTAGCAATTTCATAATTTAGTGGTTTCTGCTATATCAGAGCTATTTGAAATCTATCCCTAAAAGGGTATATAATATTCAAGGTGCACATTGGGTCATTCAGAATAACTTCACACACACCCGCTACTGTGTATTTCCAAGTCTAATTCTGGCACTAAACCCATACCTGTCACCCAGCGCCTAAATACTAGGCCTCAAATTTATATCCCGCTAAATCTGTCCCTAGTGCTGTAGCTGGGCGAGTTATTTAGTGTCCGTTCAAGCACATTTCTTGTTCTGGGTTGAAATACAATTCCCAATTTAGCAATTTCATAATTTAGTGGTTTCTGCTATATCAGAGCTATTTGAAATCTATCCCTAAAAGGGTATATAATATTCAAGGTGCACATTGGGTCATTCAGAATAACTTCACACACACCCGCTACTGTGTATTTCCAAGTCTAATTCTGGCACTAAACCCATACCTGTCACCCAGCGCCTAAATACTAGGCCTCAAATTTATATCCCGCTAAATCTGTCCTTAGTGCTGTAGCTGGGCGAGTTATTTAGTGTCCGTTCAAGCACATTTCTTGTTCTGGGTTGAAATACAATTCCCAATTTAGCAATTTCATAATTTAGTGGTTTCTGCTATATCAGAGCTATTTGAAATCTATCCCTAAAAGGGTATATAATATTCAAGGTGCACATTGGGTCATTCAGAATAACTTCACACACACCCGCTACTGTGTATTTCCAAGTCTAATTCTGGCACTAAACCCATACCTGTCACCCAGCGCCTAAATACTAGGCCTCAAATTTATATCCCGCTAAATCTGTCCCTAGTGCTGTAGCTGGGCGAGTTATTTAGTGTCCGTTCAAGCACATTTCTTGTTCTGGGTTGAAATACAATTCCCAATTTAGCAATTTCATAATTTAGTCGTTTCTGCTATATCAGAGCTATTTGAAATCTATCCCTAAAAGGGTAGATCATATTGAAGGTGCACATAGGGTCATTCAGAATAACTTCACACACACGCTTCTGTGCATTTCCAAGTCTAATTCTGTCACTAAATCCATACCGGTCACCCAGCGCCTAAATACTAGGCCTCAAATTTATATCCCGCTGAATTTGAATACAATACATTGGGCCAAATAATATATTTGTTGTTGTGGTGAACCATAACAATGAGAAAAACATCTAGTAAGGGACGCGGACGTGGACATGGTCGTGGTGGTGTTAGTGGACCCTCTGGTGCTGGGAGAGGACGTGGCCGTTCTGCCACATCCACACGTCCTAGTGTACCAACTACCTCAGGTCCCAGTAGCCGCCAGAATTTACAGCGATATATGGTGGGGCCCAATGCCGTTCTAAGGATGGTAAGGCCTGAGCAGGTACAGGCATTAGTCAATTGGGTGGCCGACAGTGGATCCAGCACGTTCACATTATCTCCCACCCAGTCTTCTGCAGAAAGCGCACAGATGGCGCCTGAAAACCAACCCCATCAGTCTGTCACATCACCCCCATGCATACCAGGGAAACTGTCTCAGCCTCAAGTTATGCAGCAGTCTCTTATGCTGTTTGAAGACTCCGCTGGCAGGGTTTCCCAAGGGCATCCACCTAGCCCTTCCCCAGCGGTGAAAGACATAGAATGCACTGACGCACAACCACTTATGTTTCCTGATGATGAGGACATGGGAATACCACCTCAGCATGTCTCTGATGATGACGAAACACAGGTGCCAACTGCTGCGTCTTTCTGCAGTGTGCAGACTGAACAGGAGGTCAGGGATCAAGACTGGGTGGAAGACGATGCAGGGGACGATGAGGTCCTAGACCCCACATGGAATGAAGGTCGTGCCACTGACTTTCACAGTTCGGAGGAAGAGGCAGTGGTGAGACCGAGCCAACAGCGTAGCAAAAGAGGGAGCAGTGGGCAAAAGCAGAACACCCGCCGCCAAGAGACTCCGCCTGCTACTGACCGCCGCCATCTGGGACCGAGCACCCCAAAGGCAGCTTCAAGGAGTTCCCTGGCATGGCACTTCTTCAAACAATGTGCTGACGACAAGACCCGAGTGGTTTGCACGCTGTGCCATCAGAGCCTGAAGCGAGGCATTAACGTTCTGAACCTGAGCACAACCTGCATGACCAGGCACCTGCATGCAAAGCATGAACTGCAGTGGAGTAAACACCTTAAAACCAAGGAAGTCACTCAGGCTCCCCCTGCTACCTCTTCTGCTGCTGCCGCCTCGGCCTATTCTGCTGCTGCCGCCTCGGCCTCTTCCTCCGCCTCTGGAGGAACGTTGGCACCTGCCGCCCAGCAAACAGGGGATGTACCACCAACACCACCACCACCACCTCCGTCACCAAGCGTCTCAACCATGTCACACGCCAGCGTTCAGCTCTCCATCTCACAAACATTTGATAGAAAGCGTAAATTCCCACCTAGCCACCCTCGATCCCTGGCCCTGAATGCCAGCATTTCTAAACTACTGGCCTATGAAATGCTGTCATTTAGGCTGGTGGACACAGACAGCTTCAAACAGCTCATGTCGCTTGCTGTCCCACAGTATGTTGTTCCCAGCCGGCACTACTTCTCCAAGAGAGCCGTGCCTTCCCTGCACAACCAAGTATCCGATAAAATCAAGTGTGCACTGCGCAACGCCATCTGTGGCAAGGTCCACCTAACCACAGATACGTGGACCAGTAAGCACGGCCAGGGACGCTATATCTCCCTAACTGCACACTGGGTAAATGTAGTGGCAGCTGGGCCCCAGGCGGAGAGCTGTTTGGCGCACGTCCTTCCGCCGCCAAGGATCGCAGGGCAACATTCTTTGCCTCCTGTTGCCACCTCCTCCTTCTCGGCTTCCTCCTCCTCTTCTTCCACCTGCTCATCCAGTCAGCCACACACCTTCACCACCAACTTCAGCACAGCCCGGGGTAAACGTCAGCAGGCCATTCTGAAACTCATATGTTTGGGGGACAGGCCCCACACCGCACAGGAGTTGTGGCGGGGTATAGAACAACAGACCGACGAGTGGTTGCTGCCGGTGAGCCTCAAGCCCGGCCTGGTGGTGTGTGATAATGGGCGAAATCTCGTTGCAGCTCTGGGACTAGCCAATTTGACGCACATCCCTTGCTTGGCGCATGTGCTGAATTTGGTGGTGCAGAAGTTCATTCACAACTACCCCGACATGTCAGAGCTGCTGCATAAAGTGCGGGCCGTCTGTTCGCGCTTCCGGCGTTCACATCCTGCTGCTGCTCGCCTGTCTGCGCTACAGCGTAACTTCGGCCTTCCCGCTCACCGCCTCATATGCGACGTGCCCACCAGGTGGAACTCCACCTTGCACATGCTGGACAGACTGTGCGAGCAGCAGCAGGCCATAGTGGAGTTTCAGCTGCAGCACGCACGGGTCAGTCGCACTACAGAACAGCACCACTTCACCACCAATGACTGGGCCTCCATGCGAGACCTGTGTGCCCTGTTGCGCTGTTTCGAGTACTCCACCAACATGGCCAGTGGCGATGACACCGTTATCAGCGTTACAATACCACTTCTATGTCTCCTTGAGAAAACACTTAGGGCGATGATGGAAGAGGAGGTGGCCCAGGAGGAGGAGGAGGAGGAGGAGGAAGAGGGGTCATTTTTAGCACTTTCAGGCCAGTCTCTTCGAAGTGACTCAGAGGGAGGTTTTTGGCAACAGCAGAGGCCAGGTACAAATGTGGCCAGCCAGGGCCCACTACTGGAGGACGAGGAGGACGAGGATGAGGAGGAGGTGGAGGAGGATGAGGATGAAGCATGGTCACAGCGGGGTGGCACCCAACGCAGCTCGGGTCCATCACTGGTGCGTGGCTGGGGGGAAAGGCAGGACGATGACGATACGCCTCCCACAGAGGACAGCTTGTCCTTACCCCTGGGCAGCCTGGCACACATGAGCGACTACATGCTGCAGTGCCTGCGCAACGACAGCAGAGTTGCCCACATTTTAACCTGTGCGGACTACTGGGTTGCCACCCTGCTGGATCCACGCTACAAAGACAATGTGCCCACCTTACTTCCTGCACTGGAGCGTGATAGGAAGATGCGCGAGTACAAGCGCACGTTGGTAGACGCGCTACTGAGAGCATTCCCAAATGTCACAGGGGAACAAGTGGAAGCCCAAGGCCAAGGCAGAGGAGGAGCAAGAGGTCGCCAAGGCAGCTGTGTCACGGCCAGCTCCTCTGAGGGCAGGGTTAGCATGGCAGAGATGTGGAAAACTTTTGTCAACACGCCACAGCTAACTGCACCACCACCTGATACGCAACGTGTTAGCAGGAGGCAACATTTCACTAACATGGTGGAACAGTACGTGTGCACACCCCTCCACGTACTGACTGATGGTTCGGCCCCATTCAACTTCTGGGTCTCTAAATTGTCCACGTGGCCAGAGCTAGCCTTTTATGCCTTGGAGGTGCTGGCCTGCCCGGCAGCCAGCGTTTTGTCTGAACGTGTATTCAGCACGGCAGGGGGCGTCATTACAGACAAACACAGCCGCCTGTCTACAGCCAATGTGGACAAGCTGACGTTCATAAAAATGAACCAGGCATGGATCCCACAGGACCTGTCCGTCCCTTGTCCAGATTAGACATTAACTACCTTCCCATAACCATATATTATTGGACTCCAGGGCACTTCCTCATTCAATCCTATTTTTATTTTCATTTTACCATTATATTGCGAGGCTACCCAAAGTTGAATGAACCTCTCCTCTGCCTGTGTGCTAGGCCTAAATATATGCCAATGGACTGTTGCAGTGGTGGCTGACGTGAAGCCTCATTCTCTGCTATGACATGCAGACTGATTCTCTGCTGACATGAAGACAGATTCTCTGTTACGGGACCTCTCTGCTCTGCCTGTGTGCTAGGCCTAAATATATGCCAATGGACTGTTGCAGTGGTGGCTGACGTGAAGCCTCATTCTCTGCTATGACATGCAGACTGATTCTCTGCTGACATGAAGCCAGATTGTCTGTTACGGGACCTCTCTGCTCTGCCTGTGTGCTAGGCCTAAATATATGCCAATGGACTGTTGCAGTGGTGGCTGACGTGAAGCCTGATTCTCTGCTATGACATGCAGACTGATTCTCTGCTGACATGAAGACAGATTCTCTGTTACGGGACCTCTCTGCTCTGCCTGTGTGCTAGGCCTAAATATATGCCAATGGACTGTTGCAGTGGTGGGTGACGTGAAGCCTCATTCTCTGCTATGACATGCAGACTGATTCTCTGCTGACATGAAGACAGATTCTCTGTTACGGGACCTCCCTCCTCTGCCTGGGTGCTGGGCCTAAATATATGCCAATGGACTGTTGCAGTGGTGGCTGACATGAAGCCTGATTCTCTGCTATGACATGCAGACTAATTCTCTGCTGACATGAAGCCAGATTGTCTGTTACGGGACCTCTCTCCTCTGCCTGGGTGCTGGGCCTAAATTTATGACAATGGACTGTTGCAGTGGTGGCTGACGTGAAGCCTGATTCTCTGCTATGACATGCAGACTGATTCTCTGCTGACATGAAGCCAGATTGTCTGTTACGGGACCTCTCTGCTCTGCCTGTGTGCTAGGCCTAAATATATGCCAATGGACTGTTGCAGTGGTGGCTGACGTGAAGCCTCATTCTCTGCTATGACATGCAGACTGATTCTCTGCTGACATGAAGCCAGATTGTCTGTTACGGGACCTCTCTGCTCTGCCTGTGTGCTAGGCCTAAATATATGCCAATGGACTGTTGCAGTGGTGGGTGACGTGAAGCCTCATTCTCTGCTATGACATGCAGACTGATTCTCTGCTGACATGAAGACAGATTCTCTGTTACGGGACCTCCCTCCTCTGCCTGGGTGCTGGGCCTAAATATATGCCAATGGACTGTTGCAGTGGTGGCTGACATGAAGCCTGATTCTCTGCTATGACATGCAGACTAATTCTCTGCTGACATGAAGCCAGATTGTCTGTTACGGGACCTCTCTCCTCTGCCTGGGTGCTGGGCCTAAATTTATGACAATGGACTGTTGCAGTGGTGGCTGACGTGAAGCCTGATTCTCTGCTATGACATGCAGACTGATTCTCTGCTGACATGAAGCCAGATTGTCTGTTACGGGACCTCTCTGCTCTGCCTGTGTGCTAGGCCTAAATATATGCCAATGGACTGTTGCAGTGGTGGCTGACGTGAAGCCTCATTCTCTGCTATGACATGCAGACTGATTCTCTGCTGACATGAAGCCAGATTGTCTGTTACGGGACCTCTCTGCTCTGCCTGTGTGCTAGGCCTAAATATATGCCAATGGACTGTTGCAGTGGTGGGTGACGTGAAGCCTCATTCTCTGCTATGACATGCAGACTGATTCTCTGCTGACATGAAGCCAGATTCTCTGTTACGGGACCTCTCTCCTCTGCCTGTGTGTGTGCTGGGCCTAAATATATGCCAATGGACTGTTGCAGTGGTGGCTGACGTGAAGCCTGATTCTCTGCTATGACATGCAGACTGATTCTCTGCTGACATGAAGCCAGATTGTCTGTTACGGGACCTCTCTCCTCTGCCTGTGTGTGTGCTGGGCCTAAATATATGCCAATGGACTGTTGCAGTGGTGGCTGACGTGAAGCCTCATTCTCTGCTATGACATGCAGACTAATTCTCTGCTGACATGAAGACAGATTCTCTGTTACGGGACCTCTCTCCTCTGCCTGGGTGCCGGGGCCTAAATATCTGAGAATGGACTGTTCCAGTGGTGGGTGACGGGAAGCCAGATTCTCTGCTATGGAACCTCTCTCCAATTGATTTTGGTTAATTTTTATTTATTTAATTTTTATTTTAATTCATTTCCCTATCCACATTTGTTTGCAGGGGATTTACCTACATGTTGCTGCCTTTTGCAGCCCTCTAGCTCTTTCCTGGGCTGTTTTACAGCCTTTTTAGTGCCGAAAAGTTCGGGTCCCCATTGACTTCAATGGGGTTCGGGTTCGGGACGAAGTTCGGATCGGGTTCGGATCCCGAACCCGAACATTTCCGGGATGTTCGGCCGAACTTCTCGAACCCGAACATCCAGGTGTTCGCTCAACTCTACTGATGATCTATACTCTGGTCCGACACCCGGGACCCCCGCCGATCAGCTGTTTGAGAAGGCAGCGGCGCTCCAGCAGCGCCGCGGCCTTCTCACTCTTTACCACTGGCCCAGTGACGTCACAACTTGTATCCACTGGCCTGGGTGCGGCTAAGCTCCGTTCACTTGAATGGAGCTTAGCCCCGCCCAGGCCAGTTGATACTAGTCGTGACGTCACTGGGCCAGTGGTAAACAGTGAGAAGGCCGCAGCACTACTACCAGCACTGCTGCATTCTCAAACAGCTGATCGGCGGGGGTCCCGGGTGTCGGACCCCCGCCGATAAGAAGCTGATGATCTATCCAGAGGATCTATCCAGAGTTTAAACAAAGTGCAGAACACCTTTAAGTTTTACACAATAAAAGCATTTTTTAAACAAAAAAATCATGTTTTAATGTCTCCATATTCTGAAAGCCATAGTTTTTTAGGGATTAGATGACGGTTTAATAGGTACTATTTTAGGGTGCGTATGACTTTTTTATTGCTTGTTATTACACTTTTTGTGATGTAAGGTGACAAAAATAGCTTTTTTCACACAGTTTTTTTCACCTGAGGGGTTAGGTCATGTGATATTTTAATAGACCTGGTTGTTATAGACATGGCGATACCCAACTTTTTTTTTCACTTTTAACACAATAAAAGCATTTTTAAAACAAAAAAATCATGTTTTAGTGTCTCCATATTCTGAGAGCCAATTTTTTTACATTTTTTGCCCCATTGTTTTATGTAGGGGCAAATTTTTTGCGGGATGAGGTGACGGTTTTATTGGTACTATTTTGGGGGCATACGCTTTTTTAATCGCTTGGTGTTGCACTTTTTGTGATGTAAGGTGACAAAAAATGATTGTTTTAGCGCAGTTGTAATTTATTTATTTTTTACGGCGTTCAGGTGAGGGGGTGGATCGTGTGATATTTTTATAGAGCCAGTCGTTACGGACGCGGCAATACCAAATATGTCTGGTTTGAATTTATTTTTTTACAATTTTAGGTGTTTTATTTGGGGAAATTTTATTTTTTAAAATTACTCAAAACTTTATGTTTTTATTATGAAAAACACTTTTTTAACTTTTTTTTTTGTCCTACTATGGGTCTTTAACTTCTAGGGTCTGATCCCAAGGCAAGCCCTGATGACTATGGAAGGCATCGGGCTGCCTTCTCTGCCATCGGGTCCCCGTCACTGCAGACCGGGGGCCCGATGGAGATGCAGAGGGCACCCGTACTCTCCGCAAACCCTTTGCATGTTGGGGTCAGCCTTGACGGCGGCATACAAGGGGTTAATACGCCGGCATCAGTGTTTTCACCAATGCCGTCGTATGCAGCAGGGGCCGTGCTGCTGATCGGACGGGCGCAGCTCCTGCACATGTACGGCGCTGATCCTTAAGTGATGTCCACCAGCACCGTACATGTACGGCGGGAGTCCTTAAGGGGTCAAGTTAGGCCCAGAAGAGGCAGTTCATAGATGGGCCTGACACACATTTGATCCAAAATTTTCACGTATGGTAGGTATAATGTAATGTACATTGTACAATGTAATCCCAAATAATCCCTAATTCCATTGTGTGCATGTGTGCTGCCATATTTTGTTTGCTGTCTGCATTTTAGCTTTATGGATGTGCACCTATGAGTTAGGCTACATGCACGCGACAGTGAAAAAAAACGTCCGTTAAAAACAGACACACTGTCAGTTTTTCATGGCCATTTTGCATCAGTGTGTGCATCCATTGTCTGGCCCTGTGTCCATTTTTAATGTCCGTTTTGCACCTGTTTTTCATGTCCATTAAAAACGGACATGAAAAATTGATGAATTTGATTGGCAGTTATTTCTAGACCCACTCTTCTGAGAACACCCACGGGATGGTGGCCCCCAGATAAAATAATTTCCCCCATACTGTAGGAATTTTTTTATGCTGCCCCCAGCTTTAATAATGCCCCCATGTAGGCCCCCAGCTAAATAAATGTCCCTCACGGTGTATAGAATTTTTTTAACCGCCCCTAGCTTTAACAATGCCCCCAATGTAAGGCCCCATCTTAAATAATGTCCCTCATAGAGTGCATTGAAATATTTTTTTTTTGGGCCCCCAGCTTTATAATGTCCCCCGTGGTTTATATAATTCCCCTATAGTGTCCCACAGCAAAAAAACAAACAAAAAAAACCCTCACCTTATCCACTTGCTAGTGCTGCAGCAGTCTCTTCTCTCTTCACAGAATGGGACCTGCCGAAGGTGCGCAATGACATCACTGCGCGCTCCCATGTGGTTACATCACCACGCAGATCGCAGGTCCTTTGGCAGGTCCTGCTCAATGAAGAGATAAGAGACTGCCGCACCGCGAGCAAGTGGATGAGGTGAGGTTTTTTTAACCCCTACTCCGCCATCTATTATAACCAGGGAGGCAGCAGCTCAAATGAAGTTGGCTGTTAAAAGAACGGCCATGTGAATAGCCCCATAGACTTTTACTGGTGCTAAAAGTGGCCGTGTTACTTAGACGGCCGTCACACGGCCATTATTCACTGTCGTGTGCATGAGGCCTAAGTCTAAATTCTCTTGCTGACTTATCTACTGGCCTGAAGAAAATTGAGACATGGAGATAGCAGACATTTCATGCTACCATATAAAAAATACATAGTAATAAACAAAAAGCACAAAGCCTTCAAAATGTAAAACATGTGTGTGGCTGTTTTTAATTTTTGACCAGAGTACTCCTTTATGTGGATTAGGATTAAGGAGCCTTATCTGTGGTCAGAGCACGTTCCGTCCTATAACTCTCAGAGTTATTTCTGGGCCTTCTACTTGTGGACAAAGAAATGGCCACGCATGGCGAACAAACTGACAGCATTACTCAGGATGGCAGAATATGTCATAAAGGTTTTATAAACATTGGTGTGGTTAAGAACTGAGTTGGGACATGTTCTCTTGGTATGAAGACAGCATAACTTTTAGAAATTTCATCTTGCTGTACCATACGGAGATTGAGAAATTGACTTTAGGAGTTAGGACACGTCTCCTCATATGTGCTGAAGTAGGATTATGTCCTCCACTGACCAATAAGAAGTTCAGCTATTATTCTACGTCAGTGGTTTAACATAAAGTACAATAATGCAAATATGTGAAGAGGAACGTGCAACCTAAGTGCCAACTTGTGTCATTGTATTTTCACAGCTATTTTTTTTATTTTATTAATAGTAACATTTTCATTTTTTTTTCCCGTAAGAGTCCATACCAGCAATTTCCTTATTTTGCCCCATTGCACGTTAGCAGTACCAGTGTTTTGCACTAGCTACCTGATCTGTCATGTTTTCCACAGAATGCTTTCTTCTCTATCTAATATCACGTACAGACAAAACCAGATATAACAGTGTAATAGACTAATTAAAGCTACACTATTATCCAAACTTTTTTTTATCACATATTAACAAAAAACTGGTGGATGTTTTTTGAACTCACTCCATGTATTCTACTTGCCCTGGCTCTTTAACTTCCTAGAATGTATGGATTTCAGCACTGCAAACAGTCTCACTTGACTTTCACATTCAGACCATTGACTACAACAAGAGAAAGGAGGGGATGAGTGACTCGATTAGAAAGGCCTGTTTACATGATGAACATATAGTTTATAAAACCACTCTTTATTTCACTAACTTAAAATCATTCTAGCCTTTACAAACCCAGCTCTCTATCGCTTTGTATAAATCTGTTTACTCGCCCCCGCAATAGGGACTGTGGTTGTGTGCGCTCTCACCACTAATCCCCTATCTATTGCATCTCTTTCATACAGTTTTATTATTGGAACTAGAGATGAAGGAAGTTTTGAACAATAAGATGCGGCAACTTCGCCGAAGTTAGCCAGGAAATTCGATTTTTTATAAATCGCTATAAATCAGGTATACCCAGGCCACTCTGCTTTAGGGTATGGCCACACGGAGCGGCCATGATGTGGGCTGGCTGTGAAGAACCGCGCAGCTAATTAGTCCACAGCTGCCTTTCATTTAATAAGGAAGACTGTAATCTATAACTTAATTGTTAATGGCCGCTCGGCACCTTTAAACAGGAGTGGTTGCTGGTATGGGGTTTGGCTGGTTAGGTGGACGGACAAGATACATATTATTGCTGTTCTGGCCTGCAATCTCTTGAAGGTTATTTGACAGTAAATACAGACCATTAATCATCTCTGGCATACCCACTTCCCCAACCCCAGAGTTCTCCTGCCCTACAGGTGGGAGCCCTTCTTCTGCCATCTGCTTTTCTTCATTTTCCACATCATCCAATATCGATGAGAATATGTCATCAGGAATATCCAGCTCCACCTCACTGTGCATCTTGCTGACTTTTCTAGGACATGGAGACTTTAAAGGATGATTTGGAAGAAGTAAACCAGCAAAAGATGAGGATTGTCATCATTAAGACCTGGCCCCCCCTAAGGGGTGCAGAATGGTTGGTTCTGGTTGGCATGCTGGCACCAGAATAATAAAGACTTCCATCTTATTGTTATTGAATTACATATCTTAGTTTACGGCTGATGTAGGAATAAGTAAATGTAGGAATAAGTAAATGTAGGAATAAATAAAACTGACACAAAATAAGTCTCCCTAAACTCTCCCTGCAGTCTCCCTGCACTGTCCCTGCACTCTCTCTGCACTCTCCCTGCACTCTTCCCTTTCCAATATTCTATTAATTGATTTCAGCAACACTGTCCCTAGTGCATGAGCAATTGTCACGTCTCTCCCTATACTCAGCTCACAGGACAATGGTGGAGGCCGCGTGGGATGAGGGTTTTATAGAGCTGTGACACCACGGGTTGGCTATCTGTGGAAAGGCTGGCCGCACAGCTGGCTGAGGATAGGTCATCAGTACAACCTCTTAAAATGTAAAAATAAACAACTATATCTATTTGGTATCACTGCATTCAAAGCGACCCCTAGAATAAAGTTAACATACTGTATTATTGTTACTGTAAAGTAAACAGCAAGGAAAAATCAACAAATGATGTGCTCCACAAAATGATGCCATTGAAAAATACAACTCGTCTCACAAAAAACAAGCCCTCATGCTGCATCCACAGGAAAATAAAATAATTATGGCCTTGATTTATTAAGGCCGGTGTGTGCTATGTCATAAATTACCTGCCTATTCAGCTCAATGTGCATCAAAATGAATGAAATCTATATTCAGTCATTATTTACTCCAGTTTGTGGAAAAAATAATAATGAATTAGCCGGGGCCAATGGCCGCACCCTTGCAGCGCCCTCACTCCACCCTCACCACACACCCTTTTCGTAGACTTG
The DNA here is from genome assembly GCF_014858855.1 of Bufo gargarizans. Classification (NCBI taxonomy): domain Eukaryota; kingdom Metazoa; phylum Chordata; class Amphibia; order Anura; family Bufonidae; genus Bufo; species Bufo gargarizans. The sequence continues at coordinate 312,560,466 of NC_058085.1, forward strand.
GCAAAGCCGGCATGAAATGAAGATTACAAATAGAAAAGTTCCAAATGCCTAGACAAGTCGCAAATCCAGTGGGTTCGCAGATTATCGTTTCCTAAAAGAAGTGTAAGGGGAATGATAAATTCCCTCCTATGTGTTTTGAAACCTGACAATTGGGACCTATGATGTGGGCCATCTATTAATGAAGGACCTACTCAGCCGAGTCTGGGGTATTTTTAAAACATATAGGGGATCTGATAGGATCGACATCATCTATTAGGTATCGGTGTGGTGGTAATTTGAAAGACCGTCTAGTACATAGTTACACGCAACCCTCACAGGCACTGTCCTGGTTAACATGCAAAGGCAATTACAGGTGCAGTAGGTGTAGTGCATGTAAATATATAAAAGTGGGCAAAACTTTTACTAGCACGGTCACTTCCCTACAGTATGATTTAAGAACGTTGATTAATTGCAGAACCGCAGGAGTAATCTATCTGGCTACCTGCTCCTGCGGTCTGCAGTATGTGGGGAAGACAATCTGTGAATACAATTACAGGACAAAATATATAAATATAATACATTCATCTATTAAGACCCGTTAACCTATAGTAATAAGATGTCTATCGGAGTAGTACCAGCTTATTTTCTCCCGTAAACAAGAAGTCTATTCCTATTCCCAAACCACCCCCCTTCCCATAGGTGCTTGACTTCGTGAAAATATGACTCTTCTCATGTCAAACAAGTAAGATATGACTCTTTTATGTTATTTAGCATAAAAGGCGGGAAAAGGTTTATAGAGCAATAAAATAGGACAGGTTAGTCCTGAGAAGATTATGGATCGATCGCTGGGAACTATCAGGGTAACAAAGCATTATGGTACATTCGGTTTTATATTTCAGAACATGGTGACAGGTTCCCTTTAATTGTGTTAACTAAACTACAGCCCCAGCTGATATAGTGACATCACACATCTGAGGTGGGAAAAGTTCAGTGTATCGTGGTATAAGCGAATACCAAGCTCATACGCGGCACTGCGTAGTGTACATATACACACCATATCCACGCTGTACACTCACCCACTTCAGTTTTGAATTAGCCTATTTGTTTAACCACTTCAACCCCACTAGCTGAAACCCCCTTCATGACCAGGCCACTTTTTACACTTCGGCACTACACTACTTTCACCGTTTATCGCTCGGTCATGCAACTTACCACCCAAATGAATTTTACCTCCTTTTCTTCTCACTAATGGAGCTTTCATTTGGTGGTATTTCATTGCTGCTGACATTTTTACTTTTTTTGTTATTAATCGAAATTTAACGTTTTTTTTGCAAAAAAATTAAATTTTTCACTTTCAGCTGTAAAATTTTGCAAAAAAAACGACATCCATATATAAATTTTTCGCTAAATTTATTGTTCTACATGTCTTTGATAAAAAAAAAGTTTGGGCAAAAAAAAAGATATGGTTTGGGTAAAAGTTATAGCTTTTACAAACTATGGTACAAAAATGTGAATTTCCGCCTTTTGAAGCAGCTCTGACTTTCTGAGCACCTGTCATGTTTCCTGAGGTTCTACAATGCCCAAACAGTAGAAAAACCCCACAAATGACCCCATTTCGGAAAGTAGACACCCTAAGGTATTCGCTGATGGGCATAGTGAGTTCATAGAACTTTTAATTTTTTGTCACAAGTTAGCGGAAAATGATGATTTTTTTTTTTTTCTTACAAAGTCTCATATTCCACTAACTTGCGATAAAAAATAAAAAATTCTAGGAACTCGCCATGCCCCTCACGGAATATCTTGGGGTGTCTTCTTTCCAAAATGGGGTCACTTGTGGGGTAGTTATACTGCCCTGGCATTCTAGGGGCCCAAATGTGTGAGAAGTACTTTGCAATCAAAATGTGTAATAAATGGCCTGCGAAATCCGAAAGATGGACTTTGGAATATGTGCCCCTTTGCCCACCTTGGCTGCAAAAAAGTGTCACACATGTGGTATCGCCGTACTCAGGAGAAGTTGGGGAATGTGTTTAGGGGTGTCATTTTACATATAACCATGCTGGGTGAGAGAAATATCTTGGCATAAGACAACTTTTCCAATTTTTTTATACAAAGTTGGCATTTGACCAAGATATTTTTCTCACCCAGCATGGGTATATGTAAAATGACACCCCAAAACACATTCCGCAACTTCTCCTGAGTATGGCGATACCAGATGTGTGACACTTTTTTGCAGCCAAGGTGGGCAAAGGGGCACATATTCCAAAGTGCACCTTTCGGATTTCGCAGGCCATTTTTTACACATTTTGATTGCAAAGTTCTTCTCACACATTTGGGCCCCTAAATTGCCAGGGCAGTATAACTACGCCACAAGTGACCCCATTTTGGAAAGAAGACACCACAAGGTATTCCGTGAGGGGCACGGCGAGTTCCTAGAATTTTTTATTTTTTGTCACAAGTTAGCGGAAAATGATGATTTTTTTTTTCTTTTTTCCTTACAAAGTCTCATATTCCACTAACTTGCGACAAAAAATAAAAAATTCTAGGAACTCGCCATGCCCCTCACGGAATACCTTGGGGTGTCTTCTTTCCAAAATGGGGTCACTTGTGGGGTAGTTATACTGCCCTGGCAATTTAGGGGCCCAAATGTGTGAGAAGTACTTTGCAATCAAAATGTGTAAAAAATGGCCTGCGAAATTCGAAAGGTGCACTTTGGAATATGTGCCTCTTTGCCCACCTTGGCTGCAAAAAAGTGTCACACATCTGGTATCGCCGTACGCAGGAGAAGTTGGGGAATGTGTTTTGGGGTGTCATTTCACATATAACCATGCTGGGTGAGAGAAATATCTTGGCAAAAGACAACTTTTCCAATTTTTTTATACAAAGTTGGCATTTGACCAAGATATTTTTCTCACCCGGCATGGGTATATGTATAATGACACCCCAAAACACATTCCCCAACTTCTCCTGAGTACGGCGATACCAGATGTGTGACACTTTTTTGCAGCCTAGATGCGCAAAGGGGCCCAAATTCCTTTTAGGAGGGCATTTTTAGACCTTTGGATCCCAGACTTCTTCTCATGCTTTAGGGCCCCTAAAAAGCAAGGGCAGTATAAATACCCCACATGTGACCCCATTTTGGAAAGAAGACACCCCAAGGTATTCAATGAGGGGCATGGCGAGTTCATTGAAATTTTTTTTGGGGGCACAAGTTAGCGGAAATTGATTTTTATTTAATTTTTTCTCACAAAGTCTCCCTTTCCGCTAACTTGGGACAAAAATGTAAATCTTTCATGGACTCAATATGCCCCTCACGGAATACCTTGGGGTGTCTTCTTTCCGAAATGGGGTCACATGTGGGGTATTTATACTGCCCTGACATTTTAGGGGCCCTAAAGCGTGAGAAGAAGTCTGGAATATAAATGTCTAAAAAATGTTACGCATTTTGATTCCGTGAGGGGTATGGTGAGTTCATGTGAGATTTTATTTTTTGAAATATATGAGACTTTGTAAGAAAAAAACAAAACAAAAAAAACTATTTCCGCTAACTTGGGCAAAAAAAATGTCTGAATGGAGCCTTACAGGGGGGGTGATCAATGACAGGGGGGTGATCAATGACAGGGGGGTGATCACCCATATAGACTCCCTGATCACCCCCCTGTAAGGCTCCATTTAGACGTCCATATGATTTTTACAGATCCACTGATACATGGATCGGATCCGCAAAACGCATACGGACGTCTGAATGGAGCCTTACAGGGGGGTGATCAATGACAGTGGGGTGATCAGGGAATCTATATGGGTGATCACCCGCCTGTCATTGATCACTCCCCTGTAAGGCTCCATTCAGACGTCCATATGTGTTTTGCGGATCCGATCCATGTATTCATGGATCCGTAAAAATCATACGGACGTCTCAATGGAGCCTTACAGGGGGGTGATCAATGACAGGGGGGTGATCAATGACAGGGAAGTGATCAGGAAGTCTATATGCGTGATCACCCCCTTGTCATTGATCACCCCCCTGTAAGGCTCCATTCAGACGTCCGTATGTGTTTTGCGGATCCGATCCATGTATCAGTGGATCCGTAAAAATCATACGGACGTCTGAATGGAGCCTTACAGGGGGGTGATCAATGACAGGGAAGTGATCAGGAAGTCTATATGCGTGATCACCCCCTTGTCATTGATAACCCCCCTGTAAGGCTCCATTCAGACGTCCGCATGTGTTTTGCGGATCCGATCCATGTATCAGTGGATCCGTAAAAATCATACGGACGTCTGAATGGAGCCTTACAGGGGGGTGATCAATGACAGGGGGGTGATCAATGACAGGGGGGTGATCAGGGAATCTATATGGGTGATCACCTCCCTGTCATTGATCACCCCCCTGTAAGGCTCCATTCAGACGTCCGTATGTGTTTTGCGGATCCGATCCATGTATCCATGGATCCGTAAAAATCATACGAACGTCTCAATGGAGCCTTACAGGGGGGTGATCAATGACAGGGGGGTGATCAATGACAGGGAAGTGATCAGGAAGTCTATATGCGTGATCACCCCCTTGTCATTGATCACCCCCCTGTAAGGCTCCATTCAGACGTCCGTATGCGTTTTGCGGATCCGATCCATGTATCCGAGGATCCGTAAAAATCATACGGACCTCTGAATGGAGCCTTACAGGGGGGTGATCAATGACAGGGGGGTGATCAATGACAGGGGGGTGATTAGGGAGTCTATATGGGGTGATCAGTGGTTCATAAAGGGTTAATAAGTGACAGGGGGGGTGTAGTGTAGTGTGGTGTTTGGTGCGACTGTACTGACCTACCTGAGTCCTCTGGTGGTCGATCCTAACAAAAGGGACCACCAGAGGACCAGGTAGCAGGTATATTAGATGCTGTTATCAAAACAGCGTCTAATATACCTGTTAGGGGTTAGAAAAATCACATCTCCAGCCTGCCAGCGAGCGATCGCCGCTGGCAGGCTGGAGATCCACTCGCTTACCTTCCGTTCCTGTGAGCGCGCGCGCCTGTGTGCGCGCGTTTACAGGAAATCTCGGCTATCGCAAGATGACGCGCCGATGCGTCCAGGAGGAGTAAATCAACCACCTCCCGGACGCATCGGTGCGTTAGGCGGTCGGGAGGTGGTTAAAGAGATTCATATAATTTTTATCTGATTGGTAATAAAGATTTATTATTTTCATTTTAATACCGCTCATTAATATCAGTGATTGTATTTCTAATAGAGACGGTAAAATATCCCTACTAATATTTTCTGTGACTTGCTTGAAACCTGACAATGAAAAACAAAAACAAAATAAATTACTTGGTCATTAACAAAGCCTGTCACCACTCCTGACATTTCAGTTTTAGTAACTCCTTGTATTCCCCATTTGATAGCAATTCTGGAGCATCTATTCTTATGGCTCTATGTTGTGCCCTTCCTTCATTATTCCTGCTAGAAGTTATGAATCAATTGACAGCAGTTTGCAATGAAGGTCCAGACGGGTGTTACCAGTTGGGTCGTGTCCCTGCACAATCTGACATCCACAGCACTGATTGGATAGTGTCAGACTATGCAGAGACACACCCCAACTGGTAACACCCATCTGGACCTTTACTGCAAACTGCTAGTAAATAGAGTGGAGTGAGTTGATGACAACTAATCGATATGTCTCATCAGCAGGACTTCTTCACCTATGAGGGGCTGGTCCCGCAGATGAAGAAACCCCTACCTGCCCCATTTAGCTGGGCCCAAGTCACAAACAGGCATGGTCATTAAGGGGTTAATCATTAACATACTGGCTTAGCTGTATTCCTAAATTATGTCTCAAGGCCTGGTTAAAAGGTTAAATATTGACTTATAAGCTAGCTACCTTATATCTGGTGGCACAAGAAGAAGACCTTTCTTTTTCTTTTTGGAAAAATAACTTATTTGCATATCTGTTTCCCAAAGGAGGACTGCATGGCCTATAAGAATCCTTGTGCCAACTAGGCGCTCTCCACAAGGAGAAATAGTACCTCTCAGGGCTTAATTACTATACCTGCAAAGTAGCTTACAAAAGCCGTGTGTTGTGTTGTGAACTGTATGTAAAGATCGCCCTCTAGTGGATTCATAGCTTCACATTTACTAATCGTTACTTTGTAATCTGACACAAAGTAAAAGCATGAAAGGTTTTAGTCCAAGTTTAATCCTCTGTAAACAATTAAGCAGAATACAGACTTTTGTCTATTGTGGTTACACATAGACAAGATGCAGAAATTCCTTTAAAATGTTCTACTTGCCTTTCTTAGCAATGATCAGTTCCCAGCAACTTTCTTGCCAATGTTTAAAGCGCAACTAAACTTAGAATTTTTTATTTATTTTTTTATGTCCCAAATGCCCTAATAATATTGCTGGCATAGCACATGGGTACTCTGTTAGGTGAGCGGAGCGGCTCCTGCCTGTGCCTGCTTTGCTAAGCTCATCCTGGCACAGCATATGGTTAGTGGCAGTGGCTGACCACGGATCGCAGTAGGGAGGGACGCCCTTCTCCACTGTGAGGCTCCTGATGAGAACATGGTGTGTGCCGTGTTGTGTGCATGCCATGTTCTCTGTGCAATAGCCAATGTAAAATGGGTAATTCCAGTATAGAACCAGACCGGGTATCAAAGTATCAAAAAAGTATTGAGACTTTAATACCCGGTGAAACCTAAATTCATATACAGTTTGCTCCCACATCAGGGATCAGCAACCTTTGGCACTCCAGCTGTTGTGAAACTACAACTCCTAGCATGCTCCTGTCACTTCTATGGGAACAGCCAAGCAAGTGTGCATGATGGGAGATGTAGTTTCACAACACCTGGAGTGCTGGAGGTTGATGACCCCTGTCCTACATTATGCATGACCATTCTGAACTTTTTAGACTCTACTTCTTGAAAGGTTTGTCACTAACCTTTCCCTGAACTAGAGAAAACCAGCCCCAGGAAGGCTTCATGTTGGCATCTACCTTTGGTAAAAAAAAAAATTGTCTATCAATTCTATCTATCCATCTATGTATCTATCTCCTATCTATCTACAAAGGCTTGACAAAGACCTCATTGATTGGTCTGAAACGTTGCCTGGGAATAAATTGGGGTCACCACCTTTTTCACTTGATGTCGGAGTGCTGCCTCGTTTTTTGGAATTATCTATCTATCTATGTCAAGCATCCACCAATCAGAGGTATCACCTATCCTGTGGATGAGTTCTAGGTTGTCATTCTGGGACAACCCCTTTCCAGGCAATACACAGTCTCATACAAGGACTCCTACATCCTACAAGATTATAGCTCTGAAAAATTGTGTCACTTCTGAAAATGGTATTTATCATGTAGAGAAAGTTAATACAAGGCACAAGGCACTAATGTATTGTTAGTATCCATATTGCCTCCCTTGCTGGCTTAATTCATTTTTCCATCACATTAAGCACTGCTCGTTTCCAGCGTGCATAGGCCATGCTATAGGAAAAAAAGCTGGCCTATGCGCGCTTCCATGGTCCCAGTTACTAGAGAGGCCGGAGCCTTTTCCTATAGGGTGGAAGCACAGCCACCACTGCTGGATTGCAGGATGGTTGTAACCATGGAAAAAAAGCGGTGTATAATGTGATGGAAATCATATTAGTAAGTGCCTTGTATTAACTTTCTCTACATGATAAATGTCACCTGCTAAAGTGAGACAACCCCTTTAAGTTGTACAGAGCCTTAAAGGGGTTCTCTCATCATGGACAATGGGGGCATATCACTAGGATATGCCCCCATTGACTTATAGATGCGGGTCCCACCGCTGAGATCCGCACCTATATCGGGAATGGAGCCCCGCAAGGTGGTGGCTGAAGGACTGCGGTGCGGCCACCACCAGGCCGGCTCCCCATAGAAATGAATTGGAGTGCACCGCATATGACCGGCCACTACTCCCATTCACTTCTATAGGCTCGATGGAAGTAGCCGAGCCAGTGCTCGGCTATTTTCGCCGGCCCCATAGAAAATGAATGGCAGGCGGCTATGCATGCGCAGTGTGCCCTCCTTCACATTCAGGGTTCCGTTCTCTATAGAGGTGTGGGTCCCACACCTATAAGACAATGGGGGCATATCCTGGCGTTGCTAGGTCAAAGCAGTCGGGGCCTGGGCCCCTGTTGTTTTGTCCCAGGCCCCAAATGCCCTGCCTGCCTGTTAGATATAATTGTATATATCCTCAAGACGGCAATACAATTCAATCTAATGCACTGCAAGAGCTAAAGGACCTGTGATGACCTCACAGGTCATGTGATCAGTTCTAAATGCATAGCTGAAAAGGACCTGGGATGATGTCACCATCATGTGACCAGTGCAGGAGAGGATGGCTCAGCAGTGAAGAGAAGCCCTGGGAAGAGGCTGAGGTGAGGTCTGCTACATGAGGAGAGGTAAGTAAAGATTACTCAGTGTGAGAGGCAAAGCAATGTTGGGAGTTGTAGTTATTTAACTGGGACTGTATGTTAGGGCTGAAGGGAGGGAAGTTTACATGGGACAGTGAGGTGGAGTGATGTTAATTACATGGGACTGAAATTTAGAAGTGGCTGGGGTAGGGTGATGTTATTTACATGGGACTGTATGTTTAGGGGTAATATTATTTATATGGGACTGCATGTTAAAGGCAGCTGTGGGAGGGAGTGATATTATTTACATGGGATTGAATGTTAAGGGGTAATGTTATTTACATGGTACTGCATGTTGGAGGTGGCTGGGGAGGGGGTGATTTTATTTACATGGGACTGTATGTTGAAGGCGGCTGGGGAGGGGGTGATGTTATTTACATGAGACTGTATGTTGGAGGGGGCTGGAGAGATGGTGTGATGGTATTTATATGGTACTCTATGGTGGAGGGAGGGAAATGGTGTTATTTACATGGGACTGTATGGCGGAGCTGCTGAGGAATTATAATTTGTGAGGACACTAAACTTAGGAATATAACTACAGGGGGAACTCCAGGCGGCATTATAAATATTGGGGGTGCTTCAGGGCGAGCATTATAACAGTAGGGGGCGATATAACTACAGGGGGCACTGCAGGCGGCATTATAAATACTTGAGGAGCTTTAGGGCGAGCATTATAACAGTAGGGGGCAGTATAAATACTGGGGGCACTGTGGGGGCATTTTAAATCCAGGGGACTTTAGGCGTTCTTATTACTACTGGGGGCTCTATAGGAGGGATCCGCATTATTTCTACTAAGAGCACTATGGGGGCCTTATTACTACTGAGGAGTCTGTAGAGAGCTTTATTACCACTGGGGGAATAATAGGGGGCTTTATTTCTACTGGGGGCTCTGTGAGGGTGATATTAATACTGGAGTGCTCTTCTACTAATGGAGGCACTCTTGTGGAGCATTATCACTGTTGGGGCAGTATTACTAATGAGGGCATTCTAGAAGGGAATTACTATTGGTGGGACTATGAGGAGTACTGTAACTATGGGGGGCACTCATTTTTCATTAGATTGCCTCCCACGTATGCATTTTTTTAAATTGACTCTGCAGGATACAAAAACGTGGAGTGCTGCACATTTCTATACATCAAACCGATAGGAAGAAAATTCTAGTCTCCAGCAGGGCACATTTTTGAGAGTTGCCCTTTAAGACGCATAATAATGGCCCCTGATTAAAATACATATTTTTTGTGCGAATTTTTGCCAATGATCCCCCTCTGGTATGTCACTGTCCATGTTGTGGGACTATTTGTGTACTTCTAGTAAGTGATTGGTGGCTGCACATATGACCTGAAGGTTTTTCAGGTTCGCCTGCCATTAAAGTGAAAGGGGCCCACCGTGAACGCGCAATTTGCGAACATTTGATTGCGAACACGTGAATCGTCCCGGCTGATGTTCGTCCATATTCTTGTAATGAAGAGGCTCCATAAAGTCTCTGTATCACAATGTTGGTGTGCACAAATATACAAATGCTGTGACTTTCAAGACAATTTGAATGATTGCATTATTCATCAATTGTAGCAGATTAGGAAAGTCTGACTTCTGGCATGTATAGCTTTAAAAGACTTTTTTTCTTTATTTTTTTTTCTGGGTCATTGTCCCTTTGTACCATGGCTGTCAGCCACATCATGTTCCAGTTTAAAGTTCATAAAACAAAACTTAAAGGGTTGTCCCCAAAAAAATATTCTACATTTTTCAAAACAGCACCTGGGTCTGAATAGTTCTGTAATTGCATGTAATAAAAAAATAGCTACATAACTACCTCAATGACATCCATCCATATCACACCTACTATTATCTTTTCACCTCACTCTTACTGAGGTGGATGCACATGCTCAGTTCCATCCTTCAACTGCCACCAGGTGCAACAGACAGGACACGCTCCGAAGAAAGGACCCCCCCCCCCCCCTTCCGAGCCGCCAGTTTGAAATTGGAGCAATGAATGGGGAGATCTCTGGACCTATGTGAGGTACAAGGCTGGTTCTAGCTTTGTTAGAGATTGCCATGTACTATATGATGTTTGATTTTCATTGACTCATGGACCTGTCACAAAATTAAACCTGTTTGGCCTCAGATAGTAAAATATTATATGATTTAATATGGTGATTTTGTTAGGAGTTATACATGTTAACATGTTTACTGCCACCTGTAGGCTATATAGATATGACAGTTTCAAACCTTTGTTATATTGTTTGTGTCTGAATAAAGTTGTTGTTGAAATACCTCAGATCACCTCAGGAAACATGGTGTCAGAAGTGGAGAGGGCTTTGGTGTTTTAGAAAGCACTAAAGTCCTAATATCAGTACAAAAGATCAACAAGAATTGTTTCTCTGGTAATTTATTAATAAGAGACACACAGTGTTACAGAAAATGGCTGCAAACAACTTCCCTGTGCCGTCTCCCATGGACTGTAAAGGGGACCTGGCAGTTAACTGGACATATTTCAAATCCCAGTGGGAAGATTATGAGGTGGCAATTGAACTTGATAAGAAAGACTCCAAGGTAAGGATAGCGACACCGCGCTCAGTGATGGGAAGAGACTGTCTGCGTATTTATCAGCACCTCTCACTCTCTGATGCCGACAAGTAGGACATAGAGAAAACTCCGGATGCATTACAGAGTCATTTTATGCCTTCACGTAACATCATTTATGAGAGGTACACATTCAATACCACAAACCAAGGCCCATTGGAAACTATAGATCAGTATGTGACTAGACTGAGGCAGCTAGTCGCTACATGCGAGTTTGAAGTATTACATGATGAACTTATCAGAGACAGAATAGTTCTGGGATCAAAAGACATTAATGCTAGAAAGAGAATGCTCAGAGAACCAGACCTGAACCTACAGAGAGCCATTGATATGTGTGGAAGCCATGAACATACAGAAATGCAAATACAAGCAATGCAAGAAAGCAAAAGTGAAACCGAAGCTGTACATTATACTGCTAAAACATATAAAATGCCCATGAAAGAAAGCAAAGTAAAAACAATCAGATGTAGATACTGTGGAAACAACCACCCCTGGGGCAGAGACCACTGTCCTGCATATGGAGAAACATGTAGTAAATGCAAAAAGCAAAACCATTTTTGCAGAAAGCAAATGCCAGAATACATATGGCTGCACAGATCAAGAGCAGCAGCTCAGAAGAATCAGTATTCACTATTATTCATCAAATAGGAGCAGTAAGCAGTCCAGGATCACGGTGGTTTGTACCACTACAACTCAGCATTGACAGAGAAGCAGGGGAAAGGTTACACTGTCAGTTAGACTGTGGGGCCACCTGCAACCTTATGACATACAAAGACTATTGCAAAATTGTTAACCACTTCAGCCCCGCTAGGTGAAACCCCCTTCATGACCAGGCCACTTTTTACACTTCGGCACTACACTCCTTTCACCGTTTATCGCTCGGTCATGCAACTTACCACCCAAATGAATTTTACCTCCTTTTCTTCTCACTAATAGAGCTTTCATTTGGTGGTATTTTATTGCTGCTGACATTTTTACTTTTTTTGTTATTAATAAAAATGTAACGATTTTTTTGCAAAAAAATGACATTTTTCACTTTCAGCTGTGAAATTTTGCAAAAAAAACGACATCCATATATAAATTTTTCGCTAAATTTATAGTTCTACATGTCTTTGATAAAAAAAAATGTTTGGGCAAAAAGAAATGGTTTGGGTAAAAGTTATAGCATTTACAAACTATGGTACAAAAATGTGAATTTCCGCTTTTTGAAACGGCTCATTTTCTGAGCACCTGTCATGTTTCCTGAGGTTCTACAATGCCCAAACAGTAGAAAAACCCCACAAATGACCCCATTTCGGAAAGTAGACACCCTAAGGTATTCGCTGATGGGCATAGTGAGTTCATAGAACTTTTTATTTTTTGTCACAAGTTAGCGGAAAATGATGATGATTTTTTTTTTTTTTCTTACAAAGTCTCATATTGCACTTACTTGCGACAAAAAATAAAAAATTCTAGGAACTCACCATGCCCCTCACAGAATACCTTGGGGTGTCTTCTTTCCAAAATGGGGTCACTTGTGGGGTAGTTATACTGCCCTGGCAATTTAGGGGCCCAAATGTGTGAGAAGAACTTTGCAATCAAAATGTGTAAGAAATGACCGGTGAAATCCGAAAGGTGCACTTTGGAATATGCGCCCCTTTGCCCACCCTGGCAGCAAAAAAGTGTCACACATGTGGTATCGCCGTACTCAGGAGAAGTTGGGGAATGTGTTTTGGGGTGTCATTTTACATATACCCATGCTGGGTGAGAGAAATATCTTGGCAAAAGACAACTTTTCCCATTTTTTTATACAAAGTTGGCATTTGACCAAGATATTTTTCTCACCCAGCATGGGTATATGTAAAATGACACCCCAAAACACATTCCCCAACTTCTCCTGAGTACGGCGATACCACATGTGTGACATTTTATTGCAGCCTAGGTGGGCAAAGGGGCACATATTCCAAAGTGCACCTTTCGGGTTTCGCCGGTCATTTTTTACACATTTTGATTGCAAGGTTCTTCTCACACATTTGGGCCCCTAAATTGCCAGGGCAGTATAACTACGCCACAAGTGACCCCATTTTGGAAAGAAGACACCCCAAGGTATTCCGTGAGGGGCATGGCGAGTTCCTAGAATTTTTTATTTTTTGTCACAAGTTAGCGGAAAATGATGATTTTTTTTTTTCTCTTTTTTCCTTACAAAGTCTCATATTCCACTAACTTGCGACAAAAAATAAAAAATTCTAGGAACTCGCCATGCCCCTCACGGAATACCTTGGGGTGTCTTCTTACCAAAATGGGGTCACTTGTTGCGTAGTTATACTGCCCTGGCAATTTAGGGGCCCAAATGTGTGAGAAGTACTTTGCAATCAAAATCTGTAAAAAATGACCGGTGAAATCCGAAAGGTGCACTTTGGAATATGCGCCCCTTTGCCCACCTTGGCATCAAAAAAGTGTCACACATCTGGTATCGCCATACTCAGGAGAAGTTGGGGAATGTGTTTTGGGGTGTCATTTTACATATACCCATGCTGGGTGAGAGAAATATCTTGGCAAACGACAACTTTTCCCATTTTTTTATACAAAGTTGGCATTTGACCAAGATATTTTTCTCACCCAGCATGGGTATATGTAAAATGACACCCCAAAACACATTCCCCAACTTCTCCTGAGTACGGCGATACCAGATGTGTCACACTTTTTTGCTGCCAAGGTGGGCAAAGGGGCACATATTCCAAAGTGCACCTTTCGGATTTTGCAGGCCATTTTTTACACATTTTGATTGCAAAGTTCTTCTCACACATATGGGCCCCTAAATTGCCAGGGCAGTATAACTACGCCACAAGTGACCCCATTTTGGAAAGAAGACACCCTAAGGTATTCCGTGAGGGGCACTGCGAGTTCCTAGAATTTTTTTTTTTTTGTCACAAGTTAGCGGAAAATGATGATGTTTTTTTTTTTTTTTTTTTTTTTTTTTCTTACAAAGTCTCATATTCCACTAACTTGCGACAAAAAATAAAAAATTCTAGGAACTCACCACGCCCCTCACAGAATACCTTGGGGTGTCTTCTTTCCAAAATGGGGTCACTTGTGGGGTAGTTATACTGCCCTGGCAATTTAGGGGCCCATATGTGTGAGAAGTACTTTGCAATCAAAATGTGTAAAAAATGGCCTGCAAAATCCGAAAGGTGCACTTTGGAATATGTGCCCCTTTGCCCACCTTGGCATCAAAAAAGTGTCACACATCTGGTATCGCCGTACTCAGGAGAAGTTGGGGAATGTGTTTTGGGGTGCCATTTTACAAATACCCATGCTGGGTGAGAGAAATATGTTGGCAAAAGACAACTTTTCCCATTTTTTTATACAAAGTTGGCATTTGACCAAGATATTTATCTCACCCAGCATGGGTATATGTAAAATGACACCCCAAAACACATTCCCCAACTTCTTCTGAGTACGGCGATACCAGATGTGTCACACTTTTTTGCAGCCTAGATGCGCAAAGGGGCCCAAATTCCTTTTAGGAGGGCATTTTTAGACATTTGGATCCCAGACTTCTTCTCACGCTTTAGGGCCCCTAAAAAGCCAGGGCAGTATATATACCCCACATGTGACCCCACTTTGGAAAGAAGACACCCCAAGGTATCCAATGAGGGGCCTGGCAAGTTCATAGAAATTTTTTTTTTTTCGCATAAGTTAGCGGAAATTGATTTTTTTTTGTTTTTTCTCACAAAGTCTCACTTTCCGCTAACTTAGGACAAAAATTTAAATCTTTCATGGACTCAATATGCCCCTCAGCAAATACCTTGGGGTGTCTTCTTTCCAAAATGGGGTCAGTTGTGGGGTGTTTGTACTGCCCTGGCATTTGAGGGTCTCCGCAATCATTACATGTATGGCCAGCATTAGGAGTTTCTGCTATTCTCCTTATACAGTGGAGGAAATAATTATTTGACCCCTCACTGATTTTGTAAGTTTGTCCAATGACAAAGAAATGAAAAGTCTCAGAACAGTATCATTTCAATGGTAGGTTTATTGTAACAGTGGCAGATAGCACATCAAAAGGAAAATCGAAAAAATAACTTTAAATAAAAGATAGCAACTGATTTGCATTTCATTGAGTGAAATAAGTATTTGAACCCTCTAACAAAAAAAGACTTAATACTTGGTGGAAAAACCCTTGTTTGCAAGCACAGAGGTCAAACGTTTCTTGTAATTGATGACCAAGTTTGCGCACATTTTAGGAGGAATGTTGGTCCACTCCTCTTTGCAGATCATCTCTAAATCCCTAAGGTTTCGAGGCTGTCTCTGTGCAACTCTGAGCTTGAGCTCCCTCCATAGGTTTTCGATTGGATTAAGGTCCGGAGACTGACTAGGCCACTCCATGACCTTAATGTGCTTCTTCTTGAGCCACTCCTTTGTTGCCTTTGCTGTATGTTTTGGGTCATTGTCGTGCTGGAACACCCATCCACGACCCATTTTCAGTTTCCTGGCAGAGGGAAGGAGGTTGTCGCTCAGGATTTCACGATACATGGCTCCGTCCATTTTCCCGTTTATGCGAATAAGTTGTCCTGTGCCCTTAGCAGAAAAACACCCCCAAAGCAAAATGTTTCCACCCCCATGCTTGACGGTGGGGACGGTGTTTTGGGGGTCATAGGCAGCATTTTTCTTCCTCCAAACACAGCGAGTTGAGTTAATGCCAAAGAGCTCTATTTTGGTCTCATCAGACCACAGCACCTTCTCCCAGTCACTCTCTGAATCATTCAGGTGTTCATTGGCAAACTTCAGACGGGCCTGCACATGTGCCTTCCTGAGCAGGGGGACCTTGCGAGCCCTGCAGGATTTTAATCCATTGCGGTGTAATGTGTTTCCAATGGTTTTCTTGGTGACTGTGGTCCCTGCTAATTTGAGGTCATTAACTAACTCCTCCCGTGTAGTTCTAGGATGCTTTTTCACCTTTCTCAGAACCATTGACACCCCACGAGGTGAGATCTTGCGTGGAGCCCCAGAGCGAGGTCGATTGATGGTCATTTTGTGCTCCTTCCATTTTCGAACAATCGCACCAACAGTTGTCACCTTCTCTCCCAGCTTCTTGCTAATGGTTTTGTAGCCCATTCCAGCCTTGTGCAGGTCTACAATTTTGTCTCTGACATCCTTGGACAGCTCTTTGGTCTTTCCCATGTTGGAGAGTTTGGAGTCTGCTTGATTGATTGATTCTGTGGACAGGTGTCTTTTATACAGGTGACTAGTTAAGACAGGTGTCCTTAATGAGGGTGACTAATTGAGTAGAAGTGTCTAACCACTCTGTGGGAGCCAGAACTCTTAATGGTTGGTAGGGGTTCAAATACTTATTTCACTCAATGAAATGCAAATCAGTTGCTATCTTTTATTTAAAGTTATTTTTTCGATTTTCCTTTTGATGTGCTATCTGCCACTGTTACAATAAACCTACCATTGAAATGATACTGTTCTGAGACTTTTCATTTCTTTGTCATTGGACAAACTTACAAAATCAGTGAGGGGTCAAATAATTATTTCCTCCACTGTATTGAGCATACAGGTAATGAGATTTTTTTTTCCGTTCAGCCTCTGGGCTGAAAGAAAAAAATGAACGGCACAGATTTCTTCATTCGCATCGATCAATGTGGATGAAAAAATCTCTGCCCCAAAAAAAAATGGAGGGGAAAGGCGTCTGCCAGGACATAGGAGCTCCTCCCAACATCCATACCCACTTAGCTCGTATGCCCTGGCAAACCAGATTTCTCCATTCGCATCAATCGATGTGGATGAATAAATCATTGCCGGGATTTTTTTTTTTTATATTTATATATATATATATATACAAAGTGTTTGCCAAAGCATAGGAACGCCGCCTCCTCCTCAGCTCGTATGCCTCGGCAAACGTATCTGTCACTGCAGAGGAGAAAATCCCGTCTTGCAGCGCCGCATACACCGACTTGCGTGTAATCTGACAGCAGCGCAATGCTTCTGTCAGAATGCACATCGGTGCTGCAGCTAGTAGATCGGTTGGTCCACCTGGAAGGTAAAAAAAAAAAAAAAAAGAAAAAACCAGGCCACAACGCAATAATTTTATTAACTTTGGAACAGAACATGTAACTTAAACTTTTGGAACTAAACATTTTTTTTTTATTTTTTTTTTTTTTTTATTTTTTATTGGGAAAACTTCAAAACATTTACAGTAAAAAAGAAAAGTTTTTACAATCTCTCAATTCTTAGTGACCCAACTAATTATATATAAATATGATTATAAATATATTCAGCTAATCTTTTCATAGCGTTTAGAAAACCCTCCCCTCCCTCCCCCCCAATTTGTGGTGCGTCAAAGTAGGACCCCTGTACATAATACAACCTGACCTCAGCTAATCAGTCCTCCAACCACTCCATATCCTACTCCACTGGTACTCAATTTCCCTCCGTCTGTATATTATTTTCTCGTAGTTCTTTACCTTATCAATTAAGTTTGACCATGTATTTATATCTGGAATGGATCGGGCAAACCAGGTCCGACTGATCAGAACTCTAGCCAACATCAGTATTCTACTCAGGAAGATCTTTTGATACTTATGATTTTTTAGTTTGGAAAGATCATTAAGAACAAATACTTGTGGTTCAAAAGGGATTCGAATCTTTAGTTTACACATGATACAATTATTGATACCATTCCAGTAATTTATAAGTTTTGGACAGGTCCATATCATATGGAGAAAGTCCGCTCCCACAGTGTCACATTTGGGACAATTGGACGTAACTCTTAACCCACATTTATTCATCCAAAAGGGAGTGATATATAATCTGTGACAAATATAGAATTGTATTAGAACATGGTTAAAGTTCTGGGACAATAAAGATAAATTCCCAAAAATATTCTCCCACCCTTCTCCCTGTAAATTCGGACAGTCCACCTCCCAAAGTTTTTGTCCTGGTGAATGTATATCACTAAACCGTGCCTTAACTAATAACTTATATATATTTGAAATTTTTATTCTAGAAAGTGTGCCCCCTACCCAATCATTCAGAAAGGATAAATTATCTATATCCAACAGCCGCTTATCATCCAGGCTAGATAGTACAGATCGCAATTGAAAGTACCTAAACCATGAAAGATTTTTTATATTATGTGTCATTTCTATATAAGGTTTAATTTCTCTATTTTTAACTACCTGTGAAATATATAAAATTTTGTTCTTCTGCCAAAATTTGTCGGCTGCAATTTCATCCAGCCTTTGTAAATATAAATTGTGCCAAAGAGGCGTAAATGTGAATGAACCCTTAACCTTCAACCATGTCCTAATTGTAGCCCACACTCTAAGGAGTAATTTTATAGTCTCTCTATAGCCTTGCTCATAACTCTTCAATAAACCAGATTCCAACAAGGTAAAGATGTTATTGTGAGCGTGACTAGTTACCAACTTCCCCAGCAGTGCACTGTTCTCTACTTCATAGCACATCAATAACTGGGCTGCAATAAAATACCCCTTAAAGTAGGGGAGATTTAAACCCCCGCAATCCACTGATTTATACAAATATTCCAACTTAATTCGCACTCGCTTTCTTCCCCATATTAGGTCATTTATTATTCTTTCCATAAGTTTAAAATATTTGTCTTGTATCCAAATAGGTGTATTCCTGAGCACGTAAAGAAATTGTGGTAATATCACCATTTTAACTAGTGAAACTCGATCAGCTCTGGATAGGGGAAGTTTCAGCCAGATTCCTATTTTAGCTCTAATCTTTACCATGATGGGGATCAAATTAAGTTCTACAAAGTTTTCAACCCTAGATGATATAATCAAACCCAAATACTGAAAAGTATCAACAATATCCAACTGAGTAACAGGAACCTCTTTCTGTGGCAGGGGGTCTATTGGGAGCAGACTAGTCTTGGCCCAGTTTATAAGAAGACCAGACACCTCACCAAATACTTTAACCATTTGAATAATCCTAGGGAGAGTAGTTTCCGTATGATCTATAAAAAACAGAACATCATCTGCGTATAATGAGATGCGGTCTTGTGTTCCTAGCGTACCAAATCCTTTGACCTGATCGTCCTGCCTGATGGCCATCGCAAGGGGTTCAATATATATATCGAATAGTAAGGGAGATAATGGGCAACCCTGACGGGTGCCTCTGTTTAACTCGATACTACTACTCAAAATTCCATTAAGACTCAATTTAGCCCTTGGAGATCCATACAATACCCTAAGAGTGCGTATAAACCTTTCTCCAAAGCCCATCCTAGCAAGAACCTTCCAGAGGAAACGCCACTCCACCCTGTCAAAGGCCTTAGAGGCATCCAATGACAGGATGGAGCGGGCGGTCCCCCCAGGGGCCTGGATATTAGAAAAGAGCCGATGTAAATTATGATGTGTGCCCTTATTTTTAATAAAACCGCTCTGATCCGGATGGATTATGGAGGAGACGACCCCAGAAAGCCTTGTAGCAAGGACCCTCGCCAAAAGCTTTACATCTGCATTAAGCAGTGAAATTGGTCTATAGGATTCTAAATCTAGAGGGTCCTTGCCTTTTTTTGGAATTAGTATCACTGTAGCCTCCATCATTGAGTCTGGCAACATCCCATCCTCCATTGATTCGGCAAAAACCTCCAATAATCTAGGAAGAATACAGTCCCCGTATTTACTATAAAATTCATATGGAAGCCCGTCTGAACCAGGAGTAGAATTAGCTGAACATAATTTAATAGCTCCCTCAAGTTCATGAATTGAGATCTCCAGTTCTAATGCTTTCTTTTGCATCTCAGTGATAGTTGGAAAGTTGATCCTATCTAGATAAAAATCTATCTTATCATCTGTAATATTAGAATCAGCCTTGTACAAATCTAGAAAATATTCAACAAAGGCCTTCTCCACCGGACCCTGTCCAGAAACTATCCTACCATCCCTCATTCGAACCTTGTCTAAATGTTTTTTGGGTTGTTGATTGGAGATTACTCTAGAAAGGAGTCTACCGGGTCGCCCAGACTCTGAAAAATATTTTTGCCCTTTAAAAAAGAGATTCTGTTGAGCTTTATCCAGTAGAAAATTAGCATATATTTGTGTGGCTTTTTGCATATTTTCCCTATTAATCTCCGTCTTATTTATATGGAAGGATTCTGTCGCTGACACTACATGTTTTTCTAGATTTTTCTGTTTTTTTCCATATTCCCTTCTAAGATTCGTGATATTACTAACCATCAATCCCCTCATGTACGCCTTAAAGGTATCCCATACCACTTGAATTTTTGCTGAGCCGTAGTTAATATCCCAGAATCGGCCTATATCATTTCGAATTATTTCATGTGTCTTTATAACTGATAGCCAGTAAGGGTTTAGTCTAAAGGGCGGTCTTGGTGTATATCTTTCCGGAGACAAGCATAATTCTAGTACTAACGGGGAATGGTCAGATATTGACCTTGTTTCATATTTCATTCGTTTTATCAATTTCACATATTTACTATTTATCAATACAAGGTCTATTCTGGACAACGATTTACCTGCTTTACTAAAGCATGAAAAAACCCTTTTCCCCTGTCCCAGATATTCCCAAGCGTCCTCAAATCCAGCCTCCAGACAAAACCGTGCGAGGGGAGACCCCTGGACCGGACTGTCACTCTTAGCACTCATAGAGACCCTGTCACGTAGAGGATCGATGACACAGTTAAAATCGCCAATAATCAGTGTTGGACATTCTGGCCATTTATCCATAAATAATAAAAGAGAATTAAGAACCAAAAGAGAAAATGGCGGAGGGATATAGACAAAGGCCAAAATACATAACTCTCCCCCTAACCTGCAATATAAAAAAATAAATCTCCCCTGTTGGTCGACAGAGGATGCCTCACAAACGAAGTCAATAAGTCTGTGTATCAACACCGTAACACCTCTCGAGTAGTTGGAGAGGGTAGAATGATACCTATACACAGCCCATCCCCTGTCGACCATTCTAGTGGTCTCCTCAGTGAGATGGGTCTCTAACAGGCATACTATTGCTGGTAAATGGGCCTGAGTCAGGTCAAAAACCGCTTGTCTCTTACCTCTTTCCCCCAAACCCCGTACATTCCAAGCAAAAATTCTGATCATCGTCATTAACAATGGTTAAATGGGGGATCCGGAGAGAGGGAAAGAGGAAAAAACAAGAAGAAAAAAAATTAGTAAACCAAAAAAAGGGGAACCACATCCACTTTGACGCACCACAACCCAACCCCCCCCCCCCCTCACCCCCCTCCCACAAACAATCCACCACATATGGTAGTAGATTTCTTTCCTATGACCAACCCCCGACCCTCCCCCCACTCAGCCACCCCCACACCGCCAATAAGAAGCAAAGAAAACTACATTTAGGGGTATAAGCCCCTTATAATACTAATTATTCCCGCCAGATCATAACCCAATTGTATCATCGATTGTTTCGATCAAGCCAATCCGCGGCTTCTTCTGCGGTGTCAAAAAAAAGGGTTTTATCATCAAAAACAATCCGCAATTTGGCCGGGAATATAAGAGAATATTTAATATCCCTTTCTCTTAGCTTCTTTTTAACAGTCATAAATGTGCGTCTCTCTTCTTGTATTTCTTTCGAAAAATCAGGAAAAAAGGCCAGTCTAATCCCATTGTACACAACCGGTGAGGATTCCCTCGCCCTTCTCAGGAGGACATCTCTGTCCCCTGTAGTCAATATCTTAGCCAGGATTGTCCGAGGTTGTCTCCCTGGAATTGGTTTTCCTCCTGGGACCCGATGAGCTCTTTCAATCATGAAAAGAGAAGAAAATGACTCTTTACCAAAGTTCTCAAGAATTAATTTCTGTATGAATTGGGTTGGATTTTTCTCTTCCACACCCTCTGGAATCCCTATTATTCTCACGTTGTATCTTCGTGACCTATCCTCCAGGTCCACTACCTTTTTCTTCAGGAGATTATATTCCACTTTAAGTGTAGACAGTTCCGTATTTATTTTTTTGGATTCGTTCTGTATAAGGGTGACGGAATTTTCAAGGGTATTGACTCTGTCTCGCATTTTAGACAAATCATCTTTTATTAATCCCACATCAACTTGAATAAACCCAAGTTGGGTTGTAACCGCCTGTATTAAATCCCCGTTCTGTTTAACCGCTAGGAGTATTTCTTCCAGCGGGGAAGAGTTATCATTAGGGATTGCTTCCCCCATTATGCCGTCTTCCTCTTCATGGTATCTAATGCCTTTTTGTATTTCTGGCTCAGTTACCTCTGGTTCATAATTTATTTTTGCAAAAAATTCCTTTTGTCCGCCCCTCGTATTGACCCTTGGAGACTTCAGAAACTGGTCCAATTTTGTTGGTTCAGCAATTTGGACCCGTGTTTTCTGACTTGATAGATCAGTCGAACGCCTAGGGGCTTTTGGACCCATATCTTATTTCTTTTTATTCTTCTTTATTATTTACTTTATTTTATTTTTTTTTTCCTTTGGTATCTTTTTATTTTTTTATTTTTTTTTTAATATATTTATTTGTTTTTTTTTTTTTTTTTTTTTTTCCCCTTATTCCGCTTATTCCGCCTCCTTCTCTCCTTTGAGTATATATCTTTTCTTCTTTGCTCTCCTTTCTTTATTTTTTTTCTAATTTTTGTTCCTTTTCTTTTTTCTTTTTTTTTCCTTATCCCCCTTCCCCTTTTTTTTTTTTTTATAGTGCCTTCTTCTTAGTTCTGTTTTTTCTTCTCCTTTTTTTTTTTTTTTTTTAATTTTTTTGTCTCCTCCCCCTTTTTTTTTTTGTGTCCACTCTTCTTTATACTCTTTATCCTCTTTTTTTTTTTATTTTTTTTTTCCCCTTTTTTTTTTTTCTTCACTTTATACTTTAAACTCTATAGTTCACTTTGTTATACTCGTAAGCAATTTGGCAATCTCCAGTCAAGATTAGTTGGGATCAGCAGTCATGGAAGGTTAGTCACTATGACATCAAAAAAGGAGACATAACAAATCGGAGAGAGAAGCTTATCGTCTTCTCCAACGAACCATCAGGTATGGGGAACACAGAGGTTACTCACTGACACCAAAGGGGGAGTAGCAGATCGGCAGGAACCGGAGGCACACTCCACGGGGGTAAGGGAAAAGAAACTCCAGAGAGCAGACTGCACACACCGAGACGGAGGGCAAGAAAGGAGGCAGGAGCAGCAGGAGCAGCAAACTCGGGAACGGCAGGATCAACAAAGAGCCGGAGGCAGCCCCCACATCCGAACCCAGCAATCGATAGCAGCAGCGTGGGGGTAACAATACCGGGGGTCAACAGCGCTAATCACACGGTCAGACGGTCACAGAGAGGGTGCAGGGAGGATTCGGCACGAAGACGCCAGCATAGTCAAAGCGGCGAGGTAGCGGCGGGGTAGCTGAGCAGCAGGGAAAGCCGGGAGCGCGACGTCCACTACGTCATCACGTCATCACGCTCAAGTTGGAACTAAACATTAACCTGTTTGCTTACCTGTTTTTTTTTTGTTTTTTTACCTTTATAGAACAAACCTCTCCTTCCCCATGGGTCAATGTGCAAAGCGCAAATCGCCCAAAGATGTGGCGAAGTGCGTTATGCACTTTGTCCCATGTGAAAGGAGACGTTTGCAGCAGCAGTGAGTGAATGGGCCCTAATAGCCCTGTGTGCCTGTCCTGGTGAGATGATCCCTATGCTAATAGTGTACCTGTGAGTGGTACTTCCGGAAACACTCTCCAAAGCATAGGGCAGGGTGGTCCGGACAGTCAGGACAGAAATAGCGGGTGTCACGCCTTATTCCACTCCTGCTACAGACACGACATCTTTTTCGGGGTGACTGTTGGGTTGAGGTACCAGGAACGACATTGGGGAAATGTCGCTCGTGTAGACGGCTAACTACACTGGTGGTTGGGGCCACGGAACCTCCTGGATACAGGAGGTTCTCGATGATCTCTTCCTGAAATTTGAGGAAGGATCCAGTTCTCCCAGCCTTACTGTAGAGAACAAAACTATTGTACAGAGCCAATTGAATTAAATATACAGACACCTTCTTATACCAGCGTCTGGTGCGTCGGGAAACTAAATACGGAGACAACATCTGGTCATTGAAGTCGACCCCTCCCATGTGGAGGTTATAGTCGTGGACTGAGAGGGGCTTTTCAATGACACGGGTTGCTTGCTCAATTTGTATTGTCGTGTCTGCGTGAATGGAGGAGAGCATGTAAACATCACGCTTGTCTCTCCATTTCACCGCGAGCAGTTCTTCGTTACACAGTGCGGCCCTCTGCCCCCTTGCAAGACGGGTGGTAACGAGCCGTTGGGGGAAGCCCGCGCGACTAGTTCGCGTGGTACCACAGGCGCCAATCCGTTCTAGAAACAAATGCCTAAAGAGGGCCACACTTGTGTAAAAATTGTCCACATAAAGATGGTACCCCTTGCCGAATAAGGGTGACACCAAGTCCCAAACTGTCTTCCCACTGCTCCCCAGGTAGTCAGGGCAACCGACCGGCTCCAGGGTCTGATCTTTTCCCTCATAGACCCGAAATTTGTGGGTATAGCCTGTGGCCCTTTCACAGAGCTTATACAATTTGACCCCATACCGGGCGCGCTTGCTTGGGATGTATTGTTTGAAGCCAAGTATCAGGGACTCGTCTATGCAGATGTTTTGCTCTGGGGTATAAATATCTGCAAATTTCTGGTTGAAATGGTCTATGAGGGGCCGAATTTTGTGGAGCCGGTCAAAAGCAGGGTGGCCCCTGGGACGGGAGGCGGTGTTGTCACTAAAGTGCAGGAACCGCAGGATGGCCTCAAAACGTGCCCTGGACATGGCAGCAGAGAACATGGGCATGTGATGAATCGGGTTCGTGGACCAATATGACCGCAATTCATGCTTTTTTGTCAGGCCCATGTTGAGGAGGAGGCCCAGAAAAGTTTTAAGTTCGGAAACTTGGACTGGTTTCCACCGGAAAGGCTGGGCATAAAAGCTTCCCGGGTTAGCGGTGATAAATTGTGTGGCATACCTGTTTGTTTCGGCCACAACTATGTCTAAAAGCTCCGCAGTCAAGAACAGCTCAAAAAATCCCAGGGCCGAACCGATCTGAGCCGTCTCAACCCGAACTCCAGACTGGGCAGTGAAAGGGAAAACTACAGGTGCGGCTGAAGTTGGGGACTGCCAATCAGGGTTTGCCAGCACCTCTGGGATTCTAGGGGCTCTACGGGCACGTCTTTGCGGTGGCTGCGACGGGGTCACTACTGCACGTGCCACCGTACCAGCTTCAACTGCCCTTCTGGTGCTCGCTACTTCACCAGGTTGTACGGCAGTGCTGGTACTAGGTCCAGGGAGGGCTGGGCTGCTGGTGTATGCCTCACCACGTAATCCGACAGCACCAGCCCCACTCTGCTGCTCTTGAAGCGGATCCTGCGCAACCTGCGGTCTAGCGACACGGGGCCGGGTACGCCTGGTGGTATCAGGGACCTCAGCCTCCTCGTCCGAACTTTGGGTCAGAGAGCCACTGCTTTCTACAGGTTCGTATTCTGACCCGCTGGATTCATCAGATGAGGGTTCCCACTCCTCATCCGACTGGGTCAGAAGCCTGTAGGCCTCTTCAGAGGAATACCCCCTGTTAGACATGTGGGCAACTAAATTTAGGGGTATTCCCAGAGACTACCCAAGAAAAAAAAAGCAAGCCTGTCTTACAAAGGGGAGGCTAGCGAAGTACCGGAGGCCGCTGCGGTTGATAAAAAATATCAAAACTGATTTTTTTATCGCCGCAGTGCGTGTAAAGTGAATGTGCAGTGATCAAAAAAAAGTTTTTTTTTTGTCACTGCGGTGGGGCGGGTGTGGGCGAACGCACGTGTGGGCGACAGATCAGGCCTGATCGGGCAAACACTGCGTTTTGGGTGGAGGGCGAACTAAAGTGACACTAGTACTATTATAGATCTGACCGTGATCAGTTTTGATCACTTTCAGATACTATAAAAGTACAAATGCTGATTAGCGATACGCTAATCAGCGAATAACGGACTGCGGTGCGGTGGGCTGGGCGCTAACTGATCGCTAACTACCTAACCAAGGGACCTAAACTATACCTAAAACCTAACGGTCAATAACAGTGAAAAAAAAAGTGACAGTTTGCACTGATCACTTTTTTCTTTTCACTTGTGATTGACAGGGGTGATCAAAGGGGTGATCAAAGGGTTAATTGGGGTTCAGGGGGGGTGATCTGGGGCTAGTATGTGATGTTTGGTGTACTCACTGTGTAGCCTGCTCCTCTGCTGGATCCAACCGACGAAAAGAACCAGCAAAGGAGCAGGCAGCCATATATCAGATCATATTTACTAATATGATCTGATATCTGGCACTTTGATTGGCTTTTTTAAAAATCAGCAACCTGCCAGCCACGATCATTGGCTGGCAGGTTGCTGACGAAATACTTCTCGAAGAAATGCCGGCGCGAACTGCGCACGTGCGGGCGCATACTCGCGTCATCTCGCGTCTCGCGAGATGACGCGTATATGCGTGACTGTGCGCCAGCCTGCCATCTCCGGAACGCACATGTGCGTTAGGCGGTCCGGAGGTGGTTAAAGAAGAAAAGCCAACATTACAGAAGAGTAATGTCAAATTAAAATGGTACAATGATACCTATATGATACCTATGGGCCAATGTAATCTAAATTGTACATATAAAGATAAAACATATACACTGCAATTCCAAGTTGTCCAAGGTAAACACAAGCCACTTCTCTCAGCAGAAACATGTCAGAAAATGGGCCTCCTTACACTGAATGTAGAACATAATGTATTATTACATGATGACCAGCAAACAACTACAACTTCACCCTTTTCTTATGAAATGATCACAACTGAATATAGAGACATTTTCAAAGGACTAGGGTTTCTACCTGGAGAGTATCACCTAGAAATAGATGAAGCAATACCTCCTGTTCAAAACCAACCACGTAGAGTGGCGGCTCCACTTAAAGCAGACTTAAAGGCAAAAATAGAGAGATTAGAGACACTGGGAGTGATAAAAAAGGTCATAGAACCTATGACATGGATAAGTAGTATGGTTGCTGTTAAGAAACCAGGCAAGCTGCGAATATGCATTGATCCCAAAGACTTAAATAAAGCACTAAAACGCTCACATTATCCAATGCCCACTATAGAGGAAATCCTGCCAAGTTTAACAAATGCAAAAGTATTTTCTGTCTTGGATGCTAAGGATGGCTTCTGGCAAGTAAAACTGGACACTAAAAGCAGTTATCTCACTACATTCTGGACTCCCTTTGGGCGTTACCGATGGCTACGCATGCCTTTTGGGATTGCTACTGCACCAGAAGAATATCAACGTAGACAACATGAAGCAGTAGAAGACCTGCCCGGAGTGGAAGTTATTGCAGATGATATATTGGTGTATGGCTGTGGTGACACTACAGAGGAGGCCACAAAGGATCATGACAAGAATTTGATTGGACTCTTAGAGAGAGCACGAAAGCTGAACCTAAAATTCAATAAAACGAAGCTGAGATTGAGGCTATCTTCGGTACCATACATGGGACATTTACTCACAGCAGAAGGCCTGCGTCCTGATCCAGAAAAAGTCAGAGCAATTTTAGAGGTACCAAAGCCTGACAATGTACAAGCAGTTCAGAGACTACTAGGGTTTGTAAACTACCTTTCAAAATTCTTACCACATCTTTCGGATGTAAGTGAACCACTACGCAGACTGACAGACAAAGACAGCTTGTGGGCCTGGCAATCCAGCCATGATGAAGCCCTCAAGCAAATAAAAGATATTGTTACTAAACATCCAGTTTAGATACTACAATGTCAATGAAGAAGTAACAGTCCAATGTGATGCCAGTGAAAAAGGTCTTGGAGCAACACTTTTGCAAGGAGGTCAGCCAGTGACGTTTGCATCACGTACACCGTCTTCAACAGAACAAAGATATGCCCAGATTGAAAAGGAATGTCTTGCCATTGTATATGCATGCCAGAAGTTTAATCAGTACTTACATGGAAAAAATATTATTAACATTGAGACTGATAGCCACTAGAGAGCATTTTTAAAAAACCTCTCCTAGTAGCACCAAAACGTCTACAGCGCATGATGCTACAGTTGCAAAAATACAACCTGAATGTGGTTTACAAAAAAGGATCAGGAATGTATATTGCAGACTTCTTATCAAGAGCAGCATTACCTCACAAAACAATGGACAAGGACACCCCAGATTATGAGATTTTCTTGATGCAATCAGAGGATGCATTTTCTAAGGAACTGGAAGAGATAAACTTTGCAGAATATCTAAGAGTGTCTGATTTGCGCCTACAACAAATTCAGAAGTTCACAGAACAAGATGAAGTCTTGCAAGCATTAAAAACTACTGTTCTTACAGGATGGCCAGACCAGAAAGAAAAAATACAGATTTGTATCAGGGACTACTGGGGCTTTAGAGATGAGATAAACATACAAAATGAAATTCTGTATAAAGGACACAGAGTCATCATACCAAAAAACATGCGCCCAGAAATGATAGCGAGGACTCATTCTAGCCACTTAGGAATAGAAGCATGCCTTTGCAAGGCCAAGGATGTCATCTTTTGGCCACACATGGGCCCAGAGATTATAGAGGCAATAAAGAACTGTAATACTTGCAATGAGTATATGTGTAAATAAACAAAAGAACCTCTGATGACTCACAAATTGCCCACTCTACCCTGGAGCAAACTAGGCATGGACTTATTTTCCTTAACAGGACAAGATTACTTAATAATTGTTGATTATTATTCAGATTTCTGGGAAATTGATTTAGTTTCTGATACCACCTCTAAAACAATTATAGATTGTTGCAAAGCACATTTTAGCAGACATGGAATCCCTGATTCTGTAATTACAGATAACGGACCAGAGTTTGCACGATTTTGTAGAGAGTGGGAATTTGAACATCTTACATCATCCCCATATCACAGTCAGTCCAACGGTAAAGCTGAAGCTACTGTAAAAATAGCAAAAACACTCATGAAGAAAGCTAAACGAGATGACAAGGATATCTGGAAAGCGGTTCTTGACTGGAGAAATACCCCATCAGAAGGCACCAGCAGTAGTCCTGTACATCGGCTAATGTCAAGAAGGACCAGGACTTTACTTCCGACTGCTCAGAAACTGCTGTTTCCAAAGGTTATAAAAGGAGTGGTCGAGAACCTAACTGAAAGACGCAAAAAAGCAAAGGCATATTATGATAAAGGAGCCAAGGAGCTTCCCGAACTAAGCATTGGTCAGTCAGTGCGAATACAACCATCGCCGTCGTCAACAGATGAAATTTGGCGACAAGGTATTTGTTTGGAAAAAGTTGCTCCACGATCTTATATAGTGGAAGCAAATGGACAGTTGTACAGAAGGAATAGGAAGTTTCTGAGGACTGCGGATGACAAATCTGACATTGAAATAAGTGAAGTGATTACACCAGGTACATCTCCAGATGAGACAACTCCCAAAGAAACAGGGATGGATGATCTTATGCAACAATGTGAAGCTCCTGCCACACCAAGACGTACTAGAACTAGGGTTATTAGAACACCAACAAGATATAAGGATTTTGTATGCTAGATACATTATAAAAAACATTGTCACCTTTGGAATGTATTGTGGTATCCAATCATCTTATGTTATATATTACTTGATTTCACAAGAAAGGGAGGATGTTAGGAGTTATACATGTTAACATGTTTACTGCCACCTGTAGGCTATATAGATATGACAGTTTAAAACCTTTGTTATATTGTTTGTGTCTGAATAAAGTTGTTGTTGAAATACCTCACATCGCCTCAGGAAACAGATTTAAACCCTAAAAGACCAATTTTGGCCCTAAAATTGTTTCCCAGAGATATAATCATGTTTTAAGAGATACACTCAGGTAGTTCCTTACCTCATTTCCACTTCCTCTAATTTTTTTTTTCATTTGGCCTCTCCTGACCTGTTTTCACCATGTAAGCAAATCACTCTGGTTTATTAGATCCTGAACAGGGGTGTAGCTATAGTGGAAGCAGAGGAAGCAGCTGCTAGGGGGCCCGAACCCCAAAAGGGGCCCGCTCAGGAGGAGGACTGAAATATTTTATTGTCACGGCCACCTCAACAGTATTATACAATGACATTATATACAGTGACAGTATATACAGTGATATGACATACAGCATATACTGTCGTGGCCAAAAGTTTTGAGAATTACATAAATATTGGAAATTGGAAAAGTTGCTGCTTAAATTTTTATAATAGCAATTTGCATATACTTCAGAATGTTAAAAAGAGTGATCGGATGAATTGCATAGTCCTTCTTTGCCATGAAAATTAACTTAATCCCCAAAAAAACTTTCCACTGCATTTTATTGCTGTCATTATAGGACCTGCTGAGATCATTTCAGTAATCGTCTTGTTAACTCAGGTGAGAATGTTGACGAGCACAAGGCTGGAGATCATTATGTCAGGCTGATTGGGTTAAAATGGCAGACTTGACCTGTTAAAAGGAAGGTGATGCTTGAAATCATTGTTCTTCCATTGTTAACCATGGTGACCTGCAAAGAATCGCGTGCAGCCATCATTGCGTTGCATAAAAATGGCTTCATAGGCAAGGATATTGTGGCTACTAAGATTGCACCTCAATCAACAATTTATAGGATCATCAAGAAAATCAAGGAAAGAGGTTCAATTCTTGTTAAGAAGGCTTCAGGGCGTCCAAGAAAGTCCAGCAAGCGCCAGGATCATCTCCTAAAGAGGATTCAGCTGCGGAGTGCCACCAGTGCAGAGCTTGCTCAGGAATGGCAGCAGGCAGGTGTGAGTGCATCTGCACGCACAGTGAGACGATGTAACGCACCTAGTTGATCAGTTAGGATCTCAACTGCGGAAGCAATGGACATCCACTATTATCCCACCACCCTTGTGTTTGGCTGTGGGATTCGCGGTTACTCAGTATGTACCCCAGGCGTCACTCTCAGTCTTAGGCGGAGAGTTTGGGGTAACAAAATCATTTACCGCTATCCATCTAATTAGTTTTACTGATGGTAAGGAGGGACTCCCAGAATTACAGGGGTCACGAGCTAGTATAAGCTTGTGCAACGTTCAGAGTTAGCATCTAGTATGCAATAGCTTCAGAGTTAGTATATAGCATGTCCTCAGTTTAGCATATAGTATGCCATAGGTTCAAGGTTAGTATATAGCATGTCCTCAGTTTAGTATATAGTATGCCATAGGTTCAGAGTTAGTATAGCATGTCCATAGTTTAGTATACACTATGCAGTAGGTTCAGAGTTAGTATAGCATGTCCACAGTTTGATATATACTATGCAGTAGGTTCAGAGTTTGTATAGCATGTCCACAGTTTGATATATACTATGCAGTAGGTTCAGAGTTAGTATAGCATGTCCACAGTTTGATATATACTATGCAGTAGGTTCAGAGTTTGTATAGCATGTCCACAGTTTGGTATATACTATGCAGTAGGTTCAGAGTTTGTATAGCATGTCCACAGTTTGGTATATACTATGCAGTAGGTTCAGAGTTAGTATAGCATGTCCACAGTTTGGTATATACTATGCAGTAGGTTCAGAGTTAGTATAGCATGTCCACAGTTTGGTATACACTATGCAGTAGGTTCAGAGTTAGTACAGCATGTCCATAGTTTAGTATACACTATGCAGTAGGTTCACTCTGAGTTCCAGGACATTAATCAGAGCAGGTAACAGGCATATACTTGCGGTTAGTTGGTCCTGGCTAGAAAGCCAGTGGCAAGAAGGTAGACAGTCCTTCACGATGTAGTTAGGCATCCAGGTTTGGATATGTGGACAGAGTCCTCAGATACCATGGAGCTAGCAGGGTGCGCACTCCATTAGTGGAACACCCTGCTTAGCACCTGTCTTCAATATAAGGGCTGAATGGTAAGTGGGCGGAGTCACAGAAGGCCCGGCGGCCACTGCGTTCCACGCTGGAGTGCAAGCCAGCGTAACAACACAGGCGGTTGCTGCGTTCCACGCTGGAACGCAAGCCAGCGTATCATCGCAGACGGCCGGTGCGTTCCATGCTGGAGCACAAACCAGCGTATCGTCACAGGGAGCGCTGCGGTCCAGGCTGTATTGTTACAGACGAAGACTTTTGGAAGATGGCCTGGTGTCAACAAGGGCAGCAAAGAAGCCACTTCTCTCCAAAAACAGATTGATCTCCTGCAGAAAATATGGTGAATGGACTGCTGAGGACTGGGGCAAAGTCATATTCTCCGATAAAGCCTCTTTCCGATTGTTTCGGGCATTAGGAAAAAGGCTTGTCCGGAGAAGAAAAGGTGAGCGCTACCATCAGTCCTGTGTCATGCCAACAGTAAAGCATCCTGAGACCATTGATGTGTGGGGTTGCTTCTCATCCAAGGGAGTGGGCTTACTCACAATTTTGCCCAAAAACACAGCCATGAATAAAGAATGGTACCAAAACACCCTCCAACAGCAACTTCTTCCAACAATCCAACAACAGTTTGGTGAAGAACAATGCATTTTCCAGCACGATGGAGCACCGTGCCATAAGGCAAAAGTGATAACTAAGTGGCTTGGGGACCAAAACGTTGACATTTTGGGTCCATGGCCTGGAAACTCCCCAGATCTTAATCCCATTGAGAACTTGTGGTCAATCCTCAAGAGGCGGGTGGATAAACAAAAACCCACTAATTCTGACAAACTCCAAGAAGTGATTATGAAAGAATGGGTTGCTATCAGTCAGGAATTGGCCCAGAAGTTGATTGAGAGCATGCCCAGTCGAATTGCAGAGGTCCTGAAAAAGAAGGGCCAACACTGCAAATACTGACTCTTTGCATAAATGTCATGTAATTGTCGATAAAAGCCTTTGAAACGTATGAAGTGCGTGTAATTATATTTCACTACATCACAGAAACAACTAAAACTAAGATGTAAAAGCAGTTTAGCAGCAAACTTTGTGAAAACTAATATTTGTGTCATTCTCAAAACTTTTGGCCACGACTGTACATGCAGGAAATTGACGGAGCGGCTGCCGGGCCTGGTCTGAGAGAGCTATCTTGAATAGCCACAGGAGTGAGGGTTGCACGAGAGTAGGGGGTTACTGTGGGGGCATTCAAAAATTTGCTGTGGGGCCAAGTCTGTTCTAGTTACGATCCTGTATGTAGCCTTTCCTGTTGTTGTATCGAACCAAACCCATGATGCACTTCTAATTTCTCTGCCACAGCTCCAGCACCGCCCCTAACAATGCCCAGCTAGTTTATAGCTCCTCCCACCAGCTAGTTACATAGACACTCCCCTATCACTAACACACCCATGGACATAACAGGAAATAAAAAAGACCTGTATGGACATGGTCATGTGACCACAGCCAAGAACGGAAGTTAGGAGCAATAAAGGTAAATTAAAAACATTACAAAATTACAACTACCTTTAAAAACCAATATGTTAAAGCAGGGATCATCCACCTGCGGCACTCCAGGTGTTGTGAAACTACAAGTCCCATCATGCACATTTGCTCAGCTGTTCTTGGAACTTCCACAGAAGTGAATGCTGCATGCTGGGAGTTGTATTCGCAACAGTTGAAGTGTCGGAAGTTGCTGATCCCTGTGTTGAAGGATGTTGATGCAAATTTGAAAAACACTTTAAAGGGGTTATCCCATGACTAATGTAAAAAATGAAAATCAGACATCATATAGTACAGGGCTGGCCAACCTGTGGCTCTCCAGCTGTTGCAAAACTACAACTCCCAGCATGCCCAGACAGCCTACAGATATCAGCCTACAGCAGGGCATGGTGGGACTTGTAGTTTTAGAACAGCTGGAGAGCTGCAGGTTGGCCAGCCCTGATATAGTACATAACAACCTCTTTCCAGCAAAGCTAGATGGATCCAGAGATCTCCCCATTCATTGCTCTGCTAGGTTTATATCAAGCTGACAGCTCAAGGGGAGTGTCTTTTCTGCTGCAGCTAAGGGGGCGTGTCCATTCTGCTGCAGCTGTCTCCCTATCACAGCTCAGGAGGCAGTTAAAGGATGAAAAAAAAAATAAGAAAAAAACTGCAGTTGGCGCTATAAAGATACTGTATTTTTTGCCCCATAAGATGCACCCCCCCCCAAAAAATAGGGGGAAAACTTTAGTGCATCTTATCGGGTGAATACAGGAAACAAAACATGTCCGGCGCTTTGCTTGTGGCCCCCAGACATCTTGTGTTACCTGGCTGCCGCTGCGGTGCTGGGGGGGGGAGGGCCGGCTGCGCTGCAGGTGCTGGGAGACAGGGACCGGCCGCCGCTGCAGATGGTTGTGGAGGCAGGGCCCGGCCACTGCTGCAGATGGTGGGATGCAGGGGCTGGTTGCCTCTGCGGGTGCTCTGTGGTAGGGAACGGCCGGCCACAGCAAGTGCTGGGTGGTAGGGACCGGCCAGCCGATGCGCTGTGAGGAGGAGGAAAATTAATGGGTGTGCAGGAGCAGGCAGACGAGGGGCGGAGCAGGCTTCCCTGTCACACATGCCTGCTCAGCCTCTCAGTCTTCACACATGCCTGCTCCTGTGTACGTGTCCTGAAAGCTGTGCCCTGCCAGAAAGTCATCCCTAAGGTACGCCTAATGACCCCACTCCTAATAAAGTAAGCCCCCCTAGGAAAATGACCCCTTATTAGAGTGTCACTGGATCCCCCCCCCCCCTTTCCCAATAAGTGTGTCAGCAGCAGATCCCCCTCTCCATAACATTGTGTCAGCAGCAGATTACGGTACCCCCATAAACTTTTGTCAGCGGCAGATCCCCCCCATAAGTGTGTCAGCGGCAGATTACCCCCATAAACTTGTGTAAGCGGCAGATCCCTCCTATAAGTGTTAGCAGCATATTACCCCCATAAATTTCTATCAGCGGCAGATCCCCCCATAAGTTTGTCAGCAGCAGATCCCCCCCATAAGTGTGTCAGCAGAAGATCTCCCCCATAACATTGTGTCAGCAGCACATTTCCCCCATAAACTTTTGTCAGCGGCAGATCCCCCATAATATTGTGTCAGCAGCAGATTACGGTACCGCCATAAACTTGTGTCAGCAGCAGATCCCCCATAAGTGTGTCAGCAGATCCCTCCATAACATTGTGTCAGCAGCAGATTTCCCCCATAAACTTGTGTCAGCGGCAGATCCCCCAATAACATTGATGTTCTTAGCTACAGTACCCTCATAATTGTAGTGCTGACAGTTCTTCCATTACTGTATTCTGTTGCAGAAAATTACCGTAGTCTCCTGCTGTATACTGTACATTTCTGAACGCAGAAAAGGCTTTCTTATAAAATTCCTTTTAAACTGCAGGTGATAAAATACGCCAAAGAGCATGGAAATAAGGCAGTGGAGAGACATTTTGGGTGGCCAACAACTGAAAAGATAATTTGTGAATGTCCACAGTTAGACATTAGTGTTGAGTGCGAATATTCGAATTGCAAATTTTTTTTCTCGAATATCGCAATTTCGAGATTTCGCGAATATTTAGAATATCGTTCTATATATTTGCGAAATCGTTTTTTGTTTTTTTTTTACATTTATTTTTTTCGTTCCCACTTCCCTAAAGTTGTTCTTACCTGTCCTTTGGATTCCTGGCTTCCTGGCTGCTCCAGTCAGTGCCCGTTGCCGCTTCTGCCGACTTCCGTGCTCATGGAGCGTCCCCATCACCATGGGAATGTCTCCATATACTAGAATGTACTGTCGGATTTGAGAATTACGCAATTCGATTAATTCAAGTTATAATAATCGAATTGCGATTTCAACTTAGCACTGCTATATTCCATATTTGCTAAATTACCATCTATATGGGTATTTTACGAAATTTCGTAATATTGCTCTAACTTCGTCTTTTAGAATATTCGTAATATTGCTCTAACTTCGTCTTTTAGAATATTCGTAATATTGCGCTAACTTCGTCTTTTAGAATATTCGTAATATTCTAAAAGACGAAGTTAGAGCAATATTAAGAATATACGTGAAAAGTTGAAATCGCAATGCGATTAATATAACTCGAAGTAATCGCATGGCGATTTCAACTTAGCACTGCTATATTCCATATTATGGAATATAGCAGTGCTAAGTTAAAATCGCTATGCGATTACTTCGAGTTATATTAATCGCATCGTGATTTCAACTTTTTACGTATATATTTTTAATATTGCTCTAACTTCGTCTTTTAGAATATTACGAATATTCTAAAAGACGAAGTTAGCGCAATATTACGAATATTCTAAAAGAAGAAGTTAGAGCAATATTACGAATATTCTAAAAGACCAAGCTAGAGCAATATTACGAAATTTCGTAAAATACCCATATAGATTGTAATTTAGCTAATGTACTGCTATAGTAATTTTTTTAATAGTGTACATATTTTACAAAACTTAAGTTTAGAAGAGGCAAAAAAAATTGAGAAAAAAACGGATTATAGCACTATATTAGCTAAATTACAATCTATATGTGTATTTTACGAAATTTCGTAATATTGCTCTAACTTCGTCTTTTAGAATATTCGTAATATTCTAAAAGACGAAGTTAGAGCAATATTAAGAAATTTCGTAAAATACACATATTAGCCTAGCCATAGTCAATTAGTCATAGGAACGTTGCCTTATACTATCAAAGGAAAAATCGCAATACGCGATTAATTAAATCGCATATTATTCGCGATCATTGGAATAACTACGAATATTCGACAAATATAACACGAATATTCAATCGAATATTCGCGAAATATCGCGAAATCGAATATGGCACCTCCCGCTCATCACTACTAGACATGGACATAAAAGAGTGGATTACACGTCACCGGAACAACGGCTTCTCAGTATCTACAAAAATGATCATATATCAAACGTCTTGTTGCAGAGAAAGGCATTGACGACTTCACTGGATCGGCATCATAGTGCTACAGGTTCATGCTGCCACCAATGCTGATTTTAAAAAGGAAGAACATGCCAAAAGAGGTGATCCCACAAGGAGTGATTGTCCATGTTCACGACAAAGGATGGATGGACGAAAATGGCATGAAAGTATGTATCGAAAAGGTGTGGTCCAAACGCCCCTGAAGAAACTGGCCCTACTAGTGTCACGGTCATATTGTTGTTTGACCGTGACGTGGTTGCCATGCAGACAGGTTGCCGGTGGCATCGTGTTGTTGTCGGTTTGCACGTGCATTTCCCCTTTTAGGTGTGTCTCCCTGCTGTTTGGTGAGCGAGGGGTTAATCTTTTAGCTGGTGGGGATTTAGGTGTGTCCTGGGTGTGGCCACTATGTGGATATTACCTGTGGCTTCCTGACTGGAGTCAGTGGTACTCCAGCCTTGTTTGGTGATGGAGCTCTGCTCCTTTCCTGGGTGAACTTGCCCAGTCCTTGAGGGCCACCTTGTTGGACATAAATTGTCTTCCTTTTGAATGCTCCTTAAACCCTACCTCACTTGTATGTTTGGTGTGGGTTTATGTTCAGGGTGTGTTGTACGTCTTGATTTTTGGTACATGTCTGGACTGTTGTTGGTGTTTGTCCCTGCATGTATGTAAGATGTTTTCCCTGTGTGTTGTGTCCTCCGGAAGGGGGTTGGTTTCCCGGAGGGGTGAACCACTAGCCTGTATGCAGCGCTGCCTGGGGCTGCCATGCATCTTGCAGCATGTCCTGGCGGATTCTGGTATTCTGGATACCTGTGTGAGTTGCTGGTATGGCGTCCTGTATGGTGTTAGGGCTCCTGTACGTATGCATGGGTTCCAGTCGTGGAGACTTCGACAAGTAAGTGTGTTTTCTTGTGTTCTTACCTGCTGATCCTCTTGCTGTGTATGATCTCTCCTTTTGAGGGATTATCAGGGCGACTCAGGGTCCCAGGTTTCCAGGGTATAAGCCGTCCTACCATCAGGTTCCGCTCATACGGTGAGGAGTTAGGGAGAGGTTTAGGGACGCTCTAGGAGGTAACCTGCTTCACTTTTCCTGGCTTTTTGGCCTAGCTGCTATCTGTTATCCCTCTTACATTGTACGGTGGGGGGTTTTCCCCACTCCCCACCGTGACAACTAGTGCTTGACCGGTTTAGAGCACATATCAGCGAAATCACAAAAATGAGATTTAAGGAAATGAACACCCATATAGAAGTAATTCCTGGGGGCTTACCAGCCAGCTACAACCTCTGGACATTTCCATTAATAAGCCATTTAAAGTGTTCATGCGGGAGGAATGGAACAAGTGGATGGCAGCTGTGAACCATGACCTGACTCCCACTAGATGGATGAAGAGGCCCACCATAAGTCTGTGAATTGGTGAAAACATCATGGCAGGCAGTCAACGATGAAATCGTCGTCAGATAGTTCAAAAAGTGTGACATCCGCCATGACTTGGATGGCACTGTGGACAATATGCTGTACGACGGAGGCAGTGATACCAGTGACACTGAGCCACAGAGCGTGATTAACTTGGACAATAGAGATGAGGAGTTTTTGGGGTTCCCTGATGAATAGATGAGTAGTGTACATGGACATTTAAGTCAGTAATGATGGATGTTAATGCTGCTGGTTACTACTGTTAATGTTTACAGTGTTAAAATATTGTTCTGTTATTTTATTAAACATTTTATCACACATTTTGTTCAAAATATTTTTTTTCTCCTATTTTCACCCTCTAAAACCTAGGTGTGTCTTATAGGCAGGTGAGTCTTATAGGGTGAAAAATATGGTATTTTTTTTATTTTTAACTTTTTTTTTTCATTAATCAAGATCCATCTGGATCTTGAAGATCCAGTGGGCCTGATCACTATACAGTGCATTGCAATAGTCATCTGTTGCAATGCACTGTATAGTCAGTGCTACACTTACACTAAGGCTGATCAGACCCTCAGGGTCTGATCAGCCTTAGATACATGGCAGCCCGGACACCTTTGCAAGGCGTCCGTTTGCCATGGTAACCATCGGGCCGCTGCCATCACAGCAGTGGCAGCCCGATCGAAGAGAGAGGGATCTCTCCCTCTCAACCCCTTGGATGCCGAGGGCA
Source organism: Bufo gargarizans (assembly GCF_014858855.1). NCBI lineage: Eukaryota > Metazoa > Chordata > Amphibia > Anura > Bufonidae > Bufo > Bufo gargarizans. Next base: position 312,599,405 of record NC_058085.1, read on the forward strand.
GCTACTGACTGCAGCAGCTATGGGGTTAAACGGCCGAGATCGGTGCCAGCACCGATTACGGCCATTGCAGCAGAGTTACAGATAACACTATCTGCTGATGGCAGCGGCTCCAATCCTGAACCGCTGCCATCACAGTCGACACAGAGGAGCAGGAGGAAGAGGGGAAATGGCGGCATCTTGGGGCACTGGGTGCACTCCAGGGGGCACAGAAATCATCAGGGGCACCACAGAGTGGAGAACGCAGCCTGAAACCGGCATTTTTTACAGTACTGCGCTCCGATTGGTTAGTCTGCCGAGACTAACCAATCGGAGCGCTTGCCCGCAAGGGAACACTCTGATTGGTCCCTTTGCCGGCTTCCCCTGTGTCTCTGCTCTCAGGCAGAGTGGAGACTACAGGGCTGTGACACTTTATAGTGTCACAGCCCCGGTAAGCAGTTTGGACGTGACTGTACGTCCAAATGCAGTAAGTCACTTGCAATTTGGACGTACAGTAACGTCCAACTGTGTGAAGGGGTTAATCCTTTCTACTCCGGGCCAGTTTTCGCCCTCCTGCCCAGGCCATTCTTTGCAAATCTGACATGTCACTTTATGTGGTAATAACTTTGGAACACTTTTTTAAAAAAAAAAAATCCCAAATTTACCAAAAATGTGGAAAAATTCACAATTTTCTAAATTAGAATTTCTCTACTTTGAAGAGATATAGTAAAGCCTCATAAAATAGTTATCAGTCATCATTTCCCATATGTCTACTTTATGTTGGCATCATTTTGTAAATGTCATTTCATTTTTTTTTTGTACGTTTGAAGGCTTAGAAGTTTAGAAGCTTGCATAATGGAAACCACCCATAAATGGCCGCATTTTAGCAACTACACCCATCAAATTATTCTAAACTGATGTTACTAACTTTGTTAACCTTTTACGTGTTCCACAAGAATTAAAGGAAAATGGAGGTGAAATTTCATTTTTTATGCTGAGTTTTCATGTTAATCAATTATTTCTTGCAACACAACAAGGGTCAACAGCAAAATAAACCTCAATATATATTACTCTGATTCTGCAGTTTACAGAAATACCCCATATGTGGCGGAATACTGCTCTATGGGCACGTGGCAGGGGTCAGAAGGAATGGAGCGCCATATGGATTTTGGAGGCAGATTTTGCTAGAATGGTTTTTAGGCACCATTTTGTATTTGAAGAGACCCTGACGTACCTCTACAGTGGAAACCCTCAAAAATTTATCCCATTTCGGAAACTACACCCTTCATAGAATATATTAAAGGGGGTACTGAACACTTTGACCTACTAAGCGTTTTATGGAATTTGGAAACACTTGGCTGTGAAAATGAAAAGTTTAATTTCTTCCAAGAAAAGGTTGCTTTAGCCCCAAATTTTTCATTTTCACAAGGGGTAACAGGAGAAAAAGCACCCCATAATTTGTTACCCATTTTCTCCTGAATACGTCAACACCCCATATGTGGTAGTAAACTGTTCTTGATTTTCATTTTTAACTATTACTTTTACTTACACTAGTGCTCTAGAGTCTCTGTCTGTCTCTCTCTCTCTCTCTCTCAAACTACTTATTTTTCTTTCTTCTCTCTCTCTCTTCTAATCTTCTGAGATCTCCAGGTTCTGTGCTCTGTCAGCCGCCGCCCAGGAGTAGCAGGCACGCGCAGGCAGGAAGCTGGCCGGGTCCAGACATACGACAGGCGGAGCCTGAAGGCAGCGTGCATGCCATGTGATAATCAGCGTCATCCCTGCCTGGCTGCCCTGTGTGTGTCTGTGAGTTACTTGTGCCGCTGTACCTGCCCCCCTGCGCTGCCCGGCCCCGCCCTGCAGCCTCCATCACCTCTCTGTGTGCCGCACTGCCCGCGCCGCTATTGCAGGCAGTGGCATGCCTGGGCCGTTCTCTGGCAGGTTAGGAGGACAGACACTTTGGGGGGGGGGGGTTTGGGGTACATACGCCTTTTTGATTTATTGGTATCCCCCCCCCTTATCTACGCCCCTGGCGGTGATACCTAATATGTATACTTTTCTTTTTTTCCCCTATTTAAAAAAATAATAATATGTATTACTTAATTATGGGAAAAGAACACTTTTTTTTTACTTTTTTTTTCACAACTTTTGGGGGTCTGATCCCCTCTCCAATGCATTACAATACAACTGGATTGTATTGCATTGGCTGTAAGTGTATTACCAGTGTAATACACTTACAGCCTTCTTGCCTGTGAGATCCAGGGGGCTGAATCTCACAGGCTAACAGGAAAGGCATAAAAAAGCCTAAAAAAGACATCAGGCGGCCGTCCCAGCCACTGGGTCCCCGTTACAGCAGCACAGGGACCCAATGGGGACGGGGAGCTCCCTCCCTCCACACACCCTGCACATGCCGCGGTCAGCGATGACCGCGGCATAGTGAGGGTTAATACGTTGGAATCTGTGTTTTCACCGATGCCGGCACATACAGCAGGGGTCCAGCTAACGGAAACAGCCAGTCCCCTGCAGCTGATCGAGCGGATTGGTCTGCAGACCACATGGGTGATGCCATAAAAAAGCCTTCACAAGGGAATATCACACAAGTCTTACTATGGTATGGGATGGCATAATGTATTGTAGGCAATTACTCAAACCCTTATTTGCGTTTTTATTATTTCTAATCTGGAAACGATACTCAAAATAAACATAACACATGGCATGAGAAAACAAAAGATGATACGAGAAAACGGGAACATAAAAGACTGAGAACACACACATGAAAACACTTTTTACTGGAACAAACCCAACTTATGGTTCCCTAATGTGAAATGTCTCTATTAACATTGGATATACTTGTACTCACGTCTGTGGCGGTACTCATACGCCCTGATATTAAATCAGAAATATTTTGATTAGCAGCAATCGTCATACTTTAGTATTTTGGTCCCATAAAAAATGTTACCTTTACAAATCAGAGAACAAACCACCCTGATGACTTTTGTTAGTAGGTGAGGTAGATTTGAAAACCATTATTTTATACTTTACATAGTGACTTGTAATACTAAACACTAAGGGGGAGATTTATCAAAACTGGTGCAAAGGAAAACTGGCTTATTGGCCCATAGCAACCAATCAGATTCCACCTTTTATTGTTCAGAGCTCCTTTCGAAAATAAAAGGTGGAATCTGATTGGTTGCTTTGGGCCAATAAGCCAGTTTTCCTTTACACCAGTTTTGATAAATCTCCCCCTAAAAGTCTTAAAGAGGCAAAAACATTTAGAGGGAAGCTGTCAGGTTGATTATGGTGTTTAATCTGGAGGATTAATCTCATGTTATAGAGTAGGTGGAGCTGAGCAGATTAATTTCTAGTTTATTGTTGGCCACTATATATTACTAGCTGCACATGCATGTAGCTAGTAAGCAGCATTATTGTCACAGATTTCCGATAATTTGGCATGAATAATTCATGTTTACATGCAGCTTCGCTTACCTGCATGCTGGTGCTGTGCTCTGAAAATGACCACTGATGGAGAGTTCTATCCATCAGCAGCCTCCATTCGTTTACGCTGGGGACAGAATGCACTAATTACCCTGTCCATCCTCTGTGTAAATGAATGGCGGCTGCTGATTGATAGAACGCTCCATCAGTGGTCATTTGTGGCTTTTTGAAGTTAGAATTCTGGACAGCAGGGTCTGATAATTTCCCACTTAGACTATTAAAGTGCCTCTGTCACCAAGATTAACCCTATTAAACCAGACATACTGCCTGGTAGAGCTCATCATGCTGAATAAAACAATATCTTTCTTATGTCTGTATGCTAAACAGCTGGAGAGAAATCTGTGTTTTTATTGATATGCAAATGAGCTTTCTGAGCAGATCTCAGTGTAGTAGTAGTATAGTACATAGGATATATGATACTTACCTGCTCTGCCCTCGGTATGTCTAGCCCTGTCAATCAAAGGGAGCTGGAGTGTGCAGAGCACAAGGGGTGTTACAAAGCAGTGCTCCAAGTATTGAACCATGCCTCTTGGTGCTCGAATTTTCTCATTTGTATATGAATAAAATGCAGATTTCTCTACAGCTTATTAGCATAATGTACAGACAAAAGAAAGGTATTGTTTTAATCGTCATGATGAGCCCTACCAGGCAGTATGTCTGGTTTAATAGGGTTGGCGATTTAAGGTCCCTTTACACTGAACTATTGTTGGGTAGATTACAAAGAACGAAGGTTCATACAAACATTCTTTCTCAATAAATGGCCTGTCTAAAGGTGCTACAGCAATCATTCTTTGTAGACACTAAAGTCATCATTTCTGGGAAGTAGATCATCTGCTGCTCAGAATCTGTCGGGGGACAAGTGATTATAGTAAAGAGCTCTTGTCTAGGTTTGAGCGAACCCGAACTGTAAAGTTCGGGTTTGTACCGAACTTTAGGATTTTTGGACCCCGAACCCGAACATTTCAGTAAAAGTTTGGGTTCAGGTTCGGTGTTCGGCGAGTTAATGGTGCTTTTTGAAAGGCTGCAGAGCAGCCAAACAAATGTTTAACTCTGTGCCCTTAGAAGCCATCACAGCCAGGCCTACTAATGGCATGGCTGTGATTGGCCAGTGCAGCATGTGACCCAGCCTCTATATAAGCTGGAGTCACGTAGCGCTGCACATCACTCTGCTGTTACTAGTGTAGGAAGAGGATGCTGCTGCTGTGAGGGAGAGAATAGGAAAGAATCTTTTATCTGAGGTGCTTGTTAACTCGGCGATCTACCTACATTTAGTTTTGTGGGTGCACTGCACAATCTTTTTACCCTGCCCTGAGCCCTGTGACACAGAAAAATAACTTTTATCTGTCTGTTAGTTAGGTGGGCGGCGGCGGCCATTTTATGCAAGCTCAGTGCACCTGCATCTGTGCTTTTGTGAAATTCAAATCCAAGCTTGAAATACTGCAATAATAATCTGGGTTTAAAAAAACACCCATTTATGGCAATATCCTACATCTGGTGCCTTTGCAGCATTTGTCAGTGTGCAATTTAAGCTAGAAATACAGCAATAATTTTCTGGGTTTTAAAAAACACCTTTTTTAGGCAAAATACTGAATTTTACAGCCCTTGCTGCATCTGTCAGTGTGAAATTCAAGCGTTATATACTGCTGTCATATTCTGTTAGTAAAAAAAACACCCATTTTGGGCAAAGTACTTCATTTTGCAGCCTTTGCTGCATCTGTGATTGTTAAAAACAAGTTTGAAATACTTCAATAATTTTCTGGGTTTTAAAAAACACCCATTTTTGGCAATACCCTCCATCTGGGGCCTCTGCCGCATTAGTCAGTGTGCAATTTAAGCTAGAAATACAGCTATAATTTTCTGGGTTTTAAAAAACATCCTATTTGGGCAAAATACTCAATTTTACAGCCCTTGCTGCATCTGTATGTGTGAAATTCAAGCGTTATATACTACTGTCATATTCTGTTATTCAAAAAACACACATTTTGGGAAAAATACTTAATTTGCGGCCATGTCTGCATCTGTCAGTGTGAAATTCAAGCGTTATATACTGCTGTCATATTCTGTTATAAAAAAAACACCGTTTTTGGGCAAAGTACTTAAAGAGGACCTTTCATCGGTCCAAACATTGTGAACTAAGTGTCATGACATATACAGCAGCACCCAGGGATCTCACTGCACTTCAGGGGCGTAGCTAGAAATGACTGGACCCCATAGCAACATTTTTTTATGGGCCACCCCTCCCGCAAATATAATGGTCCAGACCTCCAGGGTCCTGCTCCCCCCTACTTAAATATAATGGTCCAGACCTCCAGGGTCCTGCTCCCCCCTCCTCCCCAGATATAATGGTCCAGACCTCCAGAGTCCTGTTCCCCCCTATATAATAGTTCAGACCAGACCTTCAGGATCCTGCTCCCCCCTTCTCCTTAAACGTACTGGTCCAGACCTCTAGGGTCCTGCTCCCCCTTCCCCTTAAATGCACTGGTCCAGACCTCCAGGGTCCTGCTCCCCTCTCCTCCCCAGATATAATGGTCCAGGACTCCAGAGTAAGTTTTACCAGTCCGAGAGTCAGCCAGCCCTCACCACACAGCCACTTGAACGTCTGCACACCCACACTCCAGCAGTGCTGCCAGGCCCAGCAGCACGCAGCTTTGCTGTACGCTCCGCCTCCTCCACTTCCGGCCAAGTAGGACTGCCGCCCAGACTGGGAGGGGGACCACTCCCTCTCCTCACTGCAGCTATGCCTCTCTGCCTCTGGCCACCCCCTATCACACCACCCACAGCCTAAAGGCCCTTTCTCTGTCTGTCCTGGAGGGGCCTGCGACCCCTGTAGCTACGCCACATTAATTTTAAAAAAAAATCCTCAGCCAGTGGCCAGGGCCCCCAGTGGCGTAGGCCCCATAGCCATTGCTATGGCTATCCCTACGCCCATGCTGCACTTACTATTATCCCTGGGCACTGCTCCGTTCTCCCGCTATGCCCTCCGGTATGTTCGGTCATTTGGTTATAGTAGGCGGAGATTTAGGGGACTTGGTTATAGTAGGAGGAGACTGCCCTTCTTCTCCTGGGCGTCTCCTTCTCCCAGGCTGTAGCGCTGGCCAATAGCAGCGCAGAGCTCACAGCCTGGGAGTTTTTTTTCTCCCAGGCTGTGAGCTCTGCGCTGCAATTGGCCAGCGCTACAGCCTAGGAGAAGGAGACGCCCAGGAGAACAATGGCAGTCTCCTCCTACTATAACCAAGTGACCGAAGATACCAGAGGGCATAGCAGGAGAACGGAGCGGCGCTAACTATTATCCCTGGGCGCCGCTCCATTCTCCTGCTATGCCCTCCGGTATCTTCGGTAGAGATGTCGCAAACATAAAATTTTCCGTTCGCGAACGGAGAACGCAAATTTCTGCAAATGTTTGCGAACGGGCGAACCGCCATTGACTTCAATAGGCAGGCGAATTTTAAAACCCACAGGGACTCTTTCTAGCCACAGTAGTGATGGAAAAGTTGTTTCAAGGGGACTAACACCTGGACTGTGGCATGCCGGAGGGGGATCCATGGGAAAACTCCCATGGAAAATTACATAGTTGACGCAGAGTTGGATTTTAATCCATAAAGGGCATAAATCACCTAACAATCCTAAATTTTTTGGAACAACGTGGTTTAAAACATCCAGTGTGTGTATACGATCAGGTATGATGTTATATCGATCAGGTAGTGTAAGGGTTATGCCCGCTTCACAGACATTGACAGACCAAACTCCCCTTTTAATGCACCGCAAACAACCGCAAACAGTCCATTTGCCCAACAGCAAACTTCCCATTTGCACAAGGTTGGATACCAAGCTAGCCATGTCCCGTTGATGTCATTGAAGGTTTCTTCCTCCACCCAGCCACGTACAACACCAAGGGTCCCCGAAAGGTGAATTGAATTTTCGAATGGGGAGATGGTTAAAAAAACGCTGGCTCCCTCCCCTTTGCTTGAATTCAAGCCACGGTCACTGCATCTGCGCCGTGCCATTTTATTGTCACACCCGATATGAGTGGTATTTTCTGTAGTACTATTCTCATCAGTTTAATCGCTGTTACGTAACGTCCTCAATCTGGGGTCCATTTATTAAATAGATTTTTCGAATGGGGAGATGGTTAAAAAAACGCTGGCTCCCTCCCCTTTGTTTGAATCCACGCCACGGTCACTGCGTCTGCGCCGTGCAATTTACTGTCACACCCGATATGAGTGGTATTTTCTGTAGTACTATTCTCATCAGTTTAATCCCTGTTACGTCCCCTATCCAGGGACGTGTGTCGAATTGATTAATCATTGTCGAATTAACGACATCCGGAAATAATTTTGTTTTGAGCGCTGTACTTGCTTTGTATTGGAATTGATGGGGATTTTTTAAATTGTCTGCATTATTTCTAATAAACTATTAGGAGACTTTATTATGATTTTTTTATTTTATGTATTAAAAACCCATACAACTTAAAAAAAAATGAAAAATAATGTTTTTTTCTATGAAAAATTATCTAGCCGATCGCTTTTAGTCTGATCATAATGAAGCAACGGCCTTATCTGGGGTGTGGCAACATTGCCAACACACTCATAGAGGTGATGATCGCTTCATTGATGTTTTCCAGGCAGAAACGTGACTAAAACATTGCCGCTTGAACCCTAGTTGGTGGCGGAGAATTCATGAAAGTCATCCGGTATGCAGACATTAAATACAGAAAGAAAGGGGGTGACCCTGGGGGCGTCAGAGTGGGGACAAGAAGGTCCAGGGGGGCCAGTGCTCCCCCAATATACCCAAAATGACACCCCTAAGGAAATAACTCGGCTAAAGCTCCCGAGCACAGATCAGACTAAAGAAGAAATGGAGCTCAAAACGCCAAAAATAGAAATTATTATAAATATTTATTTGTATCATAAAAAGACATCAGGGTTACATATAACAAAATGCAATGGGACAGGGACAAAAAAAGAGCAGGAAAAAAAAAAAAAAAAAAAAAAAAAAAAAAAAATTGCTAACAGCGCCACCCTGGCGTCAGGGGGTCCGCCGAAGGTACGCCGAAACGCGCGTTGGGGTAGCGCCATCCTGGCTGGTCTCCTCTTGGTCTTTATTGTGGTGAGTTCCATCCCATTGTGTACATTCCGGTTTTGCTCCACATGGATTTCCATTTTGCTGTTATGCATTGACTTATAAACCGGATGCTCCTGCTCCTTGGTGCATGGGTTTTTCTACCTTGATCCATATTGTTCTCCTTTTATATTTTTGGACTCACCTCTATTACTTGATCTATTGTGTATCTGCGGTGCTATTATGCCATTATCATCTATCTGTACTATCATGTACTCATCCCGCTGATTATACCTTTCTATATTTATGACCGGAGCCCCCCATCCAGGGTGGCGCTGTTAGCAATTTTTTCCCCCTGCTCTTTTTTTGTCCCTGTCCAATTGCATTTTGTTATATGTAACCCTGATGTCTTTTTATGATACAAATAAATATTTATAATAATTTCTATTTTGGGCGTTTTGAGCTCCATTTCTTCTTTAGTCAGACATTAAATACAGCAGCATGGGGACCATTTTGAGGCCAAGGCATGTCATCAGGCCTTTTGTTAGTCAAACGTATCCCCCACTGTCAGTCCCTTCGGGATCCATGCCTCATTCATCTTAATGAAGGTGAGGTAATCAACACTTTTTTGACCAAGGCAACTTCTTTTGTCAGTGACAATGCCTCCTGCTGCACTGAAGGTCCTTTCTGACAGGACACTTGAAGCGGGGCAGGCCAGAAGTTCTATCGCAAACTGGGATAGTTCAGGCCACAGGTCAAGCCTGCACACCCAGTAGTCAAGGGGTTCATCGCTCCTCAGAGTGTCGATATCTGCAGTTAAGGCGGGGTAGTCTGCTACCTGTCGGTCGAGTCGTTCTCTAAGGCTGGATCCCGAAGGGCTGTTGCAATGTGTAGGACTGAAAAAGCTCTGCATGTCCTCCATCAACAACACATCTGTAGGAGGAGGATTACTTTCCCCTCTGCCGCTGTTAGATTCCCGTTGTGCTGTGACATCCCCCTTATAAGCTGTGTAAAGCATATTTTTTAGTTTGGTTTTGAACTGCTGCATCCTTTCTGACTTCCGGTAATTTGGTAACATTTCTGCCACTTTCTGCTTATACTGGGGGTCTAGTAGCGTGAACACCCAGTACAGGTTGTTCTCCTTCATCCTTTTTATACGAGGGTCCCTCAACAGACATGACAGCATGAAATACCCCATTTGCACAAGGTTGGATGCCGAGCTACTCATTTCCCGTTCCTCCTCCTCACTGATGTCATTGACGGTCTGTTCTTCCCCCCAGCCACGTACAACACCACGGGTCCCAGATAGGTGATAACAACGAGCACCCTGAGATGCCTGCTGTGGTTGGTCTTCCTCCAACTCAAAGCCACATTCCTCCTCTGACTCCTCTTCTTCATACTCCTCTTGCAGCGTTGCCGCAGGTCCGGCAAGCGATGATGACAAGGCTGTTTCTGGTGGTGATGGTGACCACAACTCTTCCTCTTCACGCTCATCTACAGCCTGATCCAGCACTCTTCGCAGGGCACGCTCCAGGAAGAAAACAAATGGGATGAGGTCGCTGATGGTGCCTTCGGTGCGACTGACTAGGTTTGTCACCTCCTCAAAAGGACGCATGAGCCTACAGGTATTGCGCATGAGCGTCCAGTAACGTGGCAAAAAAATTCCCAGCTCAGCAGAGGCTGTCCTAGCACCCCGGTCATACAAATACTCGTTGACGGATTTTTCTTGTTGGAGCAGGCGGTCGAACATTAGGAGTGTTGAATTCCAACGTGTCGGGCTGTCGCAAATCAAGCGCCTCACTGGCATGTTGTTTCGGCGCTGAATGTCTGAAAAGTGTGCCATGGCCGTGTAGGAACGCCTGAAATGGCCACACACCTTCCTGGCCTGCTTGAGGACGTCCTGTAAGCCTGGGTACTTAGACACAAAGCGTTGTACGATGAGATTCAACACATGTGCCATGCATGGCACATGTGACAACTTGCCCAAATTCAATGCCGCCAACAAATTGCTTCCATTGTCACACACCACTTTGCCGATCTCCAGTTGGTGCGGGGTCAGCCACTGATCCACCTGTGCATTCAGGGCGGACAGGAGTGCTGGTCCGGTGTGGCTCTCTGCTTTCAGGCAAGTCAACCCCAAGACAGCGTGACACTGTCGTATCCGGGATGTGGAATAGCCCCTGGGGGGGATTCAGTGCAGCCAGACACCGCAGCAGAAGAGGACTCAGCCGAGGAGGTTATAAAAGAGGATGGAGTAGGAGGAGTAGAGGAGGTGGCAGTAGGTCTGCCTGCAAGTCGTGGCGGTGTCACCAACTCCGCTGCAGAGGCACGCATTCCATGCTTGGCAGCCGTCAGCAGGTTGACTCAATGCGCAGTGTAGGTGATATACCTGCCCTGACCGTGCTTTGCAGACCAGGTATCAGTGGTCAGATAGACCCTTGCCCCAACACTGTATGCCATGAAAAGGGCTTTTTGGGGTGCTGTCAGGACGCTGTCCTTACAGCAGATGAGTCTGTGGACACAGACCAATGCCCTAGCTAACGCTTTCCCTATTGAATCAGCAGCAGCAGCACTCTCCCTCCTCTCACTGTGAATGCAGCTTCCGAATGAATCTAAAATGGATGCTGTCCAGGAGGTGGGAGGGTCTGGGAAGGGAGGGTCTGCTGCTGATTGGCTGAAATGTGTCTGCTGACTGTGAGGTACAGGGTCAAAGTTTACTCAATGATGATGTATAGGGGACGGACCGAACATCGCATATGTTCGCCCGCAGCGGCGAACGCGAACAAGCTATGTTCGCCGGGAACTATTCGCCGGCGAATAGTTCGGGATATCACTAATCTTCGGCCGCTGTAGAGATCATGATACTTAGTTCACAATGTTTGGACCAATGTTTGGACCGATTCAAGCGTCATATTCTGTTATTCAAAAAACACCCATTTTGGGCAAAATACTTAATTTGCGGCCTTGTCTGCATCTGTACGTGTGAGATACATGCTTTAGATACTGCTGTGATGTTCTGTTATAAAAAAAACACCCGTTCTGGCCAAAATACTTGCGGCCTTGTGTGCATCTGTCAGTGTGAAATTCAAGCGTTATATGCTGCTGTCATATTCTGTTCGTAAAAAAAACACTTTATAAAAAGTACTTTATATTGCAGCCTTTGCTGCATCTGTGATTGTTAAAACAAGCTCAAAATACTTCAATAATTTTCTGGGTTTTAAAAAACACAAATTTTTGGCAATACCCTCCATCTGGGGCCTCTGCCGCATTAGTCTGTATGCAATTTAAGCTAGAAATACAGCTATAATTTTCTGGGTTTAAAAAAACATCCTTTTTGGGCAAAATACTTAATTTGTGGCCTTGTCTGCATTTGTCAGTGTGAGATACATGCTTTAGATACTGCTGTGCTATTCTGGTATTAAAAAAAACACCCTTTTTGGGCAAAATACTTAATTTTCTGCCTTGTCTGCATCTGTCAGTGTGAAATTCAAGCGTTATATACTGCTGTCATATTCTGTTATAAAAAAAACACTGTTTTTGGGCAAAGTACTTAATTTGCAGCCTTGACTGCATCTGTACGTGTGAGATACGCGCTTTAGATGCTGCTGTGCTATTCTGGTATTAAAAAAACACACATTTTGGGCAAAATACTTAATGTGCGGCCTTGTCTGCATCTGTACGTGTGAGATACGCGCTTTAGATACTGCTGTGCTATTCTGGTATTTAAAAAAAACAATTTGGGCAAAATACTTAATTTGCGGCCTTGTCTGCATCTGTACGTGTGAGATACACGCTTTAGATACTGCTGTGCTATTCTGGTATTAACAAACACCCATTTTGGGCAGAAATCTTAATTTTGCAGCCTTTGCTGCATCTGTCATTGTGAGATACACCCTTTAGATACTGTTGTTCTATTCTGCTATAAAAAAAAAAAAACACAGTAAAGGCAAAAATCTTAATTTTGCAGCCTTTGCGCATCTGTCATTGTGAGATACACCCTTTAGATACAGTTGAGCCCCAAGTCAAGTCTGAGCCCCAAGACATACAGAAATCTCTTCTGCTTTTTGATGACTATGTTAGCAGGGTTTCCCAGGGCCATCCACCTAGCCCTGCCCCAGAAGTGGAATATATTGAGTGCTCCAATGCCCAACCACTTATGTTTCAAGATGAGTACATGGGAGGACCAACGCAGCACGTCTCGGATGATGACGAAACACAGGTGCCAACTGCTGTGGCTTTTGAAAGTGTGCAAACCGACAAGGAGGGCAGGGGTAAATACTGGGTGGAAGATGATGTGGAGGATGATGAGGTCCTCGACCCCACATGGAATCAATGTCACCTGTGTAGTTCGGAGGAAGAGGCGGTGGTCGGCCGTCCCCTAGACAGTATGCCTGCTACTGCCCACCGCAGCAAAGGACTGAGCACACCAAAGCCAGCTGCAATTAGTTCCCTGGTGTGGCAGTTCTTCAGACAATGTGCTGACGACAAGACACGAGTGGTTTGCACGCTGTGCAATCAGAGCCTGAAGCGAGGCATAAACATTCTCAACCTGAGCACAACCTGCATGACAAGGCATCTAAGTGCAAAGCACGAGCTGCAGTGGAGTAGACACCTCAAAAACCAAGAAAGGTCTCTGGCTCCCCCTGCTTCCTCTTCTGCTGCAGTCTCGGCCTCTTCATCAACCTTTGGAGTGACAGTGCCACCTGCCACCCTGCAAACAGAGGATCTGCCAGCAACACCACCACCTAGGTCATCAAGCATCTCCACAATGTCCCACGGAAGCGTTCAGCTCTCCATCTCCCAAACACTGGAGCGGAAGAGGAAGTACCCCCCTACCCACCCGCGATCCCTGGCCCTGAATGCCAGCATTTCAAAATTACTGTCCTTTGAAATGCTGTAATTTCGTCTTGTAGAGACAGAGAGTTTTAAAAGCCTTATGGCGGTGGCTGGCCCACAGTACGTCGTGCCCGGCCACCACTACTTTTCCAGGCGTGCCATCCCTTCCCTGCACAACCAAGTGGAGGACAAAATCAGGTGTGCACTGCGCAACGCCATCTGTGGCAAGGTCCACCTAACCAAAGATATGTGGACCAGTAAGCACAGCCAGGGACGCTATATCTCCCTAACTGCACACTGGGTAAATGTAGTGGCGGCTGTGCCCCAGACGGAGAGTTCTTTGGCGCACGTCCTTCCGCCGACAAGGATCGCAGGGCAACATTCTTTGCCTCCTGTAGCCTCCTCCTCCTGCTCGGCTTCCTCCTCCTCTTCTTCCACCTGCTCATCCAGTCAGCCACACACCTTCACCACCAACTTCAGCCTGACATGAAGCCCGATTCTCTGCTATGGACCTCTCTCCTCTGTCTGGGTGCCGGGGCCTAAATATCTCACAGTGGCCTTGTAACGGATCACCTGGCACCCCGACTGAGTACCCCCGTTGACGGATGCTACTAGCGTTTTCCTGAGGTTTCCAAGCACTCTGGCAGACACCACAATCACCGAACCGAAGCAGCATAGAAATCCTCTTCAGGCATATGAATGCTGTAGACAGTTGAATAGGAAACCATACGAATAGGTTTACACTCCTAGCAGTCAAACTGGGACAGCATGCAATAAATCCTCCCCCAAGAATGAGACGACACTTCACCTTGAGGATAAAAACAGGAACTGACGTGCTGGCACACCCAGCCTGGTTTGTATTACAGTTTTGCAAATACAGGACAGATACAACACATCCCAACAATGCATCATGGTTTCCTCCTCTCTGTCCCGGAGACAACCGAGAAGTAATCCAATTATCTCTCAGGACAAAAGGGAGATCGCCAATACACATGTGGAGACAACAGGACAGACATCACCATTTAAACACACAATGGCACAATGGGACAATAGAAACACACCCACACAAAATCCTCCCCTCTGCCGATGATGATTATTGAACACACTGGCAAATATAATCATCAAAGGCAGAGAAATACAGTTTTATAAAAACATATCACAGGTACCCCAAAACATTCAATAACCCCATAATCAATATATCCTCGGAACCGGGGGATCTGGGTGAACCACATATCCAAAATTTACCCACATCCGTTCAGTAGTTTGGAAGATACAGTTACACTGAAAATATACAAGTTATAGCAGAAAATAGTCACTAATAAATGTGTCCCTTGTTTGGTAGTTTCAAACTACTGAATGATGTCTCTGTGCACCAAATACAGGCAAGATAGCACCGTGTTGAAAAGTCAGAACAGTGTCTGTGAGTTAAAATGGCCGCTATCTATTGTTCTCACCATGTGCTTCATCCAAGCAAGTAAGGCAAATGATGCAATCCAGGGACAGAGGGCTCAGTCCCAAGTGTCTTAAGACCCAATAACTTAAGGGACCATAATCCCAGGGCAAGAGGCGGGCACGCAGCCCCCTCCAAAAGCTCATGGCAAACTCTGGCAAAAAGGTGAGTTTGCTACAGGCCTGTTCCAGTGGTGGGTGACATGAAGCCTGATTCTCTGCTATGGGACCTCTCTCCTCTGTCTGGGTGCCGGGGCCTAAATATCTGACAGTGGCCTGTTCCAGTGGTGGGTGACATGAAACCTGATTCTCTGCTATGGGACCTCTCTCCTCTGTCTGGGTGCCAGGGCCTAAATATCTTACAGTGGCCTGTTCCAGTGGTGGGTGACATGAAGTCTGATTCTCTGCTATGGGACCTCTCTCCTCTGTCTGGGTGCCGGAGCCTAAATATCTCACAGTGGCCTGTTCCAGTGGTGGGTGACACGAAGCCTGATTCTCTGCTATAGGACCTCTCTCCTCTGTCTGTGTGCTGGGGCCTAAATATCTGACCGTGGCCTGTTCCAGTGGTGGGTGACATGAAGCCTGATTCTCTGCTATGGGACCTCTCTCCTCTGTCTGGGTGCCGGGGCCTAAATATCTGACAGTGGCCTATTCCAGTGGTGGGTGACATGAAGCCTGATTCTCTGCTATGACATGAAGCCTGATTCTCTGCTATGGGACCTCTCTCCTCTGTCTGGGTGCCGGGGCCTAAATATCTCACAGTGGCCTGTTCCAGTGGTGGTTGACATGAAGCCTGATTCTCTGCTATGGGACCTCTCTCCTCTGTCTGGGTGCCGGGGCCTAAATATCTCACAGTGGCCTGTTCCAGTGGTGGGTGACATGAAGCCTGATTCTCTGCTATGGGACCTCTCTCCTCTGTCTGGGTGCCGGGGCCTAAATATCTTACAGTGGCCTATTCCAGTGGTGGGTGACATGAAGCCTGATTCTCTGCTATGGGACCTCTCTCCTCTGTCTGGGTGCCGGGGCCTAAATATCTTACAGTGGCCTATTCCAGTGGTGGGTGACATGAAGCCTGATTCTATGCTATGACATGAAGCCTGATTCTCTGCTATGGGACCTCTCTCCTCTGTCTGGGTGCCGGGGCCTAAATATCTCACAGTGGCCTGTTCCAGTGGTGGGTGACATGAAGCCTGATTCTCTGCTATGGGACCTCTCTCCTCTGTCTGGGTGCCGAGGCCTAAATATCTCACAGTGGCCTGTTCCAGTGGTGGGGGACAGGAAGCCAGATTCTCTGCTATGGGACCTCTCTCCTCTGTCTGGGTGCCGGGGCCTAAATATCTCACAGTGGCCTGTTCCAGTGGTGGGTGACATGAAGCCTGATTCTCTGCTATGGGACCTCTCTCCTCTGTCTGGGTGACGGGGCCTAAATATCTCACAGTGGCCTGTTCCAGTGGTGGGTGACATGAAGCCTTATTCTCTGCTATGACATGAAGCCTGATTCTCTGCTATGGGACCTCTCTCCTCTGTCTGGGTGCCGGGGCCTAAATATCTCACAGTGGCCTGTTCCAGTGGTGTGTGACATGAAGCCTGATTCTCTGCTATGGGACCTCTCTCCAATTGATATTGGTAAAAAAAAAAAATTTTTTTTTTTTTGTTTTTTTTTATTCCTGGGCTATTTTACAGCCTTTTTAGTGCAGAAACGTTCGGGTCCTCATTGACTTTAATGGGGTTCGGGGCGAAGTTCGGGTCGAGTTCGGATCCCGAACCCGAACATTTTCGGGAAGTTCGGCCGAACTTCTCGAACCCGAACATCCAGGTGTTCGCTCAACTCTACCTATTAGACACTTAAAAACATTTCACTAATTTGTCTGTTACTTTTTCGGGTGAAATTCACCAATTTTTGGCTGTGATATACCACTGCTATACCTAGTAGACAGGTAAAAAAAAATCATTAATTTGGCTGTTGCATATTCGGGTGAAATTCACCAATTTTTGGCTGTGATATACCACTGCTATACCTAGTAGACAGGTAAAAAAAAATCATTAATTTGGCTGTTGCATATTCAGGTGAAATTCACCAATTTTTGGCTGTGATATACCCCTGCTCTACATAGTAGACAGGTAACATTTCACTAATTTGTCTGTTACATATTCGGGTGTAATTCACCAATTTTTGGGTGTGATATACCCCGGCTATACCTAGTAGACAGGTAAAAACATTTCACTAATATGTCTGTTACAATTTCGATGGAAATTCACCAATTTTTGGCTGTGATATACCCCTGCTCTACATAGTAGACAGGTAACATTTCACTAATTTGTCTGTTACATATTCGGGTGTAATTCACAAATTTTTGGGTGTGATATACCCTGGCTGTACCTAGTAGATAGGTAAAAACATTTCACTAATTTGTCTGTCATATTTTCGGGTGAAATTCACCAATTTTTGGCTGTGATATACCACTGCTATACCTAGTAGACAGGTAAAAAAAAAAATATTAATTTTTCAGTTACATTCTTGGGTGACATTTTACCATTTTTGCTGTGAATAAACCCCTGCTCTGCATAGGTGACAGCGACCGAAATGTTAAAAAATCATCTGTTCCATTGGTGGGTGACATTAACCCATTTTTGGCGATGAAAAACCCCTGCTCTGCATAGGTGACAGGGAATTAAATTTGTAAAATTCGTCTTTAACTCCTTAAGGACACGCCCATATTTCACCTTAAAGAGTACCTTTCATTGGTCCAAACATTGTATGATAATCATCAGGCTACATAGAGCGGCGCCCAGGGATCTCACTGTACTTACTATTATCCCTGGGCGCCGCTCCGTTCGCCAGCTGTGTCCTCCGGTATCTTCACTACTAGGTTCTACTAGGCGGAGTCTCCCCTGTTTCACCCTGGGCGTTCCTTCTCCCAGGCTGTAGGTCTGTCCAATCGCAGCACAGATCTCACAGCCTGGAGGTTTTTTTTCTCCTAGGCTGTAAGCAGGTCATTACGGATGTAGCGATACCTAATATGTCAACTTTTTTTTATTTATGTAAGTTTTACACAATGATTTTATTTTTGAAACAAAAAAAATAATGTTTTAGTGTCTCTATATTCTGAGAGCCATAGTTTTTTCAGTTTTGGGGCGATTATCTTGGGTAGGGTATGTTTTTTGCGGGATGAGATGACGATTTGATTGGCACTATTTTTGGGTGCGTATGACTTTTTGATCGCTTGCTTTTACACTTTTTGTGATTTAAGGTGACAAAAAATTGCTTTTTTTTACACCATTTTTATTTATATTTTTTTTTATGGTACTCACCTGAGGGGTTAGGTCATGTGATATATAGAGAAGGTTCTTACAGACGCGGCGATACCTAATATGTATACTTTTTTTATTTACTTAAGTTTTACACAATACCAGCATTTCTGAAACAATAAAATGATGTTTTAGTGTCTCTAAATTCTGAGCCATAGTTTTTTTTATTTTTTGGGGCGATTGTCTTAGGTAGGGGCTCATTTTTTGTGGAATGAGGTGACGGTTAGATTGGTACTATTTTGGGGGGCATACGCCTTTTTGATCACTTGGGGTTGCACTTTTTGTGATGTAAGGTGACAAAAATGGCTTTTTTTTACACCGTTTTTATTTAATTTTTTTTATGGTATTTATCGGACAGGGTGGATCAGGTAATATAGTTATAGAGACAGTCATTACGGACGTGGCGATACCTAATATGTGTGTTTTTTTGTTTTGTTTTTTATTATAAAATAAGGGGAAAGGGTCTTTTTTTTTTTTTTACTTTATTAATTGAATTACTTTATTAGTTTTATTAAAAACACTTTTTTTCCACTTTTGGGGGTATGATCCCCTCTGCAATGCACTACAATACATCTGTATTGTAATGCATTGCCTGTAAGTGTATGACACTGAGTCATACACTAACAGATTGCCTAGGAGACCCAGCCTGAGGCTGGATCTCCTCGGCTCCCGTAAAAGGCAGGTCCAGATGCCGTGCAAGGCATTAGGCAGCCTCTGCATGGCATCGGGCTGCCTTCTGAGACATCGAGTCCATGCCACAGCAGCGCAGGGACTCGATAGGCTCACTCAAACACAAACCCCATCTATGCCGCGGTCAGCAGCATAGAAGGGGTTAATCCTCAGCGATGGCCGATACAGGGGGGGTCACAGGACTTCCCTCGGCAGTGACCCAGGGTGCCTGCTGATTGATTTCAGCAGGCACCCAGTTCCGATCACCGCCCGCCGCGCAGCGGTGATCGGAAATACACATGACGTACCGGTACGTCATGTGTCCTTAAGTACCAGGGAATCATGACATATCAGTACGTCATGTGTCCCCAACAGGTTAATTGGCCCTTTCATTCGATCCTTCTGCTTTAATAATTTGTCCCACATTTCAGCTCGATCACATTGCAGCCATTGACCTCCCTTGGATGTGGTCTCCCTTTCTCATGCTCCCTCTCCGGCGTGGAACCCCGATTCGCCGATAACCTTGATCAACATGGTAGGCTCAAAACAGAACATCAAAAGTTAATAGAGCAGATATCCGATTGGATTGTGAACATCACGGGGACGTGTGACATGGTGGGGCAGTATGTTTCCACACACCTACACGAACTGACTGATGGGTCTGCCCCCTGCATCTTCTGGGTCTACAAATTGGGCACATGGCCTGAGCTTGCCCTTTACGCCTTGGAGGTGCTGGCCTGCCCTGCAACCAGTGTATTGTCCGAATGTTTTAGGGTGTACCAAAAAGCAGTGTAGGCTACCTCCTCCTTCACCGCCGCTTCCACCTACACCGCCACATCCACCGCCTCCTCAACCTCCTACTCCATTAGGACCTCGTCCTCCTAGATCAAGATTATTAATTTTTATTTTTATGTATTTTATGTTATTTAAAGTCATTTCCCTATCCACATTTGTTTGCAGAGCACTTGCCATGCTCTTAACCACATTCTGATGCCATTTGCAGCCCTCTAGCCCTTTCCATGACATTTTTACAGCCATTTTAGTGCTCAAAAGTTCGGATCTCCATTGACTTCAATGGGGTTCGGGGTCAAGTTCGGGTCAAGAACTCAAACTTTTTTGTGAAGTTCGGCCGAACCCGTCGAACCCGAACATCTAGGTGTCCGCTCAACTCTACTCTTGTCCCATATAAATGCATCACTCCTCTCCGCTGACGAGCAGGCAATGATCAGGAAGGAATGGATCCTTTCCAATCATTGACTGCTCAGTTTGCACATGTTTTAATATGCTTTAAGTTTTTGAAGATTTTGTAAGTACAATAAACCCCACAGTTTAGACCTGGTATCTTTATGATGCTTCACTAGTGTGGCATGCTATCCCTTTTTCCTGATATAGGGATTTCGGGTGGTGGATTGATGGTGAAATAAATTGCATCATTTAAGTACACTAGCCAGAGGAAGAAAAGTAATACGACCCTGTGGTTTTGAAACGTCTGCGGGTGTCTACTTGCAATTGGAAACAATAGGTTACTATCCTTATCTTATTGTAGGGCAGGGCACATGCGTATATTTCATCTGATGTTCTTCTCTCCAGATCCTTTCAAGCTATGTCAGGTTGTATGGGGTCCATTGGTACACTACCATGTTTAGGTCTCTCCATTTTCAGGTTTCTCTAGATGATTTGGTTTAATTAAGGGATCTTGCTGGGCCACTCAAGTACATTTAAAAAGTTGTCCCTATGTCACGCCTGTGGCTGTGTATTTACAGTCATTGTCTTGTTGGAAGGGCAGGAAAAGAAGCAGCTGATGATGATGACAAGGACATTGTACTGCTTGGGTATATGGTCTGGCTGCTAAAGAGAAGACTGGGAGAAGAAGGACACGCTTGTTCCAATGCCAAATGCTGCCAAGTTCTATTTTCTCACTGGATCTGGTGGTGCTGCCTCATGTGCAGTCCTGGTATCTATGTTTGTTTTTTAATGCCCATAACTTATTTTAATCCTGCAGATCTTGCACATGGCTGTGGTTTTGTGCATTGGCCTTGTGAAGAAACAAAGCCATACAGGAGATAATTGGCTAGCTGAAGCCAAGCTTGGCCTAGGTCTGGCATGTTTACAGCATGATCCCACAGTATCAGTGGCATCACCAGTTTCCAAGCTGACCACCCAGAAGCAGATCTGGCCGTACCACATCTTTTAGAGGTTTTGAATGTACGCGCCCCTTGGCTTCCCTCCTGATTGCCTGCTCTGTATTTACCCCGAGTGTCATCGTTGCTACCACAGCCTCTACCACCACCACTGTGGCTACAAGTACCACTACTACTACTACTAATACCACCATCACCAACACAACTATGCATGGGGTCTTCCACCTGAACCTCCTCTTCATGGCAGTCCAAATGCTGATTGATCTCACACAATATATGAACATGTGGGGGTTTATTGCCTTTTCTTAGAGAAAAAAATAAGGTCCCCCACTAGGGGGAAATGAATGCAGAGATAAGTCAAGTGAAAGGTTTTTCTGGGGACAGAAGGAGCAGGAGGAATGCTGTGACCCCTGATTCCAAGGCACTTTGTCAGACTCAGAGGTGACCTCGACATCATCCTGCTGCGACAGAGAGGAGGAGTGAGGCATTCAGTCCATAATGTCATCCTCTTTGTCCTCAATAATAATCTGAGGCCTGTCGGACGTGAGGGAGATCTATAGCCTACTACTACTACTGGCCAGAAGGCTGGTGCTGCTACTGCTGTTTGCACTACTACTCACATTCTGACCCTCAGATGATGAGGCATGGGTCTTTCGTTTGGAATCTTCCGTTTACCATTTTATTATGAGGCCTATATAAATGTAAATTCACAGGTTTGATACACAGATTATTAAACGGTAGCAAAATTGAAGAGGGTTCAAATGTCCTTCCCCTTCTACAAAGACAGTACACACTGGTATCGACAATCTACAATGGTAATAATGCAGTTTTTGCAGTAAAACATGTTCCCTAACACAGGTCCAGTTTGCAGTAAAATGAGTGACATTTCAGATTGAACAGAGGTTGTTGAGACAAACTTTGTGATAGAAATATGCACAGTTTATGAAAATTACGTAAATGAAATCATTTTTACATTTAGTTTTAATCTGTCATAAAATGGGAAGTAATGAAGCAATTTAGAAATACATTTAAAAAGATAAGCAAATGAAAGTATTTGCACAGGTACCCAGCTTATTGTATAGATTATATCAATAAATGAATTTTACATGCCTTACTAGGAAAACATTCAGATTTTCTTTTTTGCACTAAAATTGTCCATGAAACAGCAGCCATGTGCATCTGTTAGTAAAAGTGCATGATGAGCAGCAATTATTCATTCACATACCGGCTTTAGTGCGCATTTTCTAAAACTACAAATAAAGAAAAATGTATTAATGACAATTGTACATTATTGTATCCATAGCCATTCAGTGACATATATGAAATGCTATTTATACACTCACTAGACATTAAGCCCATTACAATAACGGGCGCTAGAACAGTAGCGCATAAACATTAGTAGGAACAGTCTATATTAAATGGCAAGGCGACTGCTGGCACTGACTGGTGGCACTAAGACTGCTGGCACTGTGGCTGGTGGCACTGACTGATGGCTGAGACTGCTGGCACTGTGACTGGTGGCTGGTGGAACTGACTGATGGCTGAGATAGCTGGCACTGACTGTTGGCTGAGACTGCTAGCAGCGACTTGTGGCTGAGACTGCTGGCAGTGGCTGCGAGTGCTGGGACTGTGCGGCTCTGTGATGCACAGACAGTAATGGTGGCGCTCCGATGTTGAGAACACACCATAACCTGCGAGCGGCGGCGGTAACTGGCCGGCACGCAGGTGTGGGCGGTGCAAGCGGCGTGTGGAGCGGCGTGCGTTGATTGATCGGCGCTCCGCGCATGCGCAGTTCAATTATCGGCACACACGCATGGACACACCGCCCTGAGCACGCACACAGAGATAGCTTGTACCATTGATTCCCTCAAACACAATCCATCAGAGGGAGCTGTTTTATTGATGTCTGTGTATAGAGCTTTATGTGGAATTGTGTTGAAACAGCTCCCTCTGGAGGCTAAGATGACATGAAACTAGGATATAATTCATGCATTAATATTTTGATATGAGCAATTTTTCTCTGAATATATGATCTTGACCATGTTCCATTTTATTTTAGAGGAAAGGCTGGCTGAGACCTCGCCGTGTGATTATTGGTCGGCGCGCTGGTGTTGGCGGCACGGTTGTGTGTGGAATGGCAGTGATTGGGTGGTGCGCTTGTGTGGGGCGGTGCGGGCCGTGTGCTGATTATCGACACACACGCATGGAAATGCAGCATGCACACAGGGCTTTTATTAATATGGATGATGATGATGATACCAATAAACACCGGGGATATCTCAGCCAGAAAGAAAATGCACTTTAAACCAAAATATATGTTGAAATTACATAACATGAAAGTGAATTTAACTAAATAAACTCGCCCTTTCCATGGAATAAAACTTGCTCACAGTAGTGTACAGAGGATAC
This sequence comes from Bufo gargarizans, assembly GCF_014858855.1. NCBI lineage: Eukaryota > Metazoa > Chordata > Amphibia > Anura > Bufonidae > Bufo > Bufo gargarizans. The sequence goes on from NC_058085.1 coordinate 312,622,744, forward strand.
CATCTACGCAGACGCACATCTCTGTAGGAGAGAGCTCTTCTACTTATGCTCAGTTTTGTGTTTGAGGCTAGAAGCTCCTCAACCCAGTGCCCCTGCGTGGTGAAATTTCGTATCCTGTAAGCATGCGCAGTGAACGTGGTGAGTCCAGCTCGGTTCGCAAGTGCTCGTTTACGCATGCTGAGTTCTAGTACTAAGGCTCTTAGCTGTGACACCCAGTGTGCCTGAATGTCAAAAATCTCACAGTGTGGTCTACCTCTCAGGTTGCGCGAGAGTTTCCTAAGCATGCGCAGTGAGCGGTGTGAGAAAAATGTTAGCAATTCTGCCAGAACTGGCACCTCTAAGGGGCTCACAGCTGCCCACACCAGCGCACACGGCACGGTTGCATGTGGGGCGGTGGTGATAGGGTAGCACGCTGATATGGACGGTGCGGGCGATGTGTGGAGCGCCGTGTGCTGGTTGGTACACACGCACGGATATTGCGCATGCACACAGGGCTTTTGTTATTATGGATATATATCTGTAGTGGAGGAGCAGGATAGGGTGGTGTATACATACATTTTTATATATATATATATATATATATATATATATCTGTAGTGGAGGGGCAAGAGAGCAGAGGGTGGTGTATATATACATATATATATATCTGTAGTGGAGGGGCAAGAAAGCAGAGGGTGGTATATATATGCATATATATATATATATCTGTAGTGGAGGGGCAGGAGAGCAGAGGGGTGGTATATAGATATATATACTGTGGGTGCAGGATGTTAGAGGGACGATATATATACCAGCTATTCTCCTAGTCTCCAGAAGGTGGCGCAAGTGACTGTGGACTGAGCACATGCGCGTTGCAGAGAGACGGAGGCGCGCACGTCATTAGCCGCTGGAATGCGGGAGCGCGCAAGACGTTAAGTGGATGAAAGAGTGGAACAATTAGCGGAGAACACCGGACGAATATAGGAGAAGCGAGGGAGAGTGACCGGTATGTGAGGAGGAAGGGGACAGTGACCGCTATGTGAGCAAGAGGGGAGTACAGTGACCGGTATGCGGCGTGTGGGGCGGCTGTGATAAGACGACGCTCTGGTGTGGGAGGCGCGGGCTGCGGGTGTTGTGACATGCGTTGAGTGGCCAGCACGCCACGCATGCGCACATGAATAATCGGCATACAGCACACTCACACAGCGCTTTTATTACACTGAGCAAAAATATAAATGCAACACTTTCGGTTTTGCTCCCATTTTGCATGAGCTGAACTCAAAGATCTGAAACATTTTCTACATACACAAAATACCCATTACTCTCAAATATTGTTCACAAATCTGTCTAAATCTGTGTTAGTGAGCACTTCTCCTTTGCCGAGATAATCCATCCCACCTCACAGGTGTAGCATATCAAGGTACCTATTAGACAGCATTAATATTGCACAGGTGTGCTTTAGACTGCCCACAATAAAAGTCCACTCTGAAATGTGCACAGTATGTGGTGTGGCCACCATTTGCCTCATGCAGTGCAACACATCTCCGTCACATAGAGTTGATCAGGTTGTTGATTGTGGCCTGTGGAATGTTGGTCCACTTCTCTTCAGGAATTGTGTACAGATCCTTGCATGCGTTATCATGCTGCAACATAAGGTGATGGTCGTGGATGAACTGCAGTCAGGTCCAGACTCCGATGAGGACGACGAGCATGCAGATGAGCTTCCCTGAGACGGTTTCTGACAGTTTGTGCAGAAAGTCTTTGGTTATGCAAACCGATTGTTGCTGCAGCTGTCCGGGTGGCTGGTCTCAGAAGATCATGGAGGTGAACATGCTGGATGTGGAGGCCCTGGGCTGGTGTGGTTACACATGGTCTGCGGTTGTGAGGCCGGTTGGATGTACTGCCAAATTCTCTGAAACTCCTTTGGAGATGGCTTATGGTAGAGAAATGAACATTCACTGCACGAGCAACAGCACTGTAGACATTCCTGCAGTCAGCATGCCAATTACACGCTCCCTCAAACGTTGCGACATCTGTGGCATTGTGCTGTGTGATCAAATTGCACATTTCAGAGTGTCCTTTTATTGTGGGCAGTCTTAGGCTTCTTTCACACCTGCATTTGGTGCAGATCCATCTTGTATCTGCACAGACAGATCCGCACCGATAATGCAAACGCTTGTATCCATTCAGAACGGATCCATTTGCATTATTCTTTTTTTTTTAAAGTCTAAGTCAAAACGGATCCGTCCTGACTTACATTGAAAGTCAATGGGGGACGGATCCGCTTTCCATTGCACCATATTGTATCAGTGAAAATGGATTTGTCCCCATTGACTTACATCGTCAATGCAAGCAGCGTTTTGGTGTCCGCCTTAAAAGCGGAACAGAGACCAAACGCAGCCAAACTGATGCATTCTGAACGGATCCTTATCCATTCAGAATGCATTGGGGCTGAACTGATCCGTTTTGGGCCACTTGTGGGAGCCCTGAAACGGATCTCACAAGCGGACCCAGAAACGCCAGTGTGAAAGTAGCCTAAGGCACACCTGTGCGATATTCATGCTGTCTAATCAGCACCTTGATATGCCACACCTGTGAGGTGGAATAGATTATCTCGGCAAAGGACAAGTGCTCACTAACACAGATTTAGACAGATTTGTGAACAATATTTGAGAGTAATGGGTCTTTTGTGTATGTAGAAAATGTTTTCAGATCTTTGAGTTCAGCTCATGCAAAATGGGAGCAAAACCAAAAGTTTTTTGCGTTTATATTTTTGCTCAGTGTAGATAGGATTGAGAAAAAACACCCAGATAGAAATGTCAGATTGCTGCAAAAGCAAGTATGCGGTTATGTCTCAGGCAGATATGTAAATGTTTACAGGTGTGCTCCGACTAGACACTTGGGTCTTTCCACAATAGAGTGTAAAAGTGCTTCCTCTGCTGGCCTATAAAAATTGGTTGCTATGGGCAACTAAGCCAGTTCTACTTTACACCAGTTTTATAAATGACCCCTATAGTTTGTAAGGCTGAAAATCTGTCCATTCAGTTTAGCCTGTTACCCTGCAAGTTGATCCAGAGGAAGGCAACAAAAAAACAAAAACCTGTGGGGTAGAAGCCAATTTTTCTCATTTTAGGGGGAAAATTACTTCCTGACTCCAATCAGGCAATCAGAACTCTTTTAGTGAACCACTTCCTCAGACAGAGAGTTCCATAGTCTTACTGCTCTTACCTGTCACAACCAGACAGCTGAGAAGCTCTGACAGAAGCCTTTCAGAACCTCCTCCTTGAGTTTTCTTTGTTTTTGGTTTTCAGTTCCTCATCTCGTTAGCCTCTCTCAGCTGTCATGTAGTTGGACTGATTGCATCCCTTTAAATTCCTCCCCATAATGCATTAGTGTGCGGTTTATACAGCTTCCTGGAGTGTGTGTGCGCATGCTGATCCTATCAGTCTTCTACAAGTTAAGTGTTGTACATTCATTTGTGATTTTCTGTTTGCTGGATCCCAGGCGACCCTGACTCCCTCCGTGTCTAGTGTAGGGAGTCGGTGGTCGTGTCCCTTCACTATTGTAGAGTGTGCAGGTGTTATATAGTCGAGGTACGAGGATATGCGATCCACCATTGGGATTATCGCTTAGGCTGAGCAGTAAGGGAGAGAGCCAGGTCTGATGCAGGGGTCTCCTTTTTGTTCCTTAGTTTTGGATCCAGTGAGTCATATATTCATTTTGCATTGTCTTGTTTCCTGTACACCTTCCGTGACATTACCATAAGGCCCCCTGCACACGAACATGTGCTTCCCGTTGCTGTATTGCGGACCGCATTTGCGGATCCGCAATACACGGGTGCCGTTCTGTGGGCATGCCACATCACGGTTGCGGACCCATTCACTTAAATAGGTCCGCAAATCCGGAGATGCGGAATGGTGCAGAACGGAAGCAAGGAACCCTACGGAAGCACTACGGAGTGCTTCCGTGGGGTTTCATCCCGTGCCTCCGTTCCGCAAAAAAAGATAGAACATGTCCTATCTTTTTGCGGAACGGCCAGATAAACCGCGATCCGCTGCGGCTGCCCCACGGACTGTGTTCGTGCATTGCGGCCCGCATTTTGCGGGCCGCAGCACGACCATGGAGTGCACACATTCGTGTGCAGGGGGCCTAAAGAATCCTTTTCTATGTTTGTGTACAAACCTTCTTTCCTCCAGACGCAGAGGATGTCCCCTCGTCACAGTCCTGGGGATAAATAGATGATGGGATAGATCTCTGTACTGACCCCTGATATATTTATACATAGTAATTAGATCTCCCCTCAGTTGTTGTTTTTTGTAAATTAAATAACCCTAATTTTGATCATCTTTCTTGGTACTGTAGTCCACCCATTCCAGTTATTACTTTAGTTGCCCTGCTCTGAACCCTCTCCATCTCTGCAATGTCTGCCTTGTTATTGGCCTTGACAGCAGCTGCCTGACACTGGTTTCTACAGTTTAGTTTGATGTCCACTAAAACTCCTAAATCCTTTTCCATGTCAGTTTTACCCAATGTTTTACCATATAGTATGTACAGGTGACTTGCATTATTCCTTCCCATGTGCATAACCTTACATTTATCAGTATGAAATCTCATCTGCTACTTCTCTGCCCAAGTCTCCAATCTATCCAGATCCATCTGTAGCACCGTACTGTTTTCTTAGCATTTCTTAGAAAACCTTCAAACAATTTACCCACAACAAATGTTAAACTTACCGGCCTAGAGTTTTCAGGCTCTGTTTTTGACTGTTTTTTTTTTTATACTGGCACCACATTTGTTAAGCGGCAATCTTGTGGAACATTCCCTGTCAATATAGAGTCCCTAAATATCAAAAATAACTGTCTGTCTATGACATTACTTATTTCTTATTACGGGGGTGTATGCCATCTGGTTCCAGTGATTTGTCTATTTTAATCTTTTTAAGATACTGGTGCACTTCTTCCTGGGTCAGGGAGGGTAGTGTACCTCTTGGTGATAGATCATTGACTGCTGGAATGCCTCAGACATTTTGCCAGTTGACAGACTTTCAGATGGGTCCTTCATTGCCCACTATCTACAGTACAGACCAAAAGTTTGGACACACCTTCTCATTCAAAGAGTTTTCTTTATTTTCATGATTATAAAAATTGTGGATTCACACTGAAGGCATCAAAACTATGAATTAACACATGTGGAATTATATACATAACAAAAAAGTGTGAAACAACTGAAAATATGTCATATTCTAGGTTCTTCAAAGTAGCCACCTTTTGCTGTGATTACTGCTTTGCACACTCTTGGCATTCTCTTGATGAGCTTCAAGAGGTAGTCACCTGAAATGGTTTTCACTTCACAGGTGTGCCCTGTCAGGTTTAATAAGTGGGATTTCTTGCCTTATAAATGGGGTTGAGACCATCAGTTGCGTTGTGGAGAAGTCAGGTGGATACACAGCTGATAGTCCTCCTTAACCCCTTAAGGACCAGGCTCATTTTCACCTTAAGGACCAGGCCATTTTTTGCAAATCTGACCAGTGTCACTTTAAGTGCTCATAACTTTAAAACGCTTCGACTTACCCAGGCCGTTCTGAGATTGTTTTTTCGTCACATATTGTACTTCATGACACTGCTAAAATTGGGTCAAAAAAGTTAATTTTTTTGCATAAAAAAATACATTTTTTACCAAAAATTTTGAAAAATTAGCAAATTTCAAAGTTTCAGTTTCTCTACTTCTGTAATACATAGTAATACCCCCAAAAATTGTGATGACTTTACATTCCCCATATGTCTACTTCATGTTTGTAGCATTTTGGGAATGATATTTTATTTTTTGGGGATGTTACAAGGCTTAGAAGTTTAGAAGCAAATTTTGAAATTTTTGAGAAATCTTCAAAATCCCACTTTTTATGGACCAGTTCAGGTTTGCAGTCATATTGTGAGGCTTAGATAATAGAAACCTCCCAAAAATGACCCCATTCTAGAAACTACACCCCTCAAGGTATTCAAAACTGTTTTTTCAAACTTTATTAACCCTTTAGGTCTTCCACAAGAGTTGATGGCAGATGGAGAAACAATTTTGAAATTTCTATTTTTTGGAAAATTTTCCAATATAATCAATTTTTTCCAGGAGTAAAACAAGGGTTAACTGCCAAACAACACTCAAAATGGGTTGCCCTGATTCTGTAGTTTGCAGAAACACCCCATATGTGGTTGTAAACTACTGTTTGGCCGAACGGTAGCACATAGAAGGAGGGGAACACCATATGGGTTTTGGAAGGCAGATTTTGCAGGACTGGTTTTGTTTATACCATGTCCCATTTGAAGCCCCCTGTTGCACCCCTAGAATAGAAATTTCAAAAAAGTGACTCCATCTAAGAAAGTACACCCCTCAAGGTATTCAAAACTGGGTTTACAAACTTTGTTAACCCTTTAGGTGTTCCACAAGAGTTAATGGCAGATGGAGAAACAATTTTGAAATTTCTATTTTTTGGAAAATTTTCCAATATAATCAATTTTTTCCAGGAGTAAAACAAGGGTTAACTGCCAAACAACACTCAAAATGGGTTGCCCTGATTCTGTAGTTTACAGAAACACCCCATATGTGGTCGTAAACTACTATTTGGCCGAACGGGAGCACATAGAAGGAGGGGAACACCATATGGGTTTTGGAAGGCAGATTTTGCTGGACTGGTTTTGTTTATACCATGTCCCATTTGAAGCCCCCTGTTGCACCCCTAGAATAGAAATTTCAAAAAAGTGACTCCATCTAAGAAAGTACACCCCTCAAGGTATTCAAAACTGGGTTTACAAACTTTGTTAACCCTTTAGGTGTTCCACAAGAGTTAATGGCAGATGGAGAAACAATTTTGAAATTTCTATTTTTTTGAAAATTTTCCAATATAATCAATTTTTTCCAGGAGTAAAACAAGGGTTAACTGCCAAACAACACTCAAAATGGGTTGCCCTGATTCTGTAGTTTGCAAAAACACCCCATATGTGGTCGTAAACTACTGTTTGGCCGAACGGTAGCACATAGAAGGAGGGGAACACCATATGGGTTTTGGAAGGCAGATTTTGCAGGACTGGTTTTGTTTATACCATGTCCCATTTGAAGCCCCCTGTTGCACCCCTAGAATAGAAATTTCAAAAAAGTGACTCCATCTAAGAAAGTACACCCCTCAAGGTATTCAAAACTGGGTTTACAAACTTTGTTAACCCTTTAGGTGTTCCACAAGAGTTAATGGCAGATGGAGAAACAATTTTGAAATTTCTATTTTTTGGAAAATTTTCCAATATAATCAATTTTTTCCAGGAGTAAAACAAGGGTTAACTGCCAAACAACACTCAAAATGGGTTGCCCTGATTCTGTAGTTTGCAAAAACACCCCATATGTGGTCGTAAACTACTGTTTGGCCGAACGGTAGCACATAGAAGGAGGGGAACACCATATGGGTTTTGGAAGGCAGATTTTGCAGGACTGGTTTTGTTTATACCATGTCCCATTTGAAGCCCCCTGTTGCACCCCTAGAATAGAAATTTCAAAAAAGTGACTCCATCTAAGAAAGTACACCCCTCAAGGTATTCAAAACTGGGTTTACAAACTTTGTTAACCCTTTAGGTGTTCCACAAGAGTTAATGGCAGATGGAGAAACAATTTAGAAATTTCTATTTTTTGGAAAATTTTCCAATATAATCAGTTTTTTCCAGGAGTAAAACAAGGGTTAACTGCCAAACAAAACTCAAAATGGGTTGCCCTGATTCTGTAGTTTGCAAAAACACCCCAAATGTGGTCGTAAACTACTGTTTGGCTAAACGGCAGGACATAGAAGAAGGGGAACGCCATACGGTTTTTGGAAGGCAGATTTTGCTGGACTGGTTTATTTACACCATGTACCCTTTCAAGCCCCCTGATGCACCCCTAGAGTAGAAACTCCATAAAAGTGACCCCATCTAGGAAACTACGGGATAAGGTGGTTGTTGTTTTGGGACAATTTTTGGGGTAAATTAGATTTTTGGTTGCTCTATATTACTCTTTTTTGAGGCAATGTAACAAAAAAATTTAATTCTAAAATTGTTTCTACATTCGCTATTTAGTTTTGTGGAACACCTAAAGGGTTAACATAGTTTGTAAAGTAATTTTTGAATACCTTGAGGGGTGTAGTTTCTTAGATGGGGTCACTTTTTTGGAGTTTCTAGTCTAGGCTACATCAGGGGGGGCTTCTAATGGGACATGGTGTAAAAAAAAAAAACTGTCCATCAAAATCTGCCTTCCAGAAACCGTATGGAGTTCCCTTCGTTCTATGCCCTGCCGTGCGGCTATATAGCCATTTACGACCACATATGGGGTGTTTCTGCAAACTACAGAATTGGGGCAATAAATGTTTAGTTTTGTTTGGCTGTTAACCCTTGCTTTATTACCGGCAAAATGGATTTAAATTTAAATTTTGCCCAAAAATAGGTGTTTTGGCACCGTTTTTATTTTATATTTTTAACACCGTTCATCCGAGGCGTTTGGTAAAAAGTTATTTTTATAGCGACGACTTTTACGCACGCGACGATGCCCAATATGTATGGCTCTCAGACTTTGGAGACACTAAGCAGGCATCCTAAAACTGCGGCCCTCCAGATGTTGTAAAACTACAATTCCCACCATGCCCTGATGATGGCTGTAGGTTGTCTGGGCATGCTGGGAGTTATAGTTTTACAACATCTGGAGGGCCGCAGTTTGAGGATGCCTGCACTAAAACTAATATTTTTTGGGGAAAGAAAAATTGTTTTCGTGTCTCCAAAGTCTGAGAGCCATAGTGTTTTATGTTCTCTAGTGAACTGTTGGGGATTATAAAAATTTAGTACTCCATGGAAGTGTGATACTCCCTGAAGCAATCGATAATGCAGAGGCCCGGATGATCGGGGCACGTGTCACATTGAGTTGTGGTGTCCTTCCGTATCCCCCTCTTGTGACATACTCTGCACTTTTTTTGGGTTCGTCCCTTCTTTCCAGTATGGGGGACCACACCTGGAAAGTGTTGGCCAGGGACGATCCGGGCGCCTCCAGTTCCCGAGGTACTCCGGCCTGCTCTTTCCCGGTCCGAAAAGATCAGGTCTTTGAGGACTGCCTCATAGAATTGGAGGAATGTCCCTGTGCTGCCAGCGCTTCGGGATAGTACAAAAGAGTTGTACATGGCAACCTGCACCATGTAGACCGCAACTTTTTTGTACCATGCCCGGGTTTTGCGCATGGCGTTATATGGCGTGAGGACTTGATCAGAGAGATCAACTCCTCCCATATACCGATTGTAGTCGACGATACAATCGGGCTTGAGGACCGTTGCCGCGGTACCTCGCACAGGGACTGGGGTGGTGCTGTTACCGTGGATTGTGGACAGCATAAGGACATCCCTCTTGTCCTTATACCTGACCAGCAACAGGTTTCCACTGGTAAGTGCACGGGTCTCACCCCTGGGGATAGGTACCTGGAGGGGGTAGGCAGGGAGGCCGCGTTGATTTTTCCGCACGGTCCCACAAGCGAACGTGGATCTGGCGGCAAGGGACCTGAACAAGGGAATGCTGGTATAAAAGTTGTCCACGTACAAGTGGTAACCCTTATCCAGCAGTGGGTACATAAGGTCCCACACGAGTTTCCCGGTAACACCCAGAGTGGGGGGACATTCTGGTGGTTGAATCCGGGAATCTCGCCCCTCGTACACACGAAATTTGTAAGTGTACCCTGAGGTACTCTCACAAATTTTGTATAGCTTCACGCCATACCTCGCCCGCTTTGTGGGAATGTATTGGCGGAAACTGAGTCTCCCCTTGAACGCAACGAGAGACTCATCAACCGCGACCTCCCTTCCAGGTACGTAGGCCTGCTGAAATGTGGCCCCAAAGTGATCGATGACCGGCCGTATCTTGTACAGCCGGTCATAGGCAGGATCACCTCGGGGTGGACATGCTGCATTATCGGAATAATGCAGACATTTCCGGATGGCCTCAAACCGGTGACGTATCATGACCATACTGTACAGTGGGGTCTGGTACAGGACGTCCCCACTCCAGTATTGCCTGACACTGGGTTTTTGGACTAGACCCATATGCAGCACGAGGCCCCAAAATGTCCTCATTTCGGCTGCACTGACCGGCGTCCAGCCACCGGGTCTAGCCAAAACTGAGCCTGGGTTTTGAGCGACGAACTGTTGGGCGTACAGATTCGTCTGCTCCACCATCAAATTCACCAGTGGGTTACTGAAAAAAAAACTAAAAAAGTCTATTTCAGTAAACCCCACTGTGGGAATCTGGATTCCAGGATTGCCAGCGAAATCCGGAATCTCAGGCTCAAAGTCCACTGGGGGACACCAGCTAAGTTCATCGGCAGGGGGCTCCGGTGAACTTATTTGGTGGGCCGGGAAACCAGTACGAACCCCAGGGCGGCTCGTACTAGGGTGGGCCACAGGATCCCTAGCATGTGTGGCCCCTGGCTCCGCCTGGCGGCGTCTCCGCTGCCTTGGTGGCTCATCGTCATCCGATGATGATGAGGAGGATGCGGATGACAAAAGGAACGTGGGGTCATCCTCATCCTCACTGGGGCTCTCAGAGTCGGAGGCAATCTGGGCATATGCCTCCTCGGCCGAGAACACCCGGTGGGCCATGGGTGTGTGTGTGTGCGTGTGTATGTGCGTGCGTGTAAACCTTTATTCTATGTGCGTGTGTGTGGGGGCACGGGTGTTCACGTACTAAAAAGTCCAGGCAAAAAAAAGTGTTAGGAAAAAAAAAAAAAAAAAAGTTCAAACTTGCTGATCTGCGGTTCAACGCTGATCAGCGGTCGGTGGGGTGGTGGGGCGGGCGATGCGCTAACAGTGGACGGACGCTAAAAAGTGCCGGCCAGTCAGCGCACGCAGAAAAAAAAAAAAAGTGGTGGTGGGGGAAGGGTCTGGTGGTGGGGGGAGGGGGTTGGTGGGGGGGATGGGGCTGGTGGTGGGGGGTATGCGGGGGGGGCAAGTGGCAGGGGGGGTCTGGGGTCTGAAAGTTGAAAAAAAAAAGTTTGGAATAAATGTTCTTTTTTTTTTTTTTTTTTTTTCTAACTTTTCCCTTCTATCCCTGCCTAAAGGTGCCTCTCCCTCACTGACCCTAACCTACCTGGGTGGCGATGGGTGCAGGAGGGTGATGGATGCCGATTTAGGGGGACACAGGAGCTGGTGCTGGACGATGCTGCACGGTCAGGGTGCTGGACAGGAAGAGGAGGGGAGAGAGGAGCGCAGGAAGTTTGAATCTCGCGCCTCTCTCCCCTGCACCAATCAGCACCCTGGACAGCGGCGTTCAGCACCAGGGCCAGCTCCGCCTCTGCAAATCCTCGGACTGCGATTGGTGGTGTAAAATTACGCCACCGATCGCAGTCTTTTTCCGGTTCATCGGGTCACAGGACACCCGAATGGACCGGAAACGCAGAAAACCGCAGGTCTGAATTGACCTGCGGTTTTCTGCGATCGCCGATACGGGGGGGTCCAATGACCCCCCCCTGCGTTGTTACGGGATGCCGGCTGAATGATTTCAGCCGAAATCCCGTTTCGATTAACCCCCGCGGCGCCGGAATTCAGATTTTAAGTCAGGACGTACCGGTACGTCCTCGGTCCTTAAGGACTCGGGAAATAGGGCGTACCGGTACGTCCTCGGTCCTTAAGGGGTTAATAGACTGTTAGAATTTGTATTATGGCAAGAAAAAAGCAGCTAAGTAAAGAAAAACAGATTAGAGTCCAGTTTAATGCCACACAGAGTTCTAGCAGCAGACACATCTCTAGAACAACTGTTAAGAGGAGACTGTGTGAATCAGGCCTTCATGGTAGAATATCTGCTAGGAAACCAGTGCTAAGGACAGGCAACAAGCAGAACAGACTTGTTTTGGCTAAAGAACACAAGGAATGGACATTAGACCAGTGGAAATCTGTGCTTTGGTCTGATGAGTCCAAATTTGAGATCTTTGGTTCCAACCACCATGTCTTTGTGCGAAGCAGAAAAGGTGAACGGATGGACTCTACATGTCTGGTTCCCACCGTCAAGCATGGAGGAGGAGGTGTGATGGTGCTTTGCTGGTGACACTGTTGGGGATTTATTCAAAATTGAAGGCATACTAAACCAGCATGACTACCACAGCATCTTGCAGCGGCATGCTATTCCATCCGGTTTGCGTTTAGTTGGACCATCATTTATTTTTCAACAGGACAATGACCCAGGGGTCGAGTGGAGGGGGAACGCATGGGAACGGCGTTCCTGCACTTTTTTCATGGCAGGAACGCCGTTCCCTTTCAGCCTCAAGCCAGGAGAACACGGCTGAATCAGATTCACAGGGGGAGACGGAGCGCACGGCAGGTTAAGGGAGGAGGGGCAGCTTCAGTTGAGAGGAAGCTGTCTGCGACTCCTCTCATGGCGCCCCGCCCCCTAATGACATCATCTCCTTCACTATGAGATCATTTAGAATGTCTTTTAGAAAAGTTTGTCCTGGGATTTGAACTCACAACCTCTACACATCAGAGGAAGGCATTTACCCTCACAGCCATGAAAGCCGTCTAGGTAAATGCTTAATAAAAAAATAAAAAAAAAATATAAGACTTCTAATTATACCTAGTGTACTGATATCTAGTGTACAACCATACACATGACAGCTGCCCACTGTGTATGGATGTAGCAGAGCTGGGTGTGTTGGGGCAGCTGTCATGTGTATGGTTGTACACTAGGTATCAGTACACTAGGTATAAGTAGAAGTCTTATTTTTTTTTTTTTAAACAGCTACCTTGACAGCTTTTATGGCTGTGAGGGTAAATGCCTTGCCTCTGATGTGTAGAGGTCATGAGTTCAAATCCCAGGACAAACTTTTCTAAAAGTGTTTTTTTTTTTTTATAAGACTTCTACTGATACCTAGTTTACTGATACCAAGTGTACAACCATACACATGACAGCTGCCCACTGTGTATGGATGTAGCAGGGCTGGGTGTGTTGGGGCAGCTGTCATGTGTATGGTTGTACACTAGGTATCAGTACACTAGGTATAAGTAGAAGTCTTAGTTTTTTTTTTTTTAAGCAACTACCTCAACAGCTTTTATGGCTGTGAGGGTAAATGCCTTGCCTGTAATGTGTAGAGGTCATGAGTTCGAATCCCAGGACAAACTTTTCTAAAAGTGTTTTTTTTTTTTATAAGACTTCTACTGATACCTAGTTTACTGATACCAAGTGTACAACCATACACATGACAGCTGCCCACTGTGTATGGATGTAGCAGAGCTGGGTGTGTTGGGGCAGCTGTCATGTGTATGGTTGTACACTAGGTATCAGTACACTAGGTATAAGTAGAAGTCTTAGTTTTTTTTTTTTAAGCAACTACCTCAACAGCTTTTATGGCTGTGAGGGTAAATGCCTTGCCTGTAATGTGTAGAGGTCATGAGTTTGAATCCCAGGACAAACTAAAAGTGTTTTTTTTTCTTTTTCTGATACTTCTACTGATACCTTGTGTACTGATACCTAGTGTACAACCATACACATGACAGCTGCCCCAACACACCCAGCTCTGCTACATCCATACACAGTGGGCAAAGTTACCTACAGTAGAAGTCTTATATATATTTTTTTTTAAGTAGCAAGCTAGACAGCTTTCATAGCTGTGAGGGCATATGCCTTGCTTCTGCTGTGTAGAGGTCATGAGATCGAATCCCAGGACAAACTTTTCTAAAAGTGCTATTTTTTTAATTTATTTTTTAGTCCGCAGCGACACAAATTACAGCATGCTAGATTTTCTGTGCTTTTTTATTTTTTGGAGGGGGGGGGGGTTGCAGTGGATCTTGGGTGAGTTCCCACACTTTTTTTCCCAGGACTTGACCCCTGCAATGACCCCAAACACACCTCCAGGCTGTGTAAGGGCTATTTGACCATGGAGAGTGATGGGGTGCTGCGCCAGATGACCTGGCCTCTACAGTCACCGGACCTGAACCCAATCTACATGGTTTGGGGTGAGCTGGACCGCAGAGTGAAGGCAAAAGGGCCAACAAGTGCTAAGCATCTCTAGGAACTCCTTCAAGACTGTTGGAAGACCTTTTCAGGTGACTACCTCTTGAAGCTCATCAAGAGAATGCCAAGAGTGTGCAAAGCAGTAATCAGAGCAAATGGTGGCTACTTTGAAGAACCTAGAATATGACATATTTTCAGTTGTTTCACACTTTTTTGTTATGTATATAATTCCACATGTGTTAATTCATAGTTTTGATGCCTTCAGTGTAAATCTACAATTTTCATAGTCATGAAAATAAAGAAAACTCTTTGAATGAGAAGGTGTGTCCAAACTTTTGGTCTGTACTGTAGGTCTGTGATGGCTAATCCCCGGCACTCCAGCTGTGGTAAAACTACAACTCTCAAGATGCACACTTGCTTCTATCTAGGCCTGTAATGGCTAAACCCCGGCACTCCAGCTGTTGTAAAACTACACCTCTCAAGATGCACACTTGCTTGGCTGTTCGCAGAACTTTATAGAAATGAATGGAGCATGATGGGAGTCGTTGTTTCACTACCACTGGAGTGCTGGAGGTTAGCTATCACTAATTTAGGCTGTTCTGACCAAGCTGTTAGCAGGTGTTGGGAGCAATGGCTACTTGAGGTAATGCACCAGTTGAGAAGATCATTTGATCTGCCAAAAAGCATGACCAGTTCTCACAGTTTCGTTGTCCAACACACAGACATAGGTGGTACCTTCAAAATACACCACTGTCTCTGCCCAGACCATTTACAGGGGCTTAGCAGAAGGAAATTGGGTGTAATTACATGTCTTTCTATAGAGAACCACTAGTGCCTTTGTTGCATTCGTGTTGTGAATGAAAACCTGCAATATCACGGAGTGGAACCGCATTCAGGTTCTGTTTGGGATCCCACAACAGTCGGGTATGGAGGTCTCAGGGTGAGTGCTTTAATTATGCCTTTTCTGTGGAGGGACAAACTGCCCCAACTTCTGGTGTTAGGATCTAGGCAGCCATCACATATGACAGTCGGTTACCCCTAATAGTGGCACAAGGGACATCCTGCCACCACATGTGTTGACTCTCATGGCAGGGCTTTAAACCGGCATTTTTCAGTGGTATAGCTCACATGCACAGCAAGGGTTTCCTAGATTGGAATACTTATTTCACCCGCACAGCCACCATATTTGTACAATTTTCTTCAATAAACATATCCTGTTGCGCTAATATTGTAGTCACTTACATATATCATCTTTACATTCACACATATAAAGTTTTATTCAATTCCAACAACTCCTTCTTGATGCATTATTTTTGTCAATGAGTATGTATGTATGTATATATATATATATATATATATATATAGATGTGAAAAATGGCGGCACTGACTACTGAACAGGAAAAATAGGGTGCACGTTCCAGGGGAATCGACTCCTTACCCCAATCAATGAATCCAGAAAAAGGACGGCACTCCGGTCTTGAAAAGGTAAAAGTGGTTTTAATCAACCTTGCGGTACAACGTTTCGGCTCCAATACTGAGCCTTTCTCAAGCACTATATATATATATATATATATATATATATATATATACATATAAAAAACAAATAGGTGAAATTAATAATAAAGGTTTTTTTGGGGTTGTACACTGATGGTTTATCACCCTGATTGGAGTCCCTGATAGATAAAAAGAAATGTACATTTTACTAAAAGTGTCTCTACTAGAACAGTTTTTTTTAGGTCAGCCTGCTCTCCGTTCACCTATTTCACAGTAACGTTTACCAAAAACCTTTCTTTCTAGCAACTGTACCAATCAAATCAAAGCTACAGTCATCTCTTCTGACATATCTGTTTTAGTAACTACTTGCATTCCTCTTGGAATAACAATTTTGGAACATATTTCCATAAAACTGTATGTTGTGCCACTCCATTATTATTCTTTGCAGAAGTTTATGAATTTGGCAGCAGTCTGCGATAAAGGTCTATCTGAGTGCTACTAGTTGGGGGGGAGGGGGGGCGAGTGTCCCTGCCACTATACAGTCATTAATTTCGGACTGTGCATAAATACACCCCAAACTGGTAACATCGGGATGGACCTTTATCTATACTGCTGTATATTAATTCATGACATCTATAAGTATTAATAGCCAAATTGCGGGCAAAGTTTTTTAGCCACATTGGATGATTGTGCAATGCCCCCTGTTCATCGATGTGCCAGTTATCACAACTTGCCACAAACTGAGAGAGACAGAATCCTTGAACTGATATACCTAGGATTATGACTCCAGCAGATCAATACACACCTAGACTGAAATGTTACCACTGTTCAATATTGCATTTCCCCATGGTTGGGAAAATAATGAGGAGCTGGAATGACAGCAAGATGTGCATAGAGGCGAACCTCTGCAAGGACGGATTGTCCGATTAGAATAATGGCGTATAAAGATCTATTCTGTAATGCAAGTAAAATTGGAATCACATCCCAAGCCTAGGGTGACAAACCATCAGAAGGTGTTTGCACGACATTGGGCTACAAGCCAGACGTCCAACTACTGGTGTTCCATTGACCTCACGCCACCTGTCTCAAACACTATCATGGTGCACAGCAAGGGGGCAATGGAGCCTGGAATAGAGGTCTATCCTCCTCTGTGACAAGTCCCGCTATTGTCTCAGATGCAATGATAGCCAGAAATTGGTCTGAATACCACATTGGCAACACAATGAAGAGGCCTACACAAGGGAAAGTCACACTATTTCTACTCCAGGGATTATGGTGGGAGTGGCACAAGAGTATCAGGACCCTTCTAGTCTTCATTTTATGTGCAACAAATGGAACGGCCACATCTCTAAAGTGTTCCAAGAGCTGTTTTTCAACAGGTTGCCCATGCTACTGTGAGCAACCTCATTGATAGAATGCCAAGGTGTGTAAGTAATAATAGTAAACTCACTGGGAACTTACGTACACTAACTAAACTTGCTCAGCAATGGAACATAATATAATGCATATTAATTAGCCAATGTATGTGCAAATCAATTTTAATGTATACATACATTTTATGGCTCCTGGAAATCCTCTTTATGACTAGCGATAACTTTGCGTAATCTGGCCCAGAACAGCTGCTGCCCATCTCCATCTTCTGGCCACTTCACATAAGTTTTCTTGTCTAGAATCTTAGTGAGCTTGTGGTAGTATTGAAGTTCTTCTGTAGGGATGTTATCCAGGAATATGAGGAGAAGAGAATCCTTTCTCTCTGCTACCAGCCTGTATGTCGCCATTCTTATCTCCAAGGAGCACCAGTTACTCTGAAGGTAACTGCGAGTGATAATGCAAATTGTCCATCTACTGCTATATATACTGTCCACAATGTTCTCTACAATGTCTCTACCAATCTCAAAGTCTCGGTTGTGGATACACACTTTAAAGAAAGGAGGACCATTTTGCTCCAGGTTAGGAAGAAGCTGCTCTGTTACCCACTGTTCATTGTGGGTATTATATGATACAAACACATCATACTCATAGCGGTCTCCTTTTCGGTGTCTGTTATTCAGCCAACATTTAATTATGTACAAAATGTACAGAATATACCACCAAATGCTTTCATAGAAGAGGGAGATAGACATAAATATCAAAGTACTGACTAGCGTAGCCATGAACACAATTAAGCCTAGCTCGGTATTGCAGTTTTCGTCCAGGAAGGGGACTAAGTCAAAATGTTGTATTTGAGCACTGACAAAACATGGCTGATCATAAAAGTCAAGGAATAAAACTTGTTTTTCATATTTCACCCACTGACTCAACCATGAAAGATCACATTTGCAATAAAAATTTGTTTCTGGAAAAAAAACATATTTTAGGTTATCCATGTCAGAAAACATATTGTCTGGGAATCTGTAAATTTTCTCACTTTCTATCATTAGAAATGTGACTGATTTTAAATCTCGGAACAACACATTGGAACCATAGTCTTCTATTCCTGAATTGACTAAATGCAGAATCTGGAGGCTTTCTAAACCTAGAAATAGTTTGGTTAAATTTAATGCTGAGCCGTCTTCTAGTTTATTTGTATTTTCAAGATGAAAGAAAGAAAGGTTTGTTAAATTTCCTAATGCAGAATTAAGGATGTTTCTTTCAGGTTGTGAACTTACATCTGCTATTAAATAGAACTTTTCCAAGTTTGTAAATTTGTCCAGTGCGTTCTCAAATCTTACACTGTAACAGAGAAGAGAATAAATGTTTCTTAAATACAGTTCTTTCACTTTGTAAAATGGAAAATCATCGCACTTATCAATCAGCACACACGGGGAGTCAATGCTCAAACTTTCAAAGGCATTAAAATAGTTGAAATATTCCGAATCAATTGTCAGAGCTGTATCAAGTGTTTTCAGGGACATTTTTTTTAGCGACTCCATATACTGTGACCAAAACATGGGCACCATATATTTAAAGCCAAGTGCAATCTCTTCAAGCTTTCTCAGATCCTTAAAAGCCCTGTTATTAATTTCTTCTAAGAAATTTTCACTCAAAGATAGTTGTTTTAATGAGAAAAGACCTTCAAATGCAAAAACATCCAAACTGTAGAGATTATTACTATCTAGATGCAGAACTTCTAGTGTCTTCATGCCGTGGAAGGAATAATTTTCTATGGTCTGAATTTTATTGTTCTTCAGTGAAAGCGCTTTCAGGTGTATAAGGCACTTAAATTGATCTCGTGTTAATGAAGATAAATAGTTAAAATCCAAGTTAAGATAAGCCAGTGCCATGGAAACGTTCTCAAGACATATTTCAATTGTGGTAATCTTATTGTTTGACAAGTTGAGCTCCTTCACTTTTCTTAGGTTCTTCATCTGAGATGCAGCCACAGTTGTGATAGCATTAAATGATAAATCTAGACTACGTAGAATGCTGCAAGACCCATTGGCTGTATTGATAACCTTAATATGATTATTTGCCAGTTGAAGTTCCTGTATCCTAAAGAGTGATACATACATACATATGTAGAAAGAAGGAAATTGAGAATCTGTAAATGAAACTGACTCAACTACTTGGATCCCAGACTTTTTTAAATCTTTTAGAGCTGAATAACCTATATTAAGTTTAAAAAATGATAATTTCGGAAAGTTACATAACGAGTTGTTTTCAATCCTAAAACTTTGTGTTCCATCAATGTTCAAATAGGTTATATTAAAATGTATGTGACTGATATTACCTGTAGGGTGCTCACTCAAAAGGCAGTCTGTCTCTCTGTATGTAGTTACATGGTTACTAATTAGAGATAATCCTTCAAGACTTTCTAGTTTTGGAAGATACTGAGTTACTGATGATAAGGTGTCAATAGAATTGTAATCCAGGATAAGATGTCTCAGTTGATGAAGGTTGTCAAATATTGATTTATTCAGAGATGAAAAAGGGACACCTTTAAGTTTAAGCTCCTGTAGCATACTAAGTCCTCTTAAATCAAGTCCATCAATGATTTGTTTGCTTGTCTGTTCCAGCCACAAAACAGAGAGTTGCTTCAGCTCCAAAAAAGCGACTGGTGAAATCACAAAATTACCAGCTATATAGATGTAACGTAGGTTTGTAAGATGGGCAAAAGCTTGTGGTTTAATGCTGACATACAACATTTTGAGGAAGAGCCAGTCTGTAGCTTCAGGAACTTCTTCTAAGTCTTCTATTACAGAAGCCTTATAGCTTTTACAGACTGCTGCAAGGCTGAAGTTTAGTTTGTCAAATCCACCAAAATCCAAGGGCATCCTATTACTGTAAGTATCAAAGTATTCATGCTCTATGATGTCACAGTGCTTCCTTAGCACGCCAAAACATGGAGAATAAGTGGAGATGAACAAGACTAAGCAAACCAGGTGAAAAATCACATCCATGTCACCAGATCTCTTCTCGCAGCAGAATGAGCTTTGTACTTTGTTATACTAAGTATAATGTTCCAGTTCCTGTTTTTAACTTTTAAAAAAAGAAGAAATGAAAATAGTGATGATTCACCATGAGGAACTTTCAAATGGAGTCTGTCAAGTAAATTTCACTAATATAACTACCAGCAATGGCCATCAGAACATTGTAAAAGCATTATAACCATTTCTGTAGGTCATCTGGGTGTTTTTCATGTCCAGGAAAAGCACTTTCATTCTTATAAAAAACTACTCCCAAGTGCCCAGCACACACTGAGCTATTAGGGAATGGGAGAACAGGTTTTAATTTGTAGAATACAAGAACAAAAAAATTGTTCCACCACCAGGAGCAAAACGGTAACTGTGACGAACCTTGCACCTCTCAGCCCCGCCTGATGTCAATTATGCCAAGCCCATGAGATACGGTTTCATCACCGGTCTCAAAGACGTGACGTTACACCCTCCCTGGGAGAACGTAAGGTCAGCTTGGTACAGTTTACACAGACACCCCCTGTCCACACAGGCATGAGAAGTGAGAGAGGATGATCCACGCTGCCTCTGGTGTAACTCCACACTTGCTTGCACCCCTGACAAGCTGAGAGGGCCTTGTCACAGCTCCAGTAAAACAGCACCCCGTTAGCTCGGTAGACTGCCACCAGTCCCTCGTTAGATATAAGCCCTGTCCGCTAGCAGGATTATATCAGGGCAGGAACCATCTCAGGTAGCTATAACTATGCCGAAACACGGACGTGGGAATTTGTGGACCGAGATACAAGGCCAGCACAAGATTAAATTATATATTTAATTGCCTTAAGGGTGCACTAGACAATACACGATATACACAGTGGTCGGATGTGCAAATACAGGTGGTATGATACAACAGAGTTAAACAGAGCAAGAGTCAGTTACCAGGTGGATGAACCATCCTTTGGGTTATGATGAATTCTGGGTTGCTGTAATCCTTTGCTGTAGTCACATGGGGGCAGTGATGTCAGCAGTTTGTCCACGGTCCCTCCATACACATTACTCTGTGGCCCCCTTCAAAGATAGACGCTGGCCTTTTCACCTGCAGTCGGTCACTCTTCCTTCCTTCCTTGTCCTGGTAGCCAAAGACACTCGAAACCCATTATGGCCCATAGCTCCATACTGGAAGGTCACAGGGAGATGGTTCTGGGACCAACGGATCCGCCTGGGTTCTGGCTACAGGTGGAGGCCAAATATGGCGCCGTTACTAGGTTCATTCTGGGAGATCTCTGTATCTCCCCTTCCTGGCATCCTAACCCCAAACTATGACCAGGGGAATGTCCGTCTTGGCCACAGGGTCGCAGATATGTAACTGGTTTATTGTAATGTGGAAAGGGTGGGCACTCTTCTAACTGGACCACAAAGTTGGCAAAACGACACTGATTTATTAATAGTGATAAATATAAGTATAAGCAATAGTCACCATATAAATATATCCTAAACAGATTTTGATCCTAAAATTATATGTTATATATAAGAATATATTGTTAAAACAGTATATACTAGATAATGGCATTAGTAAAAAGACTGTGGACGCTAGATAATAGTATCAAAGGCTGCCCAGGTTGCATATAAACTAGCAGACTGGCTGTACTCAGTTACAGCAGTGGCCAGTGCCCAGTAGATCTCCGCAAATAGAGTACAATTTCATAAATAAATACATATAGTGCAACAGTGTATACGTATATGTGACAAATAATATTGAAACAGTGAACCAATATTCACAATAAATTAATGACAAAAGGTGAATTAGATTAAGTAAATATCAAAAATAGCAGTGCTCGAACAGTGATAATATTAAAAATCGTGTAAGATCATACGGTATCTCTGGAGACTTGGTAATGATAATGAACAGTCTTTCCCCCTCAATATTCTGCTTCTAGGACTTAGTCTTTCTATAACATTAAAGCATGACTCCTGGAGATTGCCTTGATATTCCAGTATTAAATCCAGAGAGTAAGAAGTTATAAATTACAGTCCAGCAGATATCTGGATAAAGCTTACCCTGAATTCACACCACGTGGGACGCCACAGTTTGAACAACAGGACTGTACGTGAGTAATTCTAAATATCATTACATGCGTATGGTATCGCTACATAATTATCGCACTGCTGCTGCTGAACTTTAAAGTTTACTTAACCAGATATCTGCTGGATGTAATTTATAACTTCTTACTCTTACTAAATGGAGTTATTTGTAGGCTGCGGTGTAGTCGCGGTTCGATTTCCACAGGGCTTGTGAAAGTCTTCTCTGCAGGATTCGGGATCTTCGGTGGTTGTGTATAGCTGTACTGTCTTGGTGATTACCTGATAGTTTATTTTTTCTTTCTGCGCTGTTAGAGGAATGGGTGAATCCTCTTTGTAGGAGCACCCATACCATTCTTGATTAGTAGATGAGCCCTCTCTAATATTTATCTTATGTATGAGATAGCCAAGATGATTGTCTATAAAATGATGGTAGGCTCACGGTCGAAGCTGTAGTGGATGGCGAGATATGGAGCCTGAAAAAACAGTTCAAAACTTTGTTACCCTTTTGCACATCAGTGAACAATATAAAACATCAGCAGGGCCATTGCTCTTAGAAAAACACATAAAACGATTAATAATTTGTACATAAAACACTCATTGTGAGACATATCAGATAAGAGAAACATTTAGGCCTCATGAAAAAAATATCCGGCAAAAACGATCACAGTCAGTTTTTCAGGGCCATTTTGCATCAGTGTGTGCATCCATTTTCTGGCCGTGTGTCCATTTTTGATGTCCGTTTTGCATACGTTTTTCATGATGAATTTGACCCACCCTTCTGAGAAAATAATGTCCCCCATACTGTAGGATTTTTTTTTTATGCTGCCCCCAGCTTTAATAATGCCCCCATGTAGGTCCCCAACTAAATAAATGTCCCCCACAGTGTATACAATTTTTTTTAACCGCCCCTAGCTTAAATGTCCCCCACAGTGTATACAATTTTTTTAACCGCCCCTAGCTTTAATAATGCCCCCCATCTTAAATAATGTCCCCCATAGTGTGTTTTTTTTTTTTTTAGGGACCCCAGCTTTATAATGTCCCTCATGGTTTATATAATGCCCCCATAGTGTCCCACAGCCCCCCAAAAAATACAACAAACCCTCACCTTATCCACTTGCTTGCGCTGCAGTCGTCTCTTCACCTCTGCCGAAGGTGCGCGTTGACGTCACTGTGCGCTCCCACGTGGTTACGTCACCACGCAGATCGCAGGTCCTTCAGCAGGTTCTGCTCAATGAAGAGAGAAGAGACTGAGGCGATTTATTTATTTTTGTTGACCCCTAAATTAGGGTGCACTCCTGTCAATCGACCATTAAAAACGGTCCCATTGATTTCACATGTCCTATTTTTGGACGGACGCTATTCACTGGCCGTTAAAAGAACAGCAATGTATTCATAGACTTTGACTGGTGCTAAAAATGGCCGTTACTTAGACGGCCGTCACACGGCCATTTTTCACTTTCGTGTACATGTAGCCTTAGTCCACTGTTCCCTAGGTAGTCAATGCTGGGTAAACTGATTGTTCACAGCTGTTTGAACCAGCACGCTGCTTTTACATAAGTCACGCTGGTCTGAACAGCTGTGAACAATCACTTAACCTTGCATTCTACTGCACCAGGTTATTTCAGTTGGGGGAGTGCCTGCTTTTATTTTGTATGTAAGCCAGCAAGAGATCAAGACTGAGATGTAGAATCGTCTCCCCGGTTAAAAGGGGGGAAAACTAAAATGGACCAAAATAAAAGGATTGATAACTATCTGGTCTCATTTAGACTTCCATTTTAGTGGATAAAGGAAAAAAGTGGAAGAGAAGGAGGTGGAAAAGGAAGGTGGATCAAACTGAGGTGGAACTGTTGCAAGATGCATTGTTGCAATAATGGTGTTGATTACCGACAGGCAGGGGCGTTGCTAGGGCCCCAATGCATATTGACCAACTCTCTAAGGGCCCTTTCACACTTGCGTTGTCCGGATCCGGCATGTACTCCACTTGCCGGAATTACACGCCGGATCCGGAAAAACGCAAGTGTACTGAAAGCATTTGAAGACGGAGCCGTCTTCAAAATGCGTTCAGTGTTACTATGGCACCCAGGACGCTATTAAAGTCCTGGTTGCCATAGTAGGAGCGGGGGAGCGGTATACTTACAGTCCGTGTGGCTCCCGGGGGGCTCTAGAATGACGTCAGAGCGCCCCGTGCGCATGGATGACGTGTTCCATGTGATCACGTGATCCATGCGCTTAGGGTGCCCTGACGTCACTCTGGAGCTCCCCGGGAGCCGCACGGACGGTAAGTATACTGCTCCCCCGCTCCCCGCTACACTTTACCATGGCTGCCAGGACTTTAGCGTCCTTGCAGCCATGGTAACCAGTCAGAAAAAGCTAAACGTCGGGTCCGGCAATGCGCCGAAACGACGTTTAGATTAAGGCCGGATCCGGATCAATGCCTTTCAATGGGCATTAATTATGGATCCGGCCTTGCGGCAGGTCTTCAGGATTTTTGGCCGGAGCAAAAAGCGCAGCATGCTGCAGTATTTTCTCCGGCCAAAAAAACGACGGAACTCTATGCCGGATCCGGACAACGCAAGTGTGAAAGGGCCCTAAGTTGACCAACCGACCCCAACCCCCCCCCCCCCCCGGCAAACACTAGCACTGAAGACATTTTACTGTACTTGCTATACCTCTCACATACAGTGCCTCCCAGGTGACGTCTCCTCATGTAGATCTCCTCTGTCATCATCTTCTCTATTTGGTCCGGACAACTTCTCTCAGCCTCCTTGTCTCTGACACACGGACATCTTAGGTTAGTCACTTTTCTGTACCCCCAAATACTATTCTGAAGAAAAATGAGTGCCATACAGATAATCTTCCCTATAGTAATAGTGCTCCTCATAGTTCCACCAATAGCAATTCCCTCATTAGTAATACTGCTCCCTACAGTGCCCCCAACAGTGATAGTGCTCCCTAACAGTGCCTTCATTAGTAGGAGCCCTCCAGTATTAATAATGCCCTTACTGAGCCCCTCAGTATAAATAAGGCCCCTTATTGTTCCCCCAGTGGTAATAAAGCTATCTACAGAACCCTTAGTATTAATAAGGCCCCCATAGTGCTCTTAGTAGAAATAAGGTGGATAATAAGTCCCTCCCATAGAGCCCCCAGTAGTAATAAGAATGCCTAATGTCCCCTGGATTTAAAATGCCCCCACAGTGCCCCCATTAATTATATCGCCCCATACTGTTATAATGCTCATCCTGCAGTGCCCCAGTATTTATATCACCCCCTACTGTTACAATTGCCCCTACAGTGCCACCAGTATTCTTATCGCCCCCTACTGTTATAATGCTCACCCTGACGTGCTCCAGTATTTATATCACCCCCTACTGTTATAATGCCCCTAACATGCCCCCAGTATTTATACTGCCCCCTACTGTTATAATGCTCGCCCTGAAGCACCGCAGTATTTATATTGCCCCCTGTAGTTATATTCCTCCGTTTAGTGTCCTCAGAAATAATTCCTCAGCCCCTCCACCATGCAGTTCCATGTAAATAACATTATTTCACTCCCTCCATCATAGAGTCCCATATAAATATCACACAACCTCTCCAGCCCCCTCCAATATACAGTCCCATGTAAAGAACATCCCTCTCTACCTACAGCTCCCTCCAAAATACAGTTCCATGTAAATAACATCACACCATCTCTCCTGTCCCCTCCAATATACAGTCCCACGTAGATAGCATCAGCCCCTTCCAAGCCGCCTTTAACATACAGTTCCATGTAAATAACATTACCCCTCAACATTCAGTCCCGTGTAAATAATCACTCCCTTCCACAGCCGCCTTCAACATATAGTCCCATGTAAATAACATCACCCTGCCCTAGCAACCTCCAACATGCATTTCCATGTCAATAACATCACCCCCTCAATTTTTAGTCCCATGTAAATAACTTCCCTCCCTTCAGCCCTAATATACAGTCCCAGTTAAATAACCACAACTCCCACAAATCGCTCTGCCTCTCCCTTCACTTACCTCTCCTGTAGCAGACCTCACCTCAGCTTTTTCCCAGGACTTCTCTTCACTGCTGAGCCATCCTTTCCTGCACTGGTCACATGATTGTGACATCATCGCAGGTCCTTTTCAGCTACTGCATTTAGAACGATCACATGACCTGTGATGTCACCACAGGTCCTTCAGCTCTTACAGGGCATTAGATTCAATTGTATTGCCGTCCTGAGGACGGCAATATAGTTGTTTCTATCTGGCAGGCAGGACATTCGGGGCCTGGGACAAGACATCAGAGGCCCAGTCCCTGAATGTTTTAACCTAGCAACGTCCCTGCTGACTGGGCCAAGCATGATGATGTTTTCACTGCCTGGCCCTGTCAATCAAAGAGCAGAGGGTGCGGCAATTGCAGAGAGAGCAAAGCCTCTAGGTGTAATGGCAACGCCCCCGTTGCTCCTAGAGACTCATCTGCATATATTAAAACTTCATTTTTCTCAGCAATGCAGGCACATAGGAACATGGGACCAACACAGATGTCTTCAGCTGCCAAGCGCATATGTAACAGATCAGACATCGTCATAGGTACAAATCTGCTAACAGAAGTTTATGGCTATTAGGACTGTAGCTGAAGGTTTACAAAATTTCCTAGCAACCATCAGTAAAAAACACATTGCACCTGGATTACATTCGGATGCAACACGTTTTTCACTGAAGCCCCATTCACTTCTATGGGGTCAGGGCTGCGTGAAAAAAGTAGAATATAGAACATGCTGCGACTCTCACACAACGCTGAACTGATGTGTGAAAAAAAACGCTCATGTGGGTCAGGATTCGGTGTGGGAGCTATGCGTTCACGGATAGAACCCAGATGAAAAACTTGCTTGTATGAAAGGGGCCCTAAATCAAGCACAGAAGGAGCCATCTCGGTAGATATAACAGTCAGTTGTGGTATAATGCAAATTACGTTAATAAATAATTGTAAATTTAAATGATTGGAAAAAAAATATATAACATTTATTAAATATTTTCATGTTTTTCCCATTTCAAACATAAGTTAAATATATATCAGTTTTCGTTCAACTGAAAAAATAAAAATCTGTGAATGAGCGAACGAACAAACAAAGGAATTTAACATTGAATGAGGAGACATATTAGTGCAGATCAGCGTGACTATCGCCAAGACAGGAAAACTGCCAGGTGACCGCGCCCTCAGGACTGACAAAATAGTCAGCAAAGCTGTCCCTTATGCGCAGTCCGTTGCCAAGCGGCCTGTTGTAGCTCCAACCAATACCAACGCCAATATAGGGCATCTGGGTGTTTAGGTCTGCTTCCTCGCCATCATAGTCGCGCACGTAATTGTGAATGACACAGCACGCTCTAATGACGGACTCTGCCGTGGACACATCCAGTTGCATAGTGGAGCAGAAGACTTGCCATCTACCAGCCATAATTCCAAAAGTGGACTCGACATATTGACATGCACAGCTCAGCCTGCAGTTAAACATCCTCCTTCGATTATCCAGCCCGTGCCATGGGTACGGACACAGAAGGGGAGGCGTCACAGCAAACACATAGTCTGAAACCATAACCAAGGGGACAGGATCGGTTGTTCCAGGAAATGGTCGTGGTGGTGGGAGCGAGGTTTGATCCTGGAGGATTCGCTGCTGTATTTGTGATGCATCCAGCACTCTGCAGTCCCCGGTACGGTCATAAGAACCAACATCAATGGCAACAAACTTACACTTTGTGTCCGCCACCGCCAACACAAGCACAGAAAAGTACTTTTTGTGACCCAAGTACCTTGATCTAGAGTCCAAGGGCTGTAGCACTCTTACGTGTTGAGCATCAACAGCCCCTATGCAGTTAGGAAAGCTGGTTGCAGTTTCAAACCCAGCTGCCACCTCTAACCAGGTCTCCTGGGTGGGAGTAGGCATGACTACAGGCTGCAAATCCCTCCAGATGACTTTACAAGTGGTATTCACTATGCTGGCGATTGTAGATATACGAAAATGGAACTGAAGATGCATGGATACAAACTTCTCGCCTGTTGCCAGGAATCTAAAAAGAAATTAAATTAAATGTTTGCATCATAAAAAAATAAAACCTGACTAGACTACTCTTAAAAGGATTTGGCCCATCTTACACATTGGGGGCATATCACTAGGATATGCCCCCAGTGGCTTATAGGTGCGGGTCCCAGAGATGGTCCGAGAGTGGACCTCACATGCATGGCCATCTTCCATTCATTTCTATGGGACTGCCGAAAATAGCTGAGCAGCGCGCTTGGCTATTCTTGGTTGGCCCAAAAGTATGAGATGGACCAACCCCTTTAAGAGTAGTCACATTGTCAGATACATTTTGTAATTTCTAGTTTTCTGTCGGGTCACAGTCTGCTTCAAAGGGGGTCTCTGGGCTACAAATACTGAAGACCATGGCAGCCTGACATTCCTGATTGGTGGGGGGTTCCAGGTGCTGGACCCCCACCAATTTGATATTTATAGGTGATCAATATCTGTAGGCCATAGAACCCCTTTAACTCCTTCCTGGCACAATAATTTCCATACTTGTTTTCCGCTCCCTGCCTTCCCGAAGCCATAACTTTTATTTTATCGTTCGCATAGCCGTATGAGGGCTTGTTTTGTACTTTCTAATGCTACCATTTAATATGACATACAATGTAGCGGAAAGCAGGAAAACAAAATTCCAAGTGGGGTGGAATTTGAAAAAACAAAAAAAATAACGCGATTCCGCCACTTGTTTCACAGGTTTTGTTTTTACGGCAGGGCTTGACAAATTTCCTTATAATCTAGGAGCCAGCTAAAAAAACTTAGGGGCCTTTTTTTTTTTTTACCTTATAAAGCCTTATTTTCAGTGACAAAAATAACACCTCTTAAAATTAACATAAAATAAGTCTAGAACCAAACAACATGGGCATCAACAACATATACAGCGGCAGTGTACAGAACCGCACACACACACACACACACACACACACACACACACGGGCAGTGTACAGAACCAACCACACACACACACACACACAAAGCGGCAGTGTACAGAACCGCACACACACACACACACACACACACAGCGGCAGTGTACAGAACCGCACACACACACAGCGGAAGTGTACAGAACCGCACACACACACACACACACACAGCGGCAGTGTACAGAACCGCACACACACACACACAGCGGCAGTGTACAGAACCGCACACACACACACACACACACACACACACACAGCGGCAGTGTACAGAACCACACACACACAGCGGCAGTGTACAGAACCGCACACACACACACACAGCGGCAGTGTACAGAACCGCACACACACACACAGAGCGGCAGTGTACAGAACCGCACACACACACACAGAGCGGCAGTGTACAGAACCGCACACACACACACAGAGCGGCAGTGTACAGAACCGCACACACACACACAGAGCGGCAGTGTACAGAACCGCACACACACACAGCGGCAGTGTACAGAACCGCACACACACACACACACACACGGGCAGTGTACAGAACCAACCACACACACACACACACACACACACAAAGCGGCAGTGTACAGAACCGCACACACACACACACACACACACAGCGGCAGTGTACAGAACCGCACACACACACACACACACACAGCGGCAGTGTACAGAACCGCACACACACACACACACACAGCGGCAGTGTACAGAACCGCACACACACACACACACACAGCGGCAGTGTACAGAACCGCACACACACACACAGCGGCAGTGTACAGAACCGCACACACACACACACACAGCGGCAGTGTACAGAACCGCACACACACACACACACACACACAGCGGCAGTGTACAGAACCGCACACACACACACACAGCGGCAGTGTACAGAACCGCACACACACACACACACACACAGCGGCAGTGTACAGAACCGCACACACACACACAGCGGCAGTGTACAGAACCGCACACACACACACAGAGCGGCAGTGTACAGAACCGCACACACACACACAGAGCGGCAGTGTACAGAACCGCACACACACACAGCGGCAGTGTACAGAACCGCACACACACACACACACACACACACAGCGGCAGTGTACAGAACCGCACACACACACACACACACACACACAGCGGCAGTGTACAGAACCGCACACACACAGCGGCAGTGTACAGAACCGCACACACACACACACACACACACACACAGCGGCAGTGTACAGAACCGCACACACACACACACACAGCGGCAGTGTACAGAACCGCGCACACACAGTGGCAGTGTACAGAACCGCGCACACACACACACACAGCGGCAGTGTACAGAGTAGAGTTGTTGCGATACCAAATTTTTGATTCGATTTGGATACCATAAAAAAGTATTTCAATACTCTATAGCACGCGGAAAAAAAAAAATACAAAAAAAAGCCACATGCATTTCACATAAAAAAATTAAAAAAAGGCGAATCGCGCAGTTTTATTTATTTATTTTTTTGTTCCTTTGTTACAGCGTTCACTGCATAGATTTTTTTTATATTTTAATAGTTTGGACTTTTCGGACGTGGCGATATGTGATATGTTTATTTATTTTATATGTGAAATTGGGAAAGGGGGTGATTTATACTTAATATTTTGGTGTTTTTTTAACCTATTTATTTATACTTTATTAAATAACTATTAGCCCCCCTTAGGGACTAGAACCTGGGATATTTTCAGCCCTTTCCTATTCACCCTAATAGAGCTCTATTAGAGTGAATAGGACTTCACACTCTCCCTTCTGTCCTGTGCATAGTGCACACAGCAGCAGGGAGCCGACTATGGCAGCCAGGGCTTCAGTAGCGTCCTGGCTACCATGGTAACCGATCGGAGCCCCGCGATTACACAGCTGGGGCTCCGATCAGAAGCTGCCACGGCCACCAATGAAGAGGAGCGGAGGGGACCCTGTGGCCACTGCCACCAATGAGAAGAGGAGGGGACCCTGTGGCCACTGCCACCAATGAGAAGAGGAGAGACCCTGTGGCCACTGCCACCAATGATTTTAATACTGGGGGTTGAGAGGGGCGGGCGCACTGTGTACTGGCAGAATATCAGCGGCAGTTAACCCCTCAGGTGCCGCACTTCACGATTGTGATTCTGTACACTGCCACTGTATATGTGTGTGTGGTACTGTACACTGCCACTGTATATGTGTGTGCGATTCTGTACACTGCCACTGTATATGTTGTTAATGCCCATGTTGTTTGGTTCTAGACTTATTTTATATGTTAATTTAAAGGCTCCTAGATTCCAAGGAAATTTGTCAAGCCCTGCCGTAAAAACAAAGCCTGTGAAACTGTGGCAGAATTTTTTATTTTATTTTTATTCCACCCCACTTGGAATTTTTTTTTTCTGCTTTCCGCTACATTGTATGTCATATTAAATGGTAGCATTAGAAATTACAAAACAAGCCCTCATACGGCTATGCGAACGATAAAATAAAAGTTATGGCCTCTGATCGCAGCTTGTCGGCAGGGTGTCGGTTATGCGATTCTGCTGCCGGCACCTGCCTCCTGTATTATGGGTTATATGGGTCCGGACTTTAAGTAGCAGGCTACACAGAGCGGAGCCCAGAGATGTCCCAGTACTTACTATTATTCCTGGGAGCCGCTCCATTCGCCTGCTGTGCCCCATTACCATCTCCTGCTCCATATGCTAATTACTATCGGAGCAATGGGGAGGAGACATCAGCTTCTCTCCTGGGCGTTCCTTCTCCCTGCACTAAAGCCAGGGAGAAGGAACGACCACATGATGCGGACCCACTGCGTCCTACCTCCTCCGCTCCCCCGATGCCACCCTGTCCACCCCGCTCTCCGCCCCCGGGTAACTCCTTCTGGGGGCAGCCATGTGAGGGCAAATACCCAGGCGCCAGGACGAAATTCCTGATCGCCATGGCGACCTGGTGCCTGGGATTTGTCTAGCCCTGTTTTACGGCATTCATTATGTGGTAAAACTGACTTGTGCTCTTCATTCTCCAGGTCAGTCTGATTATGTTCATACCACATATGTACAGTTTCTCTTGTGTTTTAATACAAATTATTTTTTGTGATCGCTGTAATCTGCCCCCCATTACTTATCTTTTAGTTATGTCTACGGAGACGTGCAAGGGTTCAATTTTTGCGTGACCAGCTGTATTTTTTGATAATACCATTTTGAAGGGTGTATGACTTTTTGATTGATTGCTGTTAAAAAAAAAAAATTTGGGCGGAAAAGTGATTTTTTTCTGCACCGCATTGGATAGGATTTTTGGAATATTTTAATACTATGGGTGTTTACGCACATGGCAATCAATGCCCATGATGTTGATTTTTTAATTTTTTTTTAATTGTCTAAGTATTTTGATTTTGGGGAAAGGGGGGAGCAATTTGAATTTTTTTTACATTTTATTAGGTCCCCAAGTGGACCACAACATGCAATCATCATTTTATCCATTATTCTATACAGAAATAGGTATATTACAGTTCAGTACTGCCACCTGCTGGCCTGAACTGTAATATACAAGTATTGAGCCTGGAAGCCCAATACAGACTCAGACTCATTACTTTGAATGAACGCCCTCTCCGATCTCTGCCAGGGGAGGCATTCAAGCTCATGAAGTGTGCACTTCTGTGTTTCTGGCTTCTCAGATGCCGTGGTCACATTTGACCATAGCATGTTGGAGGTTAAATGTCTGATCGGCATCACTGCTGTTCGCAGACATTAGCCACGGGTGTCTGCAGTATGAAACAGCACACACCCGCTATCTATGGCGCTTGCTCCGCTTCGGAGCGGGCACCATCTTTAGAGACCTGACATGTACAGCAGATGTCGAAGTGGTTAAAGGGAATCGGTCACGATTTTGGACTATTATCTGCACATAAGGAGTCTAGATCACCATTTTTTATTTTATTTTTTCTTATGCCCCCCAGTTCCCACACTGTCAGAGCCCAAAGCTGTGCTGAAATACACATTCCAGACTTCTGTGCCAACATAATGGAGAGCACTCCTGGGCGCATGCACGGCACATCAGCACAGCTTTCAGCTCTGACAGCGGGGGCAGTAGGAAAATGAAAACCAGTTATCTAAACTTCTTATCTGCAGCACTACTCATGTAATACAGCAGATTATAGCACAAGATCATGGTGACAGATCCCCTTTCAGGGTGTCTTCAGAACATTTAGTTATAGAAATTTCTGTGACAAAATCTGCTGCATGTGAAACAGTGCTCCAGACCCCAAAAAATATCAAGGAGCCATTGGCTCCTAACCTGAAAAATTTAGGAGCCAAATTAAATTTTTAGTCGCCAAAT
Source organism: Bufo gargarizans (assembly GCF_014858855.1). Classification (NCBI taxonomy): domain Eukaryota; kingdom Metazoa; phylum Chordata; class Amphibia; order Anura; family Bufonidae; genus Bufo; species Bufo gargarizans. The sequence continues at coordinate 312,655,984 of NC_058085.1, forward strand.
TTAAAATGCATACAGGCGAAACTCGAAAAATTTGAATATCGTGCAAAAGTTCATTTATTTCAGTAATGCAACTTAAAAGGTGAAACTAACACATGAGACTCATTACATGCAAAGCGAGATATTTCAAGCCTTTATTTGTTATAATTTGGATGATTATGGCTTACAGCTTATGAAACCCCAAAGTCTCAATTTTAAGGCACCCTTTGCTCAGGGGGTATGGATTAATTAGCTGACTAGAGTGTGACACTTTAAGCCTAGAATATTGAACCTTTTCACAAAATTTTAAGCTGCATTAATACAATTTCTTTTAATTTGCATTACTGAAATAAATGGACTTTTGCACAATATTCTAATTTTTCGAGTTTCACCTGTATATGTATATATATGCACCACCCCTCACAATCTGCTTTCTAGGATCTTTTAATCCCTTGTCCTATTCACCCTGATAGATCTCTATGAGGCCGAATGCACACGGCCATGTTTCACGGCCGTAAGCGGTCCGTGGTAACACGGGCTGGATTCCTGCTGAGAGCAGGAGCACACGGCATCATTGGTTGGTCTCAGCAAGAATCCAGCCTGTGTTACCACGGACCGCTCACGGCCGTGTGCATTCGGCCTTAGGGTGAATAGGACTTCACACTGTCCCTGCTTCTCTGTGCACACAGCATCAGGGATGTTACCATGACAGCCAGGGCTTCAGTAGCGTCCTGGCTGCCATGGTAACCGTTTGGAGCCCCAGGATTACACTGCTGGAGCTCCGATCAGAAGCTGCCACTGCACCACCAATAAGGAGGAGGGGACCCTGTGGCCACTGCCACCAATGAATATAACAATGGGGGGGGGGGGCACGCCTGTGGCCACGGCGCCACCAATAATTATAATAGTTATAATACTGGGGCGGTTGGGGGCGCCACCAATGAATATAATTAACACATTAAATTAAGTGTAGGTAGATGGTGCTGGCAGCTGTATCACATACCCAGCACCCGCCCTCTATGACATGGCGCTGCAATCCCCGGCAATTAAAGGGTTAGTTGCCCGGGATCGCAGCGCCATGTCAGAGGGCAGGTGCCGGGTATGTGATACTACTGCTGAAACCCGCTGCCTACACTTAAAATTATATTCATAGGTGGCGCAGTGGCCAGAGTCCCTCCCCTCCTCCCAGTCCATTGGTGGCAGCGGTGGCACATGGGGGAGGGACTGCCTCCTTCTTCTCTGTTCTGCTGAGGAGAACATTAGCGAGTTCTGAGAGCAGCGCGTGCCATGTTCTGTAACAGATAATAGGCAGTGCAGCCTAGTATCCTTAGGCTACTTTCACACTAGCGTTTGGGGCTCCGCTTGCGAGTTCCATTTGAAGGCTCTCACAAGCGGCCCCGAACGCATCCCTACGACCACAATGCATTCTGAGTGGATGCGGATCCGCTCAGAATGCCTCAGTCTGGCACCGTTTGGCCTCCGCTCCGCTCAGCAGGCGGACACCCGAACAGATCCGTTCAGACTTACAAGGTAAGTCAATGGGGACAGATCCGTTTGAATTTGACACAATATGGCTCAATTTCAAACTGATCCGTCCCCCATTGACTTTCAATGTAAAGTCTGGACGGATCCGTCTGACTAACGGTCACACTTTTCTGAAATATAATGCAATTTTTTCTTAAATATAATGCAGACGGATCCGTTCTGAACAGATCCCATCGTCTGCATTATAGGAGCGGATCCGTCTGTGCAGACACCAGACGGATCCGCTCCGAACGAAAGTGTGAAAGTAGCCTTGAAAGGGATCCTGTTACCAAGTTTTGGGCTATAGAGCTGTGGACATGGACAGCTAGATCGCCGCTAGCATGTCCGCAATATACCTGTCCTATAGGGCTGTGTGCTTTTAATTTTCTTTAAAAAAGGATTTTAGAGATATGTAAATTAGTCCTGTAGGTGTCCAAGGGGCTAAACGAACCTTCCTGGTGCCCAGCCACTCCCGCCTGTGAAGAAGCCCAGCACCGTCCATGTCCTCCGAATCTCCTCCTTTCATGAACGATAGATTGCCATAATCTCGCAATGAGCAAGCTTGCGCCTGTGTAGTGACAGTATAGTGTTCCTTCCCTGTGCTGGCATCAGACTCAGGGAAAGAACTGCGCATGCGCGAGCTCACGCATTGCGAGATTACGGCAATCTATCGTTGACGAAAGGAGGACATTCGGAGGTCATAGGCGGTGCTGGGCTCCTTCACAGGCGGGGCGTGCCTGGACACCAGGAAGGTTCGTTTAGCCCCTTGGACACCTACAAGACTAATTTACATATCTCTAAAATCCTTTTTTAAAGAAAATAAAACCACACAGCCCTATAGGACAGGTATATTGCGGACATGCTAGCGGCGATCTAGCCGTGAATGTCCGCAGCTCTATAGCCCAAAACTTGTTGACAGAATCCCTTTAAATAGTAAGACCCGGTATCATATTGATCCGGGTCTAAAAGTATCTCTTCAGCTGCAGCGCTGCGGTCCACTCCATCTGCAAATTTTAAGGCGCATTAGCGACCGTTTTGGTCGCCATCTGGAGCGCTGTGAAGGCGTCCTAATAGTCGTGCGTTTTCTTTCATTTTAGTTATCAGACATAAAAACATAGACCCCTTATTGGCCCCCTCTAAACTAATAATTTACTTATTCCTGGCGCAGCCATTTAACATTTTCATTTTTTTCCCTCCCCATCTTCCAAAAGCCATTACTTTTTTTCCATTCACATAGCTTGTTTTTTCGCAGAACAAGCTGTACTCTATAATATTCCATACAATGTATTGGGAAGTTGGAAAAAGTTATTAATAGAATGGAGATGGAATAATACCCAGTGGCGCCATTGTTTTACAGGTTTAATTTTTTACGTCATTCACTGTGCAGAAAAAAAAATCTGTACGACTACAGTGAAGCCAAATTTATATAGCTTTTGATATGTCTTAATACTTTAACCTGTTAGTGACCAGCCTGTTTTGGGCCTTAGGGTACTTTCACACTTGCGGCAGATGATTCCGGCAGGCAGTTCCGTCGCCGGAACTGCCTGCCGGATCCGGCAATACGTATGCAAACGGATGGCATTTCTGACAAATGCATTGAAATGCCGAATCAGTCTCTCCGGTGTCATCCGGAAAAACGGATCCGGTATTTATCTTTTTCACATTTTTAAAGGTCTGAGCATGCACAGACCACAAAAGTGGATCCGTTTTGCCGGAACACTTGGGGCCAGATCCGGCATTAATTCATTTTAATGGAAAATAATGCCGGATCCGGCAAGGGTTCAGGAATTTTGGATGGAGAAAATACTGTAGCATGCTGAGGTATATTCTCCGTCCTGAAAAGGTAAAAAGACTAAACTAAAGACATCCTGAACAAATTGCTCTCCATTCAGAATGCATTAGGATGAAACTGATCAGTCCTTTTCCGGTATTGAGCATCTAGGACGGAACTCAATGCCGGAAAAGAATAACGCTAGTGTGAAAGTACCCTAAGTGACCAAGCAGAACTACTGGGGTACACAACTTTTATTAACTCTTTCTGGGGGGGGGGGGGGGGGTTGCATAAATAACATAACATGATAATTTTATTCTTTCAGACAGCATGATCACAGCGATACCATAATGCTTTTTTTTTTTTAACACACCTCTTACTACTTTTGCATTATAAAGAAAATGTTTTTTGCATCGCCACATCCCAAGACACACAATGTATTTATTTTTCATTCTACAGAGCTGTGTGAGGGCTTGATTTTAGCAGGATGTCTTGTACTTTTCATAGGTATAAATTTCGGGTACATAACACTTTTTGATAGCTTTTTATTTTGTCTTTGCTGGCGAATAAGTAAAAAACTAAAATTCTGTCATTTTTTTTTTTTTTTTACGGCGTCCACTCTACAGGACATATTACATGATATCTACTTAGGAAAAAGGTATATTTTTCAACTTCATTTTTATTTTTTTAACTTTTTGTAAACCATTTAATAGTCCCACAAGAGGACTTTAACAAGCATTCTTTTGATTGCATCTATATTATATTGTACTGCTTATAAAGTCAGTGCTATTACTGACAGACACCAGCAGGCTGTGCTGGAGAGTCACAGCCTGATAGGAATACACATCAGACAGGCCTGGGGTTCCCCTTCTGTTCCTATTAAAGAATAGGATATAACTATTGGATCGGTGGTGGTCCTACCATAGGGACCCCCACTGATCATGAGAACGTGGGCCCTGTAACCCCCTGCTGCTCCCCTATGAGAGTTCTGAAGGCAGCCGATCATTGCCGAATCATGTGAGCCCCATTTACATGCTGCACTCGTCCCCTCTGTATAGGGGCAAACAAGCACTACTGTGATCATTCATTTCTACACAGATTTTTTTTTGACAGCACACACACCTGTCTACAAAAGGACAATGGGCTGCCCATAAATTAATATTTTGGGTGATGCATAAAACATGTGATGAACTGACAAACGTTTCCTTGTTCATCAGGTGACTGGAGGCACACATGGCGGTTATCGGGAACGACCATTCAAATAAACTTTCATCCCTAATAATTGTCATGTTCCTAGGCCTGTGTGAAAGAGGCCTAAGCAGAGGCCAAAATATATTGGTCTAATGCCTAGATAACATCAAAGCAGGGCTATTTTACATTAGCGCTATTTATTTCCATTATAGGAGCAGAAATACTAAAATAACGGAAGTGCTGAATTCAGCACATAACCAACAGGAATGGAGCCTAAGGCCCCTTTCACACGAGTGAGTTTTCCCGCGTAGGTGCAATTCGCGAAGTGAACCCAAAGCACCCGCACTGAATCCTGACCCATTCATTTTGATGGGTCTGTGCACATGAGCACTGGTTTTTACGCATCATTTCTGTGTTCAGGAAAAACAGCAGCATGTTCTATAGTCTCAGTTTTTAACACAGCCCTGGCTCCATAGAAGTGAATGGGGCTTCAGTGAAAAACGCATCGCATCCGGATGTAATGCGTTTTTAAATGATGGTTGCTAGAAGATGTGTGTTAATCTTCCGGTTTTTTTTTTCCACGCGTGTGAAAAACACATCAAAACTGATTGCACCTGTGCGGAAAAAACGGAACCACTGAACGCAGTGTGAAAGAGGCCTTACTGATCCCTTTGACTAGAACATTTTTTTGGTGAACAAAAAAAGTCCTGCAAAAGTCCTAGCCTATAATGATAGTGTTAGAGCAAACTTTACCGCAGGGTGATGATGAGCCTTCCTTCAGCACCAATGTATTCCCCATTTACAGTATTTTGAAGAATCAGTGAAGTCCGCAGGCGGCTGAGCAGTTCATCAAATGCGGAAATTGACATATGACAGTAGTTGTAGAATTTGTCTGCATCACTATGAACAAATATAGATATAATCTTTAGCATATACCACATGCAAGGATTAAGCTTAATGAGGTACATGCATTAAGGGGTTAAAAAGAAATTCAGAAATTATGTTTTCACTCAGGCCACTGAACCTTACAGTAGGCTGGCAGTTTCCAGAAGTCATCACATTATCATCACAGGCAAGATAACAGGGCTGTAGTTTAGAACCTCTCTCACAAATAACATATTTGACTAAAAAAAAAAAAAAAAAGGAGGTTGCATGATCCCATCTAAATGAAACCCATTATTAGGGTACTTTCACACTAGCGTTTTTCTTTTCCGGCACCGAGTTCCGTCCTAGGGGCTCTATACCGGAAAAGAACTGATCAGTTTTATCCCCATGCATTCTGAATGGAGAGTAATATGTTCAGGATGCATCAGGATGTCTTCAGTTCAGTCTTTTTGACTGATCAGGACAAAGATAAAACCGCAGCATGCTACGGTTTTATCTCCAACCCAAAAAACTGAAGACTTTTTTTCCATAGGAATGTATTAGTGCCAGATCCGGCTTTCAAAAAAGGTGAAAAAAATAAATGCCAGATCCATTTTTCCAGATGACACCAGAAAGACGGATCCGGCATTTCAATGCATTTGTAAGGCTACTTTCACACTTGCGGCAGGACGGATCCGACAGGCTGTTCACCCTGTTGGATCAGTCATTCCGCAATTTCGCCGTGCCGCCGTTCCGTCCCCATTGACTATAATGGGGACAGGGCGGAGCTCCGGTGCAGTATGGCAGTTCGCGGTGAGAGGCTGCCAGACTAAAAAGTCGGACATGCAGGACTTTTAGTCCGGTAGCCTTTCGCCGTGCTGCGCCAGAGCTCCGCCCCCATTATAGTCAATGGGGACGGAGCGGCGGTATGGCGAAATAGCGGAAGGACGGATCCGACAGGGTGAACAGCCTGTCAGATCCAGCCTGCCGCAAGTGTGAAAGTAGCCTCATATGATCAGGATCCTGATCAGTCTTACAAATGCCATCAGTTTGCATAAGTTTTGAAAGATCCGGCAAGCAGTTTCGGCGACGGACCTGCCTGCTGGAATACTCTGCCGCAAGTGTGAAAGTAACTTAAGATAACTAGGTGTCTGGAGTGGTGATAGTATCTGCCACATGACAGATCTAGCAGTGCGTATTGGTACAACTCAGAAACCAGGAAATTGATGTCAACACAGCGCAACACCTCTATTATAATACTGGGGGCAGAAAATTAAAGTTGAACCGCTTTCAGTGAGTCATCATAACACCACTGAGGCCAGGGAATGGCTGCAGCAGTCATGTGTTGTCATTGCTGCAGCTGACTAAACAGTAGACAGCAATGAAGCGGTGGCATTGGAACAATGTGAGGTACAACAAGTACAGTGTCTTATGCCCCCCTCCCCTTTCAAGTAGCGAGCTCACCAAATGCCTAAAGTAGTGGAATTACGGCCGTCTCTCTCTCTTTACCCGCTTCTATCTCAGACAAAGGGCAAGTTCCATTGCATGGTATGAATAGGCCGTTCTCATTACTACCCACTCTCTCGATTAGGCCCACACCATCAATGTGCATGGACTAAGGGCTCATGCACACAAACCTAAGCACTCAGTGCCTGTATTGCAGACTGTAAATGTCTGGTCCGCAATATACGGGCAGCGGTCGTGTGCACTCCGTAGGACCCATTGACTTGAATAGGTCCGCAAACTGCAACACAGGACTTCACCTTTCTTTTGCGGAGCGGAGGCGTGGATGGAAAACCCACAGAAGCACTTCAGTGGGACTTCGGTCCGTGCCTCTGCACTGCAAAAAATTGAAAATGTTCTATTTGCAGTCCGCAGCACGGGGCACGCTCGTGGGCATGAGCCCGTACGTTACTAAATGAATTACAGTGCAGCTTATTACTCTTTAGTGTGCACCAATAAAAGGTCATTAATACTTGATCTGTGGGGGTCCGACACCCGGCACGCCTGCCAATCAGCTGTTTGAAGAGGAGGTGGCGCACCATGAGTTTGCCACTTCCTCTTCATTACACTGCCTGTTGTGACTTGAATGGAACGAATACCTGTAATTACACAGCGCTGCCGCTGCAAGGGAGACGATGGGCAGCGTAATGAAAAAGAAGCAGTGAACGCATGGAGCGCCGCCTCCACTTCAAATAGCCAATCTGCAGGGGTGCTGGGTTTTGGACCCCCAGTGATCAGATATTGATGACCTATCCAAAGGATAGGTCATCAATATAAACTGCTTGCACAACCCTTTTAATATAATTAATGTACAGTTACCATAACAGGTCAGTGGTTTGGACAGTTTGTCTTCTCCTCTTTTACTATCCCTACAACTACGGTAGGCAACTATCCAGTACTTATAGCTTCCAAACCACAGCAGGTGATCCTGCACTACACGTCCCATACGGCATGTCAGCCATATTGTGTATATAGTGAACAAAGCCCAATTCAGACATCAGTCATTTATCCAGACAAAAGGTCAGTATGTGTAAATGCACCTTAAAGGGGTTGTCTCCCTTCAGCAAATAGCATTTATCATGTAGAGAAAGTTAATACAAGACACTTACTAATGTACTGTGATTGTCCATGTTGCCTTCTTTGCTGGCTGGATTCGTTTTTCCATCACATTATACATTGCTCGTTTCCATGGTTACGGCCACCCGGGCTTGCACACTATAGTAAAAAGTCCCAGCCTATGTGCACTCCTGCGGTCTGGTCCACCAGAGAGGCCTGTGTTTTTTCTTATAGTGTGCAAGCATGACCAGCACTGCTGGATTGCAGGGTGGTCATAACCAGCAAAGGAAGCAATATGGACAATCACAATACATTAGTAAGTGCCTTGTATTCCCTTTGTCTACATGATAAATGCCATTTGCTGAAGTCAGACAAACCTTTCAGTATGTATGTGGATGCCTGTGTTCATGTGAAAAAAAAAAATACAATAATATGGAATCTGAAGGATACTGGATTATCAGATGGCTGTGCAGGAGCACAAAGGGGATTCAGATTAGGTCCTCTGTGGGGAGCTGTGACATCAGAAGGATCACAGCCGGTCAGGGATCTTTACAGCTGCATTTACACGAGCCAATAATCGGCCAGGTTATTGGAAACAATCTGCCCGTGCAAATGCAAAACGCTCGTTCTTTGGGTGATCCTGTCGTTCGTGCAGTCACCACCGATCAGGATTTCTGGGCAGCAGATCGACGAGGGATGGCAATAGTGATCCCTAGTCCTCATACTGTGGAGGAGACAGGGCCGATGCAACCATATAGGAGAACTAGGCGTTCGCCTAGGGCACCGGCCTGCTGGGGGCGCCCTGGTGTGCTCCCCCTGACTGGGGCCACAGCCCTGGGTGAGCGGCTCTTGAGCCGCCCCCAGCGCCATTACAGGGGGGCCAGGAGGTGGAGGTCCTTCTTAAATATGGCAGAGCAGGCACCTGCTTACCCCGATGGCAGGTGCCTGCTCTGCCAGTAAATTACCGGAGAGGAGGCGAGCGGCAAGGGAGGCTGTTCTAGCAGCTCCCCACTCCTCCCTCGTGCGCCCTCTGTGATGCCGGAACATGACGTCATTCTGGCCCCGGCATACTAAACGGCGCGCTGGAGGACTGAGGAGCTGCACCACACTGGACCCCAGGGAGGTGATTGTTTAAGTGTTTGACTGAGTAAGTGTCTGCCTGTGTATTTATGTCAGTGAGTGAGTGTATGTATGTATGTCTGTCTGTAAATGTATGTATGTCTGTCTTTCTGTAAATGTATGTATGTCTGTCTTTCTGTCTGTAAATGTATGTGTGTCTGTCATTGAGTGTCTGTGTGTATATGTCAGTGAGTGTGTGGGTGTGTCTCTCTGTCAGTGAGTGTGTGTGTGGGTGTGTCTCTCTGTCAGTGAGTGTGTGTGTGGGTGTGTCTCTCTGTCAGTGAGTGTGTGTGTGGGTGTGTCTCTCTGTCAGTGAGTGTGTGTGTGGGTGTGTCTCTCTGTCAGTGAGTGTGTGTGTGGGTGTGTCTCTCTGTCAGTGAGTGTGTGTGTGGGTGTGTCTCTCTGTCAGTGAGTGTGTGTGTGGGTGTGTCTCTCTGTCAGTGAGTGTGTGTGTGGGTGTGTCTCTCTGTCAGTGAGTGTGTGTGTGGGTGTGTCTCTCTGTCAGTGAGTGTGTGTGTGGGTGTGTCTCTCTGTCAGTGAGTGTGTGTGGGTGTGTCTCTCTGTCAGTGAGTGTGTGGGTGTGTCTCTCTGTCAGTGAGTGTGTGGGTGTGTCTCTCTGTCAGTGAGTGTGTGGGTGTGTCTCTCTGTCAGTGAGTGTGTGGGTGTGTCTCTCTGTCAGTGAGTGTGTGGGTGTGTCTCTCTGTCAGTGAGTGTGTGGGTGTGTCTCTCTGTCAGTGAGTGTGTGGGTGTGTCTCTCTGTCAGTGAGTGTGTGGGTGTGTCTCTCTGTCAGTGAGTGTGTGGGTGTGTCTCTCTGTCAGTGAGTGTGTGGGTGTGTCTCTCTGTCAGTGAGTGTGTGGGTGTGTCTCTCTGTCAGTGAGTGTGTGGGTGTGTCTCTCTGTCAGTGAGTGTGTGGGTGTGTCTCTCTGTCAGTGAGTGTGTGGGTGTGTCTCTCTGTCAGTGAGTGTGTGGGTGTGTCTCTCTGTCAGTGAGTGTGTGGGTGTGTCTCTCTGTCAGTGAGTGTGTGTGTGGGTGTGTCTCTGTCAGTGAGTGTGTGTGTGGGTGTCTCTCTGTCAGTGAGTGTGTGTGTGGGTGTCTCTCTGTCAGTGAGTGTGTGTGTGGGTGTGTCTCTCTGTCAGTGAGTGTGTGTGTGTGTGTGTCTCTCTGTCAGTGAGTGTGTGTGTGTGTGTGTCTCTCTGTCAGTGAGTGTGTGTGTGGGTGTGTCTCTCTGTCAGTGAGTGTGTGTGTGTGTGTGTCTCTCTGTCAGTGAGTGTGTGTGTGTGTGTGTCTCTCTGTCAGTGAGTGTGTGGGTGTGGGTGTGTCTCTCTGTCAGTGAGTGTGTGGGTGTGGGTGTGTCTCTCTGTCAGTGAGTGAGTGTGTGGGTGTGTCTCTGTCAGTGAGTGTGTGGGTGTGTCTCTGTCAGTGAGTGTGTGGGTGTCTCTCTGTCAGTGAGTGTGTGTGTGGGTGTCTCTCTGTCAGTGAGTGTGTGTGTGGGTGTCTCTCTGTCAGTGAGTGTGTGTGGGTGTGTCTCTCTGTCAGTGAGTGTGTGTGTGTGTGTCTCTCTGTCAGTGAGTGTGTGTCAGTGAGTGTGTTTGGTGTGTCTCTCGTCAGTGAGTGTGTGTGTGTGTGGTGTCTCTCTGTCAGTGAGTGTGTGGGTGTGTGTATCTGTCAGTGAGTGTGTGGGTGTGTCTCTCTGTCAGTGAGTGTGTGGGTGTGTCTCTCTGTCAGTGAGTGTGTGGGTGTGTCTCTCTGTCAGTGAGTGTGTGGGTGTGTCTCTATGTCAGTGAGTGTGGGGTGTGTCTCTCTGTCAGTGAGTGTGTGGGTGTGTCTCTCTGTCAGTGAGTGTGTGGGTGTGTCTCTCTGTCAGTGAGTGTGTGGGTGTGTCTCTCTGTCAGTGAGTGTGTGGGTTGTGTCTCTCTGTCAGTGAGTGTGTGGGTGTGTCTCTCTGTCAGTGAGTGTGTGGGTGTCTCATCTGTCAGTGAGTGTGTGTGGGTGGGTGTCTCTCTGTACAGTGAGTGGTTGTGGGTGTCTCTCTGTCAGTGAGTGTGTGTGTGGGTGTCTCTCTGTCAGTGGTGTGTGTGTGGGTGTGTCTCCTGTCAGTGATGTGTGTGTGGGTGTGTCTCTCTGTCAGTGAGTGTGTGTGTGGGTGTGTCTCTCTGTCAGTGAGTGTGTGTGGGTGTGTCTCTCTGTCAGTGAGTGTGTGTGTGGGTGTGTCTCTCTGTCAGTGAGTGTGTGTGGGTGTGTCTCTCTGTCAGTGAGTGTGTGTGTGGGTGTGTCTCTCTGTCAGTGAGTGTGGTGTGGGTGTGTCTCTCTGTCAGTGAGTGTGTGTGTGGGTGTGTCTCTCTGTCAGTGAGTGTGTGTGTGGGTGTGTCTCTCTGTCAGTGAGTGTGTGTGTGGGTGTGTCTCTCTGTCAGTGAGTGTGTGTGTGGGTGTGTCTCTCTGTCAGTGAGTGTGTGTGTGGGTGTGTCTCTCTGTCAGTGAGTGTGTGTGTGGGTGTGTCTCTCTGTCAGTGAGTGTGTGTGTGGGTGTGTCTCTCTGTCAGTGAGTGTGTGTGTGTGGGTGTGTCTCTGTCAGTGAGTGTGTGTGTGGGTGTGTCTCTCTGTCAGTGAGTGTGTGTGTGGGTGTGTCTCTCTGTCAGTGAGTGTGTGTGTGGGTGTGTCTCTCTGTCAGTGAGTGTGTGTGTGTGTGTGTCTCTCTGTCAGTGTGTGTGTGTGTGGGTGTGTCTCTCTGTGTGTGTGTGTGTGTGGGTGTGTCTCTCTGTCAGTGAGTGTGTGTGTGGGTGTGTCTCTGTCAGTGAGTGTGTGTGTGGGTGTGTCTCTGTCAGTGAGTGTGTGTGTGGGTGTGTCTCTCTGTCAGTGAGTGTGTGTGTGGGTGTGTCTCTCTGTCAGTGAGTGTGTGTGTGGGTGTGTCTCTCTGTCAGTGAGTGTGTGTACGGGTGTGTCTCTGTCAGTGAGTGTGTGTACGGGTGTGTCTCTCTCAGTGAGTGTGTGTACGGGTGTGTCTCTGTCAGTGTGTGTGTGTGTGTGTGGGTGTGTCTCTCTGTCAGTGAGTGTGTGTGTGTGTGGGTGTGTCTCTCTGTCAGTGAGTGTGTGTGTGGGTGTGTCTCTCTGTCAGTGAGTGTGTGTGTGTGTCTCTCTGTCAGTGAGTGTGTGTGTGTGTCTCTCTGTCAGTGAGTGTGTGTGTGTGTCTCTTCTCTCTGTCAGTGTGTGTGTGGGTGTGTCTCTCTGTCAGTGAGTGTGTGTGTGTGGGTGTGTCTCTCTGTCAGTGAGTGTGTGTGTGAGTGTCTCTCTGTCAGTGAGTGTGTGTGTGAGTGTCTCTCTGTCAGTGAGTGTGTGTGTGAGTGTCTCTGTCAGTGAGTGTGTGTGTGAGTGTCTCTCTGTCAGTGAGTGTGTGTGTGAGTGTCTCTGTCAGTGAGTGTGTGTGTGAGTGTCTCTGTCAGTGAGTGTGAGTGTGTGTGTCTCTGTCAGTGAGTGTGTGTGTGAGTGTCTGTCAGTGAGTGTGTGTGCGAGTGTCTCTCTGTCAGTGAGTGTGTGCGAGTGTCTCTCTGTCAGTGAGTGTGTGCGAGTGTCTCTCTGTCAGTGAGTGTGTGCGAGTGTCTCTCTGTCAGTGAGTGTGTGCGAGTGTCTCTCTGTCAGTGAGTGTGTGCGAGTGTCTCTCTGTCAGTGAGTGTGTGCGAGTGTCTCTCTGTCAGTGAGTGTGTGCGAGTGTCTCTCTGTCAGTGAGTGTGTGGGTGTGTGTATATGTCAGTGAGTGTGTGCGAGTGTCTCTCTGTCAGTGAGTGTGTGCGAGTGTCTCTCTGTCAGTGAGTGTGTGCGAGTGTCTCTGTCAGTGAGTGTGTGCGAGTGTCTCTCTGTCAGTGAGTGTGTGCGAGTGTCTCTCTGTCAGTGAGTGTGTGGGTGTGTGTATATGTCAGTGAGTGTGTGGGTGTGTCTCTCTGTCAGTGAGTGTGTGGGTGTGTCTCTCTGTCAGTGAGTGTGTGGGTGTGTCTCTCTGTCAGTGAGTGTGTGGGTGTGTCTCTCTGTCAGTGAGTGTGTGGGTGTGTCTCTCTGTCAGTGAGTGTGTGGGTGTGTCTCTCTGTCAGTGAGTGTGTGGGTGTGTCTCTCTGTCAGTGAGTGTGTGGGTGTGTCTCTCTGTCAGTGAGTGTGTGGGTGTCTCTCTGTCAGTGAGTGTGTGGGTGTCTCTCTGTCAGTGAGTGTGTGTGTGGGTGTCTCTCTGTCAGTGAGTGTGTGTGTGGGTGTCTCTCTGTCAGTGAGTGTGTGTGTGGGTGTGTCTCTCTGTCAGTGAGTGTGTGTGTGGGTGTGTCTCTCTGTCAGTGAGTGTGTGTGTGGGTGTGTCTCTCTGTCAGTGAGTGTGTGTGTGGGTGTGTCTCTCTGTCAGTGTGTGTGTGTGGGTGTGTCTCTCTGTCAGTGAGTGTGTGTGGGTGTGTCTCTCTGTCAGTGAGTGTGTGTGTGGGTGTGTCTCTCTGTCAGTGAGTGTGTGTGTGGGTGTGTCTCTCTGTCAGTGAGTGTGTGTGTGGGTGTGTCTCTCTGTCAGTGAGTGTGTGTGTGGGTGTGTCTCTCTGTCAGTGAGTGTGTGTGTGGGTGTGTCTCTCTGTCAGTGAGTGTGTGTGTGGGTGTGTCTCTCTGTCAGTGAGTGTGTGTGTGGGTGTGTCTCTCTGTCAGTGAGTGTGTGTGTGGGTGTGTCTCTCTGTCAGTGAGTGTGTGTGTGGGTGTGTCTCTCTGTCAGTGAGTGTGTGTGTGGGTGTGTCTCTGTCAGTGAGTGTGTGTGTGGGTGTGTCTCTCTGTCAGTGAGTGTGTGTGTGGGTGTGTCTCTCTGTCAGTGAGTGTGTGTGTGGGTGTGTCTCTCTGTCAGTGAGTGTGTGTGTGGGTGTGTCTCTCTGTCAGTGAGTGTGTGTGGGTGTGTCTCTCTGTCAGTGAGTGTGTGTGTGGGTGTGTCTCTGTCAGTGAGTGTGTGTGTGGGTGTGTCTCTGTCAGTGAGTGTGTGTGTGGGTGTGTCTCTCTGTCAGTGAGTGTGTGTGTGGGTGTGTCTCTCTGTCAGTGAGTGTGTGTGTGGGTGTGTCTCTCTGTCAGTGAGTGTGTGTACGGGTGTGTCTCTGTCAGTGAGTGTGTGTACGGGTGTGTCTCTGTCAGTGAGTGTGTGTACGGGTGTGTCTCTGTCAGTGTGTGTGTGTGTGTGTGGGTGTGTCTCTCTGTCAGTGAGTGTGTGTGTGTGTGGGTGTGTCTCTCTGTCAGTGAGTGTGTGTGTGGGTGTGTCTCTCTGTCAGTGAGTGTGTGTGTGTGTCTCTCTGTCAGTGAGTGTGTGTGTGTGTCTCTCTGTCAGTGAGTGTGTGTGTGTGTCTCTCTGTCAGTGAGTGTGTGTGTGTGTCTCTCTGTCAGTGTGTGTGTGTGGGTGTGTCTCTCTGTCAGTGAGTGTGTGTGTGGGTGTGTCTCTCTGTCAGTGAGTGTGTGTGTGAGTGTCTCTCTGTCAGTGAGTGTGTGTGTGAGTGTCTCTCTGTCAGTGAGTGTGTGTGTGAGTGTCTCTCTGTCAGTGAGTGTGTGTGTGAGTGTCTCTCTGTCAGTGAGTGTGTGTGTGAGTGTCTCTGTCAGTGAGTGTGTGTGTGAGTGTCTCTGTCAGTGAGTGGTGTGTAGTGTCTCTGTCAGTGAGTGTGTGTGTGAGTGTCTGTCAGTGAGTGTGTGTGCGAGTGTCTCTCTGTCAGTGAGTGTGTGCGAGTGTCTCTCTGTCAGTGAGTGTGTGCGAGTGTCTCTCTGTCAGTGAGTGTTGCCGAGTGTGTGTGCGAGTGTCTCTCTGTCAGTGAGTGTGTGCGAGTGTCTCTCTGTCAGTGAGTGTGTGCGAGTGTCTCTCTGTCAGTGAGTGTGTGCGAGTGTCTCTCTGTCAGTGAGTGTGTGCGAGTGTCTCTCTGTCAGTGAGTGTGTGCGAGTGTCTCTCTGTCAGTGAGTGTGTGCGAGTGTCTCTCTGTCAGTGAGTGTGTGCGAGTGTCTCTCTGTCAGTGAGTGTGTGCGAGTGTCTCTCTGTCAGTGAGTGTGTGCGAGTGTCTCTCTGTCAGTGAGTGTGTGCGAGTGTCTCTCTGTCAGTGAGTGTGTGCGAGTGTCTCTCTGTCAGTGAGTGTGTGCGAGTGTCTCTGTCAGTGAGTGTGTGCGAGTGTCTCTCTGTCAGTGAGTGTGTGCGAGTGTCTCTCTGTCAGTGAGTGTGTGCGAGTGTCTCTCTGTCAGTGTTTGTGTACGTCATTCAGTGAGTGTCCGAGTGCGTGTCCGTCTGTCAGTGAGTGAGTGACATGAGGGGGTGGCAAAATGGATCTTTGCCTAGGGCGGAAAAAATCCTTGCACCGGCCCTGGGAGGAGATCGCTGCATTGTATGTAAATGCGGCGATCTCCTTCACAAAACAAGCAGCCAACTGTCGGGAAGGAACACTTCCTTTCCGAAAATCATCTGCTGAATGACAGGGACGATCGCTCGCTGGTTTAGCTGCATTTACAGACAGCATTCACCCTCTCTGTTTAGGGACGGAGGATCACTGCCGCTGTTCATCTCCATACAGATCCATGGCCAGCTGGCGGCAGACTCCCGTTCACACAGGGCAACATGCTGCCAACAAACGCTGATTTTATGTGAAACATGAAAGAGTCCATCACCCAACGAACGAGCGTTTTCTCACTCATCAGGTGATCGGCAGCACATTTAAGCCTCATGCACACATCCGTGAAACACGGTCCGTGTGATACCGGCCTGGATTTCTTCTGAGTGCAGGAGCGCACGGCGTCTATACCAGTCTCCTACCGTACTGCGGCGGCAGCAGGGAGCGCACGGCGTCATAGCAACCAATGACACCGTGCGCTCCTGCACTCAGAAGAAATCCAGGCCGGTATCACACGGACTTGTGCATGAGGCTTTACACAGGACAGGCATCCAGAGAATGATCGTCTGTAGGAAAGTTCCCTCCCAATAATTGCCCGGCTCTTCCGGCCCGTGTAGAGCGCCTCTGCACATCTTCTAGGTTTACTTTTAGGGTACATTCGGATGGCAGTGTAGTTTATGCAGATTTTGGCTGAATAGGTCCGCATCCGTGATACAGTGTGCACGCGGCTGGTGCCCGTATATTGCGGAACCGCTGATTACGTGTCAAAATACAGACACACATTCGTGTGCATGAGGTTTTTTTGGCGCCAGGTTCTGCTTCATTGAGACCTATAGCCACAAACATTTTTTTAAAATATTTTTAGGAAAACATTGCATTTGGATGCAAAATTGCATGAAGGTGCTGTATGGGTATGGGGGGGGGGGGGGAGGGGAAATAAGACTTTATTTTATTTAGTAATTCAGGTTTTCTGTATCACGGCATGTAAGCCCTGCCCATTTTTAGCTCAGGATAGTGCAAATTTGCCGGAACTGTCTCCAAAAATCAGGGACAGCCCCCGTCAAATTCGGGCCAGTCGGCCACTATGCGTCCCTTTACCTCCGCAGTTCAGTACAAAATACGGCAAAGCGCTGCCGGTTGTCCCTGTGCCTCCTGATCCTCTGCATCCAGACGCGGTGCCGCCGGCGTCTCGCTTGCTCCTACGGAGACATGAAGGGAAGGTTTGAGAGGGGACATTAGACGGACGTCACACATGACGGCGCAGGCGCTGTAACGTGCACCTACTTGTCTCCTCAGCCTGCGTCTCCACAGGATCCACCACAGGACCAGCACGAACATGGCTAAATTGGGCCGCCTCAGCCGTATCCTCGTATTAGAGGCGCCGGAGTCCACGTTTCCTTCCCTCGCCGTTAAAAACGGTCTACGTGGCGTAACGAGGAAGTGAAATCATGGTACACCACACAAACACCGGAGAAAAAGGGAGGCAAATCTGTACAACAAAATGTAAAGGTTATAAATACATCCCACTGAAATGTCATGGAAATCAAAAAAGGTTTCCTCTGCAGTTACTAACAAAACCGTCAGGTGTGAACGCAGGCAAACGGTTTATCATTCACACATCACGTCTTCCCCAACTTGTCGTCACCTCAGTGCAAGGTGTTCTCTGACTGACAGCCGCTGGACATGGCTGTCCTCCCGGCATGCCCCGCGCAGGTGAAGGCCCCCGAACGGCGTCGCTGTCTCCAGGGAAAGTTCCCACGTCCGACACTCAAGTTGGAAGGGGGAGGGGTTATAATGTCGAGGGGGCGGGGCCGCAGGCGACGTGCGCGGGCCGTGTGTAGGTATGCGCCGCCGTGCACGCGCCTGTGTTTTCCCAGCGTTACGTCACGTGACAGGACGAGCTGGCCTCTCGCGTTCTGTCCGCGTCGTTACCGAATGATGTCCCCGGGCCGATTACTGGAGTAGAGGTCTTCATCGCCGCTGGGAATGGAGCCCGGCGACCGCTGAGATTGGGCCGAAACCGCTGGACGACACGGCGACTCGCGGGGGCCAGGTGCGCGCAGATTCCCCCGGTGATGGCCTCCGGGTGTCGGTGACACGCCCGGGAGCCGGTAAGGGGGACTGCGGCCTGGGAGCTCAGGCACTTCACGGTACCCCGGGCGCAACGGCTCCACCTCCTTCCTCCTCCTCGTCGTCAGGCGGGGACTGCTGCTGGTGGAGGATGTCAGGCCGCCGCTGCGCCGGGGCCTCGGGCTCGGCTGCCTCTCACGGAGATACCGGGGGGAGCGGGGAGCCGGCCCGGGAGCTGTTCGAGGCCTGTAGGAACGGAGACGTGGAGCGGGTGAGGAAGCTGGTGACCGGCGACAACGTGAACAGCAGGGACACGGCGGGCAGGAGGTCCACCCCGCTGCACTTCGCTGCAGGTAAGACATTGCAGGGTCCTCCCTGGTCCCAGTCAGGGCTGTGGTGGCTCTCACTGGTATCTGGTCTCAGGATTGTGGTAAAGCTGCCGGTCCTGTTGGTTGTCACCTGGCGTCCAGACCCCTTTAGGGTACTTTCACACTTGTGGCAGAGCATTCCGGCAATCCGGGCACAAACCGATGGCATTTGTCAGGCGGATCTGTCAAATGCATTGAAATACCGGATCCGGCTCTCCGGTGTCATCCGGATCCGGTATTAAAGGGGTTCTGCAGTTTGTTTAAACTGATGATCTAACCTCTGGATGGATCATCAGCATCTGATCTGCGGGGGTCCGACATCTGGGACCCCCGCTGATCAGCTGTTTGAGGAGGCAGCGGCGCCGCCCTTCTAGCCCTTCTAACTGTTTACCGCAGGCCCTGTGCCGTCACGACTTGTATCAACTTGAATGGTGCCTTCTCAAACAGCTGATCGGCGGGGGTCCCGGGGGTCAGACCCCCGTCGATCAGATGCTGATGATCTATCCTGAGGATAGATCATCAGTTTAAACAAATGGCAGAACCCCTTTAATTTTTTTGCTCATGCACTGACCGGATCCGGCATTAATTTACATTGAAATGTATTAGTGCCGTATCCGGCATTAAGTGTTCCGGCAAAACAGATGCGGTTTCCTTTTAAAAATGCTAAAAAAAAATAAAAAAAATTTATACCAGATCTGTTTTTCCAGATGACACAACGGAGAGACGGATCCGGTATTTCAATGCATTTGTCAGACGGATCCGCATCCGTTTGCGTCAGAATTGCCGGAATCCTCTACCGCAGGTGTGAAAGTGCTGTTCGCTCACCGCGGCTCCGGTGATGTGTGCTGGCTCCCGCGTACCCATCTTCCAGTCCCCGATCTGCTTTGCTGCAGCCATCCGCTGGCTTCAGTGGTGATGTGTCTGTGGCAGAGCTAGTGTGCAGGACTGGAGTGGCCGGGGAGCAGATATGTATGAAGCTTTCAGTGGCAGCGGTAGGATGAGGACATCACTTAAAGGGGTTGTCTCAGCCGAGACATTGGTGGCATATCGCTATAGCTGCCGCACCTATCTTTAGAACGGAGCCCCCAAAGTAAACAAGAGCATCTGGCACATGTGGGGCCGCCCTCCATTAATTTCTATGGGACTGCTGAAAAAAGCCATGTGCTGGTTCGGCTATATCCAACAGTCCCATAGAAGTGAATAGAGCGGTGGACGCGCTTGCGCTGTGCGCTCTCCATTCGCTTCTGTTTGAGCACGCTTGCACAGCTATTTTTGGAGCTGCCGTAACAGTGAACTGAAAGCATGCTGCTCATGTGATAAAATGCCTCTTTAAAAAGGGTATTCCATTGCAAGAAAAAAGCTGCCCCGTCGGCTGCACCTCAGAGCGGTCTTTAACCTGTTGGGGATATAGAGTGGACCTCTCCGTGCGGTGACCGTCCCTGATCTCACCTGCGTCTCGCTGTCATCTCTCTCTGCTCCCACTCACTTCACTGCCATCCCCGTCATGTGCTGTACACTGCCCGTCAGTGAACTGACTGCATGTGCCTGGGCCCGGCAGTGAAGTGAGCGGGCGCAGAGAAAGTGACTTGAGCACACGGGCTGTCCTACAGTGAGACATGGGAGGAGCGATCAGTGAGACATGGGGGTCTGACAGCTGGGCCCCCCACCGATCCGCTGAACGGAACGTCAAAACTTGGCACAACCTCTTTAAGTAAAGACGCGTTTAGATGCGAGGAGCAGCCGATTGTCTTGAAGGAAGCATTCCTTCCCAAAAATTGGCTGCTCAAGGTGAAGGCTGCAGAGATCTCTTCCACAGTATGAGGACGAGCGATGGCTGCAGAGGCGGTTTAGACTGCGCTATCTGCTGCCCGGAAACAGTGATTGAGGCGTCCGCGCCTCCGCTCATTTCACCTGATGAACGAGTGTTCTTCACTGTGTGATCCGCGGCAGATTATTGAGAACGAGCGTTTGTCGGAACATTTGCTCCGGATATATCCATCCAGCTGAGCTGGTGTTTTTCTCAAGGTCTCTGTCCCAAAACTGGTGACAGATTCTCCGTTTTCTGTTGGCCACAAACACTGTGGTCTGAGAACATGGAATGTACAGCGCAGGAATTCTGGTAAATATACTGTACGTTACATCAGAGACCAGCGCGTGGCCTCCTCTAACTGATGCAGGTTTGGGCCTCCAGAAGATACCCCAGAAGTATTAAGAGGCCCTTTCGTCTTAAGTCAGGCACATCTCACTCCAACCAGAAGGTCCATTCACACGTCCGTATGTGTTTTGTGGATCCACAAAACACGGACACCGGCAGTGTGCGTTCCGCATTTTGCGGACCGCACATCACCGGCACTCTCATAGAAAATGCCTTTTCTTGTCCGCAATTGCGTACAAGAATACGACATGTTCTATTTTTTTTCGGATCCGCAAATACAGATGCAGACCTCACATTCCGGCCCCATTGAAAATGAATAGGTCCGCACCTGTTCCACAAAATTCTGGAACGGATGTGGACCCATTTTGCAGACGTGAGAATGGACCCTAAAGGGGTTTTCTGAGTTTTTTTTATACTGATGGCGTATCCTCAGTAGCTGATCAGTAGGGGTCCGGCACCCAGGACCCCGGCCGATCAGCTGTTTGAGAAGGCACCGGCGATCCTGTGAGCTCCACGGCCTTCTCTCTGCTTTCCACAGGACAGTGACAACATGTTCATCAGTCACGTGGCCTAGGAGCAGCTCAGTCCCGCAGAAGTGAATGGGGCTGAGTTGCAATACAAAGCACAACTTCTATACAATCCACTGCGCAGTCCTTGGTGCGCTGCGAGAAGGAGCGCGGGTGCCATCTCAAAGCGGCTGATCGGCGGGAGTCCAGGGTGTCAGACCCCTCCCGATTTAGATACTGATAAAAATCTTGAAAAACTCTTTTCAGATTTCCCTATGACATGCAGCACACTCTGGGTGTCTCTCCTGGCATGTCCCCATCGGCTTCTCTATGGAACTTGAAAAGGACCTGACATAGCGAGTCTGCATCAAAGCCGATTTTTGCAGTGGTTTTTGGCGCGGATTTCTCTACTCCGGACAGGACTTGTTTTAGTAAATGCTTGTATTGCCCGGTATATAACAATCGGCAGCATGTCTTAGACCGGGGCTTTGTGCTGTTACTCTATTATTCCTCCTTGAGATTTATGCATAATTCTACAACTGATCCAAAGTGGAGAAAAAGCAGCGGCGCTCACCATGCATCGCACTTGGACGCTTTATTCTTCAAAAAGTATATTGGACATGTGTTGCCTGGGCTTCATTGGTTTAGCACGTCTGATTGTGTGCTCACGTGGCAGTAATACTGGGTGTTGCCAGTTGGGGTGTGCCCATAAATCCTTTAAGTCTGGGTTCACACAGTTTTATTATTAATATTTATTTTTTTAGCTGTTTTGAAAAGCAGTAGGAAAACTCATATGAAACACTGTGATTTTGTGATGTTTTTATTGACCGCAAAGCTTTTCTGTGTAAAAACAAAACGTGCAACCACTAATCGCAGGACAATATGCAGTGTGTGAACCCAGCCTAAGGGCTCCCTCATGAGAGCGATGCTCTTGTCCGAGTGTAGAGGACACAGAAGACGGACTGAACACTGACGCGTTAAAGTCAGTGGGTCAATTCATGTGTCCATAGGTCCCTGCAAAAACAAATCATAATATGCAGTATTTTGATCCGATTTTTGTGCAATGTGTCTTTGAAAAAAAAAGATAATGGACCGCACACGGACGCCATCTTTGAAAGCGCTAATTCCATGGAAATAACAAATGGAGCACAGTTGGAGACGATACAAATTCCACACGGTTATTAAAAATGCAATAAAGCGCTTTTCCCCACATGTCATGTATATTATTGGGGTCATTTATCAAACTGGTGTAAAGAACTGGCTCAGTTGTCCATAGCAACTAATCAGATTTCATCTTTAATTTTCCAAAGGATCTGTCCAAAATGAAAGGTGGAATCTGGTTGCTATGGGCAACTAAGCCGGTTCTACGTTGCACCAGTTTGATAAATGACCCCAATAATATACATGACATGTGGGGAAAAGTCTTTTATTGCATTGAAATGTTTTTAAACCTGTTTTACGTTTTTTCAAAATTGCGGAACGGGTGTGGACCCATTCATTTCAATAGGGCAGCAAAAGATGCGGACAGCACACCGGAGTTTTGTTCCCCGACCCAGCAAAAAAGTTAGAGCATGTCCGCAATTGCGGACAAGACTAGGCATTTTCTATGATGGTGGCAGCTATGTGCGGTCTGCAAATTGTGGAATGCAAACAGGCTGGTATCCTTGTTTTGCGGACCGCAAAACACTACGGCCGTGTGAATGTAGCCTTACAGAGCATGTAATCATTGTCTGCCATCAGTCTGTGGTAGCGTATACTCGGGGGTAGGCATCATTTGCTGATGGGCCCAATACTAATCCATTCCTCGCTGCCTATGGCCATACACCTTCTATAGCTGTGCGCTCCTGCTCTCAGCCGTGCGCTCCTGCTCTCAGCAGGAATCCATGCCGCGGTTCCACGGAACGCTCACGGCTGTGAAAAACGGCCGTGTACATTCGGCCTAAGGGCATGAGGCGTAAGCAGAACGGAAATCAAAGTCTGAATTGTTCTGTAGAACACTAAAGCCTCTTTCACACGAGCACATTTTCTGTCCAGGTGCGTGTAATGAATGCACAGCACCCGGACCGAATCCTAGCCCATTAATTTCAGTGGGTGCACGGTGTACCCGCATCATGCTTTTGTTCAGGAAAAATCCCCAAATTTTCTATATGGTAAGTTTTTCTTGCTGCTCTGGCTCCATAGAAGTGAATGGGGTAGGCGTGAAAAACGGAAGGCGTCCGGATGCAATGCATTTTTCACTAATGATTGCTAGGAGATGTAGATTGTTGTTTTTCAGTTTTACTTCCCGCTCGTTAAAATCGCATGCAATCTGGCTGAAAACACAAACGCACTGGACGCAAATGCAGATAAAACCGATTGAACTTAAAAAAAAAAAAAACAAACACGTTTTTCCATGAACAGATCCTGACGCAATCCGTATCGCTCGTGTGAAAGGCGCCTTACAGAGCAGCAACTACCACCTTGGATTTAGGGAGTGGAGCTGTGTAACGATGGGCAGCTCCTGTAATTCAGAGGGTGTCATTCATAAATGCTTCCTTGGAATTTTCCGGATGCTGTGAAGTCGCCTTTGGTGGCTCTTCATTACATCAAGGATGATGGATTAGTCTCAGATGGCAGTCATGGGGCAGTCACACTTTGTGATGTGCTGAGTAAATATAGTTTCCTTCCAAGAAATTTCATTCCTTTTTGTTTAGTTTTTTTAAGGCTGAAGTTCGGCAGGTAAAGTAGACTGGTATCTCGGACTTGCTCTGAAGGCTATAGCCTAACAATAAGATCTCTACTTAGAGGGTTGTCCAGGTATTTAACGTGTTTTAAGACCCTGCTCATCTTGCTTGAAGACGGGGCATGTCTCGGCTCTCCCTATCACAGCTCAGGAGGCAGTTGAAGGCTAAAACGGAGCATGTGCGACCTTTTCAGTGAGCGGGACAAAGAAATAAGTAAAAACAAACAAACAGTAGGTGGCGAGTTATCCTCTGAAAGTTAAATGCAAAGAGCTATCTCTCAGAAAAAGAGAGCGTCTCCCCTGTGACACCTTTCGGAAGTGGCTCCCTGTGAACCGAGGTCCGACTTAACAAGCCTTGGAACGTGACATGGGATAACAGGAAAGCCACATATCCGTCCGCAGACAACTGTTTCGGAGTGTTTGCCTCTCGTCGGTACGCAGTAGGATTCTTTGTGGGTGGATATTTGGTTTGGCTATGTTCACTTGTCATATTCCAAGGCTTGCTAAAAAGTCAGACTTTGACACATATGGAGCCACTTTGAACAGGTCTCACCAGTGAGACGCTCCTATTTTTTTTCCCTGCATTTTATTTTCCTATGGAGCATTGCCATTAGTTTTCCAGTTCCCATCCCGGACCTTGATGACATATCGCTAGAATATGCCATAAGTGTCGGAGTGGTGCAGGTCCCACCTCTATCTCCAGAATGGGGCCCCTAAAGGGGAGGGAGAGCGTACTGCACAAGCGTGGCCACCTTCCTTTCTCTGCTATCGGAGCACTGGGTTGGCCATTTCTGACAGTCCCGTACCAGCGAATGAAGAGGTGGCCTCACTTGCGTGGTGCGGTCTTCATTCACTCTGCTGTTTTCTGAACTCCCATAGCAGTGAATGGAAAGCAAGTTGCTCAATCGCAGTACCCTGTCCTTCACTTCAGGGGCCCCGTTCTGGAGCTAGATGTATGTCCCACCCTGACATTGATGGTATATCCTAGTGATAGGCCGTCAATATCCTGGATGGAACACATTTAGGGTCCATTCACACGTCCGCAATTTCGTTCCGCAATTTTCGGAATGGAATTGCGGACCCATTCATTTCTATGGGGCAGCACCATGTGCTGCCCGGATACGGAACTGTCAGGCCCGCACTTCCGGGTCCGCGATTCCGTTCCCGAAAAAAAAAAAATAGAACATGTCCTATTCTTGTCCGCAATTGCGGACAAGAATAGGCATATTCCATTAGTGCAGGCGATGTGCGGTCCGCAAAATGCGGAACGCACATTGCCGTGTCTGTGTTTTGTGGATCCACAAAACACGTTGCCGACGTGGAACCTTGACTTGTGAAAGGCAAGTCAATCAGTGTATCTGAGTTGCTGAAATGCCACTAAAATCAATCCCCGGAGGTTTTTCTTTGTGCTGAATATGTTTCCGTTTATTGTTACTCATTGATTTATCCCCCATGACTTCAGCTTTCGAGCTGTGACCTGTTTTATGGCGCCTACTCCAGATACTACCAAAATACACTGAACGAGAGAGACTAAAATCACATGGGGGTTGTAGTATTCTTATTTATGATGATTTTTCTCTCTAAGACCTATTTGGGCTCCTCCACACGACCGTATGTCTGTTCACACATCAGTATTTTTTTTATTTGGAAAAAATAAAGAAATCTCTAGACATGGATGGACAATCGAGGACACCACACGGAGGGCGCCCATGTTTGGTCTGTTTTTCACTGACCACTGAGGGGAGTTGCTTTTGCAGTTAATGAGGTTCAAACAGACGTCAAAAGGTCAAACGGACACTGAAATGTGAACGAGGCCTAAGGCCTCATGCACACAGCCATGATTTGTATCCCTGTCCAGTTCACATATTTTTGTGGATTGCACACGGTCCCATTTATTTCTATGAGTTTGCAAAAAAGAAAAAATGGACAGCACATGATGTCATCCGTGTGCGGTCTGTCTCCGCAGATTATAGAGCATGTCCTTTTCTTGTCCGTATTGTGGGCCAGAATAGTAATTTGTAGTAATAGGAGCGCGAAAATGCGGATTGCACACTGAAGGTGTCTGTATTTTGCAGATCCGGGGCACAATATAGACACGGTCGTGTGGATAAGGCCTAAGTGACGGAAAATATGTGACAAGTCCCTGCTTTGTCCTCTTGGGCTAAGGCCCCTTTCACACGGGCGTTGCGGAAAATGTGCGGGTGCGTTAGGGGAACACCCGCGATTTTTCTGCGCGAGTCCAAAACGTTGTATTGCGTTTTGCATTCGCTTGAAAAAAATCGCGCATGTTTGGTACCCAAACGGTTTGGGATCAGTGTTCTGTAGATTGGATTATTTTCCCTTATAACATGGTTATAAGGGAAAATAATAGCATTCTGACTATAGAATGCATAGTAAAACAGCGCTGGAGGGGTTAAAAATTTTATTTAACTCGCCTTAGTCCACTTGATCGCGAAGCCCGGCATTATTTTTTATTTTTTTTAACCCCTCCAGCGCTGTTTTACTATGCATTCTGTATTCAGAATGCTATTATTTTCCATTATAACCATGTTATAAGGGAAAATAATAATGATCGGGTCTCCATCCCGATCGTCTCCTAGCAACCGTGCGTGAAAATCACATCGCATCCGCACTTTCTTGCGATTTTCACGCAACCCCATTCATTTCTATGGGGCCTGCGTTACGTGAAAAACGCAGAATATAGAACATGCTGCGATTTTCGCGCAACGCATAAGTGATGCATGAAAATCACAGCTCATGTGAACAGCCCCATAGAAATGAATGGGTCGGTATTCAGTGCGAGTGCAATGCGTTCAACTCGCGCATCGCATCCGCGCGGAATACTCGCCCGTGTGAAAGGGGCCTAAGTCTTCTGGTAGTACCCGTCGGTTGCTTCAGCTTCCCAAATTGATACCGGAGGCACTGTAGACAGAAGCCTGAGATCAGCCGACGCCTGGCATTTGTGCACGGTGGAGTGGTGCAGGGCACGTCATCACTGCTTAGTCGCTGGCACGCAAATCTGGGTTTGGTGGTTGGAAGCATTACTGAAGTGCTAATGTAAAGTTTGGTGAAGGAGGGAATAAAGGCCTGGGGCTGTTTTAGGGTGGCCACTAATCCTCATTTACCAGCAGTGTTAATAGCGCGGTATGCAATGACGCAAGAGGATTGCAGGATGTACTTGTCTGTGCAGCTCTGTCCTGCTGAGGACCGTGGGAGAAAGGGTTTATGTAGGTCCATGTGGCAGAACCGTGCAGAGCCCGGACCTCGTCCCCATCAGCACCTTTAGGCTAGACTGAAATGGCAGAGCCTTATCAGCCAGCCCTCTTGTGGCTGAATGGAAATCGCCCCCTGCGGCCATGTCCCCTGGTGTACGGTAAAGCCTTTGCAGAACATTGAAGGTTTCTCAGAAAAAGGAATGGAGATCAACAAGCTACATGATTGTTTAGTGATGTCCATATTGACACCTGTTTAAAAACCATCTCCTTCAGGCTGTGGAGCGGTGGGGATGCAAATACATGCAGAGCCATCAGCAACCTCCGGCACTCCCAACTGTTGTGAAACTACAACCCCCAGCATGCTCTATTCACTTCTGTGGGAGTTCAAAGAACAGACTTGGGCTACTTTCACCCTGGCGTTTTGGCTTTCCGTTTGAGATCCGTTCAGGGCTCTCACACGCGGTCCAAAACGGATCAGTTTTGCCCTAATGCATTCTGAATGGATGCGGATCCGCTCAGAATGCATCAGTTTGCCTCCGATCAGTCACCATTCCGCTCTGGAGGCGGACACCAAAACGCTGCTTGCAGTGTTTTGGTGTCCGTCTGACAAAACTGATCTATGACGGATCCGCACCAAACGCGAGTGTGAAAGTAGCCTTACAGATTTGCATGCTGAGTGTTGTAGTTCCATGTGGCTGACCCCTGAGCTAACTGTTCACGATTCATTATTGATTCCGTTATGGATTTTCTGATGCGATAGCCCTGCCTTGTCCATAGCAGGGTCTGGTTTTCAGTTCCTAAACTGCAGTGGAAAGATGTGGACTGGTTGCTATGGACAATCTTTTTTCTGATAGCGTTTTAGTACGCGCATTTTTATGTAAATCCAATGGTGGAGATTTTAAAGGGAGTTTGTGGTCAATATTGAAAATGGTAAACTGCTGGGTATAACAGGACTAACATACCTTTTGCAGACTTTTTTTTTTTTTATCAGTGTGAATATGAAGTTTTATTCAGCTAGATTCTGTTCCTGCAAGTTTCCAGGAGGCAGAGCTTTACTGTGAAGCCCCTACTTGGTGCTGTCAGCAGTTTAGCATTGTCAAGACTGTAGACAGAATTATTTTCCATTATTTTATACTTGGAACTTTTTGGATAAGAATGCTTAGTAGATATATTAGCGTTCTCAACTCTAGAGCACCCAGTTTCATCTTCTGGCTATGATGAGATCAGTGCACATACCGAAATGATATAACGGAGGGGGGGGGGGGGGGGGGGGACCTGATAAAATTGTCTAGAACTAATTACACATCACCATATTTCTTAATGAACATTTTTTTTCCTGTATGTTGTCTTCTTCCATCCCTGGTCCTCGTGAAGCTCTGGGCCTATCGTCTGTCTTCTAGCACTTCTGCCTTTGAGTATAGGGACTACATATACCGCTAGTGCACTCTTCTGTAATCAGCACCATTTTTTTATGGCGGTTTTGGGCGTAAACACCCCGGGTTTGAAACTGTTATACACCTGTTCGACAAATACACCTCGTCACTGGGGCATGGCGGCAAATTCACTAACATTTCCCCCTGTTTCCAGGCGTAAATTACCGAACTTTCAGTCTAAACGTGTAAACCGCGGGAGGATGCAACTAATTTATGACTATCCGGTAGCGCAGAGGGAGTAAATGGTCTTTGATAAATGACTCTAAATGGGTTTATAGCCACACAACGTTTATATCCCTATATAGGGACTGGAATGGGGCGGGGGCATTTCTTTGCATATGTTGTTTGCACTAGAATGGTTTGCAAGGTGCTTTTGTATGTTTTTGAAATAACAATGCTATGATGAAATAAAATAAACATTTTATATACTTTTATTTTTTTTGTCTTTTGTCTAAGGATTTGGACGGAAGGATGTTGTGGAACATTTACTGCAGAGTGGTGCCAACGTCCACGCTCGTGATGATGGGGGTCTTATTCCTCTTCACAATGCCTGTTCTTTTGGCCATGCCGAAGTTGTCAACCTCCTGCTGAGACATGGCGCTGATCCTAATGCCCGTGACAATTGGAATTATACCCCTCTCCATGAAGCCGCTATTAAGGGCAAAATAGATGTCTGCATAGGTATGCTTGTCTGTGAAACAGCGGAGCGAAGGGGCGCCAGGCTACAGATTTAATGGCTGCCTGACTGATTTATGGTTTAGTTGGTAGCATATGTAAATGAATCTCCCAGTAGAATGGATTTTCCAAATTGAAATCTCCCAGTAGAATGGCCCTTACATGCCAACTGCACGAACCTATGGCACGTGGTTGTTGATTCCTCATTGTTACTGAGCGTGTCCCCATTTGTTATTTGTTGAGCGTGTGCAGTTTCCCCTTTTTTCCTGTTGTTAGTGCTGGGATTTCCTTGCATGTGTACTTAGGTAGTACCTACTGCACAAGGCATGCATGTCCGGTGAGGACAGCTGTGTGTCTCTGCCAGGGATCGGCAACCTTCGGCACTCCAGCAGTTGTGAAACTACAATTCCCAGCATGCTCTATTTATTTCCAAGAACACTTGAGCAGAAGTGCATGCTGGTAGTTGTAGTTTCACAACAGCTGAAGTTCCGGAGGTTGCTGAACCCCTGGTCTAAAAAGCTCAAAGTGCGTGCTCATGCACTTCTATAATTGTTGTTTTGCAGTCTGCAAAACATGGATACTAGCCATGTGCGCTCCATACTTTGCCGAACGCACGGCCACAATAGAACAATCCTATCCTTGTCCATAATGCGGCCAATTTTTTTTTATTATTTTTTTTTTTTTTTTAGAGCAGGCATATGGACACTGAGTCATTTCAGTTTTTGCATTCCCATTGAAGTGAATGGTTCCGCATATGGACCTTAATAAAAACCGACATGGATAAAAAAAGAAAGTTTGTGTGCATGAACCCTAAGGTTCGGTTCCGCTGGGCTTTTTATTGGGGGGTATGTGTTTGACGATCCAGAAACGGTATTTCAGTGTCTAAAGTAACAGCTCATTTTAGTGGGGCCAAGGAGTTCTTAGATTTCACCTCTGGACTCCATTTGCCTCCTCCTCAGACAAGTTGGTGTAGTCTTCCACCTTGTTCTTTCAGGCAAAGAAAAATAAACTCAGTTTGCCAGTTGACATGAATGGATCGGGTAGTCAAACATATGGCTCCGACAGAAAGCCCAGCGGAGGGGTGGGTCGTAAAGCACAGTATGAACTGAAATCACCACCCCAAAACTAAAATACACAGCAATATAATGTAAAAATACATATTTTATTGTTCACGTATACAAAAATATATAAAATCCAGAACTAGTAGCAGACATACACAGGAATAAAGAAAACCGGACCACCTATAAAGTGTCATAAGTCACTATATAAAACCCCTAGATGAAAAGTATTCATGTTCAATTTCCTTTTACACCACCTAGACCAATGGGGGGAGGGGCATAATATTTACCCCACATTGCAAAGTGCACCCTCCTTATTGGAAAAAGTGTAGGTCAGAGGAAAAATTACATGTCAATAACAAATAAAGTGCTTACTGCTATAGATAATTCGTCAGAGAGTAATACTATAATATGATGCCGACCAATGCAGTCCTGACCCCGACACGCGTTTCGCCGTCGCTTCCTCGGGAGTATAATGTGCTCCTTATATACCCTACTAATTGGAAAATCTAAAACAAATGTGGAAATGCCTTTTGGGGAAAATGCCGACACATGTGCTCAAGGTATAGATATGGCGTACGTTCCACACTGGGACGCATGACATCACATCCTGTTCCTGATAAGGGACCGCCCACTATTTATCCCCCTAAAGATCAACCCACAGATGGAGAAAAGCAGATGTTAAAAAATAATGATAAAACAAAAGGGAAAGGAACCGAGGTTAATAGTAAGAAGAAACGCCGGCTCAATCATATATGTAGATCTATATAGTGGGAGGAGGCGGATCAGAAGCGATAACCACGGCTGAACGCAAATACCCAGGTCAGATATCCGGCATGCGCTCCACCGTGGAACGCAGGTCCCGATCCACCCCTCCAGACGTCTGATTGTGTTCCAAGCTGGAGCGCATCATACACTTCAACATCGCGGTAGTTGGCGTAATGCACTGACCATCAATGTACAGCCGACCAACGATATTGAGGAAAATGCCCATAAATGCATAGTCATAGTGTCATGATTGTGAATAATAAATATAAGTTAATATCAAAGATCAATCATAATTATTAACAAATAAAACCTTATCTATGCCATAATGGAAGTGAATACAAGCTCAATAAAAATCACCACTAAATATCCCATACCAGAATAGTGTTTATATTAGTGACATATGATTGCTCCCTATGACAGTGACATCCTATAATTAACAGATGATTAACCCTATATCGATTGTATACCATAATTATATAAATGAGTGATACGTAATTATTCCCCAAATTCATGCAATACCTAATTGATAAGAAAATATTAATAATAAAATACATATAAATTATATAATAAAAATGAGTGAATATATGCCCGTTCCGCAAAAAGATAGGACCTGTTCTATCTTTTTGCGCAACTGAAGTATGGGACACAATCCCACGGAAAGCACTCCGTAGTGCTTCCGAGGGGTCCCGTTCCGTGCGGCCGTTCCGCAATTTCGGATTTGCGGACCCGTTGAAGTGAATAGGTCCGCATCCGTGATGCGGAATGCACACGAAAGTGTGGCCGTGTATTGTGGGCTGCAATACGGCCACGGATCCACACACGTTTGTGTGAACTAGGCCTTACCTTAAGGAGAGAGCTGTCACAGTATGAACTCAGCCTAAGCTTATTTTGGCAGCAGGGCGTCGATATACACACTTTTTTTCCCGACCTCTTTAGACCTGATGTTTTTTTTTTTTTTTCCTTATCCAGTATCATCATTTATGGTACATGGTCCTCCTCATCTAGTACGACAGTGTTAAACATATTGTGTTCTGTTTTCTTTTCATAGTGCTGCTTCAGCATGGAGCAGATCCAACGATCCGTAATACAGATAGCAGGACAGCTTTGGACTTAGCGGACCCATCAGCTAAAGCCGTTCTGACAGGTATTGGGTTAAAGGCTAGTGCTCGGAGTGTCTTACTTTTCAGACCATGTGATCCCCACCGCTGCCGTTCTGATGCTTACCGTTCCCCAACTGCTCTCCCTTTCCTGCCCCCGATACAACAGTCCTATATTTTTTTTCTACTCTAATAACTTTCTATTTTTCTAATTATTAATTTCTTGTTTTTTTTCTTTTATAGGGGAATACAAAAAGGACGAGTTGTTGGAGAGTGCTCGGTATGTATCCCAAAATGTTGTATTATGAAATTGGTTTGCTCATCAGGACAGACCCTTATCATATGTCATTTTAGGGCAGGTTAAAGTAATGGACTGCTTTCTCCATGAACAGTACGGGAGAGCCACTACAAAACAGCTTTTCATTAATGTCTGCCGTGTAAGGGTACTTTCACACTTGCGTTGTTTGATTCCGGCAGGCAGTTCCGTTGCCTGAACTGACTGCCTGATCAGGCAAACTGTATGCAAACGGATGTCATTTTTTCTGACTGATCAGGCATTTTTCTGACTGATCAGGATCCTGATCAGTCAGAAAAATGCCTGATCAGTCAGAAAAATGCATTGCAATACCGGATCCGTTTTTCCGGTGTCATCAGACAAAATGGATCCGTTTTTTTTTTTGTTTTTTTTTTCATTTTTAAAGGTCTGCGCATGCGCAGACCGGAAGGACGGTTCCGGCATTCCGGTATTTTGAATGCCGGATCCGGCACTAATACATTCCTATGGAAAGAAATGCCGGATCCGGCATTCAGGCAAGTCTTCAGTTCTTTTCGCCGGAGATAAAACCGTAGAATGCTACGGTTTTCTCTTTTGCCCGATCAGTCAAAATGACTGAACTGAAGACATCCTGATGCAAACTGAAGGGATTACTCTCCATTCAGAATACATGGGGATATGCCTGATCAGTTATTTTCCGGTATAGAGCCCCTGTGACGGAACTCTATGCCGGAAAAGAAAAACACAAGTGTGAAAGTACCCTAATACAACATTTCCATTGCAAGTGGTTTATGCACATGAAATTTATTTTTCTATTTTTTTATGTTGAAGCAATCTTTGAATTTTTTTTTTTTTTTTTTTGTTTTGTTTTGTTCCATCCCATCTCTATAGGGGGAAAAAAACTGAATCGAAAACGTCATTCAGAAATAAAATTAAAAATTTATGCAGTATGTGCAAAAAGTTTCTGCCGTGGTTGCTCACTTCTGATGCCATGGATCTGTTTATGGTTGAGCTCCACTGAATGGCGCTAAACTGCGAACAGACTCCATGCCAAGAAGGAACATGTCCCTTTTTGCCACGGTCGTTGCTATAAACCGCCAGCTGCACACACTGCAGCGCTGCCTCTCATTGAAAACTATAGGAGGCAGACATCATGTGGCCCCTGAGGGAATTCTGGTGCGGATTGTAGTGGCATAAACCGGCTTGTGAACGGGCCCTTAGGGTCCATTCACACGTCCGTAGTGTATTGCGGATATGCAAATTGCGAATCTGCAATACATGCGGCCGGCACCCCCCATAGAACTGCCTATTCTTGTTCGCAGTTGCGGACAAGAATAGGACATGTTCCATTTTTTGCAGAGCCGCGGCCCGGAAGTTCAGGGCAGCGGCACGAAAATGTGGATGCAGACAGCACACTGTGTGCTGTCCATATCTTTTCTGTCTGCATAGAGAATAAATTGGGCCGCACCCTTTCTGCAAAATTGCGGAACGGATGCGGGCCCTTAAAAAGATTATCTGTGATGACTGTTCTGCACTTTAAAAAAAAAAAAAATTTTTAATCATTTTCTTAAACCTTTATTTTGTAGAAGTGGAAATGAAGAGAAAATGATGTCTCTGCTCACACCCCTCAATGTTAATTCCCATGCTAGCGATGGAAGAAAGGTAAAAAGATTACGGATACCTTGTTGAGCCAGTTATTCATGGTGAAGGCCTCTTGTCACCTTATCTGTGGATTCCAAACACTTCTCATGTCACATGCAGATGAATCCTCTTTCCAGCCTTCCACAGATGTTTTTCTTTTCAGCTGAGAGAGAGTCTTTGCTTTTTTTGCTAAAAAATGTAGACATAAGCAAGAAAAAGTAAAAAAAAAAAGACTACTCAGCAGAAAGTGTACAGCACCTCCACCGAATGCAAGAATAAAGCCTGATGTAATGGGCCCAGAATCTTTATGAAGAACACCTGGAAGCTTAGCAAGCAAATAATGACTCCCATTTCAGGCAGACTGTATGCAGATTGTTTCCAGTAATTGTCCTCCTCAAAAATCGTGCATGTATTAGTCATGTTTCATCCTGCAGAAGCTACTTTCGTAGTGTATGGCTGCCTGCACCAAACGGGTGGCTCATGTAATGGGGTAAGGGTCTATTCACACGTCCGCCAAATGGCTCCGTATCCCTTCCGCAATTTTGCAGAACAGGTGCGGACCCATTCATTTTCAATGGGGACAGAATGTGCTGTCCGCATTTGCGGATCTGCACTTCCGGATCCGAACTTCCGTTCCGCCCCAAAAAATTTAACATGTCCTATTCTTGTCCACAATTGCTGACAAGAAAATTGCATTTTCTTTGAGAGTGCTGACTGTATGCGGTCCGCAAAACGCATACGGATGTGTGAATGGACCCTAAGGTAGAACGCAGCTGATGAAAGGATGGGTCATGTAAGGAAAGTATTACGTCTGTATTTAACTAGCAACAGAAAGGTTAATTCCTTAAAGAAGAAGTCCCACAAAGATTTTTATTCCCTGACCTGTTAGAAAGGTACATGATATAATCTTCTCATCAGTGAATGTATTCTTGAGCTATACCCTCCCTTCTGATCCTCAGCTTTGTCATGTGACCAACTCTCTGATCTACACCTGACACGGGGCAGGAAGTCCGTTACTTCTCTATTCATTTCTGTGAGACTGACATTGAGCCTCCCATAGGAAAACATAGAGAAACTGGCTTCCTGTCCACACATAAGATGACACAGCTGAGAAGCAGAAGGGAGTTGATAGCTCGCAAATACAGATGCTGATAAGAAAATTACATTATCCATCATGTACCTTTCTAGCAGGTCAGAGAATAACATTTTTAGCGGGAGTTCTTCTCTAAGAAGACTAAACCTATGGCGTTTATCGTATTGTGGTTCTGAATTTCCTGGACCACAGTTATAGCAGTGATCAGAGCTTAGGACTTGTCGCTAGAAGAAGACTATGGGGCAGATTTCCCAATATTTAGTGTATAATTTACTGAAATGTGCCAGATTTATCAAAGCGGCTCATACTGGATGATAAATTTAGTGCCCCCGAACCACATCAAATCCGCACCAAAAACTACAAGTAGCATGTGCTGTTTTTGGTGCACAGAAATCTGCACCAAAAAAACAGATATTTTTTGTTTTGAAATCTGCACTTGTGTGCAGGTTTCCTTACGGCAGGGTTTCTCAACTGCGGTCCTCGGGACCCACCTACCGACTGGTCAGGATTTGAAAATATCCCACAGAATGAAAACCTGTGGTAAGTCCTGATGCATGGACACTAATTATATCACCTGCTCAATATTAAGGAAATCCTGAAAACATGACTGGTAGGGGTTGAGAAACCCTGCCTTAAAGCGTTCGTCCCACTGTAATAACGTATCCCCCAGGGATAAGTATCTGACTGGTGGGGGTCCCACCCCTGAGATCGCAACAGATCACAAAAATACATATGTTTCTACTATTGATTTATGCAAAGTTGTGTGAAAAATCAGTGACAGTTTTAGTCTACTTTGACACCTGCGGCGCGGAGATCCGGCAGAGAATGCTGGGAATCGGCCACATGCAAACCGCAGCAGTTTGTGTCTGGCCAAGTCTCTGCATTTTTGGCGTAATGCTGCCGGACCCCATTATATTTAGAGACCGGTGGGCATTTTGGTACATCCAGCAGGCTGTTCTCTCCTGGGACAGCCTGCCAGAATCCACGCCACTGATATGAGTAGCCTAAGTATGTGATATCTTGTCCATTATTTTTATTTTTTTTGAAGAATTGTATATTTTTAGATTTAAGCTTTAAAATCTGAACTTTTGGCCTTACATAGTTGACAGAATCAATAGCGTTTGTTTGAGTGTTTAGCTCTTTGATATCTGTATCTATATATACTCATGTATCTTTTATTTCTGCAGTCCACACCACTTCACTTGGCTGCCGGCTATAATCGTGTCAAAATCGTAGAGCTGTTACTTCAACAAGGAGCAGATGTACACGCCAAGGATAAAGGGTACGGGTGCGCTGATTTCTAATGGTTTTATTTCCAAGCACAATAATTTATATAGTTATATTCTGTGGTTTATCAGACGTATCTGGTTTGATAACCTGCACAGTTTTATTTCTAGTTATTTTTCCGTGGCAGTGCTTTCTGATAATGTCTCTTTACAGTTAGATAACTTGTGTTAATAATTTCCAAATGATGCCTTTGTCAGGTTACATGTATTGATGTGGGATATCGACACTCGTATCAAGCCCACACCAGCTGGATACTTTTTATACATCTGTGCAGTTTACTGTTGTATCAAGTCATCAGATGGAGATCTGATCTATATAAGGCTGCATTCACATGACTGTATTTTTCAGTCAAGTCTGATCTGCATTTTTCTGCAAAATGGATCTGATCATATGAATGTAGCCTAACAGTAGTAACTCATCAGTGACTTTGTTTGACAAACGCATCAGATATGAATTGAGGTTTAGTGTACACGTGATGGCCCTGCAGCATGCAATATATGTAACAGGGTAAAGGCACACGTTCAAGATTTATGTGCGGAGAATCCTCACTGAGATCTGCAGGTGTTCACAGGGAAATCTGTGCGGACAATCCCCATCAGTTGGTGCGCATGTACATGCAGATTTTCCTCTCCCCATTGAAGTGACTGGAAAAAATCAGGTCAGGAAAAATAAAATTGACATGCTGTGGATTTTCAAATTCACAATGAAAAATTCAAATTCTCATAGAATACAATTTACATGACCTACGGTGCGGATTTTCTGCACTCAAATCCACATTGACGTCTATGGGAGAGTGTTGTGGGCGTGCTCTGTAGCCTTTACAGATGTCATTGTGCAGGGAAGAGGTAGATGAGCTGTATTACCTATTTTGAGTGCTGGATCCTGTGTTAAAGAGGACCTTTCACCGGTTTGTACTTTAGAAAAGCGATACCTCACACTGTAGCCCATGTTCAGTAGATGTGATGGCGCAAATTTTTTTCTTGATCCGCTCCTCCGTTGCGCCCCTCAATCTGTTTAGGCGCACTGTATGCTAATTAATAGCATCGGAAAACACTGGGGAGGAGACATCAGCTTTTCTCCGTGGGCGTTTCTTCTATTTGGCTGTGGCGCTGTCCAGTCACAGTGGAGCGCGTCACAGCCATTGAGAAAAAACAACTTACCTTCTCCCTGGCTGTGACGCTCTCTGCTGTGATTGGACAATGCCACAGCCAGATAGAAGAAACGCCCCTGGAGAAAAGCTGATGTCTACTCCCCGGTGTACCTATGCTATTATTCGGCCTACAGCGCGCCTAAACAGAACGAGGGGCGCAACGGAGGAGCGGATCAAGAAAAAAAATTGCGCTATCACATCTACTGAACATGGGCTACAGTGTGAGGTATCACTTTTCCAAAGTACAAACTGGTGAAAGGTCCTCTTTAACTATATACATGTTGTAATCCTACGTGTCATTGCAGTGATCTCTAAAGAATAGGGGGTGTCATCCCGTGGGCAGTGAAAGTTGCAAGATTAAAAAAATATATAGATTGTGACTGATTTCCATTTAAAGGGATTTTCTGGGTTCAGATTATTGATGGCCTATGTTCTGAAAATAGGAATGCACTGCCGATTACTCGATGAACAAGCGAAACTCTCGTTCATCGGGTAATTTGATCGTTTGTGCGTACAAAAAAATCACCGTTTGCTGGCAGCAGATTGTGCTGTGTAAACATGATCTGCTGCTGGCAAAGGACGAGTCTGTATGGGGTTGAGTGATGACATTAATGATCACCCCTTCCCATACTATGGAGAAGATCGCTGCATGTAAATACTCCGGTCTTCTCCACCTGCGATCAGTGGAAGGAATGCTTCCTTCCCGATAATCTGCTGCTCTGTCGTCCAGTGTAAAGGGACCTTTTTTCTGATTAGCTGTTTGAGGTGGCTGCAGTGCTTGGGTGAGTTTCTTGAGGCCTTGACATTGTTTACATGGGTCTGTCCATCATCCGTATTCTAGTCCCAAAAAACTCTTTGCCCATGCTCATTTATTGCTAAAGATGTTTGAGAAAATAGTGTCGAGACTCGAAACTTTCTTGGCAGCTCATTTAGTATTGAAGCCTTTTCTTTTTATTCTCAGGGTTACCGTTCCCTTTCCCATATTTAACTAGCGGTGGTTACATTTCCTTTTATGCAGTGATTCCAGAGACATGCTCTGTTATCAGATATGTACTTCAGTCAGTGGATGTAAGTTCACTTGGTGAATATAAATTGGTGTTTGCTGTGGGGTAAAAAAAAAAATAATAATAATAAATCATTCGGTCCTGTTAATCCCATGGACTTGTCTGTTTCTGAATCTGCCGTTCGCGTTCATGCCACCACTTCCCTGTAAAAGCAGATGATGCTGACATAAAAGGGAAAAAAATGCCACCATTTGGAGGTGAAGACTCTCTTTTTGCAGAATTCTGCTCTAAGCGGGCGCTCTCCAACAAAGTATGCTGTATGTTCACAGGTTCGAAGCTCTGTTCTGTGTATAGGACAGGACTTGTGCACTGCAAAGCGTCTAGGAAACTAGCGCATGCGCACTGTGTTCATGGAGGTTTCACTAGATTACTGATGGGCAGGTCATGTCACCAGACTTCCAGCTGTTACCATCTGGACATGATCAGTGGCACCAATAGAGAAGACTTGGGTAACTGGAAGGTGTGCCGTTAAAGCAGCAATAAACAGTACCCAATGTTTATTAGTAATCAAGATTATATGTAGAGAGTCCAAGAACTTTACCCCCACCCCATCCCAATTTACTAATTGGCCCAAACGGTTCCTTGGACAATTCTATTTTGAATAAGTCCTTTTTGGGCTTTGTGGCTTAAGAGGGTGGTGGGGACAGTACTGAGGGGTCTTTTTCAGGCTAAAATGCAGCTAGAGTCTTAGTCTTAAAACAAGACCAGAATTTTGCTTCTAGTTGCAATCTAGATTGAATTAGAGCAGTTTAAAGTGAGACCCGCATGTACTGTGCTTAAAGCTTTTAGGCCCCTTTTAGACGAGCGAGTGTCTCGCTGCGGACTTGCAGCGAGACGCCTGACTCCCAGCACTGCCGGGGTCACATAGCATTATACTGATTTATGATGCTGTGTAACCCTTACAGTTCTGGAATGTATTAGATGACACTAACATAACGCTGTCATCTAATACATTGACAGGGGCAGCCGCGATCTCCTCCTCCGGCCGGCCCTGTCAATCAACAGGACGAGGGGGCGTTTTTTTGCGGCGGCTACCAGCAAGTAGACGCCCTACTTGCTGGTAGAGACCTAATTCACATATTATAAAAGTTCATTTTTAGAAGAAACTGCTGAAGGAAAGTAAGTAACATCATTATATTTTCATATATTGCAGTATAAGGAATTTAACTAGCCCCAGCCCCCCCCCCAAAAAAAAATACTTTAGTGAGGTGACAAAAGCCCTTTAAAGGGTTTGTCCAGGAATGCATAATTTCTAACAGGTATCAGCAATCTACCTCCCCTACTTAAAGGATCGTACGTACCTGCTCCCCTCTTGCTCCTTCATCTTTATCTTCCGGTCTAAGGTTTTTCTTCCTCCTCGGCATGGTCACGTGCTCCTCTTCAGCCAACCGCTGGCTTCAGCAGTGATCTGTGAACAAGACACATCAGCGCAGAAGCCAGGGATTGGTTGCAGTGGATCCAAGTGACCATGCAGGGGAGGAAGAAAACAAACCCTGGACCGGAAGGTGGAGAAATGGGAGCCTTTGCAAAACACTTTGCAAAACCGGTGGGGAGCAGGTAAGTGTTATCCTTTAAGTAGGGTAGGCAGGTTGCTGGCATGTATTCCCAGGCAACCCCTTTAATACTTGATTTATTTATCGTTTACCGTAAACAAACGAAGAATTAAAAAAAAATTGTCCAGCTGTACGTTGTACCTGTGGAAAATGTCATACTCTCTTGCTCTCCGCCATTCGGGCTTCTTGGCTCTCTTCACTGGTCACTGTCTGTCAGCTCCCGCCCAGTTGGGGGGTCTCATGCACTGCTGCAGCCAATGACTGGCTTCAGCAGTGACACACAGAGTTCACTACACCGCAGTGTATTGTGGTTATTTGCCATGCCGATTATACAGGGAACTCCGTTTATTCCTGTGAGAAGCGTATATTTAGGTCAGCTGTAAGTGTGTGATGTTCCTCCGGGGAATGGACAGTGCAGCACATTTCACCATCTGCTGTATTTCTGCTCATTATACAATGGTTGCGGTTTAACTCTTACTTTACAAAGGAGTAGGTCATAGTTATACGGAGGAGATTGTGGTATGTATCTGAGCAACTTCTACATTAAGGTAGATCGCGGTACGCGGCTCTGCCCTGCATTATTCAGAATCGTGTGCATTTCATTGGGTTTCTTGCTGTATATTGACCCCATTCCTTATTTTCCCACTCTTTAGAGATTTGGTGCCTCTTCACAACGCTTGTTCGTACGGCCACTTTGAAGTGACAGAGCTTCTTGTTAAGGTAACTGATTCAATTTACTGTTTGGCCCGTTCAACAGAACATTAAACATTAAAGTGGTTGTCAGAGTTTAAAGAAAAAAAGGCAGGACAGCGTTAAAATAGTGATTAGTATTTCTACTCACAGAATCCCCTCGTCTCCAGTGCTACTGCTCCAATCCTCCCTGGGCTGCTGCCATGAATCCAGGAACACAGTGAATTGGCGGAACGTTCCACCGAGACGAGCAGCGCCACTTCTTTTTCGCTGTGTTCCTGGATTGTAAGTGAGGTCACTTCTCTGACCGTCACTGAGTGAGCCGCGGCCCGTGCTGGTTCATACTAAGTTGCACGGCCAACCGTTTCAGGTGA
Organism: Bufo gargarizans; assembly: GCF_014858855.1. Taxonomy (NCBI): domain Eukaryota; kingdom Metazoa; phylum Chordata; class Amphibia; order Anura; family Bufonidae; genus Bufo; species Bufo gargarizans. The sequence goes on from NC_058085.1 coordinate 312,696,531, forward strand.
GCATCTCATCTCTTTACACTAATTTCTTTCTCAAGCGGTCCTCCTTTTATATATCAAGTCATGTACTTGGCTGCAGAGATCATGTCCAGTTTACGGCACTTGATTATTGCAGCGAATCACTGGCGTATACAGCACGTCACCGCTGCAGCCATGTAGGATTGGAGCAGTGGCATAGAGCGGAGGGCGTTTGAAACTGTGAGTATAACTTTTTACTGTGTTAAAGGGAGTCTGTCACCACCTTTTTCCATTATAAACGGCTCCTGGTGCCCTGTAGATGACATTTACTGTACCCCAGACGTACCTTTTTGTTGATCTATTGATCTTTGTTTCCCGATATGCAGATGAGCTGAAAAGAACCCAAGGGACAATACCCATGGGCATTGGAGCCCAGCCACTTCCATTAGAATGGAGGCCTGCTCCTCTCCTCTTCATCTTCCCTACACCTCTCTCCACTTCTGATGTTAGAAACCCAGTGCTTGAAATCTCACGCAGGTGCATATCACCCATTGTAGCTGTGCCACCTGCTTCCCTCTGTGGCATTGGCGTCATCAACTCTTCCGTCGCATGTACGCCACAGTTGATGACCCCAATGCAGGCGCAAACAGATGGGCGATATGCGCCTGCACTGGATTTTCAGCGCAGGGTTTGTGACATCAGAAGTGGGGGTAGGTCTAGAGAAGGTGAAGATGTCAGGATCAGGCCTCCATTCTAATGGAAGTGGCTGGCCTCCTATGCCCAAAGGTAATGCCCGTTGGGTTCTCTTCAGCTCATTTGTATATTGGAATAAAGATCTTTTATTAGGTCAGACAAAGATCAATACATCAACTAAGGTACGTCTGGGATACAGTCAATGTCCTCTACAGGGCACTGGGAGCCGTTTATAATGGAAAAAGGTGGTGACAGACTCTCTTTAACACCTTCCCATACCAGCTACCTTTTTTTTTTTTTTTTTTTTTTTTTTTAACTCTTTAAAGGGGTTCTCCGGGTTCAGCTCTTCATTTCCCCATCTTCACCCCTCCAGCCCCCCTGATATGAGCATCGGAGCATTTGCGCTAAAATGTGTAGGGCAAAGGTATTTTGTTGGAGATCTGTAAAACGGCTATGGCAGTACTAAAGCCCGCCCATCAGAGCCGGTGACGTCACCGGGGACACTGCTAGGTGGAAGCCTCCGCCTAGCAGTGTGAGAATAAAAACAAGGGCGAGCATTGGAGCATGGAATGCCGGGAGGGGTGAATATGGGGATATGTCTGGGTTCAGCTCTGAACCCCTTAAGTAATATTAATTAGCTTGTTCCTTGGTATGAAGGTTAGGGCTGTTGTCAGCAGAATGACATTTTTTATATACGCTTAGAATGGGTATAAGAAAAATTTAAGATTACTTATCCAAACCATCCCCCATGGCTGGTGTCCTGACACTTACCTGCCCCTGCTGCTCTTTCCTGCGTGTGTCCAGATGGGACCAAGGAGTAGACAACAGGAGATGCGTGCTTAGAGGGTCATGGACCACAGTGGTGACAAGCCTCAGCCGCTGAGCGATGAGCAGGCATTTCCTGGAGACTGAAGACTTTCAATAAAGCCTTGACCATGATTACTAGAAGATACACTTGTAATTTAGACTTTCTTGCCTTACAGCATGGTGCCTGTGTTAACGCAATGGACCTTTGGCAATTTACCCCTCTTCATGAAGCTGCCTCTAAGAACCGTGTGGAGGTGTGTTCCCTCCTGCTGAGTTATGGAGCAGATCCCCACATGCTCAACTGTCACAACAAAAGTGCCATTGATCTGGCACCTACACCACAGCTAAAGGAGCGATTAGCATGTGAGTACTGACATTTGGGAGTGCCATTTCTGTTAGGTGGTTAGCAGACTATAGCTTAGGGTGGGTTCACATCAGGGTTTAAGCCTCCGTTTGACGTATACGTTAGAAAAAGAAAGGATACAAAAACGCAGCACGCCACGTTCTTGTATCCTGCATAGTCCGTTAAAAAAGTATACTTATCCCTTATTTTTTTTTCTACAATAAAACTCTATGGTGAATGGATGACACTGTATGGCATCAGTCCAAGGCATTCGTTTGACGTATATGTTTGTAAATGTTAAATGGAGCATTAAACGGATGGGAAAAATGTGATGTGAACCAACCTTATACCTGAGGTTAGAATGAGTTTACAACTGCATCAAAGGCCCCTGTACACAGACCAATGATTGGGGCAATTAACGGGAAGGAGCATTCCAAGAATTATTGTGTGAAGGCGCCACTGATCACCCATCCAGAGTCGTCATTTCTGAGCAGTAGATCGTTCTGGGAAAACACAGATCTGCTGCCCAGAGACCCTCTTTTGGGGGAGGAGGGTGTCCTCATACACCAGAGATGATTGCTACTCGCCTCTGCTCACGGTCAGGCAACTATTGAGAAGGAACGGTTTGATGCCAATAATTTCCATTTAAAGGGGGCGCAGATGTGTTTCCATTTGATGGGACACATGAAAAAATGTCCCAGTGCTTGCAGTTTTGTGTTATCTAATCTATTTGATGTTACATTCTTTCTAGATGAATTTAAAGGTCATTCATTGCTTCTGGCCGCAAGGGAAGCAGATGTCGCTCGCATTAAGAAACATCTCTCACTGGAAATAGTCAATTTTAAACATCCTCAGACTCATGAGACTGCACTGGTAATTGTCCAAATGGAAATGTATTGAAATAAATTATATGCACTTCCCGAGGTGTATGCATTTACCATTCTGTAAGTCATTTTCTAGGGTCTTTATAGGTCGGGTGGGAGCAGCACTGCAGTAACCAGGCACGGACAGTCTATAGTGCTTTATAGTTCCAGTAGCTGTCGTGAGTTAAAACCGATGATTTGTTGGGGGCCCAGGAGTTGAATCCCTGCCACTCTGATATTGATGATCTATCCTAAGGATATGTTATCACTTATTAAAGACGAATTTTCTTGTTTTATTTTTATTTTTTTTAAACCTGCTACCTTTGTTTTGTTTTTTTCCAGATAGACCCCCTCCATTGTGCCGCTATGCCTCTTTGCTTTCCGGCAACACATATGTTAATTAGGACCATCGGTACCGGGAGGAGGAGACCTCAGCTCTCCTCAGCCAGGGAGAAGTAGACTCCCACTGAGGAGAGCTGAGGTCTCCTCCTCCCTGTACCGATGGTCCTAATTAGCATATGTGGCGCTAGAAAGCAAAGAGGGGCATAGCGGTGCAATGGAGGGGTCTATCAGAAAAAAAAAAATGGTTGGTCACCTGCAGCAGGCGGACTACTTTATAAGGTAGTAGGTTTAAAAAAAAAAAAAAAAAAAAACTTTAAAGGTACTTTTTAAGTACCATAAAACCCCTTTAAATAAGTCATTTCACCTAAATGTATTGAGCAAGAATATTAATGCAGCAGTAAGAGATGGTGAAGGGTGGTTTCAATCTGCTCTTCAAAGGCTATGCGAGCGAGAACACTGGTAAAAGTGTACAGATGGAGAAGCTCTTTATAGCATCCAGGGGATCCATTCCCTCATGTGACATTTTAGATCAAAAAGAGCATCTTGACAAGTGAGAGGGGAAATGTTCCCTAAGGAACTATTAGAGAATATGTCTCCCTTTAATCTAAAGACAGGCAGGGGAAAGGATCTTCCGGTCATGATGTGAATAGGACTTTATGAAGGAAAGGAAACTACTATCAGTTGCAGCTTTTCGGAATATTTTGTTAATAGTTTAGATTTTATATACAGTAATTATTCTCTATTATTAAAGCGCCAATCATCCCATGGCACTGTACATGTGAAAAGGGGTGTACATAGATAATACAGACAATTGCACTTGAGACCGATAAGGAGCAAAAGGTTTCTAATGTTTGCAAATGCTGACAAGTAGTTAAATGTTTCCCTTAAAGCACCTTCATTGCACTTCTTTTTTTTTTTTTTTTTTTTAATATAACTTTCTCATGGGAGAATTCCACATCGCCTCTGCTAGCCTGGAAAATCAATGTATGTCAGAGACCGTAGAATGAAAAAACACAGATTCAACATTTTTCTACAGTGAGCTATTCACAGGTCGTCTGTCTGACCCCACTTCCCAGTAAAACAAGACTCCAGGGAAAACAGGCTTATCATCATCGTGTTTTCCATAAAATAGCAACTTAAGTGTTCCAGAAAAGGAATTCTTGGGAGACAGCCCACATTTTATTTTTTAAGAAGTTACATTTAGTTAAAACGCATCTGTCAGCAGATCTGTACCTATGACACTGGCGGACCTGTTACATGTGCACTTGGCAGCTGAAGACGTCTGTGTTGGTCCCATGGTCATATGTGCCAACAGTGCTGAGGAAAATTATGGTTTAATATATGCAAATGAGCCTCTAGGAGCAACGGGGGCGTTGTCATTACACCTAGAGGCTCAGCTCTCTCTGCACTGCACCTGTCAAAGTTGAGGGGGCGTGGTACTTACAGAGAGCAGGGCCTCTGGGTGTAACAGCAACGCCCCTGTTGCTCCTAGAGGCTAATTTGCATATATTAAACCATTTATCTCAGCACTGCGGGCACATATGAACATGGGACCAACACAGATGCCTTCAAGCGGACATGTAACAGGCCAGACAGTGTCCTAGGTACAAATCTGCTGACAGATGGGCTTTAATTTATATTTTAAATTTGTATGTTGTATATTTCATCTTCTGAATAATGTATTATTTGTCTGACTCTTACACATAATGATTATTACTAAACAGACAACTGGAGTCCCATTATAATTATAAATCAGTAAATTTACTATCATTTGTTTTCACTGAAGCTTTAAAAGTCTGTTCAGTTATTACTGATTATGTGCTCTGCACCCGGAATACTTGCAGCATGTGCAAAAGTAGGAAGGACTTTCCATGTGGAAACAACCAGTGTCCCAGTGATAATTATGTGAACGCTGGTTGGACTGGGGGAAATGAACTTGTGTTATGCCCAAGCCAAGGAGGACATCTCTCCCCACCAGACCTAAATAATAATTTAAACTGCATATTTTTATTTTTATTAGATTGTAGCTTTGCCCTATGACTGTGCGCACTGATTTTAGCTTTCATGCATCCACACTCTTGCCCTGTATGGAGAATTTTATTTTTATTTATTTTTTTAAAAAGGGGGAAAAAAGTGAATCCATAATTTAAAGGAAACCTTTCACATTTAACATCATGTATCAGCTGCAGATATCATGTTATAGAGCAGAAGGAGCTGAGCAGATTGTTATATAATTTATGGGAAAAGATTCAGTAAAACTTGTCATTTATACATTAAAATTCCGTCTCATTCTGGGCTGTGAAGTCCAGCAGGCGGTCCTATCAGTGATTGACAGCTCTCTCTGTATACAGTGATAGGACCGACTCCCTGACTTCAAGGCCCAGAATGAGCAGGAATTGAAATGTATGAAATACAAGTTTCTCGCTAGTATCATTGGGGGACATAGACCGTGGGTATAGCTGCTTGCTGCCACTAGGAGGCGACACTAGGCTAAGAAGTGATAACTCCTCCCCTGCAGGCTATACCCCCTCCAGCCTGGAGAGAGCATATCAGTTTTTAGCTTAGTGTCGTAGGAGGCAGACCTCCCTGCTTTTGCAGGGCGGCTTACTTTTATTATTTTATCTTTTTCCTCTTTTAGGTTTGGGGAAACAGAGTCGCCTAGCCACTCTGTCTACCCCGGGAGCAAGGCCGGTGTCGGAATCCCTCACCGCTCGCCCTCCCCAAGAAACGGAAGTGGACCAGGGCAGCCCAGCTCCCCTGCTTCCCGCCAGCCAAGGGGTCACCTGAATCCGGTGAGACCCTCCGCCTTTCCAGTCTCCTGCCACTTTGTGTGCCAGCGGCTGAAGAGGTGACCCTGCTGGTACTCTGAGTAAGGGTGAAGGGAAGAGGATGAAGATGGGGTGAGTAGTCCGCATTGGGTAAGTACCTCGGCCCTCCCCCTTCCCCCCGGTCACCTCATCATAGATGGAGGACCTTTTTCCTCAGGTGGGCCATTCCTGGTGAGGGCCCCACATTACCTCAGGCCCCAATGTAGGTTTGGGCTTCTGTCCATACGGGGGGCCTGGGTTCTCATCAGATTCCGTCCGGCAGCCGGCACTGGTCCAGTTGTACGGCCTGCGGGGTGAGCTCCCGCGGCCGGCGTTCGGCCAGGGCGCTTGCAGAGCGCCTCTCCGGTCACTCCACTTCCCGGCCGGCTATTCGTTCGGCCGGCGCTAAAATTTAGGCCCCGGCTCCTCTTCGGGCCTACCGGGACTCAGCCCGGGCAGCCTTTAGCGGCAAGGGATGGGTTCCCGCAGCGAGAGGGGACACACCCCCTCCAGATCAGTGGGCAGACATCGGCGGTTGCTCTCCAGGCCCCGCTGTGGTAACCGGCCGGCAGTACCCCCGGTCGGCTGTGCGCCGAACTTTATATCCCGGCTTTGCGGCCTACTAGGCCGCAACTTTCATTCCAGTTATGGAGGGGGCGGGTTCGTCCTTTTGGCGCGGATTCTCCCCGACTAGCTGTCGCTCCTCCCCCAGGTGCCCGCTGAGCTCCGCCTCCGGTCCTCTGATCTGGGTTAACCCTTTGTGGCAAGTCGTTTGTTTGCAGCCGGCACTGCATTATCCGGAGTCCCCTTCTGCAGGCCAATTACCTTAGATTAGGAAGTTAACCCTAACCCCTTCCTGCCGGCATGTCCACCCTGGTGGTGGGATATCTATTGGACAGGGGAGGATTGCTCACAGTTTCCCAATCCGCCCTCCGGGGCTGTTTGGTGAGAATGCACACATGAAGAATTCCCAGACCACCCTTCTGGGTCGTCTGGTGTATAGGCCACCACATGTGAGACCCAGCGGAACACATCTGAGGGATTCCCAATCCGTCATACGGGCCGTTTGGTTTATAATGCCCCACCTGCACAGATACAGGGGAGCACATCTGAAGGTTTCCCAATCCGCCCGCTGAGGCCGTTTGGTTGATAATACTCCACCTGCACAAATACAGGGGAGCACATCTGAAGGATTCCCAATCCGCCCGCTGGGCTGTTTGGTTGATAATACTCCACCTGCACAAATACAGGGGAGCACATCTGATGGTTTCCCAATCCGCCCGCTGAGGCCGTTTGGTTGATAATGCTCCACCTGGACAAATACAGGGGAGCACATCTGACGGATCCCCAATCCGCCCGCTGGGGCCGGTTGGTTGATAATACTCCACCTACAAAAATACAGGGGAACGCATCTGAAGGATTCCCAATCCGCCCTACGGGGCCGTTTGGTTGATAATGCTCCACCTGCACAAATCCAGGGGAGCACATCTAAGGATTCCCAATCCGCCCTACGGGGCCGTTTGGTTGATAATGCTCCACCTGCACGGATCCGGGGGAACACATCTGCTGGATTCCCAATCCGCCCTACGGGGCCGTTTGGTGATAATGCTCCACCTGCACGGATCCGGGGGAGCACATCTGCAGGATTCCCAATCCGCCCTACGGGGCCGTTTGGTTGATAATGCTCCACCTGCACGGATCCGGGGGAGCACATCTGCAGGATTCCCAATCCACCCTACGGGGCCGTTTGGTTTATAATGCTCCACCTGCACAAAGCCAGGGGAGCACAGCTGCTGGATTCCCAATCCACCCCTCTTGGGTCATTTGGTTGTTAATCCACATTCGCAATCCAATGGAGGACCTCTGGCAGTTCCCAATCCACCCTCCTGGATTGTAGGGTTGATTGAGTGCCGCCCACACAATCCTGTGAGCGGTCAGGTAGGGATGCCGATTCCACCTCCTGGGTGTTTTGATGGTTATATCGCCGCCGTCACAGCCTGCAACTGCCATGACTCAATGCTCAGAGGTAGAGCTGCGCACGAGCAGGACACTTCCTCCTCGGTCTCCTCCGCACCTCCACCCTTCCTCATTAGGGTGATATTCAGAACCCTCCCTTCTGACAGGGGTTGGTTCTGAGGGAACAGGGAACAGTTCTGCGGACTCTGTGAATCTTCTAGACTGCATCCATGCTACCGGCAGTACTGATTGTCTGCATTGCCCCTTCCTTAGGCGGCATTTGCATTGCTACTGGATACAGTACTTTCCCTTTGTATTCCCTCATTCCACAGGTGGACTGACTGCACTTGCTCTGGTCAGTGCCAGCCATTCGCGTCTCCCCTTTCGGTTGTTGACGGATTGCTGTTCCACTGGGTACAGTACTGGCGTTACGCATTAGCCTCTCTCATAGGAGGCGTTATGGCTTTATCGCGGGTGGCAATGTTTGCTGTAAGTATTACCACCTTGCTTAGGTGGAGGAGTTCTCTACCCACCGGGAACGGGACTATTCATATGCATTATCCTCTTCCATAGGGGTGTACTTCTCTGCCATTGGGGTCAATTCCTACTGGGTGCATTACCCCCTGCCATAGGTTAGGTACTTGCGCTAACTCAGGATACAGTACTCCCTATATATTTTTCTCCCCTTCATAGGTGGAGTGGTTGCACTTCCATTGAGGGTAGTGCTTACAGTACGTGTTACCCCCTCCATGGAGGGGGTTATTACACTACCGTTGGATGCGGTTCTGATAATCTCCCTTCCTTGACGGAGGATTGCTCTACCACTGAATACTATTCAACAGTCGCGGCATTACCCCTTTCTACATCTAACAGGAAATCACTGAGCATCTATGCATGCTTTAATTCAACTAAGCCTGCGCACTAGATGCCTTGGCTTCTTTCACGGGTGGGCCGCGGCAACAGTCGTTGCCATTGGTGCCTGGTACTCTTCATCTAGAGGTATATGGATACTGGGACTGCTCCCATACTGTATCCTCCCGTCTCTTCTGGTACTGGTTGTTGGCGCAGATAGGTCGTCCTTGTTCTCTTAGGGGAGTCGCTCAGCAACTCTTCAGGTGCCCTAGATTCCCACCCCTATGGGCCTCCACCGTTCAGGTCGGTCAGAAATTGGTCCTCTACAGCGTGTGGATGCACGCCATTATTCAAATGTTGGGTTTACGACCCAGCGAGCCCAAGGTTTCACTGACTCTGCATTCTGGGCCACCACTCTTCCTCATTAGGTGAGGGTGTTTGGCTGGCATTCTGCATGGATTACTACAGCGTGTTCTCTAAGTCAGGATGGCCGAGTGGTCTAATGTGCCGGACTCAAGAGTTAATCTCTTCCGTGTGTGGGGTGTTCGGGTCTCCAAATGGAGGCGTGTGTTCAGATCCCACTTCTGACAAGAAAGCAAGGGTAGTTTTCACAAGGGCCGGAGATCGAACTCATGGCAGTGGGTCAGCCCCCTCAGATAGGGGTTCTACCCTAACACTGCTTCGGCGGTTGCTCTGGTTTTGCCCCCTTTTTTAGATGGAATGCCTCAGGATGGCTCTGGTTGACTGGGATAGCTTGGTTCCATGCTACTTCTGGGTGTCCTTAGGCCTCTTCCTCAGTTTTACGCTGGGAGGAGCAGGCTGTAGATATTACTGTACAAGGGGTATTTACATCTCCACTACATGCTAGGGTTCCTACTGACATTCCTAATGCACAGTTCCTTCCTCAGACGGCAGTTTCTTCTGACTTTGGGATTGGTATCCTGTACGGGGTGGCCTCCTCCTCAGCTGGAGTGTGGCCTTTGCGTTACTCTGGCGGCTTCCTTTGTATGGGCTCCTCCTCAGGGGTGTATTTCATTACCAGGAGATCTGTAAAGTGCCAGTCCCTGATGGCAATGGGCTTGCCCTGACCTCTTAATGGTCTTCATTGCTGTTGACTGTCCGTTGCTCTGACAACTATTGTTCTTGTGTCGTCAACTCGGGTTTGGCACTGGCATCAATGCCATAGCTATCAGCACCTTAATTGGGCGCGCTCGACTGGGTAGCTTAGTCCCTGTGGCACTCATCGACCACTACAGTGATTCCTTCCTTCAGTTAGGATTACTTCTGTGTCACATCAAGCGATGGTGGTCATTCCTTTCTCTGCTCCTTCCAGGGGTGGACTACGGTCCCCCCAAGCCAGGCTGAGTGGGTGACTGTCACACCTTGTCACCACTGGTGGGGATTTCGTTCCTTGAACGGAACACCCCTATTTTTCTTCCTGTCCTTCCTCTAGCTGGATTTCTGACCACATTTCCCTTCGGTCTCCTCGACCGGTGGCAATGGGTTGTATAGCTATGGAATCCGGGATCTATTTTTTTCCATGGAGAGTATTCTCTTATCTTGGTCTCTGCCCGGAAGTCAATATATGTAAATTATGGGGTTTTTCAATTACCGGTTTCTTTAACCAGAGGAGGGTCCTGCGGACCTGGATTTTGGTTCCGCTTCCACAGTTGTGGTCAACAACCGGCTTCGCCCCGACGATCGGTAGATCGCTGGAGGCGTTTCAGGAACAAACAAGCCCCCCCCTCTGGGACTTCTTCTTCTTCTTATTGTACGTCCATTTGTCCTTTGTCATTTGCATCAGGCAGTGCTCCACCAGAATTTTCATTCTGGCGGAAGGTCGCCGCTTTCCGGGTCATCTCGGACATGGTTTTCTCTTCTTTCTCCCTCGTATTTTGAGGGCGGGCTCTCCATCAGCCATCTATTTTGGCCTCGGAGATTTGCTGGTCCATACCTGGCGCGTTCCGCTGTATGGGTTTTCTGCCTGATTTTCTTGGAGGTCCTTGTCATAGCTGGCGTCTTCCAACGGGATGCTTTTTTTCCTGGGATGTCTGCCTGTCGGTTGCTTCCTAGCGGAGTGATGGCCTGGCCGACCAGCGGTCGTCATTTCTCGGGTTCATCTACTCCAGACATCGCTTCTGGACGGCAGCGTCTTGGTCTTCCGGCAAGTTCGCCGAGTTTTTCGGGGGGCTTTTCTAGACATCAACTGTTGCTGCTCCAGGCAGCAAGATTTTGCAGGCGGCAGCGGATGACGCATCCTCGAGGGCATTTTTTCCTCCAGGGGCGTGTGATTTGTTTCCCTCCCCGTGGACTGCTTTAGGACGTCCCACGGTCTGTGTCCCCCAATGATACTAGCGAGAAAACGAGATTTTTGTGAACTCACCTGTAAAATCTCTTTCTCGCGTAGTTCATTGGGGGACACAGCTCCCACCCAGTGTTCTGTTTGCCGCACATATTGGCGGTTGGTGGGCCAGTATGGTCCTCAGTTCTGGTGCATTCCGACTGATGTTTGTCAGTTATGGGTTGTTTACTGTATTTTCCTTATTGATTTTTTCTCCTACTCCTATTGCTTGGGCACAAACTGATATGCTCTCTCCAGGCTGGAGGGGGTATAGCCTGCAGGGAAGGAGTTATCACTTCTTAGCCTAGTGTCGCCTCCTAGTGGCAGCAAGCAGCTATACCCACGGTCTGTGTCCCCCAATGAACTACGCGAGAAAGAGATTTTACAGGTGAGTTCACAAAAATCTCGTTTTTCCCATAAATCCATATATCAATCTGCTCAGCTCCTCCTACATGATATCTGCAGCTCAACCACCATGTACAACGTGACAGGTTCCCTTTTAAAGGGGTTTTTCGAGAGTATAAAAATGTCCCCCCACATTGAATATACTTACCCTGCTCCTGGTCCCGTGATGCTAGGAAGGCTCGTCCCCGCCTGCCATTGGCTGCTCTAGTTCCACCCAACCCCCCTGTACACGGGGAGAAGCAGCAGCGGGGCCCGGCATATGGGGGCAGGACATTTTATACTCTCGGATAACCCCATTAAAAAAGTCACGAGTACTAGGAAACCTATAATCACACATTTGTGTCTGTTATTGACTCGGCTAAGAAGGAAAAAACTATTTCGGCACTGTTTTGTGCATGCTGCTTAAAATTATTAGAAGTTTCTAACCAGCTCAAAAACAATGGAAAGCAAACTTCTAAGGGAGTTACATATTCTTCATGTGTTTTATGTCTTCTAGCATTTTGCTGCATCTTCTCCATACCCCAAGAGGAAACAAGTGTGTGAGCTGCTTCTTAGGAAAGGGGCAAATGTCAATGAAAAGACCAAAGAGTAAGTCTTATTCCTCGCAGCATTTCTATGTACATGGAGCCCTTAATCATTTACAAATTCTAATTTTTGTTCTTTTTGCCAACAAAAGCTTTTTGACGCCACTCCACGTTGCAGCAGAGAAGGGCCACAATGATGTTGTGGAGGTGCTGCTGAAACATGAGGCAAAGGTAGGAATTTTGCCCGTTGGAAAGCTTGTCTGTATTGAATATAGAGGGTCCTCGGACCCGCACTGTTGCCTAGAGCACTGCATGAACAGTACTGCTGCGCCGACTTCAGCTCAGTAATTTATCTCTGTACTCCATCTGGTTTGCATAACGCAGCCGGTTTCTGGCTGCACCGAGTGGGAGCGGGAGGTGAGCGCACAGATATATTTACTGATCTTAAACTGCTCATAGAGTACAGTAGTTAAATAGGCTCCTTAGAGGTGACATAGTACATGGTGAGAATTCACTGACCTCTCACGTGTGCGTCTAAGGATTACTTTTGAGATTTGCGTCCAACTTTTTTTTCCCCCCTCCTACAATAGATAAATGCATTGGACAATTTGGGGCAGACATGCCTCCATCGTGCGGCACATTGTGGCCATTTACACACCTGCCGAATTCTCTTGAACTCAGGATGTGATCCAGCAATTGTATCACTACAGAGTTTCACCGCCCTTCAAATGGGGAATGAGAGCGTTCAGCAACTCCTCCAAGGTACAGGTTTCATATCTCAGTACTCCCTATCCCAGAAACTGAACTTGTCAGATGATCTCTGCTGTCCTATCTGAGAGCTGCCGATGATGGCGGGAGAGAAGAGAAGCTGTGTGATATATAGGTTTTTGTGATTTGGAGCAGGATTTGAGAGTAGATCCTGACGGGACTCCTTTGAAAGACAGTATGCCCTGATTACCCTGCTCCCGACCTTCTGTACAGACACCGATGCAGGACAACCTGTCAATCTTCCCTTGTGGGTGGAAATATCAGGCCTTTCATTGTCTCTCCTAGGAGCTCGGTCAGGATAGTTTCTGCCTTTTACTCTCAAATCCTACTCCAAATCATATGAACCTATATATCCCTCAGTCTTTCCCTCTATCATCTCCCACTCTCAGGTATGGAAATCATCTGACAGATTCACTTTAGGTTTTCTCATTTTTAATTGTGGTTACTTTACGTTAACATAATGTCCCTCTTTACCAGAAGGCTTGTCGTTCAGTAATACAGATGCAGATCGCCAGCTGCTGGAGGCTGCAAAAGCTGGAGACCTAGAAATTGTAAAGGTGAGCGCCTGTGTGTGTGGGTGTGTCTCTCGTTGTGAGTTCTCAAGCATTAGCGCAGGGATCGGCAACCTCCTGCACTCCAGCTGTTGTGAAACTACAACTCCCAGCATGCTCCTTTCACTTCTGTGGGAGTTTAGAGAACAGCCAAGCAAGTGTGCACGATGGGAGATGTAGTTTCTCGCTCGTATCATTAGGGGACACAGAAGACCATGGGTATGGCTGCTGCCACTAGGAGGCGACACCTAGCTCTCCCTCCTCTCAGCTATAACCCTTCTGCAGACACTGAGCTAATCAGCTTTAACTTGGTGTCCGTAGGAGGTAGACATTTTTTTTCTGCAGGTCTGCCAAAGTTTTTTCATTTTTTTTTTATTTTTATTTTTTTTATTTTATTTTATCAGGTTCGGGCTACAGGCGGACTCTAACCACCTGTTTTTCCCACACTTGAGGGGGGAGACCAGTGGGTTCTTAAGAGCGCTGCTCATTCCCCACCTCTGGAAGACTGTTACCTGCCACCAACAGTGTCACCTTGTCTCCTACTTCTGGAAGTCCCCCTGTTGCCGGTGTAGCTGCCCTCCCCAGAGGCAGCACACTGAGGAAGGTGACACTGCTGGACTCGGGGTGGGCAGAAACCGTCTAGGTAAGTATATTGCCTACCCCCTATACCTGAGCCCTGCCCCCCTTCTACTGAGTTCTCTAAGAAAACACAGGAATATGTTTCCCCCCCCTAACCTTTTGGCCTTTTTCCTTGTATCTGGTGACTCACCGGCCCAGCCCTCGGTCCCACCTCCAGGCCCTGCGATGCATTCCGGCAGTCGCATGTCTCCTTGGGCGGCTGCTGCTTTTTTCCTCAGGGCATCGGTACGCCCGTTCCCAACCTCCTTTGTTCCCCATTTGCATTCCTGTTCCCTCCCTGCATTGCCGTCCCAACCAGAAGTTCTTCCAGTCGGCTCCGCCTGCACTCCAGGCCCCGGCTCTGTGGCCTAGTAGGTCGCAGGAGTGTTTCGGTGGCAGGAACTGTACTGTCAGAGTGCGAAAATTTCGCTCCCATGTTTTCGCCCCACCAGCTGCCCAATAGCTCTGCCCCTGCCTTCTGCTTAACTCTTGCCTCAGAAGTACTGTGCTCTATGCTGAGGGTTAGAGTGTTGGTCATTAGTGCAGACGGCTGTTAGTTCCTATGTCCCACAATGAACTAAGTGAGAGAGATTTTACAGGTGAGTTGACAAAAATCTCGTTATCTCCTTGTTCCCTTTACGTGTAGTGCATTGCCTCTACAATCTGCTATGGTGACTGCATCAGCTTTCCCTCCTTGTGGAGTTTCGGTATGCACTTATTTGGTTTACATATGTGAGTTGTCATCATTGCTCCCCTTGCTGGGTAGTCTTCTACACTCCCCTTCCGCATGGTGAGTAGTTGCACTTCCCCCACATACTGTTTCTGCCTGCACAGCCAGTTTTTTAATAACCATTGGGTTCTTGTATGCCCCCTTTCTGTATGCCCCCCTGCCTGCGCGAGTTATATTGGTTCTGTTACCGTTTATTTTTCTAAGACTTTGTGGCGTTCGGTGTCCACACTCCCTTCCTGACACAGTATTTATACCATCTCTTTTTTTTTTTTTTTTTTTTTTTTTTTTTTTATTGGGAAAACTACAAAACATTTACAATAAAAAAAGAATTTTTTTACAATCTCTCAATTCTTAGTGACCCAAATAGTTATATATAAATATATTCCGCGCATCTTTTCATAGTATTTATAGAAAAGAAAAGAAAACCCTCCCCTCCCTCCCTCCCAATTTGTGGTGCGTCAAAGTAGGACCCCTATATATGAAACAACTTGATCTCAGCTAACCAAACCTCCAACCACCCCATATCCTACTCCATTGGTATTCGTTTTCCCTCCGTCTATATAGAATTTTTTCATAGTTCTTTACTTTATCAATTAAATTTATCCATGTGTTTATGTCTGGAGTGGATCGGGCAAACCAGGTCCGGCTGATCAAAACTCTAGCCAGCATCAATATTCTGCTCAAAAAAATCTTTTGATGGTTATGATTTTTTAGTTTGGAGAGATCATTAAGAACAAATACTTGTGGTTCAAAAGGAATTCGAATTTTTAGTTTACACATAATACAGTTATTGATACCATTCCAGTAGTTTATAAGTTCTGGACAGGTCCATATCATATGGAGGAAATCTGCTCCAACAGTATCACATTTGGGACAGTTGGACGTGTCTCTTAACCCACATTTGTTCATCCACAATGGAGTAATATATAATCTGTGGCAGATATAAAATTGTATTAGAACATGGTTAAAGTTCTGGGATAGTGAAGTTAAATTCCCAAAAATATTCTCCCACCCTTCTATTTGTAAATTCGGACAATCCACCTCCCACAATTTTTGTCCTGGTGAGTGTATATCACTAAACCGTACCTTAAGTAATAACTTATATATATTTGAAATTTTTATTCTAGAAAGTGTACCCCCTACCCAATCATTCAAAAAGGATAAATTATCTATATCCAACATCCGCTTATCATCCAAACTTGATAATACAGAACGCAATTGGAAATACCTAAACCATGAAAGATTTTTTATATTTTGTGTCATTTCTGTATAGGGTTTAATTTCTCTATCTTTAACTACCTGTGAAATTATATAAAATTTTATTTTTCTGCCAAAATGTGTCGGCTGCAATTTCATCCAGCCTTTGTAAATACAAATTATGCCAAAGAGGCGTAAATGTGAGTGAACCCTTAACCTTCAACCATGTCCTAGTTGTAGCCCACACCTTAAGGAGTAGTTTTATAGTCTCTCTATAGCCTTGCTCATAACTCTTCAATAGGCCAGATTCCAACAAGGAAAAAATATTATTATGAGCGTGGCTAGTTACCAACTTCCCCAGAAGTGCGCTATGCTCTGATTCGTAGCATCTCAGTAGCTGGGCTGCAATAAAGTACCCCTTAAAATAGGGGAGATTTAAACCCCCGCACTCCACTGATCTATACAGGTACTCCAGCTTAATTCGAACTCGCTTTCTTCCCCATATTAGATCATTAATTAGTCTCTCCATAAGTTTAAAATGTTTATCTTGTATCCAAATAGGTGTATTCCTGAGCACATAAAGAAATTGTGGTAGTATCACCATTTTAACTAGTGAAACTCGATCAGCTCTACATAGGGGAAGTTTCAACCAGATTCCTATTTTAGCTCTGATCTTTACCATTATGGGGATCAGATTGAGTTCTACAAAATTTTCGACCCGAGGCGATATAGTCAAACCCAAATATTGAAAAGTATCAACAATATCCAACCGTGTAGCAGGAACTTCTTTCTGTGGCAGGGGGTCTATTGGGAGCAAGCTGGTCTTAGCCCAGTTTATAAGAAGACCAGACACCTCACCAAATAATTTAACCATTTGAATAATCCTAGGGAGAGTGGTTTCCGTATGATCTATAAAAAACAGAATATCATCTGCATATGAGATACGGTCTTGTGTTCCTAACGTACCAAATCCTTTGACCTTATCGTCCTGCCTGATGGCCATCGCAAGGGGTTCGATATATATATCAAATAATAAGGGAGATAATGGGCAACCCTGACGGGTGCCTCTGTTTAGCTCGATACTACCACTCAAGATTCCATTAAGACTCAATTTAGCCCTTGGAGATCCATACAACAACTTAAGAGTGCGTATAAACCTCTCTCCAAAGCCCATCCTAACAAGAACCCTCCAGAGAAAACGCCACTCCACCCTGTCAAAGGCCTTAGAGGCATCCAATGACAGGATGGAGCGGGCGGTCCCCCCAGGGGCCTGGATATTAGAAAATAGCCGATGTAAATTATGATGTGTACCCTTGTTTTTAATAAAACCGCTCTGATCCGGATGGACTATGGAGGAGATAACCCCAGAAAGCCTTGTAGCAAGGACCCTCGCCAAAAGCTTTACATCTGCATTAAGCAGTGAGATTGGTCTATAAGATTCTAAATCTAGAGGGTCCTTGCCTTTTTTTGGAATTAGTATCACTGTAGCCTCCATCATTGAATCTGGCAACATCCCATCCTCCATTGATTCAGTAAAAACCTCCAGTAATCTAGGAAAAATACAGTCCCCATATTTACTATATAGTTCATATGGAAGGCCGTCTGAATCAGGAGTAGAATTGGCTGAACATAATTTAATAGCTCCCTCAAGTTCCTGAATTGAGACCTCCAATTCTAATGCTTTCTTTTGCGTCTCAGTGATAGTTGAAAAGTTGATCCTATCTAGATATAAATCTATCTTATCGTCTGTAATATTAGAATCAGCCTTATACAGATCAAGAAAATAATCAAAAAAGGCCTTCTCCACCGGACCCTGTCCAGTAACTATCCTACCATCCCTCACTCGAACCTTGTCTATATGTTTTTTGGGTTGTTGATTGGAGATTACTCTAGAGAGGAGCTTACCGGGTCGCCCAGACTCTGTAAAGTATTTTTGCCCTTTAAAGAAGAGATTCTGTTGAGCTTTATCCAGTAAAAAATTAGCATATATTTGTGTGGCTTTTTGCATATTTTCCCTATTATTCTCCGTCTTATTTATATGGAAGGATTCAGTCGCTGACATTACATGTTTTTCTAAATTTTTCTGTTTTTTTCCATATTCTCTTCTAAGATTCGTAATATTACTAACCATCAATCCCCTCATGTACGCCTTAAAGGTATCCCATACCACTTGAATTTTTGCTGAGCCATAATTAATATCCCAGAATCGGCCTATTTCATTTCGAATTATTTCATGTGTCTTTATGACTGATAGCCAGTAAGGGTTTAGTCTAAAGGGAGGTTTTGGTGTATATCTTTCCTGAGACAAGCATAGTTCAAATACTAACGGGGAGTGATCAGATATTGACCTTGTTTCATATTTCATTCGTTTTATCAATTTCACATATTTGCTATTTATCAGTACCAGGTCTATTCTGGACAGTGATTTGCCTGCTTTACTAAAGCATGAAAAAACCCTTTTCCCCTGTCCCAGAAACTCCCAAGCGTCCTCAAATCCAGCCTCCAGGCAAAACCGTGCGAGGGGAGACCCCTGGACCGGGCTGTCACTCCTAACAGTCATAGAGACCCTGTCACATAGAGGGTCGATGACACAGTTAAAATCGCCAATAATCAATGTTGGACATTCTGGCCATCTATCCATAAATAATAGAAGGGAATTAAGAACCAAAAGAGAAAATGGCGGAGGGATATAAACAAAGGCCAGAATGCATAACTCTCCCCCTAACCTGCAATATAGAAAAATAAATCTCCCCTGTTGGTCGACAGAGGATGCCTCACAAACGAAATCAATAAGTCTATGTATCAAAACCGTAACACCTCTCGAGTAGTTGGAGAGGGTAGAATGATACGTGTGCACAGCCCATCCCCTGTCGACCACCCTAGTGGTCTCCTCAGTAAGATGGGTCTCTAGCAGGCATACTATTGCTGGTAAATGGGCCTGAGTCAGGTCAAAAACCGCTTGTCTCTTACCTCTTTCCCCCAAACCACGTACATTCCAAGAAAAAATTCTAATCATCGTCATCTACAATGGTTAAGTGGAAGATCAGGAGAGAGGGGAAAAAGGAAAAAACAAGTGAAGGAAAAAAAAAGAAAATAGCAAACTGAGAAACGGGGAACCATGCCCACTTTGACGCACCACAACCCAACCCCACCCGCCCCTCACCCCCCTCCCACATGCAATCCACCACATATTGTAGTAGATTTCTTTCCTATGACCAACCCTCAACCCTCCCCCCACTCAGCCACCCCCACACCGCGATTAAGAAGCAAAGAAAACTATTTTTTTTGGGGGTATAAGCCCCTTATAATACTAATTATTCCCGCCCGATCGTAACCCAATTGAGTCATCGATTGTTTCGCTCTAGCCAATCCGTGGCTTCTTCTGAGGTATCAAAAAAAAAGATTTTATCTTCAAAAACAATCCGCAATTTGGCCGGGAATATAAGAGAATATTTAATATCCCTTTCTCTTAGCTTCTTTTTAACAGTCATAAATGTACGTCTCTTTTCTTGTATTTCTTTCGAAAAATCAGGAAAAAAGGCCAGTCTAATCCCATTATACAGAACCGGTGAGGATTCCCTCGCCCTTCTCAGGAGGACATCTCTGTCCCCTGTAGTCAGTAGCTTAGCAAGGATTGACCGAGGTTGTCTCCCTGGAATTGGTTTTCCTCCTGGGACCCGATGGGCTCTTTCAATCATAAAAAGAGGAGAGAATGACTCTTTACCAAAGTTCTCAAGAATTAATTTCTGTACAAATTCGGTTGGATTTTTTTTCTTCCTCACCCTCTGGGATCCCTATTATTCTCACATTGTATCTTCGTGACCTATCTTCCGTATTTATTTTTTTGGATTCCTTCTGTATTAGGGTGACAGAACTTTCAAGGGTGTTGACTCTGTCTCGTATTTTGGACAATTCATCTTTTATTAGTCCCACATCAACTTGAATAAATCCAAGTTGGGTTGTAACCACCTGTATTAGGTCCCCGTTCTGTTTAACCGCTAGGAGTATTTCTTCCAGCGGTGAAGAGTTATCATTAGGGATTGCTTCCCCCATTATTCCATCTTCCTCTTCAGGGTATCTAGCGCCTTTTTGTATTTCTAGGTCTGTTACCTCTGATTCATATTTTTATTTTTTCCAAAAACTCCTTTTGTCCACCCCTCGTATTGACCCTTGGGGACTTCAGAAACTGGTCCAATTTTGTTGGTTCAGCAGTTTTGGACCCATGTTTCTGACCTGATAGATCAGTCGAACGCCTAAAGGCTTTTGGGCCCATAGCTTATTCCTCTTTATTCCTTTTTTTTTAAATATTTATTTTTATTTTTATTTATTTTTTTGGAGTATTTATTTGTTTTTGTTTTTTTGTTTTTTTCCCCCTTATTCCACCTCCTTCTCTCCTTTAAATATATATCTTTTCTTCTTTGCTCTCCTTCTTTCTCTTTTTTTTTTTTTTTTTACTTTACTTTTTCTTTTTTTTTTTTTCCTTTTTCCTTTTTCCTTATCCCCCTTTCCCTTTTTTTTTTTTTTTTTTTATAGTGCCTTCTTCTTAATTCTGTTTCTCTTCTCTTCTTTTTTTTTTTTTTTTTTTTTTTTTGTGTCCACTCTTCTTTATACTCTTTCCCCTCTTATTATTATTTTTTTTTTCCCCCTCTCCACCTTATACTTTAAACTTTAGAGTTCACTTTCTTGTAATCATGTGCAGTCATGTGCAATTATGTCAAACTCCGTTCAAGGTTAGTTGGAGTCAGCAATCGTGAGGAGGTTAGTCACTAAAGAAGAGAAGCTTATCAGCTTATCATCTTCTCCAACAATCCATTAGGTGGGGGGAACACAAATAGGGGGGGGACACAGAGGTTACTCACGGCACCAAAGGGGGGGTAGCAGTTCAGGCAGGAGCCGGAGGCACAGTCCACGGGGGTAAAGGAAAAAAGAACCTCCAGACAAGAAACTGTTCACAGCGACATGGTGGGCGATAAAGGAGGCAGGAGCGCAGAATCGGGAATGGCAGAATCAACAAGCAGCAGCATGCAGGCTTGGACAAAGAGCAGGAACCGGAGGCAGCCCCCACATCCGAACCAGCAGTCGATAACAGCGCCGCGGTTCAACAACGCTGATCACCCGTTCCCAGTCACAGAGAGGGTGGATGGAGGATTCGGCACAGAGACGCCAGCATAATCGAGGCGGCAGCGGTGTAGCTGAGCAGCGGGGAAAGCCGGGAGCGCGACGTCCATTACGTCATCACGTCATCCCCCCCCTTTATACCATCTCTGGTTCCTTTCTGACCGTTTTGTCCATTCCTCTGATAACCCCATTCTCTTCTTCTTTAGGTGGAGTTGTTCCGCAGTGGCGGTCGACAGTGTCTGATGGGTTTACACAACCTTCATATTTTTGTCCCTTTGGCCTAGATATTTTATTTTATTCTTCAGCTTCCGCTTGGGTCTACCAGCTCAGGCAGCCTTCCGTGAAGTATCTGACTGCTTCTCTCCTCTGGTTCTGAAGTTTAAGGTCCTCCTCTACATGCCTCTGCTTACCACATTGATGTTCTTCTTGGAGACCACTCTTATGAAGCAGACCCTTGGTCGTAGGTCTGAAGGGGACATTTTTGATCCTGGAGGACACTCTTCTCCTACCAGGTTACTCCCAAATTTTTTGTGGGCTTTTGGTCGGTTCCACTGCCTTGTTTCCATTGGGTTTCTTCACTCCTTCAAGAATTCTTTCTTGTGGGCCATTTTCATGCCTGACATCCAGGTTCTCTAGCCCTCACTTGTTTCTCATGGTCCCGCTGGAGTGTTCTTTTCTTCTGACAGCCTGGTATGGTGTTTGGGGCCTTTGCCTTCTGGCACCCCTACTTCTCTCCCCCCCCCCCCCCCCATGGGGGGCAAGTTTTGTCATATCTGCACTTCTCTGGCATTTGAGATCCAGTTGCCATTTTCAGTTTGTCTTCTTCCAATCAGTATTCCACTGAGTGGTTCATTTTTTTTTTTTCTTCTCACGCCATGTTGGGATTGTTGATGACTCTAGGGTGTTTTTTTTTCCTGCGGTTCTGATGCATGGGTATGACTTCCTTAGAAGTCTTCTGGATCCAGGCTATGTTTCTCTCTCCTGAATCTTCGGCAGTCGCTCTGTTTGTTTCTGGTGTTTGACTTGTTTTCATTCTCGTCCATTTTGTGAATATTCTGTTTTGTGAATACGCCTCTGCGTATTCAGCCTCTCTCTGACTGGCCTTCCTGGGAATGGTTCTTCCTGTCCCTTTTCAGGGTTCCTGGTGTGTCCTTCCCCCGCATTTCTGTGCGGGGCCTTATGACCGGCCTTGGATTCGTTCTGTTCTTGTTCCCTCCCCATGGTACTGCTCTTTAACATCCCATGGTCTTCTGTGTCCACCCCAATGATAAGAGCGAGAAAATAGGATTTTTTGTGCTTGCCTGCAAAATCCTTTTCTCGCTGAGTTCATTGGGGGACACAGCTCCCACCCAAGTACATTACTGGCTCTCCTTGATGGGTCCCTTCGGTTCTTGATTCTGACCCATCTCTAGTTTTCTTCCTTTTTATAGTTTTTTGTTGGCTTCTCCTGGCTGCTCTTACTGATTTCGTGCAAACTGATTAGCTCAGTGTCTGCAGGAGGGGTAAAGCTGAGAGGAGGAGATAACACTTTTTTGTTTACTGTGGCCTCCTAGTGGCAACAGCTATACCCATGGTCTTCTGTGTTTCCCAATGAACTCATCGGGAAAAGGATTTTACAGGTAAGCACAAAAAATCCTATTTTCACAACACCTGGAGTGCCGCAGATTGCTGACCCCTGCATTAGCGGGATATCCTTTGGATTATGGAAACAATATCAGGGGCGTGGAAATTTTTTAAAAAACTACTTGTCGAAGGACTAAAGTGGGGTCTCAATCTACTTGTCCCTCATGACAATCTACGTGTCCTGATACAAAAAGTAATTTTAAATCAAAACCATATTTAAGTGAATCCCTTTAATATACATGCCATACTGGGGCAGTGAATCCCTTTAATGTACATGCCATACTGGGGCAGTGAATCCCTTTAATGTACATGCCATACTGGGCCAGTGAATCCCTTTAATGTACATGCCATACTGGGCCAGTGAATCCCTTTAATGTACATGCCATACTGGGCCAGTGAATCCCTTTAATGTACATGCCATACTGGGCCAGTGAATCCCTTTAATGTACATGCCATACTGGGCCAGTGAATCCCTTTAATGTACATGCCATACTGGGCCAGTGAATCCCTTTAATGTACATGCCATACTGGGCCAGTGAATCCCTTTAATGTACATGCCATACTGGGCCAGTGAATCCCTTTAATGTACATGCCATACTGGGCCAGTGAATCCCTTTAATGTACATGCCATACTGGGCCAGTGAATCCCTTTAATGTACATGCCATACTGGGCCAGTGAATCCCTTTAATGTACATGCCATACTGGGCCAGTGAATCCCTTTAATGTACATGCCATACTGGGCCAGTGAATCCCTTTAATGTACATGCCATACTGGGCCAGTGAATCCCTTTAATGTACATGCCATACTGGGGCAGTCCCCCCCCCTATTCATGGAGGGTGAGTGGCTGGAAGTTGGAACCTGGCAGCACTCCTATTGACACTTCAATGCCAGGGAGAAGAAGCAGAGCGGCAGCCTGACAGCAGAGCATAGCTGACCCAGAGCAGTCACCACACACACTACCTGCTGGGCTATCTATCACGGCACGGGCTGCCACCATGTCAGGAGCTCCTACTACAGCCGCTGACTAACGTGTGCCTCCGCTGGGAGCTGACTTCCGGCCCGTGGCGCCCGACTTCCGGCCTGCACAGGAGCGCTGATAACACTGCGGTAAGCAGCCCGTACTTGCTGCACCGGGCTGTGTATTAGAGGAAAACACGGCGCAACCCTAGCCCTGCTACTTGCCCGCAGGGCTAAGCTGCCTGCACAAACTACCTGCCTGGCGCCCGGAACTGCATGTCCCGGGCGTCGGGCGATAGGAATTCCACACACCCCTGAATATACTATAAGAATAACTACTTTATATGATTGTACACACTTAAGATGTTGGCCACTTTCTGATGAAAAACCCTAGAATGCTATTAACTGATGTGTGGGAAAACCCTAAGCAACCCTCATTTCTTACTGCAGTACTCCTAGTTCAGGCTGCCAGTGGTTTTGGTCTGTAAATGAGTCCAGAGCACTCAAGATGATGGTCATCATATGGCTGACCCACGTGACCACTTCTCCAGCTGCATTGTCTTTTGTGCCACATTGTGTTCTGCTTCCTCTATCTCTGCATGTGCTGAATGTGCCAGAGCAGAAGAGGACACAATTGGAGCTGGTTCTTTATGACATTTTGGAGATTTCATTAGACAGTAACCAGTCCCTTAAACTAGGGTTGGGCTATATAAAAAATATTCCCACGATAACTATATTAAGAAATTTATTGCGATAAATACCCATTTAGAAGAAAAAAAACACTTGGGGCCACAAGGAGACATTATACTGTATGGGCAGGCGGCGGGCCACAAGGAGACGTTATATACTGTATGGGCAGGCGGCGGGCCACAAGGAGATTTTATATACTGTATGGGCAGGCGGCGGGCCACAAGGAGATTTTATATACTGTATGGGCAGGCGGCGGGCCACAAGGAGACGTTATATACTGTATGGGCAGGCGGCGGGCCACAAGGAGACGTTATATACTGTATGGGCAGGCGGCGGGCCACAAGGAGACGTTATATACTGTATGGGCAGGCGGCGGGCCACAAGGAGACGTTGTTATATACTGTATGGGCAGGCGGCGGGCCACAAGGAGAAGTTGTTATATACTGTATGGGCAGGCGGCGGGCCACAAGGAGACGTTGTTATATACTGTATGGGCAGGCGGCGGGCCACAAGGAGACGTTGTTATATACTGTATGGGCAGGCGGCGGGCCACAAGGAGATGTTGTTATATACTGTATGGGCAGGCGGCGGGCCACAAGGAGACGTTATATACTGTATGGGCAGGCGGCGGGCCACAAGGAGACGTTGTTATATACTGTATGGGCAGGCGGCGGGCCACAAGGAGACGTTATATACTGTATGGGCTGGCAGCGGGCCACAAGGAGACGTTGTTATATACTGTATGGGCAGGCGGCGGGCCACAAGGAGACGTTGTTATATACTGTATGGGCAGGCGGCGGGCCACAAGGAGACGTTGTTATATACTGTATGGGCAGGCGGCGGGCCACAAGGAGACATTATATACTGTATGGGCAGGCAGCGGGCCACAAGGAGACGTTATATACTGTATGGGCTGGCTGCTCGGCAGGCAGTGGGCCACAAGACTCACTATACTGCATTGGGTCACCTGGTAATATTATACTGTATGGGACAACAATTTGTAACCCCTCCGCCATCAGTATAATAATGTCTTGTGGCCCCCATACAGTAATGTCGTCTTGTTGCTCCTGTATGGGGGCAACAGGGAGACATTATAGTTTATCAACTGCCATCACCATGTGCAGTGCAGCTTGCAGGCAGGGCCAGGACTGCAGAAGACATAGACAGTACAACCTTTATTTCTGACACCTGGGCCGTTAGGGTTTCTCACTCCTCTTCCCCCACCTTGGCTTGGACACGGACTGCTGCCTGACTTTGCGCGCCACGCTCCTGTGCTCGGCCAGACTTGAATATGGGAGCGAGGAGGAGCCGGGGGGCGGCTGCTGCAGGAAGTAATATGTACGGTATGCATATGCACGATGCAGGGGCGGGCTGACACAGATTTAGGAGGGGTCAGCACGCATATGACCGCTCCTATGACGTCACCAAATACTGCGGTTATTTGGAAACAGCTATATCGCCATATCGCTGTTTCTTAATGCCGCGGTATATCGTTGACACTGGTTTACCGCTCAACCCTACCTTAAACTTAGTTGTTAGGGCTGTTGCTGTGCCGCAGTTGGGTTTGAATCTACCAAATGCACGTGGAGCTTTTATATGCTCTCCTCCATATTTGCGTAGGTGTTTTCATGTTCCTATTTCGGTAATTGGCTAGTTAGCTGATCAGCTGCCTTCTCAAACAGCTGATCGGCGGGGCTCCCGGGTGCCGGACCTCCACCGATCAGATACTGATGAGCTATCCTGAGGATGTAGTGAGCAGCTTCAATTATGATATTATTGCAGATATGTTATCTTGCTACAGGCAAGGTGGGCTAAGATTTGTATATAAAAGTGTCTTATTCTCTTTTTACTCCTAGAAACTATGTAATTCACAAACCGTTAACTGCAGAGATGTAGAAGGGCGTCAGTCTACACCCCTCCACTTCGCTGCAGGGTACAATCGCGTGGCTGTAGTGGAGTATCTGTTGCAGCACGGTGCTGACGTCCATGCAAAAGACAAAGGGTAAGCGCTTTCCAGGCTAACGTAAATAATTTTCTTAGGAAAGCAACTTTAATTCTTTGTTTTTCTTATACCCTAGCTCAGATTTGTGCAAAATAATTTGCACATACGTTTTTCATTTTATTTTAATTTGGGGAAAATATTGTGTACAGATGCAACTTTTATGTTGTATTTAAGACCAGAAATGGCAAATATTTCTTTTCTGTTTTGGCCATAAACCAAATATTTTACCTTTTTTATTACATACATTTATGACTGATTTGCATCTGCGTTTAACAATAACATCGCTCTGTCCCCAGTGGGGCTCATAATCTAATGTTCCTATCAGTATGTCTTTAAGAGCGTGGGAGGAAACCATACAAACTCCATGTAGATGTTGTCCTTGGTCGAATTTGTACCTAGGACCCCAGTGCTAACCACTGAGCCGCCGTGCTGCCCAACCAAGGTCATCGGATGTGGCATAGTCTATAATTGACTATAATGGGATCCGGCTTTGGCTGGACAAAAAGTCCTGAATACATATTTTTTGGGGGTCCAGCAGAAGCCAACACTTATGCCAGAACGCAGCCAGACCCCATTAGTCAATGTGGTGCACAGTCGTGTCCAGTGAACTCAGTTAAACGTAGGTGTGAATCAGCCCCTAGTCCACCAGTGTGCCGCCATATGTCTGTTTTGTGAGGCACTGTATTCTTCTCTAGAAGCAATGCTTCTAGGGGGAAGTAATACCTATGTAATATGGCATGAGATGGACAATGCCATGTAAAAAATGGAAACGCAGAGGTGGAGCGTATGGGCCCATTACATTATAAATGCATAGTGTAGCCTGGTGCATGTCATGCCTCCGTGTAAAAGTTTCAGAAACTGGTGAACTACATGATGTAATTTTTTGTTGTTGTTTTTTAGGGGCTTAGTCCCATTACACAATGCCTGCTCATATGGACACTATGAGGTAACAGAGCTACTCGTTAAACATGGAGCAGTTATTAATGTCGCAGATTTGTGGAAGTTTACGCCGTTACATGAGGCCGCAGCAAAAGGGAAATATGAGATCTGCAAGTTACTGCTTCAGGTATGATGGTCACAAAACGGAATGATGTGTGTAAATTCTCCTGCGTGTCACGCTAGTCGTGTACTCTAACAGTGTATCCCATGGTACATTCTGAGGGGCAGGTTGATTAAAAGACCCCATACGGAAAATCCAGCGCTCTACATTTATAGAAACTGGCCCTGTTGTCCATAGCTCTCAGAGCTTACGTTTTTTTTTCTTAGGCCGTTTCAGAAATTAAAACTAAGTTCTGGATTGCTGTCGGCAAGTTTCACTATTTGCTTTGCGTGAGGACTAGAATTCCTTAAAGGGAACCTTTCACCTGGATTTTGTGTATAGAGCTGAGAACATGGGTTGCTAGATAGCCGCTAGCACATCTGCAATACCCAGTCCCCATAGCTCTGTGTGCTTTTATTGTGTAAAAAAAACACAATTTGATACATATGCAAATTAACCTGAGATGAGTCCTGTACGTGAGATGAGTCAGGGACAGGACTCATCTCAGGTTAATTTGCATATGTATTAAATAGTTTTTTTTACACAATAAAAGCACACAGAGCTATGGGGACTGGGTATTGCGGATGTGCTGGTGGCCATCTAGCAACCCATGTCCCCAGCTCTATACACAAAATTCAGGTGACAGGTTCCCTTTAAGTTGGAGATTTTTCAACAAATAGATTTGTAATGTCCATCTTTGAGCTCCCATTTCTGGTGTTTTTACACTTTAGAAATATATCATTTTGAACGTAATGTAAAGAATATATGAATAATAATTTTTATTTATGTAGAGCCTACGTATTCCAGCGCTTTACAATCCGAGGGTTCACGTAGAATTAAAATCTTACATAACCTAGAAACAAGCAAGTCGACAATTAAAATTAGAAATTAGGCCCTGCTCACAAGAGCTTGCAAGCTATGAGTAGAGGGGGTGACACATGGTGAAAAGTGCTTGCTTTTACACACACACACACACACACTTTATTTATTGCTGTACAAGCCACTCACTAGTACTTCCGAGTGTATGGGGTGCGGTGGATACTGATGGCTGATGGATCCGGTTCTGAAGGATGAGTGGTGTGGGGGAAGGTAGGTGAGGAATGTGAGGCCACTCGAAAAAGATGTGATTTTAGGGAGCGCCTAAAACTGTGAATTTTCATTCCAGAGAACTGGTGCAGCTCGGGAGAAGTCTTAAAGAGGGAATTGAGAGGTTCAGATTATGGTGGATCGTAAATAATTTGCGGGGTATGGTGGTAGACAGAAATGAGGGAGGAGATGTAGGGGGGGCAGCACTTTGGGAGGGCTTTGTGGGTGAGAGAAGTTTAAATTGAATCCTATACTGTATTGGAAACCAGTGCAATGACTGGCACAGGGAGGAGGCATCAGAGTAGCGGTTAGACAGATAGATGAGCATGGCTGCTGCATTAAGGATAGATTGGAGAGGGGAGAGTCTGGTGAGGGGAGGCCAGTTAGTAATGAGTTACAGTAATCGAGACTGGAATGGATCGGGGCAACAATGAGAGTTTTCAGTCTGTTTCCAGTCAGAAAGGGGCTTATTCTAGAGATGTTTTTGAGTTGCAGACGGCATGAACGGGCAAGTTATGAGTAAAAGGGGGTAAAGCAAAGATCAGTCTCAAACATGACACCGAGACAGTGGAGGTGCTGCCTAGGTGTGATGGTAGTGCCACACACTGAAAGGAGATCTCCGGCTTCGGTAGGTTAGTAGATGGGGAAAATACCTGTAGTTGAGTTTTTTTTAATATATTCCATTTCAGATAGAGAGGACATGTTAGAGACAGTGGACAGACAGTCTGGTGTTCTGTAGTACAGCAAGGGTGATGTCATGACATGAGGTATATAGAGGTACTGAAGACCAAATCTACTGATGGTCTGTCCAATGGGAGCTGTGTAAAGAGAAAAGAGGACTGGACCCTCATGAGGGAGAGTAGAACCAGCAAATGATAGTGAAGGAGCAGTCAGAGAGATGGGAAGAAAACCAAGAGAGCACCGTGTCCGTAAATCCAATAGTAGAGAGAAGTCACTGTTGCATTTGGATGTCTGGGGGTCATTTGTTACTTTGGTAAGGGCAGTTTCTGTAGAGTGTGGAAACCAGATTGTAAGGGCTCAAGAAGAGAGCAGAGATGGTGGATGAGAGTAGACCGAGCGCTCCAAGGGTTTAGAGATGAAGGCAGATTAGAGACAGGTCTGTAGTTAGTTTTGCAGGAAGGGTCAAGGGGTGTTTTTTTTTTTTTCAGTAACTGCGTTATGTTTGAAAGAGAAGATAGAGAGGTTAAAGGGGTTTTCTCACTTTAGCAAAAGGCATTTATAATGTAGAGAAAGTTAATACAAGGCACATACCGTATTTTTCGCTTTATAAGACGCCATTTTTCCCCCCCAAAAGTGGGGGGAAAATGGCCGTGCGTCTTATAAAGCGAATACTTCGCTGGCCGCTATGCTGCACAGCGCGGCCAGCGAAGTATCAGTGACAGTGTGGAGGGAGGAGGCAGGGCCCGGTGCAGTGACTCTACTCTAATACACCGAGCCCCGCAACTGTTAAACATTCGATCTGATCTATATCTAATAGTATATGCTCTGTACGGCTCTTACTGTAGTACCGTAAGTATAGCGCAGACCGGCATCTCCCTCGGTCATGCGCCGCTTGCCGCACCTCCTTCCTCATGCGCCGTCTGCCCCAGCTCCCTCTGTCATGCGCCACCTGCCTGTTCATTCATAAAGTGAGATAAGCAGGCAGGCGGCGCATGAGGAGGGAGCTGGGGCAGGCGGCACATGAGGAGAGAGCTGCGGCAGGTGGCGCATGACCGATGGAGATGCCGGTCTACGCTATACTTACGGTACTACATTAAGAGCCGTACAGAGCATATACTATTAGATATAGATCAGATTGAATGTTTAACAGTTGCGGGGCCCGGTGTATTAGAGTAGAGTCACTGCACCGGGCCCCGCCATGAGTGTCTCCGCCTCCTCCCTCCACACTGATGCATCTGATGGGGGATCTGTAGATGACATAAGTGTCATGCACAGATCCCCCCTCAGTGTCATGCACAGATCCCCCCTCAGTGTCATGCACAGATCCCCCCTCAGTGTCATGCACAGATCCCCCCTCAGTGTCATGCACAGATCCCCCCTCAGTGTCATGCACAGATCCCCCCTCAGTGTCATGCACAGATCCCCCCTCAGTGTCATGCACAGATCCCCCCTCAGTGTCATGCACAGATCCCCCCTCAGTGTCATGCACAGATCCCCCCTCAGTGTCATGCACAGATCCCCCCTCAGTGTCATGCACAGATCCCCCCTCAGTGTCATGCACAGATCCCCCCTCAGTGTCATGCACAGATCCCCCCTCAGTGTCATGCACAGATCCCCCCTCAGTGTCATGCACAGATCCCCCCTCAGTGTCATGCACAGATCCCCCCTCAGTGTCATGCACAGATCCCCCCTCAGTGTCATGCACAGATCCCCCCTCAGTGTCATGCACAGATCCCCCCTCAGTGTCATGCACAGATCCCCCCTCAGTGTCATGCACAGATCCCCCCTCAGTGTCATGCACAGATCCCCCTCAGTGTCATGCACAGATCCCCCTCAGTGTCATGCACAGATCCCCCCTCAGTGTCATGCACAGATCCCCCCTCAGTGTCATGCACAGATCCCCCCCCCATAACAGTGCGTCATGCACAGATCCCCCCCCATAACAGTGCGTCATGCACAGATCCCCCCCCATAACAGTGCGTCATGCACAGATCCCCCCCCATAACAGTGCGTCATGCACAGATCCCCCCCCCATAACAGTGCGTCATGCACAGATCCCCCCCCATAACAGTGCGTCATGCACAGATCCCCCCCCCATAACAGTGCGTCATGCACAGATCCCCCCCCATAACAGTGCGTCATGCACAGATCCCCCCCCATAACAGTGCGTCATGCACAGATCCCCCCCCATAACAGTGCGTCATGCACAGATCCCCCCCCATAACAGTGCGTCATGCACAGATCCCCCCCCATAACAGTGCGTCATGCACAGATCCCCCCCCATAACAGTGCGTCATGCACAGATCCCCCCCCCATAACAGTGCGTCATGCACAGATCCCCCCCCCCCATAACAGTGCGTCAGCCACAGATCCCCCTCCATAACAGTGCGTCATCCCCAGATCCCCCCCCATAACAGTGCGTCATCCCCAGATCCCCATAACAGTACATCATCCACAGACCACCTTTAGTTCAAAAGCTACCAAAAGCACACCTTTTGGTTCAAAATATTTTTTTCTTATTTTCCTCCTCAAAAACCTAGGTGCGTCTTATCATCAGGTGCGTCTTATAAAGCGAAAAATACGGTACTAATGTATTGTTATTATCATATTGCTTCCTTTTACTGACTGGATTAGTTTTTCCATCACATTATACACTGGTCATTTCCATGGTTACCATCACCCTGCAATCCATCATCGGTGGACATGCCTGCACACTATAGGAAAAGGCACCAGCCTATGTGAGCTTCCACGGTCCCAGCCACCAGAAATGCCAGCGCTTTTTCCTATAGTGTGCAAGCACGGCCACCGCTGATGGATTGCAGGGTAATTGTAACCATGGAAACGAGCAGTGTAGAATAAGATGGAAAAATGAATCCAGCCAGCAAAGGAGAGAATATGGATAATCGCAATACATTAGTAAGTGCCTTGTATTAACCCCTTAAGAACCCTGAGATTTTCCATTTTTGCGTTTGTTTTTTCACTCCCCGTCTTCCCATACTAACTTTTTTATCCTTCCATTCACATAGCCTTATGAGGGCTTATTTTTTGTGGAACAAGTTGTACTTTCTAATGGCACCATTTACGGTTGCATACCATGTAGTAGGGAGCGGGGAAAAAAATTCCCAATGGGGTAGAATTGGGAAAAAACACAATTCTGATAAAGGATTTAATTGATTTTTTTTTTACACTTTACACTATGCGGTAAAATTGACCGGTTATCTTTATTCTCCAGGTCAGTACGGTTCCAACTATACCACACTTGTATAATTTTTCTTGCATTTTAATACTGACATTTTTTTTTTAAACCTTTTGAGGAGGAAAACATTTTTTTTTTTTTTTTCATAACCATATTCTGAGCTGTGTAACTTTTTTGTAGCTATGTGTACGGGGCTGTGTGAGGGCTCATTTTTTGCGTGACTATCTGTTTAGTGATGCCAATTTTAAGTGTGTGTGACTTTTTGATCACTTTTATTAAATTATTGGGTAGTTGAAGTGACTATGCCCATGATCTTTGTGTTATATTTTTTTTTTTTTTTTTTTTTTTATTGGTTAAGTATTTTTATTTTAAGGAAAGGGGGGATGATTTGAACTTTTAGTTGTGTTTTTTTTTTTTGTTTGTTTTTTTAACTTTTAACTTGCCTTGGGTGACAATCATTCGATTGCCCATAGTATTCAGTGATGGCTAAATAGCCATCATTGAACACTTCATTTGCACTATATCAATACAAGGCTGCCACCTAGTGGCCTCTATTAATAGATACACCTAATTGACTTTGAAGCCTGCTTGAGGCTTCGGTCAATTAGCTCAAGGTAACAGGTTCCCCGATCTCATTTGGGGAAAGCTGTTACCGGACCGGAAGCGCATGACTTCCGGTTCCGGTCTGTGCAGATGCCGTGGTCACATTTGACCACGGCATCTAAAGGGTAAGATTTATGCGATCAGCCTTATGGCTGATCGCATACATGTGCCGCGGGTCTCTGCTATTTAAAATAGCAGGAACTCCGCGGCTAAGGCGCCCGCTGCATGTGCGAGCGGGTGCCATGTTTAGGGATTGGACCCATGACGTAGCTGTATCCTTAAAGGGTTAACTTTCTGTACATGATAAATGCCACTTGCTGAAGTGAGACAATCCATTTAAACATTTTAGTTAGATGTATAGTGACAGCTGGGGAGAAAGACTAGAGGAGGGGGGAGGGAATATGGTCAGTAGTGCGGGTAGTAGGCTAAGAAGAAGAGAGGAGCCTGGAGACTACTTCTGTGACTAGGTCAAATGTAGAAAGAGAACCACAGGAGGTGTGAGAGGCAAGGAGATCGATGATGCCTTGAGACTAGGAGATAATTTCATGTTGGAAGTTTTCAATTTTCTCTTTGAAATAGGTGGCCAGATCTTCAGCACAGAGGCCTGTAATAGATGCCTGCACTTTAGGACTAAGGAAGAGTGAAAAGTGTCATTTTTTTTATTTTTTATTATTGGATAGTGAAGCAATGAGTGGTGAAATAGGTCTGTTTGGCGAGGTGGAGAGCAGAGTTATAATGGAGAAAATCTTTTGGTGTATGAGATTTTTTCCCTAGGCATTCAGCACCACTGCAGGGTTGCTGAAGAATGCTAGTTTGAGGTGTAAGCCAGGGTTGCTTTCTTCTGTATTCTAAAAAGTTTTTTTTCTACTCTTGTACAAGCAGCATGGAGCTGATTCAACAAAGAAAAACAGAGACGGGAACACTGCTTTGGATCTGGTCAAGGACGGCGATACAGACATTCAAGATCTTCTTCGTGGAGATGCTGCCTTATTAGATGCTGCTAAGAGAGGCTGTGTGGCTCGAATTAAGAAATTGTGCACCCTGGAAAATGTCAACTGCAGAGACACGCAGGGCAGGCATTCTACTCCGCTACATTTAGCTGGTCAGTATTGGTAATTACTAAAGCATATCACTGGGTGAATGGTTTTTAGTGAGCTCCTTTTAATGTGCACATAAGCATCTAATGTAAGTTGTATGTCCCCCTATGTGTGTGTGCAATAGCGTTTTATTAAAGCCCATCTGTCAGCAGATCTGTACCTATGACACTGTCTGACCTGTTACATGTGCGCTTGGCAGCTGAAGACATCTGTGTTGGTCCCATGTTCATATGTCCCCGCATTGCTGAGAAAAATGATGTTTTAATATATGCAAATCAGTCTGTAGGAGCAACAGGGGTGTTGCCATTACTCCTGGTGACTAAGCTCTCTGCAACTGCCGCTCCCTCTGCACTTTTGGAGAAGTCAGGGCCAGGCAGGATTACATTTACCTTCCTCGTACTGTCAAAGTGGAGAGGACGCGGCAGATGCAGAGAGAGCTCGGCTTCTAGGTGTCACGGCAATGCCCCGTTTCTCCTAGAGGCTCATCTGCATATATTAAAACATAATTTTTCTCTGCAATGCGGCCACACACATGTACATGGGACCTAAACAGATGCCTTCAGCTGCCAAACGCACATGCAATAGATTAACCAGCTCCATAGGTAGAAATCTTCTGACAGATGGCCTTTTAAAGGCATTATTTCTCTGAATTGGGGGCACAGAAAAGGATGGGAGAAAGCATTACGCTTTGTTAAGCTCACATCTGACCATGCAATTGGTTTTCATTACATGTACTTGGTGACAGATTCCCTTTAAACCTTGCCTGCTGCAGAGCTTAAAAGGCAGACAGTAAAGATCCCATAGATCAGGCATGCTCAACCTGTGGCGCTCCAGCTGTTGCAAAACTACAATTCCCAGCATGCCCTAATAGCTGTAGGCTGTGCAGGCATGCTGGGAGTTGTAGTTTTACAACAGCTGGAGAACCGCAGGTTGGGCATGCCTGCCATAGATGACAATAGTACAGTAGTGACCAAAAATTGTTGAAACCTTTTGAAAAGAGTGCATCTTGTCTTGCAAACAACGGGATGTTACTGGATAACACACATGAGCACTGCAGCCAATCAGTGTGTTCAGTGATCTACCGCTAAAGACAGTGATTAGCTGCAGCTGTCAGGTGTCTAATCCGTCACTGTGGTGAGCAGAGTGACATGCAGTTATATGGAACCTCGCTGCTGCCAGTCACTCCCCTCAGTGGTAGACTGCTGAGGACAGCGATTGACTACAGCAGTCACGTTCTGTATAGAGATATGTGGCCTTGCTGTTTGTAGTGTTGCAGGAGAAACGGTAAGTATAAAACGTGCAAGTCATTTTAGGGCTTGTCCTAGATTTTAAATGATCTTGGATAACCCTTTGAGCCACAGTAAAGTCCAGCCAGCTAGCATTTTGTGAAGTTGCAAATATAGTTAAGTCTCAACCACCGCACCTGAAGCCACCACCGATTCATAGTTAATATGGTTGAAAAAATACACAAGTCCATTAAGTTCAACCAAGGGATAGGTGGGGAGCGAATCCCAGAGGGAAGATTCAATATTGCTGAGGCATCCCCTTGTTAAACTATCAAGGCTGTATCGCACTAGTGGTATTGATCCATAACAACTACAGATTGATTTGCTTACCAATGGCGTCTCTCCATCTTTGACTGTCTAAGTTGTATCCTTAGTTTTACTTTGCCCTCTGTCGGTACTTTAGTGAGACTGCAACCTTTGATATGGTCTGTGTTCTTTCCAGCTGGCTACAATAACCTGGAAGTTGCCGAATACTTATTACAACACGGAGCTGATGTAAACGCACAAGATAAAGGAGGACTAATCCCATTGCACAATGCAGCATCTTATGGGGTATGTTGTAATTTAAAGAGGGCCTAACGCCTCAAAATGCAATCGACAAACAGCTGGTTATAGAGCTAGAGGAGCTGAGCAGATTGTATAGTTTTTGAGGATTGTAATTTCTAGAGTTTTGTACAATTTCAGCTTTTTCTGACTTTAGTTGTACACGGGGGAGGTGTTTATCAGTGATGGCGTTCTCTGTATAAAATGTGTATACAGAGATAGCTGTCAGTCACTGATAGCTGTACATGGGGGAGGTGTTATCAGTGATGGCGTTCTCTGTATAAAATGTGTATACAGAGATAGCTGTCAGTCACTGATAGCTGTACATGGGGGAGGTGTTATCAGTGATGGCGTTCTCTGTATAAAATGTGTATACAGAGATAGCTGTCAGTCACTGATAGCTGTACATGGGGGAGGTGTTATCAGTGATGGCGTTCTCTGTATAAAATGTGTCTACAGAGATAGCTGTACATGGGGGAGGTGTTATCAGTGATTGGCATTCTCTGTGTAAGTGTGTATGCATAGATAGCTGTCAGTCACTCGTAGATGTACACGGGGGAGGTGTTATCAGTGATAGCATTCCCTGTGTAAGTGTGTATGCAGAGATAGCTGTTAGTCACTGATAGTTGTACACAGTGGAGGTGTTATCAGTGATAGCATTCTCTGTGTAAGTGTGTATCTAGTCACTGATAGCTGTATGCAGAGATAGCTGTCAGTCGTTGATAATTGTACACGGGGAGGTGTTATCAGTGATTGATGGCATTCTCTGTGTAAATGTATATACAGAAATAGCTGTCAGTCACTGATAGTTGTACACAGGGGAGGTGTTATCAGTGATAGCATTCTCTGTGTAAGTGTGTATCTAGTCACTGATAGCTGTAGATATAAAAGTAAAAATTAGCAGAATTTTTTTTTCACCCACAAAACTGTATATTGATCTGCTCTGCTCCTGCTCATACTCTCCTTCACAGATACCCTACTACTGCTTTCCCCTGCTGCTCTTTATTTCCTGCCTTGACTTGCTGGAAATGCCAGGAAAGGCCCTCTCAACCAATCACTGATGGAGGCAGATTACTGCCGTGGCCAGCGATTGGCTTAGAGTAGGCCTTTCCTGGTTTTTGAGGCGTGTCAAATCAAAGTGAAGAGCAGCAGGAATCAGTCCAGTGGTGGGGGGTCAGTGTGAGTGAGTATGGTGTATTTATATTTAACCTCTTGTGGCCCTTTATTTCCCCCCGGAAAACCTCTTAAATACACAAATATTTAGGTTTGTATTGTCGGATGTGGGTACAAGTGAATGTTATTTTACAACTGCAGTTTTGTATTACCTAGGACTCTAAAAGATCTGCTCTCTAGGTTCCACAGTTATGGGAAAGTTGCTCTATATTTGATGACAAATAGTGCTCCCAAGATAAAAAAAATTATAGGATAAAAGTGCAAAACATATAAAAGAATACAATAAATATTATAAAATGTGTATTATAAATCAAATGCCAGGAATGTCTATATAAGCGAGAACTGCTGGGCCCTAGCGGTTTTCCTCTGGAAAGAGTATTTCATAAGCTGATCTCCTTTTCTCCAACCACTTTAAATACTTAATTATTTGCTGACTATAATCAATAGATGACCTGCAGCCAAATGATATTTAGTAGCTGCAAATCTACAAAACGCACGGTCGCCCTTCGTTCTCCCCTGTGGGAGTTATAAAAATACCCGAGTGCTGGCTCAGCTATTCCTGGCGGTCCATTTATCGCTGGACGCGCTCGCTCAGCTGCTTTCGGAAATTAGCATCGTATGGAGAGCAAGCTGTGCACGGGCGGTTGGGCCCTTCCTTACTTTAGGGGCCCCGTTCTGGAGATGGATGCGCTTCCCACCTCTCCATAGTGGAGATCAGAGTGACCATGCATGTTGTAGATTTGTGACTACTTATATAGTGGTGTTTAAGTGGTTGGGGATGAGGAGACTGGTTTATGGTGGAACACAGTTTCCAAAGGAAAACCTCAGCGTTATGTCCTATAGATATTCCTGGCATTTGAATTAAAATGGCGGTATTTTATAATATTTGTTGTATTATTATTTGTATGGTTTTCACTTTTATCCTACAATTTTATTCTTGGGAGTATATTTGTCATCAATAAATAGGGAACAACTACACTGCGACGATTGTTGTAGTTATAGTCTATATCAGTGATGGCGAACCTTTTAGAGACCGAGTGCCCAAACTGCAACCCAAAACCCACTTTTCTCGTGCGTGGCATTGGGGGACACAGCACCATGGGGTATATGCCCAGCTGCCACTAGGAGGCTGACACTAGAAACAAAAAAGTGTTGGCTCCACCCAGGTGGGCTATACCCCTCTGCTAGAGCCAGAATAACTCAGTCTAGTTCTAGTGTCCGTAGGAGGCAGACATGACCTGCTAGCAGGTCTTTTTCTGCTAATTTTATTTTATTTTATTTTTATTTATTTTTTTATTTTTTCCTCTACAGGTAGCAGGGGTGGCTCCATCGTGTTCCACCTTAGTTGCCCCCCTGCGGGCGCGTACTCGGGTACCTTGCAGCCACCCAGTCCCCAACGTGACCTGCTTCTGCAGTGGATTCCGGCGGACCCACGGTTTCCGTGTTGAGTCCGCCGAGGGGGTGGTCATGCTGCGCCTGAATTAATCGGAGGGTGAGTATGAGCTTCAACCCCCCCCCCCCTCTCCCTAGTATAGCTGGGCCTTCCTTTTGGGGGGGCACCTCTCCTTCACTCTCCTTCTCAGAAGCATCCTTCTGGAGCTTTTTTAATGGGGTCGGCTCCTTTAAGACGGCCGTTTTCGGCTTTCCCCCTCTCCCTACCTCTGGTGACTGTGTCCCCTCCTCTGCCTGTCCGCGGCGCTGACAGTTACTTTCTCCAGCGCTGGCGGGCAGGGGTACCGCTCTCGTCCGGCAGCGCTTTGATATTACTAGAGGCCCCGGCTTTTGCTTGGCCTAGGCCGCGGTCACGTGGGCGGGCTCCGTCTCCGCCTCCTGGGCTTCCCGGGCTTCCTCTCTTGCTCCCTCCCCTTGTGGGCGTTCCTCTGGGAGGTTCCTTTTTTCCGCCCAATCCAGCGCCAGCGCGGGCTGCTGGGGGGGGCGTTTCTTCTTCCGAACGGCTTCTCTGTGCCTGAGCTGAGCGGTTCGCGTGTGTCGCCATCTTCTCCTGCGCTCCGGATCCTCCAGCTATCGGTTCCTGGGACACAGCACCATTGGTCGTGGTAGGCAGCCTCTGGCTGACTTCTTCTTTCCAGGTTCCACCATCCGCCATCATGTTTTCCTCTGGTCAGGCCCCCACTCCCCCCGCCGCCATTTCCACTCATTACGCCTGCTCTGTGTGTAATAGGAAGTTCCCATGCGGCCAGCCTACGTCCCTCTGTGTGCAGTGCCTCGCCCCCGGGCCCGCCCAGTCCGCTCCTGCGGCCTCTACCTTGTCGGTTCTCCCGGAATGGGCTGCTACCCTGTCCCAGGCCATAGGTAGCCTTGCTAGCCTCTCCCAATCCCTGGCGCAGTCTCTGGACAGTCTCCCTGCCCAGATTGCGGCTGCCTCTGGCAGGGCCTCTACCGCTGGTGATGCGCCTGGCGACAGTTCCCATCCTCGCTCCGGCACTCGGTCCCGCAAACGACCACGTACGGTCTCGGCTGGGTCCCACTCCTCCTCAGTTTCCCCGGATCGCTCTCCGGTTAGGTCTGAGTCCGGCGAGATTTCTTCTTCAGCCGCTTCCGCCGCTCCTGGGGACTCCTCCGCTTCAGATTCTGAATCTGAGCGGTGTTCGGCGATGTCGGCAGCCGTGCAGGATCTCATCAGGGCCGTTCGGGACGCACTCCATGTACAGGACGTCCCCTCGTCCTCCTCCCTGGAGGCAGTGTCCTTCCGCCGCTCTAAGCGGTCCACGGTGGTTTTCCCCAATCACGAGGATCTGGACGCGCTCCTTGCCAAGGAGTGGCGTCACCCTGACCGGCGCCTTCATCTCACCAAGGCTTCTGATGTCCCTTATCCCTTCTCAGAGGATTCGGTCAATCTCTGGACGATTCCCCCTCTGGTGGATCCTCAGGTCGCTCGTCTGGCGAAGGCTACTACGCTTCCCCTGGCTGATGCGGCTTCCTTGTCGGATCCCGCTGATAAACGGGTCGACTCCTTGGCCAAGTCCGTTTTCATCGCAGCGGGCGCCGCCATCCGCCCTGCGTTTGCCGCCTCTTGGGTCGCCAAGGCATGCGCTATTTGGGCAAAGCAACTTCTCCGTGCCTTACCTGCTGACTCTGACCAGGGGGACTTGGCAGTGCTTGCCTCCCAGATCTATCAGGCTTCCAAGTTTCTTTGTGACGCCTCTATGGAATCGGCTCGCCGCTCTGGGCGTGCGGCCGCCAACTCTGTGGCTATCCGCCGCACCATCTGGCTTCGTTCCTGGGCGGCGGACTCCGCCTCCAAGAAGGCTCTTATCTCTCTTCCCTTTCTCGGTGGAAAGCTTTTTGGGAAACGCTTAGAGGAGCTCATCTCCGAGGCCACTGGAGGTAAGAGTTCTCTTCTTCCTCAGAATCAGCCTCGCCGCCGTCGTTTCCCCGGGTCGTCCTCCCGGACGCAGTCCTTTCGGTCCTTTCGGGCCCCTCCTGCCCGATCTGACAAGAAGCCTTCCAGGCCTTCCTTTAAGTCCAGGCCCTCTTGGCACGCCAAGCCCAAGCCCGCTCGTCCCCAGTCCACTAAGCCTCCTTCAGCATGACTCGATCCCCGTCATGGTGGGAGGGCGCCTGCTCGTCTTTCGGGATGTTTGGCGGGCAAACGTAGAAGACGCTTGGGTTCTCGAGGTGGTCTCTTCTGGGTACAGAATCGAATTCACCGACCTTCCGCCCAGTCGTTTCTTCTTGACGTCCCCCCCCATGTCTCCCGCCCGAGCAGACAGGTTTTTTCAGGCCATTCATTCTCTGCGTGCTCTGGGGGTCATCGTTCCGGTTCCAGAGTCAGAACGTTTTCGGGGCTTCTACTCGAACCTATTCACCGTCCCCAAAAAGGACGGCTCACTCCGTCCTATCCTGGATCTGAAGGCGCTCAATCACTTTGTCCGGGTCCGTCATTTCCGCATGGAGTCCCTCCGGTCCGTGATCGCCTCTCTGGAGTTGGGCGAGTTCCTGTCGTCTATCGACATTCAGGATGCCTATCTCCACGTTCCCATCGCTCTCTCCCACCAAAGGTTCCTTCGCTTCGCGGTGGGTTCTCTTCATTTCCAATTTGTAGCCCTTCCCTTCGGTCTGGCCTCCGCACCGAGGGTTTTCACCAAGGTGTTAGCTCCCCTCGTGGCTCTTCTTCGTGCCAGAGGGGTCGCCTTGGTGCCCTACCTGGACGACCTTCTGATTCGGGCCCCGTCTCCCGAGGACAATCTGTCCAGCCTGAGCATCACCCTCTCGGCTCTTGCTCAGTTCGGGTGGCTTGTCAACCACTCCAAGTCCTCCCTTATCCCACGCCAGAGGATGCTCTTTCTGGGCATGCTCTTCGACACTCGCCTCGGGCGGGTGTTCCTTCCCCCAGAGAAGGTTTCTTCTCTTCAGGCGGGGGTGCATCTTCTCCGCAGGCCGTCCTCTCTGACCATCAGGACGTGTATGCGCGTCCTGGGGAGGATGGTGGCCTCATTCGAAGCCATTCCTTATTCCCAATTCCACTCTCGGGACCTTCAGATGTTCATCTTATCCAGGTGGGACAAGTCCCCGGAGGGTCTCGAGCGCCTTGTTCGTCTCCCTCCTCAGATTCGCCTGGATCTCTCCTGGTGGTTGCTTCCTCGGACGGTGTCCCTGGGCCGGTCCTTCCTCCCTCCCAGTTGGCGGGTGATCACGACCGATGCCAGCCTCTCGGGATGGGGAGCGGTGTTCGAGTCCCTCACGGTTCAGGGTCTGTGGTCTGTTCAGGAATCCTCCCTGCAGATCAACGTTCTCGAACTCAGGGCAATTTTCTTAGCACTGTCGCACTGGACTTCTCGTCTGCGCGGCCTCCCGATTCGGATTCAAACGGACAATTCCACCGCCGTGGCTTATCTGAATCATCAGGGGGGCACCAGGAGCGTGATGGCCCTGCGAGAGGCCTCTCAGATCCTGCGATGGGCGGAGGACCACGTCCCCGTTCTCTCCGCCGTCCACATTCCCGGGGTCGACAATTGGGCGGCAGACTTTCTCAGTCGTCAGCTCGTCGACCCGGGCGAATGGTCTCTCCACCCGGAGGTGTTTCATCAACTGTGTCTCCGGTGGGGAGCTCCGGACGTGGATCTCTTCGCGTCTCGCCTGAATCACAGACTTCCGCGCTATGTTGCGCGGTCCAGGGATCCACAAGCTCTAGCGGTCGATGCCCTGGTTCTGCCTTGGTCTCAGTTCGACCTTCTGTATCTCTTTCCGCCCATCCCTCTTCTGCCTCGAGTGCTCAAGCGTCTCAAGGCGGCCCGGGTGCCGGCGATTCTGGTGGCTCCGGATTGGCCCCGCAGGGCGTGGTACGCAGATCTCGTGTTCCTGCTCGCCGACGTTCCATGGCGTCTTCCCCTGCGCCGCGATCTCCTTTCGCAGGGCCCTCTGTTCCACCCGAATTTACCGCAGCTTCGTTTGACGGCGTGGCTGTTGAGACCGCGGTCCTGAAGGCCCGTGGTCTCTCGGACTCTGTCGTTCAGACGATGCTTCGCGCTCGGAAGCCCCAGTCGGCCCGTATTTACTATCGGACCTGGAGGGCGTATTTTGCTTGGTGCGAGTCCGCACGTTTTCGTCCCCTCCTTTTTTCGGTCCCTAATATTCTGGCCTTTCTTCAGGCTGGTTTTGATAAGGGGCTTCGCCTGGCTTCTCTCAGGGGGCAGATTTCTGCCCTTTCGGTCCTTTTTCAACGTTCTGTGGCCGCGCGGGCTCAGGTTAAGACTTTTCTGCAGGGTGTCGCTCGCCGAGCCCCTCCTTTTCGCCTTCCGGTGGAGCCGTGGGACCTGAATCTTGTCCTCGATGCTCTTCAGTCCTCTCCTTTTGAGCCCTTGGCAGACATCTCTCTGTCGTTTGTGTCATTTAAGGTTGCCTTCCTCGTGGCTATCACCTCTATCCGTCGGGTTTCCGAACTGGCGGCGCTTTCCTGCCGGTCGCCTTTCCTGGTGTTCCATCAGGACAAGGTCGTTTTGCGTCCCGTTCCTTCCTTTCTCCCTAAGGTTGTCACCCCGTTTCACATCAATGAGGAGATTATCCTTCCTTCCTTCTGCCCTAATCCTTCTCACCCTCGGGAGAAGTCTCTCCATTGCCTGGATGTTGTTCGGGCCCTCCGCTGGTACCTTCGCCTCACGGAACCCTTCCGTCGTTCGGATTCTCTTTTCCTGGTTCCGGCGGGTCCTCGTAAAGGTTTGCCTGCCTCCAAGGCCACCATCTCTCGCTGGGTTCGGTCGGCTGTCAAGGAGGCCTACGCCGCGAAGGGCCGTGCTCCCCCTTCCAGGTTGACCGCTCATTCGACTAGGGCAGTCGGAGCTTCCTGGGCGGTGCGTCATCAGGCTTCGGCTGCCCAGCTTTGCCGGGCCGCCACCTGGGCGTCAGTTCACACTTTTTCTAAATTTTACCACATTCATTCCCTGGCTTCTGCTGATGCCAGCCTGGGGCGTAAGGTTCTGCAGGCAGCGGTGCTTTAGGTTGCCGTCTTGGCATTCTTCTTCCCTCCCTCAGGGACTGCTTTGGGACGTCCCATGGTGCTGTGTCCCCCAATGCCACGCACGAGAAAAATGGATTTTTTGTACTCACCGTAAAATCCTTTTCTCGTAGTAGGCATTGGGGGACACAGATCCCTCCCTTTCCTTGGAGCATTTATTCTTGTTCGTGGTTCCGGCGTTTGCTTGTGGTTGTCGGGTTCCCCAGTTCAAGACTTGTTGGCACTCCGTTTCTTTTTGGTTCAGGTGTGGCGTTCCTACTGCTTTTTGTACTGACTGAGTTATTCTGGCTCTAGCAGAGGGGTATAGCCCACCTGGGTGGAGCCAACACTTTTTTGTTTCTAGTGTCAGCCTCCTAGTGGCAGCTGGGCATATACCCCATGGTGCTGTGTCCCCCAATGCCTACTACGAGAAAAGGATTTTACGGTGAGTACAAAAAATCCATTTATTTATCGCAAAGTGCCAACACTGCAATGTAACCTGAATACTACAGTCCAATATAGTATATCCTCCATGTACTTTATTGTTAGCTATAATAGCCTGCCTACATTCAGTGCGCTGCCTGTGCTGTTCATAGTGCGCCCTGCGCTGATGAATGGCAGGAAAAGTCTAAGACATATTGGTACACCATAGATTTTTCCAGGGTGCGGGGGCCCACAGAGAGGGCTCTGAGTGCCACCTCTGGCACCAGTGCCATAGGTTCGCCATCACTGGTCTATATGGTATCGCAGTTCGACATGACAGTT
This sequence comes from Bufo gargarizans, assembly GCF_014858855.1. NCBI lineage: Eukaryota > Metazoa > Chordata > Amphibia > Anura > Bufonidae > Bufo > Bufo gargarizans. The sequence continues at coordinate 312,740,598 of NC_058085.1, forward strand.
GTACAAAAATCCAACTTGGATTTTTTGGGACTGTCGTGTCGCACTGCGATACCATAGACTATCATTACATTAAATGTCACGTGACAATGGTGCAAATGTCGCTGTGTAGCCCTAGCTTTATAACGTTCCATTCCCTGGAGGTACCGGGGTCGATTAACGCTCAGTTACACAGCTATTAGTGGCATAGGTGACCTAAATTCTTTAGCCAAACCTGAATATATAGGGGGAAGATTTAACAAAAGTGGTGCAGAGGTAAGGGTACTTTCACACTTGCGGCAGAGGATTCCGGCAGGCAGGTCCGTCGCTGGAACTGCCTGCCAGATCGGTCAAAACGTATGCAAACTGATGGCATTTGTCAGACAGATCAAGATCCTGATCCGTAGGACACATGCATTTAAATGCCGTATCCGTCTCTCTGGTGTCATCTGGAAAAACTGATCAGCATTTATTTTTTCCAAATTTTTTGCGGTCTGAGCATGCGCAGACAGCAAAAACAGATCAGTTTTGCCGGAACACTCAGCATTAATGCATTTCAATGGGGAAAAATGCCAGATGCCGGCAAGTGTTCCGTAATTTTAGACTGAGCTAAAACCGTAGCATGCTGCGGTATTATCTCCGTCCTGAAAAGTCAAAAAGACTAAACTGAAGACATCCTGATGCATCCTGAACGGAATGCTCTCCATTCAGAATGCATTAGGATAAAACTGATCAGTTCTTTTCCAGTATTGAGCCCCTAAGACGGAACTCAACACCGGACAGTAATAACGCTAATGTGAAAGTACCCTAAACTGGCCTAGTTGCCCATAGCAACCAATCCGATTCCTCCTTTCGAAAATGCAATGTGGTATCTGGTTGCTATGGGCAACTAAACCAGTTTTCCGTTACGCCAGTTTTAATAAATCTCCCCCCGAGTGCTTGCAAGCAATTATAGGGGTTTCCCAGGGAAGTACAATTTTTTGAGAATGGCAGTGGTGGGGATTGGGGTGGATGAATGTTTTTTTTTTTTTGTTTTTTTTAGTATTTCCCTGGAAAACCCCTCTAAGGTATTGTCACAAAATGATTTTGTCGTTTAAGTTTGTTTTTGTTTTTTGTCCAAAAAAAGTGTTTAAATGCACCTTTTGCTTGCAGCGTTTTTTGTTTCGAATAGGATGCTTCAGCGCCTGGTCCTTTTTTAATTTTTTATGGTGTTTTTTGCGTGGCTTGCATTTTTATATAGGAAATCATGAACCCTCTTGTGATGTCACTTCCTCTTTAGAACAGTATGGGAAAAATTACATTGATTTTAAAAACACGCCACGCAAAAACCCCCATTTAGAAAACGCCACACACATTACTAATTTTGTTTTGTGTTTTAAGCCGTGAAAAAAAGTAATGGATGTCTATGTGACAAAGACATGAGAAAACACCAGACCCCAAAATCACACGATGCCTGTACTGTGTTTCATATTTCCAACCTTGAATACACGCTCGACACTCTGCTAGTATAAGGACCCTTAGGGTCCATTAACACATCCGTTGTTTCTTTCCTGATCTGTTCCGTTTTTTGCTGAACAGATCTGGACCAGATCTGGACCCATTCATTTTCAATGGGTCCTGAAAAAAAATCTGACATTGTGCTGTCCGTTTTTTTTCAGGACCCATTGAAAATGAATGGGTCCAGATCTGGTCCAGATCTGTTCAGCAAAAAACGGAACAGATCAGGAAACAAACAACGGACGTGTGAATGGACCCTTAGACTTGCGGTGTTCCTGTCCTCTTTAAAGGGACATATGGATGTCATAGCAGGGATCATCCTCTCGAAGCTAAAGCAGAGAGCCACTAATGAAGAGTGGTTCCCCCTCTGATAGACCCCCGCCTGTCAATGTATTACATTGATGGCCAATGATATGACTGGCAGCATGTATCACTATGGTACAATAGAAATGTATGGCTAGCTGCAGCATACTGCAGTAATCCGAGCAGATCCAGAAGCCAGACCCATGACAACTAGATTACAGGACAATTATTTTTAGGGTTCTTGTCTATATATGTCTATAACTTCTTTTGAGTGTCACCATATTATGTATGCATTAAGGGGATGTCCAGATTCAGTAAGAAACCTTACAACACTGGGGCTTAGCCTGAAATGAGGACTTGAGCAGTACTTGCCTAATGGATCCAGCGTCGCAGCTCCGGTTCTCCCGGCTAGGGTCTGATGCACAACTGAAGCCACTAAAGGACTGCAGCAGTCACATGTCACCGCTACTGCCGAAAGCAGAGCTCAGCCAGGAGTACCATAGTGGCAGCAAAGCTGGATCTTCTAGGTAAATGCCATTTAGTTTAGGTTTTTTCCCCCAGTGTTGTCTGGTTTCTTACTGAAACTGGACGACCCCTTTTGTAATGGTCTCTGCATACTTACATGTTATACATCTTTTATGCTGTGTGTCATATGTAAATCAGTTGTACTCACCAGCCTGTATGACGTTGTTTGCAGCATGTGGACGTTGCCGCTTTACTTATAAAATACAATGCATGTGTTAATGCCAATGACAAGTGGGCTTTCACCCCACTGCATGAAGCTGCTCAGAAAGGAAGAACTCAGCTGTGTGCTCTGCTTTTGGCACATGGCGCAGATCCGACTTTGAAAAACCAAGAGGGACAAACCTCATTAGACTTGGTTACTGTAAGTATTCCTTTGTACCCAGTTCTATTATAGTCTTTAGTGTTCCTCTCTCCAATTTTGGCACTCTTTAAGACGGCAATAAGCTTTTACGCCGAGAACAATAAACTTGTGTGTTTATTTATTTTTATCCTTTTGTGCTTTTAAACCTAGTTTTGAATGCTAAGAAAACGTACCACCTTCCATAGGATAGGTGATAAATGTATGGTCACTGGGGCCCCCAATAACTCATACGGGGGTCCCGAGTGAGGAGGAATTGTGGATACTGTTCCACCTGTTCTTTTAGTTTGTGGTGTCCCAGTATTGGAGCCCCAGGATAGGTGATTTATTTATTTATTTTATTTTTTGGCAGGATAACCCCTTTAAATTGTTGCTCACTATCCTTTTTCTGTTTATCTATTCACCTTGAATTGGATAACATCTTTTATGTGCTTTATACATTTTTTTTTTTTGTATTATTCTTTAATCAGGCTGATGACGTACGCGCCCTCCTCGCAGCAGCTATGCCCACAGCAGCTCTACCAACATTTTGTAAACCTCAAGTGATCAATGTTTCTCAGCCCGCAAATCCATCAGTGGGAGTTTTGTCAGCTGTGCCCGCTAGTCCGCCGACGCTTTCTGCTGCCAGCAGCTTGGACAACCTGGCTACCAGCTTCCCTGATGCGCCAGCTGGAAACAGTGGCGTCGCTGAGGGAGCCACCGGAGTAGAGAAGAAGGAAGAGGGTAAATGGATGTGCAAACAATTCTAGTGAAGCTACATAGGTTAAAAGTAATAGTCTATTAAAGGCGTGGTGAGGATCGTCTGTTAACCCTTTCCCGCATTTCATGTACGTGAGCGCATGCGGCTCCTTGCCGCATCTTCACATGCATGTACGTGATGGGATTGGGCGGGTGCAGGGGCTGCACCCACCCGATCCGCAGCACGGGCCCGGCTGTTACTGATAGCCAGGCCCCTGCTGCATCCACCGGCATCGGTGTGTGCGGTGATGCCGATAAATTAACCCTTTCACGTGCGGTGGTCAGCGCTGACCACGGCACGTGCGGGGTATACAGAGAGAGGGAGCTCCGCTGGCAGGTGGTCAAAGGTTACCATGGCAGCCCCGATGCCTTACACAGGCATCAGAGCTGCCAGCCTACGGAAGCCCAGGAGATTCACCCTGAGCGCTTGGTCTTCTAGGCAACTGTAACATCTCACTGTGTGAGATGCTGACAGTTCAATTCAGTACAATACAGAATGTATTGTACTGATTTGAAACAGGGATCAAACCCTGAAAAAGATGAAGTCCCACAGTGGGACAAATATAAAAAGTAAAATAAAGTGATTATTTTTTTTTTTTATAATAAAATTTTTTAAGTTTCCAGTAAAAAAAAAAAAAAAAAAAAGCGTCCTTTTTCCAAAGTAAAGTAAAAAAAAAAAAAACAGACCTATTATGTATTGCCGCGTTCGTATAGACCGGCTCTATAAAACTATCGCATGACCTAACCCCTCAGGTGAACACTGTCAAAAAAGTTAAATTAAAAACTGCTAAAAAAACGAGATTTTTGTATAACTTACCAGTAAAATCTCTTTCTCGCTCTTTCCTTGGGGGACACAGAAGACCTTGGGTATAGCTCATCTCCATAGGAGGCGTGACACTAAGTGAAAACTGTTAAGCCCCTCCTCCACAGCTATACCCTCAGCCTGGAGAGAGAGGCTGCCAGTTGCGTGTCCAAGTAGTGAAAAAAAGGCAAAGTCCAAAAGTGGAACCAACAAGCCAACTACCCAACGGGTAAAACAACTCGGAAACCGTGTGGAGAAAAAACAAAGAATGGGTGGGTGCTGTGTCCCCCAAGGAAAGAGCGAGAAAGAGATTTTACTGGTAAGTTATACAAAAATCTCGTTTTCTCGCCCAGTTTCCTTGGGGGACACAGAAGACCTTGGGACGTTCAAAAGCAGTCCAAAAGGGGGAGGGACCACAGCACCAAGGCGAATCACCCGAAGGCATCAAGAAACCGCCGCCCGCAGACCAGGCGGCCCAAGGCAGCATCTGCCGAAGCCAGAGTATGCACCCTGTAGAACGCTGTAAGGCAGACCAGTGACCGCCGCGCACAGACGCATGGCCGAAACCAAATGCCACCGGCCCAGGAGGCACCGACCGCTCCGGTGAAACGAACGGTGACACCAAAAGCAGAACCCTGCCCTTGGTGCGGTAACCACAGCAACAACCACCGTGAGAAAGCGGAGGAAAGCCACCCCGGAGGCCACCAACCCGTTGCGCGGACCTCCTGGAAAACCAAGAGACCGAACGTCGACAAGAGTCGGAGATCTCCAAGTAAAAACCGCAAGGCCCAAACAACTCCCAAATCGGTGAAGTGTCCGTTCCCGGGGGTGGGAAGGGGAGGACGAAAGCCCCGTTAAAATGAAAGACAAACACCACCTTCAGAAGGAAGGAAGAGACGGGATGGAGAACAGCCCTGTCCCGAGGAAAGAGAAGGCTCGGAACAAGAAGGGCCGCCACCCAGGCACCCGCCAGAGACACGACGGCTACGGAAACATAACCGTACAGGACAGAAGGAGTAGAGAGAACTCCTGTAACGGCTCCAAGGGAAAGATTGGAGCGCCAAGAGCCCAGTATGCAATGCCCAGGGCGGTACCCAGGGGCAGTACGAGGGAACCCCAAAGCCGCTCCACGGAAAAGGGCCCTGACAGGCCCAGAGGGCCGGGGAACGCCGAAAGGGGAAGGACAGCGCTGACACTTGACACTTCAAGCAACAGAGTCCCAGTCCCAGATCCAGGTCGGACTGGAGAAAGACAGAACCATGGAGAGAGAAAGGCAGAGTGGGGGAACGCCCAGCTTCCCACAGAACCCCCGGTAAAACCCCTAAGTCCTACAACAGATCCTGGACAAAACACGGCCAGGAGCGAACACTAGCGAGCCCGCTAGAGTCGCCTGGGCAAGCGGGTGAAACCCAATGTGAACAGGCGCAGACCAGTAACACGGGCAGAACGGTCGGCAAAACTGGTCCCGTCGGCCCCCGAGCAACGTAGTCCTGTAACCACCCGGAGTGGGGGAGCAGAAGGACAGACGGAAGGAACCGAAGGGTCCGCCCAGCAACCGCCAGGACAAGACAGGCTAAAGTCCATGCTGATGTAGCCACCACAGGAAGACGTCCTACAGTCCCGGTGTGGGAGATCTAATGACAATCTCGACCGAATGGGGGTCCTCCCAAGTTACAGCCAGAGTGAACAAGGGAGACAGCACGAGGCCAAGAGGAACATCAGAACCATCCACATGAACAACCAAGCTCTCCCCAGAGGGGAGGGCAGCGAAGGAACAGCCACTGAAGCGCGGCCGGGGCAAAAGCCACATCGGAGGGAGCCGAGCCAAACCGAGTGGGAGCCAAGCAGAGCCGGCGAAAAAAGGCAGTCGAGACAGAGGCCGGCATAACACCCTACAACTGAAAGGAGGAGTGGGCAACAGGGAAGCCATAGGACAGCTCAAAGGCAGAACCCCGCTCACCGAGACGCCCGGTTCACTGCCACGCAGAAGGCGAGTACCCTGAAGAACCCAAGGTGGAGGTCCTACGGACCTGGGTAAGTGAGCACCCAAGAGCAGCTGGGTGACCATCCCGAGAAAAGCGGCCCGAACCCGGTAGCGGACCAGCCTAAAGCGCAGAGGGGGCGCCAAAAGAAAAAACTCATACTGCACGACACCCGAAGAGGAGGAAAAAACAGTAGCAGGCGAGGGAACAGCAGTCCCGCCAGAGCTAACGCAGAAATCGAGTGGCACTGCAAACGGCACTCTCGACCCAGCGACCACTTGCGCCGGGAAGCGAGTGCACGGGAGAACGAAAGGGTACGTATCAAAGAACCACGAACACTCCCCAGGTGGAAAGGCCAACGGACATGGTGGATGCCGAAACAACGGGACCACAATATACAGGCCAAACCAGAAAACGAGCACCACCCAGCTCGGCGAAGTAGAGAGCAAGTAGAGCCCATCTACTCATATCTAAAGAATACACCTTTGAATACAGCGGCATACTTGTAATGCTTGTATGACAGCACCCAAGGGTTATACAGGTGGACAGAATGATCTCTTTAGAGAAGAGTGCAAGGCCCGTGACAGCACCACATCCCAAGAGAAAAAAGGGTATGTCGCAGGAGGAAGTGAGGCATACGTACGAACAGCCCCGCAAGCAGTGAGAAGGCCAACCCACCTATGGGAGGAGAAGGCATACACGGCCCAAACAACGGACAGAGCGCACCAGAAAATTCCGCTCACTGCAAAAAAATAGTCACCCAGTGAAGGGGATCAGCCACAGAGCCCAACAGTATCAACGGAAGTGCAAAGTGCAACCTGAAAGGGAGTGATGCACAAGACATCAGTATGGCATGCGATGGGAACGCAGGCAGGCCCCCCAGAAAAGGGGGAAATGCACCTGGCAACACTGCAGCTGGTAAGAATGCAAAGGCCCGTCCCAAAGGGGGGTTGCCCAAGGCCAGTAACAACTTCAGAGAAGTAGAACATACCATAGTTCGCCCAGAAGGTGACTAATCACATGGCCGCACAGTACCCAGCGGGAACGCAGGAGGTCCGCCCAGAGAAAGGGGGACATGCACGGGGTTATCTTACCATAAAGCGAGTGCGCAATAACCCACCTAACACCGAATACTGTGAGAGTGCAACTACTCCACAACGAAGGAGAACAAGCAAGAATCCCGCACAGCATTTCAAGGACAGCCATGGGTCACGTGAGGGTGCAAATTCTTGCCCATGGATGAGGTGGGCCGTGTATGGCCCGCAACATATCCGGCGAAAGAGCAGTATTCCACCCAGAAAGGGGCGGGTAATGCACACGGCCGTCATCGCATCCAGCAAAAATGCAAGCACCCCGCCAAGGATGCGGGACATGCACATGGCCAGCAACGCACTGGCGAGAAAACAACCACAGTCAGTGGCGTTGTGCATATGCCGCCTGAGGAAAGGATACATGCTCATTGCTGGCAGCGATTCCAGTGAGTGCAGCACACCACCCAAGGAAGGTGTCGTGCACATGGCCGGCAGCGAATCCAGTGATAGTGCAGCAAACCACCTATGGAAGGAGTTCATGCACATGGCCGGCAGCAAATCCAGAGAGAGTGCAGCATTCCGCCTATGGACGGAGGTCATGCGTATGGCCGGCAGCGAATCCAGAAAGTGCAGCATTCCGCCTATGGAAGGAGGCAATGCACATGGCCGGCTCATGCATATGGCCGGCAGCGAATCCAGCGAGAGTGCAGCGTTCTGCCCATGGACGGAGGTCATGCATATGGCCGGCAGCGAATCCAGAGAGAGGGAGCGCAGCAGCCCTCCTTTGGACGGAGGTCATGCGTATGACCAGCAGCGAAGCCAGAGAGAGTGCAACATTCCACCTATGGAAGGAGGTCATGCATAAGGCCGTAGCGAACCCAGCGAGAGTACAGCATTCCGCCTATGGAAGGAGGTCATGCATATGGCCGTAGCGAACCCAGCGAGAGTGCAGCGTTCCGCCTATGGAAGGAGGTCATGCATATGGCCGTAGCGAATCCAGCGAGAGTGCAGCGTCCCGTCTATGGAAGGGGGTCACGCATATGGCCGTAGCAAACCCAGCGAGAGTGCAGCGTTCCGCCTATGGAAGGGGGTCGTGCACATGGTCAGCATCGTATGCGGTAAAAGGGCAGTATTCCGCCTACAGAAGGGGGTCATGCACAAGGCCAGCCCGCAGCCAGAGAGAGTGCAGTATGCCGCCTATAATGGGGGGTCATGCACATGGCCAGTACCGTGACTGGAGAAGGCGACTAATTCTGCCTATAGAAAAGGGCGGCCTGCACCTGGCCAGCGCCGTATCCCAGGAGAGGGCAAGGGTCCGCCTAGAAGGGGAACATGTATACCTGGCCAGTGCCACGGAGCGCAACATGCCGCCTATGGAATAGGGGCAGGCATACGGCCAGCGCTCTAAGGTCAGGCTGCAGCATCCTGCGCAGCCAACAAAAAAATACAGATACCTCATATATATATACACACATACTGTTAATTCTTTTTTTTTTTTTTTTTTTTTTTTTTTTTTAATTTATTATTCTAAAACACAGCCTCTTTGAGGCAGGAAGGGGCCACCATATAAGGGCACAGCCTCTTTGAGAGGCTAGCCATCCTAGGGTCTCCTCCAGATGGGAGCCGTCGGCATCCAAGAGGTTAACAGGGATCCGACCTGAGAGCGGTGCAGCGATGCCCTGGGGGCGGGGGGACCTCCGGCGGGAAGAATTCGCGCCTGGAGAGTGCCCGCCCCCTCCAATCGAGGCCGGAAATTTGCGGCCTACTAGGCCGCGAAGCCGGGGCCTAAATTTTCGCGGCCGCGAAGCCGGGGCCTAAATTTTCGCGGCCGCGAAGCCGGGGCCTAAATTTTCGCGGCCGCGAAGCCGGGGCCTAAATTTTCGCGGCCGCGAAGCCGGGGCCTAAATTTTCGCGGTGCCCGGAGGTACCGGCAAGGACCTGGAGGGAGCGGAGCGGCGCGTGCATAATACCGGCCGCGGGAGCCCACCCCGCGGGCCGGAACAGTCAGGGGGCCCGGGAAGGAGCTGGAAAGAATCTTTCTGCGGCGCCCGGCCGACCGGAAAGACAGCCTCTGAGAGCAGCAGTGGTCGCCAGGGTCTGCTGGGACACCGCACCAGTCATGCCGGCCGCGGGTGCCCACCCCGCGGACCGGAAACAAGGGCCCTACGCTGCAGCCGTCAGGAGAGGGCCTCTGGCCCTGAGCAGCGCACCGGTAAGGCAATAGGGGGGGGGAACCCTGTGACCGGGTGCCCGTATAGAGGCAGCTCCCTGGGCGGCATGATAGGGACGCCAGCATAACCCCTCAGTGGGCACCTATTGTGGAGGGGAGGAGAGGGAGCTAATAAAACAAGCTAGGATGGGGCCAGCCTAGGACCAGCAGGGACCAATATGGGGGTCAGTCACGCAGGAGACCTGGGTGGGGGGAGGGGGTCGTAGGGCTGGAGAAGCCACTCTCTCACCACAGCCGTCTTCACCCTCGGTCCGTTCCAGCAGGGTCGCCCCTTCAGCTACTGGCACCGTAGTGGCAGGACGCTGGAAGAGGGACTTGGCGTGCGGGCGACCCTTGCGCTGGCGGGATGCAGGGGAGCTGGGCTGCCCTGGTCCACCTTGCCTTCTGTGGGGGAGGCAGCAGTGCGGATGACCGGCACTGGCGCAGCTCAACCCCGGGAGAAACAGAGAGGTCTAGTGCGACTCAGTTGTCCCGTAATGTCTGGAACAAAAAGAAAAGAAAAAGTAAAAATCAAAATTAAAAACAAGGAGAAAACAGCCCTGCAGTAGCAGGGAGTGTCTTGCCTCCTTGGACACTAAGCAAAAACTGGCAGCCTCTCTCTCCAGGCTGAGGGTATAGCTGTGGAGGAGGGGCTTAACAGTTTTCACTTAGTGTCACGCCTCCTATGGAGATGAGCTATACCCAAGGTCTTCTGTGTCCCCCAAGGAAACTGGGCGAGAAAGCATTTTTTTTTGTCACCTTACATCACAAAAAGTGCAACACAAAGCGATCAAAAAGGTGTATGCCCCCCAAAATAGTACTAATCTAACCGTCACCTCATCCCGCAAAAAATGAGCCCCTACCTAAAACAATCGCCCCCAAAAAAAAACACACACTAAAACATGATTTATTTTTTTTGTTTAAAAAATATTAGTGTATAAAACCTTAATAAATAAATTTAAAAAAGTAGACTTATTGGGTATTGCCACGTCTGTAATGACCTGCTCTATAAAAATATCACATGATTTAACTCCTCTGGTGAACACTGTTAAAAAAAAAAAAAAAAGGAATAAAAACGGTGTAAAAAAGCCATTCTTTTTCACCTTACATCATAAAAAGTGTAATACCAAGCGATCAAAAAGTCACACGCACCCCAAAATCATACCAATCAAACTGTCATCTCATCCCGCAAAAAATGAGATTCTACCTAAGCCAATCTCCCCAAAAAAAAAAAAAAAAAAATATGGCTCTCAGAATATGGAGACACTAAAACATTATTTTTTTTTCGAAAATGCTTTATTATGTTAAACTGAAACAAACAACCATATTTGGTATTGTCGCGTCCGTAACAACCTGCTCTATAAAAATACCACATGATCTAACCTGTCAGATGAACATTGTAAATAGCAAAAAATAAAAATGGTGCCAAAAACAGCTATTTTTTTGTTACCTTGCCTAACAAAAAGTGTAATATAGAGCAACCAAAAATCATATGTACCAACAAAACTGCCACTTTATCCCGTAGTTTCCAAAATGGGGTCATTTTTGGGAGTTTCTACTCTAGGGGTGCATCACGGGGGCTTCAAATGTGACATGTCAAGTTAAAATTATCCCAGTGAAATCTGCCCTCCAAAAACCATATGGTGTTCCTTTCCTCCTGTGCCCTGCCCTGTGCGTGTACAGCAGTTTACGATCACAAATAGGGTGTTTCTGTAATCTACAGAATCAGAGTAATAAATATTGAGTTTTTGTTTTTCCTTTAATTCTTGTGGAACACCTAAAGAGTTAACAAAGTTTGTAAAATCAGTTTTGAATACCTTCAGGGGTGTAGTTTCTAAAATGGGGTCATTGTTGGGTGGTTTCTATTATGTAAGCCTCACAAAGTGACTTCAGACCTGAACTGGTCCTTAAAAAGTGGGTTTTGGAAATTTTCTGAAACATTTCAAGATTTGCTTCTAAACATCTAAGCCTTCTAACGTCCCCCAAAAATAAAATTGCATTCCCAAAATGATCCAAACATAAAATAGACATATTGGGAATGTAAAGTAATAACTATTTTTGGAGGTATTACTGTCTATTATAGAAGTAGAGAAATTAAAATTTGCTAATATAAAAATAAAATAAAAATTGGTGCATTTGTTGTTTTTTTTTTATAAATAAAAATGAAATTTTTTGACTCGGTTTTACCACTGTCATGAAGTACAATATGTGACTACATTACAGCTACATGACAACATCATGTTAAAAATCCCAGTCACTTTTCACCCGTTTTTTTTTTTTAACCTTGACCTTTTACACTGTAATTCCTAATGTCGTGGCCTTTAATATATTTATTACCTGCCACTGGTTAGTTTACTAGCACTTGCAGAGTTTACCCTAAAGACCCTGGATAACTTTGCGTTGTTTCATAGATACTGATATGTATTTTACATTTCTTTAGTACCAGGCGTTGATCTCAGTATCAATCATTTCTTAATGAACCTTGGACTTGAACACTTAATTGAAATCTTTGAGAGGGAGCAGGTAAGCTAAGACACTGTACCTTTTCCTGAAGAATGCTTCTGTAGTAAACACTGCTTTCTTATTTAGCTGCTAAATCTGTGTATGCTCTGTTTACAGATAACACTAGACGTCTTAATTGAAATGGGACACAAAGAATTCAAGGAAATCGGAGTTAACGCTTACGGGCATAGACATAAGATCATAAAAGGTGTGGAGAGGCTTATATCGGGGCAACAAGGTAATGTTCATCTCCTTTTATTTTCCGTGTGTTTTAGAATAGCATGGACTAATATAAAGATGAGCTAAAAGGGACAATCGTGCATTGATACAGACCTTCCAGAGGGGCCGGACTGCAGTAGTGATCGTATTTTCCTGGTCCCTGCGTGGGTTCTGTTTCTGTCGCTCCTGGGCCAGCTCTTCCTCTCCATGAAGTGCTTAAAACAACATCCATTGACGGAAGGACACGTGACTGCTGCAGCCAATCACAGGCTGCATTGGTGACCTGTGATTGGCTGCAGCGGTCATGTGTTCCTCCGTCGATGGATGTTGTCTTCAGTGCTGTAGTGAGAGTAAGAGCTCAGGAGCGACAGGCATTGATCCCAGCACAGGGACCAAGTAAGTATGATCACCACCCTGGGAGGTCTTAATCAGTCTTGGATAAGCCCTTTTTTTAATATTGATTACCTTTCCTCATGATAGTCTTGCTTCCTTGGACACAAGCAAGGAGTGACTTGAATTACCAAATAACCATCACTTTACTGTTGAATCTCCTGCTTCTCCAATGCCACTAGTACGGTCCTCCCCGCTCTTTTTTTGCTTTGTTTTTACAGGGCTGCACATGTTGGGGTCAGTGAGTGACTGCAGCCGCCATGTATTATCAGTGACTTATGAGCTTCCTGTCGTGTTTTTCAGGCTTGAATCCATATTTGACACTGAACAACTCGAACAGTGGGACTATATTAATTGACCTTGCTCCAGATGATAAAGAGTTTCTTTCTGTCGATGAAGAGGTGAAAATTTTTCTTTTGCTTATGATCTTCACATTCCTTCCTTTTCTCATTCTTGGTGTGTGTGTGTGTAAGTCCGGGAGTGCATCTGTCACACAATCACATTTTCACAAGAGCGTCAGCCGCTGGCAGTGGCTTTCACTACTAAGTATGGAGTAGATGTTTGGTCTCATGCCTGGGCCGTTAGTAGTTAGTTTCTACGCATACATTAGTGCTTCAAAATCCAAACCTGGGCTTGTGCCACGGTCAATAACGAACCCTAGTTCGGATTTGGATTTTCTGCAGTAGCTTCAGCACTAGAACTACGTATGTTGTGCAGTGGACGAAGCTGATTACTGCTCCCATTGAAGCAAATGGGAGTAGTGCTGCAGTATCCAGCTCCATCCACTGCAGAGATAAAAGTATAGCGCTGGAACTTCTGCAGAACCTGATCCCGCTGATCAGGGGGTGATGGCCTATCCTGAGGACATTCCATCTCTTGTAAAAGAGCAGACAACCCCTATAAGCGCCGTTACTGCTTCATTGTGTGAAGATTTTTATTGTATCCCTTTTGATTTTGTTTTTACTAGATGCAGAGCACAGTCAGGGAACATCGAGATGGCGGACACGCAGGTGGAGTCTTTAATAGATACAATATCTTAAAGGTAAGGTGACGTGTCTTCAGCAGTTTTGTGCATGACGTAGACCGAATTAGCAAAATATCATGGTAATTGTCAATCTTTGCCGTTATCTAGATACAGAAGGTATGCAATAAAAAGCTGTGGGAAAGATACACTCACCGGAGGAAAGAAGTTACAGAAGAGAACCATAATCACGCTAATGAAAGAATGCTATTTCATGGTAAGCCTCTGCCATGTTCTCATCTCCTGTAATTGGGGGGGGGGGGGATTTATCTTGAAATATATTTTTTACTGACATTTTCACTTAGTCACTTAGTGCTGTCATTAAGAAGGAAGACACTAATGGGGTCATTTATTAAGACTGGCATTTTAGGCGCCGGCCTGTACATAATTTAGGCACATCCACTGCCTGTCTAAATCTATGCCAGCTTCCTTGCTGGCATAATTTAGATCATTTTCTATACCTAAAACGGGTGTAGAAAATGATAAATGAGATGGGCAGGCTGGCCCTTCCCCTTCCGCGTCCACGCACCCTTTTTTAGACCTGGCGTGAGTGGGGAAAAGTCGCAGATTTGTCCGCAAATCCTCTTCGTGAACAAATGTGCGACAGATATATTCAAAAAATTGGAATATATCTGATAACTGACCCCCTGAATACCAGCACTGTAGCTACTACTGATTGCTTTTTATGTGTTTTTACGTTATTTTTCTCACATCCGGATATCCCCTTTTTCAAATACAAATATCCCATTAAAGGGCTTGTGTCAGAGTTATATAAAATCTCGATAAACCCCTGTTAACTGACTGGAAATAACAAATGAATGTGTATTCACCCGTTTTCTCCTCTGCTATTTCCTGTGATGTGCTCCGGTCCCCACCGCTGCTCTCGTGCATGGCTGAGGCCAGCATTTGGCTGCAGCAGTGACTTGTGCATGGAACGTCACCGCTGCAGCCAAGAAGAAGACGTCAGCAACAGAATGACCGGAGCTCAGCACTCAAAGAAACGGAAGAAAACAAGTGAGCATTCTTTTGTTAATTTAGGCCATTTACAGGTGTTGCCCCCTGTTTTTTATATAACTTGGACACCACATTAAGGGCATATAGACCTTGGCTCTTGTGGACCCAAAGTGACCATATATAACATAGTTTCCTTCTGTGGCATCATCAAGGACCTGTGATGATCAGCTAATCTCTGAAGCAGTTTCTATATGAGGAGGATGGATTGTTCACTTGGAAATACCACATATCAAGGCTCTGTATACAAGGCATTTGAACCTTCCATTGGTGGTATATGTTCACGATATGTGTGAGACAGAGCGCTGAGATGTATGCCATACAGTGGCTTTCATCACCCCTAGGCTCCCACTTAAAAAATAAAAAAAGTGTACTACATGGTACACATTTTGCAGTTGCCATTTGTATAGTCGCAGTCTGCTGTGCTTCCATGTACAGTTAAAGAAAAGGTAAGCCGGTATACACCTAACGGAGGCTTTTTGACTTTGGGTGAATGGGGACCTATGGATACTATATATTTACAATAGAAACACTGAGAGGACATTTATGAAGACCGGCGTTATCTCTTGTTTTCCCTGTGCAGCTGGAGGATGCGCCTAATTTGGACCAAGGCACAGGCCGCGCCATAGATTTAGGTTGTGTATGGCAGCCTGCTAGCTATCGTAGATTTCAGTCTTCATTCATGCGAGAAAACTGATAAATGTGCCGGCCCCGCTGGCTGGCCTCTCCCTTCCCACCCTTGTCACGTTCCCTTTTTGGAAAGGGGGGGGCGCAGCGTAGAAACGCGCGTGCTTAAATTTTTTTCGCAGTGGTGTTTTTCCTGTGCATTTGGCCTATATTACATCTTTGCTCCTTTGTGATGTGTTTAATCTTTCACAGGTTCTCCCTTTGTAAATGCAATTATTCACAAGGGGTTTGATGAAAGGCATGCTTACATTGGTGGCATGTTCGGGGCCGGCATTTACTTTGCTGAAAACTCATCAAAAAGCAACCAGTATGTTTATGGCATTGGCGGAGGCACAGGATGCCCAATTCACAAGGACCGATCTTGTTACGTTTGCCATAGGTGAGTGTTAACTGTACTTTATACATGCAGTGTAATAGTGGGCCCTCTGTTGTGGTAGTATTGTGGATTTGCAGCAGCAGTTTTTTTTTTTTTTTATAATGCAAAATGTGAATTTTGAAGACGAATAATTCAGTTGCTCACTTACCAGGTTAGGCTACTTTCACATCTGCACTTTCCCTTTCCGCTATTGAGATCCGTCCTAGGCTTTGTCCCCATTCGTTGTCAATGGGGACAAAACTGAACTGAAGGGAATGGAGTTCACCAGAATGCATTCCGTTCCCTTTCATTGCGTTTCCATGACGCACACAAAAGCGCTGCAAGCAGAGTTTTTGATCACGTCCTGGGATGCGGAACAAGACTCACAATGTAAGTCAATTGAGATGGATCCATTTTCTCTGACACAAAAGAAAACGTGTTGGCTATTTTAGAGATAATACAACCGGATCCGTTCATAACGGATGCAGCCGGTTGTATTATCATGACGGAAGCGTTTTTGCTGATCCATGACGGATCCAGCAAAAATGCAGATGTGAAAGTAGCCTTAAAGGATTATTTAGCTTCGCACTCTCCCTATTTGCCTCCGCTACATGTTTTGCTGTGACCCAGTGTCATCAGGGCTTAGAGGCTATTGGCTTGTGGGACCTGCTTGGCAGAGCTTTTAACAGCTTCTCCTAATCCTTATGACCTGATCATGACCAGCAGAGTGCTATTCTGAAGCAAGTCCGCCCTACAGACCAATCTTGTAATCCCTACTTAAAGGAAATGTTGCATACTTTTTTTTTATCTGCCAGTTACAACCTGACAGCAACTCGCAACCATTTTTTGTAATCAGTTTTTATTTTCTGATTAAGGATCTTGCCTGAGTTGTTAACAGTATTTAGAAAGTATTAATTGCTTTACGGCAACCACATGGGCCATAGACACAGTGGACAGGAGGGGAGCCTATTGACCTCTATGGGAGAGTTTTCTAGGCCGCTCTGTGACTTGTGCAGATGTCATTGTACAAGGAAAGAATAGATAAGTTGTGATATCACCTATTGTGAATGGTGGATCCTTTTTTTTATCTATACACAGAGGTGATATCATTACAGGCAGAATTAGAATAACAGATAAGCAGATAACTGCAGTAAAGTCATCTGTACAGACCAAGAAGCTGGTGTCTATTATAAGGTTTAGTGGCCAGTGGGAAAAATGCATGAATATTATGTCTTTTGTTTAAATATAGATATCGATATGGAAAATAAAAAATAACCATCAAAAATTCTTGAAAAATATGTTAAACAAAAAAACATGACTTAAACAATACTTCATTTTCTGATGATAAATTCACTTTAACAAGCATCCATCCCCATCAGTCCCAATAAGCACACATTGCCATGACAGGCATTTCATAGCACCAGTATACGTTCCACTGTATTCTGATGGCATCCTCACGAGCATATGTCTAGACAAAGGGGCTAGTTCTCATGGCTCTGGCGAGAACAGCCAGGACAAAATCCTGCCGCCAGCTACATCCTTTCTGCCGCCTATACAGTTCAGTAGGAAGGCAGCGCTGAGGATTGCGGAGCGGCGGCTTACAGAGAACGCACATGTCCCTTTTCTGCACACAGCTTTGTGTTTAACCCGCCTGTCTGTAATCCTCAGCACAGCCTCCCATTGAAATGAATGGGATTCAGAAACCACGCGGTGCCTGCAAAATTTCAGAGTGGGAGTCTTCGCCAAAGTTACACAGCAGAAGACCCAGTGTTAACACAGCCTAAAAATGCTCTCTGTGCAGGCAGTTATCTTCCTTATGCAATTGGCAATAAGAATCAAGGGTAGCTGTTAAAGGCCTCGGCGGTCGGGTGTCACTTGCCGTTTAGTAGTGACTTACCAATAATCCTCAGTATCGTACAGCACCCAAGTATACAAGACAGACACGACCCTGACCGCTAGGTGTCAGTGTGATCTTGCTGTGTAGTCAGTGGCTGCTCTGTGTAAACTGAGATACTACTGTGGTGGAGATAGGACTGTGTGAACAATAAAACTGAGAAGCCCTCCTGATCTTTAGTGGGAGGGTGATGGTGTACTGGGATACACAACTGGTGAATGGACAGAAGTCACTACATAATTGGTGTTATTATATAAACCTTTAGTGTGTGGACAGTTATTGTTACCGTTTAAATACTTCACATGTAGAAGGCTTCATGCACACTGCCATGTCCAGATACCTTCTGTGTGCACTCCACATTCTTCCCATCAGAAGAAATGACTGTTCTCTTCCCTAATGCAAACCAGAATAGAACTGGAAGTGTTCTCTGATTTGTGGAACGGCCACATGGATCACCCCCAAAAAATGGATGTCTGCCTGGCCCCATAGAAATAAATGGATCAGTGTGCTATCCACAAAAAATTGCGGATAGCACACGAGTGAAAAACATAGTCATGGGCATCAAGCCTAATGCTATGGAGATAAAACAATATTACGTTTCCTGACTATGGCCACTGGTTTTAATTATTGTGTTTATTCTTGGGTTTTCGTCTTTTAGGCGACTAGTAATGTGGTAGTGCAAGGGCGTTTTTTCTTTTCTCTTTGGCAGTTGTGAATGGCTCTTTAATACCGTGTATTAACCCCACTACTATGTATGGGGCGTTTATCTATTGGGTTAATCCAAACTCCCTTCACGTCTGTATTTCCTCTTGCTTTCTCTGTTTGTTCCAGCACACATGCATGAGATGGAAATGTCAAAACATAAAAGCGCAGATTTTGCCTGCGGTCAGGCCCTTGTCTTGTTAGATCTCTCTCTCTCACCATTTTGCTTCTTTTCATTCAGACAGCTGCTGTTTTGTCGAGTGACATTGGGGAAATCTTTCCTTCAGTTCAGTGCAATGAAGATGGCTCATTCTCCTCCTGGTCATCACTCAGTCACTGGGCGGCCTAGTGTCAATGGTCTGGCTCTAGCCGAATATGTCATCTATAGGGGAGAACAGGTAATTGATTCACTGCTTCAAATAAAGTTTTATTTAGTTATTTTTGTTTTTTGAGTTGTATTTCAATTTTGTTTTCTAAACATTAAAATGTGTGCATAAACAAAAATACACAAATTTGTCAAGTACCTTAAATTATTTAGAGTACATTCACACAAATGTAAGCCGTCCGTGTTCCGCAATGCACGGGCATCGGGTGTGTAAATCCCGTATTGAGGCATGGACCCGTTCATTAGTAAGGGTCCGCGATTCACAATATACCGCAAAAGATAGGACATGTCCTATCTGTTGCAGTGTGGAGGCACGGACCAAAAATCCCATGGAAGCGCTTCTGTTGGCTTCTGATCCGTGCCTCCAGACTGTGCCGTATCTTGAGGATTGCAGACCCATTCAAGTTAATGGGTCCACAACCGTGATGTGGGATTCACACGGCCGCGACCCATATATTGCGGAACCGCCATTTGCGGTCCGCATTACGGGCACAGACTGCTTACGATCGCGTGAATGTAGCCTTATAGGGTTGTCCAAGTTACACAAATACATTGTAGCTGGCATACTTACCACTCTTCTCCCCTGAAGCTTCCAGTATCTCACTCTGGTCCTGCAGTGATGACGTCATCTTTCTTACTGCTGCGGTGACATCATGTGCACAGCAGGTCAGTCACCCTTCAGCCAATCACCTGCATCAGCCGTACATAGCACATGACTGCTGAGGCCAATGGTTGGTTGCTGCGGTGACATGGTGTGTAGCCGGGGAAACAAACACAGATTGGGAAAACCACTGGAAGCGACAGGGGAGAAGTATGACTGTTAAATTTTCACATTAACCACTGCTGGATATGTATTATTTTAACATGGACAACCCCTTTAATTATGGAGTATGCAGTTCCCACAAGTGGGAGAACAATAAAGTAATGTACACTATTCACACTGTGCCTATTACTAGATTACTGAACGCTATGGTTTTACTTTCAATTGCATGCACAGCAGTGGCTTGACATATACTCACTGGGTTGAGATTTATCAACTGTTGTAAAGGAAAACTGGGTTAGTTGCCCAAAGCAACCAGTCAGATTCCAGCTTTCATTTTCAAAGGAGCTGTGAGAAATGAAAGGTAGAACCCGGTTGGTTGCCAGGGGCATCTAAGCTGCTTTTGATAAATCTCCCCCATTGTCTATAATTATAATATTACCTAATTTGCCACACAAGCCTGGATCTGTCTCTGGCTCGCTCTTTGAAAGGCATATCACAGAGTTTGAAATGAACATACTACATAAATATGAGTATTCTGGATTTATAGACATAAGTGGCTGGCACATGAGGCACTGCAGCTGTCGCTTGTACCACTGTGGCTGACTGGCTGACAGGGTTGGGGCTGTTGGAGTTGCTGCGGCCAGCATTGGAGGCCACTGGGGCGGACACCTCAAGCACTGCAGCTGTCTGTGGTCCCGCTGTGGGCACTGCAGCTGTCGGTGGTCCCGCTGTGGGCACTGCAGCTGTCGGTGGTCCCGCTGTGGGCACTGCAGCTGTCGGTGGTCCCGCTGTGGGCACTGCAACTGTCGGTGGTCCCGCTGTGGGCACTGCAGCTGTCGGTGGTCCCGCTGTGGGCACCTGGGTACCTCTGTTTCTGGCATTAGGGGGCAGTGCAGCTAATTTGAGTTTGAAATAAACATACCCGATAGTTTATATTGGTCCTTGTGGAGCCCAAACTTTCTAACTACTATACCAAACTGAACTTTCCCTTAATTATACTTTCTAATATAGGAAAGATATTATTTATTTTTACACAAATGACATATACTATGTGTGATAATAAACCCTTTATTATTGAAAATATATTTACTTGTTTAGCTGTTTATAGATTATATAGACCTGTCCAACCACCCCGTCCCTTTTATTAAACTAAATACATATCTGAGTAGTTAATGACTAACCTAATAATTTGTTGTTAATATTTATATAATATATAAATTTAAACCAAATATTTAATTATAATGACAAATTATTCTTTACATTATTTTTTACTTAATATACTACAATGGTAACTATTCAAATCAGAAATAATGACAAAACCAAAGAAACTGTAGTAAAATTTGTATAATGTATTATAAACCAATAAAAATTTACTGTTGAAAAATAATAATAGTTTATATGCAGCGATAAAGGGATTTATGTGAAGTGCTCACACAGTCAGTGCAGCATGTGGCGAGTGCCCAAAAGTCTGTGGAGGATAAAGCAGGATCATATTCCCTAGAAGTCGCTTCGAGGCAGCCTCATTTGAGCCGCTGGTCCATGAACAGCGGTGGCTGTGAGTCCGTCTAGCCCCCTAAAAGAACATGCACACACCTGGGTGCAGAGGTGTCACGATGCTGCAATGGTTTGTACTCCATGTGCCACAGCGTCTCTCTCTTCTGACTCCTTTAAAGGGGTTCTCTAAAGCTTTGATTAAATTCTAGCTTTCAGACAACCTTTAGAAGAAAGATCCTGTTACCTCTACTTATCATTCCATTGCGGCACCGTTCCGCTGTGTGAGCTGTGCTCACGTGGCCTCCGTGGGCTCTTCCGCTGGAGTCTCTACCAAATCTGCTCCTGTGTCCTCCTGTTCGGCAGCATTTACATTTGGCAGCTAAACTGGAAGACGTTGGAGCAGATCTGACAAACATGCCAGCAGAGGAGCCCGCAGCCAGAGTCCTGTGTCTCTCAGACGATGAGGAACCAGAGGGGCAGGGGGACCGGCGATGTGGGAACTGCATTATATTATTTAGGAAAGGCTATTACAGTTTGGTTTATTTTCCAGTTTTAGCCCATGCAAAATATTAATTATTCAGGAAGCAAGTAAAGAGGTTTTCCAGAAAATGTAAGCACCTTAGTAAAAGTGGATGACAAAAAGTAACAGCTGAAACGTGCTGCCTGTGAAATTGCTGACTCGCCTATTAACTGTCCTGCAGGCCTACCCAGAATACTTAATCACGTATCAAATAGTGAAGCCCGACATTGCAGCGGAGGGATGAGACCGACGCCTGGACTACGTAACCTTCTGTGTGAGGCTGGCAACTGGAGAAGAGACTTAAACAATGTGAATACATTGCACCGTTTTCAGAGACTTCGAGCTTTAAGAAACGCTTAGCGTATTTCCTGGACATTCACAAAAAATATTGTTTATCAGCACTTTAACAGACGCCATTCTTGATATAAATGGGTTTGTCTATATTTAATTCTACACAAAGAAATGTATTGCATTAACTTGAATTTTAATTCCTGGGTTCTGAGCATCTACTCCTGTAAAAATGCATTACTAGAATTGTGTATTTTAAGACGCGGCATTTACACTGAATCCAGTTAATTTGTACAACTGTAAATAAGAGCTTTTTTCTACTAGCCCGCTATTTATTGCTTTGTAATATAGTCTTTTAAAACGGCAACTTGTACAAAAGGGGAGAGAAAAAAAAAAAATGCACCGGTCATATTATTGGAATGAGGGCTCGGGCTGTCCTTTGTGTACCACAATGCTGGCCGTTACGTACCAAATATCAGGACGGTCTGCCCGCGAAAACTGAGTCGATTTCTGTCCACAGTACGTAGTTATAGGGTTTTGCACGCGCGCTTATAGCACCCTTCTTTTAAGACAGAGATGAAAGTTATAATTTTAGGGAATACCAAATAATTAATAATTTTTTTTTTTATACCAAAAAAAATAAAAAGCCATGTTCTCAGTTGGGGGTCTACTTATGAGAACTCTCCTCTTGCATTACGTTTTACACCTGACCAAGAACCACCATACTACCAGTTCTAAAGAAGTCCCTTGAGAAATGAAGGCAAACAGATATATAGGCTAACTGCACACGGTGCGGATTTGTTTGCAGAAAATCCGTAGGAAATTCACACCAAAACCGCACATAAATCCAAACTATTGCAGTTTTCCTTTTTTTTTTTTTATATATATATATTTTGTTTAAACAACCCAAATGAAGTCTATGGGGGAAACCACTTAAAGCCTGGAATCAAATAATTGATATGCTGTGGATTTACCAAAAAACTCCATATTTAAAAAATACAAATCTCCTTCACTTTGCTGGTACTGTATTATGCAGCATTTTTTTTCCCCCCACGCAGAAAAAACAAGCAATCTGCATCGTGTGCCGTCACCCTCAGACCCTTTGCATACCAGCTTTCCTCCCGCAGCGAGTCCGCAACGCAGCACTCTGCTTGACCTCCCAGCGCTGCCGGGGGTCACATAGCATCATATTGATTTATGATACTATGTGAATCCCGTCAGTGCTGGGAGGTCAGGCCGGGTGCTGCGTTGCGGACTCGCTGCGGGAGGAACGCTCATCTGCAAGGGGCCTTAGTAGAGTAAGCTTCTAGCCAGTGGGTTTTTGGACAAAGGTCATCTAGTGTGTTTTGGCAGAAGGTTTCTATTGATTAAATAGTAATGGATCACTGAGGGGGAAGATGGCAAAGCTCTTATCAGAGAGCCATTAAAGGCGTTCTCTGGGCTTGTAATATTGATGATCTATCCTCAGGATAGGTCATCAATATCAGATCGACGGGGGTTCGTGCAGTCTCCATTCTCTCGTCCTCCTTGCAGCTACTAGGTCTCTTCTGACTGGCGGGTTTGCCGGGTATAGGACCCCTGCCGACCTGATATTGATGACCTATCCTGAGGATAGGTAATCAATATTAACAACCCAGGGAACCCCTTTAAGTAAAATAACTACAGCTAAAAGAGTATGGTGTGAGCCCAGCCTTAAAGAGGACCTGTCGGCTCTCTTTACAGGACTGTCTTCCCCATATTACAACTATTCTGGGCCAAACTTTTAAAGAGCCCTGTCATAGCATTGTGTGATTCCTCCTGGAAATGTGTATATTGACAGCTGGAAGTTACCATTCTTCATGTTAAGTCTGTCCCTACATCGTTGATACTTCCACACTGGGTGCTGACAGCAGGTAAGATGCATCCCTTCATGAAGGGAAAAAGGGACACCTAGTGGTCAATTTAGTCATTGATTTCCAGGAAGAATAACAGAGGAATGCATCAACATACAGGTCCTTCTAAAAAAATTAGCATATTGTGATAAAGTTCATTATTTTCTGTAATGTACTGATAAACATTAGACTTTCATATATTTTAGATTCATTACACACCAACTGAAGTAGTTCAAGCCTTTTATTGTTTTAATATTGATGATTTTGGCATACAGCTCATGAAAACCCAAATTTCCTATCTCAAAAAATTAGCATATTTCATCTGACCAATAAAAGAAAAGTGTTTTTAATACAAAAAAAGTCAACCTTCAAATAATTATGTTCAGTTATGCACTCAATACTTGGTCGGGAATCCTTTTGCAGAAATGACTGCTTCAATGCGGCGTGGCATGGAGGCAATCAGCCTGTGGCACTGCTGAGGTGTTATGGAGGCCCAGGATGCTTCGATAGGGGCCTTAAGCTCATCCAGAGTGTTGGGTCTTGCGTCTCTCAACTTTCTCTTCCCAATATCCCACAGATTCTCTATGGGGTTCAGGTCAGGAGAGTTGGCAGGCCAATTGAGCACAGTAATACCATGGTCAGTAAACCATTTACCAGTGGTTTTGGCACTGTGAGCAGGTGCCAGGTCGTGCTGAAAAATGAAATCTTCATCTCCATAAAGCTTTTCAGCAGATGGAAGCATGAAGTGCTCCAAAATCTCCTGATAGCTAGCTGCATTGACCCTGTCCTTGATAAAACACAGTGGACCAACACCAGCAGCTGACATGGCACCCCAGACCATCACTGACTGTGGGTACTTGACACTGGACTTCAGGCATTTTGGCATTTCCCTCTCCCCAGTCTTCCTCCAGACTCTGGCACCTTGATTTCCGAATGACATGCAACAGTCCAGTGCTGCTTCTCTGTAGCCCAGGTCAGGCGCTTCTGCCGCTGTTTCTGGTTCAAAAGTGGTTTGACCTGGGGAATGCGGCACCTGTAGCCCATTTCCTGCACACGCCTGTACACGGTGGCTCTGGATGTTTCTACTCCAGACTCAGTCCCCCAAGGTCTGGAATCGGTCCTTCTCCACAATCTTCCTCAGGGTCCGGTCACCTCTTCTCGTTGTGCAGCGTTTTCTGCCACACTTTTTCCTTCCCACAGACTTCCCACTGAGGTGCCTTGATACAGCACTCTGGGAACAGCCTATTCGTTCAGAAATTTCTTTCTGTGTCTTACCCTCTTGCTTGAGGGTGTCAATGATGGCCTTCTGGACAGCAGTCAGGTCGGCAGTCTTACCCATGATTGTGGTTTTGAGTAATGAACCAGGCTGGGAGTTTTTAAACGCCTCAGGAATCTTTTGCAGGTGTTTAGAGTTAATTAGTTGATTCAGATGATTAGGTTAATAGCTCGTTTAGAGAACCTTTTCATGATATGCTAATTTTTTGAGATAGGAATTTTGGGTTTTCATGAGCTGTATGCCAAAATCATCAATATTAAAACAATAAAAGGCTTGAACTACTTCAGTTGTGTGTAATGAATCTAAAATATATGAAAGTCTAATGTTTATCAGTACATTACAGAAAATAATGAACTTTATCACAATATGCTAATTTTTTGAGAAGGACCTGTAGTTCTTGAAAAGTCTGCTCCAAGATAAGATAAAGTTTATTAATCCCTAAAAAGGGAAATAAATGGACAATGTCCTCCAGTGATGGATTATAAGTGAAGGGCCGTCTATGACGTGGGATCCGGTCTGTCTGCATCATCATTTAAAAGAAGTCTTATTAGATGAGAAAAATTTAAAGGAAAGCTGTTGACTGCCCCTTTCAGATGTCCGAACTGCTTTGTGAGGCTGGTGTGATGCGAGTTCAGTATCGTGGACCTTCCTGCTACCTGGGTCAGTACTGCAGATAGCGGGTTCCTGCTGCTGGATTTAAAGATTAGACGGGAGATATTAGTAAGTTGGTGTCACGTGGAGAGAATGTGGTTACTGAATAGCTTCCAGTGTTCCACCCTCCCTTTTAATTTTGAAAGTTGCACCCTAAAATAGCAGAATATTGCTCCTGAGTTGGCAGCATAGGGATCAATTCAAGCAAAACCCTTAATACCATAATGGCTTGGCATTGATGAATGACATATTTACAAGCCATTTAAATAGACTTTAGATGCTATGATACTGCCTGAGAAGGTTCCATTAGAAGGGTTTTCTGAGATTTTTATACTGATGATCTATCCTCTGGATAGGCTATTAGTATCTTATCAGTGGGGGGTCCGGGACCCCTGCTGCTCAGCAGTTTGAGAAGGCTCCTGTGAGCGCCGCGGCCTTCTCTAGGCCGTGTGACATCGCAGTTATTGGTCATTTGCCTTAGGTGCAGCTCAGCCCTATTGAAGTGAATGGGGCTGAGCTGCGATACAAAGCACAGCCGCTATACAATGTACGGTACTGTGACCTGTCCAGAAGATAGTTCATCAATATTTGCACATTCATTGAGCAATAATGATCGCTCGCTTGAAAATATTCTGATGAAGTTTTTGAGGTGTAGCAGAATTTTTTTAACTTTTTTCTTTTTAATGAAAATTTCAATAAGAAGGCCACCCATTCAAGTATCTTACGAAGCCTGGATTCACACACGCTGGTTTGTGGTGCAGTGTTCAGCCCCATAAACGTCCATGTGTGAATCCTCCCTTAGACCACGTTCACATTTCTGTTTTTCACGGACACGTGTCATCCACAGTTGCCACATACCCATTGGTTTTATTGTGATTGTTCACACATCAGTGTTTTTCCACAGTGAAAAAAAATAACAAAGACATGTACTACTTAGGTCCGTGATGTGGACTAAACACGGCCATTGAAGTCTACGGGTCTGTGAAAACCACTGACGCAACACGGATGGCCTCTGTGTTCTATCAGTAGTTTTTCATGGACCATTGGTAGGAAATGCTCTGGAAATTAATTTTTAGCTGAGCGGTGTCTATGGAACGTGTCACGTGAAGGGCAAAAAAACGGATACATGGACCAAACACTGATCCTTCACTGACAGATTTTCCAAGGATGTCAAATGGACACCGAAACATGACGAGGCCTTAAAAGGGGTTGTCTGAGTGTTTAATCCTGATGACCTATCTTATGGATGTGATGGTTGAGGCTCTAACTCCCGACACCACCGCCGTGAGCTCTACAACTTTCCAAGCACAGCTCTGTCCATTCAATATCGGCCGTGCTTTGCATTGATACTTATCTGGGAATGGGAATAAGCTGCACCTAGGTCATGTGACCAATGAATGTGACGTCAGCATTCACGGAGCATTGTGTTCTCTTCAGACAACTGGTTGGAGGGGATGCCGGAAGTCAGACCCCCACGATCAGATACGGATGACCTATCCTGAGGATAAATCATCAGTATTAGACACTCGCGCAGCCCCTTAAAAGTTTTCCATTCCTGCCTTTCCTTTGAGAAATACATAAACTGAGAAACTAAAATGTATAAAAAACAAACAAACAATAGTTTGCAGTAAGTTTGAACCGTTAATGGCTTCTGTCTGCTAACAGTTTCTCCAATGTTTCTATAGTATGAGTTGGTGTCGTCTGCACACCGCTGCTTCCTCCCAGTTTGTCTGTGGGTGTGCTGTGTTTGCTGGTTTTGTACCATTCTACATGTAGACTGTGTATTCTGTAGGTAAGACCGCTGATTGTTGTATTTTGAGTACATTATTACCAATCTTTTTGTACCAGATTCGTGGCATACAGGGTCAGATCTATTGTTTTAGTGGACATTCTGTTACTGAACTGTACACTCCCATCATTAGCGGAGAGTGGGAGTTCAGGTACAGCTGCTTAATCTTTGCGGGAAGTCATTTGTACGTTGGAGACAGTCACATCACCTGACACATACACACACATATACTGTATACACTTTGCTTGGCATTTAGTCTGTAGCACTGGATGATTGTGTTACCTGCTTTTCTGTGTTCATTAGAACAACAAATGTGCATTTGTCAATCTGAAGAAATTTGTGATGTTGGAAAGAAGTTTCCTTGCGAATCCTCTGCAGGGGATTCGTGCAATTTTTACAGTCATGCCTGCTCTATTAAATTTCTGTGATTTGAAAATATGAACCTGATTGTTGTTTTTGAAATATTTTGTACAGAAACTCTATGGAGGGAGGTGAGCAAATTCATTCACAAATTTCAGAATTCATCCTGAATGTGTCAAAATTTCAAAGTGTACTGACCCCAAATTCTGTGTCATTCAATTTGAGAGAATCGAGAGAGAGAAGACCACTTTTCCAGGCAATCAAAGCACTTTCTGAAAAATACTCAACTCTAATTGAGCACGAATTGCATTTTAAGAAATTTGCTCCTCTCTATGGATGGTCTCCAGCATTTGGAGGGCTCGCACGTCTTTATTTTACGGCATCTGTAAAGCTGAGTTCACATCGCCGTTTAGCCTTTCGCTCTTCTGATCCGTCAGAAGAACAGGGGGGAAAAAACGGATCAGTTATTTTGAGCATCAGTCGTGCACAGTTAGTATCAATTTGCAATAAAAATAACTGATCCGTCTTTTTTTGAGCTTCAGTTATGATCAGTTTTTGTCACTTCCGCCAGAGATCAGTTTAAATAACTGATCTGACAGAAGTGACACAAACTGATCAGAACTAATGGTTAAAAAAAAAAAAAAAGACTTCAGTTATTTTTGCAAACTGATACTAACTGCACACGACTGATTTTTTTTTTTTTTTTTTTTGTGGTGCGAACCTCAAGTGAATGGGTCAGCAGACAGTGAGCACACGGTCAGTGCCCATGCATCGCTGACTGACATACAGTTGTGTGCATGAGGCCTAACTTGAACTTCTAAAGTGCGCTTCATGTATGCGCATAAAGAGCTATGTCAGGGGCCAAAAAGTATATCCTGGTGTCTCTCGCCATTAACCCTGCACATACTGGTAGACTGCAGCTAGTCATGTAATAGTTAAAGGGGTTTCCTGGAACTTAGATATTGATAGCTTGTTGATGGGAGCTGAGCTGCACACAGGAGCCTTCTGCTTCCGCTCCATCCATGAAGGATAGGCCATCATTATCCAAGTCCTAGAAAACCCCTTTAATACTTGACGTGTGCATGCTTTAAAGAGGACCTGTTGCCAGTCCTGATTTGTCTGTTGTAGTAAATAACTCTTATATTCCACATGGAAATGACCATTCAGGAACATATTTTCTTATGACTATGTTGTGCCATTGCTAGTTTTCCTACTAGAAGTTTGAATGAATTGCCAACTGGGTGTTACCAGTTGTTGGTGTGTTAGTGCACAGTCCGAGACTATCCAGTCTGTGCAGGGCCACCTCCTCCATCCCTCCACTGGTAACACGAATAAAGTTCTGGTAGGAATAATAGAGGAATGGCAAAGACAAGACACTCCAGATTGTAGTGTAATGTGGAACACAAGTAGTTACCAAGCCAGACACGTGGTGACAGGTCCTCTAACCGTTAGATGATAAATCTTCCTAATAGACTCTGGCATTAATGTTTAATCTCAGTAGATGTGCTTGGCATAACTTTTTAAGCTTTGGGCACTGGCAGTTCATAAATCTGAGGGACCCTGGCGAATAGTCCGTAGAAATCTGGTACAGATGAAGTTTCTGAAACTGCTGATGACAGTCAGAGCGGGCGTGGGGCGCTGAATTCTTCCACAGCAGCTTTCCATATGGCCCGAATCGCTCCCAGTTGTATAGACAGTTGCATATATTAGAGGATTGCTAATCTGCATTACAAAAAAAAAAGCTTACCCTTGCTCTAATATCAGTTTCTTATTTCTTATAAAACTTTTTAGTTGTGTCACAGAACAGCGTAAGATTATTCTGTGGGTATTGGACTCACCCATACACATTGGGAGGAATTTACCATCAAATTATGCCAGTTTTCCAGCATAAAAAAGTCGCACTCTGCTTGTTTATGACTGTTTCAACGGCACTTGCACAAAACTTTTGGTACAAGTGCCAATGCACTGCCTCCTTTGCCACCTTCCCCTGCCACGTTTATCTTTTTCTACATCTGTTTTCTTTCATAGAAGAACACTAAGATCTCTTAGAGCCAGGGGCTGCCGTACAGTTCAGTACAGGCGCATGGACCGTCGGACACTGCGTCTAATTCGTGATGAGGCGTACGGCTCATCATAAATCAGGTGCTGCATCCGGCAGCATGTCTGGTTATCATAGCCCTGGGTACGCCGCCTGGCTATGATAAGTCTGGTACATTGTCTTGTTAACAATTTAATCAGCTGTTCACTGTCCTGATTCACATGATGTGGAAAATCTAGTCACCCCTATTTTCTCATCCATGACCCATCTACCTCCAAGGACAGGAAACCTGTAAGTAGAAAAGGCAAAGCCTTTCACCTTTACTCAGTGACCTTTGATGGAGAACTGAACTAGGTGCTGACCTGGGTGGAATTAAAAGGGGTCCTTTCTCCCGATCACAATGGTCCTCAGCGTGGGAATTCTTGATCTAGGCTGTTCTACATCCAATTCCCTGATGAGTGAAAGCCACCTTAGGCCTCATGCACACGACCGTTGTGTGCATCCGTGGCCGTTGTGCCGTTTCAGTTTTTTTTCGCTGACCCATTGACTTTCATTGGGTCCGTGGAAAAATTGGAAATTGCACCGTTTTGCAGCCGCATCCGTGATCCGTGTTTCCTGTCCGTCAAAAAAAATGACCTGTCCTATTTTTTTGACGGACAGCGGTTCACGGAACCATTCAAGTCAATGGGTCAGTGAAAAAACACGGATGCACACAAGATTGGCATCCGCGTCTGTGGCCCATGGCCCTAGGCTACTTTTACACAGACAGATCCGCAGATCCGTCTGCATAAAAGCTTTTTCAGATCCGACAGTATATTCTAACACACAGGCGTTCCCATGGTGATGGGGACGCTTCAGGTTAGAATATATTAAAAGAACTGTGTACATGACTGCCCCCTGCTGCCTGGCAGGTGCTGCCAGGCAGCAGGGGGCAGACCCCCCATCCCCCCCCTGTATTTAACACATTGGTGGCAAGTGCGGCCAAACTCCCCCCCCTGTAGTACTGTAGATTCATTGGTGGCCAGTGCCCCCCCCCCCCCTCTCCCTCTCCCTCCTAATTAAAATCTCTCCCCCTATCACTGGTGGCAGCGGAGAGTACCGATCGGAGTCCCAGTTTAATCGCTGGGGCTCCGATCGGTAACCATGGCAACCATGATGCTACTGCAGTCCCGGTTGCCATGGTTACTTAGCAATTTGTAGAAGCATTATGCTTACCTGCGAGCTGCGATGTCTGTGTCCGGCCGGGCGCTCCTCCTACTGGTAAGTGACAGGTCTGTGCGGCGCGTTGCTTAATGATCTGTCACTTACCAGTAGGAGGAGCTCCCGGCCGGACACAGACATCGCAGGTAAGTATAATGCTTCTACAAATTGCTAAGTAACCATGGCAACCGGAACTGCAGTAGGGTCCTGGTTGCCATGGTTACCGATTGGAGCCCCAGCGATTAAACCGGGACTTCCGATCGGTACTCTCCGCTGCCACCAATGATCTGGGGGGGGGATTTTAATTAGGAGGGGGGCCCACTGGCCACCAATGAATCTACAGTACTACAGGGGAGGGAGGGGGGCCGGCCGCACTGGCCACCAATGTGTTAAATACAGGGGGGCGTGCCCCTATCAGAGACCACATCCGAAGGAATACCGTGCAATTTCACAATATTATCCACAAAGATCTGTGCCAGAGTCTTAGCGTTAGGCAGACTTGTTAGTGGTATAAAGTGAGCCATTTTACTGATACGGTCGACTACCACCAAAATCACTGTTCTCCCGGAGGAACTCGGCAGGTCCGTAATAAAGTCCATGGACAAATGCGTCCAAGGACAAGATGGAATAGACAATGGAAGAAGTGAACCAGGCGGTCGAGTATGAGCAACCTTTGACTGAGCGCAGGTTTCACAAGCTGTCACGTAATTCTCAATACTCTTACGTAACCCTGGCCACCAGAACCTCCGGGACACCAGATCACAGGTGGACTTACCACCAGGATATCCAGCGAGAACAGTGTTGTGATGTTCCTTGAACACCTTGTATCGTAGGCCCTCAGGAACAACCAACCTCCCTGGGGGACACGAACCAGGAGCCCCCTCCTGAGCTCCCAATACCTCCATCTCCAATTCAGGGTACAGAGCGGAGACCACCACCCCATCCGCCAAAATCGGCGCTGGATCTTCTGAATCACCTCTCCCAGGAAAGCTGCGAGACAAGGCATCTGTCTTGACGTTCTTAACCCCTGGGCGAAAGGTAACCACGAAATTGAACCTGGTAAAAAACAATGACCATCTGGCCTGTTTA
Organism: Bufo gargarizans; assembly: GCF_014858855.1. Classification (NCBI taxonomy): domain Eukaryota; kingdom Metazoa; phylum Chordata; class Amphibia; order Anura; family Bufonidae; genus Bufo; species Bufo gargarizans. The sequence goes on from NC_058085.1 coordinate 312,772,524, forward strand.
GGGTTAAGACGCTTGGCAGATTGCAGGTAAGCCAAATTCTTATGGTCTGTATACACCGTAACGGGGTAAGACGCCCCCTCTAACCAGTGACGCCATTCCTCAAAGGCCAACTTGATAGCCAACAACTCCCTATCTCCAACATCATAATTCCCGAGAGCTTCCTGGAGAAGAAGGCACACGGGACCGACTTGCCAGGAGAAGAACCCTGCGAAAGCACCGCCCCAACCCCCACCTCTGATGCATCAACCTGCACCACGAATGGCTGAGATACATCCAGCTGCACCAGAATGGGAGCAGACGCAAAACGCTCCTTAATAGCCGAAAAGGCCTGCAATGCCTCATCCGACCAGACAGAGACATCAGCGCCCTTCTTGGTCATATTAGTACGAGGTTTGACTAGGGTGGAATAATTCGAAAAAAAAATTCTATAATAATTCGTAAACCCCAAGAACCGCATCAAAGCTTTCTGATTCTCCGGTCGGTCCCACTCCAGAACCGCCCGGACCTTTTCGGGGTCCATACGAAAACCGGAATCAGAAAGCATGTATCCCAAGAACGGAAGCTCTTGCACCGCAAACAAACATTTCTCCAGTTTAGCATATAACTTATTCTCCCGAAGGATCGTCAAAACCTGTCTCACATGATCCTGATGGGTCTTCAGATCAGGAGAATAAATTAAGATGTCATCTAGGTAAACTACTACGAACCTCCCCACTAAGTGATGAAAAATATCATTGACGAATCGCTGAAATACCGCTGGCCCATTCGTCAACCCAAAAGGCATTACCAGGTTCTCAAAATGACCCTCGTGCGTATTGAAGGCCGTTTTCCACTCATCCCCCTCCTTGATCCTGATCAGATTGTATGCTCCTCTCAAATCCAACTTGGAGAACACCTTGGCTTCAACAATCTGATCAAAAAGATCAGAGATCAAAGGCAGGGGATATGGATCCCGGACTGTAATACGGTTCAACTCCCGGAAATCCAAACACGGTCTCAGTGATCCATCTTTCTTCTTCACGAAGAACAAACCTACTGCCACTGGAGACTTAGATGGTCTGATATGACCCTTTGCCAAACTCTCGGCGACATACTTTCGCATGACCTCTCTCTCGGGTTGAGAGAGGTTGTAAAGCCGAGACTTAGGCAACTTAGCCCCCGGAATGAGATTCACTGGACAATCATAGTCTCGATGAGGGGGCAATTCCTGAGCCCCACCCTCCGAAAAGACATCCGAAAAATCCGAGAGATACTGAGGCAAGGCCGTAATGGACACTTCAGCGATAGATGTGACAAGACAATTATCCGAACAAAACTTGCTCCAACCAATGATTTGTCTCGCTTGCCAGTCTATAATTGGGTTATGTCTAGACAACCATGGCAACCCCAACACTATTGGAGCTGACAAATCCTTCATGACAAAACAAGAAATAATCTCAGCATGTGAATCACCCACCCTTAAATTAATACCATGAACAATGTGAGTAAGGCTCCTTTGAGAAAGAGGGGAAGAATCAATTGCAAAAACACGAATCTCGTTCTCTAACGTGCAAGTACTTAGTCCCAGGCCCTGAAGAAAAAGAAAGTCAATTAAATTTACCCCAGCACCACAAAGAAAACATCAACAAAAACATTTCTAGACTCTAGCGCTACCATAGCTGAAAGGAGGAAACGGGAACTGCAGGGAGCTTGCATACCAGTCTGCTCCACCATACCATTCATACAACCAAGTGTGAGGGGAGTTTTTTTTATTCTCTTTTTTCTTTATCTCTTCACCCCGTGGTTTAACATAAGGACAAGAAAAAATAAAATGACCCCTCTTCCCACAATAGAAACATAGATTGTGCACTTTTTGAAAGTCTCTACTATCAGAATGGCCAGATATCTGACCTAACTGTATGGGTTCCTCCTCTACCCCAGAGTTACAAGCAATATCACCCTGGGCAGCTGGTGAAACAAAACCGCACGTGGGAGGAATCCCATGCACAGAGGGACCCTTACACCTCTCTCTGATACGTCTATCCAAACGTATATAGCCAAAGACATAGCATTCTCCAAAGTATCTGGGTATTCATGAAAAGCCAGGGCATCTTTCAACCTTTCAGATAACCCCTGACAAAACTGACTATGTAACGCGGGGTCGTTCCACCCCGACTCAGTAGCCCACCTCCTAAACGCTGTGCAGTAAACCTCAGCCGTATGTTTACCCTGTAGTAAGGTACGTAATTTTGATTCTGCCAACGAAACTCGATCTGGGTCATAGTAAATCAATCCCAGGGCTTTAAAAAATTCCTCCACCGACCGGAGGGCCAGAGAACCGGGCGGCAGAGAAAAAGCCCAGGATTGCGCGTCCCCTTTAAGCAAAGACATGATGATACCCACCCTCTGATCTTCATTGCCTGAAGAAAATGGGCACAATCGAAAGTACAAATTACATGACTCTTTGAAGCGGAAAAAATCATCAGTGCCCCCTGCAAATTTCTCAGGAAGAGCGACTTTAGGCTCCCCAACAATTTGACCTGTACCTGCTGCCAGCACCCTCTGACACTGTGTGACCGAACTACGCAGATCCGCAACCTCTAGGGATAAACCCTGCATGCGGTCAACCAGTGCATCACAGTATGGCGGATTATAATGTCACGGCGGACGTGCACTCAGTACAAAAGATAACACACCAACCAGGCTCTGGACGAGAGACGGGGGAAGGGTCACCTCCTAGCTTATTCCTGACCTCTTTCCCTGCACTGCTCAGCCCACAAGCAGACCTTGAAGGTAGGTGTGCTGTGTCCTCCAGCCTGGGCTGACAAAACCCTGAACTTCCTAAGATGGTGAAGTGGGAGGATAGGAGCAGTCTGCTCGCACAGAACCTAGATGGAATAGATGACACAAACAACCAAATTAGAAACGACACTTATCTCTGAGAGCAGGAACTGACAGCCAACCTTCCCTCCAAGCTTCCCAGACCAAAATGAACAGTATAATCCGCTCAGGGCACTGGGCAGTGTGCTATTTAAACTAATGACTCCACCCAGTGCACCTGATGAGAGGCGGATCCAGCACGGCTCCAAAGCAACCACTAACTTCGTGCTGCTATCCTGGCCGACCTCCGCACATCGTCAGAGTGGGGCATGACAGTAAGAGGGGGCGCGCACTCATTCACTCCCGACCAGGCAGTTCCGTTTCTATAGTGAAGCAGGGAAACCTCTCTGCTCCCTGCTATACTGATCTTCAGAGCTCAGGAGCTCCCCCTGCTGGCCCCAAATCGCGCTGCTGTCTGTGGGAGGAGACCTGAAAGCCAGGCAATCTGCCTCCTCTCATCAGGGAAGAAGGTAAGTATGTGATTTTTTTTTTTCTAACGCTGCAGACTGGGGGCAGAGGGGAAGAGGGGTTTTAATGGGAACAACTAGAGTGAGGGGGGCACCTAATCTGCCATAACTAATTTGAGGGGGCACCTAATGTGGCATAACTACTGTGAGGGGGCACATATAAAGGCATAACTATGAGGGGGCACATATGAAGGCATACCTACTGTGACGGGGTATGTAATCTGGCATAACCAATGTGAGGGGCACATATGTGGGCATATCTAATGTGAGGGGCACATAATCTGGCATAACCACTCTGAGGGGACACATATCTGGGCATATTTACTTTGAGGGGGCACATAACCGGGCATAAATACTGTGAAGGGGCACATAATCTGGCATTATTACTGTGAGAGGACACATAATCTGGCATAACCACTTTGAGGGGGCACATATCTGGGCATATCTACTTTGAGGGGGCACATAACTGAGCATAAATACTGTGAGGGGCACATAATCTGGCATTACTACTGTGAGGGGCATATAATCTGGCGTTACTAGGTGAGGGGCACATAGTCTGGCATTACTACTGTGAGGGGGCACATAATCTGGCATTACTACTGTGAGGGGACACATAATCTGGCATAACCACTTTGAGGGGGCACATATCTGGGCATAACTACTGTAAGGGGACACATATTTGGCATAACTACTATGAGGGGGCATATATCTGGGCATAATTACTGTGACAGGAACAAAGGTGGGCATAACTACTGTGAGGAGCCACAAGGTGGGCATTAGTACTGTGTGGTTGCACTTAGGGGAAATGTCCTAGATTACCCTGCTATACATTGGCATGGCTCAGTCTTACAGGCCAGCTGGTGATTTCACAGGGCCAGTCACCATCCCTTCCTTATGTGATTATTCTTTTTTTCTCACCACAGGGACCTTGTTCTGGATCCAGCGGACATCACGCCGACACCAGCGACACCCTGGATGAGACAGGACCAGATTTTATTAGGACTGGGTGAGTGTAGCCATGCATTGGGCTTAGGGCTCTTTAACACTTTAATCCCATGCGGGTAATCCACTGCGTGAAAGACAGCCAAGCCCCGTTCCGGACAGCAGAGACACAGAGCATTAACATGATTGGCAATGCTCTGTGCCTCTCTGTGATCTTTTTACTACAAAATCACAGAGACATAAAGTTGTCACCGTGATTTTGTAGTAAAAAGATCACAGTCAATCATGTTACTGCTCCGTGTCTCTGCTGTCCAGAATAGGCTTGGCACTCAGTCACGCAGCGGATTACCCGCACGGAAAGAGCCCTTAGTGAGAAAATCTGCCGGTTCTTTGTAAAAATGTTTGCACTGTGGCCCATTACACTATAGTTACAACACTAGAAGGGGAGGTAGTGGGGGGGGGGGGCTTGGAGGCAGGTTGGGGGGGGGCGACAGGGAGGGGGCCCCATAGATCAGTTTCGCACCGGGGCCCCATGGATTGTGTGTACGCCACTGGTGACCAAACAATTCAATTTTTGTTTCATCTGACCATAACACAGAAGACCAGAAGTCTTCTTCTTTGTCCAGATGAGCTTTTGCAAAGGCCAAGCGAGCTTTTGTGTGCCTTATCTGGAGAAGTGGCGTCCTCCTCGGTCTGCATACGTTGGATTGTCTGCCTTGAGACATTGCCACCAGGATGGCCTTGTTAGTGATCCTTGGATTCTTTTTCACCTCTCTAACTATCCTCCTGGCCAGAACAGGTGTCACTTTTGGCTTCCGACCACATCCTCTAAAATTTTCCACAGTGCGGAACATCTTTGCACTGTAGCCACTGGAACTTGAAAACATTTAGAAATGGTCTTGTAGCGCTTTCCTGACTTGTGAGCAGCCACAATGCGCAGCCACAGGTCCTCACTGAGCTCCTTTGTCTTAGCCATGACTGTCCACAAACCAACTGCAGAGAGCTGCTGTTTTTCACCTGTTGAGTTGATTAAAACAGCTGTTCCCAATTAATCAGGGTAATTAGGATGCTTTAGAACAACTTGGACTATTTGGAATGGTATAGAACTTTTGAGATATATATATATATATATATATATATATATATTTTGTATATCGTCTTATTATCTTTTGGGAGACACATGACGTACCGGTCCTGGTGACATCATGTGTATTTGCGATCCTCGCCGTCCGGCGGGCGGTGATCGGAACAAGATGCCTGCTCAAATCATTGAGCAGGCACCTTGGCTAAATGCGCGGGGGGGGGGGGGTCCCGTGACCCCTCCCCCCGTGTCTGCGATCCCTGCAAACCGCAGGTCAATTCAGACCTGCAGTTTGCGGCTTTACCTGTGGTTTGCGGCTGCTAGCAGCGGTGCCATAGGGTCCCCATGCGGCTGTAGTGGGGGTCCAATGGCATGGAAGGCAGCGCGATGCCTAAGGAAGGCATTGCGCTGCCTTCTGGTGACGAGCCTGTGAGATCCAGCCCCCTGGATCTCACAGGCCGGAAGCTGTATAAGTAAGTAATACACACAGTATTACTCATACAGCCAATGCATTCCAATACAGAAGTATTGGAATGCGGTGTAAAGGATTAGACCCCCAAAAGTTCAAGTCCCAAAGTGGGACAAAAAATAATGTTTTCCCCCCCAAAAAATTAAGTTTCAAGTAAAAATAAACAAAAACATAATTTTCCCCAAATAAAGTAAAAAAAAAAAAATGGTAAAAAGTAGGGGGGGAGTATACATATTTGGTATCGCCACGTCCGTATCGACCGGCTCTATAAACATATCACATGACCTAACCCCTCAGATGAACACCGTAAAAAATAAAAACTGTGCTAAATAAACAATTTTTTGTCATCTTACATCACAAAAAGTGTAATAGCAAGCGATCAAAAAGTCACACGCACCCCAAAATAGTGCCAATAAAACAGTCATCTCATCCCGCAAAAATCCTACCCTACCCAAGGTAATCACCCAAAAACTTAAAGAATTATGGCTCTCAGACTATGGAAACACTAAAACATGATTTTCTTTGCTTCAAAAATTAAATCATTGTGTAAAACTTACATGAATAAAAAAATAGTATACATATTAGGTATCGCCGCATCCGTGACAACCTGGTCTAAAAAAATATCACATGATCTAATCTGTCAGATGAATGTTGTAAATAACAAAAAAAAACTGTGCCAAAACAGCTATTTCTTGTTACCTTGCCTCACAAAATGTGTAATATAGAGCAACCAAAAAGCATATGTACCCTAAACTAGTACCAACAATACTGCCACCCCATCCCGTAGTTTCTAAAATGGGGTCACTTTTTTGGAGTTTCAAGTCTAGGGGTGCATCAGGGGGGCTTCAAATGGGACATGATGTAAAAAAAAAAAAACAGTCCAGCAAAATCTGCCCTCCAAAAACCGTATGGCATTCCTTCCCTTCTGCGCCCTGCCGTGTGCCCGTACAGCAGTTTACGACCACATATGGGGTGTTTCTGTAAACTACAGTATCAGGCCCATAAATATTGAGTTTTGTTTGGCTGTTAACCCTTGCTTTGTAAAAGTAAAAAAAATATTAAAATGGAAAATCTGCCAAAAAAGTGAAATTTTGAAATTGTATCTCTATTTTCCATTAATTCTTGTGGAACACCTAAAGGGTTAACAAAGTTAGTAAAATCAATTTTGAATACCTTGAATGGTGTAGTTTCTAGAATGGGGTCATTTTTGGGTGGTTTCTATTATGTAAGCCTCGCAAAGTGACTTCAGACCTGAACTGGTCCCTAAAAAATTGGGTTTTTGAAAATTTCAGAAAAATTTTAAGATTTGCTTCTAAACTTCTAAGCCTTGTAACATCCCCAAAAAATAAAATATCATTCCCAAAATGATCCAAACATGAAGTAGACATATGGGGAATGTAAAGTAATAACTATTTTTGGAGGTATTACTGTGTATTATAGAAGTAGAGAAATTGAAACTTGGAAATTTGCAATTTTTTACAAATTTTTGGTAAATTTTGTATTTTTTTATAAATAAAAATTAATTTTTTTTTACTTCATTTTACCAGTGTCATGAAGTACAATATGTGACGAAAAAACAATCTCAGAATGGCCTGGATAAGTCAAAGCGTTTTAAAGTTATCACCACTTAAAATGACACTGGTCAGATTAGCAAAAACTGGCCTGGTCCTAAGGTGAAATAAGGCTGTGTCCTTAAGGGGTTAAGTCAAAATTTGCCAGGGGTTTGAATAATTGTGGGCAGCACTGTATGTATAAATATATCAGGGGTCAGTACAGAGATCTATCCCATCATTTATTTATCCCCAGGACTCTGACTGTGATGAGGGGACATCCTCTGCATCTGGAGGAAAGAAGGTTTGTACACAAACATAGAAGAGGATTCTTTACGGTAAGAGCAGTGAGACTATGGAGCTCTCTGCCTGAGGAGGTGGTGATGGTGAGTACAATAAAATAATTCAAGAGGGGCCTGGATGTGTAATAATATTACAGGCTATAGCTACTAGAGAGGGGTCGTTGATCCAGGGAGTTATTCTGATTGCCTGATTGGAGTCGGGAAGGAATTTTTTATTCCCCTAAAGTGGGGAAAATTGGCTTCTACCTCACAGTTTTTTTTTTGCCTTCCTCTGGATCAACTTGCAGGATGACAGGCCGAACTGGATGGACAAATGTCTTTTTTCGGCCTTATGTACTATGTTACTATGTTACCCTGCCCCTTAACACTGACCTCCATAGCGGACCGTCCCCTTAACTGTGCCCTCTACAGCTCCCTGTCCTCTTAACAGAGACCTCTGCAGTGCCTGCCCTTTTAACAGTGACCTCCAGAGTAGCCCGCCCCCTTAAGAGTGACCTCCACAGCAGCCTGCCCCTTTAACAGTGAGCTCCACAGCGGGAGGGCTGCGTGCAGGACTTTCTCTGTTCCATTTCTTATGGAACTGATGCAAACTGGTCATAACTAAAGTTCAAAATAATGGATCAGTTTTTTTTTCTCCAGTTCTTCTGACCAGGGACGTGCACAGACATTTTGAAGGGCAGGGGCTTAAGTACAAAAAAAAAAAGGCACTTGTCATAATTTCAAAAAATGTTTGTACCACGAAGCTTACTTTTCTAGAAGTCCTACCTTGTTCTCCTTAATTTTTTTTATACTGTATTGTTTTGTGGTGGCGGACAGAAAATGTGGTGCTTATAGAACAGACTACACAGTGTAGAGATCTACTGTATATTGTGTGGCACAGTGTAGCGTATACTGTATATTGTGTGGCACAGTGTAGCGGTATACTGTATATTGTGTGGCACAGTGTAGAGGTATACTGTATATTGTGTGGCACAGTGTAGAGGTATACTGTATATTGTGTGGCACAGTGTATGCTATATGTGTATAACAAACATATTTCACATGAAAACTTACAATTACTTGGCTTGGCCCTTGGGGATCTCGGTGGAGCTGATGTGTTTTATCCTAATGAGAGAGATTTCATAATAAGGATTTGGAGAAGGAGAAGAGAGATAGCAGAGCAGGGAGAGGCTGGTTCTGCTACTAGGGGGTCATACCATGGGGGAGTAATAAAGCCCACCATAATGCCCCCCCAGTAGTAATAATTCTCCTTATAATAGACAGTGCAAAAAATACCCCCTTGTGATTACCCCCAGTTGAGCTAATGTTCCCATAGTGTCCCCCATAATGTGCCAGTATAAAATACCCTATATAGTACCCCGAGTAAATGCCCCATAGTGCTCCTCTCCCCCTTCCTCCTAGTGCCCCCATAATGTACCAGTATAAAATGCCCCTATATAGTGCCCCAGTAGATGCCCTCAGTGTCCCCTATAATTTGCAAGCATAAAATACCCCTTCTTAGTGCCCCCTGAGATGACCCCATAGTACTCCTCTCCCCCCTTCCCCATAGTACCCACCATAATGTGTCCCAGTATAAAATGCCACTGTACAGATCCCTCCATATAACATACCCTTTCTTTGTGGCCTCAGTAGATGCCCCTATAGTGCCTACCAATAATGTACCGGCAAGAAGTGCCCCCATAGTGCAAACTAATAATGTGCCAGTAAAAAGTGCCCCAATGATGCCCCCCCGGCCTTGATGTCACATTACTCTCCCTCCATCCATGTCACATTATCCCCCTCCATGTCACATCACCCCCTTTGTATCACAATCCCTCCCCCCCTCCATGGCAGCACCCCCCTCCCAATGGCACATTTCCCCATGGGTCTGGCAGCAGCACATCTTACCCCCTCCCCCAATGGCACATTTCTCCCCCTCCATGGGCCTGGCAGCAGCACATCTTACCCCCTCCCCCAATGGCACATTTCTCCCCCTCCATGGGCCTGGCAGCAGCACATCTTACCCCCCCTCTTCCCAATGGCACATTTCTCCCCCTCCATGGGCCTGGCAGTAGCACATCTTACCCCCCTCCAATGGCACATTTCTCCCCCTCCATGGGCCTGGTAGCAGCACATCTTACCCCCCCTCCATGGCACATTTCTCCCCTGACCCCCTCCATGATGGCGCAGTGGCACTCAGGTCACAGACGAGCACTGCACGACACAAGCTCACTCACAGACCGGTGAGCAGTCACAGCTCAGTTCCAAACAGACTCCCTGCGCGCCCCCCCCAACAAGACTAGTGACCCTGACTGCAGCGCTGAACACTGCTGCGTGGATGTGCCGCACGGGCCCAGCAATGACCTTCAGACCGTTGTGCAAGCTTGCTAGAAATACCTTTATATTTTGTGGCTCTTCAGTGAATGTTTAGGAAAATCACTTTTTAATGCTTTGAAAAACAGCTCCCAAGTGCCTAACAGGGCGGGCTTTGCCTTTGAAAGTACCCAAGCTTGCCGCCCATCACCGCTTTTGCTCCTACCCTCTGCACTTACTGTATGTCAGTACCATGCTGCGCTTTCCCCGCTGTGGTCCCCTTCCCTAAACTTCTGCAGGTTTCCTACCCCTCTCCCCTGACATCAGGACAATGTATTGCCAAATCTCGCACTAACTGTGAATAAGCCACTCCATTTCAGACGATCTTCACACGTGTAGGGCTCAGCGCATATCAGAAAATGTCACTTGCCCACAATAGGTAACAAGCTGCACAGGGTGTCTGAGCAAGATTTTGTGATAGGTGACTAGACTCCCTTTAAAGTTTCTAAGTGAGACATCTCCTTGACTTAAAGGGGTTCTGTCATGACAGACAATCCCTAGGATATAAAATAATTTAGGCTGTCTCACAGTATTTTTGCATACATAAATTTATTACTCATTTAAAATACACTTACATTAGTGTCAACATATCAGCATAATTGTATAGACATAAATAGTGCGGAGCTCACGCACACACCTATACGACTGGAGTACTCCAAAATATATATGACCTTTGGCTAGTGTTATTTGCATTTTTTCTGCAGACTTCAAATATATAAAAAGTTTAGTACTATGTACTATTTTACCGGTTGTTGGAACCAAATGGTTCAAGGAACGTCCTTTTAGCGGCTGTTGGTGTGAATAATGCTATATTCAAATGTCGCCCTCTGGTGTTGGTGCCCCCGCCTTCAACTGATGTTACTCCACCAGCTATCTTTGCGGAATGGGCTCCGACCTCACTCCACACAGCGTCCCACGTGACCTCCCGGAAGATAGCCTGTGGTCGATGGCGTAGTGGAAGCTGATACAGCAGAGTTCTTTCGGTATGCGGTCCGGTTTTGATCACAAAGTTAGTTGCCTAGGTTGGGCATATGAGCATAGATCAGTCCAGTTTACCGATAGTTTAGCTCAAATCGCTGTTAGGCTTGTTCCTTTTGAAGGTGTATATCCCGTTATTTTTAATGAAGTCCTTTTTCAAATGAAATTGAAAAAACGCATCAATAGCTAGGTCTGGTTCACACTAGACGCGTTTCGGAACTATGTTCCTTCCTCAGTAGATGTGAAATGCTGAATGTAGACATGTTGGTTGTGTCCTTATATATCATTTTAGGTTTAGTATAAAAAGTGGTGTGGGTTCCGGATCGCATTGTTCCAAATTGATTTTCCACCTGTGCGATCCTGATCCATTCTCAAGCCATTATATTGCTTAAGATATAAAAAAAAAATTGGGCTATAGTATATCATAAATTAAAACCATCCATTAAAGATGACACAAATGCATTATAATTATATATATAAAAAGAACACAAATTATATAAAAATATAAATACATAAAAATATACAGATTGCGTAACAGATATAAAATGCAAAATATACATATATGGATTGCTGCAACTTCTGGCTTTTGAGGGAGTGTGGAGGAGAGGGGAAGGATGCAGGTGGAGTCGGTGCGCTGATAAACAGCCCGGCATCGACTCCCTATGCATAACAACCCTATGCATAGTTCCGAAACGCGTCTAGTGTGAACCAGACCTAGCTATTGATGCGTTTTTTCAATTTCATTTGAAAAAGGACTTCATTAAAAATAACGGGATATACACCTTCAAAAGGAACAAGCCTAACAGCGATTTGAGCTAAACTATCGGTAAACTGGACTGATCTATGCTCATATGCCCAACCTAGGCAACTAACTTTGTGATCAAAACCGGACCGCATACCGAAAGAACTCTGCTGTATCAGCTTCCACTACGCCATCGACCACAGGCTATCTTCCGGGAGGTCACGTGGGACGCTGTGTGGAGTGAGGTCGGAGCCCATTCCGCAAAGATAGCTGGTGGAGTAACATCAGTTGAAGGCGGGGGCACCAACACCAGCGGGCGACATTTGAATATAGCATTATTCACACCAATAGCCGCTAAAAGGACGTTCCTTGAACCATTTGGTTCCAACAACCGGTAAAATAGTACATAGTACTAAACTTTTTATATATTTGAAGTCTGCAGAAAAAACGCAAATAACACTAGCCAAAGGTCATATATATTTTGGAGTACTCCAGTCGTATAGGTGTGTGCGTGAGCTCCGCACTGTTTATGTCTATACAATTATGCTGATATGTTGACATTAATGTAAGTGTATTTTAAATGAGTAATAAATTTATGTATGCAAAAATACTGTGAGACTAAATTATTTTAATTCTGCTTTTCTATCAGTTGGTAACTGACAGGCTGGGCTCCAGTAGTTTGCTGGTAGAGCTTTTCTTATCATATATTATTTTGAATCCCTAGGATATGCCCCCATTGTCTTATAGGTGCGGGTCCAACCGCTGGGACCAGCTCCAGTATCGAGAATGGAGCCCCATAAGTGAAAGAGGGCGCACTGCTCATGCGCAGCCGCCCTCCATTCATTTTCTATGGCGCTGGTAAAAATAGCTGAGCACTGGCTCTGCTATTTCCGTCACACCCATAGAAGTGAATGGGAGCGGTGGCCGGTCATGTGCTCCAGCCACCACCTTGTGGGGCTCCGTTCTCGATATAGGTGCGGGTCCCAGCGGTGGGACCGGCATATACAGACGTGGACAAAATTGTTGGTACCCTTTGGTCAATGAAAGAAAAAGTCACAATGGTCACAGAAATAACTTTAATCTGACAAAAGTAATAATAAATTAAAATTCTATAAATGTTAACCAATGAAAGTCAGACATTGTTTTTCAACCATGCTTCAACAGAATTATGTAAAAAAATAAACTCATGAAACAGGCATGGACAAAAATGATGGTACCCCTAACTTAATATTTTGTTGCGCAACCTTTTGAGGCAATCACTGCAATCAAACGCTTCCTGTAACTGTCAATGAGACATCTGCACCTCTCAGCAGGTATTTTGGCCCACTCCTCATGAGCAAACTGCTCCAGTTGTGTCCGGTTTGAAGGGTGCCTTTTCCAGACTGCATGTTTCAGCTCCTTCCAAAGATGCTCAATAGGATTGAGGTCAGGGCTCATAGAAGGCCACTTTAGAATAGTCCAATTTTTTCCTCTTAGCCATTCTTGGGTGTTTTTAGCGGTGTGTTTTGGGTCATTGTCCTGTTGCAAGACCCATGACCTGCGACTGAGACCAAGCTTTCTGACACTGGCTAGTACATTTCTCTCTAGAATTCCTTGATAGTCTTGAGATTTCATTGTACCCTGCACAGATTCAAGACACCCTGTGCCAGACGCAGCAAAGCAGCCCCAGAACATAACAGAGCCTCCTCCATGTTTCACAGTAGGGACAGTGTTCTTTTCTTGATATGCTTCATTTTTTCGTCTGTGAACATACAGCTGATGTGCCTTGGCAAAAACTTCGATTTTTGTCTCATCTGTCCACAGGACATTCTCCCAGAAGCTTTGTGGCTTGTCAACATGTAGTTTGGCATATTCCAGTCTTGCTTTTTTATGATTCGTTTTCAACAATGGTGTCCTCCTTGGTCGTCTCCCATGTAGTCCACTTTGGCTCAAACAACGACGGATGGTGCGATCTGACACTGATGTTCCTTGAGCATGAAGTTCACCTTGAATCTCTTTAGAAGTCTTTCTAGGCTCTTTTGTTACCATTCGGATTATCCGTCTCTTAGATTTGTCATCAATTTTCCTCCTGCGGCCACGTCCAGGGAGGTTGGCTACAGTCCCATGGATCTTAAACTTATGAATAATATGTGCAACTGTACTCACAGGAACATCTAGTTGCTTGGAGATGGTCTTATAGCCTTTACCTTTAACATGCTTGTCTATAATTTTCTTTCTGATCTCTTGAGACAGCTCTTTCCTTTGCTTCCTCTGGTCCATGTCGAGTGTGGTACACACCATATCACCAAACAACACAGTGATTACCTGGAGCCATATATATAGGCCCAATGGCTGATTACAAGGTTGTAGACACCTGTGATGCTAATTAGTGGACACACCTTGAATTAACATGTCCCTTTGGTCACATTATGTTCTGTGTTTTCTAGGGGTACCATCATTTTTGTCCATGCCTGTTTCATGAGTTTATTTTTTTACATAATTCTGTTGAAGCATGGTTGAAAAACAATGTCTGACTTTCATTGGTTAACATTTATAGAATTTTAATTTATTATTACTTTTGTCAGATTAAAGTTATTTCTGTGACCATTGTGACTTTTTCTTTCATTGACCAAAGGGTACCAACAATTTTGTCCACGTCTGTATAAGACAATGGGAGCATATCCTAACGATATGCCCACATTATCTATGATGAGACAACCTCTTTAATCATTGGGAGATGTTTCTTGGACCTTCCTCCCTGGATCTCTAAAGTTTGTCTTAATTAGATATCTGATCTGAATATCATTTGTATCCTTCTATCTAAAGCGGAGGAGTTAAATCATATTACTCTCCGCCCTGCACATTCTTCTAATCCTAGATGTCACTTCCCCCAATGTATACATTTTCAGGAAGAATAACGGAGGAACAGCACAACACAATAGCTCAAAGAATTCTTGCTCCAGAATTAATTTATGGGGAATTTACTAAAATAGGCAGGTTCTCTTTAACAAGTTCTGCTCTTTCCTTTCCATGAGGACATCTAATTGCAGTGGATGACTGGGAACAGGTCAAGAAATGACAATGTGGAATATTTCAAAGTCGTCTTGGAGAAAAAAAGGGGGGAAAAAAGCATTTTATCAGAACTAGCATAGCCTATAATCTGTATTTGAGCAATCATCAAAAATCACTTGTTCTTTTTCAGTATTATAGCAATGATGTGAAAGATATAATTACCTAACCCACTAATGGCGTCCTTATATAAAACAGTGCAATAATAATAGGACAACCTGATTGCGGCTGTAAATGGAACTTCTTAGAGACGTGAGGTCATCAAATGACTTCTACATGAATATGTACTACTACGGCTCAGTCGCATTTGTGTTGTGTCTTTCCACCAGATTTCCATTGCTTGTTGATGGTTAGAATAACTTTGACAAAAAACCTGATGGACCTAAGTTAAGGTTGTTTAAGGATCTGTCCCGGATTCTGTTAAAACAGAAGCCAATGTCATTCTATTTACTTTCTACTGCCCCCTCTAGACTTCCCAACGACCCTCCAGACACAGAATTACACAATTAGCTTTAGATATTAACTAGGCTGTATGGCCATTTAATTAAGGGGAATGTGTCATCAGATGTGTCAAATGCTGTATTGTTTTAATCTCTTAATGACCAATTTTTTTTACTCCTAATCGTCCCAAAGCCATAACTTTTTTTATTTTTTTCATTCACATAGCCATTTTGCTGGTCAAGATGCACTTTCTAATATCACCATTTACAGCTGTGTAAAATGAACAACGAATGCAAATTTCCTCGCGCGTTGTGGTAACGAATCTCATTTTTCCTAAAATGGTGGCTACACGTGTCAGGACTGAGAACATGGGGCAAGGAACTCTGAGAAGGCTGGGTCAATCTGGGTGATCCCATCAGCAGCCAGCCAACCCTGTGATGTAATAGCCCTATAAATATGGCAGCCATCTTAGAATCAGACATTTTCCAGCTTTCAGAGTGCATGGACAGACGTGTGAAGACGCTAGGGACAGCTATTGGAAAAACCTGATTGTGGAAAAAAAAAAAGACAGAAAAAAAGATTTATAAGTGCAGGTAAAGGATAGGGAGGAATCATTTCACAGCATCTTAGTGCAGGGAGAGACGTCAGAAGGCGCTAGGGACATTGATAGGAAAGCGATTTACATGTGCAGGGAAAGATTATTTGGGGATCCAAATAGCCATTAGACAGCTTTGTCATTCCAGCTATTTGTTAATGAGCTGCAAGTGCTATGTTGAAAAGCCTTTAGTGGCTTATATCTTAGAATCTTAGGTATCTTATATCAGTACTACAAGAAAAATATATACACATTTCACTTCTGCACTTATTTCTGTTGAAAGTGTATATGGGCGTATTTCATTAAAAAAAGAAAAAATATACACAGTGCACTGTTGCCGTTATTTCTGTTGAAAGCGTATAGGGGCGTATTTCAGTACTACAAGAAAAATATATACACACTTCACTCTAAGTTTTTTCTGGTCAAAGCATATAGTGGCATATTTCAGTCTAACAAGAAAAATATATTCTCAGTTCACTTCTGCAGTTATTTCAGTTGAAAGCGTATCGAGGCGTATTACAATAAAAAATATATATATACGCACTGCACTGTTGCAGATACTTTTGGTGAAAGCGTATAGGGTCGTATTTCAGTACAACAAGAAAAATATATTCTCAGTGCATTTCTGCTGTTAATTCTGCTGAAAGCGTATAGTGGCCTATTTCAGTGCAACAATAAAAATATATTCTCAGCTCACTTCTGCAGTTATTCCTGTTGAAAGCATATAGGGGCGTATTTCAGTAAAAAAAGAAAAATATATACGCACTGCACTGTTAGTTATTTTTGGTGAAAGCGTATAGGGGCGCATTTCAGTACTGCAAGAAAAATATATACGCATTTCACTTCTGCAATTAATTGTGGTAAAAGCGTTTAGTGGCCTATTTCAGTACAAAAAAAGAAAAATATATTTGTTGCTTTTAGGGGTGTTTTAATTTTCGTTCAATTTGTTAAGTTCGGCTACAATTATATCAGGCAATGAAGTGCCAGGCCATGTACAGAGAAGTGGCAGAGGCCTAAATGTTTCTGGCACAAGCAGAGGTCGCAGCAGAGTAAGGGGGCGTGGCAGCAGGAGTCGCAGTGAGAGGCCTGTCTTGACCAGCAACCCAGCGGTTCTTGACTGGTTAACTCAATCATCCACATCATCCCAAGTGACATCAGACACCCCCGGCCAAAAGTCGGTGGGCTCGTCAGACACAACCCTTAGTTGGCATGGCTCGGGAGCAGGCCCTGTGCCCTCACCTGTCCTCTGTCCTTTTCTTTTCCCTCACCCAGAGAAGTATTATATGCTTGGTTCCAATTTTCAGCGAGGACAAGCTACTAGATGACAGTCAGCAGCTACTGGCCAGCCAAGATGTGGAGGAGACATCCGCCACTTCCTGCACTAGGCGGGCAAGTAGTGATGAGGAGAGTGGTCAAGCTCCTGACACAGAGACTGTTGAGGAGGACATCAGTGACGTGCAGACACTACTTGATGATGATGAAGCCGATCGCACTTGGGAGCCGGGTGAAGAAGGGGCTTCATCATCATCATCAGGAGAAGAGGGTGGCAGCTTGCCCGTCAGGCAGCTACTGAGCCAGCAAGTTGCTAGCGTGGCCGGGACTCAGCAGGGTGGCAGCAGTGGAAGGTTGGGAGCCAAACAGGCACGGGGTAGACCACCCGTTTTGCAGCAGCCTACCTGCCCGGAAAGGAATGGTGCATGGGTTCACAGAAGCAGTGGTGGTAGCAGTCAGCCAGTGAGTAGTGTTAAGGGAAAATCAGGTACTCGTCGGTTTGGCAGTTTTTTGTGAAGCCTCCGGAGGAGGTCAAGATGGCCATATGTAGAATATGTGGGCAGAAGGTGAAGCGTGGCCAGGGTGCAAATGTTGGCACCACGGCCCTGCGTCATCATATGCAGCATCACCATAAAGTGGCCTGGGAGAACCGTGGCTCCGATGTGGTGGGCCAGCCTGCCGCAGCTACCGCTGCATCGCCCAGTGGAACGCACCCGATTTCAGCCAGTCAAGGCTCCACCACCTCAGCTGAAGGGAGCTGTCTGTCATTCCCATCTTCTGCTGGTCCAGATGCTCCTGCTCCTCCTATTCCTCATCAGTCATTCCGTCAGCAATCGATCACTGAAGCGATTGCCAAGAGACAGCAGTATGCGTGCATGCATCCACCGGCGCAGAAGCTGAACGTGCTCCTGTCCAAGTTGCTGGTGCTGCAGTCCCTCCCTTTCCAGGACTCTGCACATTTCAGAGAACTGATGGCTTGTGCCGAGCCGAGTTGGAGAGTCCTAAGCCGTCATTTCAATCACCCATAAATTTTGCCCAAAAAAGCCTGTGTCACATAAAGATTTTCACCACTAAGTAATTCGGTCCATACTGCAAAACGAGGTGTATAATCACTCATACATTTTCACAAAAAACGCCTGTGTCACATAAAGAATTTCACCACTAAGTAATTTGGTCCATACCGCAAAAGGAGGTGTACAATCACCCATACATTTCCCGAAAAAAAGTCTGTGTCACATAAAGAATTTCACCACTAAGTAGTTCGGTCCATACCGCAAAAGGAGGTGTACAATCACCCATACATTTTCCCCCAAAAAGCGTGTGTCACAAAGAATTTCACCGCTAGGTCATTCGGTTTATACCTCAAAAGGAGGTGTACAATCACCAATATATATTCTCAAAATAAGCCTATGTCACATAAAGAATTTCACCACTAAGTAATTCGGTCCATACCCCAAAAGGAGGTGTACAATCACCCATATATATTCCTAAAATAAGTCGGTGAAAGGAGGTGAACAATCACCCATAAATTTTTCCCAAAAAAAAGCCTGTGTCACATAAAGAATTTCACCACTAAGTAATTCGGTCCATACCCCAAAAGGAGGTGTACAATCACCCATACACATAGCCTGTGTCACATAAAGAATTTCACCACTAGGTAATTCGGTCCATACCCCAAAAGGAGGTGTACAATCACCCATACATTTTCCCCAAAAAAGCCTGTCACATTAAGAATTTCACCACTAAGTAATTTGGTCCATACAGCAAAAGGAGGTGTATAATCATCAATACATTTTCCAAAAAAAAAGCCTTTGTCACATAAAGAATTTCACCACTAAGTAGATCGGTCCATACCACAAAAGGAGGTGTACAATCACCCATAAATTTTCAGAAAAAAAGCCTGTGTCACATAAAGAATTTCACCACTAAGTAATTCGGTCCATACCGCAAAAGGACGTGTACAATCACCCATCAATTTTCCCCCCAAAAGCCTGTTCAACATAAAAAATTTCACCACTGCGTAAATCAGTCCATACTGCAGAAAGGACTTTACCACATTGTCGGGTATATAAAGCAAATGCTTTATATAAATGTAAAAAAAAATTATCGGGTCAAAAGAAAAATTATGCAAACTATATTGACCTGTGAGATGGACATAAACATCTCAAAGAGTTCAATCAAGAACCTGATTATTTTGTGCAATCAGTAAAACAGGGTACAAGCGTCTATGCAAAAATATAAATGGTTTATTATACAATAGGTTAAAATACAATCAAAAATTAATCAACATAAATTTCAATAATATACAATGATATGCAGTACCCAGAATTCACCACTATATGATACCAACAAAACACTACTCAACCAACACAAGAATATTATGCAATACAGCTTTAAATTTGTGAGAGATATACAATCAATGGATTATGCGGAAAACTCAATCAAGAAGATGACAGATACGAGCCCTTGCTCCGCCCAAACATGATGACCAATCTTCAGATAATGGTAGTATTGCAACAAAACTTATAAATTATTGGCTTGATATCAAACTAGGAAATACAAAGATTCCCAACAAAGAGTTCTCCAATATTATCCCCTTTTTTCAGTTATATGCATCGTAACTGAAATCAGAGAAAATACTGATGTAGCAACTAACGTTACACGTCCGCAAATGAGCAGGTATCTGGCTAAGTATCAAGCCAATTAATTTAGATCAATACTACATAAAAACAAAATATACATTACCCAAGGGTCAAGTGATGTGCAGAGTCTTGGGGCAGCCAGCTCTCAAGAGTTTTTCCCGATAATCCAAATGATTCTCCCGATATCTATAATCCAAATGTTTGTTTTCTCTTTCTCTTTTTCTTCCTCACTTTTTTTTTTTTTTTTTTCTGGTAACTGGTTTCTTAACCCAAAACTTATCAGATGAACACGCCCTCCGAGTTTGGAACTTTCCAATCATTGTTGGATGGGTGTGTGCATTGATAAGGAGCATGACGTCATAATACTACCCAGAATGCACTTTTGCTACTGATGTAGTATTAACTGCTCATATCTAGGTGGCACTGTTGTATAAGCAATAAGCATCATACCATTAAGGGTTAACTCACACATGCCTGATATTTTCAACACTTCACACCTCTGACATCTAGAGGCCTTGTCTCAGGGCTGAAGGACAAACTTTGATACATGAATATATACTTTGAGGAACATCTAGAGTAGACCATTCTCACACTGTGGAATTCATGTTCAGATAGGAAAAATAATGAAGCCTCAGAATCTGCAGGTGCAGTGTATCTTCTAACTTTCTAAATGTATAATATGTTGTTACAATAACACTAGCTTTTGAACAGTACAGTAATCTTCTCATGGACTTACTTTGGCCTACATGAAACTTCATACAAAACAGTGAATATAAATCAACATTGCTCTTAAAGGCAATGAATACCCATTATAACTAAAATAAGTAAATATAACTGTTTAAACTTATGAAAAAGCACAACAACATATAACTGCACCGCTGAACGGCAAATAGGCCCTTATTTTTTTCCACCTTTACACTACACAAGCCTTTTCAACATATAAGTGCAACGCTGAATGGCAAATATATTTTTATTTCGCCACTAATACATGGCAAACAGGGCTGTAGAATATATCACTGCACCGCTGAATGGCAATTAGGCCCTATTTTTTTTCTAATTTTACACAACACAAAAGGCTTTTCAACAGATAACTGCAACGCTAAACGGCGAATATATTTTTATTTCGCCACTAATACACGGCAAACAGGGCTGTAGAATATATCACTGCACTGCTGAATGGCATTAAGGCCCTAATTGTTTTCTTCTTTACACAACGCAAAAGGCTTTTCAACAGATAAGTTAAGTGCAACGCTGAATGCCGAATATATTTTTATTTTGCCACTAATACACGGCAAACAGGGCTGTAGAATATTTCACTGCACCGCTCAATGGCAAATAAGACGTACTGTAGAAATATTTCCTTGCAATAAACCCTGTTAATGGCTGTATCAAACAGCACTTGCACCCCAATAACAAGAACGGTTTGCTGGAATTACAGAGCTGTATAATGGCAATTTGGATCCCCAGTCAGTGCAGCAAGGTGTAATAGTAATGTTCCTATTACCCAGGCTGTAAACTCCCCTACTGAACCCTGTTCTACATAAATGCTGTGGAATGATTCCTCCCTATCCTTTCCCTGCACTTGTAAATCGTTTATTTACCACAATCAAGTCTTTAATGGCTGTATCAAACAGCACTTGCACCCCAATAATAAGAATGGTTTGCTGGAATGACAGAGCTGTATAATGGCAATTTGGATCCCCAGTCAGTGCAGCAAGGTGTAATAGGATTGTTCCTATTCTGTAACTTCCACTACTGAACCCTTTTCTACACAAATGCTGTGGAACGATTCCTCCTTATCCTTTCCCTGCACTTATAAATCGTTTTTTCACCACAGTCAAGTCTTTCCTATCACTGTCCCTAGCGCCTGCAGACATCTCTCCCTGCACTGGAACACTGGTAAATGTCAGAATCTAAAATGGTTGCCGCTATTTACAGGGCTGTGACATCACAGGGCTGGCTGGCTGCTGATTGACTGCATGCATTTTATTATGGCTGATCCCGCCTTCCCAGAGTTCTTTGCTCCATGTCCTCACACGTGCAGCAGCCATTTTAGGAAAAAATGCAATTCGTTACCACAAAGCGCGAGGAAATTCGCCTTTGGTGCGAATCGAATGTTTCCTGAAATTCGGAACGAATTCCACTTTGTCAGCTTCGATTTGCTTATCTCTAGTGCTAATAGTAGATAGCAAACTGCATCATACTTCAGACCATCTTAGAATAAGATCATATTAGTTTGTCCCACGAGTCAACTGTTTTGTTCATAAAGATATTATCCCTTTTGTAGGTAGTTCAATCTCAATGATACTTATGGAACTGTTACTTA
Source organism: Bufo gargarizans (assembly GCF_014858855.1). Taxonomy (NCBI): domain Eukaryota; kingdom Metazoa; phylum Chordata; class Amphibia; order Anura; family Bufonidae; genus Bufo; species Bufo gargarizans. The sequence goes on from NC_058085.1 coordinate 312,794,590, forward strand.
GTTCAACAGATTAGATACATTTAGTTATTCATATTGTATCCTTTGATCTTTGTAGGTTCCAATCTTATAAGTAGCAATATAACACTTAAGCTTATTGACGACAGGTATGTCTCTCAATAGTCAGTAGTAAAAATTGGTGTCTGTGACTAGCATCTGCCAGCCGTGGCGCCCACGTGGCAATCAATATGCTGACACCTGTTACCTCTTTCTTGTCGCTGGTGCAGTTCGTGCAACCTCTACTCCCGGCTATTAGTTTCTGTAGTATCTCATCTCAGTTCTTGGCATCCCACATGGTTTGCTCTGCCGGCACTTGGCGTCCCACGTGTTCTCTTGTACTTGGGTTTGTAAGATCTTTTAATTAAAACAGATAAATAATTCTGTAAGGAGGATGTGGTTATCTGTGAAACGCTTCACATAAATGTACAGTTAGGTCCATATATATTTGGACAGAGAAAACATTTTTCTAATTTTCCGTACATTACCACAATGGATTTTGAACAAAACATTTCTGATTCAGTATAAGTTCAGAGTTTCAGCTTTAATTCAGTGGTTGAACAAAATGATTGCATAAAAATGTGAGAAACTAAATAATTTTTTAAACTCAATCCCTTCATTTCAGGGGCTCAAAAGTAATTGGACAAATTATATAATTGTAAATAAAATGTAAAATTCTAATACATGGTTGAAAACCCTTTGTTGGCAATGACTGCCTGAACTCATGGACATCACCAGACGCTGTGTTTCCTCCTTTTTAACCAGCTCCCGACCGCCTAACGCAGGGATGCATCCTGCAGGCGGCCGGGTTATTCCTCCTGGAAGCATCGGCGCGTCATCTCGCGAGACGCGAGATTTCCTGTGAACGCGCACTCGCAGGAGCGCGCGTTCACAGGATCACAAGGTAAACGAGTTGATCTACAGCCTGCCAGCGGCGATCATTCGCTGGCAGGCTGTAGATGTGATTTTTTTAACCCTAAAAAGGTATATTAGATGCTGTTTTGTTAACAGCGTCTAATATACCTGCTACCTGGTCCTCTGGTGGTCCCTTTTGCTTGGATCGACCACCAGAGGACACAGGCAGCTCTGTAAGTAGCACCAATCACCACACTACACTACACCCCCCCTGTCACTTATTAACCCCCTGATCACACCATATAGACTCCCTGATCACCCCTCTGTCATTAATCACCCCCCCCCGTAAGGCTCCATTCAGACGTGGACATCACAGATCCGCAAAACACGGACACCGGCAATGTGCTTTCCGCATTTTGCGAGAACTATATAGAAAATGCCTTTTCTTGTCCGCAATTGTGGACAAGAATAGGACATGTTCTATAGGCTCTACAAAAAACGCAGTGTTCGCCCGATCAGGCCTGATCTTGTGCGCACACTTGCGTTCAGTCCGCCCCACCGCAGTGACAGAATATTTTTTTTTATGATTACTGCAAAAACACTGTAAAATCGCTGTGGCGCTATAAAGATCACTTTTGAGGGGCATGGTGAGTTCATAGAAGATTTTTTTTTTTTTTGCACAAGTTAGCGGAAATTTTTTATTTTTTATTTTTCTCTTACAAAGTCTCATATTCCACTACCTTGTGACAAAAAATAAAATCTCACATGAACTCACCATACCCCTCATGGAATCTAAATGCGTAAAAATTTTTAGACATTTATATTCCAGACTTCTTTTCACGCTTTAGGGCCCCTAAAATGCCAGGGCAGTATAAATACCCCACATGTGACCCCATTTTGGAAAGAAGACACCCCAAGGTATTTCGTGAGTGGCATGGCGAGTTCATGTAAAAAAAAATTTTGGGTCACAAGTTAGTGGAATATGAGAATTTGTAAGAGAAAAAAAAAATAAAAAAAATCATTTTCCGCTAACTTGTGCCAAAAAAAATATATTCTAGGAACTCGCCATGCCCCTCACGGAATACCTTGGTCACTTGTGGGGTATTTATACTGCCCTGGTATTTTAGGGGCCCTAAAGCGTGAGAAGTAGTTTATCTCACCCAGCATGGGTATATGTAAAAATACACCCCAAAACACATTGCCCTACTTCTCCTGAGTACAGTGATACCACATGTGTGACACTTTTTTGCAGCCAAGATGCGCAAAGGGGCCGAAAGTCCAACGAGTACCTTTAGGCTTTACAGGGTTGCTCAAGATTTAGCCCCGCCCAAAATGCCAGAACAGTAAACACACCCCACAAATGACCCCATTTCGGAAAGATTTTATTTATTTTTTGCCAGAAGTTAGTGGAAACGTTATTATTTTTTTATTTTTTTTCCTCAGAAAGTGTCATTTTCCGCTAACTTGTGAAAAAAAATTAAATCATACATGAACTCACCATGCCCCTCCGTGAATACTTTGGGGTGTTTTCTTTCTAAAATGGGGTCATTTGAGGGGTATTTATACTATCCTGGCATTCTAGCACCTCAAGAAACATGACAGGTGCTCAGAAAGTCAGAGCTGCTTCAAAATGCGGAAATTCACATTTTTGCACCATAGTTTGTAAACGCTATAACTTTTGCGCAAACCAATAAATATACACTTATTGGATTTTTTTTTATCAAAGACATGTAGCACAATAAATTCTGACACAAACTTGTATAGAAATGTAATTATCTTTGAACAATTTTACCAGAAAAAGTGAAAAATTTCATTTTTTGCAAAAATTTTGGTTAATTTTGATTAATATAAAATAAAAGTAAAAATGTCAGCAGCAATGAAATACCACCAAATGAAAGCTCTATTAGTGAGAAGAAAAGGAGGTAAAATACATTTGGGTGGTAAGCTGTATGACCGAGCAATAAACCGTGAAAGTAGTGTAGTGCAGAATTGTAAAAAGTGGTCTGGTCATTAAGGGGGTTTAAGCTAGGGGGCTGAAGTGGTTAATGCTCTGCCAGGCCTTTACTGCAGCGGTTTTCAGTTGCTGTTTGTCGGCCTTTCTGTCTGAAGTTTAGTCTTTAACAAGTATAATAAATGCTCTATGGGTTCAGATCAGGTGACTGACTTGGCCATTCAAGAACATTCCACTTCTTTGCTTTAATAAACTCCTGGGTTGCTTTGGCTTTATGTTTTGGGTCATTGTCCATCTGTATTATGAAAGGCCGACCAATCAGTTTGGCTGCATTTGAGCACACAGCATGTCTCTGAGAACCCCAGAATTCATCCGGCTGCTTCTGTCCTGTGTCACATCATCAATAAACACTAGGGGCCCAGTGCCACAAGCAGCCATTCATGCCCAAACATCACACTGCCTCCACCGTGTTTTACAGATGATGTGGTATGCTTTGGATCATGAGCTGTACCATGCATTCGCCATACTTTATTCTTTCCATCATTCTGGTAGAGGTTGATCTTGGTTTCAACTGTCCAAAGAATGTTCTTCCAGAAGTGTGCAGTTTTTTAAAGATTTTTTTTTAGCAAAGTCCAATCGCGCCTTATTATTCTTGAGGCTTATGAGTGGCTTGCACCATGCAGTGAACCCTCTGTATTTACTTTCATGCAATCTTCTCTTTATGGTAGATTTGGATATCGATACGCCTACATCCTGGAGAGTGTTGGTCACTTGGTTGGCTGTTGTTCGCTATTATTAGCAGTAGAGGTACCTACCATGATGTTTTTCCACAGCTGTATTTGCCAATACTAACAAGTAAGTCATGCATACAGTTGTTGATATAATATCACCATTATATCATACAGAATCCTCACCATTTCTATTTTATATTATGTGTATATGGGTTTAATCTATGTTTTGAATAATTTCTTAATATTTTTCATTTATGGTATATTTGTGGCTTCCAATTCCTATTATTAAAATATTTTTGGGGATATATTTTGGGTTATATTTTTTCTGAATGATCTCAGATGTAGAGTGCCTGCCTCTTATCTTTATTCAAGATCAATCCCTGGTACCAGCGAATCAGAACATGGCAGAGAGGAAGTGAGAGTGTGTCAGAGCTAGATCCTGACCCTGATAAAAGAACTGCTTCTACACTGCTTCTGAACATCGCAGGAGCCTCCGGTGAGTCTGTAAGTGTGATTTATCCCTCCTTATCGGCTCTGTAAGCTCCAGAACTGAAAACAAACATAGTTGGAAGAATGGCAAGTGAGGTCACTGCATACACAGTACTGACAGATGAGAGAAGCACTCTGCTTCTGAGTGAAATGCATCAAACTGTGCCGCTGAAATAAAGAATAATATAGCTGGAGACTTTAGGAAAGTTCAAGAAACACCAATTCACAGTTATGATTGTACAAAGAAGTACAGCCATTATGCAAATTTTTTTTAAACTTCGGTACGCATTAATCATTTTGCATAAAAATAAAGTATTGTATAATTCATATATTTACCATCATCCCAAAATGAACCATCTTACCAACCTGACAAATAATATATGAGGAACAATGAGCACCTTATTTTGATATACCCAAGGAGAGGAAAAATATTTTAAACAGCTGGGCATCCACACCCCTTAATCTTGCACTCGAAAGAAGAAAAACTGGTTTCTTGTTTGAAATTAAGGAAACCACTTTTAAGAAAAGCAGACAAAATTCTTTTTCCATCTAAGGGGAACTTTTATTAACAGGAAATCAACAGTAATCAAAATTTACGGTCTGGTTGCTCTAAAACAACAGTATGGTACTCCTAAGGGGTAATTACACTGTAGACAAATAAGTCAGTAACCGGATATCCACATGACATGTTCCAATTCTTCCCCAAAAGATGATGTTGGGCAAGAAAACTATTGGTGCAGAGCATTAAATTCCAAACCAAAATCCTTTTGTCCTGCCGGGCAATAAGCCTCCACAACAGGTGTCTCTCTGCTGATGAAACATACACACTCAGCTGAACCAAGAGTATATGTGTGTGGGGGAGTTGGGAGAGAGAGCTGTCAACTAGAGTTGAGCGAACACCTGGATGTTCGGGTTCGAGAAGTTTGGCCGAACTTCCCGGAAATGTTCAGGTTCGGGATCCGAACCCGACCCGAACTTCGTCCCGAACCCGAACCCCATTGAAGTCAATGGGGACCCGAACTTTTCGGCACTAAAAAGGCTGTAAAACAGCCCAGGAAAGGGCTAGAGGGCTGCAAAAGGCAGCAACATGTAGGTAAATCCCCTGCAATCAAATGTGGATAGGGAAATGAATTAAAATAAAAATAAAATAAATAAAAAATTAACCAATATCAATTGGAGAGAGGTCCCATAGCAGAGAATCTGGCTTCACGTCACCCACCACTGTAACCACCACTGAATCTAGCTTCATGTCAGCAGAGAATCAGTCTTCATGTCATAGCAGAGAATCAGGCTTCACGTCAGCCAAAACTGGAACAGTCCATTGTCATATATTTAGGCCCCGGCACCCAGGCAGAGGGAGAGAGGTCCCATAACAGAGAATCTGGCTTCATGTCAGCAGAGAATCAGTCTTCATGTCATAGCAGAGAATCATGCTTTACGTCACCCAACACTGGAACAGTCCATTGTCAGATATTTAGGCCCAGGCAGAGGAGAGAGGTCCCATAACAGAGAATCTGGCATCATGTCAGCAGAGAATCAGTCTTCATGTCATAGCAGAGAATCAGGCTTCACGTCACCCACCACTGTAACAGTCCATTGTCATATATTTAGGCCCCGGCACCCAGGCAGAGGAGAGAGGTCCCATAACAGAGAATCAGTCTTCATGTCAGCAGAGAATCAGTCTTCATGTCAAAGCAGAGAATCATGCTTCACGTCACCCACCACTGGAACAGTCCATTGTCAGATATTTAGGCCCCGGCATCCAGGCAGAGGAGAGAGGTTCCGTAACAGAGAATATGGCTTCATGTCAGCAGAGAATCAGTCTTCATGTCATAGCAGAGAATCATGCTTCACGTCACCCAACACTGGAACAGTCCATTGTCAGATATTTAGGCCCCGGCACCCAGGCAGAGGAGAGAGGTCCCGTAACAGAGAATCTGGCTTCATGTCAGCAGAGAATCAGTCTTCATGTCATAGCAGAGAATCATGCTTTACGTCACCCAACACTGGAACAGTCCATTGTCAGATATTTAGGCCCAGGCACCCAGGCAGAGGAGAGAGGTCCCGTAACAGAGAATCTGGCTTCATGTCAGCAGAGAATCAGTCTTCATGTCATAGCAGAGAATCAGGCTTCACGTCACCCACCACTGTAAACAGTCCATTGTCATATATTTAGGCCCCGGCACCCAGGCAGAGGAGAGAGGTCCCATAACAGAGAATCTGGCTTCATGTCAGCAGAGAATCAGTCTTCATGTCATAGCAGAGAATCATGCTTCACGTCACCCAACACTGGAACAGTCCATTGTCAGATATTTAGGCCCCGGCATCCAGGCAGAGGAGAGAGGTCCCGTAACAGAGAATATGGCTTCATGTCAGCAGAGAATCAGTCTTCATGTCATAGCAGAGAATCATGCTTCACGTCACCCAACACTGGAACAGTCCATTGTCAGATATTTAGGCCCCGGCACCCAGGCAGAGGAGAGAGGTCCCATAACAGAGAATCTGGCTTCATGTCAGCAGAGAATAAGTCTTCATGTCATAGCAGAGAATCATGCTTTACGTCACCCAACACTGGAACAGTCCATTGTCAGATATTTAGGCCCAGGCACCCAGGCAGAGGAGAGAGGTCCCGTAACAGAGAATCTGGCTTCATGTCAGCAGAGAATCAGTCTTCATGTCATAGCAGAGAATCAGGCTTCACGTCACCCACCACTGTAAACAGTCCATTGTCATATATTTAGGCCCCGGCACCCAGGCAGAGGAGAGAGGTCCCATAACAGAGAATCTGGCTTCATGTCAGCAGAGAATCAGTCTTCATGTCATAGCAGAGAATCATGCTTCACGTCACCCAACACTGGAACAGTCCATTGTCAGATATTTAGGTCCCGGCATCCAGGCAGAGGAGAGAGGTCCCGTAACAGAGAATATGGCTTCATGTCAGCAGAGAATCAGTCTTCATGTCATAGCAGAGAATCAGGCTTCACGTCACCCAACACTGGAACAGTCCATTGTCAGATATTTAGGCCCAGGCAGAGGAGAGAGGTCCTGTAACAGAGAATCTGGCTTCATGTCAGCAGAGAATCAGTCTTCATGTCATAGCAGAGAATCATGCTTCACGTCACCCAACACTGGAACAGTCCATTGTCAGATATTTAGGCCCAGGCACAGGAGAGAGGTCCCGTAACAGAGAATCTGGCTTCATGTCAGCAGAGAATCAGTCTTCATGTCATAGCAGAGAATCATGCTTCACGTCACCCAACATTGGAACAGGCCATTGTCATATATTTAGGCCCAGGCACCCAGACAGAGGAGAGGTTCATTCAACTTTGGGTTGCCCTGGAATATAATGGTAAAATGAAAATTAAAATAGGATTGAATGAGGAAGTGCCCTGGAGTACAATAATATATGGTTAAGGGGAGGTAGTTAATGTCTAATCTGCACAAGGGATGGACAGGTCCTGTGGGATCCATGCCTGGTTCATTTTTATGAACGTCAGCTTGTCCACATTGGCTGTAGACAGGCGGCTGCGTTTGTCTGTAATGACGCCCCCTGCCGTGCTGAATACACGTTCAGACAAAACGCTGGCCGCCGGGCAGGCCAGCACCTCCAAGGCATAAAAGGCTAGCTCTGGCCACGTGGACAATTTAGAGACCCAGAAGTTGAATGGGGCCGAACCATCAGTCAGTACATGGAGGGGTGTGCACACGTACTGTTCCACCATGTTAGTGAAATGTTGCCTCCTGCTAACACGTTGCGTATCAGGTGGTGGTGCAGTTAGCTGTGGCGTGTTGACAAAACTTTTCCACATCTCTGCCATGCTAACCCTGCCCTCAGAGGAGCTGGCCGTGACACAGCTGCCTTGGCGACCTCTTGCTCCTCCTCTGCCTTGGCCTTGGGCTTCCACTTGTTCCGCTGTGACATTTGGGAATGCTCTCAGTAGCGCGTCTACCAACGTGCGCTTGTACTCGCGCACGCTCCAGTGCAGGAAGTAAGGTGGGCACATTGTCTTTGTACCGTGGATCCAGCAGGGTGGCAACCCAGTAGTCCGCACACGTTAAAATGTGGGCAACTCTGCTGTCGTTGCGCAGGCACTGCAGCATGTAGTCGCTCATGTGTGCCAGGCTGCCCAGAGGTAAGGACAAGCTGTCCTCTGTGGGAGGCGTATCGTCATCGTCCTGCGTTTCCCCCCAGCCACGCACCAGTGATGGGCCCGAGCTGCATTGGGTGCCACCCCGCTGTGACCATGCTTCATTCTCATCCTCCTCCACCTCCTCCTCATCCTCGTCCTCCTTGTCCTCCAGTAGTGGGCCCTGGCTGGCCACATTTGTACCTGGCCTCTGCTGTTGCAAAAAACCTCCCTCTGAGTCACTTCGAAGAGACTGGCCTGAAAGTGCTAAAAATTACCCCTCTTCCTCCTCCTCCTCCTCCTCCTGGGCCACCTCCTCTTCCATCATCGCCCTAAGTGTTTTCTCGAGGAGACATAGAAGTGGTATTGTAACGCTGATAACGGCGTCATCGCCACTGGCCATGTTGGTGGAGTACTCGAAACAGCGCAACAGGGCACACAGGTCTCGCATGGAGGCCCAGTCATTGGTGGTGAAGTGGTGCTGTTCCGCAGTGCGACTGACCCGTGCAGTGCTGCAGCTGAAACTCCACTATGGCCTGCTGCTGCTCGCACAGTCTGTCCAGCATGTGCAAGGTGGAGTTCCACCTGGTGGGCACGTCGCATATGAGGCGGTGAGCGGGAAGGCCGAAGTTACGCTGTAGCGCAGACAGGCGAGCAGCGGCAGGATGTGAACGCCGGAAGCGCGAACAGACGGCCCGCACTTTATGCAGCAGCTCTGACATGTCGGGGTAGTTGTGAATGAACTTCTGCACCACCAAATTCAGCACATGCGCCAGGCAAGGGATGTGCGTCAAACCGGCTAGTCCCAGAGCTGCAACGAGATTTCGCCCATTATCGCACACCACCAGGCCGGGCTTGAGGCTCACCGGCAGCAACCACTCGTCGGTCTGTTGTTCTATACCCCGCCACAACTCCTGTGCGGTGTGGGGCCTGTCCCCCAAACATATGAGTTTCAGAATGGCCTGCTGACGTTTACCCCGGGCTGTGCTGAAGTTGGTGGTGAAGGTGTGTGGCTGACTGGATGAGCAGGTGGAAGAAGAGGAGGAGGAAGCCGAGTAGGAGGAGGAGGCAACAGGAGGCAAAGAATGTTGCCCTGCGATCCTTGGCGGCGGAAGGACGTGCGCCAAACAGCTCTCCGCCTGGGGCCCAGCCGCCACTACATTTACCCAGTGTGCAGTTAGGGAGATATAGCGTCCCTGGCCGTGCTTACTGGTCCACGTATCTGTGGTTAGGTGGACCTTGCCACAGATGGCGTTGCGCAGTGCACACTTGATTTTATCGGATACTTGGTTGTGCAGGGAAGGCAAGGCTCTCTTGGAGAAGTAGTGCCGGCTGGGAACAACATACTGTGGGACAGCAAGCGACATGAGCTGTTTGAAGCTGTCTGTGTCCACCAGCCTAAATGACAGCATTTCATAGGCCAGTAGTTTAGAAATGCTGGCATTCAGGGCCAGGGATCGAGGGTGGCTAGGTGGGAATTTACGCTTTCTCTCAAATGTTTGTGAGATGGAGAGCTGAACGCTGGCGTGTGACATGGTTGAGATGCTTGGTGACGGAGGTGGTGGTGTTGGTGGTACATCCTCTGTTTGCTGGGCGGCAGGTGCCAACGTTCCTCCAGAGGCGGAGGAAGAGGCCGAGGCGGCAGCAGCAGAAGAGGCCGAGGCGGCAGCAGCAGAAGAGGTAGCAGGGGGAGCCTGAGTGAGTTCCTTGTTTTTAAGGTGTTTACTCCACTGCAGTTCATGCTTTGCATGCAGGTGCCTGGTCATGCAGGTTGTGCTAAGGTTCAGAACGTTAATGCCTCGCTTCAGGCTCTGATGGCACAGCGTGCAAACCACTCGGGTCTTGTCGTCAGCACATTGTTTGAAGAAGTGCCATGCCAGGGAACTCCTTGAAGCTGCCTTTGGGGTGCTCGGTCCCAGATGGCGGCGGTCAGTAGCAGGCGGAGTCTCTTGGCGGCGGGTGTTCTGCTTTTGCCCACTGCTCCCTCTTTTGCTACGCTGTTGGCTCGGTCTCACCACTGCCTCTTCCTCCGAACTGTGAAAGTCAGTGGCACGACCTTCATTCCATGTGGGGTCTAGGACCTCATCGTCCCCTGCATCGTCTTCCACCCAGTCTTGATCCCTGACCTCCTGTTCAGTCTGCACACTGCAGAAAGACGCAGCAGTTGGCACCTGTGTTTCGTCATCATCAGAGACGTGCTGAGGTGGTATTCCCATGTCCTTATCATCAGGAAACATAAGTGGTTGTGCGTCAGTGCATTCTATGTCTTCCACCGCTGGGGAAGGGCTAGGTGGATGCCCTTGGGAAACCCTGCCAGCGGAGTCTTCAAACAGCATAAGTGACTGCTGCATAACTTGAGGCTCAGACAGTTTCCCTGGTATGCATGGGGGTGATGTGACAGACTGATGGGCTTGGTTTTCAGGCGCCATCTGTGCGCTTTCTGCAGAAGACTGGGTGGGAGATAATGTGAACGTGCTGGATCCACTGTCGGCCACCCAATTGACTAATGCCTGTACCTGCTCAGGCCTTACCATCCTTAGAACTGGCATTGGGCCCCACCAAATATCGCTGTAAATTATGGCGGCTACTGGGACCTGAGGTAGTTGGTACACTAGGACGTGTGGCTGTGGCAGAACGGCCACGTCCTCTCCCAGCACCAGAGGGTCCACTAACACCACCATGACCATGTCCGCGTCCGCGTCCCTTACTAGATGTTTTCCTCATTGTTACCGTTCACCACAATAAGAAAAATATTATTTGGCCCAATGTATTGAATTCAAATTCAGGCCTTATTTACAGACACCTAACACTATCTGGCTATCTATTTAGGTACCGTATTACACTAATACAGGCACAGCAGTAACGACAGATTTAGCTGAATATAAATTTGAGGCCTAGTATTTAGGCGCTGGGTGACAGGTATACGTTTACGGACAGAATTAGACTTGGAAATGCACAGTAGCGTGTGTGTGAAGTTATTGAGAATGACCCTATCAGCACCTTGAATCTAATATACCCTTTTAGGGATAGATTTAAAGTAGGCCTGATACAGCAGAAACCACTAATTTAGAGAATTGCTAAGTTGGGAATTGTATTTCAACCCAGAACAAAAACTGTGCTTTGACGGACACTAAATAACTTGACCAGCCACAGCAATAACCACAGATTTAGATGAATATAAATTTGAGGCCTATTATTTAGGCGCTGGGTGACAGGTATACGTTTACAGACAGAATTAGACTTGGAATTGCACAGTAGCGTGTGTGTGAAGTTATTGAGAATGACCCTATCTGCACCTTGAATCTAATATACCCTTTTAGGGATAGATTTAAAGTAGGCCTGATACAGCAGAAACCACTAATTTAGAGAATTGCTAAGTTGGGAATTGAATTTCAACCCAGAACAAAAACTGTGCTTTGACAGACCCAAAATAACTTGACCAGCCTCAGCAATAACCACAGATTTAGATGAATATAAATTTGAGGCCTATTATTTAGGCGCTGGGTGACAGGTATACGTTTACAGACAGAATTAGACTTGGAAATGCACAGTAGCGTGTGTGTAAAGTTATTGAGAATGACCCTATCAGCACCTTGAATCTAATATACCCTTTTAGGGATAGATTTAAAGTAGGCCTGATACAGCAGAAACCACTAATTTAGAGAATTGCTAAGTTGGGAATTGTATTTCAACCCAGAACAAAAACTGTGCTTTGACGGACCCAAAATAACTTGACCAGCCTCAGCAATAACCACAGATTTAGATGAATATAAATTTGAGGCCTATTATTTAGGCGCTGGGTGACAGGTATACGTTTACAGACAGAATTAGACTTGGAAATGCACAGTAGCGTGTGTGTGAAGTTATTGAGAATGAACCTATCAGCACCTTGAATCTAATATACCCTTTTAATGAATAGATTTAAAGTAGCCCTGATACAGCAGAAACCACTAATTTAGGAAATTGCTAAGTTGGGAATTGTATTTCAACCCTGAACAAAAATATATCCTTTGCCAGACAGCAGACAGTATTACAATTGGCTGGCCACAGCTGAAACACCAGATTTAGGGTACTGCTATTTTGGCAATTGTATTTCACCCCTCAATAAAATAGCAAACACAGCCAAGCCCCTGATGTAGGATATAGCCAGAAAATAACCACACTATTGATGGTTAAATGCACTTGGTGACAGCTTGCCCCTGATGTAGGATATAGCCAAAAAATAACCACACTATTGATGGTTAAATGCACTTGGTGACAGCTTGCCCCTGATGTAGGATATAGCCAAAAATTAACCACACTATTGATGGTTAAATGCACTTGGTGGCAGCTTGTGCTGGCGCACCACAAGACACAAGATGGCCGCCGATCACCCCAGAAAAAAGTGACTGAAAAACGCTCTGGGCAGCCTAAAAACAGTGAGCAATTTAATAGCAGCAGTTCAATGATCCACAGCTGTAGATCGATCACTGACTTAAGTGTTTTGGAGGAGTTAATCACTGCCTAATCTCGCCCTAACAGTCGCAGCTGCAACCTCTCCCTACACTGTTCAGAGCAGAGTGACGTGCGGCGCTACGTGACTCCAGCTTAAATAGAGGCTGGGTCACATGCTGCACTGGCCAATCACAGCCATGCCAATAGTAGGTATGGCTGTGATGGTCTCTTGGGGCAAGTAGTATGACGCTTGTTGATTGGCTGCTTTGCAGCCTTTCAAAAAGCGCCAAGAAAGCGACGAACACCGAACCCGAACCCGGACTTTTACGAAAATGTTCGGGTTCGGGTCTGTGTCACGGACACCCCAAAATTCGGTACGAACCCGAACTATACAGTACGGGTTCGCTCATCCCTACTGTCAACCGAACAAGGATTCATTCAAACAAACAGGTGTTTATGGTATATGGCCAACTTCAGCCCAGTTTATACTTAAACAGTTGCATAGACTATACAACAATAAAATAAGAAATTAAAATGTAACACCTTAAATTATAATAATTCTTCTTAGGCTTCTATACCAAATCAGTTAGGGATCTCCTCAGAATCACTGGTGGGAGGCAGCAGTGTTGGTGGATGGCCAGCAGGTCAAGACCATTCAGTCCTCTATCAATCTATCATCAAATGTTAGCTGTTCTGTGAAGGAAATGAAGGCATTATGTTTAAAAACAGTTGAAAAAACACACATAAAGGACAGAAGAGACACCCATTCACTTACCTTGTACAACAAAATCCAGCCTCCATTTTCTGTGAAGATAGGATCTCTCCTAGAAAATTGGTGGCAAGCAGCAGAGGCATCCAGGAACATTAGTGAGAGTAGTGTTTTTTATCAGGCCAATGGGCCATATCTTCTAAACATGGTATAAAAGCATCCATGAATTCCTCCAAAACAGTTTTAGAATTGAGTCTTTCTACCCATTTTGTAGCAATGATTTGAAGAATTCTTGTGTTAGAAAAACCTGGACAGTTTTCCAACTACCTAGGAACACTGGTGGAAGGCAGAAGTAGTGTCCAGGAAAATTGGGGAAGGCGGCAAATGTTTCTACGGACACTGGTGGAAGGCAGCAGGAGTGCCCAGGAACATTGGGGAAGGCAGCAGAAGTGTTCAGGGACACTGGTGGAAGGTAGAAAGAGTGTCCAGGAACATTGTTGTAAAGGAAAAGGAGTGCCCAGCAACTGACTTGATTTGAACACACTTTTAAAAATACTGCATAGAACAAGAGCTAGAACTCATTATCTGTGTAATTATACACGTTTTCTATTTAATTTAGGCCCCTTGCAGACGAGCGTGTGCGGATTAGGTCCAGATGCGTTGTGAATGCATTCAGTGAAAATGTAGCAATTTCGCAAAGTCATTCAATTTTGCCTGCGATCGCGTTCATTTTTTATCACACAGGTGCAATGCAATTTAATGCGTTTTGCACGCGCGTGATAAAAAACTGAAGGTATACAAACAACATCTCTTAGCAACCATCAGTGAAAAACGCATCGCATTCGCACTTGCTTGCGGATGCAATGCAATTTTCACGCAGCTCCATTCACTTCTACTGGGGCCAGCGTTGCATGAAAATCGCATGAATATAGAACATGCTGCGATTTTCACGCAACTGCAGAAGTGATGCAGTGAAAATCAACACACATGTACACACAACCCCATTGAAATGAATGGGTCCGGAATTCCGTGCGGCGGCAATGAGTTCTTATCACGCATTGCACCTGCGCGGAATACTCGCTCGTGTGAAAGGGGCTTTAGAGTGAGAGGAAATCAGCTTTTCTGTGGTAGATGGCAGATGGATAAGTATTTCTCTTTTCGGGCACTTGTAATTCTGATATATTCGAAATGTAATAATAAAACTAGCATTAACGTTTAATTAGTCATTTCATACACTTTTTTAGAATAAAACGACTTTTGACTTTCTTAATATGGCTCACGGGTGCTTATTTTCTCCTTTGACCACAAGATGGCGATATTTCATAGCAGAGAGAGAAAACCAGTCAATATGGTATGTTCCCAAATCAAAACATTTTTGTCCTTCAAGAAAGTATCCTTTAATAAAAGTAGGTGGCCATCTAGTAAGTTACAGCCTACAGACTGTAATGTACTTTTTCAAGGCTGTAGCCCTCATGAGAACACCATGATTGGAGGCTTGAGCTGTGATTAATCAGCTTGATGGCTCTCTCTGAATCATTTATCATCTATAACCAGACGCCTGTGCTCCCGCTGTGCAGCAACAAGTCCGTCTATCAGTCTTGATTATGTCATATTTGCTCTTGGGATTTGCATATTGATTTTATAGTTCTTCAAATATGAGCAGCAGAGTGTCCGCTGTATGCTACGGCTTACACCCTCTGCTGATAGTACGGCTTAGTCCCTGAGCACATTCATGTACAGTAGATGTTGGTAAGTACTCTGACACAGCATAATGCACTTAAGTTAAAGGGCTTTTCCAACTTTGGGATTTTTTTAAGTGTGGGCGACAGCCTGCTTATACTCAACTGCACCCCACCGTTCTGCTTAATCTCCCTGGCTCCCTTCAATGGTCTTCCAGTCCCCATCCTGTAAACTTCATGGACAGATGAGGTCACATGGCCCTTATTGGTGACATGTTCCCATGTGACATGCCCCTTCTGGGTCATGTGCTCCATGGCGACACTTGGGTCATTGGCTGCAGTGGGGCACGTGACCTCGTCCTTCTGAAAGTTTACAAGATGCAAACCATAAGACCCCGGAAGGGATGTCAGAGACCCGAGGAGCCAGAACAAAGGGAGTAGTACAACTGGTACAACATGCTGCTACCCACACTTAAAATGTCCCAAAGATGGACAACCCTTATTGGACTGGTAAATCATAAAATATGAGATCTCTAGACATAACAGAGAGTAGCAAATGCCAAGACCAAGAACCATGTCCACAATCTCTAGTCACGCATAGTATGATAAGCCCAGATAAATGCGGCCACCTCTCCATTCACCTGTATGGGAGTTACGGAAATCGCCGGGCCGGTGCGCGGCTATTTTTGTCACTCCCATGCTTGCTCCCTTGTTTACTTTGGGGGACCAATTCTAGAGCTAGGTTCGGGTCCCAGAGGTGGGACCTCCACCTCAATGACATTGGTGGCATATTCTAGCAATATGCCACCAATGTGTGAAAAAGACCAACCCCTTTAATAGCAAGGTGACAAGTTTACTATCACTTTAAGAAAATTATGGAATCCATTTAATTGTACGACCAAGCAGACAATTATCGGGAAGAAACTATTTGTTTCTGTTAAGTGCCTGCTTCTTAGAAGAAGTTGGGGCTGTATTTACAGACAGCAATCATCTCTTGATCGCTGATTGCTCCTGTGATTGCTCACTGCCATAGAGAGTCATTGGTTTTGGGCAGCAGATCCCTGCTTACACAGCACAAACTGCTTCCCAGAAACAATGATTTTCGTGTCAGCATCAACAATGTTTTCACCTGTTGCTTGTTCATTGGGTGATCGGTGGAAATTCACACAGGGCATTTACTGGGATCGAGCATTCCTAGGAATGCTCCTTCCCGATAATTGCCATGATTGCACTTACAGTTCCTACAGTTCTCATTTTGCAAAAATAATCACCCGACTGAATAAACAAATGTCAATATCTTCATGCAGCAGGTATGATATCCAAGCCCCGGCTGCTACTGTAACATCTGAGAGACATCACTGAAGAAGGTCTTATTTATTAATACCAGCAGGATGAAGACGAGCCACAATGTTCTATGAGGGAGGTAGCACAGGTGCAAAATGCTCACGAACATCTGCTCACACTCCTGCCATCCATGAGGACAGTGCATCGTTGTCAACATCATAGGAAAGGGGCTGGACCAATCTGAAGGGGCAGCAATAGGGTAGAATTTGAGCCAATTTACCCTAAAGTGGGCAGTTTGTAGGCATTTTATGGTGGTCTGTGAAGAGTAGCTGTCTAGTATTGTACAAACCGGATTCCAAAAAAGTTGGGACACTAAACAAATTGTGAATAAAAACTGAATGCAATGATGTGGAGATGACAAATGTCAATATTTTATTTGTAATAGAACGTAGATGACAGATCAAACGTTTAATCCGAGTAAATGTATCATTTTAAAGGAAAAATACGTTGATTCAAATTTTCACGGTGTCAACAAATCCCAAAAAAGTTGGGACAAGTAGCAATAAGAGGCTGGAAAACGTAAATTTAAGCATAACGAAGAGCTGGAAGACCAATTAACACTAATTAGGTCAATTAGCAACATGATTGGGTATAAAAAGAGCTTCTCAGAGTGGCAGTGTCGTGTCTCTCAGAAGCCAAGATGGGTAGAGGATCACCAATTCCCACAATGTTGCGCAGAAAGATAGTGGAGCAATATCAGAAAGGTGTTACCCAGCGAAAAATTGCAAAGACTTTGCATCTATCATCATCAACTGTGCATAACATCATCCGAAGATTCAGAGAATCTGGAACAATCTCTGTGCGTAAGGGTCAAGGCCGTAAAACCATACTGGATGCCCGTGATCTCTGAGCCCTTAAACGACACTGCACCACAAACAGGAATGCTACTGTAAAGGAAATCACAGAATGGGCTCAGGAATACTTCCAGAAACCATTGTCAGTGAACACAATCCACCGTGCCATCCGCCGTTGCCAGCTGAAACTCTACAGCTGAAACTCTCACACCATTCTTTGTAAACCCTAGAAATGGTTGTGCGTGAAAATCCCAGTAACTGAGCAGATTGTGAAATACTCAGACCGGCCCGTCTGGCACCAACAACCATGCCATGCTCAAAACTCAAAATTGCTTAAATCACCTTTCTTTCTCATTCTGACATTGAGTTTGGAGTTCAGGAGATTGTCTTGACCAGGACCACCCCCCTAAATGCATTGAAGCAACTGCCATGTGATTGGTTGACTAGATAATTGCATTAATGAGAAATAGAACAGGTGTTCCTAATAATTCTTTAGGTGAGTGTATATTCAGGTTCTAGAACAACATATGCTCCCATCCAGACGTCATCTCTTTCAGGGAAGACCCTGCATTTTTCAACAAGATAATGCCAGACCACATTCTGCATCAATCACAACATCATGGCTGCATAGGAGAAGGATCCGGGTACTGAAATGGCCAGTCTGCAGTCCAGATGTTTCACCTATAGAGAACATTTGGCGCATCATAAAGAGGAAGGTGCAACAAAGAAGGCCCAAGACGATTGAACAGTTAGAGGCCTGTATTAGACAAGAATGGGAGAGCATTCCTATTTCTAAACTTCAGAAACTGGTCTCCTCGGTCCCCAGACGTCTGTTGAGTGTTGTAAGAAGAAGGGGAGATGCCACACAGTGGTGAAAATGGCCTTGTCCCAACTTTTTGGGGATTTGTTGACACCATGAAATTCTGATTCAACATATTTTCCCCTTAAAATGGTAAATTTTCTCAGTTTAAACTTTTGTTCCGTGATTTATGTTCTATTCTGAATAAAATATTAGAAGTTGGCACCGCCACATCATTGCATTCATTTTTTATTCACGATTTGTATAGTGTCCCAACTTTTTTGGAATCCGGTTTGTAGATGAACACAGATAATGCTTCTTTAAGGTACCATTCATTCAGTTAACAGTTTATGCTGGCTAACAGTCAGTTGTGTAGGCAGGGGTGTAACTATAGGGGAGCGCGGAGGTTGTAATCACATTCTGTTCTGGGTGCATCATGGGGCCCCTCTACTACATAAGAAGACACCAGTAGTAAATAATGGAGACTAGCACAGATCTTGCAATGGAGCCCAGGAGCCTTCAGCGATGTTTCAGTGTGTAGGGTATAACCCTATTGGCAAGTGGAATGATAACAGCCAGTTGTCATTGTCTTAATGCATTTCCAGGAGGAATAACAGAGGAATTCCAAAACACAGATTTCATTAAAAAGATGCTCCAGAATTGTTATTTCCTACAGAATGCCAGTGTTTAATAAAATCCGATGTCAAGAGAGGTGACAGGTCATCTGACAAATTGTATGGCAGTGGATGAAGGCTGTACACCTCTCTAGTACCAAGACAAATGACATCCATATGCTGCCACTATGTTTCCTTTTTATTTTTTTGCCATGCACGTAAATCGTAGCCCAATTATGACTTTCTACAAAACAGAGACACAATGGAGGATTCTTAAATAAGAGAAATTCTACATGTGATTATGCATGTCCTTAAAACTGGAGGATTGGGTTGATTTTCAGATTATGTATTTAAGTTTTGATATAATTGACATTGTAGGATAATGAGGACGTGTGTATGTGTAATTTATGAAATTAATGACTAGAATTAAATGCAGTTAATTAGAACATTTAAAGTTTATTCTTTGAGCTCCTTGTTCCTGACATATCGTTGACATCTTCCACAGCGTACAGTGTGTACTATTATAATGCTGTGTTCTTGTGCTGCAGTACCCCCGGAACCAGGGCCCTGCAAAGTGTTAATTTAGTACATTACTAAAATGATTAAGGTTTTGCTTTGTTTTATGCTTTGCATGTATTCTCAATAGCTGTCTATAGGTGGCACTGTGTAGTTAATTATGCCCTGAGTCAGCAGAGGGAACTAGCTTTCTCATCTGTGGGAGGAGCTTTCTAGTTACTGAAAACAAGGAAAGAGACTATTTTTTCAGGAGACGCATTCCTGTGAAGCAGAGAATCCCAGAGCGAAGGAGGAACAGATATTTAAAGACTGGCTAGGATCTCAAGGCTGTGCGTGTTAGCAAGATACTGGCTCAGTGGCGTTCTAAGTGGGGGGCGGGCCACCAGCGGTGCCTGCCCTCAGGGGGTGCCAGAGTCCAGAAGCAATGGAGATGGAAGCGCTCATTGCTGGAGCGCAGGGAGCTGATGTCCTGTCACTCACCGCTCAGCTCCCCGCACTCCTTCTCTTCCTCAGGCTGGCGGCGCTCTGAATGGTGAAACATAAAGACTTCTCCCTGCTCTACCAATCAGCCTGCAGCCACAGCTCGTGCTGCCTGCCTGTGTGGGTGGAGCCTGCAGAAATCTGAATTAGCTCCGCCCACACAGTGCTGCAGAGCGATCTGTGTCTGCAGGGGAGAGAGGATTGTGAGCATCAGGAACAAGATAAGGTGAGTAGCTACCTTGTGTGGTTTTTTTTTTAACACAGAGGGGGCACAATGGGCATTTCTACTCTGGAGGGGGCATAATGGGCATTGCAAATGTGAAGGGGGCACAATGGACATTTCTACTCTGGAGGGGCACAATGGGCATTGCTAATGCAAAGGGGGCACGATGGGCATTTCTACTATGGAGGGGGTACAGTGCACAGAGGGCATTATTACTGTGAAGGGGGCACAATGGGCATTACTAGCACAGAGGGCATTACTACTATTAAGGGGGCACAATGGGGATTTCTACTATGAAGGGGGCCCCGAGGGCATTAATTCTGTGAAGGGGGCACAATGGGCATTATTACTGTGAAGGGGGTACAATGAGCATTACTACTATTAAGGGGCATTATTAATATGAAGGAGGCACAATGGGGATTATTACTATGAAGGGGGCACAATGGGGATTATTACTATGAAGGGGCACAATGGGGATTATTACTATGAAGGGGGCACAATGGGGATTATCACTATGAAGGGGGCACAATGGAGACTATTACTGTGAAGGGGGCACAGAGGGCATTACAACCTGTGAAAGGGGCACAGAGAGGGCATAATTACTGTGAGGGGGCACAATGAAGGGATAAGTACTTTAAGAGGGCACAATGTGGGCATAACTATTGTTAGGGGGCACACATCTGTACAAAACTACTTCGAAGGTTGTACAATGAGGGCAATACTACTGTGCGGGGGTACAATTTTTTTTTAAAGTATTAGGGGGGTGCCAGAGAAAGAACCCGCCCTGGGTGCCAAACAACCTAGGCATGCCACTGTACTGGCTCATTATGGCTATAGACTTTGCTGCTTGTGGATGGATTTACAGTCAATGCCACCTTTCACACTTACATAATGGATTGGCCGACCATTTGCAATATCTGCACACCGCCGTGGGAACTGCAATACTTATTTTGAGAGTTTTTCACCGCCTTTCATTACCTTGGAAAGATTGTAAAGTGTTTAGAAGGAGCACAGAGACTACTATTCCTATCATCATTGTTGCCATTTGCCTATATATAGCTATTGGGAAGAGACTGCAGAGTGACACTACAACTCCCATTCTGCACTTTAGTAAAGAGAGACTCTTTTATTTTATATAATTGGCCTGGTTACTGATGGTGTCCATCACCATTCGCCGCCCAGAGCACCTACATCTCCTGCCTAGCACCAATACAACAC
Organism: Bufo gargarizans; assembly: GCF_014858855.1. Classification (NCBI taxonomy): domain Eukaryota; kingdom Metazoa; phylum Chordata; class Amphibia; order Anura; family Bufonidae; genus Bufo; species Bufo gargarizans. Next base: position 312,815,547 of record NC_058085.1, read on the forward strand.
TCATAACACCAAGGGGGCCCTAACTACCATCAGACAGAAGAACAAACATCAGGATGTGCCCTTAGGGAAGTAAGAATGTGCCCCGGTCCTAGGGAACATCGGTGTGAGGATTGCCACTGTGAATAATCATTACTGCCACTACCACTTCCATCCTCCGCTCCCGCTTCTTCCAAGCCGCCGCAGTGCTGAATGACTACCACAGACTGAAGGTACAGAGGTGAAAGCTTATCACAATGGCAGAGCACAGATCATCAGAAGACTAGGGCCTCCTTGCAGCTTACCAAGCACAGTGCCATCCATTGTATAGTGGCCGTGCTTGGTATTGCAGCTCAGGACCTTCACTTGAATGGGACTGAGCTGCACTTATGACATTTGACCAAGCAATGTGACGTCACTGGCCTAGAAAGAGTCCACAGCACTCAGAGTCCTCTTTAAATTGATGATTGGTAGGGGTAACGGGAACCACCCCACCGATCAGATATTGATGAACTATCCTGAGGTAAGGCTATCAATAGAAAAGACTCTGAAAACCCCTTGGCCTTATCCTGAAGGGATAACAAGAAACTTACATTTTGAATAAAGTCTAATCTGAAGGTCAAAGCAGCAAGATTTGCATTATGAATATGCTAAGCAGATATCTTTTTCTTTATCTTTGGGGAAGAAGCTGATGATATTCATCACTGATTATGGGCACACAGTTGTTGAAGCCTCAGCTAGAGGACAGGGTCAGCTCTGCTCATTACTACCCTACAGAACAGCTTGGGAGGAATAGTACCGGCTGTCGTTCTCTCATTCATCTCAGGTAAAGTAATTTCTTTTTCTTATTATTGCACTTTACATGGGATAATTGAACAGAGCCATAGAGAAGTTCTAATCACTTTCTTCAGGATGGATCCATGATGCTGGTCATCTCTCCACCCTTCTGCATGCAATCATAAAAAACTACTTTCTGCCAAAGAAATCCTGTCGTTCATGAATACTATGCTTGTATTTTGCCTTCATGTTTCTTTTTTTTCCTGGCATGTGATCTCTGACGAATATGCAAACCAAGGAAAATCTCTTCGTGTTCCCAGCTGGAGGTCTGTTGTGTGGTGAGAAGGTGGAGTTTCCTCATCTACGGGGTGGTCATTGATGAGTAAAATCACACCATACTAATCAGGCCATTTTGTCTATTCATGGAGCCAGGGGGGTGGGTTGTGTTATGGAGACTGAGTTCAGCCCCTATGTCCTTAGCCCAGAAGGCACATGCATTATTAACCATCGGAATGCCTGACAATAAAAATAACATTTCCCACGGTCTTTTACGGTTAATCACACTGAACCAAAGAGTCTGCAAAAAGAACATCACACATATCGTATTTCAGCCTTAAATGGAGAGTTTAAACACAATTTCAGCTTATTGCATTGCAAAATTAAAGTAGTTTGTGGAACTGAATGTATGTCCCCCAGCTTCTATGAGTGCCCATTATGTGAGAGATTTAAATATATATTAGAGATGAGCGAATTATAAAAAAATTAGATTCAGCTGCTTTGCCGAATTTTACCAAAAAATTTGCTTTGTGACTAATTACTTTGTCACGAAGCGCATCTCTTTGTTAAGTACCGTAGGTGGTGCATTGACAGGGAACAGCGATTGCGTCGCTTCCCTTCACTTTACCCCTCAGGTGCCTCGTTCATACATGATCGTGGCTTCAGTCTTTAAAAAAATACCTGATCCATTTGCTCGCGACAGGCCGGTTGCCCCCGTATTGGTTGAACATCTGACGTGAAAACTTGCACGGCCGGTGGTGACGCCATAAGTCACCGTGCATGGGATCATATGGCACCGTGCACGATCTGCAAGCAAGATGGCAGCGCGTAGTGACAATCAGGGTTTGATAGCTAACTCTTCATGTCAACGCATACAGGAAAGGCTTGTCAATCACGGATAAGTCCGCCCTCTTTACTTAAGCATAAAGATGCAGAGGCTGAAATAAAAAAATTATACATTTATGGACTCTTTTTCCACAGAACTATACACTCACCTAAATAATTATTAGGAACACCATACTAATACGGTGTTGGACCCCCTTTTGCCTTCAGAACTGCCTTAATTCTACGTGGCATTGATTCAACAAGGGGCTGATAGCATTATTTAGAAATGTTGGCCCATATTGATAGGATAGCATCTTGCAGTTGATGGAGATTTGAGGGATGCACATCCAGGGCACGAAGCTCCCGTTCCACCACATCCCAAAGATGCTCTATTGGGTTGAGATCTGGTGACTGTGGGGGCCATTTTAGTACAGTGAACTCATTGTCATGTTCAAGAAACCAATTTGAAATGATTCGAGCTTTGTGACATGGTGCATTATCCTAATGGAAGTAGCCATCAGAGGATGGGTACATGGTGGTCATGAAGGGATGGACATGGTCAGAAACAATGCTCAGGTAGCCTGTGGCATTTAAACGATGGCCAATTGGCACTAAGGGGCCTAAAGTGTGCCCAGAAAACATCCCCCACACCATTACACCACCACCACCAGCCTGCACAGTGGTAACAAGGCATGATGGATACATGTTCTCATTCTGTTTTACGCCAAATTTGGACTCAACAGAAATCGAGACTCATCAGACCAGGCAACATTATTCCTGGACAGCCTACTGCTGTCAGCCTGCAGCAGGGCATGGTGGCAGTTGTAGTTTTACAACAGTTGGAGTGCCGCAGGTCGAGCATCCCTGGCTTATATGGTCCAACTTTTTAGACATTTAGTGACCATGCGCAGACGGCAGCTCTACTTTATGTCTCAATGACAACTTCCTGTTAGTAAATTTTATTGTAAAAGAAGTCTGCAATACAAATGGCTTTGAATGGTAAGTGTACGGCTACACGGTCAGGTTTCCTGATGCAGTTTTGGAAGCCAATCAGGAAGGACTTCAAAAAAGAGGAGAAGTTGTATCTGTTCTTTATACTTTCTTCAGAACTATCAGTTGACAAAGGCTTGGACGGGCCGAAACACGCCCTGTATATATTGTTGCATGAGATAAAATAATAAAAAAAATCATTAAAGATTGTAAAAGCACTGCAGGGATTTTCCTTGCATTACATAAACTACAAGGTGACCTGGACACTCTGACTGTTTGGGCATCAAGGTGGCAAACAAGGTTCAATGTGGATAAATGTAAAGTTATGCATCTGGATAGTAATAATCTACGTGCATCAGTGGCATAGCTATAAGGGTCACAGTGGTCATAATTGCCCCCACAGGGCCCCACTTGCCAGTGGCACACTGCCAATTACTGTACTAATAAGGGGGTCTGATCTGAAGATCTGATATTGGGGTCTGATTTGAGGTCTGATATGGGGGTCTGCTCTGAGGTGTTATATGGAGTTCTGAATCTGAAAGGTAAACAGGTTATGTAAGGGAGTATTTTTTATTCTGGCGCACGTTATAAGGGGATATTTTTGTACTGGTAAACATTATAAGGGGGTATTTTATGTAGTAGTGCACATTATAAGAGATTATTTTTGTACTGGCACACATTGTAAGGGTTATTTTTATACTGGCACACATTAAAAGAGTATATTTTTGCACTGGCACACGTTAGGGGGCATTTTTTTTACTGGCACACATTATAAGGAAAAGTATCACTACTGCGGACTATTGGTAATATAATTACTAGTATGGGGGGAATTACTATTGGGGACACTGTTAACACAATGCACTCTGGCAGATAAATATTTCTATTGGTGGCACTTTGTGGAGCATTAATACTGTAAGGGGAACCCTGGCACAGTATCAGCTTAGCACAATTATTTTTGGGGGGGCATTATATTTATAACACTATTAGTGTCAGGGACACAATTTGCTGGGTGAAGTTATTCTTTAGGGCACTGTGTGCTAATCATTTTTGAAGGTGGGACTATCTGCGTGGTACTTATATTTTCAGGGGGACTCTTTCTGCAGTATAGCATTGGGGAGCACAGTGATAACAGTATTGGGGTGGTAGGATGTGGTTTTCAGAAGGTGGGACGAAGATGGAAAAGTAGGAAACTAACATGTCTGTTTGTCGAACTCTGTTACACTGTATATAATATTTTCCAAGTATGTCCTTTAACATTAGAGCTGGAAGGAAGGGGTTAGGTTGACAGTTTGGTATGGGGGGTGCCTCAGGCAGCAAAAAGGCTAGGTACAACCCCTCAGGACGTGATCACAGCACGTGACGTGATTTAAAAAAAAAATTAGATTATTAGAACTAGAGAAAATTAACCTCTTCAGGACACATGACGTACCGGTACGTAATAATGTCCTGGTACTTAAGGACAGTGATCGGAACAAGGGCGGTGATCAGAACAAGGTGCCTGCTCAAATCATTGAGCAGGCACCTAGGCTAAATGCGCGGGGGGTCCCATGACCCCCCCATGTCGGCGATCGCAACAAACCGAAGGTCAGTTCAGACCTGCGGTTTGATGCGCTTTTTGCTATTTCTGATCCCCGCGGTGAAACTTTATAATGCCCAAAATATATATGTTTTTTCCTCCCCCAGCACCCCTGAATGATATTATGTGGGCGGGTGGTGCAGGGGGAGGGTTGCGGGCGGTGCAGGAGGCAGGCGGTGCGGCAGGCGGGATAGCGATCCCCCGCCCGCCTCCCCTTGAATAATCGTTGGCGTCTAGTGGGTATACCAGGGTGCCAGCACATTGCTGGCACCCTGGTATAAACGGCTGACAACGGTGATGCGATGTCAGCCGGACCGCGGTATAGTAAAGGTTAACAGCGCAGGGAGCTCCCTCCCTCCCTCTCCGATCGGGGGGCTGCTGTGCCTTTGCAGCCCCCCGATGGGAGAGGGAGAGAGCCCCCAGACAGCCCCCCAAAGCCCCGTCCTCACCCCGTGCCACAACTTCGCAGACGGGGAAGGTTCCCATGGCAACAAGATGCCTTCTCAGGCGTCCTGCTGTCCATGGTGCTGAACAGATCTGTGCTGAAGGCATAGATCTGTTCAGTGTAAGTAAAATACAGTACAGTACAATATATATTGTACTGTACTGTATTATACAGACATCAGACTCACTGGATCTTCAAGAACCAAATGGGTCTGGGTAAAAAAAAAGTCAAAAAAGTGAACAAAATGTAAAAATAAAAAAACACATTTATCACCGATTAAAAATGAAAAAAAAAAAAATTCCCTACACATGTTTGGTAACGCCACGTCTGTAACGACCTGATATATAAAACGGTCATATTACTTTACCCGAATGGTGAACGCCATAAAAATAAAAATAAAAAACTATGATGAAATTGAAATTTTGCCCACCTTACTTCCCCAAAAAAGGTAATAAAAGTAATCAAAAAAGTTGCATGTACGTCAAAATTGTAACAATCAAACCGTCATCTCATCCCGCAAAAAATGAGACCCTACTTAAGATAATCGCCCAAAAACTGAAAAAACTATGGCTCTTAGACTATGGAAACACTAAAACATCATTTTTTTGTTTCAAAAATGAAATCATTGTGTAAAACTTACATAAATAAAAAAAGTATACATATTAGGTATCGCCGCGTCAGTATCGACCAGCTCTATAGCAATATCACATGATCTAACCCCTAAGGTGACCACCGTAAAAAAATATAAATAAAACGGTGTAAAAAAAGCTATTTTTTGTCATCTTACGTCACAAAAAGTGTAATAGCAAGTGATCAAAAAGTCATATGCACATATGCAGACACTAAAACTTTTTTGGGTTTTAAAAATGAAATCATTTTTTTATTTAAGTAAAACTTACTTAAATAAAAAAAATTGTATACATATTAGGTATCGCCGTGTCCGTGACAATCTGCTCTATAAAATTACCACATGATCTAACCTGTCAGATTAATGTTGTAAATAAAAAATCAAAAAACTGTGCCAAAAAGGTATTTCTTGTTACCTTGCCCCACAAAAAGTGTAATATAGAGCAACCAAAAATCATATGTACCCTAAACTAGTACCAACAAAACTGACGCCCTATCCCGTAGTTTCTAAAATGGGGTCACTTTTTTAGAGTTTCTACTCTAGGGGTGCATCAGGGGGGCTTCAAATGGGACATGGTGTCAAAAAAAAACAGTCCAGCAAAATCTGCCTTCCAAAAACCGTATGGCATTCCTTTACTTCTGCGCCCTGCCGTATGCCCGTACAGCAGTTTACGACCACATATGGGGTGTTTCTGTAAACTACAGAATCAGAGCCATAAATAATGAGTTTTGTTTGGCTGTTAACCCTTGCTTTGTAACTGGAAAAAAAATATTAAAATGGAAAATCTGCCAAAAAGTGAAATTTGGAAATTGTATCTCTATTTTCCAATAAATCTTGTGCAACACCTAAAGGGTTAACGACGTATGTAAAATCAGTTTTGAATACCTTGAGGGGTGTAGTTTTTTAGATGGGGTCACTTTTATGGAGTTTCTACTCTAGGGGTGCATCAGGGGGGCTTCAAATGGGACATGGTGTAAATTAACCAGTCCAGCAAAATCTGCCTTCCAAAAACAAAACGGCACACCTTTCACTCCACGCCCCGCTGTGTGGCCGTACAGTAGTGTACAGCCACATATGGGGTGTTTCTGTAAACGGCAGAGTCAGGGCAATAAAGATACAGTCTTGTTTGGCTGTTAACCCTTGCTTTGTTAGTGGAAAAAATGGGTTAAAATGGAAAATTAGGCAAAAAAATGAAATTCTCAAATTTCAGCCCCATTTGCCAATAACTCTTGTGCAACACCTAAAGGGTTAACGAAGTTTGTAAAATCAGTTTCGAATACCTTGAGGGGTGTAGTTTATAGAATGTGGTCATTTTTGGGTGGTTTCTATTATGTAAGCCTTGCAAAGTGACTTCAGACCTGTAGTGGTCCCTAAAAATTGGATTTCTGAAAAATTTCAAGATTTGCTTCTAAACTTCTAAGCCTTGTAACGTCCCCAAAAAATAAAATATCATTCCCAAAATAATTCAAACATGAAGTAGACATATGGGGAATGTAAAGTCATCACAATTTTTAGGAGTATTACTATGTATTACAGAAGTAGAAAAACTGAAACTTTGAAATTTGCTAATTTTTCTAAATTTTTGGTAAATTTGGTATTATTTTGTGCAAGAATTTTTTTTGGGGGGACTTCATTTTACCAGTGTCATGAAGTATGTGAAATATGTGGAAAAACAATCTCAGAACGGCCTGGATAAGTCAAAGAGTTTTAAAGTTATCAGCACTTAGAGTGACAGTGGTCAGATTTGCAAAAAATGGCCTGGTCCTTAAGGTGAAATAAGGCTGTGTCCCTAAGGGGTTAAAGAGGTTATCCAACCCCTATAATGCCTCCCCAAATTCCCGGGCCCCTCACACAGGTTGTACTTACCTGGCTCCCCGGCAACCGTGTTGTGTGACCAATGTTGCTGTGTAGCCGTAACCCTAAAAGTTGAAGGTGTACTGAATGTGACTGTCTCTGATGGCTTCTGATTGAGCAGAATGCTCAGTTTGGGTATCGTACTTTTGGAGTTATACAGGCAGCTTCACAGATTGTTGTCAGGTCAAGTCTCCTATTTTTGAATCCACAGACTCTGCAACTCACCCCTTACTTCTAAGAATACAATTGTTACTTAGACACATAGCACTACTTTCTCATGCTGCGGTCGTATATAGAATTCCCAATGTTTTTTTGTATATACGTTTTTCATCTTACACATATGATGTGTTCTTTGTATCTAAATGTTACAGTTAAGCTTTGATTTTTATTGTTCTAGATGCACTCTTTTTTTATTTAGACTTTGTATTTTGTCTCACTTCATTTTCCTATGGGTTTTACTTTTGTGATGGCCTCATGGCTTTTAATTTAGTTAGTTTTACCAATTGCGCACTGCTGCCCTGCTGTAATATGTAGAACTGTGTGCAGTGGGGAGTCATATTAAATAATAATAATTAGGGATGAGCGAATTTCATGTTATGAAATTCATTTGCGCTTTAGTTGGTGGTAAAAGCAGAATTGCGTTATGGATTCCGTTACCAGGGACCATAACGCAATGCCTTTAGAGGCATTGTGTTATTTATTCCGGCATAATAGAAGTCTTTGGGCTGCAAAACTGATCCGTCCCGTTTCCGTTATCCAGGAGAGGACTCCAGCAATTTGTTCAGGCACAAAATAGGAGGCACAGGGCTGAATTATAGAGAAGGTTCATAGGACACATTCTCCTGGGGCTGTCACCACCAGGTTCCCTTCAGCCAGGGGTGTAGCTAGAAATGACTGGGCCCCATAGCAAAAAAATGTATGGTTCCCCCCCCCCCCCGGATCTCCCACCCCCACATACCTCTCGGACCTCGCTGCCACATCCTCAGCTCCTCGCGCACTTGCGACAGTTACGCATAGGACTAAGCACAGACAGTTGGTTACTGGCAACGCATTTGTGCCAGTGCAGGAAATGTATGAATCTAAATGTCTGTGTATTAAAGAAGATTGTTAAATTGCACAGGGGTCTGTAACACAAGAAGGTGAAAGTACATATCATGGGGTGTGTATGTGTATTAGACAGAAGGTAGGGATATGTATCTTGTGTAGTAGGGCTATATATCTAGTGCTGATACCTGTGTAGGTGAAGAGCCGCTCTGACATAATTTATCTCTTTCATATTATAAGCTCCCCTTATATACAGATTACTTACAGGTCTGAAGACTCAGGGGTGCTGGCTGGCTTGTCTCAGGGGTGCTGGTAGGCTTGGCCGGGCAGAAGGAGTGTGGGAGACTGTGAGGCCTTTTTTCTCCAAGCTGCTACGGAAAAAAAAAATTCATTACACCTCAGGTCAGACCACCAATCAGACCACCCAATGTTAATCAGACTTCAGCTGACAACCCCAATAAGATCCCCAATATTAATAAGGAATCACAGCTGGAAGAAACGTTGTGATTAAGCTAAAACTTACGATTCATTAGATATACACTAAAACTAGGGAGAAGTGTGAAGATCCCTAAATCTACAAACAAACACAAAATATTGTTATATACTATATGTTGATGCTAGACATATACGAGATGCGTGATGATCCCACCAGTACATGTGGCTGCACTAGGAGGTGCGCAGCAACTACAGCATCAGCTAGTCATACAACATATGTATAGTTGCTGGATATAAGATGGTAACCTCATGCACTGACAACACCTGTGTAAGAACCACTGTGGCGTGCTCAGATCACAGGTAGTCATATGCTATGACACAGGGTTACCCAGTTTAGGACTAAAAAAGTTGCCAGGGAGGAGGGGAGTAACCACCTTTGTATAGGTGACCCTCAAAAATGAACACCAGGTGAGAAAATCCTCCCTACAGACCTCTCTATTCAGCAAAATTTCAAAGTCCTAACTAATCCAGCTGACGGCTATCTGCCTTGATTAGCATGTGCATGCGCTCTGTCCATGCCCTAAACCTATGTTCAAGCTCAACATTTCGCCTTGTAGAGGCTCATCAGGAGCTAGGTTAACTGTAGGACAAACAAACATGTAGGTGCGTCAGCCTCTGATGGTGAGGCGACAGCTCCGGCGCTATGATGGCCGTAATACTGCCGCCGCTCTCTGCAGTTTAAATAAGGAGAAAAAACCCTCCTTGCCTTATAAATGGGGTTGGGACCATCAGTTGCGTTGTGGAGAAGTCAGGTGGATACACAGCGGATAGTCCTACTAAATAGACTGTTAGAATTTGTATTATGGCAAGAAAAAAGCAGCTAAGTAAAGAAAAACTAGTGGCCATCATTACTTTCAGTCAGTCCGAAAAATTGGGAAAACTTTGAAAGTGGTGGGAAAACTTTGAAAGTGTCCCCAAGTGCAGTCACAAAAACCATCAAGCGCTACAAAGAAACTGGCTCACATGCGGACCGCCCCAGGAAAGGAAGACCAAGAGTCACCTCTGCTGCGGAGGATAAGTTCATCCGAGTCACCAGCCTCAGAAATCGCAGGTTAACAGCAGCTCAGATTAGAGACCAGGTCAATGCCACACAGAGTTCTAGCAGCAGACACACACATCTCTAGAACAACTGTTAAGAGGAGACTGTGTGAATCAGGTCTTCATGGTAGAATATCTGCTAGGAAACCACTGCTAAGGACAGGCAACAAGCAGAAGAGACTTGTTTGGGCTAAAGAACACAAGGAATAGACATTAGACCAGTGGAAATCTGTGCTTTGGTCTGATGAGTCCAAATTTGAGATCTTTGGTTCCAACCACCGTATCTTTGTACGACGCAGAAAAGGTGAACGGATGGACACTACATGCCTGGTTCCCACCGTGAAGCATGGAGGAGGAGGTGTGATGGTGTGGGGGTGCTTTGCTGGTGACACTGTTGGGGATTTATTCAAAATTGAAGACATACTGAACCAGCATGGCTACCACAGCATCTTGCAGCGGCATGCTATTCCATCCGGTTTGCGTTTAGTTGGACCATCATTTATTTTTCAACAGGACAATGACCCCAAACACACCTCCAGGCTGTGTAAGGGCTATTTGACCATGAAGGAGAGTGATGGGGTGCTGTGCCAGATGACCTGGCCTCCACAGTCATCGGACCTGAACCCAATCGAGATGGTTTGGGGTGAGCTGGACCGCAGAGTGAAGGCAAAAGGGCCAACAAGTGCTAAGCATCTCTGGGTAACTCCTTCAAGACTGTTGGAAGCCCATTTCAGGTGACTACCTCTTGAAGAGTGTGCAAAGCAGTAATCAAAGCAAAAGGTGGCTACTTTGAAGAACCTAGAATATGACATATTTTCAGTTGTTTCAGACTTTTTTGTTATGTATATAATTCCACATGTGTTAATTCATAGTTTTGATGCCTTCAGTGTGAATCTACAATTTTCATAGTCATGAAAATAAAGAAAACTCTTTAAATGAGAAGGTGTGTCCAAACTTTTGGTCTGTACTGTATATGTGTATATATATATATATATATATATATATATATACCCCTAAGGTATTGTGCTGGGGATTATTGTATGATTACAGAAAACAGACATATGATATATGTTCGTTCAGGCCCCCTGGACGCACAGTGCGCAACCTGAACGTCCACTCTGCCTCCCTTTGTAACAGTCTCCTATCATGGTCCCCACCTCTTACAGACCTATTGACCACTTCAATACCATGGAACTTAATAGCCCCCACATTGCCGGCGTGTTTGGTGGAGACATGGCGTGCGATGGGAGTGTCTGCGCCATTGCGGATATCGTTGAGGTGCTCACAAATCCTCCGCCTGAACTCCCGTATCGTCTTGCCCACATATTGCAGACCACACGTGCATGTGGCTAAATAAATGACCCCGCACAGGCAACGCAGCCGCTACAACGAAAGGTCCCCCTGGGCTGCCTATCGAGCCACGTTCCTGGCTGTGGGGTTTGCAAAAAACTGTGGACCAGCCTATCCTTCAGATTTTGGCCACGGCGGAATGTAATTGTGGGGGTGGTCCCCACCAGATGTACCAGATCTGGGTCTGATTTTAAAATACCCCAGAACTGAGTGAGAACATCTCGTACACTTTCGTGTGCTTCATCAAATGTGGCAATAATACGGATTGGATTTGACTCATCCTCTCTGGCCCGTGGTTTCAGTAGTGCATCCCAATTAACCGCCAAAGATTGTTGATATGCACTCCTCAGGACCTGACGTGGGTACCCTCTCTTTTCAAAATGACCTTGAAGGCCCTTGCTGCCACCTGATAGTCGGTAAGCCTGGAGCAATTTCTGCGCAACCTCAGATATTGCCCTTTTGGTATACCTTTTTTCAAGGCCTGAGGGTGGCAGCTGTCCCATTGGAGGAGGCTGTTTGTGGCCGTCGTTTTGCAGAAAAGACGTGTGCAGAGATTTCCCTCCATATCTCTGAATATTGTGAGGTCCAGGAATGTAATCTGATGTTTCTGAATCTCAGACGTAAAATACAGACCCCGGTCATTTTTATTGAGGTAGGTGACAACGTTTTTAAAGTTACCCTTACTCCCTGACCAAAGGATCAGCACGTCATCGATATAACGTAGCCACAACCCTATGTATTGGGTCCATTAATTTGTTTCCTCCGCAAAAACAACCTCCCGTTCCCACCAGCCCAGGTAGAGATTGCCAAAGGTCGGTGCCCAGGGGCTCCCCATTGCCACTCCCCTGAGCTGGTGGTATAGTCTGGCGGTCAAACAGGAACACATTATGTTCCAAAATAAACTGCAGCAGTTGTAGTACAAACTCGCCATGTCACCACAGATAAGTACCTTGTTCCTGTAAGAAGGTCCCCACAGCCCCACACCCTTTGACATGGGGTATGTACTTTCCAAAGCTTCCAACATGGTGATTGTTGTTTCCTCCCTCACGGGTACTGGCTGTTCTTATACACATTCAATTGTCTTTAGATCCTATCAGCACATGTCTAGCATTATATCTTACAGGAAGGGTCACACTCACTACCAAACTTTTAGCCCAGAGGCCACCACAAAGCTTCATCCCTGTACCCAATACTTCTGATGACGAACATTTGGGGGTTAAGAATTGCTGTATAGGCAGCATTATGAGGGTGGCACTTTTAACTTCTAGTTCACATTGCAATTGCACAATTTTTTTAGGAAACAGAACTTTTAAGAAGTGTGAAGATCACTCTAAGAACATGAAAGACTTACATTTATTGGCGTACAAAGCTTGTCATACTTCTATACAAATAGAAATTGCTTACCACCGTGGTCCCGGGCACTGTGCTCAGTGGTGATCTGTGGCCAGTGCTTCCCATTCACCGCTGCAGCCCTAGGCTCTGTCTGTGTAGGTGCTTTGGTTCTGAGGATCCGCTCCACAGTTTCCTCTCAGCCCTGGCCACAGCATGCTTGCTGGTTTTCTGCAGAACTTCCTTAAGGGCCAGCGCACGTCACTTCCTGGGCTTTATGGGTTAGGTCATTTGACCTTGCTGACCAACCCTAGCCTTCTTGCACATATATAAGTGGCTCAGCCCCCTTCCCAGATACCTCAGTGTCAAGGTCCTTGTGTCCTGCTAAAGATCCTGATACTCATGTGTGTTCCTGACTTGTACTTCGTTCCTGGATTCTGCTAACTGTCTGATCACTGACTGCTTGCCTTGACTCTCCTGTTGCCGAGCCGGATTGCCTGACTTGTACCTGTGCCGCCTGCCATGACCTTTTGCCTGTCTGACTACGCCTCTGCCTTATCCTTCGGTCCTGTACTGTTGCTCCTGGTAACAACTCTGCCTGCCTGACTAAGCTTGTACTTCTGGTACCTTTCTCAGGTACTTCCTGGTCTGCCTGGACCAGCTGCCTCGTACCTACCCTCTTCAAGAGGTAGCGACCTGGTGTTCCCCTCCGGAAAGTCTATCCCCACCATCAGGGGTACTGTGAATAATCGAGGGGTTCACTTATAAAACGCCCTTAGAGGAGGTAGGACACGTGGAAGAGTGGGTTCACACCCGCTGGTTCTGAGGGGACTGGGAACATAAAGTAGCCTCAGAAATGAATCTAAAAGTGTCCCCATGTTGTAGGCAGGTCCAAATTGACAGAAAGCAGGGCAACACTGTAATACTGCAATACAGCACACACAAAAAACACTCCCCAGCAGAACCAAATATAACAGTGAAGCACAAAATACTGCTGCCTTCATCACAGTATTCAACTGTATCACTGTCCTGAGGAAAGTGATACAGTTGAGCTCAGGATGGCACCTAGTGTCCTAGTGTTAATTAATGCTGAGAGCATCAGATCATTATGTACCTGGCCGGCAGCCATGAGGAGGGCTCAGGACAGTCCTTTGGGCACACCAGGAAAATATTCTTTAGGGTCTATGGCTAGTCTCCCCCTGAAGACCAAATATAAAAAATAAGCATTTAAATTAAACCTAAAGTGCACAAGCAAAGTGGACACGTTAATAACATTTATTGTGACTTATCCCTACCTTTGTAACACCCTCAACCTAAAATGTAACTTTCATGGCATGGTCACCATGAGAAGCTTCTTTTGCAGGAATAAAAAAAAAAGAAGTTACATATTTCAACTGTTACAAAGACGCAGTGGCATCCAGCTCCAACATTCAGATCCCCCCCTCCACCTTCATCTAGAATATTTTCCAAAGTACAAGCTCGTCTTGGCCTTAGAGAAGTAAAAGTCTGTGATAGACATTGTTCAGACAACAAAAGAACGTATTGATCAAAGATATGGGGCCCACCACCAGCTGAAGGAATTTTTAGAGTGACCACCCGGCACACAGCTTGCAACAGTCTATGAGGCAGGGTGATGTCCTGAAGAGACTGTCTAGATGACAATTAAATAGACTTGGGATAAGATATATGAAAATTATTTTACAGTTGAACATGTTTAGTGTAAAATAGATCTCAGCATCATTTTCCCTAGATAGTTATTTTTTTTTTTTTTCTTTTTTTTTTTTTTTTAAATTTAAACATATTTTATTGGGATATTATGTGATAGACCAACACAATATAGCAAGTATGTGTGAAGTTAAAAGAAAATGATACATGGTTTTAAAAAATGTTAATACATAAAAATCTGAAAATAGTGGCGTGCATTTGTATTTAGCCCCCTGTACTCTGATACACCTAAATACAATCCAATGTAATAAACAGCCTTCAAAAGTCACCTAATTAGTAAATAGTCTACCTGTATGTAATTTATTCACTACAGCTGTTTTGTGAAGGCCTCACAGGTTTATTAGTGAATATTAGTGATCAAACAGCATAATGAAAACCAAAGAACACACCAGACAGGTCAGGTATAAAGTTGTTTAGAAATTTAAAGCAGGGTTAGATTATAAAAAAAAATATCCCAAGCTCTGTTCAGTCCAATCCATCATCCCAACATGGAAGGAGTATGGCAAAACTGCAAGCCTACCAAGACATGCCTGTCCACTTAAACTGAAAGCCCAGGCAAGGAGAACACTAATTAGAGAAGCAGCCAAGATGCCCATGGTCACTATGGAGGAGCTGCAGAGATCCACAGCTCAGGTGGGAGAATCTTTCCACAGTGCAACTATTTTTTTTTTCTTTTTTATTTATTTAAAAGTCCGTCAGTTCTAGTCCTTAAAGCATAATTAAATATGATTTCATGCAAATACCCATAATTATATAGATATTAACTAAAATCAAATAAAGGTCTCACTGCCTGGGGGGAAAGCAGGACCAGCCCGGCATCAAAGGGTTTAGCATTACAGATAAAAAACGAGATCTTATTTAGTATTATTATCTCCACACTGAGAGGGAGCATAGGCCCGAGACCCGGGGGGCCCACCGAGCAGCGAACACGCACCCCCCACGGCCTCCCTCAGACGCAAGCAAGCACCACGGACAGGACCAACACCCGTGGGGCGAATCTCTGGTGCTCACCTATCCCGTGTGGGGCAAGCTCACAGCGATCTTTGATCGCACCCTTCCGTAAAACCGAAGAGAAGGGGAGGGGGGTCCAGCAGTCTTCTATCCCAGTGGTATAAAACCCACTCCCAGGATTTCCTGCCTCATCCCCATATAGTTAGATTAAATGTTAATGGCTTGTTTAAGCATAACTCGCATGGGTGCTCCACGGTATCTCATGGAGAGGGGACACAAATCAAAGTGTCACTCAACAATCCCCAGCACTTGGGGAGAGAAAAGAAAAATAGCCAGCCAGCACTGTCTCATTAGGAGGGCAGAGCCCGGCATCAACTCCAGTTCATTAAGAAGGAACAAATGAGGGACCCAAACCACACCCGTGTCAAATCACTGCCCGTAGTAAAAACTCACGTCCAAGAGAAAAAGCCGCATCCCGGGTCGCACCCGATGCCCGGATCCCCCAAAATCCCGAGCCCCGAACCCTCACCAGAATGTTAGTCAATATTTTAAATTGATCAAGAATTAACCAGTATCTAATGCCGGTGAGTCCTGCCAGCCCCCGGCATTTCTAAAGATGCTCCAATGCTCTATTATGGCTTCACATTCTGCATTAATACATTGCATACACAAAGAAGCCGGACAATTGGATCTTCCCCAAAAAATCCCCCACCTTACCCCCCCCCCCCACCCGCCACCTTGCAGACAAAAAAAAAAAAAAAAAAAAAAAAAAAAAAGTTAAATTAGTTGGTCGTATCCCAGTCTTTCCACAATTTATCCCACTTTAAGTATGCTCCTCGTTGTTTATACAAGATCTTCTCGTAGCTTTTCACCTTCTCAACCAAACCCAGCCAATTATTACAATCTGGAGCGGAGGAGCAAAACCATACTCTAGAAATGAGAAGCCTAGCCAGAAACATCACCTTAATCAACAATCGACCATTTGTAGGTTGGTGATTAACCTCCGATAGATCTCCCAGGACCCATATCCTGGGAGTGAAGGGAACAACAATGTTGAGTCTGCGAGCCAGATTGGTTTGAACCGATCTCCAGTACCTGCTCACCATTGGACAGTCCCAGAACAGATGTAAATGATCTGCCTCGGATTTATCACAGCGTGGGCAGTTAGAGGAGGTTCTAAGTCCTCTCCTATATAACCATGTAGGTGTCACATATATTTTGTGCAAAATATTAAATTGTACCACAATGTGATTAAAATTATGCGAAACCAATTTTAAACTTTCCCCTATATTCTCCCAGTTTGGGGAGCCCGTCGCTAAAAGCGAAGATGACCAGGCTCTCTGTCCTGGTGAGAGAACATCAGAAAAAAACTTTTTCATTAAGTGTCTATAACAGTGAGATACTTTAATTCTCGTGACAATTTTCTTAGAAATTAAATCATGTAAAAATTCAGGAGTTTCTATAATAAGAAGATAGCGATTCGCAGTGCTAGAAAGTGCTGACCTTAATTGAAAATATGCATACCAAGCCACCTCACCTAGATTTGCCCCTTGCTTTAAATCCGCAAGGGGCAAAATGTGTCCACCACTGACCACTTGATGCAGGTACTGAATATTCTTGGTCCTCCAATACTGGCTGCAACTCAAGTCATTTAAATTCAAGAGCTTTGGGTTATGCCATAGTGGAGTACAAATAAGTGATGCCCCAGCTCCACACCAATTCCTTATATTTCGCCAAGACTTTATGGCCATTCTGCAGAAGAGTGTATACCCATTTAATGCATTTAATAAATAGTCAGACTCAAGTACTGTAAAAAAATCTGCGAAGCCTGAGTCTTTCACCACCCTGCTGCAGAACTGGCTATTTTCCCATTCATTAAACAGGCAGAGTTGAGAGGCCACAAAGTACCCCCTAAAGTAGGGGAGGTTAAGACCTCCCCGACTATAGGGCATAGAAAAATAGAGTACCTTCAGTCTCACACGCTTCCTCCCCCATATTAAATCATTGAGCATCCGCTCTATCAATCTAAAGTACTTATCTACAATCCATACAGGCGAGTTGCGCAAGATATATAGAACCTGGGGCAGCACCACCATTTTTATTAATGAAATTCTGTCGGCTCTTGCCGACAGAATTTTTTGCCATATCTTTATTTTAACCCTCAGCTTTATCAACAGAGGGAACAAATTAAGTTGTAGATATTCCTGTGGTTTGGCAGAAACTGTTATCCCCAGGTACTTTATTGAATCTGAGATCGTTAGCTGGTTATACCGTTCGCCCCGCAGATCATCTATAGGGAGGAGAACGGTCTTCTCCCAGTTGATCTCGAGACCGGAAGGACCGGAAAAGAGACCAACCAGGTCCATTATGCAAGGAAGAGTAGTGTCTGTCTGATGTATGAAAATCAAGATATCGTCTGCATAAAGTGATACTCGATCGTGATTCCCCATTGTGCCAAAGCCAGCCACCCTCGGATCCTGCCTAATACTAGCCGCTAAGGGTTCAATGTAAATATTAAATAACAGGGGGGAGAGAGGGCAGCCCTGACGGGTACCTCTTCCTAATACAAAACTCTCTGTTATCATGTCGTTGATCCTTATCCTAGCAACTGGAGAGTTATATAGGAGCTGTACCATCGCCAAGAATCTTGGGCCAAAGCCCATTTTTTTCATCACCTCCCAGAGAAAGGTCCACTCCACCCTGTCGAAGGCTTTAGTAGCATCCAACGACAGGATGGAGCGGGCGCCACTCCCCGGGGACTGGATATTCATAAATAGCCTATGCAAGTTATGATGGGTGCCCCTTCTTGGCATAAAACCATTTTGATCTGGATGGATAATAGTGGATATAACCCGCGAGAGCCTCCTAGCCAAAATTTTTGATAGTAGCTTAACATCGGTATTTAATAAGGAAATTGGTCTATAGGAGCTCAATTCTGCCGGGTCTTTATCCTTTTTCGGAATTAGAACAATAAGAGCCTCCATCATGGAGCATGGTAAGCCCCCTCCCTGGATCGCCTGGGAAAACACCTCAAGTAGCTGGGGGAGGAGCGTCTCACCATGCCTACGGTAAACTTCATATGGGAGGCCATCCAATCCTGGCGATGAGCTCCCCGAGATAGACCCCAGAGCCTCCTTTAACTCAGAAAGGGAAAGCTCCTCCTCCAAAAATTCCACCTGAGCTTCATTCAAGGTAGAAAGTGGAATCCTCTCCAGGAATCGCATCGCCAGTTCGGGTGTCGTAACAGAAGAGGGTCTATATATCTGAGCAAAATATTGTAAGAAGGTATCCCTAATCCCCTCTAAATTTGTTATGGTTTCCCCCTCTAAATTATGAATTAAAGTGATGGATTGATTTTTCCTATCTTGTTGAGTAATTATTCTTGCTAGGAGCTTACCAGGACGTCCAGACTCCGAAAAATATTTAAGCCCCTTAAAGAATACTCTATGATTTGCTTTCTCTAATAAATACCTTTCCAAGCAACAGCTAGCCTTCTGCATCTCTTCCCTGTTATATTCCGTGGGTTGACTGGTAAAACACTCATTGGTAGAGGCAGCGATCTTAACCAGTTCCTCCTCTTTACACCTAAATATTCTCCTTGCTGCAGCGATCTCACTGATAAAGACCCCTCTTAGATACGCTTTCAAGGCATCCCAAACTACATTGATATTAGCAGAGGGAAAATTTACCTCCCAAAAGGAGGATATCAATAATGTAATAGGCTGAGGATTCTCCATAACGGCAAGCCAATATGGGTTCAACTTGAATCCTAGCCCCCTTATGGCCTTATTCACCCCAGTGCAAACCTCAATTAGTACGGGTGAGTGGTCCGAAACGGTTCGTACTCCATATCGAATCTTGCTGATATTACTCAAATTGCTCTCATTAGTGAGTGCTAGATCAATCCGAGACATTGCTCTCCCCCCCCTGCTAACGCAGGAGTATACTCTCTTTCCTCCGCCAAGATGTTCCCATATATCTACCACTCCTACCTCTAAACAGAACTGGGGCAACAAGGAGTTACAGGGGTTCCTCCCCCGATCTGCATCTAAAGTAAATCTATCCTTGTTGGGGTCCATAACCGCATTGAAGTCTCCCATCAGGATTAACCGGCATTCTGGTCTATTTTCAGCAAAGAGCAATAGCTGAGTCAGGGGGTACATTGAGAATGGAGGTGGTATATAAAAGAAAGCCAGAATGTAACTGTGGCCATACAGCTTGCCGTGTAGGAAAATGAATCTACCCTGATCATCTATATAGGATTTTATAAGGATGAAGTCTACAGAATTATGAATCAGGACTGAAACGCCCCTAGAGGATCCACTAAATGTGGAGTGGTAAGACTGGGAGTGCCATCCCGTTGTCAGACGGCGCAGGGTTTCTTTAGTAAGGTGAGTTTCTACTATACATATAATTGCTGGAAGGTATCTTTTTACTGCATCCATAATAGCTTGCCTTTTAACCCTTTCCCCAAGCCCTCTAACATTCCAAGATATAATTCTAATAGACATCAATCAAAAACAAGAAGAAAAAAGAAAAAGAAAAAAAAAAAAAAAAAAAAAAAAAAAAAAAAAACAGCCTGCAAGGTGTGTTCCCAGCCCCCCCCACCCTCCCAACCCCCTCTCCATTGATCCGCCCGAACTGCTCAGCGAACCTCTAACCCCTGGCCACTCTCCCTCAGCCAAGCCCCACCCCCCAGCATCCCTTCAAACATAACATTACGCAATTTCAAATGCCTATTTGATCGATCCAGTCTGACGCTTGTTGTGGTGTTTCAAAAAACAAGGAAGTCCCATTGTAGATCACTCTTAATTTCGCTGGGTACTGTAAAGAATATTTAATATCCTTTAGCGCCAGGCGCTTCTTTATCTCTATAAAATTGCGTCTCTTTTCCTGAGTCTGACGAGCAAAGTCAGGAAAAAAGAGCAACCTAGAGCCCTGATATTCAATGGGAGTACATTCTCTAGCTCTTCTTAATATCATATCCCTATCAACGGACAATAAAAGTTTCATTAAAATTGTGCGCGGCGGCCTCCCTGGAATAGGTTTTCCTCCTGGTATTCGATGAGCTCTTTCTATTTGAAACATAGCAGAAAAATTCTCGCTGCCTAGATTGTGTGTGATGACATCTTTGAGTTGCTCCTCTAACTGCCGGCCTTCAGCCCCTTCTGGGAAACCAATTATACGAACATTGTTCCGCCTTGACTTATTCTCAAGGTCCTCCAGCCTGTGTTGTAGCACTTGGTTTTCTGAGGCGAGAAGCAAAGTTTGAGATTTTAATGTGGCTATATCGGTTTGCAGTATAACAACAGTTTTTTCCACATTGAGAACTCGGTCACGGATCTTTGCTAAATCTTCCCTGATTAGGGTGATATCACTCTGCACTGAGCCCAATTGAGTGGACATCCCCTGTACCAGGGAGCCGTTGTTTTCCACGGCAGAGAGGATCTTATCTAATACCAATGGATCATATTCTGTTCGCGTTTGTATAGGGCAACCCTCCTCTACAGTCTCCTGATCTGCCTCCATTGATCCGTCCTCAGAGGGTTCCTCAAACTGGGGCGTTTTAGCATTTTTCTTCACATTAGCAGAGGGTTTAATTTTAGATGGATTTTTTTCAATAGGGAAGGGTGATTTCAAAAACTTATCAATCTTGTTTTCTGGTGTTTTAGACCCCAATTTAGTTGCCGAGGAGTCCACTGATCGTCGCTTTGGGGCCATTCTCTTCCCTTTTTTTTTTTTTCCGGCTGGTTCTCTCCCTTTTTTATTAATTTTCCAGTTTCTTTATATCCCCCCCTTTTTTTTTTTTCCTTTTTTCTCTCTTTTTTTCTTCCTTCCTTTTGTCCCTGTTAATTTCACACCTCACTGCTTCTTTCTTTTTCCTCCTTATAGCTTCTCTCTCGCCTTATTCTCCCCCTTTTAACCGCTACCTCCCCCCCCCCCCGCCTGGCACCGCAAAGGGAAAGCGGAAAGAGGCAAGGCACAGAATATGCGTCCTCCCAGCAACTCGGCAACACAGAAACCAGCACTATACAAAAACAAGGTCAACCAAGGCCGTGTTCTCACGTGTCCAGGAATGGCCAGCAGTCCAGGTTGCCGGGAGACAGGAAAGGAGAAGCCGCAGGCAGAGCAGCGTGGTCACCGGATCCAAAGCAGGGAGAAGACAAGAGACAAGGGCCAGCCAGCGAGGAAAGGAGAAAGGAGGTCCCCGGAGCAGCGAAGCAGCTGAAGTCAAGCACAAGCAGGAGGGAGAGCCGACAGCACAAGAAGAGCAGCGGAGGGTCCCGTACAGCGCGTCCAGCACCCAAGCACCGATGAGCAGCAAAGTAAGGTGAACCAGGATCCAGGAGCCATATCCAGCACAGAGACGCCGCTCAGCGCATCAATGCTTCAGCGTCAGCTGTGCAACATCGGCTAATCAGCTGATGGATAAGCCGGGAGCCTGAGGGGAAGAGGCCGGCGTGGGAGAGCGAGACGTGCTGTGTTCACGTCATCCCGCCCTCTCCGCCCTCTTAGGTCGTCCACAGTGCAACTATTGTTCCCTAGATAGTTATAATTATTCATTGGAAGTATGACTTTTTTACATGTTGAAGTTTAACGTCTTGTAATGTAGAAGAACTACCTTTTATTATTGGTACTTTTTGCAGTTCCAGATAAAGATACATGTCAATGTTGTGACTGAATTGGTTTTATGTTGTTGCCTTTTTAAAAGATGGGGTGGGACTTTATCATTCCTTCTAAGTCTGTTTTCTGGGGTTTAATAGGCACAAAACCCAATTTTGTAAATCTTTGAATGCCATTGCAACTTTCTTAGTTGCAACTGGTATTTTTACACCTCCCTCACCAGTTTCTGAATAGGAGACAGTCTTAGGCCTCTTGCACACAAAGTTTTTTTTTTCAGTTTCCGTTCCATTCAATGGGTCTGCAAAAACAACGGAAGGTACTCCGTATGCATTCCGTATTTCCGTTTCATTCAAAGATAGAACATGTCCTATTATTGCCTGCAAATCATGTTCCGTCACTCCATTTAAGTCAATGGTTACGAAAAAAAAAAACACGAATGCATCCGTATGTCTTCTGTATCCGTTCCGTTTTTGCAAAACCATCTATTGTAAATTTTATGCCCAGCCCAATTTTTTTATGTACTTAATGTTTAAACATGTATGCTTCCATTTCTGTTTGCGATCCGCAAAAAACAGATCACAAACGGAAACCAAATGGAAAAACGGAAGCGGAAACAGTACTAAAACAAAAAAACTGAAAAACTGATACGTTTAAAACGGACTGCAAAATACAGAAAAAGCCATACGGTTGTGTGCAAGAGGCCTTCGACTGCATCAGATTTATCCGAGTGACTGATGATGGGTGATAAATCTGACACAGCTATAAATTAACTGGACACCATTCATTTGTTGGTTTTGATTACACCAAAGATGTGCCAAATTTCTGGAGCACAAAGGTGCGTTTAAGCCATTTCCCTTGTCAGACAAGGCAAAAAAAAGTATCGCAAAAGTATCAAATTTATTAAATAAAGAATCAAAAATACATAATTAAAAACATAAATGGGGTAAACAACATCAGAATTTTGTAAATTATGTGTTTTTTTGTTTTTTTATAAATTTGATATTTTTGTGATATATTATATTGGGCAAGGTGTCTTTTTGTACCCTGTTGGAACATATTTGTGGGCTATAGTATGTGTATATACATGACCTTGATGTTATTTGTTTGAGGCTATGTGTTGTTTCTAAGGCATAAAAAGTGTCTACAAGGCAAGAAAAAAAAAGTGCGTTCATGCTAGTTTCTGGAGCAAATTGCACCAGAATTCTGCACATATTGGGGATCATTTACTAAGGGTGGGTTCACATCTGCTTTCTGGATTCCATTATGGCTTTCTGTTATAACATGGTTATAACAGAAAATAACGGAATCTATAAGATGGAAGGACGGATCCGATATGCTGACCGTAGACTTGTATTATGACGGAATGCAAAACGGAAGCCTTTAAAAGGCATTCCGTCACAATAGAAGTCTTTGGGAATCATAACGGATCCGTCCGGTTTCCGTTATGCAGAACGGAGAAAAAAGTCCTGTCGACAGGACTTTGTTTTCAGTCTTGCATAACAGGAACCAGACGGATCTGTTATGATTCCCATAAACTTCTATTAAGACGGATCAAAACGGAATGTCTCTTAAAGGCTTCCGTTTTGAATTCCGTCTTATGTATTCCGTTATTTTCCATTTTAACCATTTATAATGGAAAGCCATAACGGAATCAAGAACGCAGATGTGAACCCACCCTAAGACTGGCTTTTATGCTGGTCTTAGATCCACCCCTATGCTGCTGTAAGATTTGGCTAATTTATGGCAATTCGAGCACCTGGTGAATAAACTGCACCAGCCCCTCTTTCCAGGCATAAATGTAAGAAAATTTGCCGGTGTCCCGGTGACCCCAGCCCAGGAATGGTTCCCACTCCACCCCCATCCCACCCAACCGTTCAACATGGCTAGATATTGTTGCATGTCAAAAAAGGGACTTGCGATTATTATTACTACTAAAATAGTAACTGGCCCCCTTTCAGTGGTAAATCTCCACCAGTTTTCCCAAAAATATCATTCAGAGTTTTATTTTATTTTACTATGTTTGCGAATTTTTTAACAAATAGTCAATATTAAATATATACAGAATACAAAAACATTGTAAGGGAAGAAAAATACACAACATATTGGATCTGCTCTTGTGTCGAGTTGTTAGTTCTAGTGCTACCATGAAGATTACTCTGTCTAGTGAAGAAAATGATCGCATCATTACATGTTTCCAGTGTTGGTGGTAGAGGTTGGGAGGACGGGGGTTCGTTCCGCTAGTTGACTGCACTTTTGTTTGTATATTTCCTTCTTGTCACATTCTGGTGAAATAGATGAAAGATTGGAATGTGAGCTGCACTTTCCCATTCAGCATGAAAGTTAAATGAGGACAGGCATTATGCCAGACAGCTAGAAACCTTTGAACTGGTGCGCCAGTCTTTAATTGGGAGGAGGCCTATTCGTGCTCCTAGTCAGAGGAGAATCCCACACAAGTCAGCCCTAGTAAAAAGTCTGCTTGTCTTTGCTGCCTGCATGCATGAAAGCATCACCAACATGAATAGGAGCAATAATGAGCCTTAGAAAGTGGCTTTGCTATTGAAATAGGTCAGATGAAACAGACTGTTGCCAGTTTAGGGATATTTTGCTACATGGAGCACAAGGAAATACGACATTAATGGGAAGAGAATGCTTATAGTACTATTGCAGAATAATTTGCCTTGTACTTTTTTCGCTCTGATATTGAGTAGCAAATACATTTGGGGCGGGCTGACTATAGACCCTACAGGGAAATCTCCTGGTGGACCAATACCCAGGGGACCACCTAAACCCTCCTCGGGGCCGCCAACCAGGTGCATAAAGATCTGATGCGCTCAGCATTAATTAATGTAGGAGCATCAAGTACTTATCCACCTGGCCAATGGCTGCAGGTGTCCTGCTGAATTCAATTGCATTGCTGTCCTCCGGCCAATGATGCAATTTTATACTGTGGCATGGGCGGCAATATTTTGTGCTGGAATGTGGCATTTGGTTCTGCTGGGGCTGTATATTGTGCTGCACTGTGGCATTTGGTTCTGCTGGGGCTGTATATTGTGCTGCACTGTGGCATTTGGTTCTGCTGGGGCAGTATATTGTGCTGCACTGTGGTGTTTGGTTCTGCTGGGGCAGTATATTGTCCTGCAGTGTGGTAATTGGTTCTGCTGGGGCGGTATATTGTGCTGCACTGTGGCATTTGGTTCTGCTGGGGCAGTATATTGTGCTGCACTGTGGCATTTGGTTCTGCTGGGGGAGTATATTGTACTGCACTGTGGTATCTGGTTCTGCTGGGGCAGTATATTGTGCTACACTGTGGTATTAGGTTCTGTTGGGGCAGTATATTGTGCTGCACTGTGGCATTTGGTTCTGCTGGGGCAGTATATTGTACTGCACTGTGGTATTTGGTTCTGCTGGGGCAGTATATTGTGCTGCACTGTGGTATTTGGTTCTGCTGGGGCAGTATATTGTGCTGCACTATGGTATTTGGTTCTGCTGGGGCAGTATATTGTGCTGCACTGTGGTATTTGGTTCTGCTGGGGCGGTATTTTGTGCTGTATTGTGGTATTTGGTTCTGCTGGGGCAGTATATTGTGCTGCACTGTGGTATTTGGTTCTGCTGGGGCAGTATATTGTACTGCACTGTGGTATTTGGTTCTGCTGGGGCAGTATATTGTGCTGTATTGTGGTATTTGGTTCTGCTGGGGCAGTATATTGTGCTGTATTGTGGTATTTGGTTCTGCTGGGGCAGTATATTGTGCTGCACTGTGGTGTTTGGTTCTGCTGGGGCAGTATATTGTGCTGCACTGTGGTATTTGGTTCTGCTGGGGCAGTATATTGTGCTGCACTATGGTATTTGGTTCTGCTGGGGCAGTATATTGTGCTGCACTGTGGTATTTGGTTCTGCTGGGGCGGTATTTTGTGCTGTATTGTGGTATTTGGTTCTGCTGGGGCAGTATATTGTGCTGCACTGTGGCATTTGGTTCTGCTGGGGCAGTTTATTGTGCTGCACTGTGGCATTTGGTTCTGCTGGGGCAGTATATTGTACTGCACTGTGGTATTTGGTTCTGCTGGGGCAGTATATTGTGCTGCACTGTGGTATTTGGTTCTGCTGGGGCAGTATATTGTGCTGCACTATGGTATTTGGTTCTGCTGGGGCAGTATATTGTGCTGCACTATGGTATTTGGTTCTGCTGGGGCGGTATTTTGTGCTGTATTGTGGTATTTGGTTCTGCTGGGGCAGTATATTGTGCTGCACTGTGGTATTTGGTTCTGCTGGGGCAGTATATTGTACTGCACTGTGGTATTTGGTTCTGCTGGGGCAGTATATTGTGCTGTATTGTGGTATTTGGTTCTGCTGGGGCAGTATATTGTGCTGCACTGTGGTATTTGGTTCTGCTGGGGCAGTATATTGTACTGCACTGTGGTATTTGGTTCTGCTGGGGCAGTATATTGTGCTGTATTGTGGTATTTGGTTCTGCTGGGGCAGTATATTGTGCTGTATTGTGGTATTTGGTTCTGCTGGGGCAGTATATTGTGCTGCACTGTGGTATTTGGTTCTGCTGGGGCGGTATATTGTGCTGCACTGTGGTGTTTGGTTCTGCTGGGGCAGTATATTGTGCTGCACTGTGGTATATGGTTCTGCTGGGGCAGTATATTGTGCTGCACTGTGGTATTTGGTTCTGCTGGGGCAGTATATTGTGCTGCATTGTGGTATTTGGTTCTGCTGGGGCAGTATATTGTGCTGCACTGTGGCATTTGGTTCTGCTGGGGCGGTATATTGTGCTGCACTGTGGTATTAGGTTCTGCTGGGGCAGTATATTGTGCTGCACTGTTGTATATGGTTCTGCTGGGGAAGTATATTGTGCTGCACTGTGGTATTTGGTTCTGCTGGGGCAGTATATTGTGCTGCACTGTGGTATCTGGTTCTGCTGGGGCAGTATATTGTGCTGCACTGTGGTATTTGGTTCTGCTGGGGCAGTGTATTGTGCTGCACTGTGGTATCTGGTTCTGCTGGGGCAGTATAATGTGCTGCACTGTGGTATTTATTTACACAAAGTAGCAGTAGCTACAAAATTCTGTTTATGGCCGTGTACTTAAAGTAAAACATCACTTTTATTTCTAGATCATTAAAAATTTGTATTTTTTACCTAAAGCCATATGTGATTTTAAAACCATACTAAGACATTGGTATTATTTAACTGCTATAACTATATGTTATGTATGAGAGAGAGCGGTGTGTTGCAGTGCACAGTTGGAGATGTGTTATTTTCACACTATATCCACTATCATCACCGCCTTATTTGGCTTATTATCCAGATATCCACCTTTTCTAATTTAGCTGAGGTAATAACACTATCTAAACTCAAGTTAGTCACTTTCTTTCTCCCTGAGATATCTTCTTATGACACACGCTCTGTTTGTCACACTATTGCTGTAGTATTAGCTATTAGACGTGGGAGAAGACGTCTGCAGTACGTCCCCCATACATCCCTGCCTATGCCTCAGTTATTATAATCTGAGTCCCTATCGCCCCCCCCCCCCCGACATGTTTCACCACACATGTGGCTTCATCAGGGGTAAGGAGCAACAAGCCGAGGGCTTAAAATGCTAACTACTTATAGCGGGTTTAAACTCTCCTACTTCCTAGTGATCCATTCTAATCGCACCTAATATCTTAAAAGGTGGGGCAGTGTATCCTTATTGGTGGTAGGATTGTCAATCCCAAAGGAGACACCTATGACTTTCCTAATTCATAGGTGTGGCATTCGGCCAATTCACTCCTTGCTCCGACGCTTGCACTCGGGACTTAGGTCCCTTTCACACGAGCGAGTTTTCCGCGCGGGTGCAATGCATGACGTGAACTCGATGCACCCGCACTGAATCCTGACCCATTCATTTCAATGGGTCTGTGTACATGAGCGTTGTCTTTCACGCATCAGTTCTGCGTTGCGTGAAAATCGCAGCATGTTCTATATTCTGCGTTTTTCACTGAAAATAACAGATTGTCCCTCAAAAAATGAGACCTCACACAGATCCGTCATTATTTACAAATGGTCACTAGGACCAATGAGTGTCTCTTAATTACATGTGCTACTTATAATCTTGAAATAAAACGTAACATTTATTTCTTCTTATAAAATGGTTTCTACCTATTGCTATGATTTAAAACTGTCAGCTGTGTCTGTGAATTAGTTGCCTTTTGCTTGCACTCTTTGAATCACAGTGCAATGCTAACTAGGAGACTCACACAGACCCGTACACATAAATACAAAAAAGTTTTAGGGGTCAGAATATGGTTCTGAATTATTTTTTTCCTCGAAGGTTTTAATATTATTTTTTTTTCAGTGTTAAAACTCAAGAAAATGTATACAAGTGTGGTATTGTTGGAACCGTACTGACCTGGAAAATGAAGATAACAGGTAATTTTTACTGCATAGTATACAGTGTAAAAAAATAAAAATAAAAACCTTTATCAGAATTGCGTTTTGTCCCAATTCTACCTCATTTGGAATTTTTTCCCCGCTTCCTACTACATGGTATGCAACCGTTAATGGTGCCAACTTATCCCGCAAAAAATAAGCCCTCATAAGGCTATGTGAATGGAAAAATATAAAAGTTAGGACTATGGGAAGGCGGGGAGGGAAAAACGAAAATGCAAAAATGGAAAATACCACGGTCCTGAAGGGGTTAAGATCCATTGTTTCCACTACATACTTACATTTCTGTATTTCTATTAGAAAATCTCTCTATCCCGTTTGCGTCATATGAAGGCTGAAAATGAAAATCCTTCATTCAGGCCTGTCGGGCTCATCGTGTTTAATATATGAATCCAACGAGCCTCTATTTGCAAAAGTTTCTTATCTAGGTTTTGTCCCCTGGGGCCTAAGCTTACCTTCTCAATTCCCCAGAATTTCAGACATTGGGATTATTATCGTGATGATATCTGATGTGTCTGGCGATTGATGTATCTTTCTTAGTTTCTATGGCACTTAAGTGTCCCAATATTTTTTGCCTTAATTTTTGTATGGTTTTACCCACATAACTTAGGGCAAGTGCATTTAGCTATATAGATGATCCCTTGGGTCTTACATGTTATCAGTTGTCAGATGTCATATTTCTTTTCATCATTTGGATTGACAAAATATTTCGTTTTTAAAATGAATTTGCAAAAGGTACAGTCACCACATGATATAGATCCCATAGTTTTGTCTCTTCCCCTCAGTGAGATGTGAGGTTGCTCCTGATAATGGCTATGGACAAGCATGTCTTTAAGGTTTGGACCTCTCCGATAAGTGATATTCGGATATGGATTGAGGACTTCCTTCAGATCTCTATCAGATTGTAAGATCTTCCAATGTCTCTTTAAAATTTTCTGTATTTCTGCTGTATACCCATCATATGTCGCAATACATCTCATTATCTTGTCTTTTTGTATTATTTTAGTTTCCAAAAGTTCTTCTCGCTTTTGATTTTTAGCCCTATTGAAAGCCTTTTTCAAGGGGCGTGTTGGGTATCCTCGATCCTGAAATCTACCAAATAATTCATTACTCTCCTTCAAAAAAGTTTCCTCAATCGAGCAGTTTCGGCGTGCTTGAAGATACTGGCCCGTCGGTATACCCTTTTTGAGGGGAGACGGATGCCAGCTTGACCAGTGTAAGTATCTATTAGTTGACGTGGGTTTCCTGAATATTTCAGTATTCAAAGTACCATTGTCTATTTTCGTAATTTTTAAATCCAAAAAATTAATTTCTTTTTCTTGAATTTTTTACTTCATCCCTATTGTTTTGTTATTTAAGATCTGAACAAAATCCAGAAAGAGAGATTGTGTGCCTTCCCACAGGATGAGTATGTCATCTATATATCTGCCCTAGAAAAGGATATGGCAGGTATATAGAGACATCTCATCCGTGAAAACAATGTGATTTTCCCACCACCTTAAAAAAAGATTAGCGTAAGTCGGTGCGCAGGCCGTCCCCATCGTGGTTCCGTTTGTTTATAGAGGTGGTCCCTGAAAGGGAAAAAATTGTGCTCCAAAACAAATTTGAGTACTAGTTATAAAACAAAATTATTATGTGATTGGAAAGTGATACTTTTTGTGTCTAAGGAAATGCTCAAAAACCTCAAACACTGTAGCGTGTTTGTAGCAATGCTGGTAGCATTCTGTTGCACCTCGTAGCCTGTGTCACATGGCCTGTTATAGGTGGGACTTGCAGCCCTATTCCTTCTCCCACTGCCTGAGTGATCTCACTATGGAGGTATGTGGGAGCTTGGCTGTGAGTTATATCTTAGCACCTCTCAGACCGTGTTCACACACCATACGTAGTCTAGTGGTAGGACCCGTGCCACACTGAGATACCTTGACGGAGGTGCAAAAGGGCTCCGATGTGTTCCTGACTGGAATGCATTGGCTAAAGTCTCAGTTTTTAACATCAGCCTGAGGGAGTAGCCAGTATTACATAGTAGTATTTACTAACTTACAGGCCAAAGATAGACTGGTGTATGATGAAACAGAAAAATGTTAATCAGTCCAAATAATTTAAAATCTGTGCAACTGATGCCAATTAGGATCTCACTGTATGCTTCCAGATTAGCCATTTGACCTTCACTGAATCTGAGAAAATATATAAAAATAAACTATAGATAAGATACATAAAAAAATCCTCGGAGTTCATCTTAAAAATGTTTAATTAAATACAAATAAGGAATATAAATTTAGGTATGAAATCCATAATTAGAATAAATGCCCTTTAATTAATTCATACTGTAATAAATTAAAAAGATAAAAATAAAATTATAAATTATTAGTATAATTCTGATATTGTGCTTTTATGTTGTATCTGTGTCATGTGATGCTTTATCCTGATACCCAAGACAAGATATTGTACTGTCTTTGCCCTTTACTTTTTGCTCTTTAATAAAATAAATTGAACGACAAAAGATATAGCTAGTAGAATAGATCAGCAATTGTACATGGAAATTTGTTGATACAAATTCATTGAAATATTACAAAGCACGAGTCGATACTCGCAGTAATGGCACATGCGCAAGATTAACAAGGCGTGTGAGATGTGGGGCCATATTTCTCCGCCGGCAGAGGGAGCACCCTGAGCTGCGGCAACGCTCCTTAAAAAGTGTTAATTTGTTTGGTTGAACAAATTGATTAATATGGATCTATTCACTCCTCCCGAGTCTGCAGGCTTCAGAGCAAAATTCTCTCAGTACTCACTGCTGGCTCAACATCTGCCTATACGTATAGCTTTGTAGATTTGTATTTTTGGCAGTGCCATCTTTAAACTAGGCACTGGGAGAAGCTTAAGGTCCCCATAAACATTAGTGTAACAGTCTAATGTGTTTGGGGAGCTTCAGACGCTCCCCAACAGTTGATATCAGAGGAGAGAGGGATTGGGTGATGTGAATATTTTTCGCCTGATCCTTTTGTTCTCCCTGAAGATAAGCTGCCAACAGAAGTGTCTGGCAGACGTTTTTTTACCTTTTACCCATAGAATACACATACACATTTGGCTGACCCGAATGTGCAAGTGTATGGGGGAGCAGGGAGAGAGTCAGGAGAGATAGCTGTCGGCAGAACGATTGTATAGCCGACAGTTATTGAATGTGTATGGTTCTCCTAACTGCCCTGCTCATCATAAGAGATCACCCCCCCCCCCTTTTCTCCGTTTAGGACAGACATTCCAGCAGTCCCACAGTGTTTGTTTGCAAGCAGTCGGCATGTGACCACTGCAGCCAATCAATAGCCTCAACAGTAGCATGCCTTACTGCTGGCGGAACAGCTTCTATTGCTGAGTAGTGATGACAGTAGTATGGAATGTGATGGTGGAGGCCACTGATTGGCTGCAGCAGTCACATGCCCTGTAAACGTATGGGAGGATGCTGGATTGGCGGACAATAAAAAAGGCATTTTTTAGTAACATTTGAAGCTTTTCTTATTGTTTTTTTAAATGGGTTATTCAGGAAAATATATTTAGGACTTATCCTCTGGATAGGTTATCAGTATCAGATCTACGGAGGTTCAACACTCGGGACCTCCACGATCAGCTGTTAGAAGAGGCCTTGAGCACTGCATCCTCCTCCTAGGCCAGTGACATTACTGTACATCGGTCACATGGCCTATTTGCAGCTTAGCCCCATTCAAATCAATGGGGCTGAGCTTGAATACCAATTACTGTCACTATACGATGTATGGCGCTGTCCTTGGAAAGCTGCTGGGAGCCTGCATCACTCGCCAGAGCTTCGGTGTGCGCAGCGGCTCCCTGAAACAGCTGATCGTGGGGAGGCCGGGACCTGAAGCCTAGCCGATGTGATAATAATTACCTATCCTGACGATAAGTCATCATTATCTTTTCCAGTATAACCCCTTTAAAGAAATCGGATAATCTCTTTAGGGATGTGTCCGATGACAACCTTAAAAAATGTGAATGCAGCTCTGAACTATAATACAGGACGACACCAAGGACCACTGCAAAATCAGTAAAAGTGCTGACAGTTTTTTTTTTTTTTTCATATAAAATATCTCTATATGTGAACTGTTCAAGGGGTTGTGCCACCATTAAATCAGAGCGGACAGCGTCACAGCCAGGGAGAAAAAAAGATCACTGCAAGGAAAGGTGTTTAATAAAAAAATGAAAGGTCCTCTTTAATTAGTGGCGTATCTCTAGACTATGCCACCAATGTCAGAGAGGTGACATATTTTAGAGAAGTTAACTGTCACCCCTTTAGCAGTAGAAGGGCCCGCTCAAATATTTTTGAAATTCTCCCAGAAGTGGACACTGAGCCGCACATGCGCAGCCACCATCCATTCACCTCTATGAAAGTGCCATAAATAATCAGCCACTATCAGAACTCCCATTGAAGTGCGCGTACGCTGTCTGCTCTCCTTCACTTCAGGGAGCCCCTTCTGAAGATAGGAGCGCACCTGTCTGACATTGGTGGCATATCCTACTGATATGCCACCAATGTCTGAGATGAGACAACCCCTTTCATTATAATAGCACCTCCTAGTGTTTATTCTGTATAGTAACGTGCACGTCCACCTACTGAGGTGGCCACACATGCTCAGTTCCATCCATTAACTGCCACCAGCCCTATCTACTATTAGAAGGTGTGACAGTTACAGGAAGAGAGCTGAGCTGCAGCAGAAATAACATGCCTCCAGAGAAAGGACTCCACCCCCCCCCCCCCCCCCCCCCCCGGGCTGGTTCTAGCTGTATTAGAAAAAGATTATTATATACCATATGATGCCTGATTTTCATTTTGAACATCTGTCTTAGCATAACCCCTTTTAAGGAGAAACGCCTTCTATAGATAGTTTTAAGATTGTAAGGTGTACATTGTAAGACATTTCTTTTAAAATATATTTTCCTATAGACACAGCTGAAATATTAAAATATGCCATTGGCAGCGGGAGATGCGATCTCAGATGGGGTATCTGGCTGCCAAGGTTTGCAGCTACTGTATCTCATCCTGTCCAGGCACATTTTGGTGTAAGATTCATCTACAAATATCACAGGAATGAGACTTTAAAGTATTTGGCAGTTGGATCAGGGATTTAATTTTATATTTAGTCCCTCTTAAAATTATGTAACATTAAGGCTACATGCACAGGACCGTATGTGTTTTGCGGTCCCGAATAAAAACAAAAAAAAAACGGATGACATTCAGTATGGCATCCGTTTTTTTTGCGGATCAGTTTTTTTTGAGGATCCATTGTTATAATGCCTATCCTTGTCGCCAAACTAGGAAAAAAAAAATAGGACATGCACTGCGGACATCACACCATTTAAATGAATAGGTTCGCATCCTATCCGCAAAAAAAAACCGGAACGGACACGGAAACAAACAACGTTCGTGTGCATGTAGCCTAAATTTATTTTAACAAAATGATGCATTACGGATTTTATTCAAATAAGGAAGTCATTATGTAATATTGTTAATATTGTATCGTTCTGTCCTTTTTGGGACTAAATGGAGGGTTTGACCTTTTTTTCAATATGAGAACGCCTATTTCCCACAAACTTTTATTTAGTAAGAATTTTCCCATGGTCAAGAATGTTAAAAATACAAGAACATTGTTCAAATGTTTGGATCATTGTCTACTTTCCAGGCTCTTTTATGAATACGAATTATACTTCAGAACTATTTATTTTTTATTTTTTTAATTTCCCTTTCCCTAATGTTTTCATCTTTCTTAAATAGAACATAATTGGGCTGTAAAAAGTCATAAAATAGTGCTTTGTAATTTTTAGGACTTATTTACAGCATTTTGCCTTTTTACACCATTCTTTCCAGTTTTGAAAATTGGGCGATGGAAATGAGTGTAGTTAGCTTTTTGAGCTGATTTAAAGAGGTCCTTCACCACTGCTGACTTGTCTGTTTTAGGCTGAGTTCACACGGGCGAATTTTCCGCGCGGGTGCAATGCGTGAGGTGAACGCATTGCACCCGCACTGAATCTGGACCCATTTATTTCTATGGGGCTGTGCACATGAGCTGTGATTTTCACGCATCATTTATGCGTTGCGTGAAAATCGCAGCATGCTCTATATTGTGCGTTTATAACGCAACGCAGGCCCCATAGAAGTGAATGGGGCTGAGTGAAAATCGCAAGCATCCGCAAGCAAGTGCGGATGCGGTGCGATTTTCACGCATGGTTGCTAGGTGACGATCGGATGGGGACTAGATCTTTATTATTTTCCCTTATAACATGGTTATAAAGGGAAAATAATAGCCTTCTGAATACAGAATGCTAAGTAGGTGGTCAATTTAGGGTTAAAAAAAATAAAAAAATTAACTCACCTTCTCCTCTTGATCGCGTAGTTCCCGGTCTCTTCTTTACTTCTTTAATGATGAACTACCGGCTAGGACCTGTGGTGACGTCAGATCACATGCTCCAGTCACATGGTCCACCACCACGGTGATGGACCATGTGATTGGAGCATGTGATCTGACGTCACCACAGGTCCTTTAGAGAAGGTGAGTAAATTTTTTTATTTTTTTTAACCCTTAAATGACCACCTACTAATCATTCTGTATTCAGAATGCTATTATTTTCCCTTATAACCATGTTATAAGGCAAAATAATAACATCTACACAACACCGATCCCAGACCTGAACTTCTGTGAAGAAGTTCGGGTCAGGGGACCACAGTCGGTTTTTTATCACGTGCGTGCAAAACACATTGCACCCGCGCGATTAAAATTGAACATCGGAACGCAATCGCAGTCAAAACTGACTGCAATTGCGTACCTAATCGTGCAGGTTTGCCGCAATACACTGGGATGCATCCGGACCTAATCTGGACACGCTCATGTGAACCCAGCCTTACTAAATCTTTTTATTCTGCAATAACGATTCTGGAGCATGGATTCTTGTTCCATTCCTCATTTATCACTAATAGAAGTTTTTTTTAAATAAAATTACAACTGGGTGCTAGCATCTGGGGTGTGTCCCTGCACCATCTGACACTGGCAGCACTGATTAGTCAGTATATTTCTTTATTGCCAAGGACTCATCACACATAGGGGGTCATTTAC
Organism: Bufo gargarizans; assembly: GCF_014858855.1. Classification (NCBI taxonomy): domain Eukaryota; kingdom Metazoa; phylum Chordata; class Amphibia; order Anura; family Bufonidae; genus Bufo; species Bufo gargarizans. Next base: position 312,850,992 of record NC_058085.1, read on the forward strand.
TAAGTGATATACCAAATTTTTCTGGCGTATATATGTCGCAGATTGCGGCGCAAAGGTTATTTGCTCTGCAACTTGTGACTTGCGTGACGTGGGCCGGCCCGCAGGCCCATCTCATTTATTATTTTCTATGCCTCTCTACATAACTTCTGCGGATCCACCTCCAGCACAAGGGACACTCCCTTGTTGTAATAATAAACTATTGTCACCATCCGGCACCACAGCCAGCAGAAACTGCTTCCTATCTTCCTTAAAGGGATTGTCCAGGTTCAGTGCTGACAATTTCACCCAGGCAGCCCCACTAATATGAGCATTAGAGCATTTCATGCTCCGAAGTTCTCCCTTACCCTGCACTGTATAGCGCAGGGCAAGGGCTTTTTTTTTTATAGTAACACACTGCCGGGCAGAGGCTTCCACCTAGCAGTGTTCCCGGTGACATCACCGGCTCTGATGGGCGGGCTTTAGCTCTGCCCTAGCTGTTTTACAGGCTTGGCAGTGAGAAAGCCCGCCTCTTGGTGCCAGTGACGTCACCAGGCTCACTGCTGGGTGGAAGCCTCCACCCAGCAGTCTTTATGGAAAGCCCGGTATGTCACCGGAACTCCATAAAATGACTTTGCCCTGCGGGATGCAGCGAAGGGCAAAGGAGAGCATTGGAGCATGAAATGCTCCGATGCTCATATTAGGGGGCTGCCTGAGAGAATTTGTGGGTATGTCTGGGTTCAAATCTGACCCTCTTTAACCACTCTCGTTGGTAGAAAGCTTAAGGCTTACGCCTAGGTATTCACCAAAGCCTGCTTCAAGGCAGAATGGACTTGGCTGCTAAGTCTGTGGAGTAAAGTGGTGAATTACTAGTGTGAGCTCTCTAGAAGTAGACATACCAGAATGATCAGGGGGTGCAAATAGTTTGAGAAGCAGGGTCAAAAGCAGGAAATATGGATAAAGCAAAGTCAGCAGTTGAGAGGTTAATGCCACGCTCGTGTGTGGGACAAAAACACCACACTGAGCATAGGAGGGAAAGGGGATACCGGAATATAGCCTGGAAAGGGAAGGAAGATGGACACCTCCTAGAGAAAACCCTAACTCCAGTCCTGACAATCTACTAGTATGAACAGGCCCCAAAGGTAGGCAAGTTCATACAATAGATACCTAGAATCCTATCTCACGACTCCAGTCAGTCGTGCACTCCTGACCAGCCTGTCTGCCTCATAGGCTGATTTTAATTAGCATGAGTATAAAGCTCAGCCTGCTCCTTCCCACTCACTGGAAGCCCCTGACACCCGGGGACAGGGCCGGTGCCACCACCCGGCAAACCTGGGCAAGTGCCGGGGCCCCCCGTCCCCTGGGGGGGCCCACTGTGCCCGCTCACTCCTGCAGCTGTGTCCTGCCTGTTTTGAATTCTAGGGCAGCTTACCCCAGCAATGCAGACAATTTTCGCCATGTGCACTGCTGGGGTAAGCAGCCCCAGAACTCAGAACTGGGTAGATGGAGTTGTTTCGGTAGATGATCGATCCTATGCTAGAATGTAGCTGTTAGAAGGAGGTCTGTGACATCACTGGTCACATTCTACTTCATGGTCACATGACAAACCCTGATGGCAGCAGCAGCTTGTGGAAGGAGGAGGGGCTGTGTGTGCCTGCAAGATGCAGAGTGAGGTAGGAGGTGCTGCAGGAGTACATAGAACTTTGTGAGGGGAAGCATGTGGAGCACTCAGGGGCAGTGGGGTTCAAGTGGAATGGAATCTGGTGCAATTAAGGGGGTTTATCATACAGATCCGGGTGTATTCTGAGGGCCATGATGTCTGTCCCTGTCCCTGTGTGTGTGTCTGTCAGTCTGTCTGTCCCTGTGTGTGTGTGTATGTCAGTCTGTCCCTGTGTGTGTGTCTGTCAGTCTGTCTGTCCCTAGACGTACCAAAGGAGTCCGCAAAGAATAGTCAGGTGGAAGCCGAGGTCAATATACCAGGAAGGATGCGCAGTACAGGAGGAGCAGGCAAAGGATCGTCAGGGAACAGGATCAGGTAAGTACACAGGTATCCAACAACTGCCAGGAACCTAAAATTAACAGGCAACCTGTGGCCAGCAGGCTGCCTGTATTTATAGTGGGGAGTGAGGGTCATGTGACGTGGCTAGCGTCACATGGCCGACAGACTGACCAGTCAAGCACCGAGTGATCATCTCGGCGCTCAAGGCAGACCTAGGAGAAGGGAGCCTCCCAGCTAGCAAAGCCGCCCTGGAAACGAGGTCAAACACAGATCCTCGCTCCCGAAGCTAAGCAGCAGGTCTGCGGCTGATGGGAGACCGAGTGCGCCTTCGGCACCCCGTTACAATGATCTACACTAGTGTTATCTGTGGTTTACATAGGACTACAGGTAACACTATCACATTATCAGCACTAGTGTTATCTGTGGTTTTACATAGGACTGCAGGTAACACTACTACATTTTCTGTACTTAGATAGCCATGACTGTGTTATCTATGCTGTTACATAGGACTGCAGGTGATATCTACTGTATTATCTGTACTCAGAGAGTTGTGTAAGGGGGCCCACTGAGACTTTATCGACCCAAGGGCCCACATGATCCTGGAGCTGGCCCTGCCCGGAGAGGTGTGGAGTGGGTAGTTGACTCGGCATGCATGTTGGTACTTGCATCCCCTGTATTCAATGGTGGCCATTTTGGCGCCAAAAATTATAAAAATCAAAGGGGACCCAGCATGCATGTGGAACCTACACCCCCTGAATTTCATGGTCGCTGTCATGGCACTTAACAGGTAGAACTTAGTGTTAGGTTCCCGTCTTACAGAGATCGCCTTGACATGCGGCATACGGGCTCAAATTTTTTTGTACAAAATGTATTTGCCAAGCATCTCTACTTTATTAGCATAGCATACTAAATAAAATATGTTTTTGTACTTTATTTGGTTCGCAGAGAGCTGTTGCATTATTTGTTGAAGGAGAAAATGCACCCCATAATTTGTTACCCATTTTCTCCTGAATACGGCAACACCCCATATGTGGTCGTAAACTGCTGTATGAGCAGACGGAAGAAAAGGAGTGGCATCTGCCTTTTCTAACATGGAATTTACTGAAATAGATTTTAAGGGCCATAGCTTTTTTTTTTTTTTTTTGTTGACTGAGATGCATGGGGGCTCATTTTTGTGGAATGAACTATAGTTTTTAATGATACAATTTTTGGGTACATGACTTTTTAATCGCTTTTTAGAAAAAAATTATGAAGTGAAGTGCAATTTTGCCAGTGTTATTTTATTTATATTTTTTATGGGGTTCTCCATGTGGTATATTTGATAAAAAAAACTTTATTCTTTGGGTTGATACAGTTATGGTGATACCACATTTATATTGTTTTATTTATTTTCTACCACTTTTATATCATAAAATCACTTTTTGTTAAACATCTTTTTTTTGCATCACCAAATCGAAGACCCATAACTTTTTGATTTTTCCATCAGTGTAGCTGTGTGAAAGCTTGTTTTTTTTACAGGACAGGCTGTAATTTTTACTGGTACAATTTTGGGGTCTATGTGACTTTTTGAGCACTTTTTATTCCATTTTTTTTGTTTGCTTTTTTACAGCGTTTACCATGTGGGATTAGTACTATGATCATTTTATAGATCAGGTCATTAAGGACTTGGCAATACCAATTATGTGTAGTTTATTTATTTATTTTGTAATCTCTTATAAATGAGTTGATACGGAAAAAGGCTATTTATTTTATTTTTAATTTACATTTTTATTTATTTATTTTTTACATGTAAACAGGAACAGGGCTAAATGAGGGGCACAGATTGGGGCCACTGATAAACTAATGTCTGATTTCAGGCTCTGATCTGCAGAGTGCAGATCAGAGCCTGAAACCAGCATTTTTACACTGCAGCATTCCGATTGGTTAGTCTGCACAGTTCTTTCCACCTCAGTCCATCTCTGGGATGATTGGTTGTCGTGGCCAATGTCACCGTTGTCATCCTCTTCCTCCTCCGCTAGTGGCAGCAGCAATTCTTCTTCCCCCATGGGAGTTCCTCATTGTGGGTCCCCAACAGCAACACGGCAACCTGTTGCATGAACGCCAGCATCTCTTCAACAATACATATGAGGGGGATGAAGTACAACTGCAACATGAACATCATGACTGAGCTCCTACTACCCAACCTGGAAACAACACATGCTTCCTGCTGAGGCAGTCTGGTAAATGACCAAATAGTCCATGGCTTTCCGCTGCTCGTACAGACACTCGAACATGCGCAATGTTGAATTCCAGCGAGTTGGAACGTTGCAGATTAAACGATGTAGCTGCATACCATTCTGATGCTGGAAGTCCAGGAGAGCATTCCTCACCACTTGAGAATGGCTGACTGTCTCCTGGACATTACCTGCACCTTGCGCAAGCCACTGTAGTATTTTTTTTAAAAGGCCATGGAGGGAGCATGTGTTATTTTCCCCAAGTTCAGGATAGTTAGGATGTTGCGCACATTGTTGCGGAGCATCTTGCCCAGTTAGAGTCAGCGGGGTTACAGCCAGCAGGATGTTTGCTGCTTGATTTACTTGAGCAACTGCTCGCCGGTGTGGCTACTATATAGGATGGATGGGTAGTGTGAGCAACGCTGTTCCCTGCTGTTGGAGATGGGACTATGTCCATGGAGGAGGAGTTGGAGGAGGCATATAAGTTCTTGCTGTGGGAGGTAGCCCCATGATATGGTTAGAGGTGGTCAAAAAGACCAGGCCAAGTTGCTGGGGTGCTGTTTCTCCACTGCCTCACAAAACATTGACCCAGTGGGCCGTGAAAAACATGTACTGTCCCTGCCCATAAAAGCTGCTCCAGGTGTCCACCATGGAGTGCAGCTTGATGCGCAGCAAGAATCTCCAGGAGTGGCCTACATTCTCTGACATGTGAGCGTACAAGGCTCTACTATAATGCAGTGACTGCACCACCAGCAACGTGGCCAGGTGGGGGTTCAGCTTGTAGAAAAGCTATTTGCTGGTGGAGAAAAGTGTTTTCATGGCCAAACGTTCCATTATAGATGCCTCATGATGTAGCCAAGGACAAAGAGGAGTCTTAGCAGGAGAAGAAGAAGGTGACAATGATGATTCGATAGGAGCGAAGTTTAGAAAAATTCAAGTTGGCAACTTTGCCGAAGTTAGCTAAGAAATTTGATTCGTTCCGAATTAATTCATCATAAATCACTATAAATCAGGTATATCTGTATGACACGGAGGCTGAGGGAATGTATGGAGCCTGCTGCTGAAGTGAGTCCGCTTCATCCGCTGCAGGTGCCGGATGTATCATACAGCAAAAACCCGGCCACGATGACGGGGAATGGCAATCCCGCTGAATCCTGTCATTTAATCTCTCAGATACCGTGAACAACACTGATTGCAGCATTTGTGAGGAAAGGCAGATTGATGCAGTTCCCTCTGCCTTCCGATCAGAGCCCAAGCAATGCAGTTGAACGTACCGCAAAAATGGTACTAATAAAAACATAAGTTCATCTTGCTAAAAACAAGCCCTCATACAGCTCTGTAGACTGAAATATTAAAAAGTTATGGCTGTTAGAAAATTATGATGCAGTACCAGTGACATTAGTGGCCCCATGACAGAGTGGGGACTATGGCAGCAACAGCAGTGGCATACAGCACAAGATTGTGGAATATCACAGTAGTAGCAGAACAGTACAACAGCAGTGTGATAGCAAGGCCCAGCATAGCCTTGTAAAAATGCATATGCATAGCCTTGTAAAAATGTAACATACCAGTAGGCCAAGAAGCCCCATTGTAGGAATGGCAGTGGTGGCATTAGGCGGGTGGCAGCAGGACATGGCCAGAAGTAACGGCCCATTTTGCAGAATATTCCGGTGTGCCAGCACACTACAATGTGATCATTAGTGGCAGAATGATCTATTTTGTTGCACCAGGCACCAGGGTCTGGAAATCCTGGTTGATCCACACCTGACCCATCTTTATGAAGGTTAATCTCTCAACATTTTGTGAGGAAAGGCGAGTTCTCTTAAGGGTAACTATGCACTCCGCCGCACTGAACACCCACCCTGATGCCACACTACTGGACTTGCAGGAAAGCATGCCCATAGCAAACTCGACCAGTTGTGGTCTCACTTCAAGTTTGCATGCCCAGTAGTCCAGGGGATCTTGGTTCATGAGTGATAGGGTGCAGTCCAAGTATACCACCACCTGTTGGTTGAGGTTCTGCTGCATGTCCCGCTGCTGCTGTTAGGTGGTTTCTTCAGAACGCGGCTGAAGAAAACTGCTCATCAGAGACTCCAGACTTAACTGGCTGCTTATGGAGATGGTGCTGCTCCTGCCACCCCCCTCACCCCCACCAGTCATCATTCATCCTGTAGTTCTGCCGACTGACAAATAAAGTGGCCTTCTCAAAGGGCCTAAGCAAATGGCATGTGTCAGGCATGAGCTGCCACTAGCTAACATGGAAGTTACACTTGTCCACCTGCAGCATTAAAAAATCATGAAGGTTGGAGTTTCAACGGGTGGAAACGCTGCATATCGGGGGATGTTGGGCAAGGAGGATGTGTTTTGCATGGTAAGAGTGGGCTGAAGTGCATGCAGAGTTTCCTGGACATTTTTAACAGCTCTTGCAGTTCAGTAGAAGACTTGAGGAACAGGGTGAATACAAGATTGAAGACTTCCCTGACGCAGCACAGACTGTTGTAGAGGAGACAGCAAGTGTTTGATCTCTTTATTGATGACGCAGAGCAGTTCCTCCCCGGTGTGGCTCCTTTTGGCCAGGCTGGCCAGATGCAGAACTGCATAGCTTTGCATAGGTAATATGGTGGAAGACCACCTTGAACTGTGTGTAGAGGGGAGAGTGAGGACATGGTGAAGGATGAGGAGGCAGAGGAGGACATTGGCACAGAAATCCCAGCATTACAACGCGGAGGCGGCATTGCCATCATCTGACCAACTTGCTGGTGTGCCTGTGCTGGAACCACATTTACCCAGTGGGCTGTGAATTACATATATTGTCCATAGTTATGTCCAAACCATGTCAGATGGGGACTCTCCACCTTGGCTGGGCCATCAGTTCTCTGAAATGTGCAGAGTCAATTACTGTAGTACCAGTAACTTGGCCAAGTGCACATTCAGCCTTTGCACCGTTGGATAAGTGCACGCATACTGTTGTCTTTTAGCAATCACCTCTGTGATCGATTGCTGTCGAAACAAGTAACGACTAGGAGCATCAGGAGCAATAGACAACATTGAAGTCGATGGGAAGGAACGACAGATTCCTTCTGTTGATGTTGACAAACCCTGACTGTTGGAGAGGGGGTGTTGGCTGGTGGGAGATGTAGCGGTTGCTGCATCAGGCTGTAAGACTAAATGAGTGGCATGGTTTTCCATGCCACTTTATAGTGATGCTCCATGTGGTGACGCAGGGCCATCGTGCCAACAATAGCACCCCGGCAGCACCTTCCCTTCTGCCCACACATCTTGCATACTACCACGCTAACCTCACCCAGCACACTGCCGAGTATGGTATTTTCCCTCCACCAATCCGTGATGCCTGTCTGCCGCAGCTTTTATGAACCTGTGCACTGCTAGTGTGTTACTCGCAGGTAGTCTGCTGAGTAGCAGACGGTGAACCCCTCCCATGTTTGGCTCCAGATATCCCACTGCTTCCACCCTGCTGCCTCATGGGCACACTGCCACCCTACTGTCTCATGGGCACACTGCCACCCTCGCCCCCTGATGATGCCCTCTCTTCACCCGGCTCCCACATGCGATCGATCGGCTACATCATCATCTACAAATGTTTGGTCTACATTTTTGTCACCCTTACCTGTCTCTTGCGCACGTCCTTTACTTCGCAACATGTGCTCCCACCCCACTTTCATCATCGGCAGTTGCACACCTAATGTAGTCCACAGCAGACCTCTTCTCCTAGTGTGGGCTGACCTGTAACTGCTGACAAAGATACTGTATTGCTTGGGGATGCAGGTTAGCTGCCACAAAGAGGACCAGTAAAGGGACAGATTTGTTCTGATTGGGAATGCTGGCCAGTTGTATTTTTGCAAAGGATCCGGTGATGCCGTCTCGTGCTGCAATATACCTCTGTTATTTCGGAGGTACGTGGCCTCTGCTCTTTATTGCTGCTGCCACTGCCCTTTTCCACTGATGTTGCCTCCTCCTCAGCACCCTTATCCGGCTCCCAGGTCCTGTCCTCACCCTCCCTGCCGCTTTTATCAGACTGTGAGATATCATGATGGGCTCCTGGGCTCTCCTTCCCTGCTCTGTGTTTTGCCTGACTGCCACTGTCTTTGCCCCCACCAACAATGCCGTGGCTACAGTTGTCACTTTTACCACCACCATCAACACAGGTATACATGGGTTCACAAGCCTCCTCCCCAACATCCTTCTTAGGGCAGCCCAAATGGTGAGGGCTCTTACACAAATCTCTTGACTATGTGCCATAGGGTGTGGTGTGATTTTCTTGCCACTTCTTAATAAAAAGGAAGGCTGTCCCCTAGGAATGGGCAGTGAAGACTGAGAGGCCTCCACTGAAAGTTTTTTTGGGGCTACAAGAAGGAGGAGCAGGAGGAACACTGTGATTCCTAGAACCACTGCACGGTGTCAGACTGTGAAGTCACCTCCACATCATCCTGCTGTGCTGTGAGGGGAGGAGTGAGTCATCCAATCCACAATATCCTCCTCTTTCTCCTCAACTATAAGGTTGCAACTTTCCGAAGCCAGCAGGGACACTACGGCTTACTACTACTTCTGGGCAGATAGATGCCGCTGGTACTACCCACATTCTGGCTTTTGGTCTTTCGTTTGGAATCCTTCCATAGCCCAGACATTTTTGGGTATCTCAGATGTTGTGCACTGACCTGTGCATTGGTGTAGTAAACATGTGTATATGCTGCTTAATTAACCCCATAGGGACACAGCCTTATTTCTCCTTAAGGACCAGGCCATTTTTTGAAAATCTGACCACTGTCACTTTAAGTGGTGATAACTTTAAAATGCTTTGACTTATCCAGGCCGTTCTGAGATTGTTTTTTCGTCACATATTGTACTTCATGACACTGGAAAAATGAAGTCCCCCCAAAAATATTTTCTGCATAAAAAAATACCTAATTTACCAAAAATTGGGAAAAATTTGCTAATTTCAAAGTTTCAGTTTCTCTACTTCTGTAATACATAGTAATACCCCCAAAAATTGTGATGACTTTACATTCCCCATATGTCTACTTCATGTTTGAATTATTTTGGGAATGATATTTTATTTTTTGCGGATGTTACAAGGCTTAGAAGTTTAGAAGCAAATCTTGAAATTTTTCAGAAATCCAATTTTTAGGGACCACTACAGCTCTGAAGTCACTTTGCAAGGCTTACATAATAGAAACCACCCAAAAATGACCCCATTCTATAAACTACACCCCTCAAGGTATTCAAAACTTTGTTAACCCTCTAGGTGTTGCACAGAGTTATTGGCAAATGGGGATGAAATTTGAGAATTTCATTTTTTGCCTAATTTTAAATTTTAACCCATTTTTTCCACTAACAAAGCAAGGGTTAACAGCCAAACAAGACTGTATCTTTATTGCCCTGACTCTGCCGTTTACAGAAACACCCTATATGTGGCCGTAAACTACTGTACGGCCACACAGTGGGGCGTAGAGTGAAAGGTGCGCCGTTTGGCTTTTGGAAGACAGATTTTGCTGGACTGGTTTATTTACACCATGTCCCACTGAAGCCCCCCTGATGCACCCCTAGAGTAGAAACTTCATAAAAGTGACCCCATCTAAGAAACTAAACCCCTCAAGGTATTCAAAACTGATTTTACAAACTCTGTTAACCCTTTAGGTGTTGCACAAGATTTAATGGAAAATAGAGATACAATTTCAAAATTTCACCTTTTTGACAGATTTTCCATTTTAATATTAACCCTTTTTTCCAGTTACAAAGGGTTAAGAGCCAAACAAAACTCATTATTTATGGCCCTGATTCTGTAGTTTACAGAAACACCCCATATGTGGTTGTAAACTGCTGTACGGGTACACGGCAGGGCGCAGAAGGAAAGGAATGCCATACGGTTTTTGGAAGGCAGATTTTGCTGGACTGTTTTTTTTGACACAATGTCCCATTTGAAGCCCCCCTGATGCACCCCTAGAGTAAAAACTCCAAAAAAGTGACCCCATTTTAGAAACTACGGGATAAGGTGGCAGTTTTGTTGGTACTAGTTTAGGGTACATATGATTTTTGGTTGCAGTATATTACACTTTTTGTGAGGCAAGGTAAGGCTACTTCCACACTAGCGTTCGGGCGGATCCGTTCTGAACGGATCCGCTCATATTAATGCAGACGGTGGCTCCGTTCAGAACGGATCCGTCTGCATTATAACTTGGAAAAATTTTCTAAGTGTGAAAGTAGCCTGAGCGGATCCGTTCAGACTTTACATTGAAAGTCAATGGGGGACGGATCCGCTTGAAGATTGAGCCATATGGTGTCATCTTTAAGCGGATCCGTCCCCATTGACTTCCATTATAAGTCGGAACGGATCCGCTCGCCTCCGCACGGCCAGGCGGACACCCGAACGCTGCTTGCAGCGTTCAGGTGTCCGCTCACTGAGCGGAGCGGAGGCTGAGCTCTGGCAGGCGGATGCATTCTCAGTGGATCCGCCTCCACTGAGAATGCATTAGGGCCAGACGGCTGCGTTCAGGGACGCTTGTGAGCCCCTTCAAACGGAGCTCACGAGCGGACACTCGAACGCAGGTGTGAAAGTAGCCTAACAAGAAATAGCTTTTTTGGCACCGTTTTTTTTTTTTTTATTTACAACATTCATCTGACAGGTTAGATCATGTGGTAATTTTATAGAGCAGGTTGTCACGGACGCAGCGATACCTAATATGTATACTTTTTTTTATTTATGTAAGTTTTACACAATGATTTAATTTTGAAAACAAAAAAAATGTTTTAGTATCTCCATAGTCTAATAGCCATAGTTTTTTCAGTTTTTGGGAAATTATCTTAAGTAGGGTCTCATTTTTTGCAGTTTGATTGACACTATTTTGGGGTGCATATGACTTTTGGATCACTTGCTATTACACTTTTTGTGACGTAAGATGACAAAAAATTGCTTTTTTTACACCGTTTTTATTTTAATGTGATATTGTTATTTATATCATGTGATATTTTTATAGAGCAGGTCGATACGGACGCGGCGATACCTAATATGTATACTTGTTTTTTATTTATGTAAGTTTTACACAATGATTTCATTTTTGAAACAAAAAAAATCATGTTTTAGTGTTTCCATAGTCTAAGGGCCATAGTTTTTTCAGTTTTGGGGCGATTTATCTTGGGTAGGGTATGATTTTTGCGGGATGAGATGACGGTTTGATTGTTACAATTTCGGCGTACATGCAACTTTTTTGATCACTTTTATTACCTTTTTTTGGGAAGTAAGGTGGGCAAAATTTCAATTTCATCAGAGTTTTTTTTTATTTTTATGGCGTTCAGGTAAAGTAACATGACCGTTTTATAGATCAGGTCGTTACGGACGCGGCGATACCAAACATGTGTAGGGAATTTTATTTTTTTCATTTTTAATCAGTGATAAATGTGTTTTTTGATTTTAACTTTTTTTTTTCACATTTTTTTTTACCCAGACCCACTTGGTTCTTGAAGATCCAGTGGGTCTGATCTCTGTATAATACAGTACAGTACACTATGTCTGAACATGCCTTTAGCATAGATCTGTTCAGCACCATGGACAGCAGGATGCCTGAGAAGGCGTCCTGTTGCCATGGGAACCTTCCCCTTCTGCTCAGTTGTGGCCACAACTGTGCAGACAGGGAAGGGTAAGGACGGGGCGGTCGGGGGGCTGCCTGGGAGCTCTCTCCCTCTCCCATCGGGGGGCTGCAAAGGCACAGCAGCCCCCCGATCGGAGAGGGAGGGAGCTCCCTGAGCTGTCACCGATGTCAGTCGTTTATACCAGGGTGTCAGCAATGTGCTGACACCCTGGTATACCCACTAGACGCCAACGATTATTCAAGGGGAGGCGGGCGGAGGATCGCAATCCCGTCTGCCTTTCAGGGACCGCGGGGATCAGAAACTGCAGAAAGCGCATCAAACCGCAGGTCTGAATTGACCTGCGGTTTGTTGCGATCGCCGACATGGGGAGGTCACGGGACCCCCCCGCGCATTTAGCCTAGGTGCCTGCTCAATGATTTGAGCAGGCACCTTGTTCCGATCACCGCCAGCCGGGCGGCAGTGATCGGAACAACACATGACGTACCGGTACGTCATGTGTCCTTAAAAGGTTAAATTTAACCCGCCCTCCCCAAAAAATAAAAAATTTAAATGTAAGGTGTGTGGAGAAATAAATGAACGTTAATGGATGATTACGGGCCAGGCCTCACGCTCAATTTCATGTTATCACTCACAGGTAAATTGCTGCTATGTCTTGTGTATTAATGCAGTAATCATAAATGCTGCTTAATTAAATGGAACACGTCCCAAAAACCAACCATGTGGAAACTGAAAATATGTAAATGGTCGATTGAGACCAGACCCATAATATTGCATTAATGCTCCCTGGTAAATTGTTACCCTAGCCTGTCTACTGGTGTACTGATCACCTATATGTTGGTTTAATTAAAATCAACTAGTCCCCAAAAATGTAAATTGCAACAATGTGGCGGAATAAATGAATGTTAACGGATGATTAAGGGCCTTATGCTCAATTTCTCATTATTACTCACAGGTCGATTGCTACCCTACCCTGTGTCTTGTAGTAATCACATATTTGCTGGTTTAATTAAATGTAACAATCCCCAAAAAACTTTAAATTCCAACCATGTGGAAAGTGAACATACGTAAATGGATGATTCAGTCTTGACGCTAAATACACACTGGTAGATTGCTACCACACCATGGGTATTGCTGCAGTAATCATGTATATATGCTGCTTAATTAAATGAAACCCCCACAAAAAAAATTAAATTTCAACCATGTGGAAACTGAATAAACATAAATGGATGATTGAGGCATGATGCTAAAATTCACCATAATACACACTGATAGATTGCTGTCACATCATGGATATTGCTACAGTAATCATGTATATATATATATATATATATATATATACAGGTCCTTCTCAAACAATTAGCATATTGTGAGAAAGTTCATTATTTTCTGTAATGTACTGATAAACATTAGACTTTCATATATTTTAGATTCATTACACACAACTGAAGTAGTTCAAGCCTTTTATTGTTTTAATATTGATGATTTTGGCATACAGCTCATGAAAACCCAAATTTCCTATCTAAAAAAATTAGCATATTTCATCCGACCAATAAAAGAAAAGTGTTTTTAATACAAAAAAAGTCAACCTTCAAATAATTATGTTCAGTTATGCACTCAATACTTGGTCGGGAATCCTTTTGCAGAAATGACTGCTTCAATGCGGCGTGGCATGGAGGCAATCAGCCTGTGGCACTGCTGAGGTGTTATGGAGGCCCAGGATGCTTCGATAGCGGCCTTAAGCTCATCCAGAGTGTTGGGTCTTGCGTCTCTCAACTTTCTCTTCCCAATATCCCACAGATTCTCTATGGGGTTCAGGTCAGGAGAGTTGGCAGGCCAATTGAGCACAGTAATACCATGGTCAGTAAACCATTTACCAGTGGTCTTGGCACTGTGAGCAGGTGCCAGGTCGTGCTGAAAAATGAAATCTTCATCTCCATAAAGCTTTTCAGCAGATGGAAGCATGAAGTGCTCCAAAATCTCCTGATAGCTAGCTGCATTGACCCTGCCCTTGATAAAACACAGTGGACCAACACCAGCAGCTGACATGTCACCCCAGACCATCACTGACTGTGGGTACTTGACACTGGACTTCAGGCATTTTGGCATTTTGCTCTCCCCAGTCTTCCTCCAGACTCTGGCACCTTGATTTCCGAATGACATGCAACAGTCCAGTGCTGCTTCTCTGTAGCCCAGGTCAGGCGCTTCTGCCGCTGTTTCTGGTTCAAAAGTGGCTTGACCTGGGGAATGCGGCACCTGTAGCCCATTTCCTGCACACGCCTGTACACGGTGGCTCTGGATGTTTCTACTCCAGACTCGGTCCACTGCTTCCGCAGGTCCCCCAAGGTCTGGAATCGGTCCTTCTCCACAATCTTCCTCAGGGTCCGGTCACCTCTTCTCGTTGTGCAGTGTTTTCTGCCACACTTTTTCCTTCCCACAGACTTCCCACTGAGGTGCCTTGATACAGCACTCTGGGAACAGCCTATTCCTTCAGAAATGTCTTTCTGTGTCTTGCCCTCATGCTTGAGGGTGTCAATGATGGCCTTCTGGACAGCAGTCAGGTCGGCAGTCTTACCCATGATTGCGGTTTTGAGTAATGAACCAGGCTGGGAGTTTTTAAAAGCCTCAGGAATCTTTTGCAGGTGTTTAGAGTTAATTAGTTGATTCAGATGATTAGGTAATAGCTCGTTTAGAGAACCTTTTCATGATATGCTAATTTTTTGAGATAGGAAATTTGGGTTTTCATGAGCTGTATGCCAAAATCATCAATATTAAAACAATAAAAGGCTTGAACTACTTCAGTTGGTGTGTAATGAATCTAAAATATATGAAAGTCTAATGTTTATCAGTACATTACAGAAAATAATGAACTTTATCACAATATGCTAATTTTTTGAGAAGGACCTGTATATATATATATATATATATATATATATATATATGTATGCTGCCTTATTAAATTGAACCCCCCCCCCAAAAAATTTAATTGGGACCATGTGGAAACTTAATATATACATAAACAGACGATTGAGGCTTGAGGCCCAATTTCTTGTTAATACACTGTAGTAGATTGGTGCTATACCTTGTGGCTTGTAGTAATCACATATATATGCTAGTTTAATTAAATGTAACAATCCCCCAAAAAAATTTTAATTCCAACTGTGTGAAAACCGTATATAAACGGACAACTGAGGCTTGACGCTAAATTTGACATTAATACACTGGTAGATTGCTGCCACACCATGGGTATTGCTGCAGTAATCACGTATATATGCAGCTTACTTAAATTGAACCCCACAAAAAAGGATTTCTGTTAAAATAAGGGGAAAACTGTATTTGCTTATGTTAGCAGGCACAGCCACAGGTCCTGTCTGTCAGCTGCCCTGCTTTTCTCTCTTGTACACAACACACATTTCTTCTTTGGAATCCTAGCCTTTTCCTTCACTCTCCTTAGCAATAAGTTTGAGGCTGGTTTCACACGGGCGTTGCGGGAAAAGGTGCGGGTGTGTTGCGGGAACAACCGCGATTTTTCCGCGCGAGTGTTAAACATTGTAATGCGTTTTGCACTCGCGTGAGAAAAATCGCGCCTGTTTGGTACCCAAACCTTGGGATCGGTGTTCTGTAGATTGTATTATTTTCCCTTATAACATGGTTAAAAGGGAAAATAATGGCATTCTGAATACAGAATGCATAGTACAATGGGGCTGGAGGGGTTAAAAAAAAAATATATTTTTTAACTCACCCTAATCCACATGATCGCGCAGCCGGCATCTCCTTCTGTCTTCATCTTAGGCTAGTTTCACACTAGCGTTCGGCTGTCCGCTCGTGAGCTCCGTTTGAAGGGGCTCACGAGCGGACCCGAACGCTTCCGTCCAGCCCTGATGCAGTCTGAATGGATGCGGATCCGCTCAGACTGCATCAGTCTGGCGGCGTTCAGCCTCCACTCCGCTCAGCAGGCGGACACCTGAACGCTGCTTGCAGCGTTCGGGTGTCCGCCTGGCCGTGCGGAGGCATGCGGATCCGTCCAGACTTACAATGTAAGTCAATGGGGACGGATCCGTTTGAAGATGCCACAATATGGCTTAATCTTCAAACGGATCCGTCCCCCATTGACTTTCAATGTAAAAGTCTGGACGGATCCGCTCAGTCTAATTTCACACTTAGCCATTTTTTGCCAATATAATGCAGACGGATCCGTTTTGAACGGAGCCACCGTCTGCATTAATATGAGCGGATCCGTTCAGAACGGATCCGATCGAACGCTAGTGTGAAAGTAGCCTTAGCTGTGTGCAGTAACAGGACCTGTGGTGACGTCACTCCGGTCATCACATGATCCATTACATGATCTTTTACCATGGTGATGGATCATGTGATGGATCATGTGATGGATCATGTGATGGATCATGTGATGGACCATGTGATGACCGGAGTGACGTCACCACAGGTCCTGTTACTGCACACAGCTAAGATGAAGACAGAAGGAGATGCCGGCTGCGCGATCAAGTGGATTAAGGTGAGTTAATTTTTTTAATTTTTTTTTTAACCCCTCCAGCGCTATTGTACTATGCATTCTGTATTCAGAATGCTATTATTTTCCCTTTTAACCATGTTATATGGGAAAATAATATTGATCGGGTCTCCATCCCGATCGTCTCCTAGCAACCGTGCGTGAAAATCGCACCGCATCCCCACTTGCTTGCGGATGCTTGCGATTTTCACGCAACCCCATTTATTTCTATGGGGCCTGTGTTACATGAAAAACGCACAATATAGGGCATGCTGCGATTTTCACGCAACGCACAAGTGATGCGTGAAAATCACCGCTCATGTGAACAGCCCCATAGAAATGAATGGGTCGGGATTCAGTGCAGGTGCAATGTGTTCAACTCACGCATCGCATCCGCACGGAATACTCGCCCGTGTGAAAGGGGCCTGACTGTCTCCGATTGCCTTTTTGTTTACTCCCCCTGACTCCCTAAGATTGTTTTTCTGGCAGACACTGTAAAACCCAACCACCCTCATTCACAGTGACAGCCCAACACAGAATATTGTTCTGCTAGGTCATTTAGGATCAGTGACAGCAAGTATGGTGTGTATAAAACTATGGCACCTATTGAATCATATACAGCCAGGTCCATAAATATTGGGACATCAACACAATTCTAACAATTTTGGCTGGCTCTATACACCACCACAATGGATTTGAAATGAAACAAACAGGATGTGCTTTAACTGCAGACTGTCAGTCTGATTTGAGGGCATTTACATCCAAATCAGGTGAACGGTGTAGGAATTACAACAGTTTGCATATGTGCCTCCTTCTTGTTAAGGGACCAAAGTAATGGGACAGAATAATAATCATAAATCAAACTTTTACTTTTTAATACTTGGTTGTAAATCCTTTGCAGTCAATTACAGCCTGAAGTCTGGAACGCATAGACATCACCAGACGCTGGGTTTCATCCGTGGCGATGCTCTGCCAGGCCTGTACTGCAAAGGTCTTCAGTTCCTGCTTGTTCTTGGGGCATTTTCCCTTCAGTTTTGTCTTCAGCAAGTGAAATGCATGCTCAATCGGATTCGGGTCAGGAGATTGACTTGGCCATTGCATACCATTGCACTTATTTCCCTTAAAAAACTCTGTTGCTTTTGCAGTATGCTTTGGGTCATTGTCCATCTGCACTGTGAAGCGCCGTCCAATGAGTTCTGAAGCATTTGGCTGAATATGAGCAGATAATATTGCCCGAAACACTTCAGAATTCATCCTGCTGCTTTGGTCAGCAGTCACATCTTCAATAAATACAAGAGAACCAGTTCCATCGGCAGCCATACATGCCCACGTCATGACACTACCACCATCATGCTTCACTGATGAGGTGGTATGCTTAGGATCATGAGCAGTTCCTTTCCTTCTCCATACTCTTCTCTTCCCATCACTCTGGTACAAGTTGATCTTGGTCTCATCTGTCCATAGGATGTTGTTCCAGAACTGTGAAGGCTTTTTTAGATGTTGTTTGGCAAACTCTAATCTGGCCTTCCTGTTTTTGAGGGTTTACATCTTGTGGTGAACCCTCTGTATTCACTGGTGAAGTCTTCTCTTGATTGTTGACTTTGACACACATACACCTACCTCCCAGGGAGTGTTCTTGATCTGGCCAACTGTTGGTCATCCACCACAGTTGTTTTCGGTGGTCTTTCGGGTCTTTTGGTGTTGCTGAGCTCACCGGTGCGTTTTTTCTTTTTAAGAATGTTCCAAACAGTTGTTTTGGTCACGCCTAATGTTTTTGCTATCTCTCTGATGGGTTTGTTTTGCATTTTTCAGCCTAATGATGGCTTGCTTCACTGATAGTGACAGCTCTTTGGATCTCATCTTGACATTTGACAGCAACAAATTCCAAATGCAAATAGCAGACTTGAAATGAACTCTGGACCTTTTATCTGCTCATTGTAATTGGGATAATGAGGGAATTACACACACCTGGCCATGGAACAACTGAGAAGCCAATTGTCCCATTACTTTTGGTCCATTAACAAGTGGGAGGCACATATGCAAACTGTTGTAATCCCTACACCGTTCACCTGATTTGGATGTCAATACCCTCAAATTAAAGTTGATAGTCTGCAGTTAAAGCACATATTGTTCGTTTCATTTCAAATTCATTGTTGTGATGTATAGAGCCCAAAATTTTAGAATTGTGTCGATGTCCCAATATTTATGAACCGGACTGTAAATTTCATGGCGTTCTAAAGTAAAAATCTTCACAAAGATTTTTGCATTAAGTGGAATGGAAAGGACAGAGTCATATCTTGTTTAATTTATTTGTCACTTAGCACGACTGCAGAAGGTCACAGTCATTAAGCAGGAGATGATTATCTGATGGCGTTAATTGAATTATTTCCTTCTCGTGCCCGGAGGACATGTGTAAGCCAGTTTCCTGCTTATAAAAGGCTCTGTTTTAGCCTAAGAATTTCTTTTAATCTGAAATCTCAGTTCTGGTGGCTGTCATCTACTTGGGCAGCATGCTCAACTTGTGTCTCCTTGATTGTGGTTATGGAGTATTTTGTGAATCCCTTCAGCAAGTAGGTGGTTGCCTTTCATTGGATTATGTCTTTTCCCCTGATGCCATATTGGTGTTTCTAAGAAATTGAGTATTGTACAAATCATTTCTTAAAGTGAAACAAAAATGCTGAATATATTTGGCGATAGACAGATAGAGGTCAACCACTCTGTGTGGTGGTAATATGACATCAGTTACCCTCATGTTAACCACTGCTAGTGCTGAGTGTTCCTTGCTCTTACAGGAGTGCTCATGTACACAAGTCATCGGTTATAGGCATTATGTCCCCTGGTACTAAAAAAACAATGTTGTAATGATAGTGTTTAGGGGAGAGATGCATCCCCTGATTGTTTTCAATGTTCAAGCC
The DNA here is from genome assembly GCF_014858855.1 of Bufo gargarizans. Lineage (NCBI taxonomy): Eukaryota > Metazoa > Chordata > Amphibia > Anura > Bufonidae > Bufo > Bufo gargarizans. The sequence goes on from NC_058085.1 coordinate 312,870,204, forward strand.
ACGCAGCATGGGATCCAGAGCTGGACCTTACTGCAATATATAAAGTTTTGTACTTTATAATTTTTATCTTGCTGCCATCAAAAATCAATTTCCAGGTGCAGTATGTAAAGTATATATAAACTTGAGTTCATATACAGACCATACACAAGCATATACAATGTATGAGAATTCTGAGTATCATAAGTAACAGTAAGCTGTAGCAGGCATAAGTCATGCTGATGCTAATGTTTTCTTTTAAAGTGAAAAAATTATTAGTTTTATGAGATATCCATGAGTGATGGATGGTTCTTCTCAGTACTAAAAATAAAGGTTGTGCTGGATATGGTAAGCGTCTCATGGATTGTTATAATATATAATGCAAGATCTTTAAATATAAATATACATGGTGAAAAGGTTTCCAATATTATGAAGAAGTGAGACATTCAGATTTGTTTTTGAAGTGTGGAAATATTGCAATTCACTGACATTCGTGAGACTGCTGCTCTATATATCTGTATATCTATATACAGGCTCAGATTTACTAATCCTAAAGATGACATAAGCTTAGCCAGGCTGTGTAAACCTGCACCAGAATTATCACAGGGGCTCAGGCTGGATGAGGAATCTGGTGCATGGAGAGTCACTTTTCTCTGACTCTGTACCAACTGTTGGTTGTCTTACTTTGAGACAGATTTTTATGTCAAAATTGTGGCACAATTTTGGTGTAAAATGGATCATTGTAGCCCTGCCCCATTTCACATAAAACTCCTCCCCTTTGTACTAAGCTTCCCCCTTTGTTGAGCATTTCAGAGAAAAAGTGTACACACTTAGATAGTTCCAAATTGCACCAATTTGCGCCACTTTTCGGGCTTTTGTTTTGTGCAATTAGTATATCTGGACCACAGTATGATATGGATGTGTAGGGGTAATTTCATACATCCGTCTAGTCCTAAAAATCTCACCTTAGGGATCGCAATCTCAGACAACCTATAGAATACAATTTAAGGTTGTTTCTGTGTCAGTTTTAAGTCTGGCTTTGCTTTATGTGCCTGCACCAAATTTATGAACTGATGCATCTTAACCCGTAGTCAATCTGCACTGTACATGTACAGCGCTACGTGCCATGACTTAAGGACCAGCACGGTACATATATGGCACTCTGATCGGGCGGGTGAAGGAGCTGTGCCTGCTCAGTCAGCAGCATAGGTCCGGCTGTTCCTGACAGCCAAGCCCTTGCTGTATACACCAGCATCCGTGAATACACCTATGCAGGCATATTAACCCCTTGTATGCTGCAGTCAAAATCGTACCAATCAAACTATCACCTCATCCTGCAGGAAAAGAGCCCCCACATACAATCGCCCAAAAAATGTAAAAAAAAAATATGGCTTTCTGAAACGGCAACAAAAAACAAGATTTTTTATTTTCAAAAATGCTTTACTGTGTAAAACTTAATAAAATAAAACTAGACTTATAAATAGGTAGATAGATAAATATTAGATATCATTGCGTTTGTAATGACCTGCTCTGTAAACATATCACATGATCCATCCCTTCAGGTGAACGCTATAAAAAAATAAAAATAACAAAATACCAAGCAATCAAAAAGTCATATGTACCTCAAAATGGTACCAATCAAACTATCACCTCATCCCGCAAAAAAAAAATCCCTAAAACAAGACTGTTCGCAAAATAAAAAGTGATCAAACAGTTTTATGTAACCCAAAATAGAACCAATGATGATGGCAACTCATCCCACAAAAAAATAAGTTTGACACAGGTCTATTTATAGAAAAATGAATGTATGGTTGTCAGAAAATGTCTGTTCTGGTCCCCAGAGTTTGTTCAATAGCAGCATGGCGCCCATAACCTAAATCCATCAAAATCTTCACAGCAAAAGTCAAATAGCGGTCTTTCTTTAACTCTGCATTTCCGTACCTAGTAGAACCCATCTGACAATTTAAATAGGCATGGTGTGTCTCAGATGGCACACGGTGGGCTAAGCATATTGGGCACTGAAATCCCACATCTGTTGAAAACTTGCAATTTCCATTTTTCACAATCCCATGCTCATTAATTTTTGCAAAACACCTGTGGGGTCAAAGTGCTCGCTCCACCCCTTAATAAATACCTTGGGAGTGTAGTTTCCAATATACTGTAGGGTTAGTTCTCGGGATTCCATTTATTATTTTACCCGAGCCTCTACAGTTGTCAAGATGCCTAAATCACTACATTGGGCCTCAAATGGCCTGAGCCCTGTTGTATGTCCAAGCAAAAGATTAAGGCTACATGTAGAGTGTTTATAAAACCAGGAAGCACGGCATAATTATAAGAAAGGGCTTGATTTTTACACTGGCATACACTGGGCACAACATATTGGGAACTGAAATGGCATAATTGCAATTTTTCACTTTGTACCATCTGCTGTAAATTCATTTTGCAAAACACCTGTTAGGTCAAAATGCTCACTACACCCATTGGTAAATACTGTGAGGAGTATGATTTCTAAAATAGGGTAATTTCTTGGGAGTTTCTTTTTTTATTTAACCTCAGAACCTCTGGAGTTGTTGGTCAATGCTGTATAAATCACCACACTAGGCCTCAAATGTACATGGCGCCCCTTCCCTTCTGAGCCTTGCGGTGTGCCCATACAGCACTTATGACCACATATAGCATGTTGTCATATTTAGGAGAAAATAGGTAACAAACTATGGGATGATTTTCCCCTGTTACCAGTTGTAAAAATTAAAATAAAAATAAAAAAATTCCGTCACAGGTAATGGGGAAAAGGTAAAACACCAGATACACACAAAAGAAATAGACAACAGTCTACAACTCTCCCGACTCAAGATCCTGCGCATGGCCCATTCAATCCTCTGGGCACGTCCTCCGTCCAATCTTCAGCGCATGCGCCCGGCCGGGGTCACATCGCGCCTGCGCACAGAGCGCTGCAGCCTCTGCTTTATGCGCATGCGCCGGGCACTTGAGTCGTCGAGAGTTGTAGCCTCCGCCCCGCGAAGTTAATATTGATGAGCTGGGCGGGGCTTCAGAACGGCAGTTGGGAGCGGCTGGCTGGGCGCATTTTGACATGAAACGCCGCCCCTTGGGCAGATTGGTGACCGGACAAGCAGGTTATAAAACTTTATATTTCGGTATTTATAAGGTGGACAGGGGGGATACTTAGATGATTTTAATAGACTTTATAAGACCTGTACTGACATATATATACCTAAATATGCTAATTGGGCCTGTCAGTATCCCTTTAAAGTGAGGGCTTAGTCCATATATTATGTTTGCATCTATTGTTTTAGTGCATTATTTTCCATGACTTTCCAAAGTGACTACTACACCCCTTGAAAAGTGCCATGGGGGTGTAGTTTCCAAAATGGGGTCACTTTTTAGGGGTTTCTACTGTAGAGGTGCATCAAGGAATTGTCACGGCTGAGGACGGGGAAAATCCTCAGCCGTGCGATGCCAGATGATGTTAACCCCTGCTCGGCCAGGACGACAGAATTAGGGAGCAGGTCACCTCCTAATCGCATCCCTAATCTGACCCTAACTCCTAGCTGCATGGGCCGACCTTTAAGGTAGGAGGACCCATGCTCAGGAACCTCGGATCCCTAACTCACCCTCCGACCGGTCCCTGAACTAGGAGTCAGGGTAAGACGGCCTGTTCCTTCTGGACACGGAGGAACAGGGGTCTCACTGGCCAAGCTGCAGGGAAAAGGGGAAACACAAACAGATCTATGGATATGGCAGGTGAACTGAACCAGTTCCACCTACCTGCCACAGCCTTGCTGACTGGATCCCTGTGGTGGCAAGCTGAAGATCCCAACGCATCCACACACAGAGACCCAGATCCATAGCTGCACAGAAAAACAAGGAAAACATCAAATGGACATCACACATAAACTTGACATAAACTTATGACCACAAGGGTGGCCCCCACTGGCAGGTGAAATAACAGGAGGCTGCTCCAGCTAAGCATGACTGAAGCAACCCACAGACTGAAGCTAACAGTGAGGCTTTATAGGCCCCAGTAGCCACACCCAACAAACACACCCAGTGTTCACAGACACATAAGGGAATTAACCCTTCAAACACAAGGTAAGGGAAGACGGCCACTTAAAGGGGAATACACACATAAAACACACACTACACCTGTTGCCGCGGGCAACGGCATGTGTGACAATCATGTCCTGGGGATCAGCCATAGGGCTGGGACACTGCCACCACACGCACTAAAGACTACACGTTGCCACGGACAACCAAATGCAGGAAAGTGTCACACCACATACCATAGGCCGTGACAGGAATCTTCAAATGTTACATGACGCCTGAAAATCATTCCAGTGAAATCTGCCCTCCAAAAGCCATATGGTGCACCTTCTCTTCTGAGCCCTGCTGTGTGCCCATACAGCAATGTTTGACCACATATGGGATGTTACCATATTCAGGAGAAAATGAGTAACAAACTGTTGGGTGCATTTTCTCCTGTTACTGCTTGTAAAAATAAAAAATCTGTAGCTAAACAAACATTTTAGTTTAAAACATGTATTTTTTTATTTTGACAGCCATGTATTTCTAAATTCTATAAATGCCTGTGGGATCAAAGCACTTGCTACACCCCTAGAAAAATTATATGAGGGGTGTAGTTTTCAAAATGGTGTAACATTTTGGAGGCTTGCACTGTAGGGGTACCTCGGTGTCTCTTCAATCACAACATGGCTTTCAAAAACGATTTCAGCAAAATCTGCCCTCCAAAAACATATGGCACTCTTTCCCTTATGACACTTGCCATGTGTCCATACAGCAGTTTACGACCACATATGGGGTGTTTATGTAAATTGCAGAATTAGAGTTATAAAAACGTTGTTATTTTTGGCTGTTAACCCTTTCTGCATTACAGGAAAAATTGATTAAAATGAAAAAGCTGAAAAAAAAACAACCTGTTGTGGATCATCTAAAGGGGTAAAAAAGTTTGTAAAATCAGTCTTGAATAATATGAGGGGTGTAGTTTCGAAAATTGAGTCATTTATGGGTGGTTTCTCTTATGTAAGCCCCTTAGTGACTTCATCATTGACATTTTTAAGAAAAATGTATAAAATTCTAGGTCTTCTAACATCTAAGCCTTCCATCATCCTTAGATCAGACCTCAATCAGCCTCAAATCAAACCCCCCATCAGTCTCAGATTACACCCCCGTCAGCCTTAGATTAGACGTTAATAAACTTACCTTGCTTGCTCTGGACAGCGCTGCGACTCACTAACTGCTCCCTGCTCTTCTTCCCGCCTGCGCTGGACTGTGACCTGGCATCGCACAGCATCAGGTCATAGTGTGTGCCTATGTGAACTATGTCCTGACGCTGTACGTAGTCAGGACAGAGTGCAGAGTGGGGCCCGGAAGAAGACCAGGGAGGTAGAGTAGGGCCAGTGCAGTGCTTCCCTCACAGTTCCCTGCACCTTCCGCACGCTGATAGCCTCATTAGCATTCGGACTATAAGACACACTACTACAATACTCACTTTTGGGGAAAATAAAGTGTGCCTTACAGTCTGAAAAATATGCTACATATGCAGGTATCACATATTAAAGAACATACCTTTTGTTAACGATAGAGATGAGCGGATTTCTCAAAAATTCTATTCGGTTGGTTCGCCAAATTTTCCGAAAAAATTCGGTTCGATACAAACTTATTCGTGGTGAATTACATAAAAAAAAACTGCAATTTCCTTGCTGCAGAGAGCCTTTATAGTGGTGTAGAACACTGTGCCTTGCAGTAACACACATAGGGTGTCCGCTGTGGTAGTGAAACAATACTGTGAGTCAGTATGACATGTAGATGACAGGTGTCGCTCTTAGAATCACTGCACACTTTACTTATTTGGGCAGTTACGGGGCCAAAACTGACCAAATAACTCAAGTGTGAACTCAGGTCAATGTTAGCACCAGGTATAAAGAACCAGAACCGTGCAGAGGCTCAAGATCCTTCTGGAGCATGAAAGAGACCGCTCCTTTTACACCGTCGTCAGCTGATTCCACATAGATTTCTACAGACCCTGTTCTATTAAACGCTTATACAAGTAGAGCTCCCCTGACAGAGTGGAGTGGGTGTCAGCAGTAAGTTTGTGTTGACGTCACTGATTATTTTGCCCTTCCTCTGATACGTCAGAATAATAGCCCCCAAAAAACGAATCCTGTCTGTGGAGCATCTGCCTTTACTCGGTCAGCATTTGGTCAGCAAGCCATCAGTATTGCTAAAGCCCAAAAAAACAGGAGTGGATCCAAAACAGAGATGACATGTGAATGGAATATGTGCATGTCTTCTGTGTTTTATACCCACTCCTGCTTTTGGCTACCAAATCATGAACCAATTCTAAAGCAAAATACGGACCATGTTATGCAGGCCTTAAAGCTGCTACATAGACAGGACCCGTTGTGCGTCTCATTTTTACTTCCTTCTGACAGATGAGAAGAAGGTTTCAAATAAATGATGATGTCAGCCAGGCCGAAAGGCAAAATAGTGGCCCAGTCATGAAGTGGGGATGGTAGAAACAACATGAAAAGTCCACAGAGTGGCCCTATGACATAGTGGTGAGGTGGAAGCAGCATGAGGAGGCCACAGAGTGGCCCAATGACAGAGTCTGAAGGTGGCATCAGGAGAAGGCCACAGAGTGGCACAATGAAAGTATGGAGGTGGCAGCAGCATCAGTTGGCCACAGAGTGTCACAACGACAGAGTGTGGAGGTGGCAGTAGCATCAGGAGGAGGCCACAGGGTGGCACAATGACAGTGTGGAGGTGGCAGCAGCATCAGGAAGCCACAGAGTGGCACAATGACAGAGTGTGGAGTTTAGGGCGGCCAGACGTCCGGTTTTAGGCCGGAACGTCCAGTTTTCAGGCTCCTGGTCCATAAGTCCTCCTTCTTTTGTGGTTACACAGGTGATGGCAGTTGGCACGGGACAGGATGGCTTTACGTATCCCTATCACTGGGAGCAGGGCCTGGCAGCATGTCCAGACTGCACAGTGCGCAGTATGACGTGACGTCATGGCACCTCCGTGCTACTTGCGTGGCACCTCCGACGTGTACCTTTAGTTCAGGCGGGAGCGGCAGCGGAGCGTGGGTGCCACTCTGATCAATGTTCACTGGCACTGCCTGCCATCCACAATTCCACGCTGGTCCAGGCCGTCCAGTGCTTGAAGAGCCAGCAGAATCAGCACTCAGCCCACTAGGCACAAGGTTAGCACAGAACCCACTGCCCCATGTACTTACAGGACTATATATCTGAGTATAAATTATATATGGACTAAGCTGGAATAACCTGGGCATCATCTTTATAGGGGTTGTCCAAGTTATATTTATTGATGACCTATCCTCAGGATAGGTCATCAATATAAGATCAGATGGGGTCCGACACCTGGCACCCCCGCCGATCAGCTGTTTGAAGAGAAGTCGCGCACCGTGCCAGCGCTGCCTCCTCTTCATTGCTTACCTGCTCGCTGTTGCATCTGCAGCGGTGAGCAGGTGTAATTACACCCAAGCTGTCCCATTTATTTCAATGGTGTGGATCACCTCTATACACTTGTATAGGAGCGATCCGTACCATTGAAATTAATGCTGTATCAGGGTCACAGCGCTTTGAGTCCCAAGGGAGAAAAGCGCTATAAAAATATCATTATTATTATTATATAGTGACATGGATCATGCTGGTATAACCTGGGCATCTCCTATATATAATTATATATGTTCCAGTGGCGGATCCAGAGACTGGTCTCGGGAGGGGCACTTCCAGATTGTTTTGTGGCGGCGGACAGATGCCAGATGCCTGTCCCGCTAAACTGAGGGACGAACTGAAATGTCCCAGTCCCCATGGCTAGTTAATCACATTACATATCATCTAATAGACTGTCTGAAGTACTGGTACGGTCTTCTAAGAAGATGGCAGTGCGTCCTTGTGGATACAGAGTCCCTGGTAATAGTCTTTGACCACACAGGGCAGTAAATGATTTGTTTTCATTGGGGCCGTCAGATCGGATCAGTTACACACACTGGTCTTCTGTAGGTGTTTCTTCGTGTCGGCGGTTCAAGGCCAGTCTGATCACACTCTGCACTGAGGAGACATATCGCAGCACTCCCCCCGCACCACAGAGACAACACTGGACCCCCAACACCTTACCGCAGACTCACACACAACATCCTGCTGCAGGTGCTCACACACACACAGGCACCCGAGGCACAAAGAGAGAGAGACAGGCAGCGGTGTCCCTGTCAGGCTGTCAGTGACAGTGTGAGCAGAAGAAATGCTCTGTCTATAACTAAGGAGTATCAGGGTACATTATACAGGGGTAATATAACTGAGGAGGGGTATCAGGGTACATTATACAGGGGTAATATAACTGAAGAGTGGTATCAGGGTACACTATACAGGGGTAATATAACTGAGGAGGGGTATCAGGGTACACTATACAGGGGTAATATAACTGAGGAGGGGTATCAGGGTACACTATACAGGGGTAAAATAACTGAAGAGTGGTATCAGGGTACACTATACAGAGTGGCACAATGACAGAGCGGGGAGGTGGTGGCAGCAGCAGCATCAGGAGGAGGCCACAGGGTGGTACAATGACAGTGTGGAGGTGGTAGCAGCAGCATCAGGAGACCTGAGTGGTGAGATGGCAGCAGCATAAGGAGACCACAGAGTGACCCATTGACAGAGTGGGGAGGTGGGTGGCAATACCAGTACCAGCTGAAGATGGTAGGTGAAAGAAGGAGCACTTGGCATCAGATGTGTGGCATCAGGTGGGTGGTAGCATCAGAATAGTAGCTGAGGCAGATAGCCAGGAGAAACTGGTCTCTTCAAAGTGTTGGTGTGGAGCCATGGATGATCTAGTTTGATGCATCAGGCATTGGTGGGTGGAAATCCTGGCTGATCCACACCTGATTCATCTTGACAAAGGCCAGTCTCTCTACATTTTGGATGGACAGGAGAGTTTTTCTTGGGGTAACTGTGGCCCCCGCCACATTAAACACCCGCTCTGATACCACACTACAGGCAGGGCAGGGCAGCTTTTCCAGGGCAAACTCTGCCAGTTGCGGCCACAAATCCAGTTTGGCTGCCCAGTAGTCCAACGGATCTTCAATGTGATGTGGCAGGGTGCTTTCCAAGTATGCCAACACCTGCAGGTTTAGGTCCTGCTCCAGGTCTAGCTGCTGCTGGGGAGTAGTTTCTTCACTAAGCAGGTGAAGAAAGCTCATCAGCGACTCTAAATTCAAGTTGCTGTTGATGGAGCTGGAACTGCTCCTGTCACAGCAGCCATGGCAGAGGAACATGAGTGCAGAGGGTCCCCCCCCCCGGTCAGACCTGCAAGAAGATAGACGATGGCGCAGATAGGCGGCGGCCAACTGACTACATAGGATGTCTCTATGGTAGTTCAGTTTGTCCCCCCTCTCGGCAGGTGTAAAAAAGGCCCCCATTTTGGACCGGTAGCGAGGGTCCAACAAGGTGGAGAGCAAGAAGTCATCCCTCTGCCGAATGATGACAATTCAGCTTTCACTATGCAAGTGATGCATCGGGCCATTTGTGCAAGTGACTCAGAGGTACTCCCTGCCTCCATCTCCACTGCATACTGCCACAGTGTGTCTGGGTCCTCTGCCTCGTCTTCCTCATCGCCCTGTAGCTCTTCTGGCTGTGTAGAAAAACCACCCATTTTGCTACACAGTACTTGTTCTCCAAAGTCCTCCTCCTCCTCCCCCTCCAGTTCAGCCCCCACAGGGCTCATGTGGCCATGAGATCTAGGCGCCACGTCTCCAGTCCCCTGACCAGCCAGATTTGCCAGCATCTGTTCCAGGACATGAAGCAGTAGAATGACGTTGTTCATCCCGTAGTCCTGGCGACTGACAAATAACGTGGCCTCCTCAAAGGGCCTGAACAAACGTCAGGTGTCACGCATGATCTGCCACTGGCTGACATCGAAGTTACACAGGGGACTACTGTCCTCTTGGATCATTAAGAAATCGTTTATGGCCTGAATTCTCTGTTCGTATTGTCGGTCCAACATATGGAGGGTGGAATTCCACCGGGTGGAAACGTTGCATATCAGCCTATGTTGGGGGATGTCATTCTGCCGCTCCAGCTCAAGGAGGGTGTGCTTTGCGGTGTTTGAGTGGCTGAAGTGCATGCAAAGTTTTCTGGCCATTTTTAGGATGTCTTGCAGATGGGTGGAAGACATGGTTCTAATTTTGATTTGTCGCAGAGAAAGCTAGGATTCGATTTCTTGATGAAGGGCACTGAGCAGTTCCTCCCCTGTGTGACTCCGTTCACCCAGGCAAACGAGGTGCAGAGCAGTGTGACACCGCCGTGCCCTGCACATGTGGTATGCTGGAGGGGCACTGTGAATTGTCCCTGCAGTAGAGGCTGAGGACAAGGTGGAGGATGAGGAGGCAAAGGTGGACATTGTCGCAGGACCAACGGTGTGAGAACGTGGAGGCAGAAGCTGTGTTACCTGGCCAAGTTGCTGGTGTGGCTGTGCAGGAACCACATTCACCCAGTGGGCCGTAAAGGACATGTATTGTCCCTGACCATAGTTGCAGCTCCACACGTTGGTACTACCGTGGACTTTGGCAGACACCGACAGGCTCAAGGACTCTCCACCTCAGCTCGGCACAAGCCATCAGTTCTCTGAAAGGTGCAGAGTCCACCACTTGGAAAGGGAGGGACTGCAGCACCAGCAACTTGGCCAGGAGCACATTCAGCTTCTGCGCTGTTGGATGAGTGCACGCATACTGTTGTCTCTTGGCAATCGCTTTGCTGATCGAATGCTGAAGGAATGAGTGACGAGGGTAGGAGGAGGAGCATCAGGACCAGGGGCGTAACGTTCATGGTCGCAGAGCAGAGGGGGGGTTCCGCCAGTGCTTTTGTTAAGTGCGGCAGCCGGACCCTCCCTATATTTTAAGGGAGCTCTGGGTGTGCTCTATTCTACTCCTGTCAGCGTAAGACCTGCCGAGGGAGGTCACGGGTCTAGTGGGATCACGCGCCGCAGGACGGGATTGCGCACCGAAGTAACCGAACTTATGCCCACGCAGCCCACAAGTACGGAGCGGATCAGCTTTTATTTTTTTTATGTATGCACACACCGGCTTCAAAGCGGGGAAGGGGGGGTGATTGGGGGTGATCTTTGGTGCGGCCGGCCTGGCACTAATGTCTGAATTCAGAAAGGGGGGCCTGCGCCGGCCATATGAGGGCAGGGGCAGCAAATAATGAGGGGGCAAAATGAAAATGATTATGAAATATATACAGAGAGGGGCAAAAAATGAAATATAGAGAGGTAGTGGGGGCAACCACTGACAAAACGTTGGCAATAATAACCATGAGCACCGCCCATGCCCCGCCGCTGGCCTTATAAGGGAAGGGCATGGCACTGGCAGCAAATCCTTCATAGGGGCCCGGCCCCGGGGCAAAATCATGAAATATATAGAGGCAAACAATGAAATATATACAGTAGGGGCAATAAATGGAATATATACAGAGGGTGCAAAATGGATATATATACAGAGGGGGGAAAATAAAATACATACGGTGAGAGAGTAAAGTATAGTGGGCGGAGGCTTGCAGGGGGGCCCAATTAAAAGTTTGCCCTGGGGCCCATAGAACTCTAGTTACGCCACTGATCAGGACCAGCAGATGATGGTAAGGACAGACAGCTCCCTTCGGCTGAGGTGGTGGAGCCTTGACTGCCTGAAATCGGGTGCGTGCCACTGGGTGATGAAGCTGGTCCACCACATTGGAGCCATGGTTCTCCCAGGCCACTCTATGGTGACGCTGCATATGTTAATGCAGTGTAGTGGTGCCAACATTGGCACCCTGGCCATGCTTCACCATCTGCTCACAGATTCTACAAATGGCCATGTTCCCCTCCTCCGGCGGTTTAAGAAAAAAATGCCACACTGCTGAGTAGGTGATTTTACCCCCAACACTCCTCAATGACTGACTGCTACCGCCGCTGCTTCCGTAAACCCCTGCACCACTACTTTCCGGGCTGGTAGGCTCCTGTGAAGCGGGTAGTCTACCCCAGGCACATTTGGCTCCTGACTTCCCACTGCTGCCACCCTGCTGACTCTCGGCCACGCTACTAACTTGCTGGATCCGCCTCTGCCTCACGGGCAAGCTGCCACCCCCTTCTCCCGGTGATAATGAAGCCCCTAATTCCCCCGGCTCGCGAAGTGCTATCAGCTACATCATCATCATCGAGTACTGTCTGCACATCACTTATGTCCTCCTCAACGGTCTCTGTGTCAGGAGCCTGATGGCTCGCAATACCAGCTTCCATACCACTCTCCTCATCACTACTTGCCCGCCTACCAGAGGAAGTGGCAGATATCTCCTCCACATATTGGCTGGCCAGTAGCTGATGACTGTCCTCTAGTAGCCCGTCCTTGCTGTATAGTGAAGCTGAGCCCACAGCATATAATACTTATGTCTGGCTGAGCGAACAGAAAAGGGCAGAGGCAGGTTGAGGACAGGTGAGGGCACAGGGCCTGCTCCTGGGCCATGTCTACTAAGGGTTGTGTCTGACGAACCCACCAATTCTTGGCTGGGGATGTCTGATGTCACTTTTGGTATTTCAATAGTCAGCGACTATAAATTCCTGTTTCTGGTCTTATCATTTAAAATATAACTTTTATTCTTTCTTTATTAAACAATACATTGCCACGAAAAGATAAAGTGAAATGTTAAAAATACATATGGAGGGCTACTATATTTGGGGCTGAGGGTATGATGTCTCTACTTTGTTGGTAAATCAGTGGGATATTACTACATATCTCTCTGAAAGAGGGGTGCAGTCTATATAATGATATAACCTATATCACTATACTCTATGGGCCAGATTTATCATGACTCTGACAGCTCACTCCACTTTCACATATGGCTAAAGTCAGTTTTAGCCAAGTCAGATTTATGATCGGCCCTTTGAGACTGTAATAAATGTGGTTTGACGGTAGCAGTTTATCCGTCAGTAAGCAGCTTTACAAAAAAGTCGCACGTTTTTACAAAAAAGTCGCACGTTTTTACAAAAAGTTGCATGTTCTATTAAAAAGTCTCATAAGATAAGCATGGTCCTCACTGGAGTGAAATTGCGAATTTTTTTGCGACTTTTCAGCGACTTTTTAAATAGTCCCAATAGTAAATCTGCCTAGAGATTAATTTACATAAGAAAACACGCCCACTTTCAGAAAACTGGCGAGCATAGTGCAGAACAGAAAAGAGTCGCAAATTTGTGCGCAGTTTTAGCGTTTGCGCATTTTTTTGGGACTTTTTCACTCCATTATTCTGACTTGAGCTAATGATAAATCTGGCCCCATGTCTGTAATGTCGGCCGACACCAGGCATTTTATCATCTAGACTGCACTCTGTTAACTGATTACCCTGTAGATAGTGCTTCTTTGATTTATATTTGGCCCCTTTCTAGGGGTCTCTCAATATCTGTGCTCTTAGTACTTTTTTCTATCTACACTGCCCCTGTCATGTAGTGAAGTATGCTCGGCGTCTACAGACCGCCATATTCCTATTCGATTTTTCGCCCTACCATATTTTATTCATTTTTCCTGAAGACGCCGCATTTAGCGGTGAAACATGTCGGGGGAGCTGCATTCTTTATATTTTTTTAAAATATGGTAGGGCGAAAAATCGAATAGGAATACGGCGGTCTGCAGATGCCGAGCATACTTCACTACATGACAGGGGCAGTGTAGATAGAAAAAAGTGCTAAGAGCACAGATATTGAGAGACCCCTAGAAAGGGGCCAGATATAAAACAAAGAAGCACTATCTACAGGGTACTCAGTTAACAGAGTGCAGTCTAGATGATAAAATGCCTGGTGTCGGCCGACATTACAGACATAGAGTATAGTGATATAGGTTATATCATTATATAGACTGCACCCCTCTTTCGGAGAGATATGTAGTAATATCCCACTGATTTACCAACAAAGTAGAGACATCATACCCTCAGCCCCAAATATAGTAGCCCTCCATATGTATTTTTAACATTTCACTTTATGTTTTCGTGGCAATGTATTGTTTAATAAAGAAAGAATAAAAGTTATATTTTAAATGATAAGACCAGAAACAGGAATTTATAGTCGCTGACTATTGAAATACCAATTTTGACCTCCTGGGTACAGCGGGTCATCTAAAATATTCTGATGTCACTTGGCACAAAGTGGATGACCGAGTCAACCATTCAAGAACCGCTGGGCTGCTGGTCAAGGCACGACCGCTAGATGAGACCGGGAGCTCAGGCCTCTCGCTGCGACTCCTGCAGCCTCTTACTCTGCTGCGACCTGTGCCTGTGCCAGAAACATTTAGACCTCTGCCACTCCCCCGTGCGGGGCCTGGCACTTCTCTGTCTGACATACTGTTAGATCAAATAAATAAATTAAAACACCCCAAAAAAGTCTGTAATTTTCTTTTGTTCTACTAATGCACATCAAAGAGGGCTTTAGAACATATAACTGCACCGCTGAATGTCAAATAGGCCCTTACTTTTTTCCACTAATACATGCCAAAAAGGGCTTAAGAACATATAACTGCACCACTGAACAGCAAATATATATTTTTTGCCACTAATACACACCAAAAAGGGCTGTAATTTTCTCATTTCACCACATAACGGCAAATACTTTTTTTTGTGCCACTAATGCGTACCAAAAAGTGCTTAAGAACATATAACTGCACCGCTGAACTGCAAATAGCTCTTACTTTTTTCCATTTATACAAGCCACAAAAGGTTTTGCAACATATAACTGCACCGCAGATCGGCAAATAATGTATATTTTTTTCCCACTAATACACGCCAAAAAGGCTTTAGAACATATAACTGCACTGCAGAACGGCAAATAATGTATATTTTTTGCCACTAATACACGCCAAAAAGGGCTTTAGAACATATAACTGCACTGCTGGACGGCAAATATATTTTACTTTTGCCACTAATACACGCCAAAAAAGGTTTTAGAACATATAACTGCACTGCTGAACGGCAAATTTTTTTATATTTTTTTTTTGCCACTTATACACGCCAAAAAGGTCTGTAATTTTCTCACTTCACCACACAATGGCAAATACTTTTTTGTGTGCCACTAATTCGTGCCAGAAAGTGCTTTAGAACATATAACTGCACCGCTGAACGGCAAATAGCCCTTACTTTTTTCCCACTTATACACTCCACAAAAGGCTTTAAAACATATAACTGCACCGCAGAACGGCAAATACTATTTATTTATTTATTTTTGCCACTAATACACGCCAAAAAGAGCTGTAATTTTCTCACTTCACCACACAAAGGCAAATAAGCCCTTTTTTCCCCACTAATACAAGCCAAAAAATGCTTTAGAACATACGACTGCACCGCACAAGGGCAAACAGGATGCAGAAATATTTTCTTGTAATAAACCCTGTTAATGGCTGTATCAAACAGCACTTGCACCCTAATAACAAGAACGGATCTCCAGTCAGTGCAGCAAGGTGTAATAGAATTGTTCCTATTACCCAGGCTGTAAACTCCTCTATTGAACCCTGTTCTGCTTTAATAATGTGTAATGATTCCTCCCTATCCTTTCCCTGAACTTCTATACAGCAAAATAAAAGTGTTAAAGTCTTTCCTAGCACTGTCCCTAGCGCCTGCTGACATCTCTCCCTGCACTAAGTATACTAGAAAATGGTTGAATCCAAGATGGCTGATGCAATTTATAGGACTATGACATTACAAGGCTGTATGGCTGCTGATTAGCTGCATGCATTGCACTGTGGGTGATCCCTCGTTCCCAGAGTTCCTTGCACCATGTCCTAACACGCATAGCAGCCATTTTAGGAAAAAATGCAATTCGTTACCACGAAGCCTGAGGAAATTCGGATTCGGTGAGAATCAAATTTTTCCTGAAATTCGGATGTAATTCCACTTCGTCAACTTCGATTCGCTCATCTCTAGTTAACAGTTTGCAGTATTTAGCGACTCAAGGGTAGGATGCTGCACAAGTAACATTACAGTATTATATGAATAGAACTAAATTGCAAGTTCAATGTATGAACTTTATATTCCAATTTTTTGTTTTATTTCCAAAAGTGCTGAAATTGAGAGACTTTATAACATACTATGTATCTTGTACTATTCTTTAGGTAATGCTCACTGCAACATTCACAAGACTGCAGAGTTGAAAGCTATCAGCATTCCTTGTTGGCTCAGTGTCTGCCCAGAACTTGCTCTTGTGATCTGTATTCTAAGAAGAGTCTTGTTTCCACCAGGCAATGTGCAGTACCCAGGGGTGTATCTATCACAAGGCAAACAAGGCATTTGCCTAGGGCGGCACTTGCCAATGGGGCAGCAAAATGCCTTGTTTGCTTAGTGATAGTTACACAATATGCAAAATATTTTTTTTGCACCCTGTCCGATCCGATCCTTCACTATGCGAGCGGCATCGCCGGCACCGCATAGTGAAGGAGTTGAAAGACTTACTTCCTTCTCCTCCTCCTCCTGACTTTCTCCCAACCTCCCCTGCCTTTTGAGTCCGCGAGTTGCCGTTGTGACGTCACACGGAGGTGGAGTCACGGGCTGGCAACGCTAGGGTGAGCCTTATCTCCTCCAAGTGCAGAACGGATCCTGCACACGGTCACCGTGAACACTGAGGCCAGGCCTTGGCCACCAATGCACTGATCCCTAAGCCTGCTGTCTTCAAAAACTGTAAGTACTTAAATTAAAGTTATTCACTTTTAAATACAGAAATGAAGATGTGAAGCTCTAACAAGAAAGGGTGGAGCCTAAAGAGGAAGGGGTGGGGTTTACAGAGGAAGAGGTTTGGCCTTGACAGGAAGGGGTGGGTCAAATTTATATTAGGGGGGTGCCTGAATTTAGTCTCGCCTAGTGCAGCACAAAATCAAGATACACCACTGGCAGTACCCCTATCACTCAAGAGATGTCAATCCCACTACAATACAAGACGTATTTGAGAAAGCCTACATCCACAGAAGATCTGTAGTTAGCTCTCCAAGATTTCTGGAATAACCTCCCTGCCGAGTTCCTTCAAAAACTATGTGCAAATGTACCTAGAAGAACTGATGCTGTTTTGAAGGCAAGAGTGTTCACACCAAATATTGATTGGATTTAGATTTTTCTTTTCTTCATTCAGTTTGCATTTTGTTAATTGATAAAAATAAACTACTAAGGGCTCATGCACACGAACGTATTTTCTTTCTGTGTCTGTTCTGTTTTTTTTTTTGCAGACCGTATGCGGAATCGCTCACTTCAATGGGTCCGGGAAAAAAAACGGAATGCGTGTGTCTGTATTTCCATTCCGCAAAAAAATAGAACATGTCCTATTATTGTCCGCATTACGGACAAGGATAGCATTGTTCTATGAAGGGCCAGCTGTTCCGTTTCGCAAAATACGGAATGCACACGGATGTCATCTGTATTTTTTGCGGATCCGTTTTTTGTGGACCGTAAAATACATATGGTCGTGTGCATGAGCCCTAACACTTGTCTGTTTGGAAGCATTCTTACTTTGCAGCATTTTTCCACCTGTCTTAAATTTTCGTACAGTACTGTATATCAGCAGATATATGTAGAAAAGTGCACAGACACATTACATACCAAAAATTGTTTTATTGACTATAGGATACATCAAAGTGTATTCACTGTACTCATCAGATAATAATGGAAATAGTTAAAATGTGTTCAAATTTATGGTTTATTAATGCCAAGTCCAAGTGTAAAACACTCTACACAAAATATTCTGGGATCTTATTGTGAACGCAGACAAGTCTACACTTGTTTTTTTTAGTATTGGGGGATTTGTCAGTGGTGTTAGTTATCACGCAGTCCAAAGGACTTAGGCAGGAATTCTTGTGTTAGAGCATTGTATTAAATAGCTCTACTCTAACATTTCTACCACACAGAGAGCTTTGATTTAGCCATTCCAGAAATTAACAAAGAAAGAACACACTGAATGCCACTTTTCAGCACAGTAGGTTTCTGCCAGATTTTCATTCAGCTCTACAATATCATCATTAACTTCCCGGGCCGTGGTGAGTTCAAGTCCAGATGGTGAAGGAGAAGGATATGGCTTTAGGTTGAATTTAGTCTCTAGCCTCTTCTTTTTGGATCCCGATTTTTTCTCGTCATCCACATTTTTGTTCCCTTCTGGATTTCTTGCTCTTCCTTCTGGCTCCTTTCCAGGTTCTTTAATGCGACTCTTCCCTTTGGATTTGTCGGCCACAACTTCTCCATCAACTTTCAGAAGTTGGGACTCAACAGCTTCTGTTTTTTTACACAGACGTGACTTCAATGTCCTGTCCTCACACATATTTTTCATTTTCCTAAATTTACCAAGGATCTGTCTCCAGTAGTTTTTGGCCTTTGTGGTATAGAGAGGGCATTTCTGTGGCTCTCCTTCATACGTGCAATTGTAGCTGCTGTCACCCGGCACGTTACAGTTTACTGTGAA
The DNA here is from genome assembly GCF_014858855.1 of Bufo gargarizans. NCBI lineage: Eukaryota > Metazoa > Chordata > Amphibia > Anura > Bufonidae > Bufo > Bufo gargarizans. The sequence goes on from NC_058085.1 coordinate 312,888,678, forward strand.
GCTTACAGTGGCATCTCCAACAATTTTCCAAGAGCATTCATGCTTGTGTTTGGTGGAAAATTGCCCTGCTCGCAGAAAGGCTTGTGTCTCTCCCCTCTTGCTGGCTGTTTTGTCACTTTTGCCATACGCTTGTTGTAAAGCGCTCAGGCAGTGCACCAAAAAGATGAATGAAATAACACTGGAGAGCCTCATCTCATTAGGTCGGGGTTGCTGGATGGTTTGTAATTCAAGGGTGTCCAAGCATTAGTAATGTGTACAAGCTCTGGAGGAGAAACTATTTGGCATTCCAAAATTCCTGAAAGACAGGGGCAGAAAAATAAAACATGGGTGAGTCAAAACATGGGCAATTACTGAGGCGCTGGCTGTGAAACATGGGCTGACAAAAAAAGAAGAGATGTCTTAGTAGATGTGGAGCTCATGTACAAGACTGAATACCTGGTGGAGCTGAACGAAAGAGCATTTAGGAAACCCAAAGAAGTCTTTAAAAATTTACAAGCACATGCAAATGACTAACACAAGTACAACCAAACAGTATTCACATGCAGATCACACCTTTATAGATCATGCAGAGCATATAAAGAAGCAAAGGAGCTGGAGATCTCCCTTGGGGAATACAAAAAGGAAAGTTTTCTACCATAATAGATGCAAAGCCATCTCAAATGTGACAAAATCACAGAAATATAGGGGCAAATATGGGGGAACTGCTCAAACCCCAAACACAATAGTGTGTTTCTCATTGGGGAGCAGTCCCATCGCATGTGGACTGCAGCAAAGCAATCTCAAATGTGAACATAAAGTACAACAGAGAAAAGTAATAAATAACACAATGTCTATGTAGACTTTAGTAGACACCTGTTATAGAAAAGATGCAACATGTACATCTGCAGTTCTGCACTAATGGTCCACTAACATTTATAATACACTGTATATTGGTATTATCTATATTCTACACTAATATTTAAAAAAAACAATACAAATGACACTTAAAAGGCAACATTGTGCAGTGTTAGAATACATCAGTAATATAAGACTTAGCAAACAATATAAGGAGTCTTACCAGACAAGTTAGAGAGCACCAGTGACTGTATAGAAGGGGGCTTTAAGAGTGTGAGTTTTCAAGGGGACAGGAGGGGCCACGGTCACTCTGCCCCTCCCTGTAATTCTCCATGCACCAGCACACTTTCTAAGGAGGACATAGGGAATAAGAAAGATGTAATGTGGGACATGTTTACTATGTAGCCAGCAGTAATGTGCATGTTCCTCATTGTTGCTGCTCCACTTGGTTCTATAATTGTATATTTGACAGAAGGTACACATTGCACTGTCGTAGTGTAATAGTGCAAGTCTATTTGTTTTGCATTTCCAGTCTTGAGATACATATATGACATGATTTGTGTAGCTCTGCAAATAATTATTAAAGAAATAGTAAAAGCATGAGTTGTCCCGGTGCAAAACCAACACTAACAGAAACAGCAAAGTATGGTAACTGTCAGTGATGAGCGAAGTATTGGAAAATTCGATTCGGCTGCTTCGCCGAATTTTACAATAAAACTTTACTTTGTCTCAAAGCGCGTTTCTTTGTAAGTAGTGAGTGCAATGACAGGGAGCAGCGATTGCGTCACTCCCTGCCATTGTACCCCACAGATGCCGCGTTCATAACTGATCGCGGCATCTGACAACAATAACACAGTATAAAAAAATAATGAATAAAATCATAATTACCTCATCCATTTGATCGCAAAGATCCGGCCGCCGCCATCATGATTGAAGATCTAACCCGAAATCTCATGCGGCTCATGATGATGTCATACGTCACCGTGCACAGGATTTCGTGCGAAATCTTCAATCAAGATGGCGGCAGCCGGCTCTTCGTGCTCAAAAAGATAAGGTGAGGATAATTTTTTATTTCACTACCATAAAGCACGAGGAAATTCGGCTTCGCTGCAAATCGAATTTTCCCTGAAATTCGGATCAAATTTCACTTCATGGAGTTCGATTCGCTCAACACTAGTAAGTGTAGTAATGGAATTTTAAGTAATTCCCGGAGAGATACAATAGCCCTTTTTCATACCTTCCATGGAGACGAGTTTAGGTACACTACACAGGAGCGCTGGAGTACAGACCTATACATTGATTCTTCCCATATAACCAGACTGTAGATGTACACCATATCAATGACTTTACAATGCAGAAGTTCATTTTAACCTTTTTATAACCAGACAGATTTGAACATTTAATCTTTGGGAATACCACATTGGATTGTAAATGGGGATTTTTTTTTTTTTTTAGTTCTGCAGGACAAAGGATTTTTCGACGTAGAATTAAAATTTTCTTTCATTTAATAACCAACTGTAAAAGCCAATAATCAGAAATGGTAAAATAAAAACAAAGGTGGACATTTAATATCCCCTGCGCCAAAAAGTTGCAAAGTTTGGGGCACGTAATGCTTACACAAGATTTTACGATTTTGGGCGGGTTGGAACCCTGCTTGTCACTTTCTAAAAAGTGGGTGGCGTAGGATAAAGAATGAGCAGTGCAGATCTGTTGTAGCCAGCCCGTCATGTATTGCAGACAAGAATAGGCATTTCTACAATAGTGTGGGATGTGCGGGAAGGGCAGAGCGCACAAGGCCGGTATCCATGTTTTGGGGATCCATAGTTTGTGGACCACAAAACGCATACGGTCGTGTGCACGAGGCCTTAGATAAGTCTATCTCCATCCACCTTTACACACTACACAGGCACTTGACAGCAGAACAGATTCAGTCAATAAAATAAACAGAATGGGGGTCACTTTTTGATGTTATACAGTATTTATACTGCTAAAGTATAACATACAAAATTTTAATCTCCCGCTTACTTTCTCATTTCCTGGTCATATGACAAATACACCAATCAGAAATGGGGATCCTCTTTCTTCTTATTTGCACAACCGTAAAATGCGCTAGGGCTTCCCCATAACATGTCATCAGAGGGTCACATGACTGCAAAGAACTATCTTGTCATGTGACCCTCTAATCACCTATTACAGGGCAGCCATGGGATATTTTAGAGTTGTGCACATAAGAAGAAAGATGAATCCTGTTCCTGATTGGTGCATTTATGTCATGTGACCAGGAAATGATAAAGTAAGAGTACTTTCACACTAGCATTGTTAGAATCCGGCAGGCAGTTCCGGCAACGGAACTGCCTGCCAGATCCGGCAAGCCGTATACAAACGGATAGCTTTTATTTCCGGATCCGTTAGACAATCTAATATCCATAGCAAATGTGGCAATTTCAAGAACACTTGGTACCGGATCCGCCATTATTACATCTCTATGGAAATTAATGCCGGCAGGTGCAGTATTGTTCTGGGATTTGGGCCGGAACAAAAACCGCAGCAAGCAGATACCGTACAAGGGACAGAACGGAACACATCCTGATGCATACTGAACGGATTGCTTTCCATTCAGAATGCATTAGGACAAAACTGATCCGGTTTTTTTCCGGTATTGAAACCCTTTACCGGATTTCAATACAGGAAAAGAATAACGGTAGTGTGAAGGTACCCTAAGATTATAATCACCGACTTGTAGAAGAGATTTGTCCAGAGTTGTAATTAGAGATAAGCGAATTCATTCATAGATTCGGAGGGGACGGGCGAGGGAAAATGAAAACATTCGTAAAGAATTAATAAAACGAGATAGCAGCATTTCATTAAAAAATCTGTGTTTTAGAGGACTAGAGGGGGTTATACACCAATTTCCAGGGCAATTGGAGCAACTTTGGTTCAGAATGAATAGATTTGGACCTGAACCAAACTTTTTGAAAAATTTGTTGAATCTGCAACGAAGCGAATCTTGTGCACTTTGTATGTCTCTATGGATATGGAAGGAACGGATTATTAAGGGGAGGACCATAAGAACAGATAGGGTGTATTAACCTTTTATGCCTCTGATAAAGCAGGATGTGAAACTTAAGTTGAGCGATTTTAACCTTTTATATGTCAATGAATCAAAATTGTATTCTGCGCGTATAACAAAGTGTGTGCATATAATTATTACCTGGCGTTACTTCACTATTGTGGCCCCTCTGCTGGATTTTGTTGAAGGTGGAGAGGTACACAAGGTGTGGAGTTGCATGGAGTGGTTTTAAAGAGACATACAGGGTATTGGTAAAATTGAAACCCTGTAATATGTTTATGATCCTCTTGTAACCAATTGCTGATGGTGCTTTACTATGGTGTGCCTTATCCTTTTCTAGATGTTTGGTGCATTATTCTTCAGGAGTTGCCTTTAGTGGTGGTGATTGACTGTGGATTGTCAGCAGGACAGAACTACCGACCATCTGGGTTGCTTGTGTATGGACCTTACTTACACTGCCTGTCCATAAAAAAAAGTCACCACCTGGATTTAACAGTTATGAGCCTCCTATTGGATAATTACTGTATGGGCGATTATCTTTCAGCTGGCAACAAGTTATTTAACCCCAACTGGTGCAATGAGTTGCTTCTCATTTCTTAAATAACCATGTCTAAAGACACATCTCGTGGTCGTGGAAAAGATGTTAGTCTGTTTGAGAAGGGTCAAATCATTGGCATGCATCAACCAGAGAAAACATCTAAGGCAGGCATGTCCAAACTGCGGCCCTCCAGCTGCTGCAAAACTACAACTCCCAGCATGCCTGGATAGCTTACAGCTATTAGGGCATGCTGGGAGTTGTAGTTTTGCAACAGCTGGAGGGCCGCAGTTTGGACATGCCTGATCTAAGGAGATTGCAGAAACTGCTAAAATTGGGTTAAGAACTGTCCAACGGATTATTAAAACTGGAAGGATAGCGGGGACCCATCGTATTCGAGGAAGAAATGTGGCGGGAAAAATATCCTAAATGATTGTGATCGGCGATCACTTAAACGTTTGGTGAAATCAAATCGAAGAAAAACAACAGTAGAACTCAGGGCTATGTTTTATAGTGAAAGTAAGAGCATTTCCACACGCACAATGCAAAGGGAACTCAAGGGATTGGGACTGAACAGCTTTGTAGCCGTAAGAGAACCACTAATCAGTGAGGCAAAGCAGAAAACAAAGCTTCAATTTGCTAGGGAGCATAAAGATTGGACTCTGGAGCAATGGAAGAAGCTCATGTGGTCTGATGAGTCCAGATTTACCCTGTTCCAGAGTGATGGGCGCATCAGAGTAAGAAGAGAGGCAGATGAAGTGATGGACCCATCATGCCTAGTGCCTACTGTACAAGCCTGTGGGGGCAGCGCTATGATCTGGGGTTTCTGCAGTAGGTTCAGCAACAGTATGTGCTCCAAAAATGCGATCAGCTGACTACCTGAACATACTACATGACCAGGTTATTCCATCAATTTTTTCTTCCTTGATGGCACGGGCATATTCCAAGATGACAATGCCAGGATTCATCGGGCTCAAATTGTGAAAGAGTGGTTCAGGGAGCATGAGACATCATTTTCACACATGGATTGGCCACCACAGAGTCCAGACCTTAACCCCATTGAGAATCTTTGGGATGTGCTGGAGAAGGCTTTGCGCAGCAGTCAGACTCTTCCATCATCAATGCAAGATCTTGGTGAAAAATGTATGCAACACTGGGTGGAAATAAATCTTGTGACATTGCAGAAGCTTATCGAAACAATGCCACAGCCAATGCGTGCCGTAATCAAAGCTAAAGGCGGTCCAACTAAATATTAGAGTGTGTGACCTTTTTTTTTTTTTTTTGGCGACTTTTTTTGGGACAGCAATTCGATTTTCTATATTGCAATAGATTCAATATCACACGCTGCATAAGAACTGCAGATGAATCATATCCCAACCTCATAGACTCCCAAAAAATCACAGCACAGACTTATCTCTTTGCAGCAGCCTGGAAAAACTGTGCTTTGATTTCATGACCCTTGGACACAACTACTCAGCGACTCTTCCTCTGAACCACTGGGAGCCCTTTGATTCCTGCATTTGGGCTATCATCCGAAAAACACTAGAAGCCAGGAGTTTCCACTGTTCAGTTCCCTTTTATGATTCAGCCAAAAAAAGATTGACTCGTTTATTTTAAATACATAACTGAATTGTTTTCCTGAAGTTTTAGCACTTAGTTTAATACCCGTCAGCTCTGCTACATCTGAAGATTCACAGTCCCATTGGTCTTTGCTTCCCTCTTGTGTTTCATTATGCAAATGACATCTAGAGGGACAGGCATAACCTTGTTATTTTTGTTGAAATATTTGAGCTTGATTTTTTTTTGTAGCACAAATTGTATTTTTTGTGACACCATTTTGGGGGACATATAACTTATTAACTACTTGTGGGGTCATAATGGGGGAAAAAATATTCTGCCATTGTTTTTTGCACTTTAAAACACCAGGCGGCATACCTATTCTATGGGTCAGTACAATTACGGCCAAATATGTATAGCATTGTTTATTTTTTTAAATACTTTTGCACAATAATAACACGTAATCATTTTTTCCTGTTGATGTAGCTGTATGAGGTTTTAATTGGTACCATTTGGGGGTACATAGGGCTTATTGATTAAGATATTTTTTTTTTTTAAGGGTGGTATAGGGAAAAAAAACATTAGTTTGTTATTCTGATTTAAATAACACATCATGTTCATTATCTGTGATGTGATAAACACTAATAGAGATGGTCTTGCGGTTCGCCCGGCGGTCGTTTCGCTGCGAACTTTGCTAGTTTGCGGTTCGCCGAAAATGCGAACATATGGCGCCATATTCTTTTGCATTGTGCCGAACTTTGACCCATGACACTTCCATCTCAATTGAGAAGTTTCAGCACATGGACATACCCCCTACCCTATAAATAAACCCGATCTGGCAGCCATTTTACATTCTGTGTTTTGCCAGTGTAGGGAGAGGTTGCTGTGTGGAGCAGGGACAGGCTGTTAGGGACATCAAACGCTAGCTAATAGGGCCACAAAAGTCCTTTTAAGGACTGGTATAGGTGTGCTATCGATAGGTGTGACTTACTGAGGGGTGTGATATACTTATAATATACTTTCTAACATAGAAAATATATTATAGTGCATTTGTATGGTGCAGCAATTGTCTGCGGTTCTGCTGCTATACTGCAGCTACACAGAGTGCCAAACGCTATTGGAAGAAATAATTTCTACTGGTGTGATATACCAGTTGCCCCCCCAAAAAAAACTGATTGAGGGGTGTGATATACCTATAATATACCTTCTAACATAGAAAGTATTTTATAGTGCAATTGTCTGCGGTTCTGCTGAGATACCACAGCTATACAGAGGGACAAACACTATTGGAATAACTAATTGCAACTGGTGTGATATACCTGCTGCCCCACAAAAAAATGATTAAGGGGTTTGATATACCTGCTTCCACAAAATATTGATTGAGGGGTGTGATACACCGCCTTCCACCAAATACTGATTAAGGGGTTTGATATACTGCCTTCCAGCAAATACTCATTAAGGGCTTCTATATACCTGTTTCAACAAAATACTGATAGAGGGGATTGATATACTTGCTTACAACAAATAAAGATTGAGGCCTGCGATACACAGCCTTCCACCAAATATTGATTAAGGGGTTTGATTTACCAGCTTCCAGCTATTGTCCGATTTTCACGCGACGCAGGCCCCATAGAAGTGAATGGGAAGCGTGAAAATCGCATAGCATCCGCAAGCAAGTGCGGATGCAGTGCGATTTTCACGCACGGTTGCTAGGAGACGATCGGGATGGAGACCCGATCATTATTATTTTCACTTATAACATGGTTATAAGGGAAAATAATAGCATTCTGAATACAGAATGCATAGTAAAAGAGCGCTAGAAGGGTTAAAAAAAATAAATAAATTTTTTAACTCACCTTAGTCCACTTGATCGCGAATCCGGCATCTCCTTGTGTCTCCTTTGTTGAATAGGACCTGGGGTGAGAATTAAATACAGGTAAAGGACCTTTGATGACGTCCCTCCGGTCATCACATGGTACGTCACATGATCTTTTACCATGGTGATTCACCATGGTAAAAGACCATGTGATGACCGGAGTGACGTCATCAAAGGTCCTTTACCTGTATTTAATGTTCACCACAGGTCCTATTCAACAAAGGAGACACAAGGAGATGCCGGGCTTCGCGATCAAGTGGACTAAGGTGAGTTAAATTATTTTTAATTTTTTTTTAACCCTTCTAGCGCTCTTTTACTATGCATTCTGTATTTAGAATGCTATTATTTTCCCTTATAACCATGTTATAAGGGAAAATAATACAATCTACAGAACACTGATCCCAAACCCGAACTTCTGTGAAGAAGTTCGGGTTTGTGTACCAAACATGCGCAATTTTTCTCACGCGAGTGCAAAACGCATGACAATGTTTTGCACTCGCACGGAAAAATCGTGCCTTTTCCCGCAACGCACCCGCCTCTTATCCGGGCCAAAAATAAGACGCCCGTGTGAAAGAGGCCTTAGGGGTTCTATATACCTGTTTCCACAAAATACTGATAGAGGGGATTGATATACCGGCTTCCACCAAATATTGATTGAGGCCTGCGATACAACGGCTTCCACCAAATATTGATTAAGGGGTTTGATATACCAGCTTCCTGCAAATACTCATTAAGGGGTTCTATATACCTGTTTTCACAAAATACTGATAGAGAGGATTGATATATCGGCTTCCACCAAATATTGATTGAGGCCTGCGATATACCTGCTTCCATAAATACTGCTCTTCTATAGGGACTTTGTCACAGGGTCATTTTGAAAATGACAGGCAGAGAAGAGGCAGGCCATTCTGCAGGGGTGGCAGGGGTCGGGCAGGTGCACCAGGCCGGAGCCTAAGTGGGAAGTTGGAGAAGGTGCGTGCGATTACGTCAAAAGAAGGAACCAGAGTTGCTTGAATGGCTCACTCAGCCTTCCACTTCTGCACCCTCCTCATCCTCTGTATCTGCACCCTCCTCACTCTCTGCTGTGTGCACCCCCAAAGACACCACCACAACCACCATAGCCCCTCCACTCGAGTCAGAGGAATTATTTTCCCATCCATTCCCAGACCTTACCGATGTGCAGCCATTCTTGGCATCGGATCAGGAAGAGGAGGTATCAACGACCGCCACCCAGCGGTCTGAGGACAGAACCCAGATCAGCCCAAGGTGGGAGGTCCCCGCTGTTGCTGCCTACTCTGAGATCTCTAATGTCAGGGGTGGTGAAGGTGACGATGGATGTCACGTGGGTGCCCACAAGAGAGGAAGAGGAGGGGAGTTCAGAGGGAGAGACAGAGCAGCAGATAGGGGGTAGAAGGAGGAGAAGCAGGCAGAACTCGCAGTGTGGGATTTTTTTAACGTATCAGCTGCTGACAATAGTGTTGCCATCTGCAGCCTGTGCTGTCAATGCATAAGTCGCGGTAAGCCCAACACTCACCTAGGGATGACTGCCTTAAGAAGGCACCTGTCCTCCCATCATCGAGCCCAGTGGGAGCGTCAGAACCCACAAAGCCACACTCCTGGCGCTCCCCGTCCTGCCTCTTCTCCTTCTCCTCTCTCCTCCCATTTGTCCTTCAGTGCACCTTCCACCGTGCAGTTGTCGCGTTCATCTGGCAAAAGGCCGGCTTCCATGGCCCAAATGTTCGAACGTAAAAAGTTGATGACGCTGGATAACACTCTTGCCCAACGGGACTGCTAGCCTGCCAACTACTGCCATATAAACTGGTGGAGTCGGAGGCCTTTAGAAAATTTGTGGCCATTGGCACACCGCAATGGAAGGTCTCCTGAAGGTAATATTTCTCCCAGTAGGACATCCCAGAGCTATATGGCCATGTTCAGCGGCAAGGGAATGTATCTCTGGCACACAGTGTCAGTGCCAAGATACATTTGACCACAGACACGTGGTCTAGAAAACACGGGCAGGGAAGGTACATAACTTTTACTGCCCACTGGGTGAAACTTCTGACGGCTGTCAAGCATGTAACCCATGGCACCCGTGTGGATTTCGTGTTACTGCCATGGATTGCAGGCAGGCCTGCCTCTTCTTCTCCTCCTCCTACTCCATCCTCTATTTCCTCCTCGGCTGACTCCTCCTGTTCCACTGCTACCGCCTCTTTCGCTGCACCCCCCAAGCATCCCAGAACCTATTCGACGTGCCAGGTGAGACATTGCCATGCTGTGCTGCGGCTGTTGTGCCTGGAAGCCAAGAGCCACACTGGTCTTGCACTGCTTTAAGATCTGCGGTCACAGACCGATCAGTGGCTAAACCTGCTCAATTTGACAGTTGGTAAAGTGGTGTGCGACAACGGTGCCAATCTGCTAAGCGCGCTGAAACAGGGCAAAATGACACACGTGCCGTGCATGGCACACATCCTGAACTTAGCCGTGCAGCGATTCATTGCCAAATACCCCAGGGTCCAGGACGTCTTGCGGCAGGCCAGGAAAATCTCTGGCCATTTTAGAAGATCTTACACGGCCATGGTTTGCCTTGCTGACGTTCAGCGGCGACACCTCCTGCCAATCAGACGTCTGAATTTTGACAGCCCGACGCGCTGGAACTCCACCTTGTATATGCTTGATAGGCTGCTCCAGCAACAATGTGCCATCTACTACTACCTGTACTAACTCTGCAGCAGGACAGGTTCTGGGGAGCTTGGTTTCTTTTCACCACGCCAGTGGCTGCTCATGCGTGACGCATGCAGACTTCTGCGTCCATTTGATGAGATCACCAAACTGGTCAGTCACATTCAGGGCACTATCAGTAACATCGTACCTTATGCCTTCTTTGATGCTGCATTCTGCTGTTGCAGATGCTGGCAGAGGAATTTCCACCCACAGAGAAACAGGTGCTGGTACCAATCCTACCACGCATGCAAGGAGAGGGCGGTTTGAAGATGTGTTGGTCACTTCGGTTATGAGATCATTCTTGCAGCCAACCCATCGACAGCCGCCCTCCAGATCCAGCCTCAGGGAACGCCTAGACCGACAGGTGTCTGACTACATCAGGTTAACGGCCGATGTGGACGTTCTGAGAAGTGAGAAACCCCTGGACTACTGGTTCTGCAGCCTTGACTTGTGGCCAGAGCTGGCACATTTTTCCATGGAACTCTTGGCTTGCCCCATGAACCACATTTAATTGAATTTCCTCATGCCAGCCCACACATATCCACCACCACCCAGAACGAAGAATGGTCCCTGTTTTATGTAAATACAGCGGCATAAAAGGCCTTTTCTGTCAGGTGAATGCCTAATGTTTGGGACCTATACTCCACTGGCCTACAGTAAAATTGTTATCCAATGACCATCTAATATACCTCCAGCCGCATAATCACTTGATCTTTTCTGTACGGCGAATGCCTAATTGTTGGGGCCTCAGAGGAATTCAACACCTGTGACGACCACGTGTTATCGAATTTCACCTATTATCGTTTGCGGTTTATTCAAGAGGGGGGATTTCGTTAGCCATGTTTTTTAATCCAATTTAATATTTTTAGTTCTTTTAAACATATGTATTTGTACTGGCCTACAGTAACATTTTTATCCAGCGACTGCCTAATGTACCTGCAGCCACATAATCACAAGTTCTTTTCTGTCTGGTAAATACCTAATTGTTGTGGCCTGTACTCAAGTGGCCTACAGTAAAATGTATATCCAGTGACCTCCTAATGTACCTCGAGCCACATAATCACAAGTTCTTTTCTGTCTGGTAAATACCTAATTGTTGTGGCCTGTACTCAAGTGGCCTACAGTAAAATGTATATCCAGTGACCTCCTAATGTACCTCGAGCCACATAATCACAAGTTCTTTTCTGTCCGGTGAATGCCTAATGTTTGGGGACTGTACTCCACTGGCCTGCAGTAAAATTGATATCCAATGACCGTGTAATATACCTCCAGCCACATATCAATAGATCTTTTCTGAACAGTGAATGCATAATTTTTGGGGTCTGTAATTTAACTGGCCAACAGTAAAATTTATATCCGGTGACCGCCTAATGTACCTCCAGCCCCATAATCACTTGATCTTTTCTGTACGGTGAATGCCTAATGTTTGGGGCCAGTACTCCAGTGGCCTACAGTAACATTTTTATCCATTGACCGCATAATATACCTCATGCCACATAATCACAATTTCTTTAATGTCAGGTGAATGCCTAATTTTTAGGGCCCGTACTCCCGTGGCCTAAAATAAAAATTTTATAGGCTCCAGCAGGGCACATTTTTGAGAATTTCCCTTTAAGACGCATAAAAATGGCCCCTGAATAAAATACATATTTTTTGTGGGAATTTTTGTCATTGATCCCCCTTTAGTATGTCACTGTCCATTTTGTGGGACTATTTGTGCACTTCTAGTAAGTATTTGGTATTTTTGAATGACCCGCCATTAAAGTGAATGGGGCCCTTCGCGAACTTGCGGTTTGCGAGCATTTGATCGCGTTCGCGCTATCGCGTTCACGAATCGTCCTGGCCGTTGTTCGTCCATCACTACACGCTAATATCATCTATGTCTGTTTATTTCCTAATTTTACAAAATATAACTTCTTTTATGGAAACTTTTTTTATTTTATTTTATACTTTATTTATACTTTTTTTATAAACTTTGTTAATGGATAACATAATGGATTTGTGTCCACCATAAAGTCACTGATGAGTTACTTCTGTGATATAGTCAGGGCTCTCCCTTATTAGTCTTTGCAGCAGCTACCTAATACTGGTTGCTACAGTTAAATTTAAAGCCCATTAAAATTCCTAAGTCTGTCTCTGTGTCAGTTTTACCAAGGGTTTTCCGGTATGGTATGTGCATAAGCTCACATTTATCAGTGTTGAACTTAAAGGGCATCTATCAGTAGATTTGTACCTATAAAACTGGCTGACTTGTTACATGGACACTTGGTAGCTGAAAGCATCTTTGTTGGTCCCATATTCATATGTGCCCGCATTGCTGGGAAAAATGTTTTTTTTTTTTTATATATGCAAATGAGCCCCTAGGAGCAACGGGGGCGTTGCCATTACACCTAGAGGCTCTGCTCGCTCTGCCATAGAGTAAAGGGATATGAAATGTAGATGTTAGGACACAGCTCTGCCCACAGCATTTCTAGCCATGTCAATCAATAAGAGGGGGGAGTGTGCAGAGCACAGGGGGTGTTACAAAGCAGTGCTCAAATGATTTAGCCCCCTCTCCTGACGCTACAAATGTTCATTTGCATATGAATAAACATTCTGATATCTCTCCTGCTGTTTAGCATAAAGACAAATGAAAGCTATAGTTTTAATCAGCATGATGAGCCCTACCAGGCGTTATGTCTGGTTTAATAGGTTTGATCCCGGTGACAGAGGCACTTTAACACACATGAACCTTGCACCAATCAGGACTGTATTGTGCACTGCCATATATCAATATTGTAGGTCATCAATAATGATCATAGGGGTCTGAACTTCAGGTCCCCCACAAATCATGACAGTGAATGGAGCTCTGCTTTCCTTCAAGTTACGCACTCTTTTTTATTTTGCTCACAGACACAATGGCTCCTCCATAAGATGGCTGTGCTGAACACTGCATCTTGTCCTGTTTAAGTGCTTAAGCACAGATACAAGGGAAGGGGAAGCAGATGATTAGGTGAGGGACACAGTAATGTAGAGGAAGGGGGGAAAGGGAGACGTTACCTGCAGTCTTATGTAACAGCACAGATAACCCAGTGATAGCTCTCCGAGTACAGATAATGTAGTAGATGTCACATGCAGTCCTATGTAACAGCATAGATAACCCAGTGATAGCTCTCTGAGTACAGATAATGTAGTAGATGTCACATGCAGTCCTATGTAACAGCATAGATAACCCAGTGATAGCTCTCTGAGTACAGATAATGTAGTAGATGTCACATGCAGTCCTATGTAACAGCACAGATAACCCAGTGATAGCTCTCTGAGTACAGATAATGTAGTAGATGTCACATGCAGTCCTATGTAACAGCACAGATAACCCAATGATAGCTGAGTACAGATAATGTAGTAGATGTCACCTGCAGTCCTATGTTACACCACCGATAACCCAGTAATAGCTCTCTGAGTACAGATAATGTAGTATATTTGACCTGCAGTCCTATGTAACACCACAGATAACACAGTGATAGCTCTCTGAGGAACAGATACTGTAATGTAGTAGATATCACCTGCAGTCCCATGTAACACCACAGATAACACAAGGGAAGCAGATGATTAGGTGAGGGACACGGTAATGTAGAGGAAGGGGGGAAAGGGAGACGTTCAGGTCCAGACTGGGGATAAAAACCAGCCCTGGAAAAAGTTGCACACCAGCCCCATAGCATTGCGTCATTATATACTTGTTTATAATAGGAGAAAGCATTCATTTTAAAACACGTGTGTAAACACGAATATGAACTTTGCCCCACGATTAGGGATGAGCGAACCCGAACTGTATAGTTCGGGTTCGTACCGAATTTTGGGGTGTCCGTGACACAGACCCGAACATTTTCGTAAAAGTCCGGGTTTGGTGTTCGTCGCTTTCTTGGCGCTTTTTGAAAGGCTGCAAAGCAGCCAATCAACAAGCGTCATACTACTTGCCCCAAGAGGCCGTCACAGCCATCCCTACTATTGGCATGGCTGTGATTGGCCAGTGCAGCATGTGACCCAGCCTCTATTTAAGCTGGAGTCACGTAGCGCCGCCCGTCACTCTGCTCTGATTAGCGTAGGGAGAGGTTGCAGCTGCGACGTTAGGGCGAGATTAGGCAGTAATTAACTCCTCCAAAAGACTTCATTCAGAGATCGATCTGCAGCTGTGGATCATTGAACTGCTGCTATTCAACTGCTCACTGTTTTTAGGCTGCCCAGAGCGTTTTTCATTCACTTTTTTCTGGGGTGATCGGCGGCCATTTTGTGTCTTGTGGTGCGCCAGCACAAGCTGCCACCAAGTACATTTAACCCTCAATAGTGTGGTTATTTTTTGGCTATATCCTACATCAGGGTCAAGCTGTCACACCAAGTGCATTTAACCATCAATAGTGTGGTTATTTTTTGGCCATATACTACATCAGGGGCAAGCTGAGCCTGTCACCAAGTGCATTTAACCCTCAATAGTGTGGTTGTTTTTTGGCTATATCCTACATCAGGGTCAAGCTGTCACACCAAGTGCATTTAACCATCAATAGTGTGGTTATTTTTTGGCCATATCCCAGTCTAATTCTGTCTGTAAACGTATACCTGTCACCCAGCGCCTAAATAATAGGCCTCAAATTTATAGTCAGCTAAATCTGTGGTTATTGCTGTGGCTGGGCAAGTTATTTAGTGTTCGTCAAAGCACAGTTTTTGTTCTGGGTTGAAATACAATTCCCAATTTAGCAATTCTCTAAATTAGTGGTTTCTGCTGTATCAGGCCTACTTTAAATCTATCCCTAAAAAGGTATATTAGATTCAAGGTGCTGATAGGGTCATTCTCAATAACTTCACACACACGCTACTGTGCATATCCAAGTCTAATTCTGTCCGTAAACGTATACCTGTCACCCAGCGCCTAAATAATAGGCCTCAAATTTATATTCAGCTAAATCTGTGGTTACTGCTGTGCCTGTATTAGTGCAATACGGTACCTAAATAGATAGCCAGATAGTGTTAGGTGTCTGTAAAAAAAAAGGCCTGAATTTGAATTCAATACATTGGGCCAAATAATATTTTTGTTGTTGTGGTGAACGATAACAATGAGGAAAACATCTAGTAAAGGACGCGGACATGGTCGTGGTGATGTTAGTGGACCCTCTGGTGCTGGGAAAGGACGTGGCCGTTCTGCCACATCCACACGTCCTAGTGTACCAACTACCTCAGGTCCCAGTAGCCGCCAGAATTTACAGCGATATTTGGTGGGGCCCAATGCCGTTCTAAGGATGGTAAGGCCTGAGCAGGTACAGGCATTAGTTAATTGGGTGGCCGACAGTGGATCCAGCACGTTCACATTATCTAACACCCAGTCTTCTGCAGAAAGCGCACAGATGGCGCCTGAAAACCAAGCCTATCAGTCTGTCACATTACCCCCATGCATACCAGGGAAACAGTCTGAGCCTGAAGTTATGCAGCAGTCTCTTATGCTGTTTGAAGACTCTGCTGGCAGGGTTTCCCAAGGGCATCCACCTAGCCCTTCCCCAGCGGTGGAAGACATAGAATGCACTGACGCACACCCACTTATGTTTCCTGATGATGAGGACATGGGAATACCACCTCAGCACGTCTCTGATGATGACGAAACACAGGTGCCAACTGCTGCGTCTTTCTGCAGTGTGCAGACTGAACAGGAGGTCAGGGAGGAAGACTGGGTGGAAGACGATGCAGGGGACGATGAGATCCTAGACCTCACATGGAATGAAGGTCGTGCCACTGACTTTCACAGTTCGGAGGAAGAGGCAGTGGTGAGACCGAGCCAACAGCGTAGCAAAAGAGGGAGCAGTGGGCAAAAGCAGAACACCCGCTGCCAAGAGACTCCGCCTGCTACTGACCGCCGCCATCTGGGACCGAGCACCCCAAAGGCAGCTTCAAGGAGTTCCCTGGCATGGCACTTCTTCAAACAATGTGCTGACGACAAGACCCGAGTGGTTTGCACGCTGTGCCATCAGAGCCTGAAGCGAGGCATTAACGTTCTGAACCTTAGCACAACCTGCATGACCAGGCACCTGCATGCAAAGCATGAACTGCAGTGGAGTAAACACCTTAAAAACAAGGAACTCACTCAGGCTCCCCCTGCTACCTCTTCTGCTGCTGCCGCCTCGGCCTCTTCTGCTGCTGCCGCCTCGGCCTCTTCCTCCGCCTCTGGAGGAACGTTGGCACCTGCCGCCCAGCAAACAGGGGATGTACCATGAACACTACCACCTCCGTCACCAAGCATCTCAACCATGTCACACGGCAGCGTTCAGCTCTCCATCTCACAAACATTTGAGAAAAAGCGTAAATTCCCACCTAGCCACCCTCGATCCCTGGCCCTGAACGCCATCATTTCTAAACTACTGGCCTATGAAATGCTGTCATTTAGGCTGGTGGACACAGACAGCTTCAAACAGCTCATGTCGCTGGACCAGT
The DNA here is from genome assembly GCF_014858855.1 of Bufo gargarizans. NCBI lineage: Eukaryota > Metazoa > Chordata > Amphibia > Anura > Bufonidae > Bufo > Bufo gargarizans. Next base: position 312,905,724 of record NC_058085.1, read on the forward strand.
AAGCACGGCCAGGGACGCTATATCTCCCTAACTGCACACTAGGTAAATGTAGTGGCGGCTGGGCCCCAGGCGGAGAGCTGTTTGGCGCACGTCCTTCCGCCACCAAGGATCGCAGGGCAACATTCTTTGCCTCCTGTTGCCTCCTCCTCCTACTCGGCTTCCTCCTCCTCTTCTTCCACCTGCTCATCCAGTCAGCCACACACCTTCACCACCAACTTCAGCACAGCCCGGGGTAAACGTCAGCAGGCCATTCTGAAACTCATATGTTTGGGGGACAGGCCCCACACTGCACAGGAGTTATGGCGGGGTATAGAACAACAGACCGACGGGTGGTTGCTGCCGGTGAGCCTCAAGCCCGGCCTGGTGGTGTGCGATAATGGGCGAAATCTCGTTGCAGCTCTGGGACTAGCCGGTTTGACGCACATCCCTTGCTTGGCGCATGTGCTGAATTTGGTGGTGCAAAAGTTCATTCACAACTACCCCGACATGTCAGAGCTGCTGCATAAAGTGCGGGCCGTCTGTTCGCGCTTCCGGCGTTCACATCCTGCCGCTGCTCGCCTGTCTGCGCTACAGCGTAACTTCGGCCTTCCCGCTCACCGCCTCATATGCGACGTGCCCACCAGGTGGAACTCCACCTTGCACATGCTGGACAGACTGTTCGAGCAGCAGCAGGCCATAGTGGAGTTTCAGCTGCAGCACGCACGGGTCAGTCGCACTGCGGAACAGCACCACTTCACCACCAATGACTGGGCCTCCATGCGAGACCTGTGTGCCCTGTTGCGCTGTTTCGAGTACTCCACCAACATGGCCAGTGGCGATGACGCCGTTATCAGCGTTACAATACCACTTCTATGTCTCCTTGAGAAAACACTTAGGGCGATGATGGTAGAGGAGGTGGCCCAGGAGGAGGAGGAGGAGGAGGAAGAGGAAGAGGGGTCATTTTTAGCACTTTCAGGCCAGTCTCTTCGAAGTGACTCAGAGGGAGGTTTTTGGCAACAGCAGAGGCCAGGTACAAATGTGGCCAGCCAGGGCCCACTACTGGAGAACGAGGAGGACGAGGATGAGGAGGAGGTGGAGGAGGATGAGGATGAAGCATGGTCACAGCGGGGTGGCACCCAACGCAGCTCGGGCCCATCACTGGTGCGTGGCTGGGGGGAAACGCAGGACGATGACGATACGCTTCCCACAGAGGACAGCTTGTCCTTACCTCTGGGCAGCCTGGCACACATGAGCGACTACATGCTGCAGTGCCTGCGCAACGACAGCAGAGTTGCCCACATTTTAACGTGTGCGGACTACTGGGTTGCCACCCTGCTGGATCCACGGTACAAAGACAATGTGCCCACCTTACTTCCTGCACTGGAGCGTGATAGGAAGATGCGCGAGTACAAGCGCACGTTGGTAGATGCGCTACTGAGAGCATTCCCAAATGTCACAGGGGAACAAGTGGAAGCCCAAGGCCAAGGCAGAGGAGGAGCAAGAGGTCGCCAAGGCAGCTGTGTCACGGCCAGCTCCTCTGAGGGCAGGGTTAGCATGGCAGAGATGTGGAAAAGTTTTGTCAACACGCCACAGCTAACTGCACCACCACCTGATACGCAACGTGTTAGCAGGAGGCAACATTTCACTAACATGGTGGAACAGTACATGTGCACACCCCTCCACGTACTGACTGATGGTTCGGCCCCATTCAACTTCTGGGTCTCTAAATTGTCCACGTGGCCAGAGCTAGCCTTTTATGCCTTGGAGGTGCTGGCCTGCCCGGCGGCCAGCGTTTTGTCTGAACGTGTATTCAGCACGGCAGGGGGCGTCATTACAGACAAACGCAGCCGCCTGTCTACAGCCAATGTGGACAAGCTGACGTTCATAAAAATGAACCAGGCATGGATCCCACAGGACCTGTCCATCCCTTGTGCAGATTAGAGATTAACTACCTCCCCTTAACCATATATTATTGTACTCCAGGGCACTTCCTCATTCAATCCTATTTTTATTTTCATTTTACCATTATATTGCGGGGCAACCCAAAGTTGAATGAACCTCTCCTCTGTCTGGGTGCCGGGGCCTAAATATTTGACAATGGACTGTTCCAGTGTTGGGTGACGTGAAGCATGATTCTCTGCTATGACATGAAGACTGATTCTCTGCTGACATGAAGCCAGATTCTCTGTTACGGGACCTCTCTCCTCTGCCTGGGTGCCGTGGTCTAAATATATGACAATGGACTGTTACAGTGGTGGGTGACGTGAAGCCAGATTCTCTGCTATGGGACCTCTCTCCAATTGATATTGGTTAATTTTTATTTATTTAATTTTTATTTTTATTCATTTCCCTATCCACATTTGTTTGCAGGGGATTTACCTACATGTTGCTGCCTTTTGCAGCCCTCTAGCCCTTTCCTGGGCTGTTTTACAGCCTTTTTAGTGCCGAAAAGTTCGGGTCCCCATTGACTTCAATGGGGTTCGGGTTCGGGACGAAGTTCGGGTCGGGTTCGGATCCCGAACCCGAACATTTCCGGGAAGTTCGGCCGAACTTCTCGAACCCGAACATCCAGGTGTTCGCTCAACTCTACCCACGATAGCTCTTTTGTAGAACCCCCATTGTTCATATTATCACAGTGTTTTTCCAACCAGGATGCCTCCAACTGTTGCAAAACTACAACTCTTAGCATGCTCAGTGTTTTACCACGCCCTTTGACCCGCCCCTTTTTTGTTGGCCACCTATTTAATGATTGTTGCATGCAACATTTTACTTGACCAGCTATTTTAGATATTCTACGGCAGTCCTGTTACAATCCCCCCCAATGAGCCTTTCGACCAAATAATAAAAATATTTATAAAATCTCACCCCTATGCTGCAAAAAAATAAAATAAAATCTGCAATGTAAAATCAATAATAAAGATCAACTACAAACATAAACATATTCCACATAAAAACTTACAATTACTTGGCTTGGCCCTTGGGGATCTCGGACACCACTTCCACACTTTGCCCGGGGGCTCGGCGGAGCTGATGTTGTGCTTTATCCTAATGAGAAAGATTTCATAATAAGGATTTGGAGAAGGAGCAGAGGGATAGCAGAGCAGGGAGAGGCTGGTGCTGCTACTAGGGGGTCATACCATGGGGGAGTAATAAAGCCCACCATAATGCCCCCCCCAGTAGTAAAAATTCTCCTTATAATCTGCAAAACATACCCCCTTGTAATGCCCCCAGTTGAGCTAATGTTCCCATAATGTGCCAATATAAAATACCCCTTCTCAGTGCCCCCGTAGATGACCCCCATAGTGCTCCTCCCCCCTTCCCCATAGTACCCACCATAATGTGTCACAGTATAAAATGCCCCTATACAGAGCCCCCCATATAAAATACCCCTTCTTTTTTGCCTCAGTAGATGCCCCTATAGTGCCACCCAATAATCTGCCAGTAATAAGTGCCCAAATAGATGTCCCCAATCATGTGCCAGTAAGATGTGCCCCCATAGATGCCCCCGATCATGTGCCAGTAATAAGAGCCCCCCACCATCATGCGCCAGTAATAAGAGCCCCCCACCATCATGCGCCAGTAGCCAGAGTGCCCCCCCTATCATGTGCCAGTAGTCCCCCCTATCATGTGCCAGTAGTCCCCCCTTATTATGTGCCAGTAGTCCCCCCTTATTATGTGCCAGTAGTCCCCCTTATGTGCCAGTAGCCCCCCTTATGTGCCAGTAGTCCCCCTTATGTGCCAGTAGTCCCCCTTATGTGCCAGTAGCCCCCCTTATGTACCAGTAGCCCCCCTTATGTGCCAGCCCAGTAGTCCCCCCTTATCATGTGCCAGCCCAGTAGTCCCCCTTATTATGTGCCAGCCCAGTAGTCCCCCCCATCATGTGCCAGCCCAGTAGACCCCCTTATCATGTGCCAGCCTAGTAGTCCCCCCTTATCATGTGCCAGCCCAGTAGTCCCCCCTTATCAAGTGCCAGCCCAGTAGTCCCCCCTTATCAAGTGCCAGCCCATTAGTCCCCCCTTTATCATGTGCCAGCCCAGTAGTCCCCCCTTATCAATTGTCAGCCCAGTAGTCCCCCCTTATCAAGTGCCAGCCCAGTAGTCCCCCCTTATCATGTGCCAGTATTGTACCTATATATAAAAAAACACTTATACTTACCTCCAGCGATGCGATGCAGGCCTCTTCCGGCCTGTGTCCCTTGCTATACGGCTCAGGCCTCTGATAGGCTGCCAGCACTAGGCCGGCAGCCTATCAGAAGAACAGGAGGGGACACACCTCTCCCTCCCCTGCCGCAGCATAGACATCTGAATCGCCGTCCCGGAGGATGGCGATACAGATGACTATGGAGATGAGCGCTTCCACAATGGAAGTGCTCATCTCCTGCTGCTGTACCCTGCCGCCGGCCGCCCCCACTTGTCACCAGGGCCGCGGCCTTGCGGCACTCAGGCCTGCCGGCCTAGCGGGAAATTTCCCGGTATCCCGGCAGGCCTGTCCGGCCCTGGAGACGTTACCTGCAGTCTTATGTAACAGCACAGATAACCCAGTGTTAGCTCTTTGAGTACAGATAATGTAGTAGATGCTTCTTGACACTAAACTGTTTAAGGAGAAGCCCCCCTCCCCCACCACCCTGGAACAGGCAACTTAGGCTGCAGGCCTACATCGCAGACAGCTGAGAGAGGTGAATATTTTTTTGTCACTACCCATGGCACTGTTAGGTACGCAAGTGGATGGCGACAGACTCACTCTGACAACCCTGAAACACTGGAAGGGCAACAAACTCGTGTACTTGTGAAACAGGTAAATGTATACTCAGTAGGGACACTATCTATTTAAAGGGGTTCTCCGGGAATTAAGAAAATGAAAATACTTAAATATTACTTTATAATAAATATATTCCCAAATACCTTTCATTAGTTAAAGTGGTTAGTTTTGTCTACGGAGCAATCACTAGGAGAAATAAAATGGCTGCCGTCCTACCAGTACACACAAAACCTGTCCTAATCACACAGGAGGACAAGTTACTTCACAACACTGAGCTGAAAAGCCGCCTCATCCTCCTCTCTGCTCTGTGGGAATGGAAATTATGAGGAGACATGAAGTACAGAGAACAGGGTGGAGGTAATGAACAGCAGCACTTGTATGTAGGGTTGTTTCGGGTATCGAATTTTCGATACCTAATCAATACTTTTGCCTGGTATCGACCTCGATACCAGGATTTGCCTTTTTTCTATACTAGGCTTCACTGTTGCGCTGTCTAGTATCAGAGAACAAGGAGCGCGTTGCTCTCAGCGTGCTCTGTATTCTCCTCAGTAGCACAGGGGAGAAGGAAGCAGTCTCTCCCTCCCCCCTGTGCCGCTGCTGCCGCTAATGAGGAGAGAGGGGCGGGCGCACTGCGCCACCAATGAAAGTAAATGTTTAATACAAATCCTGAGGCGGTATTAAATGTTAATTATATTATCATTGGTGGCGCAGTGCGCCCTCCCCCCTCAGTGTTGTGAAGTTCTGTATGTACTGGCAGGACAGTTGCCATTTTGTTTCCCCTGATGATTGCTCCCACAACAAAACGAGCCATAATATATAATGAAAGGTATTTGGAGATATATTTATTATAAAGTAATATTTAAGTATTTTCATTTTCTTAATTTCCGGAGAACCCCTTTAAGAAACTGAGTTGATAGCTGGGAGGGTGTAACTACAGTCTCTTTAAAATTGGTTTAACTTTATACAGTCTCTCAGGGGCCGCACTTACTGTCTCTGCTAGCAGGGGAGGGACCCTCTTGGTGCTTGATCTCCATCTCTCCAAGATGGGACCTTTCTCTTTGCTGCAGTGGAGAATCTGGCCAGCCACTTCTGAAGTCTTGCTTGTCTGACACATGTGCTCCACACTCTGCTCCCTTGCACTGGTCCATGTTGAACTCTCCCTTCAGTGCCACATAATGCTCTGTGTACCTGTCTGGGCTCCACTGCTTCACTTAGGTGGCCGCATCACACCACCTCTGAGCTCTGGTAATGGACTCTGCTTTGGATCTCCTCTACTGCTCTCCCTCTCCAGGGCCTGGCTGAACTACTCTTCCTTTGCTGCAGGCTATGTCTTCCCCTGTTATCTCTAGCTGGGAACTGGCTCCCTCCGATGGATTGAAATGATTACAGCAAGTTTTTATTTCCCCACAATGCAACAGCTCCTCCTGACACTACCGCACTATCGGGGGCACCACTATGGAACATATATCTACTGGGGACACTATGGGGAGCACATAACTTCTGGAGGAGCTACAGAGGGCATTACTACTACTGTGGCCATTATACAGGGGATTTATTACAACCTATTCTCACATAAAAATATAACACAATGGCCAACCCGAGTTTTGCTCTGGGGCGCGCTGATGAAGCCCATGGGTTGAGAAATATCGAGGCAGCGCATGTGGAGAGGGGAGGAGAGACACGGAAGAACTGCCAAGTTTCAATCTGGCGTTTTATGTGATGAATCACTCAGTTTTGTCTGCTACATTAGTGCGGATCCAAGACTGCTGGTTGTGATTAAAGAAAGGAGTTGGGACCTCCAGTGGATCGTGCTGCTCACTTGTGTCATCTTCCCAGGAACACTAATGTAATATTTTTTGGTTAGCAGCAGGATGATACCAAGAAGGGAGGATGATCAGGGAGGATGAGCTTTTGGGTGGGAGAGGGGTTTAAACTGTGCAAAGTATTTTTTTTTTACTTGTGGTATTGTGGTACACAAGCTTGAGGGATAGCCCTAGGTCTTTGGGCTACTTTACCCACCCCTGGGCATTATAACTAAGCCGCGCTGTACTGGTAGTGCTGTTGGCCGTGCAGGTGGTCATTTTATATTGTCAGTAGGACCAGTCTGATTGTCCAATCCAGGGAAGTTGTTTACAATCAGACTACATGTGTTCTGTCTTCATACATGTTCACCCAGTGTGCAGTCTGACATTCAGTATAAACTATTCCTCTCTTCCAAATAAGAGGACTGTTCTCTGTAGTCTAACTTGTTTATTGGCAACTCAGGAGTATTTGATGTGATCAATTGATTGTGTGGTAAAACTATAAGAATACAAATAACATATATAAGTATAAAGCATAGAATGGCATGTCCAAAATGGCTGCCTATATATGGATTGCATGTCTAGCAACTAACAGTTACAACCTCTATCCCTAAGTAACATCTATGCCTAGCTAAACAGCACTGCATAACACAATATCCCTGAGACAAAGGTAGAGGTCTTACCAGATATGCTTGTACAAGGATTGTGGTGTTTGAAAAGGAGACATGCAGGAGACAGCACTGCTGATGTCCTGTGACATGAAGACTGGAGACTGGGCTTCTTTTTCCCAGGATGCATTACAGTCCCACAATGCTTTTCACCACCCACAAATACAATAATATTTATTAACAGAAAAACAAGGTGCAATACATTTTTAAGACCACTAGATGGTGCTATAACCTAACTAATCACTACAGAAATACAAGAATTGCAGCAGAATGAATTAGAAATGAAACAGACGTGATCTGATATGAATCTCCCTGTGCTGGGGCAGAATAACGTGAGCTAGAAAGTTACATAATTTTCTGGGCATATAATCTCTGGCAGAAATTGTCAGCTGCTGTAGAGAGTCTGACATGCAATGCTCCTTGGTAAAAGGTATGCAAATTATGCCTCCTCCAGAAGAAAGAAAACATTCTCTCTATTGCAGGGTGGCAGCTGTAATGTTGTAGCCGAATGCAGTCCGCGATGCTGTGGTGTGCGCCTCCCAACCATCTGGTCACCACAGCAGCCCTGGCTGTAACAAGGTATGTATTTCCTTTGTTGGAGCGGTGTGTCCAAAAACAGTGCCACTCTTGCCCATAGCTTGTGTCTGGTATTACAGATTAGCTTAATTGACTTGAATTGAGATGAGCTGCAGTACCAGACACAAAATATGAACAAGAGTGATGCTGTTTCTGAAATAAAATGTTAATCCTGAACAACTCCTTTAATCAAACAAGTTATTCTATCGACTACATACATTTCATTAACTGCCTTTGTATTCATTAAACTTTTTCCAAAGGGAATTATAGAACCTGCAAGTAGTATATCTGTAATGACAAGGATGATAATCATATGTGCCAACATCAAGTTATGCCACTATTATATTATAGAATTCCCCAGATGTCAGATCAGAACCCCCAATATTTATCAGACCTCAGATCAGACCCCCAATTAGGCTTGAGCAAATCGACTTTCGGATCATAGATCTGAAGTCGATGTGTTCAAAAACATTGATGTTCATGCTGTTTCCATACAGTATTAAAATGTATTGGCTCCATGCAGCCAAACTTCGTCTCGTCCAAAGTCACGCAAAACTTCAGTGAATTACTACTGTATTCATATCTGCATATTTAAAAGCTATTTAAAATAGGAATTTGAAGTGGTACCTTGGTACCAAAGCCCACTTTGGATTCCTATTTTAAAATAGGTCTGTGCTGAGACCCAACCAATCCCTATAAAAGGGGAGAGAAGCGCGTACATATCGCACTTTCCTCAATGCACAAGACGGACTCCTTAGAAGTCTATGAGCCCGTCTTGATTCCACCGTCAGCAGTGAGGAGTGAGAGCATGATATCTGTGTTCTTCTCTCCTTTCCATCTAGGGTCTTTGGTGGTCTCAGCACTCAGATCCACACTGATAAAAACCTTTTGATATATCTGTATGACATATCAAAAGCTTTGTGAAAAGTTAGTGACCCTATAAACGATTTGCTTGTTGAAAAAACAATATGCCATATCTATATACAGACTGGAATGCTCCCCAGATTCACCCCTTTTGATCCTTCCATGGATTGTCAACAAATACATGTTCCATAGAGTTGAGCGAACACCTGGATGTTCGGGTTCGAGAAGTTCGGCCGAACTTCCCGGAAATGTTCGGGTTCGGGATCCGAACCGGATCCGAACCTTGTCCCGAACCCGAACCCCATTGAAGTCAATGGGGACCCGAACTTTTCGGCACTAAAAAGGCTGTAAAAAAGCCCAGGAAAGAGCTAGAGGGCTGCAAAAGGCAGCAACATGTAGGTAAATCCCCTGCAAACAAATGTGGATAGGGAAATGAATAAAAATAAAAATAAAATAAATAAAAATTAACCAATATCAATTGGAGAGAGGTCCCATAGCAGAGAATCTGGCTTCACGTCACCCACCACTGTAACAGTCCATTGTCAGATATTTAGTCCCAGGCAGAGGAGAGAGGTCCCTTAACAGAGAATCTGGCTTTATGTCAGCAGAGAATCAGTCTTCATGTCATAGCAGAGAATCATGCTTCACATCACCCAACACTGGAACAGTCCATTGTCAGATATTTAGGCCCCGGCACCAAGGCAGAGGAGAGAGGTCCCGTAACAGAGATTCTGGCTTCATGTCAGCAGAGAATCAGTCTGCATGTCATAGCAGAGAATCAGGCTTCACGTCAGCCACCACTGCAACAGTCCATTGTCATATATTTAGGCCCAGCACACAGGCAGAGGAGAGAGGTCCCGTAACAGAGAATCTGTCTTCATGTCAGCAGAGAATTAGTCTGCATGTCATAGCAGAGAATCAGGCTTCACGTCAGCCACCAGTGCAACAGTCCATTGTCATATATTTAGGCCCAGCACACAGGCAGAGGAGAGAGGTCCCGTAACAGAGGATCTGGCTTCATCTCAGCAGAGAATCAGTCTGCATGTCATAGCAGATAATCAGGCTTCACGTCAGCCACCACTGCAACAGTCCTTTGGCATATATTTAGGCCCAGCACACAGGCAGAGGAGAGAGGTCCTGTAACAGAGAATCTGTCTTCATGTCAGCAGAGAATCAGTCTGCATGTCATAGCAGAGAATCAGGCTTCACGTCAGCCACCAGTGCAACAGTCCATTGGCATACATTTAGGCCCAGCACCCAGGCAGAGGAGAGAGGTCCCGTAACAGAGAATCTGTCTTCATGTCAGCAGAGAATTAGTCTGCATGTCATAGCAGAGAATGAGGCTTCACGTCAGCCACCACTGCAACAGTCCATTGGCATATTTTTAGGCCCAGCACCCAGGCAGAGGAGAGAGGTCCCGTAACAGAGGATCTGGCTTCATGTCAGCAGAGAATCAGTCTGCATGTCATAGCAGAGAATCAGGCTTCACGTCAGCCACCACTGCAACAGTCCATTGGCATATATTTAGGCCCAGCACCCAGGCAGAGGAGAGAGGTCCCGTAACAGAGGATCTGGCTTCATGTCAGCAGAGAATCAGTCTGCATGTCATAGCAGAGAATCAGGCTTCACGTCAGCCACCACTGCAACAGTCCATTGGCATATATTTAGGCCCAGCACACAGGCAGAGGAGAGAGGTCCCGTAACAGAGGATCTGGCTTCATCTCAGCAGAGAATTAGTCTGCATGTCATAGCAGAGAATCAGGCTTCACGTCAGCCACCACTGCAACAGTCCATTGGCATATATTTAGGCCCAGCACACAGGCAGAGGAGAGAGGTCCCGTAACAGAGGATCTGGCTTCATGTCAGCAGAGAATCAGTCTGCATGTCATAGCAGAGAATCAGGCTTCACGTCACCCAACATTGGAACAGTCCATTGGCATATATTTAGGCCCCGGCACCCAGACAGAGGAGAGGTTCATTCAACTTTGGGTAGCCTCGCAATATAATGGTAAAATGAAAATAAAAATAGGATTGAATGAGGAAATGCCCTGGAGTACAATAATATATGGTTAAGGGGAGGTAGTTCATGTCTAATCTGCACAAGGGATGGACAGGTCCTGTGGGATCCATGCCTGGTTCATTTTTATGAGCGCCAGCTTGTCCACATTGGCTGTAGACAGGCGGCTGCGTTTGTCTGTAATGACGCCCCCTGCCGTGCTGAATACACGTTCAGACAAAACGCTGGCCGCCGGGCAGGCCAGCACCTCCAAGGCATAAAAGGCTAGCTCTGGCCACGTGGACAATTTAGAGACCCAGAAGTTGAATGGGGCCGAACCATCAGTCAGTACGTGGAGGGGTGTGCACACGTACTGTTCCACCATGTTAGTGAAATGTTGCCTCCTGCTAACACGTTGCGTATCAGGTGGTGGTGCAGTTAGCTGTGGCGTGTTGACAAAACTTTTCCACATCTCTGCCATGCTAACCCTGCCCTCAGAGGAGCTGGCCGTGACACAGCTGCCTTGGCGACCTCTTGCTCCTCCTCTGCCTTGGCCTTGGGCTTCCACTTGTTCCCCTGTGACATTTGGGAATGCTCTCAGTAGCGCGTCTACCAACGTGCGCTTGTACTCGCGCATCTTCCTATCACGCTCCAGTGCAGGAAGTAAGGTGGGCACATTGTCTTTGTAGCGTGGATCCAGCAGGGTGGCAACCCAGTAGTCCGCACACGTTAACCACTTCAGCCCCGCTAGGTGAAACCCCCTTCATGACCAGGCCACTTTTTACACTTCGGCACTACACTCCTTTCACCGTTTATCGCTCGGTCATGCAACTTACCACCCAAATGAATTTTACCTCCTTTTCTTCTCACTAATGGAGCTTTCATTTGGTGGTATTTTATTGCTGCTGTCATTTTTACTTTTTTTGTTATTAATCAAAATGTAACGATTTTTTTGCAAAAAAATGACATTTTTCACTTTCAGCTGTGAAATTTTGCAAAAAAAACGACATCCATATATAAATTTTTCGCTAAATTTATAGTTCTACATGTCTTTGATAAAAAAAAAATGTTTGGGCAAAAAAAAATGGTTTGGGTAAAAGTTATAGCATTTACAAACTATGGTACAAAAATATGAATTTCCGCTTTTTGAAACGGCTCTGATTTTCTGAGCACCTGTCATGTTTCCTGAGGTTCTACAATGCCCAAACAGTATAACTACCCCACAAATGACCCCATTTCGGAAAGTAGACACCCTAAGGTATTCGCTGATGGGCATAGTGAGTTCATAGAACTTTTTATTTTTTGTCACAAGTTAGCGGAAAATTATGATGATTTTTTATTTTTATTTTTTTCTTACAAAGTCTCATATTCCACTAACTTGCGACAAAAAATAAAAAATTCTAGGAACTAACCATGCCCCTCACAGAATACCTTGGGGTGTCTTCTTTCCAAAATGGGGTCACTTGTGGCGTAGTTATACTGCCCTGGCAATTTAGGGGCCCAAATGTGTGAGAAGAACTTTGCAATCAAAATGTGTAAGAAATGACCGGTGAAATCCGAAAGGTGCACTTTGGAATATGCGCCCCTTTGCCCACCTTGGCAGCAAAAAAGTGTCACACATGTGGTATCGCCGTACTCAGGAGAAGTTGGGGAATGTGTTTTGGGGTGTCATTTTACATATACCCATGCTGGGTGAGAGAAATATCTTGGCAAACGACAACTTTTCCCATTTTTTTATACAAAGTTGGCATTTGACCAAGATATTTTTCTCACCCAGCATGGGTATATGTAAAATGACACCCCAAAACACATTCCCCAACTTCTCCTGAGTACGACAATACCAGATGTGTGACACTTTTTTGCTGCCAAGGTGGGCAAAGGGGCACATATTCCAAAGTGCACCTTTCGGATTTTGCAGGGCATTTTTTACACATTTTGATTGCAAGGTACTTCTCACACATTTGGGCCCCTAAATTGCCAGGGCAGTATAACTACGCCACAAGTGACCCCATTTTGGAAAGAAGACACCCTAAGGTATTCCGTGAGGGGCACTGCGAGTTCCTAGAATTTTTTATTTTTTGTCACAAGTTAGCAGAAAATGATGATTTTTTTTTCTTTCTCTTTTTTCTTTACAAAGTCTCATATTCCACTAACTTGCGACAAAAAATAAAAAATTCTAGGAACTCGCCATGCCCCTCACGGAATACCTTGGGGTGTCTTCTTTCCAAAATGGGGTCACTTGTGGCGTAGTTATACTGCCCTGGCAATTTAGGGGCCCATATGTGTGAGAAGTACTTTGCAATCAAAATCTGTAAAAAATGACCGGTGAAATCCGAAAGGTGCACTTTGGCATATGCGCCCCTTTGCCCACCTTGGCATCAAAAAAGTGTCACACATCTGGTATCGCCGTACTCAGGAGAAGTTGGGGAATGTGTTTTGGGGTGTCATTTTACATATACCCATGCACTTGGCGGCGGGTGTTCTGCTTTTGCCCACTGCTCCCTCTTTTGCTATGCTGTTGGCTCGGTCTCACCACTGCCTCTTCCTCCGAACTGTGAAAGTCAGTGGCACGACCTTCATTCCATGTGGGGTCTAGGACCTCATCGTCCCCTGCATCGTCTTCCACCCAGTCTTGATCCCTGACCTCCTGTTCAGTCTGCACACTGCAGAAAGACGCAGCAGTTGGCACCTGTGTTTCGTCATAATCAGAGACTTGCTGAGGTCCCATGTCCTCATCATCAGGAAAATAAGTGGTTGTGCGTCAGTGCATTCTATGTCTTCCACCGCTGGGGAAGGGCTAGGTGGATGCCCTTGGGAAACCCTGCCAGCAGAGTCTTCAAACAGCATAAGAGACTGCTGCATAACTTGAGGCTCAGACAGTTTCCCTGATATGCATGGGGGTGATGTGACAGACTGATGGGGTTGGTTTTCAGGCGCCATCTGTGCGCTTTCTGCAGAAGACTGGGTGGGAGATAATGTGAACGTGCTGGATCCACTGTCGGCCACCCAATTGACTAATGCCTGTACCTGCTCAGGCCTTACCATCCTTAGAACGGCATTGGGCCCCACCATATATCGCTGTAAATTCTGGCGGCTACTGGGACCTGAGGTAGTTGGTACACTAGGACGTGTGGATGTGGCAGAACGGCCACGTCCTCTCCCAGCATCAGAGGGTCCACTAACACCACCACGACCATGTCCACGTCCGCGTCCCTTACTAGATGTTTTCCTCATTGTTATCGTTCACCACAACAACAAAAATATTATTTGGCCCAATGTATTGTATTCAAATTCAGCTGAATATAAATTTGAGGCCTAGTATTTAGGCGCTGGGTGACAGGTATGGGTTTACTGACAGAATTAGACTTGGAAATGCACAGTAGTGGGTGTGTGAAGTTATTCTGAATGACCCTATGTGCACCTTCAATATGATATACCCTTTTAGGGATAGATTTCAAATAGCTCTGATACAGCAGAAACCACTAAATTATGAAATTGCTGAATTGGGAATTGTATTTCAACCCAGAACAAAAAATGTGCTTGAACGGACACTAAATAACTTGCCCAGCCACAACAGTACAGCAGTAACGACAGATTTAGCAGGATATAAATTTGAGGCCTAGTATTTAGGCGCTGGGTGACAGGTATAGATTTACTGACAGGATTAGACTTGGAAATGCACAGTAGCGTGTGTGTGAAGTTATTCTGAATGACCCTATGTGCACCTTGAATATGATATACCCTTTTAGGCATAGATTTCAAATAGCTCTGATACAGCAGAAACCACTAAATTATGAAATTGCTAAATTGGGAATTGTATTTCAACCCAGAACAAAAACTGTGCTTGGACGGACACTAAATAACTTGCCTAGCCACAGCAATTTAGCAGGATATAAATTTGAGGCCTAGTATTTAGGCGCTGGGTGACAGGTATAGGTTTACTGACAGAATTAGACTTGGAAATGCACAGTAGCGTGTGTGTGAAGTTATTCAGAATGACCCTATGTGCACCTTGAATATTATATACCCTTTTAGGGATAGATTTCAAATAGCTCTGATACAGCAGAAACCACTAAATTTTGAAATTGCTAAATTGGGAATTGTATTTCAACCCAGAACAAAAACTGTGCTTTGACGGACACTAAATAACTTGCCCAGCCACAACAGTACAGCAGTAACGACAGATTTAGCAGGATATAAATTTGAGGCCTAGTATTTAGGCGCTGGGTGACAGGTATAGGTTTACTGACAGAATTAGATTTGGAAATGCACAGTAGCGGGTGTGTGAAGTTATTCTGAATGACCCTATGTGCACCTTAAATATGATATACCCTTTTAGGGATAGATTTCAAATAGCTCTGATACAGCAGAAACCACTAAATTATGAAATTGCTAAATTGGGAATTGTATATCAACCCAGAACAAAAAATGTGCTTTGACGGACACTAAATAACTTGACCAGCCACACCAGTAACGACAGATTTAGCTGGATATAAACTTGAGGCCTAGTATTTAGGCGCTGGGTGACAGGTATACGTTTACTGACAGAATTAGACTGGGATATGGCCAAAAAATAACCACACTATTGATGGTTAAATGCACTTGGTGTGACAGCTTGACCAACCACACTACTGAGGGTTAAATGCACTTGGTGACAGGCGCAGCTTGCCCCTGATGTAGTATATGGCCAAACAATAAACAGACTATTGCTGGTTAAATGCACTTGGTGTGACAGCTTGACCAACCACACTACTGAGGGTTAAATGCACTTGGTGACAGGCGCAGCTTGCCCCTGATGTAGTATATGGCCAAAAAATAAACAGACTATTGCTGGTTAAATGCACTTGGTGTGACAGCTTCACCCTGATGTAGGATTTAGCCCAAAAACAACCACACCATTGAGGGTTAAATGCACTTGGTGACAGGCGCAGCTTGCCCCTGATGTAGTATATGGCCAAAAAATAAACAGACTATTGCTGGTTAAATGCACTTGGTGTGACAGCTTGACCAACCACACTACTGAGGGTTAAATGCACTTGGTGACAGGCGCAGCTTGCCCCTGATGTAGTATATGGCCAAAAAATAAACAGACTATTGCTGGTTAAATGCACTTGGTGTGACAGCTTCACCCTGATGTAGGATTTAGCCCAAAAACAACCACACCATTGAGGGTTAAATGCACTTGGTGACAGGCGCAGCTTGCCCCTGATGTAGTATATGGCCAAAAAATAAACAGACTATTGCTGGTTAAATGCACTTGGTGTGACAGCTTCACCCTGATGTAGGCTTTAGCCAAAAAATAACCACACCATTGAGGGTTAAATGCACTTGGTGACAGGCGCAGCTTGCCCCTGATGTAGTATATGGCCAAAAAATAAACAGACTATTGCTGGTTAAATGCACTTGGTGTGACAGCTTCACCCTGATGTAGGCTTTAGCCAAAAAACAACCACACCATTGAGGGTTAAATGCACTTGGTGACAGGCGCAGCTTGCCCCTCATGTAGTATATGGCCAAAAAATAAACAGACTATTGCTGGTTAAATGCACTTGGTGTGACAGCTTCACCCTGATGTAGGCTTTAGCCCAAAAACAACCACACCATTGAGGGTTAAATGCACTTGGTGACAGGCGCAGCTTGCCCCTGATGTAGTATATGGCAAAAAAATAAACAGACTATTGCTGGTTAAATGCACTTGGTGTGACGGCTTCACCCTGATGTAGGCTTTAGCCAAAAAACAACCACACCATTGAGGGTTAAATGCACTTGGTCGCAGCTTGTGCTGGCGCACCACAAGACACAAAATGGCCGCCGATCACCCCAGAAAAAAGTGACTGACAAATGGTCTGGGCAGCCTAAAAACAGTGAGCAATTGAGTATCAGCAGCTCAATGATCCACAGCTGCAGATCGATAACTGGATGGAGTCTTTTGGAGGAGTTAATCAGCCTAATCTCGCCCTACTGTCGCAGCTGCAACCTCTCCCTACGCTAATCAGAGCAGAGTGACGGGCGGCGCTATGTGACTCCAGCTTAAATAGAGGCTGGGTCACATGGTGCTCTGGCCAATCACAGCCATGCCAATAGTAGGCATGGCTGTGATGGCCTCTTGGGGCAAGTAGTATGACGCTTGTTGATTGGCTGCTTTGCAGCCTTTCAAAAAGCGCCAAGAAAGCGACGAACACCGAACCCGGACTTTTATGAAAATGTCCGGGTTCGGGTCCGTGTCACGGACACCCCAAAATTCGGTACGAACCCGAACTATACAGTTCGAGTTCGCTCATCCCTAATGTTCCACACACACACCAAAGAGATGAATGTAGGATCCATTCTATTCAATTCTAGCTCATTTTCATTTGCAGTAGGTAAGTAGGAATGAATAAAATTGCTAAGAATGCGTTTCTTTAGGTTTTTCTATGGCTCAGTTTTTCTGTGAATATACAGGGTGGGCCATTTATATGGATACACCTTAATAAAATGGGAATGGTTGTTAATATTAACTTCCTGTTTGTGGCACATTAGTATATGTGAGGGGGGAAACTTTTCAAGATGGGTGGTGACCATAGCGGCCATTTTGAAGTCGGCCATTTTGAATCCAACTTTTGTTTTTTGAATGCTAGCACAGGCTTCCAGTATCCGTAGTTTCAGGTGTTGCACATCTTGTATCTTCACAGCATATGAAGATGTGCAGCACCTGAAACTACGGATACTGGAAGCCTGTGCTAGCATTTCTCCTGCGGTGTTGCTATCAGTGTGTGAAGATTGGGAGAAGAGGGTTGCATTGACAATCCAACACAATGGGCAGCACATTGAACACATTTTATAAGTGGTCAGAAACTTGTAAATAACTCATGAAAGAATAAAGTTATGTTAAAACCAAGCACACCATTGTTTTTCTTGTGAAATTCCCAATAAGTTTGATGTGTCACATGACCCTCTTCCTATTGAAAAAACAAAAGTTGGATTCAAAATGGCCAACTTCAAAATGGCCGTCATGGTCACCACCCATCTTGAAAAGTTTCCCCCCTCACATATACTAATGTGCTACAAACAGGAAGTTAATATCACCAACCATTCCTATTTTATTAAGGTGTATCCATATAAATGGACCACCCTGTAGATAAAACAACACTGTGAATATATGATATTGGCCAAGAATTGACAGCATATTACCCTCCCTTACAGTCTGGTCTTCTTTATAGTGAATAGGAAAAAATCATCATACAATTGTCAGATGAGCAACCATGCGGTACCCACAGTTGTCTCTATCAGGACTGACCATTTTGGGAGAGACAGGTGAGTATCACAGTCTGCAGGGGTTTAGTTAATGGGGGTGCAGGAACTGTGGCCAGATTTAGGACTCAGCCTTAGGGTCCATTCAGGATCCGCAATACACCCGTCTGGCACCCCCATAGAACTACCTACTCTTGTCTGCAATTTTGGACAAGAATAGAACATGTTCTATTTTTTTCGGGAGCCGTGAACCGGAAGATCAGAGCCGCACTCCGAAAATGCGGATGTGGACAGCACATTGTGTGCTGTCTGCATCTCTTCCGGCCCCATAGAGAATGAATGGGTCTGTATTCGTTCCGCAACGTTGCAGAACTAATCCGGACCCATTCTACGGACGTGTGAATGGACCTTTAGGTGACCAAAAAAGTCCCACTGCCCCATATGAGATAACCGGTGCTGTAACAGATTTTATATTGGGGGCCAGGAGCTTCAAGTTATACCTCTGCTTGTCCAAACTGCTTGTCTAAACTATATTTGCCTAGAAAGTGTGTATTGCTGGTAGTACTCTTACTATGTCACAGCCCTATGTACATATTGTTACATAGAAAAATATTAATATTAATGCAAATGACAGACAACACTTTTAAAGTAAAAGTAAGGAATTCACATAAATACAACATACTAATCATAATTTATTGCAGAATTAATCATCTAAATTACTGTGGCTTTTTTTTTGCTACACTTTTGACACTACATATAGAAAAAATTATACACGTGGGGTCCAGCATTAAAAAAAACTATTATTATTATTACTATTACTGAATTGACTGAATTACTGAATTGACTCAATGACAGGGAATGACGATCCGGCCGAACCCCATCAACTATCCCTCAGGGGCCGCGATCAGCATTGATCGTGCCACCTGAGGGGTAATTGACGGGGTTCAGCGGCATCCCTGTCATTGAGGTATCTCTGAGAGATACTAGACTGCGCAGCCTAGTATTGGAAAATAGCAAATTTTCAGGATGTTCAGGATGAGTGCATATTTTTTGAGCACCAGTTCCACTTTTGCCAACATAGAAGAAGGATAAAATAGATGAGACCAAGGGTGACTATTTTAGTACGATTTTTTTTTCTGCTTAATAAAAAAGATTGGAAATTCATCAGAAATCTTGGACATTGCAGTTTGTGTTCCACATTACCTGAGAATGTTGGATGCACACATACTGGGAAATTGGTGCTGCAGAGGACCCATGCTGTGGAACTCTATGCTATCTTTGTATGCCACTGATGGCAAAGATAACTTGTGTTGGATTCACTATTTATTAATACTAAAAGCCCTTTGCAACAAAAGAACACATCAGTATTTTAAATAGCACTTGGTAATTGGTGGGTTGCATACATCCATTGGGACCCAAGAGCTTGAAATTATGACAATGTACGCCACTACAGGCTGCTTAAACCAGTGTTAGAGTGTGCAGCTGGATTAAAAGGGTTCTCCAGGAATTAAGAAAATGAAATCAGTGTTGTGAAGTACCTTATCCTCCTGTGTGATTAGGACAGGTTAAGTGTGTACTAACAGGACGGCGGCCATTTTGTTTCTCTTAATCATTGCTCCCCAGACAAAAAGAGCCATTATAACTAATAGAAAGTATTTGGGAATATATTTGAAATATTTACGTATTTTCATTTTCTTAATTCCCGGAGAACCCCTAAGCAAGCAGTTAAAGCAATTCTGAATGGTCTGTTGGTGCAAATAGCTTTGTCACTGGTACCTCTTTTATCCTAGCATATAAAATTGCTACAACATTGGATTGAGTCTAAAAGCTGTAATTTTAAAGAGTGCATCACAGATATTATTCTATTTTGCAACAATTATAATTTTCGCTGAATGCATGTTTATACTTCTATAGTTAATACCCAAAATGAAAAGAAGCTTTGCCTTATGGTGTGGGTGAGATACCAGCAGAGAAATGTCAACAAAAATCACAACTGAAATGTAAACTATGGACTATAAACATCCACAGTAAAATGTGCATTAATGAGCCTGATGTGTTGAATTAAATAATTTGATAATAGAATTACTGCATGTACTGGATACTTGAGATAAGATGCAGTCATAACGAATCAAGCAAGAGCTACCCTTTCATAATCATTAGCTTTTCTCACAACTTTGCATAAATCAATCAGGGAGAAATGTCTAGTTCTTATGTTATCCCCTGTTTACCACTGCCCCCCACCTCCCCGCCTCATCTCTTGCCATGTTTTTCTCTTTGAAATTTGTTTCGAGTCCATCCAGGACAGACAATTTCACTGAAGGATCAGATTACACATGTCAATACAAGTCTAGAAGAGACACAAAGAAGAGAATGCTGCAGCAAAATAGGAGGTTGTTACAGTGAGAAACAAAAGTATTTGAACACCCTGTGATTTTGCAAGTTCTCCCACTCTCCCTCTGTAATTGCAAACTAAGGCTTCTGTACCAAATATTAACACAGATTTTCTTAGGTGTTCAAATACTTATGTTCAGCAGTGCAAGACAAATAAATTCTTTAAAAATCATACAATATGATTTCCTCAATTTTTTATTTTTTTTTACATTCTGTCTCTCAGAGTGGGAATGCACCTACACCGTGAATTTCAGACCCCTCCATGATTTCTAAGTGGGAGAACTTGCAAAATCGTGGGGTGTTCAAATACTTCTGTTCCTCACTGTATATCTCAGCACAAGTGCTTTAGTCACAACCATACAGGTCAGTGCAGTACTCTGTAAAGTCCTCCACGATCCTACAGCTTCTGAGTGAGTAAGAGAAGGTTAGGAAGCAGAATCTCCTCTATTTTCCCACCAGATCTGGAAGAACAACAGACTAGACATTCAGCATGCACAGGGGGAAACTGTTAAAAATTACCAGATACAAGTCATATAATAGCCAGAGTGTAGAGTGTACAGTTGATAAATGCAAAGTTTGTTGAACATCAAATTATTCAGCAGTAATACCAGGGATGGAAGGAAAACTTTGGAATAATCAAGTTAATATTATATGAAAACAAATTAATCATAAGATGTCAACAACCAAATCACCCACAGGTGAACATAAGCAAACATAGATCCCTATAGAACTCTGCAGTGATGAAAGTGCGATTTACAGAACCACAGGAGCACCAATATTTCCTTAACAGTATGTGTGAGCCCCATAAGAGACTAATCCTCAAATGCCACCATCAGTGTCTTACATTATCCCCATAGAGTGCATGCCTTTTAAGGGGTAGTCCGCTTTCCCACATTGATGACCTATCCTCAGGGCAGGTCACCAGTATTAGATCGGTGTGGGTCTGACTCAGGGCACCCCTGCTGATCAGTATGAAGAGACTGCAGTGCTGTCCATTCTCAGGGTAGGTCAGAGTATCAGATTGGTGGTGGCCTGACTTCTAGCACCCCCATGATCCGCTTTATGAAGAAAAAGCGGCTCTCATGCGAGCAGTACTTGTCTTCACTGCTTACCTGTTTGCTGTTGACATTGCAGTGGCAAACAGGTTTAAAGCTTGAATGGGACATATTAGTTGTAATTACACTCTGTCCCACTCAAGTGAATGGGACAGAGGAGCTGTAATCACTCTGCTTGCCGCTGCGATGTCGACAGCAGGAAGGCAGCACCTGCATAAGAACTGCATTCTCTCCATAAAGCTGATCGTGGACGTGCAGGGAGTCGGACCACCACCAATATGATATTCTGACCTATCCTGAGAATAGGTAATCAACATCGGAACGTGGAAATGCCCCCCAAATTTATAGCTTGTGTTTGCTAAAACTCAGCCTTTGCATATCTGCTAGGTTTATTTGCAGCATCTATCTAGTCATGTGATGCCCTGCGAGGAGACCTGGCACAGAGAAAGCAGGAGGAACAAGGGTACACATAGTGTCTTGGTCCTGCCCTTGGTGCACCTAACTGCTCACTTGCATATGGATTAAAAGTACTTTTTTATGCAGAATAAAACAGTGGATTGCCATGTGAAATATATCAATACATTCAGCTAATATAGTGCTACAAGGCATTGTGCCTGGTTTATCGGTGAATGTCCTGGTGACAGAATCCCTTTAAAGATTTATAGTTTATTCATACATCGCTGTTTTTGCTGCAATATTCCCAAAATTGGGGCAATACAATCCCTACTGCTTGAAAAGTTTAATACATCTTAAGCAAAACATTTTTTGAAACAGTTTGAGCAATAAAGTTTTCTTAGTTGGCATTGCCATGTGAAGCAATTACCAGATTTCAAATGTACATCAGTACATCAAAGCAGGTTGCGTCAAATTAGCATTAGCTCGACAGGCATTCACATCGATTTTAGAGTAGGTGAAGCACATATTCAAAGTAATAAGATATGCTTACCCTTTACCAGGCAAGAGAGATAACCCGATTAAGACAGATTACAAGTCACATAATCATCATTGAATGTCACAGTGTTTTGTTTACAGCTAAAATAAATGTAACCGCCATATGTCGCTGCCTAGTAGCAATCTCTTAAGTATTATTTCTGAGCACTAATGGAATGAGCCAACACAGTTTATTTCACATTTATCTGAACATTAAACACAAAGGGGCAAACATGCATATAAAAAAAGTTCAACGCAAAGTGGACTTAGTATTATGTATATGGTACAATGCAATAAACAATGGTGCAGATTTAGTATTGTGGCTGTGCCTGAATTCTGGCATAATTTGCACCAAAATATGATATATTTATGGTGCAAATTGGGGAATCCCATTTTACATATATTTAGACATATTTATTAAGCAAATAAAACAAAAAGAATAATCCAACTGGTGAGGGGGCATGACTTGGCAGAAACAAACTGCACTTTCACACGCTTTAATTTACTAAAAAATGGTGTAATTAGCAAATTTCTAAATTACTTCATTTAAAAAATCTGCCTGCATCCACCGGAAAAAAAGCTGCATAATCATGGCCACTAAGGGTCTCACTTCCACCTAATTTGCAGTCCACTGCGTGTTGTAGCTGAGCTCCTGAGCCTGAAAGAAGCACTGCATGTACACTGCTTTTAAAAAGCAGAGAAGCTCATGTGTGTCTATAAGTCTGAGCTCTCCCTCTTTATTAGCATTCTGAGCTCCCTAGAAGAAAACAAACAAGTAAGGTCACTGCATACAGTACTGGCAGATTCCACAGAAGGGAGGCAACCTTTGCTTACGAGAGACATGCATCTAGCTGTGCAGCTAAAGAGAGGAATATGGCTGAGGAAGACTTTAGGGAAGCCCCCAAGAAAACCTTTGCCTTGACAGTTATGATTCTACAATTAAGCACAACCATTATACAAACTTATTTGAAAACTCAGTTATGCTTTAAGATGGACTATTTTGGAACTAAGGGGAAAATGTATCAAACTGGTGTAAAGTAGAACTGGCTTAATTGCCCATGGCAACGAATCAGATTCCACCTTTCATTTTTGACTGCTCCTTTGAAATATGAATGGTGGAATCTGATTGCTGTGGGAAACTAAGCCAGTTGTACTTTACACCAGTTTGATAAATCTCCCCCTAAATTATTTCACAAAGTAAGCCAACTAACAGGTGGTTAGAAGAAAGCATTTAGCCATGCACCAAATTTATCATCCAATCTGAGCTACTGTGATTAATATGGCAGATTGTTCTGGAATCTGCCCACTGGGAGGCAATTGCGCATGCGTGGCTTCATAGAGATGCTTTGAAGCAATGTATTTCTATGAGGAGTGTTTAGCGTGAATGCCAGTGTTGCACGTTGTGCAGCACTGGACCAGGCACCACCTCTAGTGGCTGTCTGATGAGTGGACACTAGAGATGTTCCTTGGCAGTAATGTACAGTTGCAAAAAAAGTATGTGAACCCTTTGGAATGATATGGATTTCTGCACAAATTGGTCATAAAATGTGATCTGATCTTCATCTAAATCACAACAATAGACAATCACAGTCTGCTTAAACTAATAACACACAAAGAATTAAATGTTATCATGTTTTTATTGAACACACCATGTAAACATTCACAGTGCAGGTGGAAAAAGTATGTGAACCCCTAGACTAATGACATCTCCAAGAGCTAATTGGAGTGAGGTGTCAGCCAACTGGAGTCTAATCAATAAGATGAGATTGGAGGTGTTGGTTACAGCTGCCCTGCCCTATAAAAAACACACACCAGTTCTGGGTTTGCTTTTCACAAGAAGCATTGCCTGATGTGAATGATGCCTCGCACAAAGATTAAGAATTGTTAACTTGCATAAAGCTGGAAAGGGTTATAAAAGTATCTCCAAATCCTTGCTGTTCATCAGTCCACGGTAAGACAAATTGTCTATAAATGGAGAAAGTTCAGCACTGATGCTACTCTCCCTAGGAATGACCGTCCTGTAAAGATGACTGCAAGAGCACAGCGCAGACTGCTCAATGAGGTGAAGAAGAATCCTAGAGTGTCAGCTAAAGACTTACAAAAGTCTCTGGCATATGCTAACATTCCTGTTAGCAAATCTACGATACGTAAAACACTTAGCAAGAATGAATTTCATGGGAGGATACCACAGAGGAAGCGACTGCTGTCCAAAAAAAAAACATTGCTGCATGTTTACAGTTTGCACACGAGCACCTGGTTGTTCTACAGCAGTACTGGCAAAATATTCTGTGGACATATGAAACCAAAGTTGAGTTGTTTGGAAGAAACACACAAAACTATGTGTGGAGAAAAAGAGGCACAGCACACCAACATCAAAACCTCATCCCAACTGTGAAGTATGGTGGTCGGGGTATCATGTTTTGGGGCTGCTTTGCTGCGTCAGGGTCAGGACGGATTGCGATCATCGAAGGAAAAATGAATTCCCAAGTTTATCAAGACATTTTGCAGGAGAACTTAAGGCCATCTGTCTACCAGCTGAAGCTCAACAGAAGATGAGTGTTGCAACAGGACAACGACCCAAAGCATAGAAGTAAATAAACAACAGAATGGCTTAAACAGAAGAAAATACGCCTTCTGGAGTGGCCCAGTCAGAGTCTTGACCTCAACCCGATTGAGATGCTGTGGCATGACCTCAAGAAAGCGATTCACACCAAACATCCTAAGAATATTGCTGAACGGAAACAGTTCTGTAAAGAGGAATGGTCAAGAATTACTCCTGACCGTTGTGCACGTCCTATCTGCAACTACAGGAAACGTTTGGTTGAAATTATTGCTGCCAAAGGAGGTTCAACCAGTTATTAAATCCAAGGGTTCACATACTTTTTCCACCTGCACTGTGAATGTTTACATGGTGTGTTCAATAAAAACATGGTAACATTTAATTCTTTGTGTGTTATTAGTTTAAGCAGACTGTGATTGTCTATTGTTGTGACTTAGATAAAGATCAGATCACATTTTATGACCAATTTGTGCAGAAATCCATATCATTCCAAGGGGTTCACATACTTTTTCTTGCAAACTGTATCTATATCTACATAGAATCTCAATGGGATTTCAATGGGAGGTGTAGGAAGGAGCAAGGGTCCGTCATTGACGGAAGGTATGTGTCACCGAGATTCCTGGCCTCAGGAAGTTAATGGGGAGGAGCATCCCGTTGTCTTCCTCAGCCGTAAGCTCACTCCAGCCAAGACTAGGTAAAGTACAGTGGAGAGAGTGTGCCTGGCCATCAAGTGGGCACTCGAGTCTCTCTGCTATTATCTGTTGGGGAGAAAGTTCCGTCTGGTGACCGACCACTCTCCTCTCAAGTGGATGAGCCAAGCCAAAGAGAGGAATGCTTGGGTCACCAGGTGGTACTTGTCTTTACAAAACTTTAAGTTTTCTGTGCAACATAGGGCAGGCAGGTTACAGGGAAATGTGGATGCCCTGTCCCGCGTACACTGTCTGGCAAGTGTTCACCCCCTCAGGGTTGAACAAAGGGGGGAGGTATTAAGGAAGGATCAAGGGTCTATCATTGACGGAAGGTATGTGTCACTGAGATTCCTGGCCTCGGTGAGGTAAGAGCCGGTATTTTAAGTGTCAGCGGCAGTTAGTGCTGACTGACACTATTTGTTAGTTAGTATGGCTGTAAAGCCGATCTGGGCCGGCTCTTATTGGGAGCAGCCAAAGTGCAGGGTGGGTGGCTGTTCCCCACGCTCCAGGCCGGGTTTTGGCTGGGATAAAAACCCAGCCAGCAGTCTCAGCTGGGGACATTACCTTCCACTTCACAGTGAATCTGTGGAGATGCTGTGGTTTTGGGAGCTCTCTGCGCTGAGGTCTGAAGGCCGTGTGTCAGGCGAGCAGGCCGTCTTACAGCCTGCAAGTGGACTTTCTGAGGCTGAGCATTCAGCCGGGTGTGAACTGACACCCAGGATACCAGGTGAATGTTATTTAGTTTTTTCTGTGTGTGAACACGCACCAAGCCTGAAAAGGGACTGTTCTGTTATGTTATGCGTGTGAATAAACACTGAAGATTGATTTAAAACCTGGTCCATTGTCTCTATATTGTGTCCGATAACATGCCTACCAGAGCGAATCCCCACAGAGGTCACATATCTGTTCATGTGGCTGATATTTATTGCAGCAACTAGCCAAAAAAAGAACATGGCCTTTTTTGGTGCAATTGGGGCCATAATCCATTGAAAACAATAGGGGGAGGGGTGGAACCTGCTCCAAATTCCTCCAGCAAAATATGGCATGTGAATGGCCTCTATGGCTAGCAGTTTTGGGTTTTTCCCATTCCCATCATATATTAGAGCAGTTCATAACATAAATATTTCAGTTTCGAGAATTTTTATGGATTGTCAAATATTAAAATGAAACGTAAAACATGCATTAAACATTTTGGTTGAAGCAGCTGCTTTCCTAATTATTTAAAGCACTTGTGAACCATAATGCACATAATCTACTGTACTAAGCAGTCCACATTGTGAGCCACATCACATAATGTCTTATAGAACAGAGGAATTACTGCACAACTCTCGTCTGGTTTTGCATACCTCCTGGGATATGGCTGTGGGAATGTTAGAAGTTTACTTGTAAATAGGGAATCTGGCGATTACTCTGAATATGACTCTACAGGGAATATAGACTATAGTACAAGGGTCTTTGTGCATCGCTGAATTCCCATCTGTTCGTTTCTACTACAAAGGTAATATTTTAGCTGTGCTTCTGGACCTCTCCATTTGATGAATCCTCATGTTAAAGATTTAAATAAAAATCATGTATTTTTGATAATCATAAGGAAAACAGTAGTGTATTAGCAAATCCCAGATTATCTATATCTAAGAATGCCACGACAAAATACATATTAATAAAAAAACGAAAACATACTTAACAATTGTTTTCAAGTCTATGGTACTAGAACTATTGGTTCTAAGACAGAAAAGGGGCTGCATTTGTGCCCAGACCCTGGCACGAAATTGCGGCTCAACTGACAAAAATAGCTTATTTAACCCCTTAAGGACCCTGCCATTTTTCACCTTAAGGACCCTGACAATTTTTGAAAATCTGACATGTGTCACTTTATGTGGTGTTAACTTTAAAACGCTTTTACTTAACCAGGCCATTCTGAGATTTTTTTTCTCTTCACATATTGTACTTCATGGCAGTGGTAAATTTCAGTCAAAATATTTCATTTTTATTTATGAATAAAATCCCACATTTACCCATTGAACACACAAGCATTGACTTATATACACATTTTCCAACAAGGGTACCACCCCCGTGGACCTGGTTTGGAACTGAGGACATGACATAGCAGCCAATCCTTTACAGCTTTACAGTTTAAACACAAAAACTAACCCTATTCAAAAAACACAATGGCATTGTCTGTGACGCAATCAACAATGAACAACATGCAAACAGACATCTTCAACCCCTCCATAATGAATGAATAGGGGGCGAGGAGACACATGTGATGGGATTATCTCCTGAGTGTATCATAGGGTGATCTACTCATCTAGGAGTCGGCTGTTCTTATAGCTATCTTAATCCCATCACTAACACAATCAGTGGGAGTCTCAGTGCAGAGTTAACCTTTTTTGTGTTGCTTAATCCACACCATGCATCTTTAATGGACAATAGGAAATATGTGGCATATAAATTTCACACATAAATCCGGGTTCATAGTTTCTTGTAACCCCAAAAGGTCTGAGGGGGTCTCCATAGTTCTGGGTCCATAGTCTGTAGGAAGGAGGCTGGCCCTCAGGCTTCTCCAGCAGCCCCAGTGACGGTTCAGTCCGTCACATTTCTCCCCTCCCAACAGTAGACTAACCAGGTACCTGACCTCCTGTCGGTCGGTGCCTGAGTTAGTCGAGTAGCCCACCCATAAACAAACACTGGTCCTGTTGAACTCTGGGGCCTGGCTCTGTTCTGTATGTCCCCAGCTGTTGAGTGGGCATCTGCTACTCTTGTTGTTCTCTAGCTTGGAGCTGTGGGTACTTGGTGGGCAGAGGGCGACTGCGCTCTGCCCAGATGCCAGTTTTTCTGCTGGGGTAGCCTCTGGACAAGAGGATAGGGGAGGGCAGAGGCCAACTGCACTCTGACCAGATGCCAGCTCTTCCTCTGGGGTAGCCGTGGGGAGTCAGCCTCTGGACAAGAGGATAGGGGAGGGCAGAGGCCAACTGTGCTCTGCCCAGGTGCCAGCTCTTCCGATGGGATGGGGTCATGGAATCCTACCCCCAGGACCTTGTTGCGGATCAGCTGTGGAGAGGATGGAGCGCTTACCTCCTCCTCCTGGCATTCCTGCGGGGTTGGTGGGGGATCTGTACTGGCCGTCCAGCATCCCGGCAGGCCTGGTGCAGAGACTGCGGTCCCATCTGCACCATCGGAGTTAGGGGTGCTGTCCCCCTGTTGTTGGGTTGAGAGAAACCGGTTGTCTCCTCTCCCTTCAAGGTACACTGCCGCTGGGGAATGAAGACGATGCTCTTTTCTCCCTGCAAAACATACTGGCGCTGGGGAGCTGGACCGACTGTCCCTACTCCCTGAAAATCCGGCTGCCGTTGGGGATCTGGGCCGACTGCCCAGCATCCCTGTAGGGCTGGTGGAGAGACCTCAGTCCCATCTCCACTGTTGTGGGGCTTACTGTCTCCCCCTGGTACATTAAGCTGCCGCTGGGGAGAGGGGGCAAAAGGCTCCTCTCCCATACATACTTCCAGCCACTGGGGAGGGCGACCGAACATTTCCGCTCCCAATACAGTGTCCTGCTGTTGGGGAAAGGAGACTGGGCTCTCTATTCCCTGCTGGACACTCTGCCGCTGGGGTGGGAGGACAAAGCTCTCCTCTCCCAATAAAGCACTCTGCTGCTGGGGGACAGGAACGACTGTCTCTGCCCCCTGTAACTCAGCCTGCCGCTGGGGAATAGAGACTGGGCTCCCAATTCCCAATAAATCACATTGCCGCTGGGGGACAGGACCGACTGTCTCTGCCCCCTGTAACTCAGCCTGCCGCTGGGGAATGGAGACTGGGCTCCCAATTCCCTGCAGGACTGGTGGAGAGACCTCGGTCCCATCTCCACCGGCCCCCTGGGGTTCTTCCCAGTAAACCTCCACAATATCTTCCCAGCTGAAGGGGTCTGGCTCTGGGTCTATCACTCTGCTTTCCTGCTGAGCCTTCTCACTGGAGTGGAACAGCTGCTGGTAGCCCTGTTCCAGTTCCATCTCCCGGGTCACCAAGTGGACCAGCTCCTGCTCAATCTCATGAGTGTCGTCCCAGTCATACCTGCTCTCCCTCCATTCCAAGAGATCATGGAACCGGGCTTGTGTAGGGCTCCCAAACTCCAGCTCTGAAAAAGTCTCCCATAACAAGCCAGGACCATCAAACTCCTCTCCCTCTGGCTTGTCATGCTCAGCTGTCCTGGGTAGGTACTGTGCCCCATACCATCAGAGCGCCTGGTAAGCATCTTCCAGCCACAGCTCCTGCCATACGAGGTGTTCCAATTTCTTTAACCATTCCTCCCAGGGCTGCTCTCCCAGGAAGGGCATTCGCAGGGCTACTCGCTTCTGCAACCGCTGGTCTTCCGTGGGGAGTCTCTCGTCCCGCAGATACTCCACAATACCCAGTGTCTGGTACCAGATGCCTTTGCGGACTGCATCTCGGTCATCCATGACACCCTCATCATACTCCGCTGCTGTTTCCATTCTGTTGCTCTTAGGGTCGCTGTACTGGGACACCCGTTGCCTCCAACTTGTAAATCCACAGAATGGTGTCTCCTGTAGCTGTCCCTCTGGCTGTGGGAACGATCCCGCCGCTTGCCACCAATGTAACGGATCTCCTGGCACCCCGACTGGGTACCTCCGTTGATGGATGCTCCTAGCGCTTCCCGAGGACTCCAAGCACTCCGCTCTACACAGTAACCACCACAGGAACAAGGAACAGGAACAGCTCTTACAAGAGCTAATAATATAGCCAGGGGAGCATACAGCGTATAGCAATTCCCACACACATGAGACGAGGCTCTATGTTGAATGTAAAACAAGAACTCTTTATTGAACACACAAGCATTGACTTATATACACATTTTCCAACAAGGGTACCACCCCCGGGGACCTGGTTTGGAACTGAGGACATGACATAGCAGCCAATCTTTTACAGCTTTACAGTTTAAATACAAAAACTAACCCTATTCAACAAACACAATGGCATTGTCTGTGACGCAATCAACAATGAACAACATGCAAACAGACATCTTCACCCCCTCCATAATGAATGAATAGGGGGCGAGGAGACACATGTGATGGGATTATTTCCTGAGTGTATCATAGGGTGATCTACTCATCTAGGAGTCGGCTGCTCTTATAGCTATCTTAATCCCATCACTAACACAATCAGTGGGAGTCTCAGTGCAGAGTTAACCCTTTTTGTGTTGCTGAATCCACACCATGCACCTTTAATGGGAAATAGGAAATATGTGGCATATAAATTCCACACATAAATCCGGGTTCATAGTTTCTTGTAACCCCAAAAGGTCTGAGGGGGTCTCCATAGTTCTGGGTCCATAGTCTGTAGGAAGGAGGCTGGCCCTCAGGCTTCTCCAGCAGCCCCAGTGACGGTTCAGTCCATCACACTTTACATTTCCCATATGTCTACTTCATGTTTGGATCATTTTGTAAATTACATTTTCTTTTTTTGGGACGTTAGATTGGTATGATTTTGGGGTGCCTATGACTTTTTGATTGCTTGGTATTACACTTTTTGTGATGTAAGGTGAAAAAAAATGGCTTTTTTTAACACCGTTTTTATGGGACTTCAACTTTTGAGGGTCTGATCCCCTTTACAATACATCACAATTAGGGATGAGCGAACTCGAACTGTATAGTTCGGGTTCGTACCGAATTTTGGGGTGTCCGTGACACGGACCCGAACCCGGACATTTTCGTAAAAGTCCGGGTTCGGGTTCGGTGTTCGTCGCTTTCTTGGCGCTTTTGTGACGCTTTCTTGGCGCTTTTTGAAAGGCTGCAAAGCAGCCAATCAACAAGCGTCATACTACTTGCCCCAAGAGGCCATCACAGCCATGCCTACTATTGGCATGGCTGTGATTGGCCAGAGCACCATGTGACCCAGCCTCTATTTAAGCTGGAGTCACATAGCGCCGCCCGTCACTCTGCTCTGATTAGCGTAGGGAGAGGTTGCGGCTGCGACAGTAGGGCGAGATTAGGCAGATTAACTCCTCCAAAGGACTTGATTAACTGATCGATCTGCAGCTGTGGATCATTGAGCTGCTGATCCTCAATTGCTCACTGTTTTTAGGCTGCCCAGACCGTTTGTCAGTCACATTTTTCTGGGGTGATCGGCGGCCATTTTGTGTCTTGTGGTGCGCCAGCACAAGCTGCGACCAAGTGCATTTAACCCTCAATGGTGTGGTTGTTTTTTGGCTAAAGCCTACATCAGGGTGAAGCTGTCACACCAAGTGCATTTAACCAGCAATAGTCTGTTCATTTTTTGGCCATATACAAAATCAGGGGCAAGCTGCGCCTGTCACCAAGTGCATTTAACCCTCAATGGTGTGGTTGTTTTTTGGCTAAAGCCTACATCAGGGTGAAGCTGTCACACCAAGTGCATTTAACCAGCAATAGTCTGTTCATTTTTTGGCCATATACAAAATCAGGGGCAAGCTGCGCCTGTCACCAAGTGCATTTATCCCTCAATGGTGTGGTTGTTTTTTGGCTAAAGCCTACATCAGGGTGAAGCTGTCACACCAAGTGCATTTAACCAGCAATAGTCTGTTCATTTTTTGGCCATATACAAAATCAGGGGCAAGCTGCGCCTGTCACCAAGTGCATTTAACCCTCAATGGTGTGGTTGTTTTTTGGCTAAAGCCTACATCAGGGTGAAGCTGTCACACCAAGTGCATTTAACCAGCAATAGTCTGTTCATTTTTTGGCCATATACAAAATCAGGGGCAAGCTGCGCCTGTCACCAAGTGCATTTAACCCTCAATGGTGTGGTTGTTTTCTGGCTAAAGCCTACATCAGGGTGAAGCTGTCACACCAAGTGCATTTAACCAGCAATAGTCTGTTTATTTTTTGGCCATATACTACATCAGGGGCAAGCTGCGCCCGTCACCAAGTGCATTTAACCCTCAGTAGTGTGGTTGGTCAAGCTGTGACACCAAGTGCATTTAACCAGCAATAGTCTGTTCATTTTTTGGCCATATACTACATCAGGGGCAAGCTGCGCCCGTCACCAAGTGCATTTAACCAGCAATAGTGTGGTTATTTTTTGGCCATATCCCAGTCTAATTCTGTCACTAAATCCATACCGGTCACCCAGCGCCTAAATACTAGGCCTCAAATTTATATCCCGCTAAATCTCTCGTTACCGCTGTCCTGTTGTAGCTGGGAAAGTTATTTAGTGTCCGTCAAAGCACATTTTTTGTTCTGGGTTGAAGTACAATTCCCAATTTAGCAATTTCATAATTTAGTGGTTTCTGCTATATCAGAGCTATTTGAAATCTATCCCTAAAAGGGTATATAATATTCAAGGTGCACATTGGGTCATTCAGAATAACTTCACACACACCCGCTACTGTGTATTTTCAAGTCTAATTCTGTCACTAAACCCATACCTGTCACCCAGCGCCTAAATACTAGGCCTCAAATTTATATCCTGCTAAATCTCTCGTTACCGCTGTCCTGTTGTAGCTGGGAAAGTTATTTAGTGTCCGTCAAAGCACATTTTTTGTTCTGGGTTGAAGTACAATTCCCAATTTAGCAATTTCATAATTTAGTGGTTTCTGCTATATCAGAGCTATTTGAAATCTATCCCTAAAAGGGTATATAATATTCAAGGTGCACATTGGGTCATTCAGAATAACTTCACACACACCCGCTACTGTGTATTTCCAAGTCTAATTCTGTCACTAAACCCATACCTGTCACCCAGCGCCTAAATACTAGGCCTCAAATTTATATCCTGCTAAATCTCTCGTTAACGCTGTCCTGTTGTAGCTGGGAAAGTTATTTAGTGTCCGTCAAAGCACATTTTTTGTTCTGGGTTGAAGTACAATTCCCAATTTAGCAATTTCATAATTTAGTGGTTTCTGCTATATCAGAGCTATTTGAAATCTATCCCTAAAAGGGTAGATCATATTGAAGGTGCACATAGGGTCATTCAGAATAACTTCACACACACCCGCTACTGTGTATTTCCAAGTCTAATTCTGTCACTAAACCCATACCTGTCACCCAGCGCCTAAATACTAGGCCTCAAATTTATATCCCGCTAAATCTCTCGTTACCGCTGTCCTGTTGTAGCTGGGAAAGTTATTTAGTGTCCGTCAAAGCACATTTTTTGTTCTGGGTTGAAGTACAATTCCCAATTTAGCAATTTCATAATTTAGTGGTTTCTGCTATATCAGAGCTATTTGAAATCTATCCCTAAAAGGGTATATAATATTCAAGGTGCACATTGGGTCATTCAGAATAACTTCACACACACCCGCTACTGTGTATTTCCAAGTCTAATTCTGTCACTAAACCCATACCTGTCACCCAGCGCCTAAATACTAGGCCTCAAATTTATATCCTGCTAAATCTCTCGTTACCGCTGTCCTGTTGTAGCTGGGAAAGTTATTTAGTGTCCGTCAAAGCACATTTTTTGTTCTGGGTTGAAGTACAATTCCCAATTTAGCAATTTCATAATTTAGTGGTTTCTGCTATATCAGAGCTATTTGAAATCTATCCCTAAAAGGGTATATAATATTCAAGGTGCACATTGGGTCATTCAGAATAACTTCACACACACCCGCTACTGTGTATTTCCAAGTCTAATTCTGTCACTAAACCCATACCTGTCACCCAGCGCCTAAATACTAGGCCTCAAATTTATATCCTGCTAAATCTCTCGTTACCGCTGTCCTGTTGTAGCTGGGAAAGTTATTTAGTGTCCGTCAAAGCACATTTTTTGTTCTGGGTTGAAATACAATTCCCAATTTAGCAATTTCATAATTTAGTGGTTCCTGCTATATCAGAGCTATTTGAAATCTATCCCAAAAAGGGTATATAATATTCAAGGTGCACATAGGGTCATTCAGAATAACTTCACACACACCCTCTACTGTGTATTTCCAAGTCTAATTCTGTCACTAAACCCATACCTGTCACCCAGCGCCTAAATACTAGGCCTCAAATTTATATCCTGCTAAATCTCTCGTTACCGCTGTACTGTTGTTGCTGGGCAAGATATTTAGTGTCCGTCAAAGCACATTTTTTGTTCTGGGTTGAAATACAATTCCCAATTTAGCAATTTCATAATTTAGTGGTTCCTGCTATATCAGAGCTATTTGAAATCTATCCCAAAAAGGGTATATAATATTCAAGGTGCACATAGGGTCATTCAGAATAACTTCACACACACGCTTCTGTGCATTTCCAAGTCTAATTCTGTCACTAAATCCATACCGGTCACCCAGCGCCTAAATACTAGGCCTCAAATTTATATCCCGCTGAATTTGAATACAATACATTGGGCCAAATAATATATTTGTTGTTGTGGTGAACCATAACAATGAGAAAAACATCTAGTAAGGGACGCGGACGTGGACATGGTCGTGGTGGTGTTAGTGGACCCTCTGGTGCTGGGAGAGGACGTGGCCGTTCTGCCACATCCACACGTCCTAGTGTACCAACTACCTCAGGTCCCAGTAGCCGCCAGAATTTACAGCGATATATGGTGGGGCCCAATGCCGTTCTAAGGATGGTAAGGCCTGAGCAGGTACAGGCATTAGTCAATTGGGTGGCCGACAGTGGATCCAGCACGTTCACATTATCTCCCACCCAGTCTTCTGCAGAAAGCGCACAGATGGCGCCTGAAAACCAACCCCATCAGTCTGTCACATCACCCCCATGCATACCAGGGAAACTGTCTCAGCCTCAAGTTATGCAGCAGTCTCTTATGCTGTTTGAAGACTCCGCTGGCAGGGTTTCCCAAGGGCATCCACCTAGCCCTTCCCCAGCGGTGAAAGACATAGAATGCACTGACGCACAACCACTTATGTTTCCTGATGATGAGGACATGGGAATACCACCTCAGCATGTCTCTGATGATGACGAAACACAGGTGCCAACTGCTGCGTCTTTCTGCAGTGTGCAGACTGAACAGGAGGTCAGGGATCAAGACTGGGTGGAAGACGATGCAGGGGACGATGAGGTCCTAGACCCCACATGGAATGAAGGTCGTGCCACTGACTTTCACAGTTCGGAGGAAGAGGCAGTGGTGAGACCGAGCCAACAGCGTAGCAAAAGAGGGAGCAGTGGGCAAAAGCAGAACACCCGCCGCCAAGAGACTCCGCCTGCTACTGACCGCCGCCATCTGGGACCGAGCACCCCAAAGGCAGCTTCAAGGAGTTCCCTGGCATGGCACTTCTTCAAACAATGTGCTGACGACAAGACCCGAGTGGTTTGCACGCTGTGCCATCAGAGCCTGAAGCGAGGCATTAATGTTCTGAACCTGAGCACAACCTGCATGACCAGGCACCTGCATGCAAAGCATGAACTGCAGTGGAGTAAACACCTTAAAACCAAGGAAGTCACTCAGGCTCCCCCTGCTACCTCTTCTGCTGCTGCCGCCTCGGCCTATTCTGCTGCTGCCGCCTCGGCCTCTTCCTCCGCCTCTGGAGGAACGTTGGCACCTGCCGCCCAGCAAACAGGGGATGTACCACCAACACCACCACCACCACCTCCGTCACCAAGCGTCTCAACCATGTCACACGCCAGCGTTCAGCTCTCCATCTCACAAACATTTGATAGAAAGCGTAAATTCCCACCTAGCCACCCTCGATCCCTGGCCCTGAATGCCAGCATTTCTAAACTACTGGCCTATGAAATGCTGTCATTTAGGCTGGTGGACACAGACAGCTTCAAACAGCTCATGTCGCTTGCTGTCCCACAGTATGTTGTTCCCAGCCGGCACTACTTCTCCAAGAGAGCCGTGCCTTCCCTGCACAACCAAGTATCCGATAAAATCAAGTGTGCACTGCGCAACGCCATCTGTAGCAAGGTCCACCTAACCACAGATACGTGGACCAGTAAGCACGGCCAGGGACGCTATATCTCCCTAACTGCACACTGGGTAAATGTAGTGGCAGCTGGGCCCCAGGCGGAGAGCTGTTTGGCGCACGTCCTTCCGCCGCCAAGGATCGCAGGGCAACATTCTTTGCCTCCTGTTGCCACCTCCTCCTTCTCGGCTTCCTCCTCCTCTTCTTCCACCTGCTCATCCAGTCAGCCACACACCTTCACCACCAACTTCAGCACAGCCCGGGGTAAACGTCAGCAGGCCATTCTGAAACTCATATGTTTGGGGGACAGGCCCCACACCGCACAGGAGTTGTGGCGGGGTATTGAACAACAGACCGACGAGTGGTTGCTGCCGGTGAGCCTCAAGCCCGGCCTGGTGGTGTGTGATAATGGGCGAAATCTCGTTGCAGCTCTGGGACTAGCCAATTTGACGCACATCCCTTGCTTGGCGCATGTGCTGAATTTGGTGGTGCAGAAGTTCATTCACAACTACCCCGACATGTCAGAGCTGCTGCATAAAGTGCGGGCCGTCTGTTCGCGCTTCCGGCGTTCACATCCTGCCGCTGCTCGCCTGTCTGCGCTACAGCGTAACTTCGGCCTTCCCGCTCACCGCCTCATATGCGACGTGCCCACCAGGTGGAACTCCACCTTGCACATGCTGGACAGACTGTGCGAGCAGCAGCAGGCCATAGTGGAGTTTCAGCTGCAGCACGCACGGGTCAGTCGCACTACAGAACAGCACCACTTCACCACCAATGACTGGGCCTTCATGCGAGACCTGTGTGCCCTGTTGCGCTGTTTCGAGTACTCCACCAACATGGCCAGTGGCGATGACACCGTTATCAGCGTTACAATACCACTTCTATGTCTCCTTGAGAAAACACTTAGGGCGATGATGGAAGAGGAGGTGGCCCAGGAGGAGGAGGAGGAGGAGGAGGAAGAGGGGTCATTTTTAGCACTTTCAGGCCAGTCTCTTCGAAGTGACTCAGAGGGAGGTTTTTGGCAACAGCAGAGGCCAGGTACAAATGTGGCCAGCCAGGGCCCACTACTGGAGGACGAGGAGGACGAGGATGAGGAGGAGGTGGAGGAGGATGAGGATGAAGCATGGTCACAGCGGGGTGGCACCCAACGCAGCTCGGGTCCATCACTGGTGCGTGGCTGGGGGGAAAGGCAGGACGATGACGATACGCCTCCCACAGAGGACAGCTTGTCCTTACCCCTGGGCAGCCTGGCACACATGAGCGACTACATGCTGCAGTGCCTGCGCAACGACAGCAGAGTTGCCCACATTTTAACCTGTGCGGACTACTGGGTTGCCACCCTGCTGGATCCACGCTACAAAGACAATGTGCCCACCTTACTTCCTGCACTGGAGCGTGATAGGAAGATGCGCGAGTACAAGCGCACGTTGGTAGACGCGCTACTGAGAGCATTCCCAAATGTCACAGGGGAACAAGTGGAAGCCCAAGGCCAAGGCAGAGGAGGAGCAAGAGGTCGCCAAGGCAGCTGTGTCACGGCCAGCTCCTCTGAGGGCAGGGTTAGCATGGCAGAGATGTGGAAAACTTTTGTCAACACGCCACAGCTAACTGCACCACCACCTGATACGCAACGTGTTAGCAGGAGGCAACATTTCACTAACATGGTGGAACAGTACGTGTGCACACCCCTCCACGTACTGACTGATGGTTCGGCCCCATTCAACTTCTGGGTCTCTAAATTGTCCACGTGGCCAGAGCTAGCCTTTTATGCCTTGGAGGTGCTGGCCTGCCCGGCAGCCAGCGTTTTGTCTGAACGTGTATTCAGCACGGCAGGGGGCGTCATTACAGACAAACGCAGCCGCCTGTCTACAGCCAATGTGGACAAGCTGACGTTCATAAAAATGAACCAGGCATGGATCCCACAGGACCTGTCCGTCCCTTGTCCAGATTAGACATTAACTACCTCCCCATAACCATATATTATTGGACTCCAGGGCACTTCCTCATTCAATCCTATTTTTATTTTCATTTTACCATTATATTGCAAGGCTACCCAAAGTTGAATGAACCTCTCCTCTGCCTGTGTGCTAGGCCTAAATATATGCCAATGGATTGTTGCAGTGGTGGCTGACGTGAAGCCTCATTCTCTGCTATGACATGCAGACTGATTCTCTGGTGACATGAAGCCAGATTGTCTGTTACGGGACCTCTCTCCTCTGCCTGGGTGCTGGGCCTGAATTTATGACAATGGACTGTTGCAGTGGTGGCTGACGTGAAGCCTGATTCTCTGCTATGACATGCAGACTGATTCTCTGCTGACATGAAGCCAGATCCTCTGTTACGGGACCTCTCTCCTCTGCCTGGGTGCTGGGCCTAAATTTATGAAAATGGACTGTTGCAGTGGTGGGTGACGTGAAGCCTCATTCTCTGCTATGACATGCAGACTGATTCTCTGCTGACATGAAGCCAGATTGTCTGTTACGGGACCTCTCTCCTCTGCCTGGGTGCTGGGCCTAAATATCTGACAATGGACTGTTGCATTGGTGGCTGACGTGAAGCCTGATTCTCTGCTATGATATGAAGACTGATTCTCTGCTGACATGAAGCCAGATTGTCTGTTACGGGACCTCTCTCCTCTGCCTGTGTGCTAGGCCTAAATATATGCCAATGGATTGTTGCAGTGGTGGCTGACGTGAAGCCTGATTCTCTGCTATGACATGCAGACTGATTCTCTGGTGACATGAAGCCAGATCCTCTGTTACGGGACCTCTCTCCTCTGCCTGGGTGCTGGGCCTAAATTTATGAAAATGGACTGTTGCAGTGGTGGGTGACGTGAAGCCTGATTCTCTGCTATGACATGCAGACTGATTCTCTGGTGACATGAAGCCAGATCCTCTGTTACGGGACCTCTCTCCTCTGCCTGGGTGCTGGGCCTAAATTTATGAAAATGGACTGTTGCAGTGGTGGGTGACGTGAAGCCTCATTCTCTGCTATGACATGCAGACTGATTCTCTGCTGACATGAAGCCAGATCGTCTGTTACGGGACCTCTCTCCTCTGCCTGGGTGCTGGGCCTAAATTTATGAAAATGGACTCTTACAGTGGTGGGTGACGTGAAGCCTGATTCTCTGCTATGACATGAAGACTGATTCTCTGCTGACATGAAGCCAGATCCTCTGTTACGGGACCTCTCTCCTCTGCCTGGGTGCTGGGCCTAAATATCTGACAATGGACTGTTGCATTGGTGGCTGACGTGAAGCCTGATTCTCTGCTATGATATGAAGACTGATTCTCTGCTGACATGAAGCCAGATTGTCTGTTACGGGACCTCTCTCCTCTGCCTGTGTGCTAGGCCTAAATATATGCCAATGGATTGTTGCAGTGGTGGCTGACGTGAAGCCTGATTCTCTGCTATGACATGCAGACTGATTCTCTGGTGACATGAAGCCAGATCCTCTGTTACGGGACCTCTCTCCTCTGCCTGGGTGCTGGGCCTAAATTTATGAAAATGGACTGTTGCAGTGGTGGGTGACGTGAAGCCTGATTCTCTGCTATGACATGCAGACTGATTCTCTGGTGACATGAAGCCAGATCCTCTGTTACGGGACCTCTCTCCTCTGCCTGGGTGCTGGGCCTAAATTTATGAAAATGGACTGTTGCAGTGGTGGGTGACGTGAAGCCTCATTCTCTGCTATGACATGCAGACTGATTCTCTGCTGACATGAAGCCAGATTGTCTGTTACGGGACCTCTCTCCTCTGCCTGGGTGCTGGGCCTGAATTTATGACAATGGACTGTTGCAGTGGTGGCTGACGTGAAGCCTGATTCTCTGCTATGATATGAAGACTGATTCTCTGCTGACATGAAGCCAGATTGTCTGTTACGGGACCTCTCTCCTCTGCCTGGGTGCCGGGGCCTAAATATCTGAGAATGGACTGTTCCAGTGGTGGGTAACGGGAAGCCAGATTCTCTGCTATGATATGAAGACTGATTCTCTGCTGACATGAAGCCAGATTGTCTGTTACGGGACCTCTCTCCTCTGCCTGGGTGCTGGGCCTAAATTTATGAAAATGGACTGTTGCAGTGGTGGGTGACGTGAAGCCTCATTCTCTGCTATGACATGCAGACTGATTCTCTGCTGACATGAAGCCAGATCGTCTGTTACGGGACCTCTCTCCTCTGCCTGGGTGCTGGGCCTAAATTTATGAAAATGGACTCTTACAGTGGTGGGTGACGTGAAGCCTGATTCTCTGCTATGACATGAAGACTGATTCTCTGCTGACATGAAGCCAGATCCTCTGTTACGGGACCTCTCTCCTCTGCCTGGGTGCTGGGCCTAAATATCTGACAATGGACTGTTGCATTGGTGGCTGACGTGAAGCCTGATTCTCTGCTATGATATGAAGACTGATTCTCTGCTGACATGAAGCCAGATTGTCTGTTACGGGACCTCTCTCCTCTGCCTGTGTGCTAGGCCTAAATATATGCCAATGGATTGTTGCAGTGGTGGCTGACGTGAAGCCTGATTCTCTGCTATGACATGCAGACTGATTCTCTGGTGACATGAAGCCAGATCCTCTGTTACGGGACCTCTCTCCTCTGCCTGGGTGCTGGGCCTAAATTTATGAAAATGGACTGTTGCAGTGGTGGGTGACGTGAAGCCTGATTCTCTGCTATGACATGCAGACTGATTCTCTGGTGACATGAAGCCAGATCCTCTGTTACGGGACCTCTCTCCTCTGCCTGGGTGCTGGGCCTAAATTTATGAAAATGGACTGTTGCAGTGGTGGGTGACGTGAAGCCTCATTCTCTGCTATGACATGCAGACTGATTCTCTGCTGACATGAAGCCAGATTGTCTGTTACGGGACCTCTCTCCTCTGCCTGGGTGCTGGGCCTGAATTTATGACAATGGACTGTTGCAGTGGTGGCTGACGTGAAGCCTGATTCTCTGCTATGATATGAAGACTGATTCTCTGCTGACATGAAGCCAGATTGTCTGTTACGGGACCTCTCTCCTCTGCCTGGGTGCCGGGGCCTAAATATCTGAGAATGGACTGTTCCAGTGGTGGGTAACGGGAAGCCAGATTCTCTGCTATGATATGAAGACTGATTCTCTGCTGACATGAAGCCAGATTGTCTGTTACGGGACCTCTCTCCTCTGCCTGGGTGCTGGGCCTAAATTTATGAAAATGGACTCTTACAGTGGTGGGTGACGTGAAGCCTGATTCTCTGCTATGACATGAAGACTGATTCTCTGCTGACATGAAGCCAGATTGTCTGTTACGGGACCTCTCTCCTCTGCCTGGGTGCCGGGGCCTAAATATCTGAGAATGGACTGTTTCAGTGGTGGGTGACGGGAAGCCAGATTCTCTGCTATGGAACCTCTCTCCAATTGATTTTGGTTAATTTTTATTTATTTAATTTTTATTTTAATTAATTTCCCTATCCACATTTGTTTGCAGGGGATTTACCTACATGTTGCTGCCTTTTGCAGCCCTCTAGCCCTTTCCTGGGCTGTTTTACAGCCGTTTTAGTGCCGAAAAGTTCGGGTCCCCATTGACTTCAATGGGGTTCGGGTTCGGGACGAAGTTCGGATCGGGTTCGGATCCCGAACCCGAACATTTCCGGGATGTTCGGCCGAACTTCTCGAACCCGAACATCCAGGTGTTCGCTCAACTCTAATCACAATACTTACAACATGGTTTCTGTGAGATCCAGGGGGCTGGATCTCACAGGCTGTCACGGAAGGCAGCCACGATGCCTAAGGAAGGCATCGGGCTGCCTTCCCTACCATGCGGTCCCCGTCACAGCAGTTCGGGGACCCAATGGCCATCCCGCACCCAGCAGGATCCCGCACTAGGGTTAATGTTTTCACCGATGCCGGCAGTTTAGTAAGCAGACTGTGATTGTCTATTGTTGTGACTTAGATGAAGATCAGATCACATTTTATGACCAATTTGTGCAGAAATCCATATCAGTCCAAAGGGTTCACATACTTTTTCTTGCAACTGTATGCTTGATAGGCTGCTCCAGCAGAAACGTGCAGTTAATGACTGTAGGAACTCTGCAGCAGGACAGGTTCTGGGGAGCTTGTTTTTTTTTCACCGCGCCAGTGGCTGCTCATGCGCGACGCATGCAGACTTCTGCGGCCATTTGATGAGATCACCAAAATGGTCAGTCGCAGCCAGGGCGCAATCGGTGACATTGTACCTTATGCTTTCTTTCTGGAGCGTGCATTGCGTTGTGTCGTTGATCAAGCTGTCGAGGAGCAGTAGCTGGAAGATGAGGAAGTCGCAATGCTGGATGAATTCCCAGGGAGGGCTACTCCATCTGAGACAAGTCAACAACAGGAGTCTGAAGAGGAGTCAGAGGAGGT
The DNA here is from genome assembly GCF_014858855.1 of Bufo gargarizans. Lineage (NCBI taxonomy): Eukaryota > Metazoa > Chordata > Amphibia > Anura > Bufonidae > Bufo > Bufo gargarizans. The sequence continues at coordinate 312,948,438 of NC_058085.1, forward strand.
TGGTGTCGGGGCGGAGGAGCAAGAAGAGCATGCTTTTAAACGTTTCTGGGATCCCTGGTGTTGTCCGTGGATGGGGGGAGGGGAACGAGGACAACATTATCCTGGATGATGAGCAGGAGCCAGGCCACTCCACCACTTCCAGTTTAGTGCAAATGGGGGCCTTCATGCTCCAGTGTTTGAAGAGGGACCCCCGTATAAAAAGCATAAAGGACCAAGACCAGTACTGGGTGGCAATGTACTTGGACCCACGGTACAAACCAAAAATGGTGGAAATGTTACCACCATCACAGAGGGCTGTCAGAATGCAGCACTTCCAGGCCTTGCTTCGAGAAATGCTGCATTCTGCTTTTGTGGGCGCTGGCAGAGGAATTTCCACTCACAGAGAAACAGTTGCAGGTACCAATCCAACAGGGCCTGCAAGAAGAGGGCTGTTTGAAGATGTGTTTTGCAGTCGACCCATCAACAGCTGTCCTCCGGATCCAGCCTCAGGGAATCCCTAGACTGACAGGTGTCCAACTACATCGGGTTAACAGCCGATGTGGATGCTCTGAGAAGCAATGAACCCCTGGACTACTGGGTGGGCAGGCTTGACCTGTGGCCACGGCTGGCACAATTTGCCATGAAACTGTTGGCTTGCCCCTGATCCAGTGTCCTGTCCGAAAGGACGTTCAGCGCAGCAGGGGGGATTGTGACTGATAAGCACACTCGCCTAGCTCACAATCTTGGAGGAATTCAACACATGTGACGACTCCACCATGTTTGAATGAAATTCCTCATGACAGCCCACAAATATCCACCACCACCCAGGACAAATCATGGTCCCTGTCTTAGGTAAATACATTGGCATAAAATGCCTTTTATGTCCATTGAATGCCTAATTTTTGGGGCCTGTACTGGCCGACACTTACATTTATCCTGTGAACGCCTAATGTACCTCCAGCCACAGAATACAAAGTTTTTTGCTGTCGGGTGAATGCCTATTGGCTAATTTTTGGGGCCTGTACTGGCCGATACTTACATATTTATCCTGTGAACGCCTAATTTTGCTGACTATAATTGAAAATCAATGGGTCTGCAACGTTCCGCTAAATTGCAGAAGGGATGCGGACCCATTTTACAGACGTGTGAATGGACCCTTAGGGTCCATTCACATGTCCGTAAAACTGGTCTGCATGAATTCAGCAATTTTGCTGAAATTTGAAAATGAATGGGTCCCCACTGTGGCTCCGGTAAAAAATAGAACATTTACTAACAATAGGCATTTATATTATGGTTGTGGCCATATGCGGTCCGCAAAATGCGGAATGCACATGGCCGATATCCGTGTTTTGGCCGATATATACATGGCCGATATATATGTGTGAATGGACCATTAAACATATGTATTTGACATGTATTTACCGGCTGCTGTCAGTTCTGGCTGATTTAGGCCGAGCTATGTGTAGGACTTACTACCTTATACTTATACTACCTTGTTACACTAAAACAGAGCAATATTACAAAAGCCAAAATACACGTTATAACTGTATAAACTATTTATATAACATATTAGAAAAAAATTAAATAATTTTAAGGCAACTTTTCCAATAGCAGGAGCATCTTCATGGCCTGGCGGTGCCTATCCTCCATGGCCTTCATCTGCCCCTGAATGGCCCGCATATCCTGGAGGTGCTCCTTCCGCATTTTTGCCACAGTGGCTTCAATGTCTTCATTGCTGTTGGTAAAAAAAAAATATGAACATTATTTGCAATTCTTATTAAACCTTTAAGGATCGGGCAATTTTTCTCCTTTGTGCCAAGGCCATTTTTTGCTAATCAGAGATGTGACACTTTATGTGGTAATAACTTTAAAACACTTGGGCCCCTTTCACACTGGCGAGATTTCCGCGCGGGTGCAATGAGTGAGGTGAACGCATTGCACCCGCACTTAATCTGGACCCATTCATTTTTATGGGGCTGTGCACATGAGCGGTAATTTTCACGCATCACGATTTTTCTATGCACATTTTAATGCATTTTGCACGCGCGTGAGAAAAATCGGCATGTTTGGTACCCAAACCCGAACTTCTTCACAGAAATACGGTTTGGGTTAGGTGTTGTGTAGTATGTATTATTTTCCCTTATAACATGGTTATAAGGGAAAATAATAACATTCTTCATACAGAATGCATATTACAATAGGGCTGGAGGGGTTAAAAAAATTATTTAACTCACCTTAATCCACTTGTTCGCGCAGCCCGGCTTCTCTTCTGCCTTCATCTGTGAGGAAAAGGACCTGTGGTGACGTCACTGCGCTCATCACATGGTCCATCACATGATCCAGCACCATGGTGATGGACCATGTGATGAGCGCAGTGACGTCACCACAGGTCCTTTTCCTCATAGATAAAGGCAGAAGAGAAGCCGGGCTGCACGAACAAGTGGATTAAGGTGAGTTAAATTATTATAATTTTCTTTTTAACCCCTCCAGCCCTATTGTACTATGCATTCTGTATTAAGAATGCTATTATTTTCCCTTATAACCATGTTATAAGGGAAAATAATATTGATCGGGTCCCCATCCCGATAGTCTCCTAGCAACATTGCGTGAAAATCGTACTGCATCCGCACTTGCTTGCGGATGCTTGCGATTTTCACGCAGCCCTATTCACTTCTATGGGGCCTGCATTGCATGAAAAACGCACAAAATAGAGCTTGAAAATCACAGCTTATGTGCACAGCCCCATAGAAATGAATGGGTCCGGATTCAGTGCGGGTGCAATGCATTCACCTCATGCATTGCACCCGCGCGGAAAACTCACCCATGTGAAAGAGGCCTTAGTGTCTCCATAGTTTGAGAACCAAATTATTTTTTTTACTCAGTGATTGTCTAATGGTCGGGGCTCATTTTTGGCCGAATGAAATGACAGATTGGTACTATTTTGGGGGGCATATGCCTTTTTGATAGCTTGATGTTGCACTTATCACTAACAAACTGTTGTTAGTGATGCAAGGTGACAAAAATGTTATTTATTTTTTAATGTTTTTATTTTTTTTATTTTTACAGTGTTCACCTGAGGAGTTAGGTCATATGATATTTTTATAGAGACGGTCGTTATGGACACGGCGGTCCAAATATGACTGTTTTTATATTTTTTTTACTTTTTTTATTTTAAGTGTTTATACACATTGACGATTTAAATCTCAATACGTTAGTTAATGATATTTATAATGATTTTTAGTTTATTAGTTTGTGATATTTCACTAGAGCAGGGATGCTCAACCTGCGGCCCTCCAGCTGTTGTAAAACTACAACTCCCATCATGCTCGGCTGTAGGCTGATAGCTGTAGGCTTTCCGGGCATGCTGGGAGTTGTAGTTTTGCAACAGCTGGAGGGCCGCAGGTTGAGCCTCCCTGCATTAGAGTATAATTTTATTTTGTTTGTTAGTGATAGTTCAAAAGAGTTTAATATTATTTATTTGTTAAGGTAATGGTTTTTATGTAGTTTAGGGATTTCCCAAATGGTAGCCTTCAGATAAATGCACAGTAGCCTTTTAGTGGTGGAACTCAAAGTAATAAGTGTCTTTATTGTTGGCACGCCACAATTCAACAGGTGGTAGTGATCAGCTTACTTTAGCCGACACTTAAAGAAAAACAATTCAGTCTTGAATCTGAACAACCACATAGGAAGTTTTAGGGCACAGTACCGTACACCCCACGGAGTGAATGGGAACCTTGCTTTGTCCTTTGTCTTTCGGCAGAGACCCTCTGGTTTTCACTCGGCTCCAAAAAACACACAGCTACACAGAGCTCCACCATCAGCCAGGTAATCACACCCCTGACCCTGCTGGCTGACTTTTTGTAAGCCCGTCAAAACCCGGCCTGGACCATGGGGAACAGCCACCCACTCTGCACTTTGGCTGCTCCCAGTAAGAGCCGGCCCGGATTAGCTTTTCACAGCTATGCTAACTATTACAGTGTCCATCAGCAACTGCTGCGGACATATGCACTACTGGCTCCTACTTCACCGAGGCCAGGAACCTCAATGACACATATCTTCCATCTATGATGGTCCATTGTGCCTTTCTACATACCCCCTCCCTCTGCCCAAAGCCAGGGGTCTGGGCAACTCCAGCAAACATGCAGTGTACTCTGGACAGGGCATCCGCATTTCCTTGTAGCCTGCCCGGCCTATGCTCTACCGAGAACCTAAAGTCTTGTAGGGCTAGAAACCAATGGGTGACACGGGCATTCTTACCCTTTTTCTCTCTTAACCATTGTAGAGAGGCATGATCCGAGACCAGTGTAAATCTCCGTCCCAGGAGATAGTATCTGAGACAATCAAGGGCCCACTTAATGGCTAAGCATTCCCTTTCAATTATAGAGTAATTCCGCTCTGCCGGGGACAGTTTTCTGCTGAGGTAACACACAGGATGTTCCTCCTCATTTATGACTTGAGACATTACTGCCCCTATGCCTACTTCTGATGCATCTGTCTGAACAATAAATTCCTGGGAGAAGTCAGGGGATACCAAGATGGGCTGTCTACAGAGGGTGGACTTACGTTTTTGGAAGGCCTCTTCAGCCTCCGGGGACCACTTAATCACAGCAGACTTCCCCCCTTTTGTAAGTTTGGTCAGGGGTACTGCTATTTCTGCAAACTTAGGAACAAATCTCCTGTAGTATCCCACAATACCGAGAAAGGCTTTGACCTGTTTCTTGGTAAGTGGGCGGGGCCATTTTTGTATAGCTTCCACTTTAGTTACTTGGGGTTTTATTATACCTCTTCCTACGATATATCCCAAGTATCGAGCCTCTTCCAACCCCATGGCACACTTACTTGGATTTATAGTGAATCCGGCCTTTCGTAGCGCATCTAGGATGCTCTGAACTTTACTGAGGTGACTCTCCCAATCTTGACTGAAGATCACTATATCATCCAAGTAATCGGCCGTATATTCCCGATGTGGGATTTGGTCCATAGCTCTCTGGAAGGTGGCGGGGGCCCCTTGAAACCCAAACGCCATCCTAACGTACTGGAAGGACCCTTCCGGTGTAGAAAACACAGTTTTTTCCTTAGCTTCTCTTGACAACGGAATGTGCCAGTATCCCTTTGTAAGATCCAGGGTCGTTATGTATCGAACTGGCCCTAGTCTCTCAATGAGCTCATCTACCCGGGGCATGGGATAAGCATCTACTTTGGACACCTCGTTTAATTTTCGGTAGTCATTACAAAATCACCATTCTCCATTGGGCTTCGGGACTAGCACTATGGGACTAGACCACCCACTTTTGGATTCCTCAATTACCCCCAGTTTTAACATTCTCTGGACCTCTTTGGAAACTATCTCCCTTCGGGCCTCAGGTATCCTGTACGGTTTAAAATTTACTTGCACCTGAGGTTCCGTTAGAATTTCATGTTCCACGACCTTGGTTAAGCCAAGGGTTTCTGTAAACAAGTCCCTATTCTGCTGTAACAGGAGCTGGCATTGGTATTTTTGGGAAGGGGACAGGGTTTCGGCAATTTTTACATTGTCGATGGTGGCCTCTGGTTGGGTCAACAGACATGGGCTCTCAGGAGGGTCCCTACCCTTTCATGGTTTTCACAAGTTGATGTGGTAGATTTGATAGGGCTTTCTCCTACCTGGCTGATGTACTAGGTGGTTAACTTCGCCCACCCTCTCAGTTATCTCATAGGGCCCTTGCCGCTTGGCCAGGAACTTGCTCTCCACTGTGGGGACTAAGACTAAAACCCGGTCCCCAGGACTGAACTGTCTAAGACGGGCCGTCCTGTTGTATATTTTCGCTTGCGCCTCCTGTGCCTGGAGCATATGCTCTTTCACAATAGGTGTCATTTGAGCTATTCTCTCCTGCAATGTAGTCACATGTTCAATGAGACTTTTGTAAGGCGTGACCTCACTCTCCCAGGTCTCCTTAGCGATATCTAACAGGCCTCGTGGATGCCTTCCATACAACAACTCAAAAGGCGAGAAACCTGTTGACACTTGGGGTACCTCTCTGATTGAGAACAGTAGATAAGGCAACAGGTAATCCCAATCTCTGCCATCTTTCTCAATCACTTTTTTCAACATGGCCTTCAAAGTTTTATTGAAGCGTTCCACCAGGCAATCTGTCTGTGGGTGGTACACTGAGGTACGCAACTGGTTAATTTTTAATACTTTACAGAGATTCTGCATGACCCTGGACATGAACGGGGTCCCCTGTTCAGTCAGGATCTCCTTGGGCAGCCCTGTTCTAGAAAAAATCTGAAACAGTTCTCTGGCTACAACTTTAGAGGTAGCTTTCCTCAAGGGCACCGCCTCAAGGTATCGGGTAGCATAATCCATTACCACTAATATATATTGGTGCCCCCTTACGGATTTTACTAAAGGCCCAACTAAATCCATCGCAATTCTCTCGAATGGTATCTCGATAATTGGTAATGGTATTAGAGGGCTGGGGAAGTTTGCGACTGGAGAGGTTACTTGGCACGTAGGGCAGGATTGGCAGTAATCTTTAATTTCTCTGTAGCGGCCGGGCCAATAAAACCTCTGCAAAACCCTTTCAAGAGTTTTATCAGCCCCTAAGTGTCCTCCTAATACATGGCTATGTGCCAGGTCTATTACCATGCGTCTGTATGCTTTAGGAACCACGAGCTGTTCAACTAATTCTTCCCGGATTTTAGTCACCCGGTACAACAAGTTTTCATTCATTGCAAAGTGATGGTACCTTTTATCTGCCCCTGGCTCTTGAGGTGCCCCATTGACTACCCCCACATTGTTTAAGGCCCCTTTTAGAGTCTCATCTCAGAACTGAGCAGTTCCAAAGTTTCCCTGAGACACCTCTAAATCAGGGACCTTCTCCTCAAGGGCAGACTCTTCCTCATTCTCACTTACCATGGCTGAGAACGGAAAGCCAGGGACCATCTCAGGGTCAAGGAGCACGGGGCTGTCTGCAGCACCAAGGCGTTGCTGCAGTACTGCCTCGGCCCACAGGTCCCAGAACACAGGACAGTCTCGGCCAATGATCATCTCATGCATCAACCCCTGCACTACCCCTACCTGGTGGTATACCGTACACTCTTCTGTTTTTAAAGTCACCTGGGCTATTGGGTAGACCTTGGTATCACCATGAATGCAGATGACTCCCAAGGTCTTGCCAGGAACCAACTTAAGAGGAATACGGGCCATTAGGAGCATGACCAGGCTCCCCGAGTCCAGAAGTCCCTTTGTGGGGTTGCCATTCACATTATTTGTACAAAAAAGGAGTCCTCCCTCAACATTAGGAACCACACTACACGCAAACAGTGAGGTTCTTCTCCCCACAGAACAGTCCATTTGTTCTGGGCTGATGGGACATTGGGCTGCCATATGTCCCAGGCCACGGCACCTCCAGCAGATGACCTCTCATAAGGACGGCCGTGGCGTTGGTTCTGATAGACTCTTGGCCTCATAATGTCCACACTCCGCTGCTGCTTTAACCCAGGACATCAATTGAAAAACTTCCTTTCAACTAAAAAATCCATTCAGTAATTTAGGCTACTGGCCCTTTAAGAGTCCAACCAGAGGGAAAAAAAACAGCTTCTGACATTTAAATTGTTGCTGCTTCAAGTAATCCTGGGTGTGCCCGCATCCAAAACCAATTGTAGGGATTTCCCAAATAGTAGCCTTTAGATAAATACAAAGTAGCCTTTTAGTGGTGGAAATCAAAGTAATAAATGTCTTTTATTGTTGGCACGCCACAATTCAACAGGTGGTAGTGATCAGCTTACTTCAGCCGACACTTAAATAATTCAGTCTTGAATCTGAACAATCACATAGGAAGTTTTAGGGCACAGTACTGTACTCCCCACGGAGTGGATGGGAACCTTGCTTTGTCCTTTGTCTCTCGGCAGAGACCCTCTGGTTTTCACTCAGCTCCAAAAAAAAACAGCTACACAGAGCTCCACCATCAGCCAGGTAATGACACCCCTGACCCTGCTGGCTGACTTTTTGTAAGCCCGTCAAAACCCGGCCTGGACCATGGGGAACAGCCACCCACCCTGCACTTTGGCTGCTCCCATTAAGAGCCGGCCCGGATTAGCTTTTCACAGCTATGCTAACTATCAAAGTGTCCATCAGCAACTGCTGCGGACATATGCACTACTGGCTCCTACTTCACCGAGGCCAGGAACCTCGGTGACACATATCTTCCATCTTTGATGGTCCCTTGTGCCTTTCTACAGTAGATTAAAGAGTTATTGTCCAGTGTTCTTGTTTTGTATTACTGTAGTGTTAGTTGTCCCCTCATTGTTGGCCCTTTTAATGTTTATGTACATGTTATGGATACATAATCATATTGCTATGTGCACATATTTACCCTCCTGGAAGGGGCTGGTGATCTCCTCCTCTTTGTCCTCCTGGGATGGGGCTGTGCTGGAGGGTCCAGCACTTTCCACCTCCACCTCTTTAGCTTCTACCACATCTGGTAGGGGTGGATCAATAGGCTGGGAGGGTCCAGCCTCCATCCCCTCTTCCTCCTCAACCTTCACCACCTCCACGCCCTCCGCCGATGGCCTTCTCCGAATGGAGGGAATAGGAATTTCTGTAATCACAGAATGTTCAGATTTTAGAGAAACAACTCAGAAATCTTAACAACTTTAAATATCAAGAAATTCCAATATGGAGGGATCTATATATAATTGCAGTGGCTGCCAGTGTTATGCCGCATAACTCAATAAAAAATGAACAGCATGCATACAGACATCCCCTCCACAGTGTCTTGATGAAACAATAGGGAGAGAGGAGACCCATGTGATGGGATTATCTCCTGAGTGTACGGCTAGACTCCTGGCTCAATTGCAATAAATTGAGTGTAGTGATAGTAGAGGGATTTTGCAGCAGAAACTGATATCCAGACCTTTGGTAAAGTTCAAACTCGTCTTTACTGAGGGTAACTTTCAACTAAGCAAGGTAAAGCTTTTTGGTCTTAGGTCCCAGCAGGCTTTCAGCAATGGTTGGGAGGAATGAATCTTCTGCTCTATAAACCTGGAGCTTGCAGGAAAGGACGTCTGCTTGTTAACTCTATACTAAGGCAGGAATTTGGCTTCTGCACTTTCTTTCTATCTTCTGCTTTATGGGACTGACTAGCTGAGGAGGAATATGGCTTCTGCTGGGTCTCTGGACTTTACTCACAGTTATATTCACAGGGAATGCTTTCTTACTGGAATTGGGGGTTGTCTGCTTGCTTCATCCAGCTGAGGCTGCAGGGCTCAGGCTGGGGATGGTAATCAATGTCTCAGCCGAGACAAGATCCTGGCTTGGTTCCCTATATCAGGGAGCTCCTAACACACACACCCTACCCCTAGCAGGGGGTGGGCTACACTCCTCAGTAACTTCCTTCTCCACCCAGGGTGTAGGCTATGGGAATAGTCCACACAGAGGGGGAGCTAAGCTGGAATGTACCATTCCAGCTTAGAAATACTAAACTGAAACTAACTCCTTACCAACACATTGCTGCCACCTGCTGGTGAACATGGAAAATTACAACAATAGTTGTATTTAACATGGTTTATGCACATTTGTCAATGACAATGTAAAATCATATCAGATGACAAGTTAAAGGCTCTTAGGAGACAGTAGCGGGGTAGAAGAGTGTCGTAACACAACTCTGGGGTGTTACATAAACTCAATCAAAAAATTATGGTTTATAGTTCCCTCTAACCCAAATAGGTCAGAGTGGGGGTCCCCATGTCCTGGGTCCATAGTCCATAGGAAGGAGGCTAGCCCTCAGGCTTCTACTGCAGACCCAGTGATGGTTCAGTCCGTCACTTGTACGAAATCATCTGGTTACATCCGAAATATCTATCGCGCTGTGTGTTTAAATATATATATATACAATACAACCACAGCTAGGGTGAGATGTTTGATGTAATTTGGTTAATTTGGGGCGTGTCCCAGCAGGTACTAATTAATCAATTGTAAAGGGATGAAATACTTATTTGCATTACTGTTATATACAGTACCTTCCAAAAGTATTCACCACCTTGACCTTTTGCTTATTTTGCTACATTACAGCCTTCTGTTCAAGGTTTTGTTAATCTGAATTTTATGTGATGGATGAGAACACAATAAAGTCGGTGAAGTGAAATAAGAAAAATATATAAATAAAATTATTGTTTAGAAATTGAAAACCAAAAATTGGCATGTGCGTATGTATTCAACCCCTTTGTTCGGAAGCCCATGAAAAGCTCTGGTGCTACCTATACTTATTACTTTCAGAAGTCACATAATTAGTGAAATGATGTCCACCTGTGTGCAATCTAAGTGTCACATGATCTGTCATTATATACACACCTATTTTGAAAGGCCCCAGAGGCTGCAACACCTAAGCAAGAGGCATCACTAACCAAACACTGCCATGAAGAACAAGGAACTCTCCAAACAAGAAAGGGACAATGTTGTTGAGAAGTACAAGTCAGGGTTCGGTTATAAAAAAATATCCAAATCTTTGATGATCCCCAGGAGCACCATCAAATCTATCATAACCAAATGGAAAGAACATGGCACAACAGCAAACCTGCCAAGAGACGGCCCCCCACCAAAACTCACGGACCGGGCAAGGAGGGCATTAATCAGAGAGGCAGCACAGAGACCTAAGGTAACCCCGGAGGAGCTGCAGAGTTCCACAGCAGAGACTGGAGTATCTATACATAGGACGACAATAAGCCGTACGCTCCATAGAGTTGGGCTTTATGGCAGAGTAGCCAGAAGAAAGCTATTACTTTCAGCTACAAACAAAAAGGCACGTTGTGAGTTTGCGAAAAGGCATGTGGGAGACTACCAAAATGTATGGAGGAAGGTGCTCTGGTCTGATGAGACTAAAATTGAACTTTTTGACAATCAAAGATAATGCTATGTCTGGCGCAAAGCCAACACATCATATCACCCAATGAACACCATCCCCACAATGAAACATGGTGGTGGCAGCATCATGCTATGGGGATGTTTTTCAGCAGCCGGGACTGGGAACTGGTCAGAGTTGAGGCAAAGATAATGCTAAATACAAGAATATTCTTGAGCAAAACCTATACCAGTCTGTGCGTGATTTGAGGCTAGGACGGAGGTTCACCTTCCAGCCGGACAATGACCCTAAACACACTGCTAAAGCAACACTTGACTGGTTTAAGGGGAAACATGTAAAATGTGTTGGAGTGGCCTCGTCAAAGCCCAGATCTCAAATCAATAGAAAATCTGTGGTCAGACTTAAAGATTGCTGTTCGCAAGCGCAAACCATCCAACTTGAAGGAGATGGAGCAGTTTTGCAAGGAGGAATGGGCAAAAATCCCAGTAGTAAGATGTGGCAAACTTATAGAGACTTAATCAAAGCGACTTGGAGCTGTGATTGCCGCAAAAGGTGGCTCTACAAAGTATTGACTTTGGGGGGTGAATAGTTATGCACATTGACCTTTTCAGTTATTTCATCCTATTTGTTGTATGCTTTACAATAAACAAATAAATAAAAAAATCTAAATTGCTTTGCATGCAGGTGCCTGGTCATGCAGGTTGTGCTAAGGTTCAGAACGTTAATGCCTCGCTTCAGGCTCTGATGGCACAGCGTGCAAACCACTCGGGTCTTGTCGTCAGCACATTGTTTGAAGAAGTGCCATGCCAGGGAACTCCTTGAAGCTGCCTTTGGGGTGCTCGGTCCCAGATGGCGGCGGTCAGTAGCAGGCGGAGTCTCTTGGCGGCGGGTGTTCTGCTTTTGCCCACCGCTCCCTCTTTTGCTACGCCGTTGGCTCTGTCTCACCTATGCCTCTTCCTCCGAACTGTGAAAGTCAGTGGCACGACCTTCATTCCATGTGGGGTCTAGGACCTCATCGTCCCCTGCATCGTCTTCCACCCAGTCTTGATCCCTGACCTCCTGTTCAGTCTGCACACTGCAGAAAGACGCAGCAGTTGACACCTGTGTTTCGTCATCATCAGAGACGTGCTGAGGGGGTATTCCCATGTCCTCATCATCAGGAAACATAAGTGGTTGTGCGTCAGTGCATTCTATGTCTTCCACCGCTGGGGAAGGGCTAGGTGGATGCCCTTGGGAAACCCTGCCAGCGGAGTCTTCAAACAGCATAAGAGACTGCTGCATAACTTGAGGCTCAGACAGTTTCCCTGGTATGCATGGGGGTGATGTGACAGACTGATGGGCTTGGTTTTCAGGCGCCATCTGTGCGCTTTCTGCAGAAGACTGGGTGGGAGATAATGTGAACGTGCTGGATCCACTGTCGGCCACCCAATTGACTAATGCCTGTACCTGCTCAGGCCTTACCATCCTTAGAACGGCATTGGGCCCCACCAAATATCGCTGTAAATTATGGCGGCTACTGGGACCTGAGGTAGTTGGTACACTAGGACGTGTGGCTGTGGCAGAACGGCCACGTCCTCTCCCAGCACCAGAGGGTCCACTAACACCACCACGACCATGTCCGCGTCCGCGTCCCTTACTAGATGTTTTCCTCATTGTTACCGTTCACCACAATAAGAAAAACATTATTTGGCCCAATGTATTGAATTCAAATTCAGGCCTTTTTTTTACAGACACCTAACACTATCTGGCTATCTATTTAGGTACCGCATTACACTAATACAGGCACAGCAGTAACGACGGATTTAGCTGAATATAAATTTGAGGCCTAGTATTTAGGCGCTGGGTGACAGGTATAGGTTTACTGACAGAATTAGACTTGGAAATGCACAGTAGCGTGTGTGAAGTTATTGAGAATGACCCTATGTGCACCTTGAATCTTATATACCCTTTTTGGGATAGATTTAAAGTAGCTCTGATACAGCAGAAACCACTAAATTAGGAAATTGCTAAATTGGGAATTGTATTTCAACCCAGAACAAAAACTGTGCTTTGGCTGACAATAAATAACTTGACCAGCCACAGCAATAATGACAGATTTAGATGAATATAAATTTGAGGCCTTGTATTTAGGCGCTGGGTGAAAGGTATACGTTTACAGACAGAATTAGACTTGGAAATGCACAGTAGCGTGTGTGTGAAGTTATTGAGAATGACCCTATCTGCACCTTGAATCTTATATACCCTTTTAATAAATAGATTTAAAGTAGGCCTGATACAGCAGAAACCACTAATTTAGGAAATTGCTCAGTTGGGAATTGTATTTCAACCCAGAACAAAAACTGTGCTTTGACGGACACTAAATAACTTGACCAGCCACAGTGTTCTGGTTCTGGCCAAACTGCCAGTTCAGTTGATGTACTGCTCCAAATTAATTAAGATACGTGCACGGAGAGATCAGACAGACAACTCACTACATGGAGTTAATCAGTATCTCTGGTTTATTTCTGAAAACAACATGGGTTTCACGAGAGGAAGGAGTGGGAGGGGGGTGTAAAGATAAAGTATATATTTTCTATTGGCTATGAACTCTCTACTTTTCTGTAACCTTGACGGCCAGAGGAAATTCCTCCTCCCTCCCCCCCCTTGTTCCTGGGTGAAACCGTTACTACTTCTTTCTTTGTAACTGCTTGCTTGAGCTGAACGGAAACCACAAAGAAACACATGATAAAAACACAAAGTAAGATTCTAGTTTATAGGTGTAGGCTGAATGCCTGGCCGCCATCTTAGCTCAACAAGCAAGTATCCATTTTGTATCAATAGTCCATAACAGTCCCCCCTTGGAGACTTGATTGTAGACTTTCCCTTCGCCTAGCGAATCCCCTGGGCATACCATTCGTATCCTCTTCACCCGCAGTGGCGACAACCTACCCCTTATAGGTAGGCTCCCGGTTGCTCGGACTTGTGGTAATACCCTGGGATTCATCTCACCCTATCTCAGCCAGGCATCATTGTGAGGAGGGGGAGCTGTGTTGAACGATGTTTCCTTCTGTCCTTCCTCATCGTAGAGGAGCATAATAGGTCGTTCATCAGTTTTCTTCATTCTTTTTAAAAAGCGGGTCACACAAATAAGAACGAGCTTAATCACTACATATATCACCAATATTATTAGGGCTACCTGCAATATTACCTGGACAATTCCCATGAGCCAACCCCCAATACCTTTGAACCAGTTATTGGGGTTAAGGGAAGAGAAGGTATCAGACCACCATGTATCTTTACCAGCTTTATGTGAGTCCAGCCATTTATCTCTTAAATCTGCCATCTTCTCTATACCCACCTTAACTTGCAAATTACCCTGCGGGTCTATGTAATGGCAACAAGAGGGTCCCACAATCTGGCACATACCTCCATCTTTAGCTGTAACATAATCTAGAACTAATGTGTGTTGGTTGGTGACAATGATTAACTGGTTTTGCACAATGTTTGAGGTATTCATAAGTCTCATCTCTTCCCATATTTGGTCATCCAGGTAGTCTGTTGCTACTACCAGATGATCCCACATCTGCGCTATCATGGGATATATGAAGATGGAACTAACAATTTTGTTGGTAATGCTCATCTCTACTACATGTGGCTTGCCATTTGGTCTGGGTGTGTTATCTTTGGCCCTACGATACAAGGTGTGTTTAGGTACTGCATTTATGTCAATTTCAGAGTGTGGTACTATAAAGGTAGCAGGAGTAAGCCTGGCGATGGTGCACAGTCCTGTGACATTCTCGGATAACCATTTGTATGCTTTGTGTCCACAAACTAAGTATATGTGGTCTGGAACTGCTACTGCTGTGCCATTGAATAATCGGGTAATTAGTTTGGCTAATTGTGTCCCTTTCGCCAACTCATATCCTTTTGACTGACTTTCGGTGTCGTTAGCTAATATACCTGTCCGGAGATCCTGTACAGTACGGTTGTTACAGGGCAGATCCTTTCCGTTCTCAGCATCTACACCAATACACTGCACGTGGCTGTCTGTTTTTGAATCATTGCAACCTGAGTGTATGTGTGGACTAAATGTCATACCTTTGGTTTGTACTTGGAGACAATAACAGTGTGTCCAGCTTGGAAAACATGTGACATTAGCCCAGTGTCCCTCTTGCCAAGGAGTAGAGCTATAATCTACCGATGGGTCCTGATCTGTTTATCATGAGCCATGGGGCATCTGCCCACCCTGCAACAGGTAAGGCTACTTCCCTGTCCTTGTGTGTACTGGATTTAACTTGGTGTATGCTAGTGAGAAATATGGTAGAATTAGACAGGTCAATCAGTTCAGAAAGGTCCACGGGTATTGCAAAATAAGGCATACTGGTTGAACTCACGGGACTGTGGGTACAGATCCAACAATCTCTGAGTGTCTCAACCCCTGGACTAGAATTTGATGGTGCCGTGTCAGTGAATTGTCCCATTCATCACCCAGTGGTGTGAACACTGCTGATATGCCTACAGTCAAAGTCATGATCAGTATGTGAATCCTCATGGCTTATTGTTCCAGGGTCGTCGGGACAGCCTTTACTCTTTTACAATGTGAGGCGTGGATCCAGGTAAGCCTCCCTTCGAGTTCCACAGAGGTCGGGGTAGTCAGCAACACCTGGTACGGCCCCTCGTATCGTGGTTCGAGGGTGTTTCTGACGTGTTTCTTTACCACCAGCCACTCTCCAGGTTTGAGAGTGTGTATTCCTTCTAGGGAGTCAGGATCTGGAATGGAAGAGAAAACTTGTGCACATATGTTAGACAATTGTTTACTCAGGGCAATCACATATTTAGCAACAGATTCATAATGCATTTGCAATTGCTGTGGGAAGTACTGTCCCATCCTAGGCCGTGTCCTAAACAAAATTTGGTGTGGAGGCCTAGGGGTGTGTCTAACTGAAAATAGTGCTATTGGCAGGCATTGTACCCAACTGAGCCCTGTCTCCCCAGTCATTTTCAGCATCTTGGACTTCAGTACCCCGTTCAGTCGTTTGACTTTGTCGCCGCTTTGGGGTCTGTAGGGTGTGTGATAGGCTAAGTGTGACCCTACCATCTTCCAGACTTCTTGGGTTAATCTAGCAGTGAATGCTGGGCCCTGATCACTCTCAATGACCTCAGGTACTCCGAACCTACAGACAAGCTCCTGCATCAGTTTTTTTTTGCAGTAGTGGTTGCTGTCTGGTTTCGGACGGGGTAGGCTTCTGGCCACCCAGAGAACAAGTCTACCACTACTAGCACATATTGAAACCCTTGGCACATTGGCATCTGGATGTGGTCAATTTGAATCCGTTGGAACGGGTACTGGGCTTTGGGGAGACATTTGGTTGGTGTAGGCTCAGGTCTTCCCGGGTTGCACTGCGCACAGATGAGGCAAGACTGAGTATGCCTCACCAGGACAGGGGTTATCCCTGGGGCCATTGTCTATTAGTTCTTTCATGATGGTCTTAGATTGGTGGGTGGGCCCATGAGCTATTGAAGCTATCAGAGGATAGAGAGCTTTGGGCAGAGATGCTCTCTTTCCTTGGGTCCACAGTCCAGATTCTTTCTCTTCTTGGGCTGACTCTTTTAGCAAATCCAATTTTTCTTGTGGCGTGGCCTGTTTCTGTATTTGTTTCAGGAGGTCCCATGTGATTTCTTCTTGTTCCAGGTCTTCCTGTGTTATCATAATCTGGTCTGACTGGACTCTTTCCTCTTTCACTGCTGCTTCCTATGCTGCTTGATCAGCTAGGGCTTTTCCTCTGGCTTCAGAGGTGTCAGCTCGAGTGTGCCTGTAGATCAATAAAATCTTCAGATTCTCCAGTATACTCCCCCCTTGGAAGAGGAAGGAGTGCAGCAGGATTGAGGATGTGGCACCTCTGAATGGTGACATTATCTGGCAGAAGCAAACTACACTGAAGCCGGAGGTGGCGCTGTGCAGTGAGGTGTTCAGGTTGAGTCTGCTGGAGGATGGCAGAAATGTCATGGGGAGCCAGAATAGTGAGGGGATGACCCAGCACAACGTCAGATGTGACGTTTAGAAGAGAGCTGGCAGCATGGATAGCTCTGACACAGGAAGGGGCTGCTCTGGCTACTGGGTCCAGTCTCTTTGTATGGTAGGACTTTGGGGTCCTTCAGGGTCACAGTGACTGGTGGGACACTGAGGTATCCAATATCCTGGGGTCCTCTGGCCCAGAGAGTATTGGGGATGAGGTGCAAAATGGTTTGCAGCGAATCCCCTTGCTCATATGAATCAGTGCAGAATTTTATTGTCAGACATCCGGCAGCTGTGGGTGTCACATAATTTGAGTGAAAACCACAAAGACCAAGAAGCGAGACAGTTTCTTATCAGACTAACACTAACTAACATTTCTGTGAAAAGAAAAAAGGTGGGGGTCAACTGATCCCCCGCAGCTGTCCTGCAGTGTGGTGAAATGATCTGCTATTTTAGCTTTTGTCCATTTCTGTAGTTGTTCTATAAAGAATTCTCCAGACTCATGATCCCGGGGGTCAAAGTTAGCACCTTTAAGTTCAGGGATGTGGATTTGATCCATTATCAGTGTGGAGTATTCACCTGTCTTGTTTTCCACTATACTTTGCAGGTCCGACCATGTGCACCCATAGGTTTGATGCACTTGGGACAGTTTCCTGAAAAAGGGCATGGGATGGGTCTCAGGGTCAGGCAGTAAATTCACTATGGTGAATAACTGTTGTGGGGTAAAGTTGGCGGATCACCGTAGTCTGTCGGGGTACCCCGCAAAGGAGTCTGCATATTACCCGGTGCATTTTGTATGCCCATTGTGGATTCTGCAGCACCGTCTGCATCCCCCTGTTCTGCTTCATCAGGTTGCCCCCCTACCATTATAGGAGTAAGGGTGGCAGGTGAGTGGGGTAGCATGAATGTACCGTCCGGGTTAACCATGGGGTACAAGGTAGTAGGAAGGGGCAAGGGTGACATAGGAGTGACGGGGGGGTCCGGACCGAATGATATTAAAGGTCCGTTCATGGGCGTTGCCTGGGGACAAGATGGCGCTGTAGCTAACACGGGAAGTGATGGGACGTGCCGGGGAGTAGTTACCAAGGTGTGGTTTTGTGGGTGGGGAACCCCACAGGGAAGGCACGTATCACGGGAGGAGGGATTCTGTTGACCACATGTTTTGCAGGTCCACCCACCTGCTTTCTTCCCGGCGCCATTATAGGGTGGTGGCAAGTCATGTATCAATGCAACACCAGGCTTACATAAATATCTCTGTCTTTTCTCATCAAAATTTAGTTCCCCCCGGTCTGTTCAAATTCTTTACTACAGTCCAACCACACACGGACCATGTCTGTCAATTTATCATCTTCTAACTTCCCTCTCTTCTCGTTTAACAACACTTGCCAGGTGGCACTACATAGGATGCCTCCTTTACAGACACCTTTAACTCTTCTCCAACTTACTTAATCCTTTTATGAAACGTTTGCCTCTCCTGTCCGCCACGTACTGTTCAGGTGAACAGTAACCCTTCGGGACACCTTCCTCATTTCCCATTATCTCTCGTACCTACTGAAGCCGCCTAAAGACCTCCTGTATAGAGTAATCACTGGACGCGAAGACCTTTGAGTCCCGGTCAGCACACTCTGGGCTACCGCGAACCGCTCTCCACCCATCTGTGATCGTCCCCTTTATGGAGATTTGAGTCAGACACCGGGCTGAACTCCGATACAGGCACACAGGAGAACTCCGTGTCTCCGTCAGTGATACTTGTCAACAGGGTCTTCACAACTTATAGGCACAACACAGTACATCAAGACTTTTAAAAAAACATATGGGGTTCTTACTTTCATGCCCTCGAGGACGTCCCAGACTGCTTCCGCACCCCTCCCTCAGACGAACACCAAGAGGCTACACCAGGGGACACTTTATAGGCAAGATGACTCAATTTTCCTACCTCATATCACGGGTTGCGATCCCGGTGTCCGTTAGTGCGCCTCTCCTCGTCTGGTCTCTGGGGGTACGGGAACAGAGGGTCCAATCCTCGAGCCCCACGATTGGGCGCCAAAATTGTTCTGGTTCTGGCCAAACTGCCAGTTCAGTTGATGTACTGCTCCAAATTAATTAAGATACGTGCACGGAGAGATCAGACAGACAACTCACTACATGGAGTTAATCAGTATCTCTGGTTTATTTCTGAAAACAACATGGGTTTCACGAGAGGAAGGAGTGGGAGGGGGGTGTAAGATAAAGTATATATTTTCTATTGGCTATGAACTCTCTACTTTTCTGTAACCTTGACGGCCAGAGGAAATTCCTCCTCCCTCCCCCCCCTTGTTCCTGGGTGAAACCGTTACTACTTCTTTCTTTGTAACTGCTTGCTTGAGCTGAACGGAAACCACAAAGAAACACATGATAAAAACACAAAGTAAGATTCTAGTTTATAGGTGTAGGCTGAATGCCTGGCCGCCATCTTACCTCAACAAGCAAGTATCCATTTTGTATCAATAGTCCATAACAACAGCAATAACCGCAGATTTAGATGGATGTAAATTTGAGGCCTAGTATTTAGGCGCTGGGTGACAGGTATAGGTTTACTGACAGAATTAGACTTGGAAATGCACAGTAGCGTGTGTGTAAAGCTATTCAGAATGACCCTATGTGCACCTTGAATCTTATATACCCTTTTAGGGATAGATTTAAAGTAGCTCTGATACAGCAGAAACCACTAAATTAGGAAATTGCTAAATTGGGAATTGTATTTCAACCCAGAACAAAAACTGTGCTTTGACGGACACTAAATAACTTGCCCAGCCACAGCAATAACCACAGATTTAGCTGACTATAAATTTGAGGCCTATTATTTAGGCGCTGGGTGACAGGTATACGTTTACTGACAGAATTAGACTGGGATATGGCCAAAAAATAACCACACTATTGATGGTTAAATGCACTTGGTGTGACAGCTTGACCAACCACACTATTGAGGGTTAAATGCACTTGGTGACAGGCTCAGCTTGCCCCTGATGTAGTATATGGCCAAAAAATAACCACACTATTGATGGTTAAATGCACTTGGTGTGACAGCTTGACCCTGATGTAGGATTTAGCCAAAAAAACAACCACACCATTGAGGGTTAAATGCACTTGGTGACAGCTTGCCCCTGATGTAGTATATGGCCAAAAAATAACCACACTATTAATGGTTAAATGCACTTTGTGTGACAGCTTGACCCTGATGTAGGATTTAGCCAAAAAACAACCACACTATTGAGGGTTAAATGCACTTGGTGACAGCTTGCCCCTGATGTAGTATATGGCCAAAAAATAACCACACTATTGATGGTTAAATGCACTTGGTGTGACAGCTTGACCCTGATGTAGGATTTAGCCAAAAAACAACCACACCATTGAGGGTTAAACGCACTTGGTGACAGCTTGCCCCTGATGTAGTATATGGCCAAAAAATAACCACACTATTAATGGTTAAATGCACTTTGTGTGACAGCTTCACCCTGATGTAGGATTTAGCCAAAAAACAACCACACTATTGAGGGTTAAATGCACTTGGTGACAGCTTGCCCCTGATGTAGTATATGGCCAAAAAATAACCACACTATTGATGGTTAAATGCACTTGGTGTGACAGCTTGACCCTGATGTAGGATTTAGCCAAAAAACAACCACACTATTGATGGTTAAATGCACTTGGTGTGACAGCTTGACCCTGATGTAGGATTTAGCCAAAAAAACAACCACACCATTGAGGGTTAAATGCACTTGGTGACAGCTTGCCCCTGATGTAGTATATGGCCAAAAAATAACCACACTATTAATGGTTAAATGCACTTTGTGTGACAGCTTGACCCTGATGTAGGATTTAGCCAAAAAACAACCACACTATTGAGGGTTAAATGCACTTGGTGACAGCTTGCCCCTGATGTAGTATATGGCCAAAAAATAACCACACTATTGATGGTTAAATGCACTTGGTGTGACAGCTTGACCCTGATGTAGGATTTAGCCAAAAAACAACCACACTATTGAGGGTTAAATGCACTTGGTGGCAGCTTGTGCTGGCGCACCACAAGACACAAGATGGCCGCCGATCACCCCAGAAAAAAGTGACTGAAAAACGCTCTGGGCAGCCTAAAAACAGTGAGCAATTCAATAGCAGCAGTTCAATCATCCACAGCTGCAGATCGATCTCTGAATTAAGTCTTTTGGAGGAGTTAATCACTGCCTAATCTCGCCCTAACGTCGCAGCTGCAACCTCTCCCTATACTGATCAGAGCAGAGTGACGGGCGGCGCTATGTGACTCCAGCTTAAATAGAGGCTGGGTCACATGCTGCACTGGCCAATCACAGCCATGCCAATAGTAGGCATGGCTGTGACGGCCTCTTGGGGCAAGTAGTATGACGCTTGTTTATTGGCTGCTTTGCAGCCTTTCAAAAAGCGCCAAGAAAGCGACGAACACCGAACCCGGACTTTTACGAAAATGTCCTGGTTCGGGTCCGTGTCACGGACACCCCAAAATTCGGTACGAACCCGAACTATACAGTTCGGGTTCGCTCATCCCTAGTTATCAATATTGGGAGCCTGGAGAACACCTTTAATTTAGAAAAGTTGTTACAAATTACATATGTAGTACTTAATATTAAACATAATGATGAACTCAGATACTTCTTAACAGATGGCATGCATTATATAATAGAACAAAACTTCACACCAACTGTATCAGATGTAACCTGCAAAACATAATGAGCACATTTCTTCCAGCTTTTTTCATCAAATGCTTCACTAAATTTGCACATTAACTGTGATGACAACTCAAGGTGTACTGCTAAAATTATAGCCATTTCATGGTCTATGATTTTTGCTTTTGTACCATAATGTGAGACAACATGTTTTGTGGATTAGATAGTCTCTAAAGGGGGGCCACAGCAAATGCTGTACAAACAGGAGCACGCATCGCTTCTCCTGCCTGTGCCCTCTTGGCTTGGCTAAATGCTGGCATAGAAAATCAGTAGCCAAGATGATGGAGCACAGGCAGGAGAAGTGATGTGTCTGTCTGTACAGCATTCGGTGTGTGTCCCCTTGCTCCAGTACAGTGGAATCCAGGTGATTAGGTTATTGGTCATTTACTCAGGGCCTCTCCCTTAAACCTCTAGATTTTTTCCCAACCCCAGCCTTCCAAATAAACACACACAGCCACTGTTCGGATTAAATCAGCCACAGCGCAGCCGCTTTATTAATAAAATAAATACATAACATAACATAAATAAAATAACATTAACCCTGACGAGGGAGATCGTAGAAGCCCCAAAATTTTACATCCATAAAAACCCAACATGGCACTTCCATCGTGCCTCCAGCCGTAAAATAACAGCTCGGAGACACCAACTGATGAACGCCTCTCCGAACCAACCAAGTGCCTCTACTATGAGAGTCCATTCCCACCATTGAGGCCATCCCATTTTCCAATACCGTCCTATGCCACCAGCTTCTAGGATCTCCCACCGCCAACAACGCGCAGCTTTGACCCCTACCTCCCTCAAGCCTGTGCGTTCCTCCACAACCTTAACGCCCTTTCAATACCTCCTTGCAAATCCAAGGACCATAAACCAACCGCGTTCAAGTGGACACCATCCGCACTCCAAAATCCTCCACTCCCCGACTCCAAATCCGGATGCCTGACCGCCACTGCCCCATTCCGAGCCACAAATCTGCAGATCGCCCTGTTCACCTTAATCCGCGCCTTATTCAGGCACTCCACCGAACGTGCCTCCCGCCAAGTTTTCCGAGGCACTATATCGGACCAGACCGTTATCAAGCCTGGAAACAGGGACCACAGATGCAACAAATCAAAGTTTATATCTTTAATCAATTCCCTGCAAGACCTAAAGCCCAAGTCATTACCCCCAACATGCAACACCAAGATGTCTGGAGGACGATCCAGGCGTGCAAAACGGTGCACTTCCCTCAGCACACTATTCCATACCATACCTATGCACCCGAGCCACCGTATTACCGCGACATCCCTACTGAAACCTAACTGCCACCCGTTCGGACGCACGTCCGCAGGCAGCACCCCCCCAAAAACAAAGGAGTGCCCGGGAATCCACACCAAAACTGCAGCACCTGCAACACAAAACAAATCCAAATTAACAATAACTCCACCAGTCAATGCCCACCCAACCAAACATAGGACTTAAAATGTCAAGATTCCCACCTCCCAATTCTCTTAATCTCCTCCTTGCTCATGCCCAACCTGGCCGCCTCCATTGCTGCACCAATACGGAAGGAATGACCCATAAAATCCCTAGAGTCCATTCCCAACGCTCTTAAGCATTTCCCAAAAACTGCTACAAACTGGAAACACGACAGGAACGACCTGTCTTCGTGCCTCAAAAGGGGTCCATCCCCCCAAAACTCACATACGACCTGTATTCTCTCAAACAGCGGACCGGACATAGCAAACACCCGAGAACCTGAAACAACGTCACACTACAACCTCTACCCTCGCTATCCTTCTTAGACACACGAAGACGCACCACCACCATATAAGTCCACATCTTTCCCAAACAAACCACCCTTACTACGAACACTACTACAATTCCCCTAACCGAAATGCACAGAAAAAAGCCAGAGAAAATGCCAACCTAAACAGCCTCACTTCACACTCTGATCTGCAAACCGAGCCTGCCTGAACCCCTATCTGCAACAACAAAGCAAACGAAACCGGCCTCCTACTATCTTCCACGCGCCTCCCCCTTCTACAACCCTTTAATACCTGCCGAACCAAAAAGGTTTTAGTAACATTCGGGAGGCACCGCAATTTAAACCCAAAAGCCAAACCTGCCATATAATGATTCACCTGTGCTACTGACCACCCTTTTTCTGCCGTATTCCCCAAAAATAATAGCAAAGGAATCTCACCCTCATCCACACCCACTCCCAAATCCTCACACCATTGTTCCCAACTACGCCACGCCAACTACGCCCGTAGGCCAACCATGTACCAGAGCTCAACGACTCCCTCAACAACCCCTCTACTGTACCTCCAAGAGCTCCCAAAGAGACTCCGGACACACCAACCCTTCTGCCTCCGCTTCTGGGGAAAACTGCCCAAAACGCTCCCACTGCAAAGGAAAAAGAGAGTCTGCCCCATTATCAACCCCTGGCACATGAACAGCCACAATCCAAGCGTTAAGCGATAAACAACATAGAACTAAATGTTGCAACAACCTAACCACTGGAGGAGAAGAAGATGTTAAACCGTTGATCGCCTGCACCCCCCCCAGGTCATTGCAATGAAAACAAACTTTCAGATTTTTAAACTTGTCCCCCCAGAGCACCACAGCAAGCATTATCGGAAACAGCTCGAGCAGAGCAACATTCCTCACCCAGCCCCTCAACACCCATGACTCAGGCCACCTCCCCGCACACCACTGCCCACTGCAGTACACTCCAAACCCCCCCCCCCCCCGCAGCGTCCGAATATAAATCAAAGTCGAAGCTATCCAACTATCACCAACACCCTATAAAATGCAAACTGTCTGGGTGAACGGGCAAAAAAGGAGGTATAGACCACTGAACAAAGCTCAGGATCAATACCCTCATTGACCGACGCTCCTTTTGGAAACGATAAATGATGAATAAGCCGAAACTTGTTCTGCTCCTTTTTGGGCACCACACCCACTGGGGAAACCCTCAAATTAACTAAAGGTAACTCCACGAAAGGCCCATCCATCCTCCCCAATGCAACCTCCTTAGCCAATTTGGCCGACACCACCTCCGGGTGTTCTAATGCCGAATGCAGATTTTTTGTAACCGCAATTCCCAACTCCCCCGGTCGAGAAGGAATACTAAAACCCTCCTTCAAACCTCTCCTTAAAAATTCTGCCGCACCCCGGTCCAGGTATCTATCTAGATACCGCGCAATCCTGTCCACCCGCACCGGCGTCCAACCCTTTTGCAACAGCCTCTCTCTGTTTGACACCCTGGAAGCAACGGCTAGCCCTGTGACCTCCCCCGCAGGATAAACATTCATGTTTGAATTTACATTTTTGCCCCGAACTTACAACTCTCTTCGTTAAACAGAAAGCACAGGCCCTTAGCCGCTGCTGTAAACCCGGATTGACCTGACCCTCTCTGCTCCCCCCGAAAGGGCTGCCCTGTCCTCAGTGGCGCCATCACCCTCATCCATAACCCTATGTCTTTATGGCCCCACCGCATGCTAGGGCGGACCGCCTTCCTCTGACGAAACTGTTCGTCATACCTAAGCCACTCAGAACCCCCATAAACTATACGCCTCCCCAATAGTATCCAAATAATAAAAAAGCGCAGAACTGTCCGGTGCTCTCACCCCAATCACGCTCGCTAGAATGGTGAACGCCTGAAGCCAATTTGCAAAAGTGCGAAGTATCAGACGATACCGCCGCTTTTCCTCTTCTTCTTTCCGAACCCCATCCCTCTTACCTAAATCCAAATTAAAACGCTCCAAGGGGAGAAGCGAAAAAATATCAACGTACTCCCCTTGCCATATCCTGTCTCTCACCTCCTGCTTTAAGTGCGCCCCAAGGGGGCCCTCGAAGCACACATACACCTCTCCTCTGCCGCATCATCCACCCTGGGCCTATCGTCCTCACCGCCTGCCTGCGTTTTGAACTGACACCGAACCGCCAACCCTGACACCCGAACCTCCACTCGCCCCACTGACTCCAGGCCCCACCCCCCAGGCTTGCAGGGGCGCCACACCCGACACCCCTACCCCAGACCCCACCCTGGCTAATCCACACAATAACCTCGCCAACCCCCCAAGCACCTCATTCTGACCCGTGCCAATACCACCTAGCCCAGCACTCTGAGCTAACGCAAGGAACGCCCCCAATGCTGCCTCACCTGGCTGCTGGGGTGCTGCGAACCCCGCAGCTGACACTCCTGACTCCTGACGCTCCACACCAGATACCACCGACACGACCACTCCAGACGCCATCGACACACTTGCAAACCGCAAGTCTTCTCCTTCTCTGTGGGCAGGACCAGCCAAGGACTGTCAGTCAAGCTGATGAGGCCTGTGCACACCCCTCTCCTCTCCGTGCACAGCCTTGCCTTGTGTCTCCCGCTGCTGCTGCCTCTCCCGTGCTGAGCAGGCCTACCCCCCCCCCCCACAGAGAGGAGGGAGCCTTCAGTACCAGGTCCCGCCACCACGCCGCCTGCTGCTGATGACCGGGTACCGGTCCTCCCACCATGCACTGGATCTCTCCGACATGTCGGTTTCCTCCTATGCCGGGAGGACCTTGAAGGAACTGAAACACTGGCCTCCCGATGCAGAGGGTCCCTTGAGGGACTCGCTGTCCCTGCTGCCTCCCCCTGCAACAGGCTGGCTACCTGTTCCTGCAGCCAGTTCGGGCCCCTGGCCTCCGCTGCCGCCCTCAATTGCTGCAACATTTCCTCCACCGAGCTGGACATCATGCCGGTAAGTGTTCACAGTTCCTCTCTCTAACCAAAATGGCGCCCGCTCCTATGCAGCCCCCTACCTTATTAACCATAAAACCTACCCCCTTTTCCTAACCCCTCCCCATCTAACAGCTATTAACTCCCTCCAGCCCGGCCCTTCCTACCAAATCCTATCATGTCAGCAGTGGCATAGCTAGAAATAACTGGGCCCCACAGGATTTATTTTAATGGGGCCCCCCTCCCCCAGTAATTTTTTCGCAACCACTACCTTTCATGCTGCCCCCATTCCTATAGCTAGTAAAGATCACTCTCTCAGACCAGGGCCGGCGGCTGTTCCATCAGTTTTATACACTGTCTATACTGTCACTGTATATAATTTAATTGTGTAATACTGTTGAGGGGACCCTGACAAAATCTTTTAGTCCTCCTCCTCCTGGATGGGCCCCTTCTGGGTCTGGGCCCCAAAGCAGCTACTTCCCCTGCTTCCCCTATAGTTACGCCCCTGTATGTCAGCCTCCCCTTAACTCCTGTACTCACTCACCACTAACAAGTCAGTTATGTACTAATATACTGAATGGAAAGTGAAAGTGCAAAGGCAACCAAGACTTTGTAAAAAAGCAAAATCAATTAACAAAATACATTAGAAATAATATTTTTGCCCACATTTGTTAAATACAATGTTTATCCTTTTTAAAGCTTTTTTTTATTGCAGGACAAGCCATGTAATCACAAACTTACATATATGTACAGTACAGACCAAAAGTTTGGACACACCTTCTCATTCAAAGAGTTTTCTTTATTTTCATGACTATGAAAATTGTAGATTCACACTGAAGGCATCAAAACTATGAATTAACACATGTGGAATTATATACATAATGCCAAGAGTGTGCAAAGCAGTAATCAAAGCAAAAGGTGGCTACTTTGAAGAACCTAGAATATGACAACTACATCAGCGTATGGCCCAGCATAGAAGAGCCAAAACCTCTGGTCAAGATTCAGCCGTGTACTTACATCTAAAAGGAACAGGTCACACCTTTGAAGACAGTCAAGTACGTGTTTTGGATAAGGAGGCCGATTGGTACAAATGAGGCGTGAAGGAGGCCATCTACGTAAAAATGGAGAAGCCAAAACTGGGTCTAATTACCAGATGTGGATTCAGTTACATATTTATTCCCAGAATTTTTTGTACAATCACTCAGAATTGAGAAAGCTCGTTGGAAGAACGAGTGAAACGTTTTCAAGAAATCTACAGTACGTCCAGTTGCCATGATTTATTCTTTACAGATATACTAGAATATGACATATTTTCAGTTGTTTCACACTTTGTTGTTATGTATATAATTCCACATGTGTTAATTCATAGTTTTGATGCCTTCAGTGTGAATCTACAATTTTCATAGTCATGAAAATAAAGAAAACTCTTTGAATGAGAAGGTGTGTCCAAACTTTTGGTCTGTACTGTATATATATATACAGTACAGACCAAAAGTTTGGACACACCTTCTCATTCAAAGAGTTTTCTTTATTTTCTGTACTGTATATATATATATATATATATATATATATATACAGTACAGACCAAAAGTTTGGACACACCTTCTCATTCAAAGAGTTTTCTTTATTTTCATGACTATGAAAATTGTAGATTCACACTGAAGGCATCAAAACTATGAATTAACACATGTGGAATTATATACATAACAAAAAAGTGTGAAACAACTGAAAATATGTCATATTCTAGGTTCTTCAAAGTAGCCACCTTTTGCTTTGATTACTGCTTTGCACACTCTTGGCATTCTCTTGATGAGCTTCAAGAGGTAGTCACCTGAAATGGTCTTCCAACAGTCTTGAAGGAGTTCCCAGAGATGCTTAGCACTTGTTGGCCCTTTTGCCTTCACTCTGCGGTCCAGCTCACCCCAAACCATCTCGATTGGGTTCAGGTCCGGTGACTGTGGAGGCCAGGTCATCTGGCGCAGCACCCCATCACTCTCCTTCATGGTCAAATAGCCCTTACACAGCATGGAGGTGTGTTTGGGGTCATTGTCCTGTTGAAAAATAAATGATGGTCCAACTAAACGCAAACCGGATGGAAGAGCATGCCGCTGCAAGATGCTGTGGTAGCCATGCTGGTTCAGTATGCCTTCAATTTTGAATAAATCCCCAACAGTGTCACCAGCAAAGCACCCCCACACCATCACACCTCCTCCTCCATGCTTCACGGTGGGAACCAGGCATGTAGAGTCCATCCGTTTACCTTTTCTGCGTCGCACAAAGACACGGTGGTTGGAACCAAAGATCTCAATTTAGGACTCAGACCAAAGCACAGATTTCCACTGGTCTAATGTCCATTCCTTGTGTTCTTTAGCCCAAACAAGTCTCTTCTGCTTGTTGCCTGTCCTTAGCAGTGGTTTCCTAGCAGATATTCTACCATGAAGGCCTGATTCACACAGTCTCCTCTTAACAGTTGTTCTAGAGATGTGTCTGCTGCTAGAACTCTGTGTGGCATTGACCTGGTCTCTAATCTGAGCTGCTGTTAACCTGCGATTTCTGAGGCTGGTGACTCCGATGAACTTATCCTCCGCAGCAGAGGTGACTCTTGGTCTTCCTTTCCTGGGGCGGTCCGCATGTGAGCCAGTTTCTTTGTAGCGCTTGATGGTTTTTGTGACTGCACTTGGGGACACTTTCAAAGTTTTCCCAATTTTCCGGCTGACTGACCTTAATTTCTTAAAGTAATGATGGCCACTCGTTTTTCTTTATTTAGCTGCTTTTTTCTTGCCATAATACAAATTCTAACAGTCTATTCAGTAGGACTATCAGCTGTGTATTCACCTGACTTCTCCACAACGCAACTGATGGTCCCAACCCCATTTATAAGGCAAGAAATCCCACTTATTAAACCTGACAGGGCACACCAGTGAAGTGAAAGCCATTTCAGGTGACTACCTCTTGAAGCTCATCAAGGGAATGCCAAGAGTGTGCAAAGCAGTAATCAAAGAAAAAGGTGGCTACTTTGAAAAACCTAGAATAGGTTGTTTCACACTTTTTTGTTATGTATATAATTCCACATGTGTTAATTCATAGTTTTGTTGCCTTTAGTGTGAATCTACAATTTTCATAGTCATGAAAATAAAGAAAACTCTTTGAATGAGAAGGTGTGTCCAAACTTTTGGTCTGTACTGTATATATTGTGAGAGGTAGCTTTCAGACCCAGTTCATACACGTGAGCCGATGGGGAGTCTGCCCCACAGTCTCCTGGCTGTAACAAGCTCAATGTCTCTTGTGGGGGATTGGGGCTCAGTAGTCCACCTCACTATGGCCCTGTGATCCTCCCAGGCGTCGCTTTGTCCCCCAACTCCAGGCTTTCTCCCAGCCTCGTGGTCTCTCAGCCTCCTGGCTGAAACCACACATCCAGGGCCTCTGCCAGACTCTGCTTCCACACTCTCCAGGATCCCACTATCCACCCTCTCGCACTCTGAGGTTTCTTTTATTCTCAGTTGATTGTGGCACCTGGTATTGCCTCAGGCCTGGCAACTGATGGGGAAGATATGAAAAGTCCTGACATACACCTCCCCTAACAGCCATGAGGCCTGTCACTGCCTCACATACCCACCCCCCCTTTTGTTCAAACCCATGAGTGTGAACACATGTACAAACACGGGAGGCTGGTTAGAGGGCTCTCCACTATGCACAGTCTTCCCCTGGTTCATCCACAACCACGCCAGCGGAGCCCAGTTTATCACAAACACGAAGCTCACCGTCTTGCCACTCATCTTGTCACATACCACAGACGTCTGGTTGCCCTTAGCAACCACCTTCCTTTCACCGGACTTAGATGTGGCAAGATCACTCTCTAAGTTGCCTTTAGTCACAGCACATGTTTCATGTATATTCCTCGTGTTATCATTAATCCTAAACTTTAGGGGCACCGATGGGTCAATCCCTACCTGAGACATTTTCTTATTAACCATAAAAATGTGTGGATACTGCACATCCACCTCTGGAACGTGTGGTACACTTTCTAGCACTGCCACACTTTCCCCTGTAGGTTCATCCAGCTGTATACTCTCAGCAGTTAACAATGCTCTTACATCAACCAACAGTTTTTCATCATACACTTTTTCACCACCAGGGGGCACCTCTCCCCTTACCACAACCTGCAATGGAAACTGCATGTCATCAACATCATCACATGACATCATGCTTTCATTATGCACTGCAGCCGACTGGGCACTTTTACTTTGCACCCTAGGGGTTCCACTGTTTTCCTTTAAAGGGACAGGTACAGGTTCTGCAGACAGGTTTCTATTTCCCCACAGTCCCCATGCCAAAAGGAAACCACTGCCCCACTTCACCTCATGAACGAGCACTTTACCAGCAAGTCCATAAGTCCCAGTTCTCACTGTAGTCTCACGCTCAGCGAGAACCACCGGATAGTTTTTAGTAACTGCATAATTGTCCTGCATAACTATCGATTTATCACTTACCGGCCCAGCAGGTAGCAACTGCCGCTGGCTCACTGTCACTTTACTTGCCACACATGCAAAATTTGGAACAATCTTACCCATTGTTGTCTTGGGTTTGGCAGTCCCGGGAGATCAGGATACTCCAGGATACTCCATTACACTATCACCTGCAGACTCCTTACTGCAGTGGTTACCATGAGAAACGCTGTGATTCCACACTCCTTCCAGACGGAGAGTCACACTCTCTGGAGACCTTTTCTTGGGATCTCTAGCTGCAGAATATGAAACACTCTCTCCACTCCATAACTGCTGGACAGCTGCACGTTGTTGTGGTTGGTCGCCCCTAGCAACTGCCTCATGGATCCTCTGCACATCCTCTCTAGGACTCTGCTCACACATGCCGGAAACATAAGAATTCCTGAGAGCCACACCGCTCTCCACCTCCTTTTTTTCCCGACAGTTGCCCTTGGCAACGGCACATATCACCATCATCTTTTCCTCCGGCACTCGACTCTCAGCCAGGTTCAGAGCAGCCTCTCCCAGTGCAGCACTTGGCTTCCTCAACAAGCAATTTGTTTCCTGCAGCAGCTGCATCATTACTTTCTCTGTGGC
Organism: Bufo gargarizans; assembly: GCF_014858855.1. Classification (NCBI taxonomy): domain Eukaryota; kingdom Metazoa; phylum Chordata; class Amphibia; order Anura; family Bufonidae; genus Bufo; species Bufo gargarizans. Next base: position 312,979,772 of record NC_058085.1, read on the forward strand.
CATGGTTTTCCGCCAAACCGGACCCCTTCTCACAGAGGACATCACCTCCAGTATGAGAACTTTCCGCCAAACTAGACCATCTTTCACCCAGGTCACCATTTTGACCCAAAAAAATTTCCACTGGTCAGTCTCTTTCACTTGGGCCCTTTAAACCACCGCACAGCAGTTTTCAGCAGCACCTGCTCTTTCTGCCTTGTCATTGCTCCCAGCAACACCATGCCTTAAACTGCTCCTAGCAACCTGTTGTCTTGCCCGCATCCTCCACCAATTATGAGAGGTGGCTTTCTTTCAGGGGATCATCCTCACAAAAACCTTCGCAGACAACAGGTTTTCACGTCCCAACTCATACTTTTATTTTAATGCCAGCACTGCTTCCACACTCTCCAGGATCACACTTCCCAGGATCACACTCTCTACCATCTCTCACTCTGAGGTTTCTTTTATTCTTAAGATGGGGAAGATATGGTAAATCCTGACATACACCTCCCCTAACAGCCCTGAGGCCTGTCACTGTCTCACAATACCTCTTTTGTTATTTTACATGGGAATAAGATTAACTCCCTCCAACGCTCTGCTTCAGGATAATTAAACTGAATGCTATTTCCCCAACAAGAAAACAGAACAAAAAATTAATCCGAAAATGAATTTTATCAGCAAGAAGACAAGCAACGCAAGAGTGCACAGATGGAGCAAGACAGTCAACCAAGCTACATATTATATACGAACATTGTCCTTACAGTATAAAAATCCAAGACTTCCGTAAAGGGTTATTTCTGTAAAATAAAAGTTATCATTGGTAGGTGACAACAGCTCTATCCGTAGGGGTCTAACCAATGGGAGCTCCTCTAATCCTTATAGCGCGGTCCCATGTTCTGCCACCATCTGGATGTGGCAGAAAGAGGAAACTATCATAGGCTGCAACTGGATTCCTATGGATGTAAGTCATCAAAAAACGCTGAAGGTCTCTATGCCTAGAGTTCAAGACGTACACCTCTGCTGACCCAAAAGCGGCTCCAAAATGCTCTAAACTAGAGATCAATGAACCAGTTCGTAACAAACCAGGTTCGTTACAAACTTTTCAAAATGTTGCCGGCATCCAAACCCGAAGCTTTTCAAGTTAGTTTTGGACTAAACTAGTAAAATGGTGCACCACCATTTTACTGCACATGTCAGCGGAAAAAGGCACTAGGGAGGGAAAAGAAGGGTGCTCATATGACGAGGAAGTTGTGGGGGGGGGGGGGTTGCCATGATTGGCTCACAGGTCGGCAGACAGCCTGGATGCTGCAGAAGGCAGGTGGGTGCCCTTGCAGAACAAGCAGAACATAATTCTGTGTTGGGCTGTGAATGAGGGTATATGGGTCTTATAGTGTCTGCCAGAAAACTCCACTGTCAGGGACACTAAAGGGAATGGCTAGAGTGAAGAATTGTGTAGAATAGGGAAAGAAGAAAGAAGAACAATTGTGTAGAATAGTGAGAGGCAGGAAAATCTGTCAGACAGGAAGTGAAAAGTGAGGAGCTGAGGCTGGGTGCGCCTGGCAATACTTTCCAGCTGCAATTACTGCCTTATAACATCAAAGGCAGCTACCTGCAAGAACATTTTTTTTTTTTTTGCCATTTTGATAGAAAAACATATTGTTGGGGTTGGGAAGGGGGGAATAAACTCAAAATGTACAACACGTGTTTTACCATCCAGACAAGTGGGTAGATAGCATTTGAAGTCTTAGTGAAAATGTGAACTACTAGTCCGAAATCCATGTCAGGGCACCTCCAGTTAAGATTTTTGTTTTTTATTAAAGTTTAGGAAACTACTATATTAGCGTGTCTTACAACACACAGAGTATTTGTCTTTTTCTCTCCACATCTGGCATTCGGCCTCTGGAACTTCTCTCAGATGTTTTTATATAATTGACAGGCTTTCTTTTTAGATTCTCTGGCTTCCGCACATGCTCCTCATGTCCTTTCTTGGACTGCTGCAGCTCTTGACTGAACTGTTCCCAGTCATGGTCGTGTCCCGACGCTTCCTCATTTGTCTTGCGGGGCTCCTTCAGCAGAGCATGCTTATCCCCGCTCGCTTTTGTTTTTACAGGTCTCTGGTTCACATCTTCCCTTTTTCCAGCAGTGGTATCCCCCGCTTTGGCGGCAGTTTCAGAGACCTCTGCTTCTTTAGTGTTTTTTCCCACTTTGGTAGCCGCTCCTTCGGTCTCTGCAGCACCTGAGGATTCACGTCCTCCAACACCTCGGCCTTAACTTCTTCAGCCTTTGTTTTCTTGGACCCGACATCATATACTTGCCCTCTTAAATCCTTCTCTTTCTCATCAAGGAAGGAGGCACTGGGGACACCGGGGACTTCACCAGACTAGTCGACTTCTGGCCTTTTTTCCAGAGGCTCACTAAGAACACTGTTCTCCTTTTGGCAGGAATTTAGGAGAGCCAGCCCATAGTAGTAGACAGGATCTGCATACTGGCCGTCCATCTCGTCGTATTTCTTCCCCAGCAGGCTGCTGGCTACTTGGAAGGCTTTGTAGTCGGAGGGGATGTCTTTCGCGACCAGGTCCTGGTTACACACTGCCATGAGTCTCATGGCCTCTGCATCCACATCAGCCCCATTAACGGGTTCAGCAGAAAGATCTTCCATTATCTCTGCCTCGGTCGGCACCGCAGTGCCACCATCCCCAGACCCCTTCTTAACAGGCTCTGGCTTAGACTTCTTGGCCTCTAACTCTTTAGGCTTAGTCTTCTCCAACTCATAGATGTTCTTCCCGACGCCATCCTTTGAGTTCATGAGATTCTCCGTCTCAAGCCTCTTCAAGCCTGTTGTCGATGTCTACTGTAGACCTTTGTGTCTTTCTGGAGTCTTTTCTCTTCTGGACATCAGGCCGCAGACCCTTTAATTCCCTCTTATTTTCCGGGGTCTCGTCCTTTGACCCCTCTGCAGCCTTCTTCAGTGACTCTGTGCAGACCGCAAGACCTCGACATGGTAGCTTCCCTCTCGGAGTTGCTAACGGTTACAGCACATAAGTCACCTATACTGCTCGTGTACTTATTAATCCTGACCGCTAGGGGCACAGATGAGCTGATCCCCACCTGGGACACCTCACCAGCAACCATAGAACTCCATGGAGACCGCATATCCACCTCTGGTATGTATAGTACACTCTCTAATATTGCCCCACATTCTGGTCCGTTCACCGCATTGGGTTCCCCTAGCTGTATTTTCTCAACACCGTCTTTTTTATAATCTTTCTTCTAAGGGGTGCTATTTCCCTGACCACATCCTGCAATGGTAAAGGCATGTCAATACCATCACCTTTTCATTATGTACTTTATCAGCACCATTGTTTCTAATGGCCACTTCACTTAAAGGGTTAGGTACCAGTTCTGCAGGAGTCTCATTACTGACTGCAGAAGTGTTTCCACTTCCCCACAAATTACGGAACAACGGGAAATCACGGCCCAACATTCCCTCATACATGAGCGTATTTATGCCAGGAAGTCCATCAGTCCCAGCTGTCACCGTGATCTTACGCCCAATGAGAACTATCTGATAGTCCTTATTAACCGCATGTCTGTCCAGCACATTTATCACTTTACAACTCTTACTTTTGTGCTACTTCTTACCCGGGCTAGCATGGGATCTCTGACTTTTGCTATCCCTAAACTAGCTTTGGTCATGGGCAATTTAGGCAACACAGCAACTTTTACCCCTGCAGACTCATGCGAGGTAGCAACCCCAACAGGCTTACCTGCCTGTTCAGTCACTGTTTTTTTCACATTGTCCCATACTTTTGCAACAGTTTCTTGCCTCGATGACTTATCACCTCCTGGCTCAGCAGGGAGCAAGTTCCGCCGGCTCACAGTCACTGGGTCTGCCACACAAAGACGAGGACATCCTCTGGACATCTCTACCGAGATCATCATCCAAAATCCAGCTTTTGGAGCCCTAACCTTGATTCCTGGTAGCATGATCACCTGAAGACTCCGTGAGGCAACCGTTGCCACTGGAAATGACATGGCCTGGAGTCCAGACATTTTCCCGGATGGTCACTCCAGCCACAGACATTGGGACTCTGTGCACAGTTGCAGGGTATATGGGAACTCCTGAGAGCCGCACCGCTCTCCACCTGCTTTTCTTCCCGGCGGTTGCCCTTGGCAAATGCACACTTCTGCTTGTCCTCCAGAACTCCAACCGCAGACCCTGAAGTGTGACAAAAATTTTTATCTGCCAGTTAAGACCAGATAGTAACACATTTTTTTCTAATCAGTTTTTATTTTCAGATTGTAGATTTTTTTATTTTATTTCCTGAACATTATTATGTGGACAGCCATCTTGCCTGAGCTGTTCTTAACAGCATTTACAAAGCATTAAAAAAATTGCTTTATGGCAGCCCCATGGGACATAGACACAATAGTCAGGAGGGGACCCTATTGACTTCTATGGGAGAGTTTCCTAGACTGCTCTGTGACCTGTGCAGAGGTCATTGTACAAGAAAAGAATAGATAAACTCTGATGATCACCTATCGTGAATGGTGAATCCTGTCTTATCTATGCAAAGAGGTGTTATCATTACAGGCAGGATTAGAATGAGTTAACTGCAGTAAAATCATTTGTACAAGCCAAGAAGTGGCGCCAATTATTAGACATAGTAGCCAGTGCAAAAACTGCAAGATTTTCAAATTATATTTTTTTTTAAGTTTGGGGAAATAACATGTGGCTTTCAATACAAAGGGTAGCAAACAGTTTGCATCTCTGAGTAATAACATGAAATACTAGGTCGAAATCCGTATCTTTGCATCTCCAGACAGTTGGTATGGTGATGGGAGAAAATAATATAATAATAATATAAGCAAGTTCAGATGCGGTGCGATTTTCACGCACGGTTGCTAGGAGACGATCGGGAAGGGGACCCGATCTTTATTATTTTCCCTTATAACATGGTTATAAGTGAAAATAATAGCATTCTTAATACAGAATGCTTAGTAAAATAGGGGTGATGGGGTTAAAAAATAAAAATAAAAATTAAACTCACCTCATCCACTTGTTTGCGCAGCCCGGCTTCTCGTCTTATTTGATGATCTGTGAGGAAAAGGACCTGTGGTGACGTCACTGCGCTCATCACATGGTCCATCACATGATCCATCACCATGGGTTATAGTCCCGCTACAGTGTCTGGGTTTGAAGCATTTTCACCCATTTAGGCCACTTTTTTTTTCAGTGAGTTTTTTTGTCTTTATGTGTATGGAATGTGCCACTTTATTTTGTTAGTAACATTCTTTTGCACCTGGTAGCTTCTGTGTCACATGGTCTGTTGTGGGTGTGGCTCACAGCTTTATCCTACCTCACAGTGCATTGGTGATACCACTATGGAGGCATGTGAGAGTCTGGCTGTGAGTTCGTTTCTAGCACTGATTCAAACCCTGTTCACACACCACGGGCAGTTGAGTGATAGGACCCCATGCATGCTGAGACACCGTGACGTGGTGCAGGAGGGGCTCCGATATGTTCCTGACTGAAAGATATTGGCAAAGTTCTCAGCTTTAAACATCGGCCTGAGGAATTAGCTAGTATTGTCAGTTCCGTATCATTTTGGTGCATTTTTTTGCAGTGATTTTTGTATGTATATTTTCTCATCTGCACAATGTATCATTTTGTGTAAGATGTTCTTGTGGAGCATGCGGTCCGCCCCGGCATCCTCCATTGTACGTATTTTTTGCTGGGGGTTGCCGTTGTCTGCGGACCACATGCAGAGGAATTGCTCCCCCGGTTATAGACACGCTACAGTGTCTGGGTTTGGAGCATCTTCACCCCTTTAGGCCACTTTTTTCAGTGAGTTTTTTTGACAATTTTTGGAAGCTTTGGAATATGAAAATGCATAACATATGTGACAAGGCGGTGTGTTTTTAAACACTCTGTATGTTAAAAACGTGAAATGTGCGTTTATCCACAGCTATGTACACTACGTGCAGAATTATTAGGCAAATGAGTATTTTGACCACATCATCCTCTTTATGCATGTTGTCTTACTCCAAGCTGTATAGGCTCGAAAGCCTACTACCAATTAAGCATATTAGGTGATGTGCATCTCTGTAATGAGAAGGGGTGTGGTCTAATGACATCAACACCTTATATCAGGTGTGCATAATTATTAGGCAACTTCCTTTCCTTTGGCAAAATGGGTCAAAAGAAGGACTTGACAGGCTCAGAAAAGTCAAAAATAGTGAGATATCTTGCAGAGGGATGCAGCACTCTTAAAATTGCAAAGCTTCTGAAGCGTGATCATCGAACAATCAAGCGTTTCATTCAAAATAGTCAACAGGGTCGCAAGAAGCGTGTGGAAAAACCAAGGCGCAAAAAAACTGCCCATGAACTGAGAAAAGTCAAGCGTGCAGCTGCCAAGATGCCACTTGCCACCAGTTTGGCCATATTTCAGAGCTGCAACATCACTGGAGTGCCCAAAAGCACAAGGTGTGCAATACTCAGAGACATGGCCAAGGTAAGAAAGGCTGAAAGACGACCACCACTGAACAAGACACACAAGCTAAAAAGTCAATACTGGGCCAAGAAATATCTCAAGACTGATTTTTCTAAGGTTTTATGGACTGATGAAATGAGAGTGAGTCTTGATGGGCCAGATGGCTGGATTGGTAAAGGGCAGAGAGCTCCAGTCCAACTCAGATGCCAGCAAGGTGGAGGTGGAGTACTGGTTTGGGCTGGTATCATCAAAGATGAGCTTGTGGGGCCTTTTTGGGTTGAGGATGGAGTCAAGCTCAACTCCCAGTCCTACTGCCAGTTTCTGGAAGACACCTTCTTCAAGCAGTGGTACAGGAAGAAGTCTGCAAGGTAAGAAAAACATGATTTTCATGCAGGACAATGCTCCATCACACTCGTCCAAGTACTCCACAACGTGGCTGGCAAGAAAGGGTATAAAAGAAGAAAATCTAATGACATGGCCTCCTTGTTCACCTGATCTGAACCCCATTGAGAACCTGTGGTCCATCATCAAATGTGAGATTTACAAGGAGGGAAAACAGTACACCTCTCTGAACAGTGTCTGGGAGGCTGTGGTTGCTGCTGCACGCAATGTTGATGGTGAACAGATCAAAACACTGACAGAATCCATGGATGGCAGGCTTTTGAGTGTCCTTGCAAAGAAAGGTGGCTATATTGGTCACTGATTTGTTTTTGTTTTGTTTTTGAATGTTAGAAATGTATATTTGTGAATGTTGAGATGTTATATTGGTTTCACTGGTAAAAATAAATAATTAAAATGGGTATATATTTGTTTTTTGTTAAGTTGCCTAATAATTATGTACAGTAATAGTCACCTGCACACACAGATATCCCCCTAAAATAGCTAAAACTAAAAACAAACTAAAAACTACTTCCAAAAATATTCAGCTTTGATATTAATGAGTTTTTGGGGTTCATTGAGAACATGGTTGTTGTTCAATAATAAAATTAATCCTCAAAAATACAACTTGCCTAATAATTCTGCACTCCCTGTATGTCAGTGTCACTCAGACATGATTTACTATTGATGTCATTGTGTTCAAGAGCTTATGGAGGGGGAGGGAAAATCTAAAATTTATAAGAAATGAAACAAAAAGAGATAACAGGTTTCTAAAAATTCCTTGAGTCCTGGGAGACTAGAGGATGTTATATCTCAATTTTCAGAGCAATTGGAGCCAATTCAGGTACAAATTAAACTTTTGGAAAATTTTTGCGAACCTGAACTGAACCGAACCTTGACAGGTTTGCTACTCTCTACTCTAAACTATCTATATAAGCAACATACGTTTTGGAATTCTGTTCTGTTGAGCAATGAAACAAAAGGTAAACTTTTCAGGCCTATGAACCAGCATTATGTCCATAAGAGGAACAATGAAGCATATGCTGAAAATAACATCCTGCCTACATTGGAGCATGGCAGTGGCTCTGTGATGTTCTGGGACTGCTTTGCTTCATCTGGAACTGGAAACCTGCAGCATGTGAAGGGCAATGGGGATTAAATCAAGTATGAGGAAATCCTAGGAGAAAACATCATGCTTTCTTTGAGAAAGCTAAAGTTAGGGCATCATTGGACCCTCCAAAGGGACAGTGATCCTAAGCATACATCAAAGTCCACTAATCCTTGCTTTCAGAAGTCCTGTAATTCTGGAGTCGCCGTCATAGTCACCAGACTTGAACACCAGAAATTCTTTAGTGGGATTTGAAGATGGTGGTTGCAGCACACAAACCCAAGAATATTAGTGAACTGAAGGACATTGGCTTTGAGGAATAGGCTCAGATTCCTTAGGTTAATTCAAAAAGAGAGAAAAAGAGACTCCTTAGGATGGTATGGATATGCATTAGCCTTTATTTCATTTACTATTCCCCCATAAGGGGACTGAATGCAAATAATCCACCCTATTATAAAATGTAACCACAAACATCTCTCTGTTCAGTCCCACTATTGTAAGTGTAGGTTTAAACTTGTAACTAGATATAACAAGTCAAAATAATATTAGCAATCAGTTTACATAAGTTTGTATCCTGAGGATAGGTCATCAATATTAAAAGCCCAAAGAACCCCTTTAATTCAGCAGCTGCTTATTTACATGATAAATGTATTCAACTGTGAACTCAATTTAGCAAGAGTGCCAGATTTATACAGGGTCCATTGGTGTACTCTTAGGCCTCTTTCACATGGGCGTCGCGTGTGAGGGCCAGATAGGATGCGGGTGCGTCGCGGGAAAATGCACAATTTTTCCGCGCAAGTGCAAAGCATTTTAATGCGTTTTGCACGCGATTGAGAAAAATCGGCATGTTTGGTACACAGACCTGAACCCGGACTTCTTCACAGAAGTTCGGGTTTTGGGATCGGTGTTGTGTAGATTTTATTATTTTCCCTTATAACATTCTTAATACAGAATGCTAAGTAAATTAGGGATGGAGGGGTTAAAAAAATAAAAAAAATAAAACTCACCTCATCCACTTGTTGGCGCTTCTTTCTTCTTCTTTGATGACCTGGGAGTAATTTGGTGACATCACTGCGCTCATCACATGGTCCATCAACATGGTGACGGACCATGTGATGAGCGCAGTGACGTCACCAAATGTCCTTTTCCTCCCAGGTCAAAGAAGAAGAAAGAAGACGAGCCGGGCAGCGCCAACAAGTGGATGAGGTGAGTTTTATTTATTTTTATTTTTTTAACCCCTCAATCCCTAATTTACATAGCATTCTGTATTAAGAATGTTATTATTTTCACTTATAACCATGTTATAAGGGAAAATAATAAAATCTACACAACACCTATCCCAAACCTGAACTTCTGTGAAGAAGTCCGGGTTCGGGTCTGTGTACCAAACACGCAACAGAGAAGAAATCACTGTTAGAAATCGAGTTGAGAATAATCGCATGTAAATTCTGCTTTTACTTTTACTTTCAGCTGCATTCACTGCAACCCGATTTCAGTGATATCTTCCCCTGTACTGAACATATTGATGTCATTCTGGTATTGTCTGAAAGCTTGGAATGTCAGATTTCAAACAATATAATATCTGTAGCTAGTACCCCTTTCCTGTCAGTGTGAAGGAGAAGAAGGGAGCAGCTGCAGAGCTGACAGAAGGAGAGAAAGATAGTAAAAAAAAATATATAGTAATGTAGAAATGTGACATCATCATCAGTGTAGTGACCCACATAATATAATTACGTTATTTTTACCACACAGTGAACATCGTAAAAAAAATTCCACAAAATAATGTAAAAATTGCAGTTTTTTATCTTTCCCCCTAAAAATAAAATAATAAAAGTTATTTAATACACTATATATTCCCCAAAATGGTTCTGAAAAAAACTTTTAATGTGACTATTAAGAGGCTAAAACAAATTCTTACTGATTTCATGCAATTGCAGGGCTTGTCTCTGGGTAGCTGTATGTGAGAGGATACACACTGCTCTGGGGTAGTGGGGGAAGTTATCTGCATTCTGATTGGTCCTGCTAGTTCATGTGAGTAGATCAAGGGCTTATGGGAAGTGAGTGGCCTCGAGGACAGGGCAGAGATCACCACAGGAAGTGCAGCAGAGGCCATCTTAGAAAGATGCTGAAATAGAGGCACAGAGAAATAGGATTGCTAAGGGCTGAATACAGATATCAGAAAGGTAAAATGAACTGCAAAATAAAGCTTCATGAATACCTTCCCTTCAGCATCACATATTTTAGGAATTTCATTTTTGGTAGTGAAATGGCAGTTACACTTTAATGTCAGATGCCGTGATCAGCTATGAACACAGCATCTGGGGGGTACAATGACAGGGAGCGGCGCAATCACCGCTTCCTGTCATTGCATCTATTACTTACAAAGAAATGTGCTTCGTGACAAAGTAATTCATCACAAAGCAATTTTTTTTTTTTATATTCAGTGAAGCAGCCACATCGAATTTTCCAATATTTCGCTCATCTCTAATCATGACTATCTGACATCCACACCTAAGGGATCTTAGCTGTCACAACTTATAATAATTGGTGGACAAGACTTCTTGAATTAGATAACTCATTATTACCCACTATGCTCTCTAGCATGCACAGTTAATACACAAATATACATGACGCTTCTTCTAAGGTCGTGGAATCGTTTAGAATCGTCCAGATCATCAAACGAGTTGTAGCGCAAAGAAATTACAATTTGCTAAAGGGACACACACCTTAGGGCTCACGCACACAAATAGCGGCCCGCGATGCACGGGCATCGGCCGTGTGGCTGCTGTTTGCAGATGCAAGTGAATGGATCCGGGATCTGCAAGATTCAGTCCGTACCGCAAACAAATAGTACATATTCAATTCAAGTCAATCATGGGTCTGTATCCGCAAACGGCATGCACAAGGACGGAGCCCGTGCATTGTGGACCTCTATTTGTTGTCTGCAGCATGGGCACGGGGTGCACAAGCTTGTGTGCATGATCCCTAACTATGTTAAATTACAAAAGAATAATTATAAATAAATATATTAAAAAAATATGTAGAATGTAAAAATAAGGATAGTAATAAAAATATAAAAATATATCCATTAAAAATATACCATTTATTTATAATGGATATTTATTATTCATAAATTTTGGGGTATTTTTATTACTATCCTTATTTTTCCATTTTTAATATATATTTTTTACATATTTTCCATTTTTTATATATTTATTTTTAATCGATATTTCACAATGATTCAGCTGCCATTATGTGAGAGTGCCAATCTACATTACTGAACATTACAGAACGGTCAGATTTTATATATATGATTTGGACTATTTTTAGTATAATATCTATTTTCATACTAAATTATATGTAAACATCCCCCTGGAATGTAAATATGTATTTTATACAATAAAAAAATTATATTTGAAAAAAAAAAATCCAATTTCTTTTATTATGAGGGATCTGCTTAATAAAATTCAATAAATAAGTCAGTTCAGGAAAATAACAGACTTTACTGAGATGATAACTTTTACATAAAAAGTCACATAGCTCAGACTTGCCACCTGCTATGTTTTACAGTTTAGGCTTTCCATAAGAACTTTCAACAGAAATGCAAGTCCTCCATATTACCAAGCAACGGCATAAGAGCAGCAGAGTCACTTAATAGTAATGTACAACTGTAATTGTGTGCCAAGAATAAAGCCACAAATAGTATCTAAAGAAGTAGTACAGATTTATTCTAATCTAGGCCATTGATTTCATATTATGCATAATAAAGCTGCACAAACAAAAAGGAATTTTATTTTACTTAAGATTTAAAAAACACTGTAGATATGAGTGAATGGAAACAATATAACTGGAGAACTCATATAAATATATTTAATAATAATAATCATGAAGGATTTCGCCTTCATCGCATTTATTAGTTTTATATCCACAGAATTGGTTCAATTTGGCTTAAAAGTAAAAAAAGAAAATTGGAAACAAAAAAAATCCCACATCTAGAAAAATCTTTCCTGCAGAAAAAGATAACTAATGAAAAGACTATGCCTTACAAAAGTATCCAACTCAACTCCAACTAAATTAGCCTGTAAAGGCAGCACACTCCCTGCCTGATATAATACATTATATCACTACCTATACAATATGTACAGGAAAAACACACTAATAAGAAAATACATTCCCGACTAGAACTGGTAACATAAAATATCAGTGTCTCTAGGCTGTGGTACACTAAGCTGGTAGTCCACAGGAAGAAATAGTTTTGTCCACAAACCTATCTTTGGATTGGAGAAGCCGCACTAGGCCAAACTATCTGCAATGCCAATTGTAATCCACAGGATGGAATTTAACTCATGGTGAATGTCACGTCTGAAAGCTATCAGTGATAAACTCTATGTTATGTACAGTATATGCCAGCAACATAATAGAAATACCTATTCAAAGGAGAACAATGACATCTGAAACTGGTCTGTCATACACTTTAGCAGTCCATTTTTCGTCACTTTGACTTCAAGCTTTCTGACATTACCATCTTTACTTGGCAACGTATTTGTGACAATTCCCATAGGCCAATTGTTTCTGCTTTCTTGACTATCTTTCAACAACACAACATCTCCAACTTTAACATTAGGACTGGTCTTAGTCCATTACCTGCGACTTTGTAAGGTACACAGGTAATCTCTCCTCCATCTCTTCCAAAACGTATCAGCCAGACACTGGACTTGTTTCCATTGCTTTACATGAAGTTCTGTTGTACTAAAGTATCCACAAGGGGCCGACAAAGAGACTACCTTTTGGGTCAAGAGCATCGCAGGGGAAAGAACTGTTGGATTATCTGGATCTGTAGATAGTGGTTCCAAAGGTCTTGCATTAATGATGGCCATAACTTCTGCCATGAAAGTACTCATGAGTCTCATGAGTCAAACGAGTAGGTTTAGCTTGGAGTAACATTGCATCTAAAATCCGCCTAGCTACACCTATTAATCTCTCCCAAGCACCTCCCATGTGAGATAAGTGTGGAGTGTTAAAGATCCATGTGCATGCTTTGTCTTGAAGATGGTATAGAAGTTCTACATCATTTGAACATATATGCAGTTCCTTGCATACTCCTAGAAAGTTAGTACCTCTATCAGAGCGAATCAACTTAGCCAGACCACGAACAGAAAATAATCTTCTTAGAGCATTGATGAAACTGGATGCTGACATGGACTCAATCAATTCTATATGCACTGCTCTTGTAGAAAGACATATGAAAAAGAACGGCCCAGCGTTTGCTGTCAGCGCTACCTCCACTAGTTCGGATTTTTACAACTGCCCAGGAACCAAACACATTAACACCCACACTAGTGAATGGAGGCTCAGGATTGACTCTATGTTTTGGTAACTCTGCCATCTTTTGGCTTTCCAATCTCCCTCTGAGCTTACGGCACATGACACATTTGTGAATGATTGCAGACACTAGACGTTTTCCACCAAGAATCCAGAAACCTGCAGCTCTGAATGCACCTTTTGTTATGTGGCGCCCTCGGTGAACTATTTGATTGTGATAATATTTTACAATCAAGGTAGGAATGATGACAGGCTTCTTCTCCTTATCTGACAGCGTGGCAAAGGATCAACAGCCACCTACTCTCAATAGTCCACCTTGATCTATAAAAGGGACTGAGTTTTGTAAGGCGGCTCTGTTTTGGAAGTGTCTTTTGTTGTTCAATACAGTCATATTCTTGCCTGAAATATGTGAGTTGGTTGTACAGAAGAAATTATAACTGTCTTGGCTTGTGAAAGTTCTTCTAAACTGACTCTTTCATGAAAAACTCCCCAGCTTCCAGGTCGATCATCATTGGTTTTCTTTTTGAAGCTTTTGGCAACATTGATTAGTCTTGCTATAACCCTGCTTAATCTCTTCTAGTTGGAAAATCTTTCGAATCAACGTGGCCGCAGTCTAGTGTCAAAGGCTTTAATACTGAAGCTTACTACTGTACTTCTGACCTAATTTCAGGATCAGCTTCAAGCTCCACTAAAGGGTAAACATTGGTGTTTATCAGGATTATCTACAGCTGTCTGATACAGAAAAGGTGGGCCTGAGAACTATATAGAGTTCAAAAGGCAAGCTATTTGTGTAGGCCTTGTAGCATAATCTGCAGGATTTTGTTCTGAGGGCACATAGAACCATTGCCCTGGACAGGTTGTTTGTCTGATCCTATTCACCCGATTGAAAACATATAAGAAGAATCTCTTTGTAGTGTTGCAGATATAACCTAAGACTGTTTTACTGTCTGTAAAGAATTTCACTGCATCTAGGCTTAGGTCTATCTCATCTCTCACTAGCTCATACAGTTCAACCACTAGTAAAACTGCACATAACGCTGGAGTTAACTGGTGAGTTGTCTGTGAGTCGGACCTCACACTCCTGTAATTCGCCCACTGGCCCCTGGTATTGCCCATACGGCTCAGGTAGGTGAGTGCTAGGACCCGAGCTACTTGAGAAACCTTGGCACGGTGTTCGGGCTCAGACATGTCCTCCTGGTAGGACATGTTTGCAAATCTCTCAATTTTAACATCAGTTTGAAGGTTTAGTAAGACCGCAGAGTGCACCTGTCCTTGTTATTAGATTGTTATATTGCTTATCACATCCACATAATTGCTATCTTGTGTAGGATGTCTATTGTGGTACTTGTGGTCTGCTGCGGGCATACTCCACTGTATGCATTTTTGCTGGGGATTGCCATTAGCAACGGGCCACAAGTGCAGGATTTGCTCCCCTGTATATATATACATATAACTGCATGTGGGTTTGATCACTTTATGCCTGTTTAACACCACGCTATTCTTGTTAGTTAACTCTAGGCGTGGAATTGTATGTGCCGGTCTAGGGCTCAGTTTGGATTTTCCCATAACAAATCCAACATGAGAGACATTTCCTGCATTGTTTACCTTCAAGTAAGCAACTGCACCTATTGCTATAACAGATGCATCTGAAAAAATGTACAGTTCTCTTTTGCAGGCTTGTGACAATGAAACAGGAACATAACATCTGGGTATTTGTAAACATTGTAAGGCTTGTAAAAACTCTGTCCATTGGACCCACTCATGGAGTCTCTCTTGTGGAAGTAAGGCATCCCACTCACTTTCTCCACTTGACAGTTCACAAACTAAGGCCTTACCTTTTATGGTGACAGGTGCTACAAACCCGAGAGGATCATAGAGACTGCTCACAGTGGATAGAATTCATCTTCTCCTGAATGGCTTTTCTGCTGATGAAACCTCTTTATCTATGTTGTTATCCTTGTACCACAGGAAACGTAGGTAATCACGATGGTCCTCTCTCACTAGAAAACAATAAAACATCTGTTGCACATCCCCTGTGAAGGCAATAGGCTCTTTCCTGAAGCGTACGAGGACACCCAGAAGTGTGTTGTTTAGATCTAGGCCACTCAACAGAACATCATTTAATGAAACACCTTCATGTTGGGCACTGGAATCGAACATAACTCCTTTTTGGTCTGGCTTATGTGGATGGTAAAAGCCAAACATTTTCAGATCTGTCTGGATAGCTGGAATAAGGTGAGATTTTGAATTGAGATGAGGATGAGGAAGGGCCACTTCTGGTGAAAGGATCTCTGCTTTAATGTCTGGAATCATATCACACTCTATCAAAGTGGGAAGTGAGAGATGGACTCTCTTGTCAAGAGACTCAATAGTAAAGTCAGTAGCTGTTCTTCCTGAAGTTTCTATCACTCCTGCACATGTCTTTAGGGTGTATAAAAAACTGCATTTGATGTAATGTTGAAGGCATCAAAAAAGTCTGACCTTGCAAGTGACCTGTTACTCTGTTCATCAAGAACCACATACATTTTATCTGCCTTCTTCTTTTTCCCTGTGGGGTACACTGGTGCTAGGCAGATCTTGGTACATGAATGTGGATTTGTACTGTCACCACAGATTTCAGTGCATTTGGACATTACTGGGGGGAGATGAATTATCTCTTTGCTACCTGCCGTCATCTTTCGGGGCTTCAGTGACCTCTAGTGGTTGATGCAAAGTATCAGGGTGTACAGCTGTGATGTGTCTGTTACTGCCACATTCGGAGCAATTCACTTCTATTTTGCAGTCTTTGGCTATATGCTTAGTGGATTCATAACACTTGAAGCAGATGCTGTTTTGTCTAAGAAAGGCTATCCTTTCCTTGATAGGTTTAATTTTGAACCCTTTGCACTTGTGTAGAGGATGGGGCTTTTTATGAAGTGGGCAAAGTCTGTCAGGGCCTTCAAAGGTGTTTATCTTGTAGCTACTTAAACAGTCTGGGTCCTCAGAGGGTACTGTTGTCTTATGGGCGATCACTGAAGTCCTATTGTAGGATCTAGGTGGCTTTTCTGCTGGTAATGAAGGAAAAGCTGGGATCACACCTGATCTTTGCTTGCTGCTGCACAAACCTAGAAAACACAAAGAAAGGGGGGAAGGGGACATCATGATCTTCTTTGTATTTGGCTCCAACACTCACCATTTTTCTTGTAGGTTGCGAGGTAGTTTCTCCACTATAGGCTTAGTACCACTGGCGATATCTTAATGTACAAGTCCTCTTAATTAACCTTCTTCTTTGGCACACTGGACTTCCCAAAGAATATCACGCAGCTCTTGCAGTTTCAAATTGTCTTTGCTGCTTAGCTTAGGGAAAGACTCAAGTCTTTTCATTAGAGCACCTTCAAGAGAGATCCATATCTTTCCTCTAGCCTTTGCCAGGCCATATCAAGTCCTGCTGAAGCGTAAAATATATGTAACCTATGCATCCTTCTTGCATGCTCTGCTGACTCAGCCACAAGCCATTTTATGATCAGGTCTAGCTTCTTAGCTGCTGATAAGTCTAAGTCTTTGACTGCATTCAGAAAAAAAGACTTCCATGCCCAGTAATTCTCTGGGCAGTTATCAAACTTGAGAAAGCCTGAATTAACCATTTCTTTACGGATAAGATATTTAGTGACATCTTGTGTGCTCTGGTGTTTGGGTTGCTGTAGTAAGGATTCACTAGGCCTGTTCCTATATGTCTCTAATGGTTCATCTTTAATTGTTCTGGTATTGCTTACCTCATGGGTTTCTTTTCGTACACTCAGGGATTCTGCTGGTTAAATTCAGCTGACTCTGGATTGGGGAACTGTTTTGTTGCATTGCTGTTTGAAAGTTCTTGGACATACTGCTTTGTACGTTCTACTAAGGAAAGGGGTTTCTCAGGCACATCTGGACCGTCATGGATAGACCCATTTCTAGACCGCTCAATATCAGCATCAGCTGCGGCCTCTGCTGCTGCAGCAGCGGCTGCACACTGAAGCTGAAGAATATGCACCTTTGCTTCCTGTTCTGATCTTTCTTTTTCTTTCTCTGCTCTTTCCTTCATAATGGTGGCCTCTTTCTCAGCAAATTCTAATTGAACACGAGCTGCCGCTACTTTGGCGTGAGCTCAAACTAAAAGGGCACTTGCTGATCAAATCTGACTGGACCTTGCTGATCTAGAAGAGTGTGAGCGTGCATCATCTTGCTGGACACTTGGCGTGCTCTTCCTGCCTTGATGTGTACTGGGTAGCTGATCTTCAGCCTTATACTGTCTTCCTGATCTTAGACTCATTGTGTCTGTGCAGTGACTTCTATCTCCAGGCTTGTTGCACTACACCTTTTCACTGTTCCGCTCTCAAAACACTGACTGTGTGTGGTTCTAAACAGACAGTTAAACTCTTGTCAGAAACTCCAGTAAACAGAAGCCCACTGCTTGTGTTGTCTACCAAAGCAATCCAACTTTATTTTACATTTTTTTTGTAAAACTGCAATACAATACAATGACAACATATCAGTATACATATAATAACTAGTCTTGCATAAATGACAGATGACACAACAGAAAGGCACTTACAGGTGATGATGTCTCAAGCCCCTTGGGAGAGAAATAGACATGCTGCATCCATAGAGAATGGCAATCTAAAATGGCTGAAGAACTTCCTAAACCAAGTGTCACTTCCTGTCTGAGAAATTTACATAACCAGAGGTAAAGCTGCTGCTGACTTTTGCCACTAGATGGCAGTAGTAAACTACACATTCTATATAGATAACTATAACTAAATTAGCCTGTAAAGGCAGCACAGTAACTATATACAGTCACTGACAAAAGTCGCTTGTGTACAAATTGACCTGAAGTGCCGCTAAAATATATTTCTAATCAAGATTTTGTTACAAGAAATGGGTCCTTTTAATCCCAACAGCTTTTGTAATAATGTTTCAGTGAAAAACGAAACTGACAAAAAGTATTCTAATATTCACAGCTTGGTAAAGCCCATTGAGTCAATTTTTGCCAAGACATAAGTGTTGTCGCCTTGTCATATGAGCTTAACCTGTGACTAATAATGGATCAATTAGGTCTTAGGTGTGTATAAAAAGAACCCCAGTACACTGGACCTTCACATCAACTGCAGCTAGACCTCTGCAAACATGCCTAAGATTCACCCGGAGACTAAAGTGTTGATTATCAAGAGGCTGAAGACCAGATCCACTTCTGATGTGGCAGACACCTTTAATGTGTCTCAGCGTCAAGTTCAGAGGATAAAAAAAAGATTTAAAGAGACTGGAGACGTTTTGGACAAAGCCAGGTCAGGCCGACCCTGCAAGACAACTGCTCGAGAGGACCATTTGTTGTCTCGAAAATCCAAGGCCAGCCCATTTTCCACTGCAGCAGAGCTCCACGAGACCTGGTCACCTGAGGTCCCTGTGTCAACCAGAACAGTTTGTCGAATTTTGTCTCAAAATGGCCTCCATGGTCGAATCAGTGCCCATAAGCCAGCACTAAACAAAAGACAATTGAAAAACCGTGTGGCATTTGCCAAGGGCCACAGCCTGCTAAAAGGATGGACGCTGGAAAAGTGGCAGAAGGTGGATTTTTCAGATGAATCTTCTGTTGAATTATACCACAGTCGCCGCAAATATTGCAGGAGACCTACTGGAACCCGCATGGAGCCAAGATTTACCCAGAAAACAGTGAAGTTTGGTAGAGGCAAAATCATGGACTGGGGTTACATCCAGTATGGGGGTGTGCAAGGGATCTGCATGGTGGAAGGCAACATCAATAGTCTAAAATACCAAGAAATCTTAGCTACCTCTTATATTCCCAACAATAAAAAAAGGCCAAATTCTGCAGCAGGATGGTGCTCCATCGCATACATCCATCTCCACATCAAAGTTCCTTAAGGCGAAGAAGATCAAGATGCTCCAGGATTGGCCAGCCCAGTCACCAGACATGAACATCATTGAGCATATGTTGAGTAGGATGAAAGAGGAAGCATGGAAGACGAAACCAAAGAATATTAATGAACTCTGGGAGGCATGCAAGACTGTTTTCTTGTCTATTCCTGATGACTTCATCAATAAATTGTGTGAATCCTTGCCAAACCAAATGGATGCTGTCCTTCAAGCTCATGGAAGTCATACAAGATATTAAATTTGGATTTCACAGCACCACTACTATTTGCTGACATATTTTTGGATTTGCAGTAAAGCTGTTCAATTTCTGTATAGGCGACAAAACTTTTGTTTTGCCAAAATTTGACCTTTCTGTCTTGATTAAATGATAAATCTTTTTTCAGTGAAACGAATTTATTTCAGTGCAATAAACATCATTTGGGAGGGCTTTAGCTTTTCATATGAGCTATTTCTAACACCAATTGATTAATTAAAAGTCAGGTAAATAGCAGGAGTTTCTACAAAATAGAGAAGCAACAAGACTTTTGTCAGGGACTGTATAATGTGCCTCCAGGTAGGCAGACTGGCCTTTGATGTATGCTATTTGGGAAAATTGCAAACTTTGCCTTTTCCCCCTTTCCCTATTGAAATAAACATAACTACTTGATTCTGGCATACTTGCTAAAGGAGAGTCTAGAGAGAAAGAGATGCTCCAGGTTAAAGGAGTGTTCCCAGACTATGATACTGATAATCTTTATTTAGGATTCTGTCAGGAATTAACCTTTAATGCCTTCCTCTTCACCCAGCAGCTGTCAATCTAGTCTGGGCGATTGTGCTATGGCAGATCAGGAGTTGATTAGTTCCCTGAAGTTTTTATGCTGACTAGCCAAGCTCAGGGACAAAGAAAGCAGAACCAATCTGGTTTAACCTGGAAGTGATTTTGAATCTCTGCCTGTGATTTTGAATACAGTGCGATATCCTTATTGACACTTCTGGTGATACCACTGGCTTGCTTCTGGATTAACCCTGTGTCTGCTGTTCCTGCTTATATTGACCAGCCTACTGGACTGACTTTGGTTTGTCTCTGGATTAAGCCCTTAAATACTGAATGGACCATGTCACTCTCTCCTGGTTTTGACCTTGCTTACAAACTTTCCTCTGCAGCTCTCTGGTCATTCTGGTAGGTCTGCCACTAGCGTGCCCACAGACATAACTTGGGTCCCTAGCAGCAAAGTCCATATGGCCTTGCAGTGGGCTCTGGTGAAGATCCTAGGGGTAGCCTTAACTTCCTACCACCCAAAATGATTTTGGAAGGCTGATAGTAATTTGGGGGTTTATTGCCTGTGGTTTGGACAAAGACCTTAATACTCCCTAATAGATAGGTCATTAATATTATATTTCTGGGAAAACCCCTCAAAATACATGTATTTTGTTTTCTATGTTAATAAAATAAGTAGTCTGAACCCAGCCTGTTACACTTAATAATACAAAGATACTACTAAAATACAATTCACCACTGAAGCAAATCGACCTACACTATACATTTTACACTGAATCAATTCACACTAAAGTAAATACACTTGGAAAATTTCAACCATATTCTTGTTCCTATCATAATATTAGTTTTAGCTGCTAAGGGAACACTTATAAAGGATAAAATATCATCCCGTCATTATCTGGGTTATGATTTACTTTCTGAAAATAGACCGCTTGTGTGAATGAGAATCCATTTCCACAACAGTATTTGCAGCATATCTCTTTCATTTTAAATGTAGGCTGATCTTGTGGTCATTATGTGTGATTGTAGCACTCTTCAAAGACTAAAGTAACAGGGACTCACATTCTAGTTTTTGATTGCAAATCAAAATTTTGCCATATGACTCATCTTTATCTTCCCAGTGTAATCAGAATTTATAGAGGTTGACAATTTATATTGGTATAATATCCTACAGTAAGTAGAAACTCTATTGCAAGGTTTAATCTGTTGCAGCATTTGATATCTCACCCTCTATCTTATTTCCTAAATACGATGTCTATTGAACTAGAAGAAAATGTCATCCAATATGATTCAAATGTATTCATATTTCAAGATCACTTCTATTTCTGTTGCCTAATTACTTACTGCCAAAAGAGAATCTGCCTCTAACATCTAATCAATGCCAAAGGGGCACTTAGGGTAAAATAGCAATTTCATAGTTGTATACAAGATCAGCTGCAAATTATACTGTGGAATAATCTTAAGAAATCTCTCTTTCTAGGGTTGATCTTGCTTTAACACTTTTGATTGTTAAAGGTATATGAATATAGATGCTGCTATCTTATACCAACATTTGGCTAACTGCATCCAAGCTCACAGTAACCCAAATTGCATCTCTTCTGGATATCATTGTATTTCAACATCCGCTTAGTCTTTTGGAAATCAGTACAGCTTTGATATTGTAAAGATTGTGCATCTCTGAAAAATTAGTGTGCAAAGCACTTAAAGGGGATCTGTCAGTAGATTTGTACCTATGACACTGGCTAACCTGTTACGTGTGCACTTGGCAGATGAATTCATCTGTGTTGGTCCCATGTTCATATGTGTCCGCATTGTTGAGAATAATGATGGTTTAATATATGCAGCCTATATATAGTCTCTGGGAGCAATGGGGGTGTTACCATTACACCTAAAGGCTCCACTTTGATTGATAGGGTCAGGTTGTCACTACCAGAGCTTTGAGACGTTCTCACAGCTCTGTGTCTCCACCCCTGTGATGATGTCACTTAGAGTTTGGAGGTGTTCTCACTGTTCTGTTTCTCCGCCCCTGTGATGAGGTCATTACTCCCAGCTGTTCCTCCTGCGTTTGATTCCCTGCCTTTAAATCACCCCTCCTCCTATTGCAGGGCGTGGATTATATTTCTCTTTTCAGTTGTAGCTCTGCCTTGAGTATCTTCACTTGTTAAGCTATTAGTTCTCTGGACCTGTGTTCTGTTGCTGCAAGCACTCCGGATATTGCCAGCGGCCCTTAGGATCCGTCTTCTCTGCGGTTGCAGCTCCATCAGCTAAGTGTGCAGACATTGTTGTGTACCTGGTGATTTTCCGACTGGATCTGAGGTGGCCACGGTTCCCTCCATATTCTGAGCAGGGCATCGGTGGCCGTGCCCCTTCCACTATTGTAGGGGTTACAGGGCTCATCAGTCTTAGGTACGCGGGCATGCCTCGTTCCACCACTTGGATCCGGGCATGTGCTTTAGCAGCATAGGGAGAGTGTTGAGGGTCTGACAGGGGTCACCCTTTCTCTTCCCTAGTTTGGGTCCGGTCAGTAGCTCTTTTACTGTGTATGCTCTTGTTACCCTTAAACAGCCGTGACATTATAATCCACCAAAACCGTCCTTGTTGACATGGATCCGCTTTCTGGCTTGGTTGACCGCATGCAGGGTCTTTCTTTGGAAGTAGCGGATCTCCGTCAATCTGTGACTCAGCTACAAGCATTGGGCTCTGCTCCGGCTCATGGAGTCTGTTGCGAGCCAAAGGTCTCACTTCCGGAAACGTTCTCCGGGGGCAGTGAGAATTTTGTTCGCTTCAGAGAGGCATGTAAACTCCATTTTTGTTTGTGTCCCCACTCCTCTGGTAATGAGGAACAGAGGGTGAGGATTGTCATCTCCCTGCTCAGGAGTAATGCTCAGACTTGGGCTTTTTCGCTGCCATCAGGGGATCCCTCCCTTCGATCCGTGGAAAGATTTTTTGTGGCCCTGGGACAGATATATGATGACCCGGATCGTGTTGCTCTGGCAGAATCGAACTTACGTGTTTTATGCCAGAACAAACTGTCTGCGGAGCTTTATTGTTCTGAATTTCGGAGATGGGCAGCTGATTCAGGCTGGAATGATGCTGCACTCCGAAGTCAGTTCTGTCATGGTCTCTCAGAGGGTTTGAAAGATGCCTTTGCTTTCCATGAGAGACCAACGTCCTTAGAGTCTGCCATGTCATTGGCGGTACGCCTTGACAGGCGTCTAAGGGAAAGAAACAAGACCTCTCCGTCCAGCCATTGTCAGTCTAGGGGCAATGGTGCGGACTCATTCAGTATGCAGGGGTCTCATCCTGTCTCGCTCCCCTCTGAGGAGGAGCTCATGCAGCTAGGCCGACTTGCCCCTGATAAAAGAGGATTTAGTCCTCAGAATTTGGTGTGTTTTTGTTGTGGGGGCATAGGTCATTTGGCAAATGTTTGTCCGTCTAGGAGATTCCTGAACTGTACTAAGAGCGATAAGAGAAAAACCTCAAGAGGTAGATCATCAAGTTCTGCTTCATCTGCTACTTTGGGCAAAGTTGATGTGGGAATTGATGCTTTTCCTCTGACCTGCAGTTCCCGTTTTCTCCTGTCTGCCAGGGTGGCGCTAGAGAGCAAAGTCATTCCTTGTGAGATTTTTGTCGATAGTGGAGCGGCCGTCAATCTTATTGACACTCAATTTGTAGCCTTGCATGGTTTTCAAGTTTGTACATTAGAAAAGGATATACCTGTTTTTGCTATTGACTCTGCCCCACTCTCGCAGAGATCTCTGAAAGGCATTGTTCACAATATCCGGCTAGCTGTAGGTGACACTCATGTGGAGGAGATATCTTGTTTTGTCCTGAACGGATTGCATTCTTCTCTAGTTTTGGGGTTACCCTGGCTCACTAGACATAACCCCACTATTGATTGGCAAGGAAGGCAAATAAATGAGTGGAGTGACTTTTGTAGAGAGAATTGTCTCACAGCGACTTTTGCAGAGGTGTCTACTAAAACTGTGCCATCATTTATCTCTGAGTTCTCGGATGTGTTTTCCGAGAGCGGTGTTCAGGAGCTACCTCCTCACCGGGAGTTTGACTGTCCCATTAACCTCATTCCCGGCGCCAAGCTGCCAAAAGCACGCCTCTACAATCTCTCACAACCGGAAAGACTCGCAATGCGAACCTATATCTCCGAGAGTCTCGAGAAGGGGCATATTCGTCCCTCAAAGTCACCTGTTGCCGCCGTTTTTTTTTTGTTAAAAAAAAATATGGCTCTCTGAGACCTTGCTTAGATTTTAGGGAGCTGAACCGTATCACGATTCGCGATCCCTATCCCCTTCCTCTGATCCCGGACCTCTTCAACCAAATTGTTGGGGCCAAGGTGTTTTCCAAATTAGATCTGAGAGGCGCGTACAACCTGGTCAGGGTCAGAGAGGGGGATGAATGGAAAACGGCCTTTAATACCCCTAACGGGCATTTCAAAAATCTCGTTATGCCTTTCGGCCTGATGAATGCTCCGGCCGTCTTTCAGCATTTTGTTAATAGTATTTTCTATCATTTAATGGGGAAATTTGTATTGGTGTATCTTGACGATATTTTGATTTTTTCCCCTGATGTTCAGACCCATCAGGATCATCTTTTTCAGGTCCTGCAGATACTGCGGGAGAATAAACTGTATGCCAAGCTGGAGAAATGTCTTTTTATGGTATCGGAGATTCAATTTCTGGGTTTTCTCCTCTCTGCTTATGGTTTTCGCATGGATCCGGAGAAGGTCCGTGCTGTGCTGGAGTGGCAGCTTCCTGAAAATCAGAAGGCATTGATGCGCTTCCTGGGTTTTGCTAACTACTACAGAAAGTTCATTTTGAATTATTCCTCTATTGTCAAACCCCTTACTGACATGACAAAAAAGGGGACAGATTTTTCCTCTTGGTCGGAGGAGGCGCTTGCAGCCTTTTCTAAGATTAAAGAGAGTTTTGCGTCTGCTCCCATCTTGGTGCATCCCGATGTTTCCTTACCTTTTATTGTTGAGGTGGATGCTTCCGAGGTGGGTGTGGGTGCAGTTTTGTCCCAGGGCCCCTCTCCTGCCAAATGGCGACCTTGTGCCTTTTTCTCTAGAAAACTCTCCCCGGCAGAGAGAAACTATGATGTGGGAGATAGGGAGTTGTTGGCCATCAAGTTGGCTTTCGAGGAATGGCGCCATTGGTTGGAGGGGGCCAGGCACCCTATCACCGTTTTTACCGACCATAAGAATCTGGCGTACTTGGAGTCGGCCAGGCGTATGAATCCGAGACAGGCCAGATGGTCTGTTCTTCTCCAGTTTCAATTTTGTTGTTACTTTCCGCCCTGGGATCAAGAATGTGAAGGCTGATGCTCTCTCTCGCTGTTTTCCGGGAGGAGGAAACTCCGAGGACCCGGGTCCCATTTTGGCGGAGGGGTTAGTTGTTTCTGCTCTATATTCCGATTTGGAGGCCGAGGTCCAGGCTACCCAGACTGAGGCACCTGCCCGTTGTCCCTCCGGGAAGTTGTTCGTGCCTCCTGAGCTACGTCACAAACTCTTTAAGGAACATCATGATACGGTTCTTGCTGGTCACCCCGGGAGTAGAGCCACGGTAGATCTCATTGCTCGGAGATTTTGGTGGCCAGCTCTTCGTAAGTCTGTGGAGGGTTTTGTGGCTGCTTGTGAGACGTGCGCTCGCGATAAGGTCCCTCGTTCACGACCTTCAGGTTCCCTTCTCCCGTTACCCATACCTTCCCGTCCTTGGACACACCTGTCCATGGACTTTATCACGGATCTTCCTTGTTCCTCGGGGAAGTCGGTGATCCTGGTGGTCGTGGACTGTTTTAGCAAGATGGCTCATTTCGTTCCTTTCCCTGGTTTACCCAATGCTAAAACGTTGGCGCAAGCTTTTGTCGACCATATTGTTAAATTGCACGGCATTCCCTCTGATATTGTTTCCGATAGAGGCACGCAGTTTGTGTCCAGGTTCTGGAAGGCTTTCTGTTCTCGCCTGGGGGTTCGGCTGTCCTTCTCTTCTGCTTTTCACCCGCAGTCGAATGGTCAGACTGAGCGCCTCAATCAGAATCTGGAGACATATTTGCGCTGTTTTGTGGCAGAGAACCAGGAGGATTGGTGTTCATTTCTCCCTCTTGCTGAGTTTGCTTTGAACAACCGTCGTCAGGAATCTTCTGATAAGTCACCATTTTTTGGTGCATATGGGTTCCATCCGCAGTTTGGGACATTCTCGGGAGGGGCTCTTTCTGGTTTACCTGAGGAGGAGAGATTTTCCTCGTCTTTGTCTACCATTTGGCAAAAGATTCAGAGTAATCTCAGAAAGATGAGTGAGAAGTATAAGCGTGTGGCTGATAAGAGACGTGTGCCTGGTCCGGACCTGAATGTGGGTGATCTGGTGTGGTTGTCTACAAGAAATATTAAACTGAAGGTTCCCTCCTGGAAATTGGGTCCCAAGTTTATTGGGCCTTATAAAATTTTGTCAGTCATCAATCCTGTTGCCTTCCGTCTTGATCTTCCACGGGTTTGGAAGATACATAATGTATTCCACAGATCTCTCTTAAAACCATATGTCCAGCCCTCGGTACCCTCCTCTTTGCCTCCTCCTCCGATTTTGGTTGATGGCAATCTGGAGTTTGAGGTTTCCAGAATTGTGGACTCTCGCATTGTCCGCGGTTCTCTTTCGTACCTCGTTCATTGGAAGGGTTATGGTCCTGAGGAGAGGATGTGGGTTCCGATGTCGGACATTAAAGCCACTCGCCTTATCAGGGCATTTCATAGGGCTCATCCTGGGAAGGTGGGTCCTGGGTGTCCGGAGTCCACCCGTAGAGGGGGGGGTACTGTCACTACCAGAGCTTTGAGACGTTCTCACAGCTCTGTGTCTCCACCCCTGTGATGATGTCACTTAGAGTTTGGAGGTGTTCTCACTGTTCTGTTTCTCCGCCCCTGTGATGAGGTCATTACTCCCAGCTGTTCCTCCTGCGTTTGATTCCCTGCCTTTAAATCACCCCTCCTCCTATTGCAGGGCGTCGATTATATTTCTCTTTTCAGTTGTAGCTCTGCCTTGAGTATCTTCACTTGTTAAGCTATTAGTTCTCTGGACCTGTGTTCTGTTGCTGCAAGCACTCTGGATATTGCCAGCGGCCCTTAGGATCCGTCTTCTCTGCGGTTGCAGCTCCATCAGCTAAGTGTGCAGACATTGTTGTGTACCTGGTGATTTTCCGACTGGATCTGAGGTGGCCACGGTTCCCTCCATATTCTGAGCAGGGCATCGGTGGCCGTGCCCCTTCCACTATTGTAGGGGTTACAGGGCTCATCAGTCTTAGGTACGCGGGCATGCCTCGTTCCACCACTTGGATCCGGGCATGTGCTTTAGCAGCATAGGGAGAGTGTTGAGGGTCTGACAGGGGTCACCCTTTCTCTTCCCTAGTTTGGGTCCGGTCAGTAGCTCTTTTACTGTGTATGCTCTTGTTACCCTTAAACAGCCGTGACACAGGTATTATGATGTTTGCAGAGAGAGTTGAGCCTCTAGGTATAATGGCAACTCCCCCATTGTTCCTAGAGGCTTATTTGCATATATTTAAACTTCATTTTTCTCAGCAATGCTGACATACAGTTGAAACCAGAAGTTTACATACACTATATAAAAAGACACATAAGCATGTTTTTCTCAATATCTGACATAAAATCAGAAAAAAACTTTCCTGTTTTTGGTCAATTAGGATTACCATAATTATCATTATTATTATTTGACAAATGCCAGAATAATGAGAGCGAGATAATCTTTTAAGGCATTTGTATTACTTTCTGCAAACTCAAAAGTTTACATACATTTCAATAATATTTGGTACCATTCCCCTTAACCCCTTCTACCCAGGCCTGTTTTCACCTTCCTGCCCAGACCATTTTTTGTAAATCTGACATGTGTCACATTATGTGGTTATTAACTTTAAAACGCTTTTACTTATCCAGGCCATTCTGAGATTGTTTTCTTGTCACATATTGTACTTGGTACAGTGGTAAATTTGAGTCAAAATATTTCATTTTTATTTATAAAATAAAATAAAATCTACCAAAAGTTTTGACAAATGAACACATTTCCAAATTTCAATTTCTCTACTTTTATAATAGTAATAACTCCAAAAATAATTTTTGCTTTACATTCCCCATATATCTACTTCATGTTTGGATCATTTTGTGAATGCCATTTTATTTTTTGAGGACGTTAGAAGGCATAGAAGTTTAGAAGAAAATCTTAAAATTTTTCAGAAAATTTCCAAAACCCACTTTTTTAAGGATCAGTTCAGGTCTGAAGTCACTTTGTGAGGCTTACATAATAAAAACCACCCAAAAGTGACCCCATTTTAGAAACTTCACCCCACAAGGTATTAAAAACTGATTTTACAAGATTTGTTAACCCTTTAGGTGTTCCACAAGAATTAACCACCTCAGCTCCCTTAGCTTAAACCCCCTTAATGACCAGACCACTTTTTACAATTCTGCTCTACACTATTTTCACGGTTTATTGCTCGGTCATACAACTTACCACCCAAATGAATTTTACCTCCTTTTCGTCTCACTAATAGAGCTTTCATTTGGTCATATTTCATTGCTGCTGACATTTTTACTTTTTTGTTATTAATCAAAATGTACTGAATTTTTTGCAAAAAAATGACATTTTTCACTTTCAGTTGTAAATTTTTTGAAATAAAACTACATTTCTATATACATTTTTCTCAAAATTTATTGTTCCACATGTCTTTGATAAAAAAAATGCAATAAGTGTATATTTATTGGTTTGTGCAAAAGTTATAGCGTTTACAAACTATGGTACAAAAATGTGAATTTCCGCATTTTGAAGCAGCTCTGACTTTCTGAGCACTTGTCATGTTTCCTGAGGTTCTACAATGCCCAGACAGTAGAAACACCCCACAAATGACCCCATTTCGGAAAGTAGACACCCTAAGGTATTCGCTGATGGGCATAGTGAGTTCATAGAAGTTTTTATTTTTTGTCACAAGTTAGCGGAAAATTATGAATTTTTTTTTTTTTACAAAGTCTCATATTCCACTAACTTGTGACAAAAAATAAAAACTTCCATTAACTCACTATGCCCATCACGAAATACCTTGGAGTGTCTTCTTTCCAAAATGGGGTCACTTGTGGGGTAGTTATACTGCCCTGGCATTTTAGGGGCCCTAAGGCATGAGAAGTACTTTGAAATCCAAATGTGTAAAAAATGCCCTGTGAAATCCTAAAGGTGCGCTTTAGAATTAGGGTCCCTTTGCCTACCTAAGCTGCAAAAAAGTGTCACACATGTGGTATCGCCGTACTCAGAAGAAGTAGGGCAATGTGTTTTGTGGTGTATTTTAACATATACTCATGCTGGGTGAGAGAAATATCTCTCTAAAAGTCAACTTTTCCCATTTTATTATACAAAGTTGTCATTTTAGAGAGATATTTCTCTCACCCAGCATGGGTATATGTAAAATGACACCCCAAAACACATTCCCCAACTTCTCCTGAGTACGGCGATACCACATGTGTGACACTTTTTTGCAGCCTAGGTGCGCAAAGGGGCCCAAATTCCTTTTAGGAGGGCATTTTTAGACCTTTGGATTCCAGACTTCTTCTCACGCTTTAGGGCCCCTAAAATGCCAGGGCAGTATAAATACCCCACATGTGACCCCATTTTGAAAAGAAGACACCCCAAAGTATTCCATGAGGGGCATGGCGAGTTCATAGAAGATTATTTTTTTTTTGGCACAAGTTAGCGGAAATTGATGGGTTTTTTTTCTCACAAAGTCTCCCTTTCCGCTAACTTGGGACAAAAAGTTCAATCTTTCATGGACTCAATATGCCCCTCAACGAATACCTTGGGGTGTCTTCTTTCCAAAATGGGGTCATTTGTGGGGTGTTTGTACTGCCCTGGCATTTGAGGGTCTCCGCAATCATTACATGTATGGCCAGCATTAGGAGTTTCTGCTACTCTCCTTATATTGAGCATACGGGTAATGAGATTTTTTTTTTCCGTTCAGCCTCTGGGCTGAAAGAAAAAATGAACGGCACAGATTTCTTCATTCGCATCGATCAATGTGGATGAAAAAATCTCTGCCAAAAAAAAAAAAGGAGGGGAAAGGCGTCTGCTAGGACATAGGAGCTCCGCCCAACATCCAAACCCACTCAGCTCGTATACCCTGGCAAACCCGATTTCTCCATTCACATGAATCGATGTGGATGAATAAATCATTGCCGGGAATTTTTTATTTTATTTTTATATACAAAGTGTTTGCCAAAGCATATGAACACCATCCCTCAGCTCATAGGCCTCGGCAAACATATCTTTTTTACTGCAGAGGAGAAATCTCGTCTTGCAGCGGTGCATACACCGACTTTTGTGTAATCTGACAGCAGCGCAATGCTTCTGTCAGAATGCACATCAGTGCTGC
Organism: Bufo gargarizans; assembly: GCF_014858855.1. Lineage (NCBI taxonomy): Eukaryota > Metazoa > Chordata > Amphibia > Anura > Bufonidae > Bufo > Bufo gargarizans. The sequence goes on from NC_058085.1 coordinate 313,010,142, forward strand.
AGCTGGTTCATCGGTTGGTCCACCTAGAACAGGGGTGTCAAACTCAAATTCATCGGGGGCCGCATCAGCAGTTTGGTCACCGTCAAAGGGCCGGTTGTATCGGACTTATGGGGGGGAATCTGTGGTGACACTTATGGGGGTGATCTGTGGTGACACTTATGGGGGGGGATCTGTGGTGACACTTATGGGGGGGATCTGTGGTGACACTTATGGGGGGGGATCTGTGGTGACACTTATGGGGGGGGGATCTGTGGTGACACTTATGGGGGGGATCTGTGGTGACACTTATGGGGGGATCTGTGGTGACACTTATGGGGGGATCTGTGGTGACACTTATGGGGGGATCTGTGGTGACACTTATGGGGGATCTGTGGTGACACTTATGGGGGGGATCTGTGGTGACACTTATGGGGGGGATCTGTGGTGACACTTATGGGGGGGATCTGTGGTGACACTTATGGGGGGATCTGTGGTGACACTTATGGGGGGATCTGTGGTGACACTTATGGGGGGATCTGTGGTGACACTTATGGGGGGATCTGTGGTGACACTTATGGGGGGATCTGTGGTGACACTTATGGGGGGATCTGTGGTGACACTTATGGGGGGGATCTGTGGTGACACTTATGGGGGGGATCTGTGGTGACACTTATGGGGGGATCTGTGGTGACACTTATGGGGGGGATCTGTGGTGACACTTATGGGGGGATCTGTGGTGACACTTATGGGGGGGATCTGTGGTGACACTTATGGGGGGATCTGTGGTGACACTTATGGGGGGGATCTGTGGTGACACTTATGGGGGGATCTGTGGTGACACTTATGGGGGGGATCTGTGGTGACACTTATGGGGGGATCTGTGGTGACACTTATGGGGGGATCTGTGGTGACACTTATGGGGGGATCTGTGGTGACACTTATGGGGGGATCTGTGGTGACACTTATGGGGGGATCTGTGGTGACACTTATGGGGGGATCTGTGGGTACTTACAACTACAAGCGCTCGCCGAGACTGAGAGGAGGGAGGAGGCAGGAGGCAGGCCGGGAGGACAGGCGCTGGCAGCTTGAGTCATACGTCATGCGCCCACGCCGCCTGCTTCATTCATAAAGTGGGCGGCGCAGGCGCGTGACGTATGACTCACACTGCCAGCGCCCAGCCTGCCTCCTCCCTCCTCCCTCCTCTCAGTCTCGGCGAGCGCTTGTAGTTTTATTATCACTTCCTGCAGGGGCCGCCTGCAGGAAGTGATAATAAAAGGTGAAGGCTGGCGGCCGGCGGCGGGCCACATGACAAGGTCTGGCGGGCCGGATTCGGCCCGCGGGACTTGTGTTTGACACCCGTGACCTAGAAGGTAAAAAAAAAAAAACAGGTCGCAACGCAATAAATTTATTAACATTAACTTTATATAACATTTGAACAGAACATTAACTTTTATAAACTTTATTGAACTTTTGGAACAGAACATTAACTTTTTTGCTTACCGATATTTTTTTTTTATTTTGCTTTTTTTACCTTTATAGGACAAACCTCTCCTTCCCCATGGGACAATGTGCAAAGCGCAAATCGCCCAGAGATGTGGCAAAGTACATTATGCACTTTGTCCCAGGTGAAAGGAGAGATTTGCAGCAGCTGTGAGTGAAAGGGCCCTAAGAGCCCTGTGTGCCTGTCCTGTGTGACGCAATCCCTATGCTAATAGTGTACCTGTGTGTGGTACATCCGGAAACACTCCCAAAAGCATAGGGCAGGGTGGTCAGGGCAGTCAGGACAGAAATAGCGGGTGTCACGCATTATTCCACTCCTGCTACAGACACGACATTTTTTTCGGGGTGGCAGTTGGTTTGAGGTACCAGCAACGACATTGGGGAAATGTCACTCGTGTAGATGGCTCACTACACTGGTGGTTGGGGCCACAGAACCTCCTGGATACAGGAGGTTCTCGATCTCTTCCTGAAATTTGAGGAAGGATCTTGTTCTCACAGCCTTACTGTAGAGAACAAAACTATTATACAGTGCCAATTGAATTAAATATACAGACACCTTCTTATACCAGCGTCTGGTCCTGCAGGAAAGTAAATAAGGAGCCAATATCTGGTCATTGAAGTCCACCCCTCCCATGAGCGAATTATAGTTGTGGACACAGAGGGGCTTTTCAATGACTGCAGTTGCTCGTTCAATTTCGATTGTCGTGTCTGCGTGAATGGAGGAGAGCATGTAAACGTCACGCTTGTCTCTCCATTTCACCGCAAGCAGTTCTTCCTTACGCAAGGCAGCCCTCTCCCCCCTTGCAAGACGGGTGGTAACGAGCCATTGGGGGAAGCCCCGGCGACTAGGTCGCACGGTGCCACAGCAGCCAATCTGTTCTAAAAACAAATGCCTGAAGAGGGGCACACTTGTGTAAAAATTGTCCACATAAAGATGGTACCCCTTGCCAAATAAGGGTGACACCAAGTCCCAGACTGTCTTCCCACTGCTCCCCAGGTAGTCAGGGCAACTGACTAGCTCCAGGGTCTGATCTTTACCCTCATAGACTCAAAATTTGTGCGTATAGCCTGTGGCCCTTTCACAGAGCTTATACAATTTGACCCCATACAGAGCGCGCTTGCTTGGGATGTATTGTTTGAAGCCAAGGCGCCCGGTAAAATGTATAAGGGACTCGTCTATGCAGATGTTTTGTTCAGGGGTATACAAATCTGCAAATTTGGTGTTAAAGTGGTTTATGAGGGGCCGAATTTTGTGGAGCCGGTCAAAAGCTGGGTGGCCGCTGGGACGAGAGGTGCTGTTGTCACTAAAGTGCAGGAAACGCAGGATGGTCTCAAATTGTGTCCTGGACATGGCAGCAGAGATGGCATGTGATGAATTGGGTTCGTGGACCAATATGACCGCAATTCATGCTTTTATGTCAGGCCCATGTTGAGGGGAAGGCCCAGAAAAGCTTTAAATTCGGAAACTTGGACGGGTTTCCACTGGAAAGACTGGGCATAAAAGCTTCCCGGGTTGGCGGCTATAAGTTGAGTGGCATACCGATTTGTTTCTGCCATGTCCAAGTCCAAGAGCTCTGCAGTCAAGAACAGCTCAAAAAAAAACAGTGCCGATCCGATCTGAGCTGTCTCAACCCGAACTCCAGACTGGGCGGTGAAATGGGGAACTACTGGTGCAGCTGAAGTTGGAGGCTGCCAATCAGGGTTTGCCAGCAGCTCAGGGACTCTAGGGGCTCTACGGGCCTGTCTGTGCGGTGGCTGCGACGGGGGAACTACTGCACGTGCCACCGTACCAGCTTCAACTGCCCTTCTGGTGCTCACTACTTCACCATGTTGTACGGCAGTGCTGGTACTAGGTCCAGGATGGGCTGCGCTGCTGGTGTATGCCTCACCACGTAATCCGACAGCGCCAGCCCCACTCTACTGCCCTTGAAGCGGATCCTGCGCAACCTGTGGTCTAGCAACACGGGGCCAGGTACGCCTGGTGGTATCAGGGACCTCAACCTCATCATCCGAACTTTGGGTCAGACTGCCACTGCTTTCTACAGGTTTGTATTCTGACCCGCTGTATTCGTCAGATGAGGGTTCCCATTCCTCATCCGACTGGGTCAGAAGCCTGTAGGCCTCTTCAGAAGAATACCCCTTACTTGCCATTTGGTCAACTAAATTTAGGGGGTATTCCCTGAGACTACCCAAGAAAAAAAGCAAGCCTGTCTTACAAATGGGAGGCTAGCGAAGTACCGGAAGCCGCTGCGATTGATAAAAAATATCAAAACTGATTTTTTTATCGCCGCAGCGCTTGTAAAGTGATTGTGCAGTGATAAAAAAAAATAGAATTTTTGTCACTGCGGCGGGGCGGGCGTGGGTGAACGCACGTGTGGGCGACCGATCAAGCCTGATCGGGCAAACACTGCGTTTTGGGTGGAGGGCGAACTAAGGTGACACTAATACTATTATAGATCTGACTGTGATCAGTTCTTATCACTTACATAAACTATAAAAGTACCAATGCTGATTAGCGATACGCTAATCAGCGAATCAGTGACTGCTGTGCGGTGCTAACCGATGCTAACTACCTAACAAAGGGGCCTAAACTATCCTAAAACCTAACCGTCAATACTAGTGAAAAAAAAGTGACAGTTTACACTGATCACTTTTTTCCCTTTCACTGGTGATTGACAGGGGTGATCAAGGGGTTAATTGGGGTGATGGGGGGTGATCTGGGGGCTAAGTGTAGTGTTTGGTGCACTCACTGTGATGTGTGCTCCTCTGCTGGGACCAACCGACGAAAAGCACCAGCAGAAGAGCACAGAAGCCATTTAACACCTTATATTTATAAATATAAGGTGTTAAATGGCTTCTGATTTGATTTTTTAAAAGTCACCAACCTGCCAGCGCTGATCATTGGCTGGCAGGCTGGTGCCGAACTTCTGATGTAACGATTCCCGGCCCGCACTGCGCATGTGCGGGCCAGCTCTGCCCGAAATCTCGTGTCTCGCGAGAAGACGCATCAGCGCGTCTAGGAGGAACAACAGGGCCGCTGCCAGGATTCAATCCTGCGTACGGCGGTCCTGAGCTGGTTAATGGAAATGGAGATGAAATTTCAGAATTTCACTTTTTTTGGGCAGATTTTAAATTTTAATCCATTTTTTCCAGTAACAAATCAAGGATTAATAGACAAACAAAACTCAATATTTATTGCACTGATTCTGTAGTTTACAGAAACACTCCATATGTCGTCATAAACTGCTGTATGGGCACACGGCAGGGCGCAGAAGGAAAGGAACGCCATATGGTTTTTGGAAGGCAGATTTTGCTGGACTGGTTTTTTGCACCCCTAAAGTAGAAACTCCAAAAAAGTGACCCATTTTGGAAACTAAGGGATAAGGGTACTTTCACACTAGCGTTTTTTTTTTCCGGCATAGAGTTCCGTCACAGGGGCTCTATACCGGAAAAGAACTGATTAGGCATATCCCCATGCATTCTGAATGGAGAGTAATCCATTCAGGATGCATCAGGATGTCTTCAGTTCAGTCATTTTGACTGATCAGGCAAAAGAGAAAAGCGTAGCATGCTACGGTTTTATCTCTGGCGATAAAAACGGAAGACTTGCCTGAATGCCGGATCTGGCATTTTTTCCCATAGGAATGTATTAGTGCCAGATCTGACCGAAAAAAAGGTGAAAAAAGTAAATGCCGGACCGTTTTGCCGAATGACACCGTAAAAACTGATCCAGCATTTCAATGCATTTTTTTTGACTGGTTAGGCATTTTTAAGACTGATAATGATCCTGATTAGGGTTGAGTGAACCCGAACTGTAAAGTTCGGGTTCGTAATGAACTTTAGGATTTTTGGACCCCGAACCCAAACTTTTTTGTAAAAGTTTGGGTTCGGTGTTCGGCGCTTTCTTGGCGCTTTTTGAAAGGCTGCACAGCAGCCAATCAACAAGCGGTTAACTGTCTGACCTTAGAAGCCATCACAGCCATGCCTACTAATAGCAGGCTGTGATTGGCCAGAGAAGCATGTGACCCAGGCTCTATATAAGCTTGAGTCACGTAGCGCTGCACGTCACTCTGCTGTTACAAGTGTAGGGAGAGGATGCTGCTGGACTTGTGATTTCAGGGAGAGAATAGGAGAGAATCTAACTCAGCGATCTACAGAGAAATAGTTGTGTGGGTACAGGACACAATCGTTTTACCCTGCCCTGACGCCATTGACCAAAAAAAACAAAAAACTTTTAGAACTCTGTTCGTTAGGTGGGTGGGTGGCGGCCGTGGCGGCCATTTTATGCATGCTCAGTGCACCAGCACTGCATCTGAGCTTTTGGAACATTGGCAATCACAATTTTTTGGGCAAACTAGAACATCTGGATTAGTCAGTGTGCAATTTTAGGTAGAAATACACCCATCATTTTCTGGGATTTTAAAAACACACAATTTTTTTTTTAAACTGTATTTTCCAGATCTGCAAGTGTTAAATTCAAGTTTAATATATACAGCTTTCATATTCTGTTACCAAAAAAATACTTTTTGGAAATCTACAACATCTTTATTAGTCAGTGTGAAATTTAAGCTTGAAATACACCCATCATTTTCTGTTGTTTTAAAAACACACTTAAAAAAAAATGTATTTTCTAGATCTGCAAGTGTTAAATTCAAGTTTTATACAGCTTTCATATTCTGCTACCCAAAAAAAAATATAAAAACTTTTTGGGCAATCTACAACATCTGGATTAGTCAGTGTACAATTTAAGCTAGAAATACACCCACCATTTTCTGGGGTTTTAAAAACACACTTTTTTTTCCAAAAAACTGTATTTTCCAGATCTGCAAGTGTTCAAAATTCAAGTTTAATATATACAGCTTTCATATTCTGTTAGCAAAAAAAATAAACTTTTTGGGCAATCTACAACATCTGTGTGCAATTTAAAGAGGACCTTTCACCAGAATAAGACTTCTAAACTAACTATACAGGCATGTAGAGCGGCGCCCAGGGACCCCCCTGCACTTACTGTTATACCTGGGCGCCGCTCCGTTCTCCCGTTATTGCTTCCGGTATCTTCATAGTTAGGCTCCAACCAGGGGAACCTGCCGGCGCCTCCTTCTCCCATGATGCAGCGCTGGCCAATCACAGCGCTCAGCTCATAGCCTGAGAGGCTTTTTTCTCTCTCAGGCTATGAGCTGAGCACTGCGATTGGCCAGTGCTACAGCATGGGAGAATGAGCTGACGGCAGGTTCCCCTGGGTGGAGCCTAACTATGAAGATACCGGAGGCAATAACGGGACAACGGAGCGGCGCCCAGGTATAACAGTAAGTGCAGGGGGGTCCCTGGGCGCCGCTCTACATGCCTGTATAGTTAGTTTAGAAGTTTTATTCTGTTGAAAGGTCCTCTTTAAGCTAGAAATACACCCATCATTTTCTGTGGGTTTAAAAACACACTTTGTTTTTCAAAAAACAGTATTTTCCTGTTCTGCAAGTGTTAAATTCAAGTTTAATATATACAGCTTTCATATTCTGTTACCAAAAAAAAGACTTTTTTGGCAATCTACAACATCTTGATTAGTCAGTGTGCAATTTAAGCAGTAAATACACCCATCATTTTCAGGGGTTTCAAAAACACACTTTAAAAAAAAACAACAACAGTATTTTCCAGATCTGCAAGTGTTAAATTCAAGTTTAATATATACAGATTTCATATTCTGTTAGCAAAAAAAAGACTTTTTGGGCAATCTACAACATCTTGATTAGTCAGTGTGCAATTTAAGCTAAAAATACACCCATCATTTTAAGGGGTTTGAAAAACACACTTTTTTGACAAAAAACACTATTTTTAGGCCTTGCAGCATCAGCACGTGTGAAATTACAGGCTTATATACTGCTGTCAAATTCAGTTGTTAAACACTCGTTTGGGCACAGAAAATTTAGTTGGCAGCCTTTGATGCAGATGTCATTGTGAGATACTGTCACGGATGGTGTTGCAGAAAACTAGAAGACAACAAATGAAGATCCGACTGACTTGATCCCAAACTGCGCCATAAAAAGGTTGGCATAACTGGGGGTGAATCTGGTGCCCATGGCAGTGCCCCAAATCTGGAGGTAATAAGCCCCCTCGAAGAAGAAATAATTATGTGTTAGTAGATTCGCCCCCAGTTATGCCAACCTTTTTATGGCGCAATGGGAACAAGAGACCATACTACCCAGACTCGGGTCGGATCTGGTGCTCTGGCAGCGCTTTATCGATGATGTCATCTTCATCTGGCAAGGAGACGAAATGGGCCTACATACCTTCTTAGAAGAGATCAACAATAATATATATAGCCTTAAGTTTACATCTAACATCAACCAATACCACACAGAGTTTCTTGATATACTTATTACCACCCAAGTGGATCAATATATATGTACCACTCATCAGAAAAAAGTGGCAAAAAATAGCTTTATCCTCTATTCTAGCTGTCATCTACCCTCATGGTTGATGAACATACCCGCAGGATAGTTCCGCAGGATCAAGAGGAACTGCACTAAAGAGGACAAATTTGAGGAGGAAGCGACTAGTATGAGGAAACAATTCCTGGCTAAAAATTATCCAGATGCAGTGGTCGATAAAGCCCTGCAAAAAGTCAGGGAAATGGATAGAAATCAGTTTTTTGTGCCCAAACAGATTGATACCGAGACAATACCCAGTGAAGAGAAATTTTGTATAATATTACCATACAACACACAACATAAAAAGATTGAGCGTATTATAAAGAACCACTGGCATCTGATCCAGAAGGATAAGATCATAGGCCCTTTAGTACCGCTAGTACCGGAGATAGTATACACCAAAGCACCCAATCTGGGCTTAAAAGTAGCACCATCTATTAAACATAGAATAGGGGATAATGGATCCATTAGTAATTGGCTTAAAAGAAGTGGGTTCCATAGATGTGGGTGTTGCGTCAACTGCAAAAATACATCTTTTGCTAGAAAAACCACAAGAGTTAATTCAACCCAAAACACGTTCTCCGTTGAGATTAAACAACTTCTTACATGTAATAGTTCTAATGTCATCTATATAATTGAATGCACTTGTGGCAAACAATATATAGGTAGAACTAAAAGACCATTGAAAATTAGAATAGCGGAACATATAAATAATATAAAAAAGGGATATGAAAAGCATGTACTGTCCAGACACTTTAAACTGATGCACAACCAGGACCCAAAAACCCTGAGATTCGCAGCAATTGAACAGATAGACCGTCATTGGAGGGGAGGGAACCATATCGCACGAATGTCTAGGGCGGAATTGAGAATTTTTTTGAATTCGGCAGCCTGGCACCAGCCAGGCTTAACGCCGAGCTCGAAATCTTCAGATTCCTATAATGGAGTGGGCGCCCTCGGATCATGGGGGGTACCAGTCTGGCTGTCTATCAGCACTGTGACCCCGCCTGGTCTGGAGGCCCCCAACCCAATTACATCATTAGCTAGCGTTCACATATATCGTCTGTGGAAAATAAAAATCTGCCTCCCTGGCTACTGTTATGCACTGGAATACTATTATATGGCAAATGGACTTTCTAAGGCGAGTTATTGCACTCCATCCCGGTCCTCGCATTATAGATCTGTCTGTTTAGCAACCACCTAAGCTATGACCAAGACCTAGGATTATGATTATACATTCCTTGTTGTATCCATGGAAAGTGGTGTTTTGAATATATAACACTATAGCTATCAAGATAGCAACACACAGTACTGTGTGGAGATATATATTTTTCATGACTATCATACAGCACTATGTGGAGATATTTTATTTACAAATTTCTCTATATTTAAACTTTCACATTTAGACTTCTCCTTAGGTCTGAACCCTTCTAATCAAAAGAAAAATTTCTGTTCCCTTTTATTTATCCCATCCATTTTTCCTTTTATAAGAATATAGAAGTGTTTATAAAAACTCCCAAATATATATCACATAAGGGGGTTGTACGAGTTACCCGACAATTATGTGGAATTATTTAGAGATATAAACCCCACAATAAATGTATAGTTACAATAAGCAATGTGATAGGGGGTTCATAGTGATGATGAAGCATGTTTATTACACTATTCCGTATATTGTCATTGACACTTTTAATACTATATAGACGCTGTAAAGACGCACTACCTTCCAACACTTATTTGAAATAAGAGTATACAAAATGTGAGAATGCAATGAGATTTCTTAAAAATAACTTATAGAAAGTATTAGGTATAGGCTAAAGCAAGTATGGAGCAAAAAACGCATGAACTCATAAAAAACCGCAGAGGAAACTCAATGGAATCGCAATACAAAGATAAAACCACTGAATAATGCCAGATCCACAAGATCCATTCCAGGGTTAATATGGAACCCTTTTCGAAACCAGAGGAATAAAAGCCGGACAGCCAGACAGTTCTTACAAAGCCACTGAGGAAGAAGGTAGCCTAACCTTCGAAACGCGTCTGGCGTGGAAAGTTAAGGAATTGGACTCTGGCAATGAACCGGCAAAACTAGACTTACAACAGCATTGTTATCTAGAGAAAGCGCTTTCATTAAACAAACAAATACTAGATCTATTGGCCATAGTCTGGTAACCTACGGACAGTGATGTAATCCAGCTCACAGCCAAGCTTCCACACAACCGCCTAGCAGGACAACTAATGCAATGTGAACAAAGCCAGACTGTAAGCCACACCCATATCAGACCATGTGATGGAGGTTACCAGGTGCAAAAGAGAGTGTTTGAATGCCAGGTAAAGGCACATTCACTACATATAAAACAAGACACAAACACAGAAATATAGTGACAAATCTGGGGGAGCTGCTCAACCCCTAACACTGTAGCGTGTTTTTCATTGGGGGAGCAGCCCCACCGCATGTGGACCGCAGCAAACGACTATCCCCAGCAAAAAAATGCATGCGGTGGAGGATGTCGGCGCGGTCCACATGCACCACAAAGGCATCCTACACAAAACGGAGCATTGTGCAGATGAAAATATAATCATATAAATCACAGAAAAAATGCACCAAACGGATATGCCACTGACTATACTGGCTAGTCATAAATGCAGATATTAAAAGCTGAGACTTTTGCCAATATATTCCTGTCAGGAAAATATCGGAGCCCATCATGCACCACGTCACGGTCACTCAGCATGGCAAGGGGTCCTACCACTAAGCTACCTATGGTATGAAAAATATCTGCATTTATGACTAGCCAGTATAGTCAGTGGCATATCCTTTTGGTGCATTTTTTCTGTGATTTATATGATTATATTTTCATCCGCACAATGCTCCGTTTTGTGTAGGATGCCTTTGTGGGGCATGTGGACCGCGCCGACATCCTCCACCGTATGCATTTTTTTGCTAGGGATAGTCGTTTGCTGCGGTTCACATGCGGTGGGGCTGCTCCCCCAATGAAAAACACGCTACAGTGTTAGGGGTTGAGCAGCTCCCCCAGATTTGCCACTATATTTCTGTGTTTGTAACCTACGGACAGCACAAAGCAGCTGGTGCAATAAAACTAGCGGCATGGAGATGCGGAGGATATGAGAAACGCTCATTGCAAATAGAAGCTCAGACTGTGAACTGATTACAGCGAAAACAGACAGAGACTTGTGACCTGCGGCCGGACCTGTACAACAGCCCAAGCGGAGCATACAGACCCGACACACAAGAGTAAAGCAGTTTCACAATCTGCACCTAAGAGGTAAGCTTGCCTTGTATCCACGCTATAGACCGGACATCACCACCAAGCGTGAGTACTATTTCACCGCATGATATCCCAAATAGCAGTAAATATTTGGCATTGGAGATTCCTGCTAGATAATTGCGGACAGCTCGCAGCGCTGAACTAAATTAACTGAGACCGCAACACTGGAGTGAATAGCTACACACTCAGGAATGTGGCAACAGTTGCAATATTATCCGGCTATTGACATTGCAGAGCCCCCGTTACATAGCACAGTTACATAATTGAATTTACCTTAAAGGATTCCTATACACGTTGATTAACTATCTCCACAGAAGGATGTGGATTGATCACAAGTGATTCTATTTATGGATTTTCCTTTGGATTTTTCTGGATTCCTTTCCACTTTTTTTTGCTTTGTTTCACTATTGACACATCGATATTATTAGGACTATTTCTTATTATTAGCACTTGGAGACCATATGTAATTTTATTTATAGGTAGAAGGTATATTGATTTTTTATGTTCAGTCAACTATATATCACAGCGGGAGTATACTTGCAGATTGGCTGGATCTGACTAGATCCTTAGTATTAGCCCATCCAACCTGCAATAATCTAGTGTGTATTCTCAGCGGCTATTAGGATTTATTTATTAGTTTAATTTATTATATCTACATTTACCTTTATTATATGCTATTGATTTTATTTATGAATAAATAGTGTGATTATACTACCTATTTGTTCCGGATATTAGAGTGCCCATCTATCCCTCTATCTACGGCCTGGAACCCTGATTCCCGCCACCCGTGATCACTATGGTAGGCGCATAAAAGAACATCGAAAGTTGATAGAGATATCCAATTGGATCGTGGACATCACGGGGACGTGTGACATGGTAGGGCAGTATGTGCGCACGCGCCTACACGTACTGAATGATGGGTCTGCCCCTTCAACTTCTGGGTCTCCAAATTGGGCACATGGCCTGAGCTTGCCCTTTACGCCTTGGAGGTGCTGGCCTGCCCTGCAGCCATTGTATTGTCTGAACGTGTGTTTAGCACGACTGCAGGGGGTTATCACAGGTTATATTTCCCAATGTTTTGGGGTGTACCCTAATTTTAAAAAATAAAAATAAATTTAAAACCAAAAAGCAGTGTAGGCTACCTCCTCCTCCACCTACACAGCCATATCCACCGCCTTCTCAACCTCCTACTCCATATGGACCTTGTCCTCCTAGATCAAGATTATTATTTTTTATTTTTATGTATTTTGTGTTATTTAAAGTAATTTCCTATCCACATTTGTTTGCAGAGCACTTGCCATGCTCTTAACCACATTTTGATCCCATTTGCAGCCCTCTAGCCCTTTCCATGACATTTTTACAGCCATTTTAGTGCTCAAAAGTTCGGGTCCACATTGACTTCAATGGGGTTCGGGGTCAAGTTCGGGTCCTGAACTCAAACTTTTTTGTGAAGTTCGTCCGAACCCGTCGAACCCGAACATCCAGGTGTCCGCTCAACTCTAGTAGACCCCAAAACATTGGGAAATATAAAAAATAAAACAAAAAGAAAGTGCGCTAAATTACAACAAACGCTGGGTGAGGCCTGTATACATGTCTATTCTGCACAAGGTACGGACAAGACCTGTGGAATCCCTGCCTGGTTAATTTTAATGAACGTGAGATTGTCCACATTGGCTATGGACAGGCGGCTGCGCCAGTCTGTGATAACCCCCTCCTGCCATGCTAAACAAACGTTCAGACAATACACTGGCTGCAGGGCAGGCCAGCACCTCCAAGGCGTAAAGGGCAAGCTCAGGCCATGTGCCCAATTTGGAGACACAGAAGTTGAAGGGGGCAGACCCATCAGTCAGTACGTGTAGGCGTTTGCACACATACTGCTCAACCATGACGCACGTCCCCGTGACGGCCTTTATCCAAATGGATATCTTTCTTATCAACAACTTTCAATGTTCTTTTATGCGCCTACCATGGTGATCACGGGTAACAGGGAATCAGGGTTCCATGCCGGAGAGAGAGTCTTAGAAAGGGATACCACATCCAAGGGAGGTCAAAGGATGAAATTAAATGTGATCGAGTGGAAATGTGGGACAAATTATTGAAGCAGAAGATTCCAAGTAAAGGAGGCGGCGCATGGCAATTACCCACTCCCGAGGGAGGTAGTGACGATAAATAACAATACAGGACTCTTAAGATGCCCTGTTATTGAAATGATTATTAAAAAATTACAGGGAATGTCACTAGGTTATTTTGGATTTGAAAACGTTAGACAGGAGATGCCCTGCTGCGGCTTTGTTGACTCTAGATAACATCTACCTGTCCCCGTGATGTCCACGATCCAATTGGATATCTTCTCTATCAACTTGCGATGTTCTTTTCTGTGCCTACCATGGTGATCACGGGTAGCGGGGAATCAGGGTTCCACGCCGGAGAAGTAGCGTGAGAAAGGGATACCACATTCAAGGGAGGTCAATGGCTGAAATGTGATCGAGCGGAAATGTGGGACAAGTTATTAAAGTGGAAGGATCGAATGAAAGGAGGGGGCGCGAGTCAATTAAAGACGAATTTTAGAAATTTAAGTCCCTGTCACCTATGCAGAGCAGGGTTTTTTCATCTGCAAAAATGGGTTAATGTCACCCACCAATGGAACAAATGATTTTTAAAAATTTCGTTCCCTGTCAACTATGCAGAGCAGGGATTTATTCACGGCAAAATTGATAAAATGTCACCCAAGAATGTAACAGACGCTTTTGCACCCTGCTCCCTCTTTTGCTGTGTTGGTGCCTCTGTGCGACCACCGCCTCTTCCTCCGAACTAGACAGGTCACTCACATGACCTTGATTCCATGTGGGGTCTAGTATCTCTTCATCCTCCACATCATCTTCCACCCACTCTTTACCCCTGCCTTCCTTTTCGGTCTGCAGACTGCAGAAAGCCGCAGCAGTTGGCACTAGTGATAAGCGTCAGAGGTCATTTTTGAATTTGCAATATTTCGCAAATACTTTGTAGAATATTCGCAAATTAGAATATTCGTTATATTCTACGATTTTTTTATTTGAAAAATCGACAAGGTAATGATAGCGTAATATGCTAATTTCTGTAATGCTAATTTTTTGGTAATGCTAATTTTTATCGCAAATTTTTTAATTGCCGAGCAAAAACATGATTCCTCCCTGCTTCTTGCTTGTGGCCAATGAGTCATAACACTATATCGAATATATAAATTTTTTCGAATATTCGTAATATTCTAAAACAAGAATATATAGCAATACAGCGAATATTTGAAAAAAAAACTAATGTAGACCAATTTAGCTAATATAGTGCTATAATCTTTTTTTTCAATAGTTGAAATTTTTTTCCAATCGGAACTTTAGATGAGAAAAAAATTACAACTATTAGACAAAGAAGAGTATAGCACTATATTAGCTAAATTGCTCTATATTATTTTTTTTCGAATATTCGCTATATTGCTATATATTCTTGTTTTAGAATATTACGAATATTCGAAAAAAGGAATATATTCGATATAGTGCTATATATTTGTTTTTTAGAATATTTATCATTTTTCCCATTTAAAGTCAGAGTCATTGGTTATTGGCCAACAAGCAAGAAGCAGGGAGGAATCATGTTTTTACTCGCCAATTAAAAGAATTTGCGATTAAGAAAATTCGCAATAAAAAAAATCGAATATTCGAAATTACGAATATATATCACTATATTCGAAATATTCGCAAATTTTCGAAGTACCTATATTCGCGATAAAAATTCGCAATTCGAATATTCGTGATCAACACTAGTTGGTACCTGTGTTTTGTCATCATTAGAGATGTGCTGCGGTGGTCTTCCCATGTCCTCATCCTGAAACATAAGTGGTTGGGCATCAGTGCACTCAATCACTTCCACTTTTGGTGCAGGGCTATGTGGATGGCCCACGGAAACCCTGCCAGCAGAGTCATCAAAAAGCATAAGAGGTGTGCTGCATGACTTGGGGCTCAGACTGCTTGCCTGATTTGCAAGGGGGTGAATTGAAAGACAGATGGCCATGAGCTGTAGGTGCCAATTCTGATCTTTCAGCTGACTGACATTTACAAGATTATACAAACAGAGTCATCACCCTCTGCTCAGCATTTTTTTTACCTCTACAAAGGACTACCTCATCATATAAGATATCTTTTATCAATTTTATCTTTTAAACAGTGGCCACCATCATATGGAAAACAGTTTATGAAAGACTCTATAGACTCATTTTTTCCAGACAAATTTTTCCAAGTCTTCTTTTCCAGATTTTTTCTTGATATATTTTTTTCTTGATATTTTACAGGGTACTCATTACCCAGTGGTGATCACCCACTACTCATAATTTCTATTAAAAGACTATTCTTTTAACTATACTTCTATTTTTAACTTTCTTCATTTCTACACTTATTTTTATACTTCCACCCATCTTACTACGAGAACTATAAATACATTATTTAATTGTACCCAGATTTGAGTGTGCCTGCTTACCCTTGTTTTCCCTATGAATGTAACATATGAATTAGTGAAATGTATTTCCCTGTCCACTATGTAGAGCAGGGGAATATCACAACCAAAGATTTGGGATATGTCACCCAACAATGTACAGTTGCAATAAAAAGTATGTGAACCCTTTGAAATGAGATGGATTTCTGCGCAAATTGGTCATAAAATGTGATCTGATCTTCTTCTAAGTCACAACAATAGACAACCACAGTCTGCTTAAACTAATAACACACAAAGAATTAAATGTTACCATGTTTTTATTGAACACACCATGTAAACATTCACAGTGCAGGTTGAAAAAGTATGTGAACCCTTGGATTTAATAACTGGTTGAACCTCCTTTGGCAGCAATAACTTCAACCAAACGTTTCCTGTAGTTGCAGATCAGATGTGCACAACGGTCAGGAGTAATTCTTGACCATTCCTCTTTACAGAACTGTTTCAGTTCAGCAATATTCATGGGCTGTCTGGTGTGAATCGCTTTCTTGAGGTCATGCCACAGAATCTCAATCGGGTTGAGGTCAGGACTCTGACTGGGCTACTCCAGAAGGCGTATTTTCTTCTGTTTAAGCCATTCTGTTGGTGATTTACTTCTATGCTTTGTGTTGTTGTCCTGTTGCAACACCCATCTTCTGTTGAGCTTCAGCTGGTGGACAGATGGCCTTAAATTCTCCTGCAAAATGTCTTTATAAACTTGGGAATTCATTTTTCCTTCGATGATGCAGCAAAGCAGCCCTAAACCATAATGCCCCCACCACCATACTTCACAGTTGGGATGAGGTTTTGATGTTTGTGTGCTGTGCCTCTTTTTCTCCACACATAGTGTTGTGTGTTTCTTCCAAACAACTCTACTTTGGTTTCATCTGTCCACAGAATATTTTGCCAGTACTGCTGTGGAACATCCAGGTGCTCTTGTGCAAACTGTAAACGTGCAGCAATGTTTTTTTTTGGACAGCAGTGGCTTCCTCTGTGGTATCCTTCCACAAAATCCATTCTTGTTTAGTACTTTACGTATCGTAGATTCGCTAACAGGGATGTTAGCATATGCCAGAGACTTTTGTAAGTCTTTAGCTGACACTCTAGGAGTCTTCTTCACCTCATTGAGCAGTCTGCGCGGTGCTCTTGCAGTCATCTTTACAGGACAGCCACTCCTAAGGAGAGTAGCAGCAGTACTGAACTTTCTCCATGTATAGACAATTTGTCTTACCGTGGACTGATGAACAGCAAGGCTTTTGGAGATACTTTTATAACCCTTTCCAGCTTTATGCTAACAACAATTCTTAATCGTAGGTTTTCTGAGAGCTTTTTTGTGTGAGGCATCATTCACATCAGGCAATGCTTCTTGTGAAAAGCAAACCCAGAACTGGTGTGTGTTTTTTATAGGGCAGGGCAGCTGTAACCAACACCTCCAATCTCATCTTATTGATTGGACTCCAGTAAGTGACACCTCACTCCAATTAGGTCTTGGAGATGTCATTAGTCTAGGGGTTCACATACTTTTTCCACCTGCACTGTGAATGTTTACATGGTGTGTTCAATAAAAACATGGTAACATTTAATTCTTTGTGTGCTATTAGTTTAAGCAGACTGTGATTGTCTATTGTTGTGACTTAGATGAAGATCAATCACATTTTATGACCAATTTGTGCAGAAATCCATATCATTCCAAAGGGTTTACATACTTTTTCTTGCAACTGTATCAGACAAATTAGTTAAATGACTTAAAAGAACATAAAATACGTAAAAAATAATAATAATAATCATCTTGATCTAGGAGGTGGAGGTCTATATGGAGTAGGAGGTTGAGGAGTCGGTGGACGTAGCAGTGTATGTGGAAGCGGCGGTGGAGGAGGAGGTAGCCAACACTGTTTTTTGGTAAAACATTTTTTTTTATTAGGGTACACCTTAACCCCTTAAGGACCGAGGACGTACCGGTACGCCCTATTTCCCGAGTCCTTAAGGACCGAGGACGTACCGGTACGTCCTGACTTAAAATCTGCATTCCGGCGCCGCGGGGGTTAATCGGAACGGGACGCCGGCTGAAATCATTCAGCCGGCATCCCGTAACAATGCAGGGGGGGGTCATTTGACCCCCCCGTGTCGGCGATCGCAGCAAACCGCAGGTCAATTCAGACCTGCGGTTTGCTGCGCTTTTTGCAGTTTCTGATCCCCGCGGTCCCTGACCGCGGGGATCAGAAACTTCAGAGTGCCTAAAATCAATATTGCGCACCCCCCCCTGCACCCCTGCATGATTTGATGGCGGCGGGTGGTGCAGGGGGGGTGTCGCAGGCGGTGGGGGCGTTGCGGGAGGCGGGCGGTGCGGCAGGCGGGATCGCGATCCCCCGCCCGCCTCCCATTGCATAATCGTTGGCGTCTAGTGGGTTATACCAGGGTGCCAGCACATTGCTGGCACCCTGGTATAAACGGCTGACATCGGTGATGCGATGTCAGCCGTTTAACCCTTTCCATGCAGCGGTCCGTACGGACCGCTGTATGGAAAAGGTTAACAGCGCAAGGAGCTCCCTCCCTCTCCGATCGGGGGGCTGCTGTGCCTTTGCAGCCCCCCGATGGGAGAGGGAGAGAGCCCCCAGAGAGCCCCCCGAAGCCCCGTCCTCACCCTTCCCCGTCTGCGAAGTTGTGACAGACGGGGAAGGTTCCCATGGCAACAGGACGCCTGCTCAGGCGTCCTGCTGTCCATGGTGCTGAACAGATCTGTGCTGAAAGCATAGATCTGTTCAGTGTAAGTAAAATACAGTGCAGAAACCTATATAGTTTCTGTACTGTATTTTACAGACATCAGACCCACTGGATCTTCAAGAACCAAGTGGGTCTGGGTCCAATTTTTTTTAAAAAAAGTGAAAAAAGTTAAGATAAAATAAAAAAACATTTATCACTGAATAAAAATAAAAATAAAAAAATACACTACACATATTAGGTATCGCCGCGTCCGTAACGACCTGATCTATAAAACTGTCATGTTACTTTCCCCGCACGGTGAACGCCATAAAAATAAAAAAATAAAAACTATGAGAAAATTGAAATTTTGCCCACCTTACTTCCCAAAAAAGGTAATAAAAGTGATCAAAAAAGTCGCATGTACGCCAAAATAGTACCAATAAAACCGTCATCTCATCCCGCAAAAAATGAGACCCTACTCAAGATAATCGCCCAAAAACTGAAAAAACTATGGCTCTTAGACTATGGAAACACTAAAACATGATTTTTTTTGTTTCAAAAATAAAATAATTGTGTAAAACTTTTATAAATAAAAATAAAGTATACATATTAGGTATCGCCGCGTCCGTATCGACCGGCTCTATAAAATTATCACATGACCTAACCCCTCAGGTGACCACCGTAAAAAAAAAAGAAAAAAAAAAGTGTAAAAAAAGCAATTTTTTGCCATCTTACGTCACAAAAAGTGTAATAGCAAGCGATCAAAAAGTCATATGCACCCCAAAATAGTGCCAATCAAACAGTCATCTCATCCCGCAAAAAATTAGACCCTACTCAAGATAATCGCCCAAAAACTGTAAAAACTATGGCTCTTAGACTATGGAGACACTAAACAATTTTTGGGTTTTAAAAATGAAGTTATTGTATAAAACTTACATAAATAAAAAAAATTGTATACATATTAGGTATCGCCGCGTCCGTGACAACCTGCTCTATAAAATTACCACATGATCTAACCTGTCAGATGAATGTTGTAAATAACAAAAAAAAAAAACGTGCCAAAAAAGCTATTTCTTGTTACCTTGCCGCACAAAAAGTGTAATATAGTGCAACCAAAAATCATATGTACCCTAAACTAGTACCAACAATACTGCCACCCTATTCCGTACTTTCTAAAATGGGGTCACTTTTTTGGAGTTTCTACTCTAGGGGTGCATCAGGGGGGCTTCAAATGGGACATGGTGTCAAAAAAACTGTCCAGCAAAATCTGCCTTCCAAAAACCGTATGGCATTCCTTTCCTTCTGCGCCCTGCCGTGTGCCCGTACAGCAGTTTACGACCACATATGGGGTGTTTCTGTAAACTACAGAATCAGGGCCATAAATAATGAGTTTTGTTTGGCTGTTAACCCTTGCTTTGTAACTGGAAAAAAAATATTAAAATGGAAAATCTGCCAAAAAAGTGAAATTTTGAAATTGTATCTCTATTTTCCATTAAATCTTGTGCAACACCTAAAGGGTTGACAAAGTTTGTAAAATCAGTTTTGAATACCTTGAGGGGTGTAGTTTCTTAGATGGGGTCACTTTTTTGGAGTTTCAACTCTAGGGGTGCATCAGGGGGGCTTCAAATGGGACATGGTGTCAAAAAAACTGTCCAGCAAAATCTGGCTTCCAAAAACCATACGGCGCACCTTTCACTCTACGCCCCGCTGTGTAGCCGTACAGTAGTTTACGGCCACATTTGGGGTGTTTCTGTAAACAGCAGAGTCAGGGCAATAAAGATACAGTCTTGTTTGGCTGTTAATTCTTGCTTTGTTAGTGGAAAAAATGGGTTAAAATGGAAAATTAGGCAAAAAAATGAAATTCTCAAATTTCATCCCAATTTGCCAATAACTCTTGTGCAACACCTAAAGGGTTAACGAAGTTTGTAAAATCAGTTTTGAATACCTTGAGGGGTGTAGTTTCTTAGATGGGGTCACTTTATGGAGTTTCTACTCTAGGGGTGCATCAGGGGGCTTCAAATGGGACATGGTGTCAAAAAAACTGTCCAGCAAAATCTGGCTTCCAAAAACCATACGGCGCACCTTTCACTCTATGCCCCGCTGTGTGGCCGTACAGTAGTTTACGGACACATATTGGGTGTTTCTGTAAACAGCAGAGTCAGGGCAATAAAGATACAGTATTGTTTGGCTGTTAACCCTTGCTTTGTTAGTGGAAAAAATGGGTTAAAATGGAAAATTAGGCAAAAAAATGAAATTCTCAAATTTCATCCCAATTTGCCAATAACTCTTGTGCAACACCTAAAGGGTTAACGGAGTTTGTAAAATCAGTTTTGAATACCTTGAGGGGTGTAGTTTATAGAATGGGGTCATTTTTGGGCGGTTTCTATTATGTAAGCCTCGCAAAGTGACTTCAGAGCTGTAGTGGTCCCTAAAAATTGGGTTTTTGTAAATTTCTGAAAAATTTCAAGATTTGCTTCTAAACTTCTAAGCCTTGTAACATCCCCAAAAAATAAAATATCATTCCCAAAATAATTCAAACATGAAGTAGACATATGGGGAATGTTAAGTCATCACAATTTTTGGGGGTATTACTATGTATTACAGAAGTAGAGAAACTGAAACTTTGAAATTTGCTAATTTTTCCAAATTTTTGGTAAATTAGGTATTTTATTATGCAAAAAAATTAATTTTTTTTACTTTATTTTACCAGTGTCATGAAGTACAATATGTGACGAAAAAACAATCTCAGAATGGCCTGGATAAGTCAAAGTGTTTTAAAGTTATCAGCACTTAAAGTGACACTGGTCAGATTTGCAAAAAATGGCCTGGTCCTTAAGGTGAAAATGAGCCCGGTCCTTAAGGGGTTAAAACATTGGGAAATATTAAAAATACAACAATGAGAAAGTGCGCCAGAGTATAACAATGGCTGGGTAAGACCGGTATACATGTTTATTCTGCACAAGGTACGGACAAGTTCTGTGTGATCCATGCCTGGTTCATTTTAATGAACGTGAGCTTGTCCACATTGGCTGTGGACAGGCGGCTGCGCTTGTCTGTGATAACGCCCCCCCGCCGTGCTAAATACACATTCAAACAATACACTGGCTGCAGGGCAGGCCAGCACCTCCAAGGCGTAAAGGGAAAGCTCAGGCCATGTGCCCAATTTGGAGACCCAGAAGTTGAAGGGGGCAGAACCGTCATTCAGTACATGTAGGCGTGTGCACACATACTGCTCCACCATGTTGGTGAAATGCTGCCTCCTGCTAGCACGTTCCATATCAGCTGGTGGTGCTGGTTGTTGTGGCGTGCTGACAAAGCTTTTCCACATTTCGGCCATGCTAACCCTGCCTTCTGAGGTGCTGGCGGTGCCCCAGCTGCGTTGGCAACCTCTTCCTCCTCCTCTGCCTTCGCCTTGTGCTTGCACTGTGCCCCCGCTATTAGGTGGGAATGTCATCAGCAGCACGTCTACCAGCGTACACTTGTACTTGCGTATCTTACGATCACACTCCAGTGTAATTAAGGATGGAACGTTGTCCTTGTAATGTGGATCCAGCAGCGTGGCCACCCAGTAATCAGCACAAGTTAGAATGTGGCCAACTTGGCGTTCATTGCAGAGAAACTGCAGCATGTAATCGCTCATGTGTGCCAGGCTGCCAGGCAATGACAAGCTATCCTCTGTGGGAGGTGTATCGTCTGTGTCCTCTGTTTCCCCCCATCCATGCACCAGTGATGGCCATGAGCTGGTTTGGGTGCCACCCTGCTGTGAACACGGTTCCACCTCCTCCATCTCCTCCTCCTCATCCTCCACTTCATCATCCTCCAGAACTGTGCCCTGGCTGGACAATTGTGTACCTGGCGTATGTTGGTGCAGGAGTCCACCCTCGGAGCCACTTGTGAATGACTGGCCTGAAACCCTTGTAAATGATCCCTCTTCCGCCTCCTCGTGTTCCACATTCTCTTCCATCATCATCCGAAGCGTTTTTTCAAGGAGGCATAGAAGTGGGATAGTAACTGCTGAGAACGGCGTCATCGGCACTGGCAATGCTGGTGGAGTACTCGAAACAGCGCAACAAGGCACACAGGTCTCGCATGGAGGCACACACATTGGTGGTGAAGTGGTGCTGTTCCGCAGAGCGACTCACCCGTGCGTGCTGCAGCTGAAACTCCACTATCGCCTGCTGCTGCTTGCACAGTCTGGCCAGCATGTGCAAGGTGGAGTTCCAACTTGTGGGCACGTCGCATATGAGGCGGTGAGTGGGAAGACCGAAGTTACGCTGCAGTGTTGACAGGTGAGCAGCAGCAGGGTGGGAACGCCGAAAGTGCGCACAGACGGCCCACACTTTCTGCAACAGCTCTGACATATTGGGGTATTTTTTAAGGAACCTCTGCACCACCAATTTCAGCACATGTGCCAGGCAAGTGATGTGCGTCAAACCGGCTAGGCCCAGAGCTGCTACGAGATTTCGCCCATTATCGCACACCACCAGGCCGGGGTTGAGGCTGACTGGCACCAACCACTCATCGGTTTGTTGTTCCATGCCCGTCCACAGCTCATGCGCGGTATGGTGTTTGTCCCTCAAACAGATACGTTTAAAACTGCCTGCTGTCGTTTACCCCTGGCTGTGCGGAAGTTTGCGGTGAAGGTGTTATGCTGACCGGATGAGGAGGCAGTAGAGAATGAGGAAGCGGAGTAGGAGGAAGAAGCAACATGAAGCAAAGAGAGGCGCCCTGCAATCCTCGGTGGTGGAAGGACATGTGCCAAACTGCTATCCGCCTCAGGGCCAGCCGCCACTGCATTTACCCAGTGTGCTGTTATGGAGATATAACGACCCTGACCGTGCTTACTGGTCCACGTATCCGTAGTTAGGTGGACCTTGCCACAGATGGCATTGGTTGTGCAGGGAAGGGATGGCTCACCTGGAAAAGTAGTGGCGGCTGGGCACGACGAACTGTGGGACAGCCAACGCCATAAGGCTTTTAAAACTCTACGTCTCCACCAGATGGAATGACAGCATTTCAAAACCCAGTAATTTTTAAATACTGGCATTCAGGGCCAAGGATCGCGGGTGGGTAGGGGGGTACTGTCACTCCAGAGGGGGATGAAGAGGCCAAGACTGCAGCAGAAAAGGAAGCAGGAGGAGCCAGAGACCTTTCTTGTTTTTTTTAGGTGTCTACTCCACTTCAGCTCGTGCTTTGCACTTTGGTACCTGATCATGCAGGTAGTGCTCAGGTTGAGAACGTTTATGCCTCGCTTCAGGCTCTGATTGCACAGCTTGCAAACCACTCATGTCTTGTCATCAGCACATTGTCTGAAGAACTGCCACACCAGGGAACTCCTTGGAGCTGGCTTTGGTGTGCTCGGTCCCTTGGTGCGGTAGGCAGTAGCAGGCGAACTGTCTAGGGGACGGCAGCTCCGCTTTTACACCCTGCTCCCTCTCCTGCTGTGCTGGTGGCTCTGTGCGACCACCACCTTTTCCTCTGATTTACACAGGTAGACCTTGATTCTATGTGGGGTCGAGGACCTCATCGTCCTCTACATCATCTTCCACCCAGTCTTCACCCCTGCCCTCCTTGTCGGTCTGCACACTGCAGAAAGCCACAGCAGTTGGCACCTGTGTTTCGTCATCATCCGAGACGTGCTGCAGTGGTACTTTCACGTACTCATCTTGAAACATAAGTGGTTGGGCATCGGTGCACTCAATCTATTCCACTTCTGGGGCAGGGCTATGTGGATGTCCCTGGGAAACCCTGCTAGCAGAGTCATCAAAAAGCAAAAGAGACTGCTGCATGACTTGGGGCTCAGACTGTTTGGCTGATTTGCAAGGGGGTGAGGTGAAAGACTGATGGACAAGGGCTGCAGGTGCCAACTCTGATGTTTCAGCAGGAGACTGGGTGGGAGACAATGTGAAGGAACTGGAGCCACTGTCAGCTACCCAATCTACTATCGCCTGTACTTGTTCTGGCCTCACCATTCGTAGAGCCGTATTCGGCCCTACCAAATAACGCTGAAGGTTCTGTCGCCTACTCGCACCTGATGAAGGTGTTTCACTTGTGTGTGTAGCTGGCACAGATCAACCACGTCCTCTCTCTGCAACAGGACCTCCACCAGCAGCACCACGTCCCTTATTTGACGCTGTTGAGGAAGGGTTGAGACGTATGCATATATATATATCCATACATGCATGCAAATACGTGCGTGCATGTGTGATATATATATGCATGCACTAACTGCCACATCATAGGATGATGTGCGCAGGTGTGCCCAGCATCTGCGCACGTCTGCCCCTAGTGGTCCACAGGGACTCATTGTGGCCCCTGTGGAAAATATGTGCCCCCAAATAAGTATTTATATATATATATTGTGGGGATCCGCTCTGGTAGGCAGTGGTAGCGAGTGCAGTATAGAGGCAACACAGAATGGTCTTGGTGTAAAACACGATGCTTTGTTTATTCACACGGTGCATATTTGTGAAAGACGGTGCAGTTCATAGGGAGGGTGGTCACACACAACAGCAAAATAATAGTTCAAACACAGCAAGTCCCTGCTGCAGGCTACTTGAGGCCTGTTTCAGTCACATAAAGCAAAGTCTATTTAAAGCCAGGAGTAATGTCACCTTTTTCTCCTTGGTGAAGTAAGTCCATGGGTCTTGCTTCTAGCAACAGGACACGGATCCCTCCTGGTTTCAGCTGCAGGATCCTGCACAGTCCTCCACAGGCCTCAGCACACAGCCCAGCTCACCTCCACTTCTCACCCTCACAGCCAGAGAACACAGAAGCTTCACATTGCACACCACACCCTTGTTGCTGGTCAGGTTTTAACCCTTCCCTGCAAAACCTGGCCTGGACCGTGGGGAGACAGGCACCCGCCCGCATATCTGCCTGCTCCCAATAAGAGCCGGCCCGGATCCGCTGTGGTAACAGCATAACCGCTGCAAAATGCACTTTTCTGGCTCTTACTCCACCGGGGCCAGGACCCCCGGTGGCACGTACCTCCCGTCTACTACCACCCCAGGTACTCTCCTACAATATATATATGTAGAGGGAAGTGCATTCAACTCAACTCTTAGCAACAGTTCATCCCCCATGTTTAGAGTAAAACTTGTGCTGATAGCCTGTAGGATAACAGCTGATTAGTATCTAGTCCTCTTTTGTTCAGGCCCCAAACAATCAGACTCTCTGGCACCGTTTGTCAGGGGGCTTTCTAACCAAAGACATCATAAACCTGTTTTCACACCTCTGCCCTATGGTTAAACTCCATGCCCCTACTGCCAGCATTTTGGGACTAGGGGGGAGGACTAGGGGGATTTGAGGAAGACACACTATGATGTCACATGCCTGATGAGGGGGGGGGGGGTGTTTCTGAGGCTGATATAGGAGCCCCAAGCAAGGAACGGGGTCTCTTGCAACCAGACTAGTATCAGAGACACATGGGAGAGAGCAGCTCCATGATGACCACCTGGAAAAGGCCTACTAACTCTGGAAGGATTAAGTATCTACCTGTCTAGCCCCTACCTACCCCTCACATACCCCCTATATCCCCAACAATAGTAACCCCTTCCCTGCCACCAACACATCCCATTGCCCTATCCCTGCAGACCCTGTCCCACTAACTATACCCATACCCCCTACAAACCCTTGCCCATAACTCACCACCCTATGATCCCTCTCCCTGTCATCCACTCCTACCATTGCCCTGTACCTCAGCAATCACTTGTAAGGTATTAACCCTGGCATTGCTGAATCCCTAACCACCTAACAGGAGCATCCCTGTTCCCTCCTAACAGGAGCTTCCCTGTTATCACTTGCAAGGTATTAACCCTTGCATTGCTGTATCCAACCCTTGCATTGCTGGATCCATACCCTTTAGTTCCCCTTACCCTAATCCTACTATACTTGCAAGGTATTAACCCTTGCATTGCTGGACCCCTACCCAATGTCTGTGGCCTGCATTCACCCCTGCAGTGCCACCAATAAACCTTTGTCGTACTCTTAGGGATAGAATTAGACAGGTGGGGTGGGCTGCTAATACGTGTGTGTGTGTGTATTGTATAGTTAGTTTGTGGGTGGAATTTGGGAACCGTGTAGTGTAGTTTAGCGCTGTATTTATAGTACTGTATTGTTAGTGTATTGCGTGCGTAGTGTATTGTTGGTATTAATAAATACTATGTTTTATATGTAACTATCTGTGTAATGTGTGGTTATTAGCGATAGTTTAGTAAGGCGCATGCAGTTAGCTTAGTGATTAGTGTAAGGCAAAGTATAGTGAAAATATTGTGTTATTGTTATATAAAGGTATAATAAGGCGGAGTCATCAATAGACGGCTCCTCCTATTTATGAATATTAATTATCAATATTTGCATAAATATTGGTGACTAATATTCCCTTTGCGTTCACCCACAAATCTAACAGATGGTTTATGTCAGGCGACAATGTAACAGCCAATAGTCAACAATTAAGTTCACTGAGAGTAAGGCAGTGCCTAAAGAGGAAACATTTCCAGAGTTAACACAACAGTGTGACAGGCAAATTTTATACAGTTACTTCACGGTCACAAAATGTTTTAATTTGTCACAATGTAACAGCAGTATTGACTGGTTGTATTGGACTGTCAGAAATGCAGCAAAGGCCACAAATGTAGTGTCTTGCACAAAATATATATATATTTTTTTTTTAAAACCCAGAAATATAACTGCAGTATTTAAAGCTTGTATTTGACTGTCACAAATGCAGCAAAGGCCCCAGATGTAGGGTCTTGCACAAAATTGGTGTTTTTTTAAACCCAGAATATAGCTGCAGTATTTAAAGCTTGTATTTGACTGTCACAAATGCAACAAAGGCCCCAAATGTAGGGTCTTACACAAAATGGGTGTTTTTTTAAAACCAGAATAAACAGCGGTATTTAACGCTTGTATTGGACTGTCACAAATGCAGTCCAGGGCGCAAATGTACTTTTTAGCAAAAAATAAATTGTCCCCACAGAATCTAACAGATGGATTTACTTGGATTGTACTTTACAGAAAAAAATGTGCCCACTGAACTAAAAGAACAGGGTTAAATTATTGTCCCTGGCACATATGCTGTGCTGGTGCCATCAAAGGCCGCAAATGTAGTGTCTTGCACAAAATGGGTGTTTTTTTTTAAACCTGAATATAAAAGCAGTATTTAACGCTTGTATTTGACTGTCACAAATGCAGCAAAGGCCCCAGATGTAGGGTCTTGCACAAAATGGGTGTTTTTTTTATACCCAGAATATAACTGCAGTATTTAAAGCTTGTATTTGACGTTCACAAATGCAGCAAAGACCCCAGATGTAGGGTATTGCACAAAATTGGTGTTTTTTTAAACCCAGAATATAACTGCAGTATTTAAAGCTTGTATTTGACAAATACAGTGCATGGCGTAAATATACTTTTTAGCAACAAATAAATAAATTGTCCCCACAGAATCTAACAGATGGATTTACTTGGATTGTACTTTACAGAAAAAAATGTGCCCACTGAACTAAAAGAACAGGGTTAAATTATTGTCCCTGGCACATATGCTGTGCTGGTGCACTGAACATGCACAAAATGGCCGCCGACGCCCACCTAACTAACAGAAGGATAAAAGTTATTTTCCTGTGTCACTGGGATCGGGGCAGTGTAAAAAAATGTTGCACTGCACCCACAAAGCAAAATCGCTGTAGATCGCTGAGTTAACAAGTTCTGATAACAGATAGATTCTTTCCTATTCTCTCCCTCACAGCAGCAGCATCCTGTCCCTACACTAGTAAGAGCAGAATGACGTGCAGCGCTACATGACTCCAGCTTATATAGAGGCTGGGTCACATGCTGCACTGGCCAATCACAGCCATGCCATTAGTAGGCATGGCTGTGATGGCTTATAAGGGCACAAGAGTTAAACACTGCTCTGCAGCCTTTCAAAAAGCGCCATTAAATCGCTGAACACAGAAATCAAACCCAAACTTTTACTGAAAAGCTCAGGTTTGGGTCCGGGGTCCAAAAATCCTAAAGTTGGGTACGAACCTGAACTTTACAGTTCGGGTTCGCTCAATCCTAGTAATATCTCATGAAATATCCATGCTGAAGGAGTTTGGTGTTAGACGGTTGATAGGTTACGATTGTCCTGAAGCCTTGGTACCACAAAGAGTAATCACAGGAGGAAAGGGTGAACCCTATGCTGTTCAAACGGATCTAGGATGGGGTGTTGTTGGAGGACAACAGCAGATCGCAAACTCAAGACAGGTGACAGGATTGTGTCATCGAATATCTGTCCAAGAGTTACCAACTGTAAGTCCAGCAAAAGTAATCACAAGCCTTGAATCCGACTTTGCAGATATAAGTTCTAAAGAAAAGAATGTATCTCAAGAAGACAAAGTTCGTACACACTCTAGAAGAAAGTTTTTAGCAGAATCAACAAGGTCATCGTGAAATGCCCTTACCTTTTAGAGAACGACCTCGTCTGCCAAATAAGAGAAATCTTGCCTTAGCAAGGTTGAAATGTTTGAAGAAAAAGACGGTAAGAGATCCCAAATTCAAGCAAGAATATTTGAAATTCACGGAAGGCATCCTTGAAGAAGGACATACAGAGAAAGTTGATAACAAACCTAAAGAAGGAGAAGTGTGGTACTTTCCACATCAAGGTGTTTACCACTCAAAGAAACCAGATAAGATTAGAGTAGTATTTGATTGCTCAGCAAAGTACAATGGTGTTGCACTAAATGATCACCTACTAAAAGGACCAGATCTTACAAACACTCTGCCTGGAGTACTCTGTAGATTCAGAAAGTATCCCATAGCGGTCATGTGTGATGTTGAAAAGATGTTCCACCAGTTTGATGTGAAGAATGAAGATAGAGACTTCCTGAGGTTTCTATGGTGGGAGGACGGAGATACAGATTCAGAGCCAGCAGAGAACAGAATGAAAGTACACTTGTTTGGAGCAGCATCGTCTCCAGGTGGCACCAATTATGGTATGAAGTACCTGGCCAATCAGAATGAAAAGGATTGCCCATCAGCAGTTTTCTGAAGAAAAACTTTTATGTAGATGATGGTCTCATAAGTCTAGAGTCTACAAAATCTGCAAACTAGTGAAAGAATGCCAAGAGTTATGCGCAAGAGGAAACCTGCGCCTTCACAAATTCATCTCAAACAGCAAAGAGGTACTGGAATCCATCAGTGTCTCTGAACGTGCAGCAACAATGAAGAATTTAGATCTCAATTATGATCATCTTCCAGTTCAGAACATACTTGGATTGGGATGGAATGTTGAGAACGACAAGTTCTTCTTTGAAGAATCTATTAAAGAGAAAGTTGCAACTAGACGCACCATTCTTTCCGCAGTGCCTTCTATATTTGATCCATTGGAATTCTTGGCCCCAGTAATCCTCAGAGCAAAAGAAATACTGCAAGAATTATGCAGACAGAAGTTGGGATGAGATGAGCCTATACCTGAAAATTTGAGGCCAAGGTGGGAGAGTTGGATAAGAGACTTGCAAAACTTGAGAGAAGTTTGCATACCCAGATGTTTTGTACCTCATGATTTCGGAAAGTGCAAGAAAATAGAACGTCATCACTTTTCAGATGCCAGTAGTTATGGTTACGGTCAGTGCTCCTACATCAGAGTAATAGGAGTAGTGATGGACGAACATCTGCTGGGATGGTTCGCAAACCCGATCAAATGTTCGCGAACCACAAGTTTGTGGCGGGTCCCATTCATTTTAATGGCAGGCAAACCTGAAAAACCTTCAGCTCATATTTGCAACCAAGAAATAATTACTAGAAGTGCACAAATAGTCCCACAACATGGACAGTGACATACCAGATGTATTATTCGAATATGCGATCTCCATTCATAGTTTTTTTCAATGCGAAATATCGGCAAAATAGGCGCGACCTACTACACCAACTGTTTCGACCAGACCAAAGTTGAATGCGATTAGAAAAGATGGTTGCCAACAATTTTTGCGACGTTGAGGAAGAGATGAGCGGCAGGGGTAATATTCAAATTTACGATAATTCTTGAATATTTGGTAGAATATATATTCGTTAAATATTCTCGCATTTGCATATTCGCTATCACTATCGTGATATTCGAGTTATGCTCATTTTGTGTGCGTATTATGGGCGGGGCTTAGCGTGCGTGACAACGTTTTTCAAACATTTCAAAAGTTGGAAGATTGGAAAATGGTGGCCAACGGATTCAGCGAAAAGAGGAGGAACTCCTGATAACTGTAAGTACATCACTGTATTTGATTACATTTTTTATGCATGTTTGAACAATATCTGTTTAATAATCAAGTGTTATAAAATATTCGCGAGTGCGCAAATCTTAACTAATATGTGAATATATTTGCACAATACATATAACTTTTATCTTTTATCAAGTCTGATTATATATTCATGATTGTTGAAATAAGTATTGTTTTGAGATCACAGTACTTTGTCTGTAGCATGTATGTATGTATGTAAACACAGCAAAGAAATATCAAGCACATGCACATTCGTTTTCCTGCCACACACTATATACCACACACACACAGACACACACAGACTCACATAGTCTATAGATTAGTGTTCATGTTTTGTTAGTCTGTAGAATTTTTTGTTGTCTGACCGCCAGTAAGTGCTGGTTCATAGAGCGTTACCTAGGGTGCACCATGGGAAAGCGAACCAGCTGTACACCCCATAACGTACCGTTACTTCACTAGACAGGTACCGTAGATCTTAGCTCAGCAGGCCAATATACGATTGCTCAGACACCATACACATACAATAGGAATACAATCTGATCTTATAACGGTAACATTAAATCTAATATTTTCCCTTCTGACAATTAAATAATTTTTGCTGTGTTGTTGAGGAGATTTATTCTTAATACTTGTATTTAAAAAAATTGCGATTATATGCTTGCATCTTTATCTTGCAGCGAATGTTGAAAATAGGGTATCATAGCCGGAAACAGGTGGAGAAGCATAAAATTTCCAAGGCGTCAAGGATCTTCTAGAAAAAAAGTTTCACCGCAACCACACTGATCTGGCCATAATAAAATAAATGGTCAGACCTGAAGAGGAGGCATCCTGACTGCATCACAGAGCTCAGTAAGACAGTATGCCCGGTACAATGTTTTTTTTTTTTCTATCACCAACAATCTGTACTGTATATATACACCTGTTACAAATTATTACTTAGTTATTACCTGGTGTGACACGTAGCAAATCATCCATTTACCTCATACATCTCTACTTCGCTGTGAGTGTATATACAGTTGCAAGAAAAAGTATGTGAACCCTTTGGAATGATATGGATTTCTGCACAAATTGGTCATAAAATGTGATCTGATCTTCATCTAAGTCACAACAATAGACAATCACAGTCTGCTTAAACTAATAACACACAAATAATTAAATGTTACCATGTTTTTATTGAACACACCATGTAAACATTCACAGTGCAAGTGGAAAAAGTATGTGAACCCCTAGACTAATGACATTAGCCAACTGGAGTCCAATCAATGAGATGGGAGGTGTTGGTTACAGCTGCCCTATAAAAAACACACACCAGTTCTGGGTTTGCTTTTCACAAGAAGCATTGCCTGATGTGAATGATGCCTAGCACAAAAGAGCTCTCAGAAGACCTACGATTGAGAATTGTTGTTAGCATAAAGCTGGAAAGGGTTATAAAAGTATCTCCAAAAGCCTTGCTGTTCATCAGTCCACGGTAAGACAAATTGTCTATACATGGAGAAAGTTCAGCACTGCTGCTACTCTCCCTAGGAGTGGCTGTCCTGTAAAGATGACTGCAAGAGCACAGCGCAGCCTGCTCAATGAGGTGAAGAAGAATCCTAGAGTGTCAGCTAAAGAATTACAAAAGTCTCTGGCATATGCTAACATCCCTGTTAGCGAATCGACGATACGTAAAATACTAAACAAGAATGAATTTCATGGGAGGATACCACAGAGGAAGCCACTGCTGTCCAAAAAAAACATTGCTGTACGTTTACAGTTTGCACAAGAGCACCTGGATGTTCCACAGCAGTACTGGCAAAATATTCCGTGGACAGATGAAACCAAAGTTGAGTTGTTTGGAAGAAACACACAACACTATGTGTGGAGAAAAAGAGGCACAGCACACAAACAAACATCAAAACCTCATCCCAACTGTGAAGTATGATGGTGAGGGCATTATGGTTTAGGGCTGCATCAGAGCCTCGACGGATTGCTATCATCGAAGGAAAAATTAATTTCCACGTTTATAAAGACATTTTGCAGGAGAATTTAAGGCCATCTGTCCACCAGCTGAAGCTCAACAGAAGATGGGTGTTGCAACAGGACAACAACACAAAGCATAGAAGTAAATCAACAACAGAATGGCTTAAACAGAAGAAAATACGCCTTCTGGAGTGGCCCAGTCAGAGTCCTGACCTCAACCCGATTGAGATGCTGTGGCATGACCTAAAGAAAGCGATTCTGTCATGCCCCACTCTGACGATGTGCGGAGGTCAGCCAGGATAGCAGCACGAGTTTAGTGGTTGCTTTGGAGCCGTGCTGGATCCGCCTCTCATCAGGTGCACTGGGTGGGGTCATTAGTTTAAGTAGCACACTGCCCAGTGCCCTGAGCGGATTATACTGTTCATTTTGGTCTGGGAAGCTTGGAAGGAAGGTTGGCTGTCAGTTCCTGCTCTCAGATATGTGTCATTTCTAGTTCGGTTGTTTGTGTCTTCTATTCCATCCAGGTTCTGTGCGAGCAGACTGCTCCTATCTCCCCACTTCACCATCTTAGGGAGTTCAGGGTTTTGTCAGCCCAGGCTGGAGGACACAAGCACACCTACCTTCAAGGTCTGCTGTGGGCTGAGCAGTGCAGGGAAAGAGGTCAGGGAGAAGCTAGGAGATGACCCTTCCCCTGTCTCTCGTCCAGAGCCTGGTTGGTGTGCTACCTTTTGTACAGAGTGCACGTCCGCCGTGACATTATAATCCGCCATACTGTGACGGCCATTGCTCAGCGCTTTTGTGATGGCGTCAATTGATGCACTGGTTGACCGCATGCAGGGTTTATCCCTAGAGGTTGCGGATCTGCGTAGTTCGGTCACACAGTGTCAGAGGGTGCTGGCAGCAGGTACAGGTCAAATTGTTGGGGAGCCTAAAGTCGCTCTTCCTGAGAAATTTTCAAGGGGTACTGATGATTTTTTTCCGCTTCAAAGAGTCATGTAATTTGTACTTTCGATTGTGCCCATTTTCTTCAGGTAATGAAGATCAGAGGGTGGGTATCATCATGTCTTTGCTTAAAGGGGACGCGCAATCCTGGTTTTTTTCTCTGCAGCCCAGTTCTCTGGCCCTCAGGTCAGTGGAGGAATTTTTTAAAGCCCTGGGATTGATTTACGATGACCCCGATCGAGTTTCGATGGCAGAATCAAAATTACGTAACTTGCTACAGGGTAAACATACTGCTGAGGTTTACTGCACAGAGTTTAGGAGGTGGGCTACGGAGTCGGGGTGGAACGACCCCGCGTTACGTAGTCAGTTTTGTCAGGGGTTATCTGAAAGGTTGAAAGATGCCCTGGCTTTTCATGAATACCCAGATACTTTGGAGAATGCAATGTCTTTGGCTATACGTTTGGATAGACGTATCAGAGAGAGGTGTAAGGGTCCCTCTGTGCAGGGGATTCCTCCCGCGTGCGGTTTTGTTTCACCAGCTGCCCAGGGTGATGTTGCTTGTTACTCTGGGGTAGGGGAGGAACCCATGCAGTTAGGTCAGATATCTGGCCATTCTGATAGTAGAGACTTTCGAAAAGTGCACAATTGTAAGGTACCTGTAAAAGGTAGTGTCCGAAGTGGAAATAGTGTGCTTGAGATCCAGGCAAAGCGTCGTCAGGCGAATAGTTCAGAATCAAAATCCGGAGAAGAGTACAGGCAGGCTAAGGTCATTCACGATCTGGCGGCAAGGTACAAAATCAGCAGGCTGTAGAATAGTCGGGATATCAGGCAGGAGTTCAATACAAGGAAGATCACTGAAGTCAAAACACCCAGGGAAGAAATCCAAATAAACGGCACTGAGTGATGACCTCACTTCCTATTTAAAGGCTGTCCAGATTGAGAATTGTCCACAGCTGGCAGCAGGTGGAGCTAGAGAGTATGATGTAGTGTTGAACACAGTAAGGACATTCCCAAAGTCTAGATCTCTTCTGTAGCACAACAGGTAAGGCTATGGTTTAAGAGACCAGGAAGATCCTGGTTTGAATACAACCCGGGTCATGACAACAATCTATGTTTCTATTGTGGGAAGAAGGGTCATTTTATTTTTTCTTGTCCTTATGTCAAACCACAGGTGGAAGAGAAAAAGAAAAAAGAAAAAAAAACTCCCCTCACACTTGGTAGTATGAATGGTGTGGTAGAGCAGACGGGTAT
This sequence comes from Bufo gargarizans, assembly GCF_014858855.1. Taxonomy (NCBI): domain Eukaryota; kingdom Metazoa; phylum Chordata; class Amphibia; order Anura; family Bufonidae; genus Bufo; species Bufo gargarizans. Next base: position 313,044,930 of record NC_058085.1, read on the forward strand.
GCAAGCTCCCTGCAGTTCCCGTTTTCTCCTTTCAGCTATGGTGGCGTTAGAGTCTAGAAATGTGTTTGTTGATGTTTTCCTTGATTGTGGTGCTGCGGTAAATTTAATTGACTTTCTTTTTCTTCAGGGCCTGGGACTAAGTACTTGCACGTTAGAGAACAAGATTCGTGTCTTTGCAATTGATTCTTCCCCTCTTTCTCAAAGGAGCCTTACTCACATTGTTCATGGTATTCATTTAAGGGTGGGTGATTCACATGCTGAGATTTCTTGTTTCGTCATGAAGGATTTGTCAGCTCCAATAGTGTTGGGGTTGCCATGGTTGTCTAGACATAACCCAATTATAGACTGGCAAGCAAGACAAATCATTGGTTGGAGCAAGTTTTGTTCGGATAATTGTCTAGTCACATCTATCGCTGAAGTGTCCATTACAGCCTTGCCTCAGTATCTCTCGGATTTTTCGGATGTCTTTTCGGAGGGTGGGGCTCAGGAATTGCCCCCTCATCGAGACTTTGATTGTCCAGTGAATCTCATTCCGGGGGCTAAGTTGCCTAAGTCTCAGCTTTACAACCTCTCTCAACCCGAGAGAGAGGTCATGCGAAAGTATGTCGCCAAGAGTTTGGCAAAGGGTCATATCAGACCATCTAAGTCTCCAGTGGCAGTAGGTTTGTTCTTCATGAAGAAGAAAGATGGATCACTGAGACCGTTTTTGGATTTCCGGGAGTTGAACCGTATTACAGTCCGGGATCCATATCCCCTGCCTTTGATCTCTGATCTTTTTGATCAGATTGTTGGAGCCAAGGTGTTCTCCAAGTTGGATTTGAGAGGAGCATACAATCTGATCAGGATCAAGGAGGGGGATGAGTGGAAAACGGCCTTCAATACGCACAATGATATTTTTCATCACTTGGTGGGGAGGTTCGTAGTAGTTTACCTAGATGACATCTTAATTTATTCTCCTGATCTGAAGACCCATCAGGATCATGTGAGACAGGTTTTGACGATCCTTCGGGAGAATAAGTTATATGCTAAACTGGAGAAATGTTTGTTTGTTTGCGGTGCAAGAGCTTCCTTTCTTGGGATACATGCTTTCTGATTCCGGTTTTTCGTATGGACCCCGAAAAGGTCCGGGCAGTTCTGGAGTGGGACCGACCGGAGAATCAGAAAGCTTTGATGCGGTTCTTGGGGTTTACGAATTATTATAGAAAATGTATTTTGAATTATTCCACCCTAGTCAAACCCCTTACTGATATGACCAAGAAGGGCGCTGATGTCTCTGTCTGGTCGGATGAGGCATTGCAGGCCTTTTCGGCTATTAAGGAGCGTTTTGCGTCTGCTCCCATTCTGGTGCAGCCGGATGTATCTCAGCCATTCGTGGTGGAGGTTGATGCATCAGAGGTGGGGGTTGGGGCGGTGCTTTCGCAGGGTTCTTCTCCTGGCAAGTGGGTCCCGTGTGCCTTCTTCTCCAGGAAGCTCTCGGTCGCCGAGAGGATTTATGATGTTGGAGATAGGGAGTTGTTGGCTATCAAGTTGGCCTTTGAGGAATGGCGTCACTGGTTAGAGGGGGCGTCTCACCCCGTTACGGTGTATACAGACCATAAGAATTTGGCCTACCTGCAATCTGCCAAGCGTCTGAACCCTAGACAGGCCAGATGGTCATTGTTTTTTACCAGGTTCAATTTCGTGGTTACCTTTCGCCCAGGGGTCAAGAACGTCAAGGCAGATGCCTTGTCTCGCAGCTTCCCTGGGGGAGGTGATTCAGAAGATCCAGCGCCGATTTTGGAGGATGGGGTGGTGGTCTCTGCTCTGTACCCTGAATTGGAGATGGAGGTATTGGGAGCTCAGGAGGGGGCTCCTGGTTCGTGTCCCCCAGGGAGGTTGTTTGTTCCGGAGGGCCTACGATACAAGGTGTTCAAGGAACATCACGATACTGTTCTCGCTGGACATCCTGGTGGTAAGTCCACCTGTGATCTGGTGTCCCGGAGGTTCTGGTGGCCAGGGTTACGTAAGAGTATTGAGAATTACGTGACAGCTTGTGAAACCTGCGCTCTGTCAAAGGTTGCTCATACTCGACCGCATGGTTCACTTCTTCCATTGTCTATTCCATCTTGTCCTTGGACGCATTTGTCCATGGACTTTATTACGGACCTGCCGAGTTCCTCCAGGAGAACAGTGATTTTGGTGGTAGTCGACCGTTTCAGTAAAATGGCTCACTTTATACCACTAACGAGTCTGCCTAAGGCCTCATGCACACGACCGTTGTGTGCATCCGTGGCAGTTGTGCCGTTTTCTGCATTATTTCGCGGACCCATTGACTTTCAATGGGTCCGTGGAAAAATCGGAAAATGCACCGTTTTGCAGCCGAGACCGTGATCCGTGTATCCTGTCCGTCAAAAAAATATGACCTGTCCTATTTTTTTGACGGACAACGGTTCACGGACCCATTCAAGTCAATGGGTCCGTGAAAGAACACGGATGCACACAAGATTGGCATCCGTGTCCGTGATCCGTGGCCGTAGGTTACTTTCATACAGACGGATCCGAAGATCCGTCTGCATAAAAGCTTTTTCATAGCTGAGTTTTCACTTTGTGAAAACTCAGATCCGACAGTATATTCTAACACAGAGGCGTTCCCATGGTGATGGGGACGCTTCTAGTTAGAATATACAACGAACTGTGTACATGACTGCCCCCTGCTGCCTGGTAGCACCCGATCTCTTACAGGGGGCTGTGATCCGTACAATTAACCCCTCAGGTGCTGCACCTGAAGGTGTTAATTGTGCTATCATAGCCCCCTGTAAGAGATCCGGGGCTGCCAGGCAGCAGGGGGCAGACCCCCCTCCCTCCCCAGTTTAAATTTCATTGGTGGCCAGTGCGCCCCCCCTCCCTCCCTCTATTGTATTAATAACATTGGTGCACAGTGTGCGCCCGCCCCCCCCTCCCTCCCTCTATTGTAATAATAGCATTGGTGGCACAGTGTGCGGCCCCCCCCCTCCCTCCCTCTATTGCATTAACATTGGTAGCAGTGTGCGCCCCCCCCCCCTTCCTCCCTCTATTGTTTTAATACATTGGTGGCAGTGTGCGCCCCCCCTTCCTCCCTCTATTCTTTTAACACATTGGTGGCAGTGTGCGGTCTCCCCTCTCCCCCCCCCCCCCAGATCATTGGTGGCAGCGGAGTTCCGATCGGAGTCCCAGTTTAATTGCTGGGGCTCCGATCGGTAACCATGGCAACGAGGACGCTACTGCAGTCCTGGTTGCCATGGTTACTTAGCCTTAGCAATAGTAGAAGCATCATACTTACCTGCTGGCTGCTGCGATGTCTGCGTCCGGCCGGGAGCTCCTCCTACTGGTAAGTGACAGCAATGCGCCGCACAGACCTGTCACTTACCAGTAGGAGGAGCTCCCGGCCAGTCACAGACATCGCAGCAGCCAGCAGCCAGGTAAGTATGATGCTTCTACTCCGCTGCCACCAATGATCGGGGGGGGGGGAGAGGGGAGGCCTCACACTGCCACCAATGTATTAAAACAATAGAGGGAGGAAGGGGAGGGGCGGAAGGGTGCACACTGCCACCAATGTTAATGCAATAGAGGGAGGGGGGGGCGCACACTGCCACCAATGCTATTATTACAATAGAGGGAGGGGGGGGTGGGGGGGGGGCGCACACTGTCACCGATGCTATTATTACAATAGAGGGAAGGAGGGGGGGGGCGCACACTGGCTACCAACGAGTTAACTACAGGGGAGGGGGGGGGGGCACTGGCCATCAATGAGTTAAAAACAGGGGGGGGGGTCTGCCAGGCAGCAGGGGGCAGTCATGTACACAGTTTTTTAGTATATTCTAACCTGAAGCGTCCCCATCACCATGGGAACGCCTCTGTGTTAGAATATACTGTCGGATCTGAGTTTCACGATGTAGCTTATATCCGACAGTATATTCTAACATAGAGGCGTTCCCATGGTGATGGGGACGCTTCAAGTTAAAATGTTCGGGTGTCCACTTGTGAGCTCCGTTTGAAGGGGCTCACAAGCGGCCCCGAACGCATCCGTCCAGCCCTAATGCATTCTGAGTGGACGCGGATCCGCTCAGAATGCATTAGTCTGGCAGCGTTCAACCTCCGCTCCGCTCAGCAGGCAGACACCTGAATGCTGCTTGCAGCGTTCGGGTGTCCGCCTGGCCGTGCGGAGGCGTGCGGATCCGTCCAGACTTACAATGTAAGTCAATGGGGACGGATCCGTTTGAAGATGACACACTGTGGCTCAATTTTCAAACGGATCCGTCCCCCATTGACTTTCAATGTAAAGTCTGGACGGATCCGTTTGAGGCTACTTTCACACTTAGAAATGTTTTAACAATATAATGCAGACGGATCCGTTCTGAATGGATCCGCTCTGAACGCAAGTGTGAAAGTAAAGGGACTCCTGACTTTACATTGAAAGTCAATGGGGACGGATCCGTTTGCAATTGCACCATATTGTGTCAACGTCAAACGGATCCGTCCCCATTGACTTGCATTGTAATTCAGGACGGATCCGTTTGGCTCCGCACGGCCAGGCAGACACTAAAACGACTTTTTTTTCAGGTCCGTGGATCCTCCAAAAATCAAGGAAGACCCACGGATGAAAAAACGGTCACGGATCACGGACCTACGGACCCCGTTTTTGCGGACCGTGAAAAAATACTGTCGTGTGCATGAGGCCTAACGCTAAGACTCTTGCGGGATAATCTTGTGGATAATATTGTGAAATTACACAGTATTCCTTCGGATGTGGTCTCTGATGGGAGCACGCAGTTTGTCTCCAGGTTTTGGAGGGCGTTCTGCTCTCGGCTTGGCATTCAACTTTCTTTCTCGTCGGCTTTTCATCCACAGTCGAATGGTCAGACGGAGCGTACCAATCAAAACCTGGAGACCTACTTGAGGTGCTTTGTGGCTGAGAATCAGGAGGACTGGTCCTCATTCTTGTCCTTAGCAGAATTTGCATTGAATAACCGTAGGCAGGAGTCCACGGGTAAGTCGCCATTTTTCGGCGCATACGGTTTCCATCCTCAGTTTGGTACCTTTTCTGGGTCTGGTTCCTCCGGGATGCCAGAGGAGGAGAGATTCTCTTCTGCCTTGTCCTCTATCTGGCGGAGGATTCAAGGGAATTTGGAGAGGATGGGTGAGAGGTATAAACGAATGGCTGACAGGAGACGTGTGACTGGTCCGGACCTGTGTGTGGGTGATCTGGTGTGGTTGTCCACTAAGAATATCAAGTTAAGAGTGCCATCTTGGAAACTGGGTCCAAGATTTGTTGGTCCCTATAAGATTTCTGCGGTGATCAATCCGGTGGCGTTTCGGCTGGATCTTCCGCAGACTTGGAGGATCCATGATGTCTTTCACAGGTCTTTGCTAAAAAAATATGTTAAACCGGTGGTACCATCGCCATTGCCTCCTCCTCCTGTTCTAGTCGAGGGAAACTTGGAGTTCGAGATCTCCAGGATTCTCGACTCGAGAGTTCTTCGGGGTTCCCTCCAGTACCTGGTGCACTGGAGGGGATACGGTCCTGAGGAGAGGATGTGGGCTCCGGCGTCAGATGTCAACGCCAGCCGACTGGTGAGGGCCTTTCATAGGTCCCATCCAGATAAGGTTGGTCCGGGGTGTCCGGAGGTCACCCGTAGAAGGGGGGGTACTGTCATGCCCCACTGTGACGATGTGCGGAGGTCAGCCAGGATAGCAGCACGAGTTTGGTGGTTGCTTTGGAGCCGTGCTGGATCCGCCTCTCATCAGGTGCACTGGGTGGGGTCATTAGTTTAAGTAGCACACTGCCCAGTGCCCTGAACGGATTATACTGTTCATTTTGGTCTGGGAAGCTTGGAGGGAAGGTTGGCTGTCAGTTCCTGCTCTCAGAGATAAGTGTCATTTCTAGTTCGGTTGTTTGTGTCTTCTATTCCATCCAGGTTCTGTGCGAGCAGACTGCTCCTATCTCCCCACTTCACCATCTTAGGGAGTTCAGGGTTTTGTCAGCCTAGGCTGGAGGACACAAGCACACCTACCTTCAAGGTCTGCTGTGGGCTGAGCAGTGCAGGGAAAGAGGTCAGGGAGAAGCTAGGAGGTGACCCTTCCCCTGTCTCTCGTCCAGAGCCTGGTTGGTGTGTTACCTTTTGTACAGAGTGCACGTCCACCGTGACAGATTCACACCAGACAGCCCAAGAATATTGCTGAACTGAAACAGTTCTGTAAAGAGGAATGGTCAAGAATTACTCCTGACCATTGTGCACGTCTCATCTGCAACTACAGGAAACGTTTGGTTGAAGTTATTGCTGCCAAAGGAGGTTCAACCAGTTATTAAATCCAAGGGTTCACATACTTTTTCCACCTGCACTGTGAATGTTTACATGGTGTGTTCAATAAAAACATGGTAACATTTAATTATTTGTGTGTTATTAGTTTAAGCAGACTGTGATTGTCTATTGTTGTGACTTAGAAGAAGATCAGATCACATTTTATGACCAATTTCTGCAGAAATCCATCTCATTTCAAAGGGTTCACATACTTTTTCTTGCAACTGTATATAATTTATCCACACAGCGCAGTAGTGATGTATGATGTAACCAGCTGATTTCGTACTTTGTAAACACACATAATAATAAATATACGTGTGTGTTTATATAAATAAACAGCAATCATCATTCTGTATTACAGTAAAAGGCCCCATCCATTATTACATTATATACATCCCCCACTTAGGCTAGTTTCTCACTAGCGGCATAGACCTCCGCCAGGCTGTTTCGGCGGGTGAACAGCCTGGCGGATCCGTCCTGACACTAGTGTACCTTTGGCGGATCCGACAGGCTGTTCAGGCTGTTCTGGAGGTCCATGCCGCCAGTGTGAAACTAGCCTTAAACCCGGACATATCCCCATTTTCACCCCGGTAGCCCCCCTGACATGAGCATCGGAGCAGTTCATGCAAGTGGGATCTAGCGCAGGGCAAGGGAGTGCATCGGAGCATGAGATGCTCAGATGCTAGCTTCAGGGGGGCTGCCTGGGTGAAAATAAGCTCTGAACCCGGACAACCCCTTTAATGAACATTTGTTATGAATTCAGAGCTGTTTGTCTAATTTTAAACGTTTTGTGATTACAGGGGTTTCCGTTCCAACCGTGCGCCGCCGTCGGCGCCGGGTTTCTCGGTCTGATTTGGACGTGGTGGAGGTATCCACAGAGGAGGAGGAGGAGGAGGAGGAGGATGATGAGCAGGTGGGCCCCTCCCAGAATGTGCTCGCCACTACCCCACCTGATGTGGGCAATGTTGGAGAAGAGCCAGGACCCTCAAAAGGCCATGACACCACCACAGCTCTTGACGAAGACTCCGAGGAGTTAGTTACTACCCCACTCCAGGAGAGTAAATATGTGCACACATTATTATAATTCTGTGTACATTACATATTCAGAAACATTAACCCTGTCTACCTCAGGCTGTTTTTACCTTCATGGTCATGTAAATTTTTTTTTAAATCTGACATGTTTCACTTTATGTGCTAATAACTTTAAAACGCTTTTAATTATCACGGGCATAGTTACATTTTCTCTTCACACAATGTACTTCATGACAGTGGTAAAATTTAGTAAAATTCTTAATGCCTTATTCTAAAATATATATATATATATATATATACACACACATGTAATAAAAAAAAAGGGAAATAATATTCTAAATTTCAATTTCAATTTTTTTTGTAATAGATAGTAAACTACCGGGTCCATACTATTATAGAGCGGGTCATGAAGAATATAAAAGGGCCAACAATGATGGGACAACACAAACTACAGTAATATAAAACAACAGCACTGGACAATAACTCTATTATCTACAAAAACGAATATTAAAAAACTTAACATTATACTCTACTAAACTGTCACTAAATAACATAATATATAATTATAGTAAATATCGTATATATAACAATTTAGATGTAAATCGTCAGCGCTAAACCAAATACTCCACAAAATGCAATAATTGACTCAAATTCCTAATTGTAACTTTTTTTTTCCCCTAACAGTAATTTAAAAAAAAGTAGAAAAAAAATTAAGGAGGATCACCTGAAAGCAGAGAGAGCAATACGGGACAAGATGCAGAAAGCCACGTCAAAGCTGCAGAAAGCCACACAATTGCCATAGAGCAAATTTATTTATATTATTTTTTTGAACTAGTTTTTTTCAGTTATAACGTTTCCTTTTAGTTTTTTAATAATCTTATGTTTTGGTGTGAGTTTAACAGAGAATTTAGCAGTAAGGACCCTTTAGTCCAGGGGCAAACTCAGCAGGGTCCGGACAGACAGCAGTAGTAGGTATATGTTAACAGTGTAGTAGTATAAGGCCTACACATATATAAGCTTGATGAGGACAGCAGCAGCAGGTAAAGGTAAGGGAGTATTTTGAGGCCTACACAAAAGAAATCAGCTTGATATGGTCAACAGCATCAGGTAAAGGTAACGGTGTAGTATGAGGCCTTCACATAGCTACAAAGGATCATAATGACAACAGCAGCAGGGAGATGTTAAGTTTACAGTGTAGTTTAAGTCAAACACATAGCTTGGCCTAACTAAGTATGATCAAGAATTTTTGTAGGATTCTGTGGCTGAAGGGACATTAGGCGGTCACAGGATTCAAATGTTACTGTCGGCCAGTACAGGCCCCAAAAATTAGCCAATAGGCATTCACCTGACAGCAAAGACCTTTGGATTCTGTGGCTGGAGGTACATTAGGCGGTCACAGGATAAATATCTGTCGGCCAGTACAGGCCCCAAAAATTTGCTAATAGGCGTTCACCTGACAGCAAAGAACTTTGGATTCTGTGGCTGGAGGTACATTAGGCCACCATGATTTGTTCTGGGTGGTGGCGGATATTTGTGGGCCGTCATGAGGAATTTCAATCAAACATGGTCGACTCGTCACATGTGTTGAATTCCTCAGAGATCTATGCGTCATTCATTTTTAGAAATGTGAGGTAGTCCACACTACCGTGAGCTAGGCGAGTTGCACTTATCGGTCACGATCCACCCTGCTGCGCTGAACGTCCTTTTGGACAGGACACTGGACAAGGGGCAAGCCAATAGTTCCATGAAAAATTGTGCCAGCTGTGGCCACAGGTCAAGCCTGCCCACCCAGTAGTCCAGGGGTTCATCGCTTCTCAGAGCGTCCACATCGGCCGTTAACCCGATGTAGTTGGACACCGGTTGGTCTAGGCTTTCCCTGAGGCTGGATCCGGAGGACGGCTGCATATCCAAAGTGACCAACATATCTTCAAACCACCCTCTTCTTGCATGCGCTGTTGGATTGGCACCCACAACTGTTTCTCTGTAAGTGAAAATTCCTCTGCCAGCGCCCGCAAAAGCAGAATACAGCATTTCTCGAAGCAAGGCCTGGAAGTGCTGCATTCTGACAGCCCTCTGTGATGGTGGTAACATTTCCGCGATTTTGTGTTTGTAACGGGGGTCTAAGTACGTTGCCACCCAGTACTGGTCCTTGCCCTTTATGCTTTTTATACGGGGATCCCTCTTCAAACACTGGAGCATGAAGGCCCCCATTTGCACTAAACTGGAAGTGGTGGAGTGGCCTGGCTCCTGCTCATCATCCAGGATAAGGTCGTTCTCGTTCTCCTCCCCCCATCCACGGACAACACCAGGGATCCCAGAAACGTTTAAAGCATGCTCTTCTTGCTCCTCCTCCGCTCCATCACCATCCTCCTCTGACTCCTCTTCAGACTCCTGTTGTTGACTTGTCTCAGATGGAGTAGCCTCCCCCTGGGAATTCATCCAGCATTGCGACTTCCTCATCTTTCAGCTCCTGCTCCTCGACGGCTTGATCAATGACACGACGCAATGCACGCTCCAGAAAGAAGGCGTAAGGTACAAACCGGATTCCCAAAAAGTTGGGACACTATACAAAATCGTGAATAAAAACTGAATGCAATGATGGAGGTAATATTTTATTCAGAATAGAACATAAATCACAGAACAAAAGTTTAAACTGAGAAAATGTACCATTTTAAGAGAAAAATATGTTGAATCAGAATTTCATGGTGTTAACAAATCCCCAAAAAGTTGGGACAAGGCCATTTTCACCACTGTGTGGCATCTCCCCTTCTTCTTACAACACTCAACAGACGTCTGGGGACCAAGGAGACCAGTTTCTCAACTTTAGAAATAGGAATGCTCTCCCATTCTTGTCTAATACAGTTCAATCGTCTTGGGCCTTCTTTGTCACACCTTCCTCTTTTACCCGGATCCTTCTCCTACGCAGCCATGATGTTGTGATTGATGCAGAATGTGGTCTGGCATTATCTTGTTGAAAAATGCAGGATCTTCCCTGAAAGAGATGACGTCTGGATGGGAGCATATGTTGTTCTAGAACCTGAATATATTTTTCTGCATTGATGGTGCCTTTCCAGACATGCAAGCTGCCCATGCCACACGCACTCATGCAACCCCATACCATCAGAGATGCAGGCTTCTGATTTGAGCGTTGATAACAACTTGGGTTGTCCTTGTCCTCTTTGGTCTGGATGACATGGCGTCCCAGATTTCCAAAAAGAACTTCGAATCGTGACTTGTCTGACCACAGAACAGTCTTCCATTTTGCCACACTCCATTTTAAATCATCCCTGGCCCAGTGAAAACGCCTGAGCTTGTGGATCTTGCTTAGAAATGGCTTCTTCTTTGCACTGTAGAGTTTCAGCTGGCAATGGCGGATGGCACGGTGGTCTGTGTTCACTGACAATGGTTTCTGGAAGTATTCCTGAGCCCATTCTGTGATTTCCTTTACAGTAGCATTCCTGTTTGTGGTGCAGTGTCTTTTAAGAGCCCGGAGATCACGGGCATCCAGTATGGTTTTACGGCCTTGACCCTTACGCACAGAAATTGTTCCAGATTCTCTGAATCTTCGGATGATGTTATGCACAGTTGATGATGATAGATGCAAAGTCTTTGCAATTTTTCGCTGGGTAACACCTTTCTGATATTGCTCCACTATCTTTCTGCGCAACATTGTGGGAATTGGTGATCCTCTACCCATTTTGGCTTCTGAGAGACACTGCCACTCTGAGAAGCGCTTTATATACCCAATCATGTTGCCAATTGACCTAATTAATGTTAATTGGTCTTCCAGCTCTTCGTTATGCTCAAATTTACTTTTTCCAGCCTCTTATTGCTACTTGTCCCAACTTTTTGGGGATTTGTTGACACCATGAAATTCTGATTCAACATATTTTTCCCTTAAAATGGTACATTTTCTAAGTTTAAACTTTTGTTCCGTTATTTATGTTCTATTCTGAATAAAATATTAGACGTTGGCACCTCCACATCATTGCATTCAGTTTTTATTCACAATTTGTTTAGTGTCCCAACTTTTTTGGAATCCGGTTTGTATAATGTCACCGATGGCACCCTGGCTGCGACTGACCAGTGTGGTGATCTCATCAAATGGCCGCAGAAGTCTGGCGCAATGGGAAAAAAAACAATCTCCCAGAACCTGTCCAGCTGCAGAGTTCGTACAGGTAGTCATTAACTGCACGTTTCTGGTGGAGCAGCCTATCAAGCATATACAAGGTAGAGTTCCATCGCGTCGGGCAGTCACAAATCAGACATCTGACGGGCAGGTTGTGTTGTCGCTGAATGTCAGCAAGGTGAGCCATGGCCGTGTAAGATCTTCTGAAATGGCCAGAGATTTTCCTGGCATGCCGCAAGACTTCCTGAACCCCGGGGTATTTGGCAATGAATCTCTGCACGACTAAGTTCAGGACTTGTGCCATGCACTGCACGTGTGTCATTTTGCCCTGTTTCAGCGCCCTCAGCAGATTGGCACCGTTGTCGCACGCCACTTTACCAACTGTCAAATTGAGCTAGGTTAGCCACTGATCTGCCTGTGACCACAAAGCTGAAGGGAGTGCAGGACCGGTGTGGCTCTTGGCTTCCAGGCACAACAGACGCAGCACAGCATGGCAACGTCTCACTTGGGACGTCGAATAGGTTCTGGGGATCTTGGGGGGTGCAGCGGAAGAGACGGTAGCAGCAGAAAAGGAGGAGTCAGCCGAGGAGGAGAGGGAGGATGGAGTAGGAGGAGGAGAAGAAGAGGCAGGCCTGCATGCAATCCGTGGCGGTAACACCAAATCTATACGGGTGCCACGGGTTGCATGTTGACGGCAGTCAGAAGGTTCACCCAGTGGGCAGTAAAAGTTATGTACCTTCCCTGCCCGTGTTTGCTAGACCACGTGTCTGTGGTCAGATGTATCTTGGCACCGACACTGTGTGCCAGAGATACATTCACTTGCCACTTAACGTGGTCATATAGCTCTGGGATGCCCTTCTGGGAGAAATATTTCCTTCCAGGCACCTTCCATTACGGTGTTCCAATGGCCACAAATTTTCGAAAGGCCTCCGAGTCCACCAGTTTATATGGCAGTAGTTAGCGAGCTAGCAGTTCCGACAAGCCAGCTGTCAGCCGTTGGGCAAGAGGGTTATCCGGCGTCATCATCTTTTTAGGCTCGAACATTTGGGCCATGGAAGCCTGCCTTTTACCAGATAAATGCGAGGACGGCACGGTGGAAGGTGGAGTGGAGGACAATTGGGAGGAGAGAGGAGAAGGAGAAGAGGCACGACGTGGAGCGCAGGGAGTGTGGCTTTGTGGGTTCTGACGGCGTTGCTCCCACTAAGCTCGGTGATGGGAGGCCAGGTGCCTTCTTAAGGCGGTCGTTCCAAGGTGAGTGTTTGGCTTACCGCAACGTATGCGTTGACAGCAAAGGCTGCAGATGGCAACACTATTGTCAGCAGCGGACACGTTAAAAAAAGTCCACACTGCGGAGCCATGTGCCGGCGTCCTGGGAGCACCAGATGTGACCGTGCATGGTAGATGACTCGCTCCTGATACATTTGCAGTCTGCTTTTTGCCTCCTGTGCAATGTAAGTTCGCCTGCTTCTCCTCCCTATCTGCTGCTCCGTCTCTCCCTCTGAACTCCCCTCCTCTACCTCTCTTGTGGGCACCCACGTGACGCCCATTGACACGTCATCATCATCACCTTCCCCACCACTAACATTATAGATCTCGGAGTCGGCAGCAACAGTGGGGACCAACCTCCTTGGGCTGATCTGGGTACTGTCGTCAGACTGCTGGGTGGCGGCTGTTGCTACCTCCTCTTCCTGATCCAATGCCAAGAATGGCTGCACATTAGAAATGTCTTGGAAAGGATCGGAAAATAATTCCTCTGACTTGAGCGGAGGGGATATGGTGGTGGTGGTGTCTTTGGGGGTGCACACAGCAGAAAGTGAAGAGTGTGCAGATAGAGAGGATGAGGAGGGTGCAGAAGCAGAAGGCTGAGTTCTGCAACTTCCCACTTAGGCTCTGGCCTGGTGCTCCTGCCCGACCCCTACCACCCATGCGGAAGGGCCTGCCTTTAAGATTCATTTTGTAATGTAAGGTAAGCTCAGTGACACAGCAGAAACAGAAAGCATAGTGTTAATCTGTTGTTGCTGGGCAGAAGTCTAGACTAATCACAGCCAGCTTTTCACACAGCAAGAGTTTTCACCAATCATAGCCAGCCTCACAGACAGCCTGTCTGGGAATTCCCCTAGCAGGTGCTGCTAGAATCATTATTCACCAGAGACAGGAGCTGAATAGACACACCGTTTCAGTCAGTCTAGTTTTATGGGAACAAGAGGCCAAAATAGGTATTTAAAACAGTTATATAATGTTCCTATTGTTAGTATAGTGATTAGAACTGTATACTGAACCAGTTATATATGTGTTTACTTTCAGTTCCACCAAATTCAAATTGCCAAATACAAATTGCAAACTGCAAATTGCGACCAAATTCAGCAAGTGAACTGTTAGACCTCAGATATACCTCTCAGAGAGATCATAAAGTGCTTAAATAAGTTAAAGTGAGAGTACATATACTCAAGAGAGAAATATATCCACCATGTTATGTTGAATGACAAGATTGAACAGTTGAACCACCATCTTAATCATACAGCCATTTTGTGATATCTTTTCAACATGTGTTATGTACATGGACTATCTGCTGCGAAGGCGGCAGTGTTATATATAAAGAAAAGTTATTTCAAGCATTTGGTGTGCTCTTTAAACCTACTGTTTCCATAGAACAGCGCTACAGAGTAATAGACAGTCTTGTTAAACTAAAAATCTGAAATATACAAAAGTCATTTCATAGTCCTGCCCTGCCACATTTCTATCTACTAAATACTGCAGGGCAGTATTTGATGCTATAGCTAGAGAGTCACAATGCTGGGGGGGGGGTAGACTGATAAAGTAGTGCAGTATATGAAGCGGTTCAGCCACATTGCTGGTGGGGGAGGAGAAGACACATATGTAGTAGTGACATCCACAGTGCTTGGGGTGGGGGAGGGGGGGTGCTGACATTTCGAAAAGTTATATTTACAGCCAGTCAATCACACTGCTGATGTGAGAGTGTACTTTCTTCTATCAAGAGAAATACAGCTGTATAGCATCTGCCAGACTAATGATTATTCTATTTGGCAAACCATCCCCATGAATAATCAGTTTCAATATATATATATATATATATATATATATATATATATATAGCAAACAAATAAAGTAGCAGCACACCACTAAATGCACTAAGACTGAGTATACAGGTGAATATGTGAACAGGGTCAAATACATGACGCCAATATTATTATTATTATTTACTGCAAATGCAGTAAAGAAGCTATTAGCGCATATTATTGATCAAAAATATGTCGGGTCCACCTACCAGGCGACAAGGTTGCTTCTTATCAGGTGGGACCTACTCTAACATGGAGGGTCCAGCTTTTTGTTTGCTGTATTATTGCCGGGTAGCTTGCACCTGCGATTAGTCTCAGGAGGTGCTGTTCCGTTTTTTGCTTATATGTATGCTTATATGTATATTATAGAGGACTAGGCATCCTCTTTGGAACTTAGCACTCCTCGCCCACCCCCCAGCCCTTGGTGTTTTTAAATCAGAGTGAAAATGGAGCTGGACCCTCCATGTTAGAGTAGGTCCCACCTGATAAGAAGCAACCTTGTCGCCTGGTAGGTGGGCCCGACATATTTTTGATCAATAATATGCGCTAATAGCTTCTTTACTGCATTTGCAGTAAATAATAATAATAATAATAATATTGGCGTCATGTATTTGACCCTGTTCACATATTCACCTGTATACTCAGTCTTAGTGCATTTAGTGGTGTGCTGCTACTTTATTTGTTTGCTGTATTATTGCCGGGTAGCTTGCACCTGCGATTAGTCTCAGGAGGTGCTGTTCCGTTTTTTGCTTATATGTATATTATAGAGGACTAGGCATCCTCTTTGGAACTTAGCACTCCTCGCCCATCCCCCAGCCCTTGGTGTTTTTAAATCAGAGTGAAAATGGAGCTGGACCCTCCATGTTAGAGTAGGTCCCACCTGATAAGAAGCAACCTTGTCGTCTGGTAGGTGGGCCCGACATATTTTTGATCAATAATATGCGCTAATAGCTTCTTTACTGCATTTGCAGTAAATAATAATAATAATAATAATATTGGCGTCATGTATTTGACCCTGTTCACATATTCACCTGTATACTCAGTCTTAGTGCATTTAGTGGTGTGCTGCTACTTTATTTGTTTGCTGTATTATTGCCGGGTAGCTTGTACCTGCGATTAGTCTCAGGAGGTGCTGTTCCGTTTTTTGCTTATATATATATATATATATATATATATATATATATATATATATATAAATAAAAACCAAAAAAGAATCACAGCAGCACGAGACCGGAGATACAGGTGCAAATCCTCTCAACCGTAGGCTCAACCGGCTATAGGTAAGTATAATATCCAAAGGATGAGGCAGCACTCCAGATAAAGTGAAAAAAATGGTGGATCTTTTATTCCCCTCTGCAACGTTTTCAACCGTCTCAATGCGGTCTTTCTCAAGCATACCAAAAAGGTGTCATACAAGGGTATATATACCCTTCATGTTCATGCACCACCGTGTGAGTTGTTTTTACTTTTATTAATTGTAATCACTTTGTATATGTACACACAGGTGATAGCACTTTGCGTTGATGGACCTTATTGTCACCTATTAATGCATAGTTATGCTGTTATTATGATTATTATGTTTGCATACACTGTATTGCACCTTGCAAATCACTATCGATGCAATCTTCACACGCAATGTATTATATGCTGTATTTTATACTTTATCATATCTTTTATTGAATTATTGTCACTTTAATTGTTTGCTATGTATTGTGGGTATAAATACCCTTGTATGACACCTTTTTGGTATGCTTGAGAAAGGCCGCATTGAGACGGTTGAAACGTTGCAGAGGGGAATAAAAGATCCACCATTTTTTTCACTTTATCTGGAGTGCTGCCTCATCCTTTGGATAATATATATATATATATATATATATATATATACACACACACACACAAAAAAAAGAATCCAGCGGGAGCACCATCCAGGAGACGGGTGCAATGTCCAACAAAGGGTAACGGCAATACCCAATAGTATAAAAAGCGAAAAAGTAGGACTGCACTCCTGAGTTGTAGTGAAATCAAAAAACTTTTTATTCACCCATAATAAAGTTTGCCATATTATGTGTGAATAAAAAGTTTTTTGATTTCACTACAACTCAGGAGTGCAGTCCTCAACTAAAGTGACAATAATTCAATAAAGGATATGATAAAGTATAAAATACAGCATATAATACATTGCGTGTGAAGATTGCATCGATAGTGATTTGCAAGGTGCAATACAGTGTATGCAAACATAATAATCATAATAACAGCATAACTATGCATTAATAGGTGACAATAAGATCCATCAACGCAAAGTGCTATCACCTGTGTGTACATATACAAAGTGATTACAATTAATAAAATTAAAAACAACTCACACGGTGGTGCATGAACAGGGGCGCCAAAGTCCTCACAGTCAAACCGCGCATGCCCAAAGTCCTAACTACGTCACAGCAACGTCACCCCTCAGAGGAGAGGCCAAGCGTCGTCACCATGGAAACGTGGGAACCATATGACCAGAGCAACCGCCACGTGACCAACCCAGGGGAGGCATCGGGCCAAGCCACGCCCACAAAGCCAGGCGCGCGTCGACTGGCCAACCACGCCAGTCTTACTGGCGTCGTTGCCCTAGCAACAACAACAAACAACGCACGCAATGACTCGCCTCAGACAAAGGGCCGGCGCGGGCAGACAGGAGCAGAGAACGGCGAGGGGAGAGAAACACAGGGCACAGAAATTCAAAAAATAAACAAACAGGCGGGAGCCAGTGAGCACCCCACCGGGTCACTGTATACATGATTTAGAGATTAGAGTGAACGTGGTATAGAGTATATCGGCACTGTGGGGGAACACCTACATGAACTGTGCCATACTCGTACTGCAAGACAGAGGGACGGGGGCCAGAGGTCACGCCGTTCTCACGACCATGACCCCAGGTCCAGTACGGGTGTGGGATCAGGGACACGTCCATGCCAGAGAACCCAAACCCGGACACCGTCCCCTAAGTCTATGAAATCAAATAAATGAGGAAACCACCACTCCGAACAAACAATGTTATTGCAGTTGACCCGCATGATATATAACATAAAAAGCATTTATGCGCCCCAAGGATCTCCCCCATCACCATGATTTCAACAAAGAGACGTGGAGGAGGACACCCACTATCCATAAGCAACACCAATGGAGCACCAAGAATCTGGAGAAAGAAAAAGAAGAAGAAAATATATTTAAAAAAAAGAGCAATAAAACTGTACATCTAATTAGAACAAATTAGTTCCATAGTTGATGACACCAATAGAATTCACATATACCATGGCATAACAGGGAGAGGTTCAAGAGAGAACAGCGAGGAGCCCCACCCTATATCACACTCCACTTAAAATCGACGTTGAGACCATACGGTCTCAATGTATTGAGGCGATGGATCCATCTCAGCTCCCTCTGTTTGAGAGCCAATGTCCTGTCTCCTCCCCTTCTGGATGGAGTGATCTGGTCTACTATCATAAATTTCAAATCCCTCTCCTTATGATTGGCTTCTACAAAGTGTTTAGGAACAGGCAGATCTTTTCTTTTTTGTCTAATTGAGAACCGGTGATTGTTCAGACGTGCCTTCATGTCACAGGTGGTCTCCCCAACATATAGGAGACCACATGGGCAGGAAAGCACATAGATCACATAGGAGCTGTTACATGTTAAAAAATGACCAATCTCATATTGGATCCCCGTAACCGGATGAGTAAACCTGTCCCCCTTGGTCATGTAAGGACAATTAACACACCCAAGGCAAGGATAGGAGCCCCTCCTCCGAGAGCCGATATGAGATTGTACCAAGGTTTTGGCAGGAATATCCGCCCGAACCAACTTATCACGAAAGTTGGCAGAGTGCCTATAGGAAAGCAGAGGCGGCACAGTGAGAGCTGTAATGTTAGAAAAATTACTCTTAAGTATTGACCAATGTTTGCGGACAATACGAGCAATTTTAACACTCTGTTCTGAATACGTAGATATAAACGGTATCCTTTCCACTTTGCTACATGTATTGTCAGGTGGCACCTGTTGTGAATCTCTCACCCTAGTGAGATGTTTATTGATCACCCGAGTAGGGTAACCACGTTCTTTGAACTTATGTATCATCTGTGAAAAACGAGTAGGGAGTATGTCTGGATCCTGTACCACCAATTTAACCCTAAGTAATTGACTGTACGGTACCGAATTGATAATTGACCTCAGGTGACAACTTCTGTAATGCAACAACGTGTTACAATCAGTGGGCTTGGTGAAAATATCGGTAGATAATTGATTACCCACTATAGTGACAGTGCCGAGTGTACCAGGGTAAAACTGATGTCTGGGTCTATGTTGTTCAAGAAATCATGAAAGCTCTCCAAAGAAACAGAATCGCCATGCCAAATAAGGAAGACGTCATCTATGTATCGCCACCACCCCAGGACATTGCTGAAGTGGTGGGACACATAGATAAGGTCCTCCTCGAGGGCCGCCATGAAGACATTGGCATAGGTGGGTGCCACATTGGACCCCATGGCGGTCCCTCGTAACTGAAGATAAAAGCTCTCCATAAACAGAAAATAGTTATTTCTCAAGACCAAATCCAAAAGATGGATGATGAAATCCTGACAGTGTGGAGAATGATTGCTGCCAGATAGTTGTCTCCGGACCGCATTCACCCCCCTATCATGGTCAATGGAGGTGTACAGGCTCGTGACGTCAAAAGACGCCAAGATGCAATCATCCGGCAACACAATGTCAGAGATCTTTTCAAGAAAATCACCGGTGTCCCTAATATAGGACCTGGCGCTAACCGCATACTGCCGGAGTAGTCGATCTAGAAAAATTGAGATGTTAGAAAAGATAGACCCGGTGCCCGCAACAATGGGGCGACCTGGCGGATCAGTCAATGATTTATGAATCTTGGGGAGCACGTATATGACTGGTGTACGTGGCTGTGACATAGTTAAAAATGAATAAAGCTCACCATCAATAATGTCCTGACCCACAGCTGCGTCAAGGTCCTTCTTGATGCGTCGTGCAATGTCAAACCTCGGATCACCAGCCAATACCCTGTATACACTCTGGTCACCCAGTTGTCTCCTGATCTCCTGGATATATTTAGAGGTGTCCATGACAACAACCGCACCACCCTTATCGGCTGGCTTAATAGTGAGGCTGTTGTCATGGCACAAACCCTCCAATGTAACAACCTCAGAAGTGGTCATATTGGGATATTTCAAAGGCATATCCATGACCTCATCACGTAAAGAGGCTATATCAATAGAGACAGCCTTCTTAAAAGTGTCCAATGCAGGTGAATTACTATGTGGTGAGAAATCACGCTTATTGAAAAGCCCAAAAGATTTCAATCTCAATTCAGTATCAACAGTTCCATCAGTCGATTGATCCATAGGAGGACGACCTGCAAACCAAACCTTAAGTTCGATGTTCCTATACAGGCGCTGCAGATCGACCTCCAAATGGAACCAATCAACCTTGGTGGAAGGACAAAATAAAAGGCCCTTAGACAGCACATTGATTTGTACATCAGACAAGGCACAGAGGAAATATTTACCACAGTAGATGTATTGTTCATTGGGCCTGATTCCCCTTCCTGCGCAACGCCATAGGTTTGATCAGTTTTGGGGATTTGGGATTTCCGCCATCTATGGTGTCTTCTACCACCCAGTCTGGTTCTTTGACTGTCCTGGGGCCCATCTCTAAAAAAGATTGAGTAGATACAGGATTTTGAGTGGCCATAGGCCCAGACTGTCCCGACTGGTGATGTTTTTTTACTGTTCAACGGTCGATGTAAAGAAAACTGTCTCTTAGGTGCATCATTCTGCCATGTATAGATTTTTCCTTTGGCGTAGTCATCGGCGTCCCGCTGCCATTTTTTCCTCTTAGTGGCCTCTTGATCCTTTATAAACTTCGACAAATGCTCCATACAACTGTCCTCATAGATTTTAAATTCATCCGGCCCCAACATGGTTTGTAATGCAGACTTGGTCTGAACTTGCCGCGACCTGCTATCCGCCAGTTCCTGTTGCAGATATTCCAAATTAAGGAGAATTATGTCATATGCATACTTATTAGAAATCTGGGTAAATTTCTGGGCATAACTGGATTCAGTAGGAAAGAGATTCGGTTTAAGTTGTAAGCGAAATCCTCTAGGGATTCTATGTTCCTTAAAATATTGACCAAGGGTCATCAGATGCAGGTCAGTGGACGCAATCTTCTTGACGTCAGCCTCGAAGCTTCTTTTTAAATCGATCAAGGTAGGAGTAGACAAAAATGAAGGCTCACTCACCAAACCCTGTAAAATCCTCTCTTCGTCTGCCCTGGTATATGTGAAAACGTCGGGGAGATCCATGATGGAGATCCAGTAGACACACAAAGGTACGGTGCAAGCTGGGTAAGTCCAAATAGACAGAAACGAAAAAAGAATCACAGCAGCACGAGACCGGAGATACAGGTGCAAATCCTCTCAACCGTAGGCTCAACCGGCTATAGGTAAGTATAATATCCAAAAGGATGAGGCAGCACTCCAGATAAAGTGAAAAAAATGGTGGATCTTTTATTCCCCTCTGCAACGTTTCAACCGTCTCAATGCGGTCTTTCTCAAGCATACCAAAAAGGTGTCATACAAGGGTATATATACCATTCATGTTCATGCACCACCGTGTGAGTTGTTTTTAATTTTATTAATTGTAATCACTTTGTATATGTACACACAGGTGATAGCACTTTGCGTTGATGGACCTAATTGTCACCTATTAATGCATAGTTATGCTATTATGATTATTATGTTTGCATACACTGTATTGCACCTTGCAAATCACTATCGATGCAATCTTCACACGCAATGTATTATATGCTGTATTTTATACTTTATCATATCCTTTATTGAATTATTGTCACTTTAATTGTTTGCTATGTATTGTGGGTATAAATACCCTTGAAAGACACCTTTTTGGTATGCTTGAGAAAGACCGCATTGAGACGGTTGAAACGTTGCAGAGGGAAATAAAAGATCCACCATTTTTTACACTTTATCTGGAGTGCTGCCTCATCCTTTGGATAATATATATATATATATATATATATATATATATATATATGTATGTATACACACACACACACACACACACACACAAAAAAAAGAATCCAGCGGGAGCACCATCCAGGAGACGGGTGCAATGTCCAACAAAGGGTAACGGCAATACCCAATAGTATAAAAAGCAAAAAAGTAGTAGGACTGCACTCCTGAGTTGTAGTGAAATCAAAAAACTTTTTATTCACCCATAATAAAGTTTGCCATATTATGGGTGAATAAAAAGTTTTTTGATTTCACTACAACTCAGGAGTGCAGTCCTACTTTTTCGCTATAAATATATATATATATATATATATATATATATATATATATATATATAGATAGATAGATATATACAGGTCCTTCTAAAAAAATTAGCATATTGTGATAAAGTTTATTATTTTCTGTAATGTACTGATAAACATTAGACTTTCATATATTTTAGATTCATTACACACCAACTGAAGTAGTTCAAGCCTTTTATTGTTTTAATATTGATGATTTTGGCATACAGCTCATGAAAACCCAAATTTCCTATCTAAAAAAATTAGCATATTTCATCAGACCAATAAAAGAAAAGTGTTTTTAAAAAAAGCCAACCTTCAAATAATTATGTTCAGTTATGCACTCAATACTTGGTCGGGAATCCTTTTGCAGAAATGACTGCTTCAATGCGGCGTGGCATGGAGGCAATCAGCCTGTGGCACTGCTGAGGTGTTATGGAGGCCCAGGATGCTTCGATAGCGGCCTTAAGCTCATCCAGAGTGTTGGGTCTTGTGTCTCTCAACTTTCTCTTCCCAATATCCCACAGATTCTCTATGGGGTTCAGGTCAGGAGAGTTGGCAGGCCAATTGAGCACAGTAATACCATGGTCAGTAAACCATTTACCAGTGGTTTTGGCACTGTGAGCAGGTGCCAGGTCGTGCTGAAAAATGAAATCTTCATCTCCATAAAGCTTCTCAGCAGATGGAAGCATGAAGTGCTCCAAAATCTCCTGATAGCTAGCTGCATTGACCCTGCCCTTGATAAAACACAGTGGACCAGCAGCTGACATGGCACCCCAGACCATCACTGACTGTGGGTACTTGACACTGGACTTCAGGCATTTTGGCATTTCCCTCTTCCCAGTCTTCCTCCAGACTCTGGCACCTTGATTTCCGAATGACATGCAAAATTAGCTTTCATCCGAAAAAAGTACTTTGGACCACTGAGCAACTGTCCAGTGCTGCTTCTCTGTAGCCCAGGTCAGGCGCTTCTGCCGCTGTTTCTGGTTCAAAAGTGGCTTGACCTGGGGAATGCGGCACCTGTAGCCCATTTCCTGCACACGCCTGTACACGGTGGCTCTGGATGTTTCTACTCCAGACTCAGTCCACTGCTTCTGCAGGTTCCCCAAGGTCTGGAATCGGTCCTTCTCCACAATCTTCCTCAGGGTCCGGTCACCTCTTCTCGTTGTGCAGCGTTTTCTGCCACACTTTTTCCTTCCCACAGACTTCCCACTGAGGTGCCTTGATACAGCACTCTGGGAACAGCCTATTCGTTCAGAAATTTCTTTCTGTGTCTTACCCTCTTGCTTGAGGGTTTCAATGATGGCCTTCTGGACAGCAGTCAGGTCGGCAGTCTTACCCATGATTGCGGTTTTGAGTAATGAACCAGGCTGGGAGTTTTTAAAAGCCTCAGGAATCTTTTGCAGGTGTTTAGAGTTACTTAGTTGATTCAGATGATTAGGTTAATAGCTCGCTTAGAGAACCTTTTCATGATATGCTAATTTTTTAAGATAGGAATTTGGGTTTTCATGAGCTGTATGCCAAAATTATCAATATTAAAACAATAAAAGGCTTGAACTACTTCAGTTGGTGTGTAATGAATCTAAAATATATGAAAGTCTAATGTTTATCAGTACATTACAGAAAATAATGAACTTTATCACAATATGCTAATTTTTTTTAGAAGGACCTGTATAAAAAATTCTAATAGACATCAGAAACAACAGGTTTTTAATTAGTAAATTTTTAATTTTAAAATCAAAGTTAGTCATTTGAATAATTCTAAATATTTTATTTTTTGAGGCAGCTTGCTTCAGGCAGTTAGTGGGTCGGTTTCACGACCACACGATGACACACTGTAAAGGGAGCAGGAATTTTTTTTTTTTTAAAGTGTCATTATTTACTTTGTATGCTTTCAAACAATTTACATTACATTCAAACATTGCATTCATCACATTGCATTCAAACTATTTACATTAAGGTTCATAGTGTCCTCCCCCAGCGCCCATTCATTCCATAGAATTGTCCCCAGCGTCCATCCATTCCATAGAATTGTCCCCAGCATCCCTCCATTCCATAGAATTGTCCCCAGCGTCCCTCCATTCCATAGAATTGTCCCCAGCGTCCCTCCATTCCATAGAATTGTCCCCAGCGTCCCTCCATTCCATAGGATTGTCCCCAGCATCCCTCCATTCCATAGAATTGTCCCCAGCGTCCCTCCATTCCATAGTGTCCTCCCCCAGCGTCACTCCATTCCATAGAATTGTCCTCAGCGTCCCTGCACTAAATAGATAACCCCCTTCGATGGTTATAATAAATAAAATCGTTGGTGGATAACTGGATGATGTTATCCTGCCTCTTACATATTCTGTCTTCTAGCAGGGTACATCCTCTGTACTGCCGCTCGCTTGTATAAGCACGTCCTCTCTCCGCCGCTCGCTTGGAAGGCCGCGCTGCATACAGAGCATGCGCAGCTCTGTATCAGACGCGGCAGAGAAGAAACAAGTTGAGCGCATGCGCTGCTAGCGTGCGCATTCCTGTGCGAATGACCGCCTGGGTGAAAAGTAAGTGCAGTCTGCTCAAGCGCGGCCCATAGATGCGGCCGTGGAGCAGTGGCCGTATCTATGGGTTGCTACATGTAAACAATGGGGTAAGAGGGAAGGAAATTTATCAAAATGGCTGCATTTTAAATAGAAGCTAATTACAAAAATAATCTATGGCACTGGTGGAAACTTTTGAAATACGATCTTCCAGATGGGAATACCCCTTTAAGCTTAATATTTCTTGTGGACAGCCACACAGAATCACCCACTCTCAGGTCCGGACCATTCATACGTCTCCTGTCAGCCCACGCGCTTATACCTGTTGCCCATTGTAAGGGATAGTCTCTTTTCAGGGGGTCACACTCACAGATATCTCGCCAGACAACGGATGTCAAAATTATGCATTTATTTTGACACTCTTCCCATACAGGATAGTCCAGTTATACATCACTGGGTGGGGTAAGGTTCCTGCACCGCCAACACTTAAAACACAAATAAACTCCTGCCCGTCTAGGCACTACCTAAACAAAATATGTCCCTACCTCACTTCTAGAGCACAGTTCACACATGAACATCATATGCAGCTTTCCTCAGCCAACATCAATCCAGCAGCCTCCAGGCTGTGGCAATTCCAGTACCTTTTGGGGGAGTGTGGCCCAGTAGTCCTTCCGACTCTGGCCGTGCAACCCTCGTTCTCTAGGCATCGCTAGGTCCCCCAAACTTCAGGTTATTCAAAGCCTTGTGGCCCCTCAGTCCTCCTGACTGATACCACACACACAGCCTCTGCTTCACAAAACAGTCTCGCTCTCCCTCCTCAGACTGACAACCTAGGAGATGGTTTATGCTGCCTGATTATAGCAGGCCTCACCTGCGATTACCTTCCTGCTAGGGAAAAACCTGCCCTGGACTGAGTGGGGGGGGGGGGTGGATTGGGAGGTCCCACTGCCAAAACCTACCATCCCAATTCAAGTAAAATCTAGCCCTGAATAAATAAAGAAAATAGCTCCACCAACTATATTTAGTGAAGCCAGCGTCATTCTGGATTTCACCCATCTCAGCCAGTTGAGGAACCTGACAAATCAATAGGTTTTGGAACCGCGCTGCTGGACACTATGTGTTCCGGTTACAAGTGGGTGATGCAAGGGTGTCCACCCCTCTCCTCAATGCCAAGGAATACGATCCTTCCAGATCTCCTCCTCTACAGGATTTAAGGTGATACAAAGAATAGTGAAGCACCCTTGAGGATCTTATCTTAAAAATGTTTTATTCTACTTACAACAGATCAGTAGACAAAAGGCATAAAATACAAAGTGATCGTCACATTCCTGGAACGTTAGATTTCTCAATTTTTCCATCAACCTCCCCATCCTGGTGTCCCCACAGTGTCATCCTGCTGCAACTCCCAATACTGTGCCCGTTGTGCTCCCCAATGTCCCAGGTACTATACTGCTGAAAAAATTGTGACCCTATTAGACATAATTGGGGTCATTTATCAAACTGGTGTAAAGTAGAACTGGATTTCCAAAAGAGCTGTCAAATATGAAAGGTGGAATCTGATTGGCTGCTATGGGCAACTAAGCCAGTTCTACTTTACACCAGTTTGATAAATTACCCCAAATGTTCCTATAGTGTCCACAGCAGCTATAATGTACCCTAGAGTGCACCAAGTAATAATAACACCCTATATTGTGCTCCAGGTAATAATCCCTGTATAGTGTCCCCAGAAATAATAGAATGGCCCCTACAGTGCCTCCCCAAAAGAAAGGCCCCCATGCTGCCCCCCACACAGTAATTTCCCCCACACTGCCTCCCACACCCTACACATTAATTTCCCCCACACTGCCCCCCACACAGTAGTGTCCCCCACACTGCCCCCCACACAGTAGTGTCCCCCACACTGCCCCCATACAGTAGTGTCCCCCACACTGCCCCCACACAGTAGTGTCCCAAAACACAGTAGTGTCCCTCACGCTGCCCCCATACAGTAGTGTCCCCCACACTGCCCCCATACAGTAGTGTCCCCCACACAGTCGTGTCCCCCACACTGCCCCCAACACAGTAGTGTCCCCCATACAGTAGTGTCCGCCACGCTGCCCCCCACACAGTAGTGTCCCCCACACTGCCCCCCACACAGTAGTGTCCCCCACACTGCCCCCCACACAGTAGTGTCCTCCATGCTGCCCCCCACACAGTAGTATCCCCATGTTTCCCCCACACAGTAGTGTCCCCCACACTGCCCCCCACACAGTAGTGTCCCAAAACACAGTAGTGTCCCTCACGCTGCCCCCACACAGTAGTGTCCCCCACACTGCCCCCATACAGTAGTGTCCCCCACACTGCCCCCATACAGTAGTGTCCCCCACACAGTAGTGCCCCCCACACAGTCGTGTCCCCCACACTGCCCCCAACACAGTAGTGTCCCCCATACAGTAGTGTCCGCCACGCTGCCCCACACACAGTAGAATCCCCATGTTTCCCCCACACAGTAGTGTCCCCCACACTGCCCCTCACACAGTAGGGTCCCCCACGCTGCCCCTCACACAGCAGTGTCCCCCACGCTTCCCCCCACACAGTAGTGCCCCCCACACAGTAGTGTCCCCCACACTGCCCCCACACAGTAGTGTCCCCTACGCTGCCCCCCACACAGTAGTGTCCCCCACACTGCCCCCCACACAGTAGTGTCCCCTACGCTGCCCCCCACACAGTAGTGTCCCCCACACTGCCCCCCACACAGTAGTGTCCCCCACACAGTAGTGTCCCCCACACAGTAGTGTCCCCAACGCTGCCCCCCACACAGTAGTGTCCCCCACGCTGCCCCCCACACAGTAGTGTCCCCCACGCTGCCCCCACGCTGCCCATATAGTAATTTTCCGCCCACATAGTAATCCCTCCCATAATATCTTGCCCCCCACTGTGCCACACAGTATCCTACCATATCCCCCCCACGTCCTCCTGTGTGCACCCCCTCATGTCCCCCAAAGTTGGTACATAAAATAAAATAATTTTTTTTTGCCCCCACACAGTATCCCACCAAATTTCCCCCCCACAATTCCTCCCCAGCCCCCTCATGTCCCCCAAAGTTGGCACATGAATAAAATAATAAATAAATAAATGCTAAATACCCGGCACTGTGCTGCTGAGTCCCGACACAGGCGCGCGCGATGACGTCATCACGCACACCTGCACCAGAATTTCACTGCCACATAGGCTTCAGGCCTAC
Source organism: Bufo gargarizans (assembly GCF_014858855.1). Classification (NCBI taxonomy): domain Eukaryota; kingdom Metazoa; phylum Chordata; class Amphibia; order Anura; family Bufonidae; genus Bufo; species Bufo gargarizans. The sequence continues at coordinate 313,072,601 of NC_058085.1, forward strand.
TAGGCCTGAAGCCTATGGCGGTGATCGGCGGCGGGGCAGGGAACTATGCGCTCCGCTCCCTGCCCCGCCGCAGTATGTGGTGTCAGCGCTTCAGCAATGAGTGCTTCCATCTGTATTGATAGAAACGCTCATTGCTTCTGGGCCTGCTGGCACCCCCGTGAGAGCCGGCACCCAGGGCGGAAAACCGCTCCCCCCGGGCATGCCACTGTGGCCAGCGGCTTCGAAATGTGCCGGTACTGGGAGTTGTAAGTTCTTACGTTGTATGGTATATTTATGTTGACACACTCGATCACGAATCTTCTAGGTCGTCTCGCCTATGTATACCTTCCCACAGGGACATTTGAGAAGGTACACCACATAGGAGGAGCCACATGTAAAATAACCTCGGACAGGGAAGCTTTTACCAGATAAAGGATGATGGAAATGTGCCCCCTTTAACACATTGGAACATTGAAGGCAGTGAACATAAGGGAACGTGCCTAACTTTTGTCTCTGTAGGAAAGTCTGTCTCGGTGTGTATGTAGAATGGCCTATGTCAGCCTTCACCAACAGGTCACTTAACCTCTTCAGGACACATGACGTACTGGTACGTCATGTTGTCCTGGTACTTAAGGACACATGATGTACCGGTACGTCATGTATGGTTCCGATCACCGCTGCCCGGCGGGCGGTGATCGGAACCCGGTGCCTGCTCAAATCATTGAACAGGCACCTTGGCTAGATGCGCCGGGGGGTCCTGTGACCCCCCATGTCGGCGATCTCAGCAAACCGCATTTTGTCAATTCAGACCTGCGGTTTGCTGCGCTTTCTGCAGTTTCTGATCCCCGCGGTCCCTGACCCCCGCGGTCCCTGACCCCCCTGCACCCCTGAATGATTTTATGCCGGCGGGTGGTGCAGGGGGGGGTGCAGGCGGTGCGGGAGGCGGGCGGTGCGGCAGGCGGGATCGCGATCCCCCGTCCGCCTCCTCTTAAATATTCATTGGTGTCCAGTGGGTATACCAGAGTGTCAGCACATTGCTGACACTCTGGTATAAACGGCTGACATCTGTGCTGTGATGTCAGCCGTTTAACCCTTTCCATACCGTGGCCCGTACGGACCGCAGTATGGAAAAGGTTAACAATCAGGGAGCTCCCTCCCTTTCCCATCGGGGGGCTGCTGTGCCTTTGCAGCCCCCAGACAGGATGGGGTCACAGAGGTAGGGAGCCCCCCTCCTTCCCCTTCCCCGTCTGCTCAGTTGTGGCAGACGGGGAAGGTTCCCATGGCAACAGGACACCTTCTCAGGCATCCTGCTGTCCATGGTGCTGAACAGATCTGTGCTAAAGGCATAGATCTGTTCAAAGTGTAAGTAAAATACAGTACAATACACTATATAGTGTACTGTACTGTATTATACAGACATCAGACCCACTGGATCTTCAAGAACCAAGTGGGTCTGGGTAAAAAAAAAGTGAAAAAAAAAAAGTAAAAATAAAAAACACATTTATCACTGATTAAAAATGAAAGAAATACAATTCCCTACACATATTTGATATCACCGCGTCCGTAACGACCTGATCTATAAAACGGTCATGTTACTTTACCCGAACGGTGAACGCCATAAAAATAAAAAACTATGATGAAATTGAAATTTTGCCCACCTTACTTCCCAAAAAAGGTAATAAGTGATCAAAAAAGTCATATGTACGCCAAAATAGTACCAAACAGTCACCTCATCCCTCAAAAAATGAGACCCTACCTAAGATAATGGCCCAAAAACGGAAAAAACTGAAATTATTGTGTAAAACTTACATAAATTTAAAAAATGGTATACATATTAGGTATCGCCGTGTCCGTGACAACTTTTTCTATAAAAATATTACATGATCTAACCTGTCAGATGAATGTTGAAAATAACAAAAAATAAAAACTGTGCCAAAACTGCTATTTCTTGTTACCTTGCCTCAAAAAGTGTAATATAGAGCAACCAAAAATCATATGTACCCTAAACTAGTACCAACAACACTGCCACCCTATCCCGTAGTTTCTAAAATGGGGTAACATTTTGGGAGTTTCTACTCTAGGGGTGCATTAGGAGGGCTTCAAATGGGACATTGTGTCAAAAAAAACGGTCCCAAATCTGTCTTCCAAAACCGTATGGCATTCCTTTCCTTCTGCACCCTGTCGTGTGCCCGTACAGCGGTTTACGACCACATATAGGGTGTTTCTGTAAACTACAGAATCAGAGCCATAAATATTGAGTTTTGTTTGGCTGTTAACCCTTGCTTTGTAACTGGAAAAAAAAATATTTAAATGGAAAATCTGCCAAAAAAGTGAAATTTTGAAATTGTATCTCTATTCTCCATTAAATCTTGTGGAACACCTAAAGGGTTAACAAAGTTTGTAAAATCAGTTTTGAATACCTTGAGGGGTGTAGTTTCTTAGATGGGGTCACTTTTATAGAGTTTCTACTCTAGGGTGCATCGGGAGGGCTTTAAATGGGACATGGTGTCAAAAAAAACAGCTCAGCAAAATCTGTCTTCCAAAAACCATACGGCGCACCTTTCCCTCTACGCCCCTATTGTGTGCCCGTACAGTAGTTTACGGCCACATATCGGGTGTTTCTGCAAACTACTGAATCAGGGCATCAAATATAGCAATTTTTTTGGCTGTTAACCCTTGCTTTGTTACTGGAAAAAATTGATTAAAATGGAAAATTTGCCCAAAAATTTAAATTCTCAAATTTCATCTCCATTTGCCAATAACTCTTGTGCAACACCTAAAGGGTTAACAATGTTTGTAAAATCAGTTTTGAATACCTTGAGAGGTGTAGTTTCTTAGATGGGGTCACTTTTATGGAGTTTCTACTCTAGGGGTGCATCAGGGGGGCTTCAAATGGGACATGGTGGCAAAAAAAACTTCTAAACCTTGTAACATCCCCCAAAATAAAAATATCATTCCCAAATTGATCCAAACATGAAGTAGACATATGGGGAATGTAAAGTAATAACTATTTTTGTAGGTATTACTATGTATATCTCAGAATGGCCTGGATAAGTCAAAGTGTTTTAAAGTTATCACCACTTAGGTCTCTTTCACACGGCCGTTGCGAAAACATGTGGGTGGGCGTTGCGGGAACACCCGCGATTTTTCCGCGCGAGTGCAAAACATCGTCATGCGTTTTGCACGCGCGTGAGAAAAATCGCGCATGTTTGGTACCCAAACCCGAACTTCCTCACAGAAGTTCGGGTCTGGGATCGGTGTTCTGTAGATTGTATTATTTTCTCTTATAACATGGTTATAAGGTAACATAATAGCATTCTGAATACAGAATGCATAGTATAATAGTGCTTGAGGGGTTAAAAAAATTAAAAAATAATTTAACTCACCTTAGTCCACTTGCTCACGTAGCCCGGCATCTCCTTGTGTCTTCATCTTAGCTTTGTGTAGCAACAGGACCTGTGGTGACGTCACTCCGGTCATCACATGATCCATCACCATGGTAAAAGATCATGTGATGGATCATGTGATGACTGACGTCACCAAAGGTCCTTGTTGCTACACACAGCTAAGACAGAAGGAGATGCCGGGCTGCGCGAGCAAGTAGATTAAGGTGAGTTAAATTATTTATTTATATTAACCCCTCCAGCGCTAATTTACTATGCATGCTGTATTCAGAATGCTATTATTTTCCCTTATAACCATGTTATAAGAGAAAATGATAATGATCGGGTCTCCATCCCGATCGTCTTCTAGCAACCATGCGTGAAAATCGCACCGCATCCGCACTTGCTTGCGGATGCTTGCGATTTTCACGCAACCCTATCCACTTCTATGGGGCCTGCGTTACGTGAAAAACGCAGAATATAGAGCATGCTGCGATTTTCACGCAACGCACAAGTGATGCGTGAAAATCACCGCTCATGTGAACAGCCCCATAGGAATGAATGGGTCGGTATTCAGTGCGGGTGCAATGCCTTCAACTCACGCATCGCACCCGCGCGGAATACTCGCCTGTGTGAAAGGGGCCTTAAAGTGACACTAGTCAGATTTGCAAACAATGGCCTGGTCCTTAACCCCTTAAGGACTCAGCCCTATTTCACCTTAAGGACTTGGCCATTTTTTGCAAATCTGACCAGTGTCACTTTAAGTGCTCATAACTTTAAAACGCTTTGACTTACCCAGGCCGTTCTGAGATAGTTTTTTCGTCACATATTGTACTTCATGACACTGCTAAAATTGGGTAAAAAAATTAAATCTTTTTGCATAAAAAAAATACAATTTTTACCAAAGATTTTGAAAAATTAGCAAATTTCAAAGTTTCAGTTTCTATACTTCTGTAATACATAGTAATACCCCCAAAAATTGTGATGATTTTACATTCTCCATATGAGTACTTCATGTTTGTAGCATTTTGGGAATGATATTTTATTTCTTGAGGATGTTACAAGGCTTAGAAGTTTAGAAGCAAATTTTGAAATTTTTCAGAAATCTTCAAAATCCCACTTTTTATGGACCAGTTCAGGTTTGAAGTCATATTGTGAGGCTTAGATAATAGAAACCTCCCAAAAATTAACCCTTATTAACCCTTTAGGTCTTCCACAAGAGTTAATGGCAGATTGAGAAACATTTTCGAAATTTCTATTTTTTGGAAAATTTTCCAATATAATAAAAAAATTTCCAGACCCCCCCCTGCGTTGTTACGGGATGCCGGCTGAATGATTTCAGCCGGCATCCCGTTGCGATTAACCCCCGCGGCGCCGGAATCCCGATTTAAAGACGCCCTGCGTCCTGAAGGGGTTAAGGTGAAATATGGCTGTGTCCTAAAGGGGTTCAATTTAACACTAGGGTGGAACGTGTGGACAAAAGGTATTCTATCTGAGATCCCTCTGCGTGTATGTGATCTCAGTTTATCCGAGTTGTGGAGGAGACTTGCTGAGTACCCCTGCTCCAGGAAATGTTGTTTTATTTCCATCAGTCTCATTTGATGTAGAGGGTCCACTTTGACTATACGGCGTACACGTTCTAACTGAGAGTATGGAAGTGACCTCTTTGTGTTGGAGGAATGGAAACTGGAAAAATGCAACAAATTGTTCCTATCCGTAGGCTTACGGTATAGATCTGTAGTCAGGGAGCCATTTGGTTGTCTGGTAACCATGGGATCGAGAAAATTATTCTTGTTAGTATGGTAATGTATTGTAAATTGTAGCTCCGGGTATACGGAGTTCAGAAACATGTGGAACCGCCAGAGGGTCACCCAGGATATTGTTCCCCTTTCGGGCAGGCTCTAGGAGAGCCATCTCACAGTAGTAGACACCATCTGCATGCTGGCCGTCTGTCTCCTCGTATTTCTTCCCCAGCAGACCGCTGGCTTTCTGGAAGGCATTGACGACAGAGGGGACATCTTTCATGACCCGGTCCTGGCTACTCACTGCCATGAGTCTCTTGACTTCTGCCTCCACATAAGCTTTATCACTTGTTCAGAAGAAACTTATTCCATCTTCTCTTCCTCGGTTGGCAGCGCAGTGCCACCATCTTTAGGCCCATTCTTAACAGGCTCTGACTTCTTGGCATCTTTCAGAGGATTCTACTCTTCAGGTTTCTCATTTTCCTTTGATTTAGCTAACCTGTCATCTCGAGAAGCTCTTGCCTCTAACTCTTTAAGCTTAGTCTCCTACAACTCATAGATGTTCTTCCCGACGTCATCCTTTAAGCTCATGAGATCCTCCATCTCTGCTCTGAGTTGCTTGTTCAGCCTCTCACATTCACCTTGGTCCTCAAGCGCTTCTTCAAGGGCTCTAACCAAGTAGAGGGCCTTGGTCTCCTTCTCCCGAGCATCAGCCTCCGCTAAGTCACGTTCTTCGGCATATCGGTCCGAGCCATATTTCTCTCCAGCCAGGAGCCGGTCAAACGTCTTCTGTTTCTTTTCAATATTACACATAATTTGCCTCTGATGGTCCAGGTCCACCATCAGATCACCCAATTCTCACTAAAGTTTGTTCTTGGTTTTGCGCACAAGCTTGATGGAAGTGTCCCGCTCTTTGGCCTCCTGTTCCAGCTGCTCCTCACTCTGCTCGGCTGCAGCAGCCGATGTACAGTAGGTGTACCACCATTCTCTTTCGGACACCCTGTGGGGGTTCTACCCAGGGTCTCTTTAACCGCCTCCGGACCGCCTAACGCAGGATCGCGGTCCGGAGGCGGCAGCTCTGCGCACAGTCACGCATATATGCGTCATCTCGCGAGACGCGAGATTTCCTGTGAACGCGCGCACACAGGAGCGCGCGTTCACAGGATCGGAAGGTAAGCGAGTGGATCTCCAGCCTGCCAGCGGCGATCGTTCGCTGGCAGGCTGGAGAAGCGATTTTTTTTAACCCCTAACAGGTATATTAGACGCTGTTTTGATAACAGCGTCTAATATACCTGCTACCTGGTCCTCTTGGATCGACCACCAGAGGACACAGGCAGCTCAGTAATAAGTAGCACCAAACACCACTACACTACACTAGTGATGAGCGAGAGGTGCCATATTCGATTTCGCGATATATCGCGAATATTCGAGTGAATATTCGTGTTATATTCGTCGAAATCAAATATTCGTAATTATTTCAATTTTCGCGAATAATATGCGATTATTTTAATCGCGTGTTGCGATTTTTCTAGTATATTAGTATAAGGCAATGGTATTTTACGAAATTTCGTACTATTGCTCTAACTTCGTCTTTTAGAATATTACGAATATTCTAAAAGACGAAGTTAGAGCAATATTACGAAATTTCGTAAAATACACATATATATTGTAATTTAGCTAATATACTGCTATAATCATTTTTTTTTTCTTTCATTTTTTTTCCCTCTTCTGAACTTAAGCTTTGTAAAATATGTACACTGTTAAAAAAAGTTAATATAGCAGTATATTAGCTAAATGACAATATATATGTGTATTTTACGAAATTTCGTAATATTGCTCTAACTTCGTCTTTTAGAATATTCGTAATATTCTAAAAGACGAAGTTAGAGCAATAGTACGAAATTTCGTAAAATACACATATATGGAATATAGCAGTGCGAAGCTGAAATTGCGATGCGATTAATATAAAACGAAATAATCGCATGGTGATTTCTACTTAGTACTGCTATAGTCCATATTCGGCGAATATGGAATATAGCAGTACTATTCTTCGAGTTATATTCATCGCATGGCGATTTCAACTGATGGACTATAGCAGTAATAAGTAGAAATCATCATGCGATTATTTCGTGTTATATTAATCGCATCGCAATTTCAGCTTCGCACTGCTATATTCCATATATGTGTATTTTACGAAATTTCGTACTATTGCTCTAACTTCGTCTTTTAGATTATTACGAATATTCTAAAAGACGAAGTTAGAGCAATATTACGAAATTTCGTAAAATACACATATATATTGTAATTTAGCTAATATACTGCTATATTATTTTTTTTTAACAGTGTACATATTTTACAAAACTTAAGTTCAGAAGAGGGAAAAAAAAATTTGAGAAAAAAAATGATTATAGCACTATATTAGCTAAATTACAATATATATGTTTATTTTACGAAATTTCGTAATATTGCTCTAACTTCGTCTTTTAGAATATTCGTAATATTCTAAAAGACGAAGTTAGAGCAATAGTACGAAATTTCGTAAAATACACATGTATGGAATATAGCAATGCGAAGCTGAAATTGCGATGCGATTAATATAACACGAAAAAAATCGCATGGTGATTTCAACGTAATTCTCTAATCCGACAGTACATTCTAGTATATGGAGTGTCCCCATGGTGATGGGGACGCTCCATGAGCACGGCAACGGGCTCTGAATGGAGCATTAAAAAAAAAAAAAAATAAATAAATAAATATTCGATTTCGCGAATATATAGCACTATATTCTAAATATTCGCGAAATCTCGAAATCGGGATATTCGAGAAAAATATTCGCAATTCGAATATTCGCGCTCAACACTACACTACACCCCCCCGTCACTTATTAACCCCTGATCACCCCATATAGACTCCCTGATCACCCCCCTGTCATTGATCACCCCCCTGTAAGGCTCCATTCAGACGTCCGTATGTTTTTTACGGATCTACGGATACATGGATCGGATCCGCAAAACACATACGGACGTCTGAATGGAGCCTTACAGGGGGGTGATCAATGACAGGGGGGTGATCACCCATATAAACTCCCTGATCACCCCCCTGTCATTGATCACCCCCCTGTAAGGCTACATTCAGACGTCCGTATGTTTTTTACGGATCCACGGATACATGGATCGGATCCGCAAAACACATACGGACGTCTGAATGGAGCCTTACAGGGGGGTGATCAATGACAGGGGGGTGATCACCCATATAGACTCCCTGATCACCCCCCTGTCATTGATCACCCCCCTGTAAGGCTCCATTCAGACGTCCGTATGTGTTTTGCGGATCCGATCCATGTATCTGTGGATCCGTAAAAATCATACGGACCTCTGAATGGAGCCTTACAGGGGGGTGATCAATGACAGGGGGGTGATCAGGGAGTGTATATGGGTGATCACCCGCCTAGGCTGCAAAAAAGTGTCACACATCTGGTATCGCGGTACCCAGGAGAAGTTGGGCAATGTGTTTTGGGGTGTCATTTTACATATACCCATGCTGGGTGAGATAAATATCTTGGTCAAATGCCAACTTTGTATAAAAAAATGGGAAATGTTGTCTTTTGCCAAGATATTTCTCTCACCCAGCATGAGTATATGTAAAATGACACCCCAAAACACATTGCCCAACTTCTCCTGAGTACGGCGATACCAGATGTGTGACACTTTTTTGCAGCCTAGGTGGGCAAAGGGGCACACATTCCAAAGAGCACCTTTCGGATTTCACAGGGCATTTTTTACAGATTTTGATTTCAAACTACTTTGCACGCATTTGGGCCCCTAAAATGCCAGGGCAGTATAACTACCCCACAAGTGACCCCATTTTGGAAAGAAGACACCCCAAGGTATTCCGTGAGGGGCATGGTAAGTTCATGGAAGTTTTTATTTTTTGTCACAAGTTAGTGGAATATGAGACTTTCTAAGAAAAAAAAAAAAAAAAAAAAAAAAAAAAATCATCATTTTCCGCTAACTTGTGACAAAAAATAAAATGTTCTATGAACTCACTATGCCCATCAGTGAATACCTTAGGGTGTCTACTTTCCAACATGGGGTCATTTGTGGGGTGTTTGTACTGTCTGGCCATTGTAGAACCTCAGGAAACATGACAGGTGCTCAGAAAGTCAGAGCTGCTTCAAAAAGCGGAAATTCACATTTTTGTACCATAGTTTGTAAACGCTATAACTTTTACCCAAACCAATTTTTTTTTTTTACCCAAACATTTTTTTTTTATCAAAGACATGTAGAACAATAAATTTAGCGAAAAGTTTATATATGGATGTAGTTTTTTTTGCAAAATTTTATAACTGAAAGTGAAAAATGTCATTTTTTTTGCAAAAAAAATCGTTAAATTTCGATTAATAACAAAAAAAGTAAAAATGTCAGCAGCAATGAAATATCACCAAATGAAAGCTCCATTAGTGAGAAGT